>NW_027184613.1:6250000-7500000 GCF_032405125.1 Capricornis sumatraensis
AGTCTCCCCAGGGGAGTCAGGCCTCGTCTCGAGTGGGGGCATGCACGTGCGCTTTCCATCCAGGTTGTAGCAGCAATGTCACGCTTCCCGTCGCGTGGATCAAAGGATCTGTGGTTTTCCCTCGAGGCTTTCCCTCGAGGCTTTCCCACAGGGCTGTCCCACGTGCCACCGTGGTGTGAGTCAATCCTGGGCGTGAAAGATGAGCCAGTGCAGGGCAAAGAGGTTCCTCTGGAATGGACTGAGACATCTGGGGGACTCTTGGAATGGTGGTACGACCATGGAGTTCCTCTCGCCTTTCCTGTTGAGAGTGCCTCCTCTTGAGATGCGACGGGAACGCCGGGAATTCTTTCCCGTTGAAAGCAGGGAAAGGATCCCTCATCTCGAGCTACGAGGGGGAAACGGGGCTCCTCTGGATGTGGGCGAGACCATCGTGCTTCCTCTCTAGTGGAGACGGGTATGGTGGTGAACTTCTTGAGTTGCAGCAAGGCTGTGAAAGACCCTTTCGAAGTTCCAGAGGTAAGGTGTCATTAGTCTCCAGACGCCTCATCGGAAATAGGCCTCATCTCGACTGGAAGGGAGAACATCTTGGATTTTCTCGAGTTGCGGCAGGTGTTCTCGAGTTACGACGGGGACCTCAGGGACCCGCCCTGGTGGCCTCAGGAGAGGCCAGTCCCTATGCGAGTTGCTAGGGGGCCTCACGGGATTCCTCTCCCGTCGATACCGGGGCCAAAAACCTTGTGTGGAGTCAGGGCCGGAACCGAGGATTCCTCTCAGGGGCTGACATGGATCTTTGGGTACTTCTGGAGTCTCCCCAGGGGAGTCAGGCCTCGTCTCGAGTGGGGGCATGCACGTGCACTTTCCTTCCAGGCTGTAGCAGCAATGTCACGCTTCCCGTCGCGTGGATCAAATGATGTGTGGTTTTCCCTCGAGGCTTTCCCACAGGGCTGTCCCACGTGCCACCGTGGTGTGAGTCGATCCTCGGCGTGAAAGATGAGCCAGTGCAGGGCAAAGAGGTTCCTCTGGAATGGACTGAGACATCTGGGGGACTCTTGGAATGGTGGTACGACCATGGAGTTCCTCTCGCCTTTCCTGTTGAGAGTGCCTCCTCTTGAGATGCGACGGGAACGCCGGGAATTCTTTCCCGTTGAAAGCAGGGAAAGGATCCCTCATCTCGAGCTACGAGGGGGAAACGGGGCTCCTCTGGATGTGGGCGGGACCATCGTGCTTCCTCTCTAGTGGAGACGGGTATGGTGGTGAACTTCTTGAGTTGCAGCAAGGCTGTGAAAGACCCTTTCGAAGTTCCAGAGGTTAGGTGTCATTAGTCTCCAGACGCCTCATCGGAAATAGGCCTCATCTCGCCTGGAAGGGAGAACTTCCTGGATTTTCTCGAGTTGCGGCAGGTGTTCTTAAGTTACGACGGGGAACTCAGGGACCCGCCCTGGTGGCCTCAGGAGAGGCCAGTCCCCATGCGAGTTGCTAGGGGGCCTCTCGGGATTCCTCTCCCGTCGATACCGGGGCCAAAAACCTTGAGTGGAGTCAGGGCCGGAACCGAGGATTCCTCTCAGGGGCTGACATGGATCTTTGGGTACTTCTGGAGTCTCCCCAGGGGAGTCAGGCCTCGTCTCGAGTGGGGGCATGCACGTGCGCTTTCCTTCCAGGCTGTAGCAGCAATGTCACGCTTCCCGTCACGTGGATCAAAGGATCTGTGGTTTTCCCTCGAGGCTTTCCCTCGAGGCTTTCCCACAGGGCTGTCCCACGTGCCACCGTGGTGTGAGTCGATCCTCGGCGTGAAAGATGAGCCAGTGCAGGGCAAAGAGGTTCCTCTGGAATGGACTGAGACATCTGGGGGACTCTTGGAATGGTGGTACGACCATGGAGTTCCTCTCGCCTTTCCTGTTGAGAGTGCCTCCTCTTGATATGCGACGGGAACGCCGGGAATTCTTTCCCGTTGAAAGCAGGGAAAGGATCCCTCATCTCGAGCTCCGAGGGGGAAACGGGGCTCCTCTGGATGTGGGCGGGACCATCGTGCTTCCTCTCGAGTGGAGACGGGTATGGCGGTGAACTTCTTGAGTTGCAGCAAGGGTGTGAAAGACCCTTTCGAAGTTCCAGAGGTTAGGTGTCATTAGTCTCCAGACGCCTCATCGGAAATAGGCCTCATCTCGCCTGGAAGGGAGAACTTCCTGGATTTTCTCGAGTTGCGGCAGGTGTTCTCGAGTTACGACGGGGACCTCAGGGACCCGCCCTGGTGGCCTCAGGAGAGGCCAGTCCCCATGCGAGTTGCTAGGGGGCCTCTCGGGATTCCTCTCCCGTCGATACCGGGGCCAAAAACCTTGTGTGGAGTCAGGGCCGGAACCGAGGATTCCTCTCAGGGGCTGATATGGATCTTTGGGTACCTCTGGAGACTCGCCAGGGGAGACAGGCCTCGTCTCGTGTGGGGGCATGCACGTGCACTTTCCTTCCAGGCTGTAGCAGCAACGTCACGCTTCCCGTCGCGTGGATCAAAGGATCTGCGGTTTTCCCTCGAGGCTTTCCCTCGAGGCTTTCCCACAGGGCTGTCCCACGTGACACCGTGGTGTGAGTTGATTCTCGGCGTGAAAAATGAGCCAGTGCAGGGCAAAGAGGTTCCTCTGGAATGGACTGAGACATCTGGGGGACTCTTGGAATGGTGGTACGACCATGGAGTTCCTCTCGCCTTTCCTGTTGAGAGTGCCTCCTCTTGAGATGCGACGGGAACGCCGGGAATTCTTTCCCGTTGAAAGCAGGGAAAGGATCCCTCATCTCGAGCTACGAGGGGGAAACGGGGCTCCTCTGGATGTGGGCGGGACCATCGTGCTTCCTCTTGAGTGGACACGGGTATGGCGGTGAACTTCTTGAGTTGCAGCAAGGGTGTGAAAGACCCTTTCGAAGTTCCAGAGGTTAGGTGTCATTAGTCTCCAGACGCCTCATCGGAAATAGGCCTCATCTCGCCTGGAAGGGAGAACTTCCTGGATTTTCTCGATTTGGGGCAGGTGTTCTCGAGTTACGACGGGGACCTCAGGGACCCGCCCTGGTGGCCTCAGGAGAGGCCAGTCCCCATGCGAGTTGTTAGGGGGCCTCTCGTGATTCCTCTCCCGTCGATACCGGGGCCAAAAACCTTGTGTGGAGTCAGGGCCGGAACCGAGGATTCCTCTCAGGGGCTGACATGGATCTTTGGGTACTTCTGGAGTCTCCCCAGGGGAGTCAGGCCTCGTCTCGAGTGGGGGCATGCGCGTGCGCTTTCCTTTCAGGCTTTAGCAGCAATGTCACGCTTCCCGTCGCTTGGATCAAAGGATCTGTGGTTTTCCCTCGAGGCTTTCCCTCGAGGCTTTCCCACAGGGCTGTCCCACGTGCCACCGTGGTGTGAGTCGATCCTCGGCGTGAAAGATGAGCCAGTGCAGGGCAAAGAGGTTCCTCTGGAATGGACTGAGACATCTGGGGGACTCTTGGAATGGTGGTACGACCATGGAGTTCCTCTCGCCTTTCCTGTTGAGAGTGCCTCCTCTTGAGATGCGACGGGAACGCCGGGAATTCTTTCCCGTTGAAAGCAGGGAAAGGATCCCTCATCTCGAGCTACGAGGGGGAAACGGGGCTCCTCTGGATGTGGGCGGGACCATCGTGCTTCCTCTCGAGTGGAGACGGGTATGGCGGTGAACTTCTTGAGTTGCAGCAAGGGTGTGAAAGACCCTTTCGAAGTTCCAGAGGTTAGGTGTCATTAGACTCCAGACGCCTCATCGGAAATAGGCCTCATCTCGCCTGGAAGGGAGAACTTCCTGGATTTTCTCGAGTTGCGGCAGGTGTTCTCGAGTTTCGACGGGGACCTCAGGAACCCGCCCTGGTGGCCTCAGGAGAGGCCAGTCCCTATGCGAGTTGCTAGGGGGCCTCTCGGGATTCCTCTCCGGTCGATACCGGGGCCAAAAACCTTGTGTGGAGTCAGGGCCGGAACCGAGGATTCCTCTCAGGGGCTGACATGGATCTTTGGGTACTTCTGGAGTCTCCCCAGGGGAATCAGGCCTCGTCTCGAGTGGGGGCATGCACGTGCGCTTTCCTTTCAGGCTGTAGCAGCAATGTCACGCTTCCCGTCACGTGGATCAAAGGATATGTGGTTTTCCCTCGAGGCTTTCCCTCGAGGCTTTATCACAGGGCTGTCCCACGTGCCACCGTGGTGTGAGTTGATCCTCGGCGTGAAAGATGAGCCAGTGCAGGGCAAAGAGTTTCCTCTGGAATGGACTGAGACATCTGGGGGACTCTTGGAATGGTGGTACGACCATGGAGTTCCTCTCGCCTTTCCTGTTGAGAGTGCCTCCTCTTGAGATGCGACGGGAACGCCGTGAATTCTTTCCCGTTGAAAGCAGGGAAAGGATCCCTCATCTCGAGCTACGAGGGGGAAACGGGGCTCCTCTGGATGTGGGCGGGACCATCGTGCTTCCTCTCTAGTGGAGACGGGTATGGCGGTGAACTTCTTGAGTTGCAGCAAGGGTGTGAAAGACCCTTTCGAAGTTCCAGAGGTTAGGTGTCATTAGTCTCCAGAGGCCTCATCGGAAATAGGCCTCATCTCGCCTGGAAGGGAGAACTTCCTGGATTTTCTCGAGTTGCGGCAGGTGTTCTCGAGTTACGACGGGGACCTCAGGGACCCGCCCTGGTGGCCTCAGGAAAGGCCACTCCCTAGGCGAGTTGCTAGGGGGCCTCTCGGGATTCCTCTCCCGTTGATACCGGGGCCAAAAACCTTGTGTGGAGTCAGGGCCGGAACCGAGGATTCCTCTCAGGGGCTGACATGGATCTTTGGGTACTTCTGGAGTCTCCCCAGGGGAGTCAGGCCTCGTCTCGAGTGGGGGCATGCACGTGCGCTTTCCTTCCAGGCTGTAGCAGCAATGTCACGCTTCCCGTCGCGTGGATCAAAGGATCTGTGGTTTTCCCTCGAGGCTTTCCCTCGAGGCTTTCCCACAGGGCTGTCCCACGTGCCACCGTGGTGTGAGTCGATCCTCGGCGTGAAAGATGAGCCAGTGCAGGGCAAAGAGGTTCCTCTGGAATGGACTGAGACATCTGGGGGACTCTTGGAATGGTCGTACGACCATGGAGTTCCTCTCGCCTTTCCTGTTGAGAGTGCCTCCTCTTGAGATGTGACGGGAACGCCGGGAATTCTTTCCCGTTGAAAGCAGGGAAAGGATCCCTCATCTCGAGCTACGAGGGGGAAACGGGGCTCCTCTGGATGTGGGCGGGACCATCGTGCTTCCTCTCTAGTGGAGACGGGTATGGTGGTGAACTTCTTGAGTTGCAGCAAGGCTGTGAAAGACCCATTCGAAGTTCCAGAGGTTAGGTGTCATTAGTCTCCAGACGCCTCATCGGAAATAGGCCTCATCTCGCCTGGAAGGGAGAACTTCCTGGATTTTCTCGAGTTGCGGCAGGTGTTCTCGAGTTACGACGGGGACCTCAGGGACCCGCCCTGGTGGCCTCAGGAGAAGCCAGTCCCTATGCGAGTTGCTAGGGGGCCTCTCGGGATTCCTCTCCCGTCGATACCGGGGCCAAAAACCTTGTGTGGAGTCAGGGCCGGAACCGAGGATTCCTCTCAGGGGCTGACATGGATCTTTGGGTACTTCTGGAGTCTCCCCAGGGGAGTCAGGCCTCGTCTCGAGTGGGGGCATGCACGTGCGCTTTCCTTCCAGGCTGTAGCAGCAATGTCACGCTTCCCGTCGCGTGGATCAAAGGATCTGTGGTTTTCCCTCGAGGCTTTCCCTCGAGGCTTTCCCACAGGGCTGTCCCACGTGCCACCGTGGTGTGAGTCGATCCTCGGCGTGAAAGATGAGCCAGTGCAGGGCAAAGAGGTTCCTCTGGAATGGACTGAGACATCTGCGGGACTCTTGGAATGGTCGTACGACCATGGAGTTCCTCTCGCCTTTCCTGTTGAGAGTGCCTCCTCTTGAGATGTGACGGGAACGCCGGGAATTCTTTCCCGTTGAAAGCAGGGAAAGGATCCCTCATCTCGAGCTACGAGGGGGAAACGGGGCTCCTCTGGATGTGGGCGGGACCATCGTGCTTCCTCTCTAGTGGAGACGGGTATGGTGGTGAACTTCTTGAGTTGCAGCAAGGCTGTGAAAGACCCATTCGAAGTTCCAGAGGTTAGGTGTCATTAGTCTCCAGACGCCTCATCGGAAATAGGCCTCATCTCGCCTGGAAGGGAGAACTTCCTGGATTTTCTCGAGTTGCGGCAGGTGTTCTCGAGTTACGACGGGGACCTCAGGGACCCGCCCTGGTGGCCTCAGGAGAAGCCAGTCCCTATGCGAGTTGCTAGGGGGCCTCTCGGGATTCCTCTCCCGTCGATACCGGGGCCAAAAACCTTGTGTGGAGTCAGGGCCGGAACCGAGGATTCCTCTCAGGGGCTGACATGGATCTTTGGGTACTTCTGGAGTCTCCCCAGGGGAGTCAGGCCTCGTCTCGAGTGGGGGCATGCACGTGCACTTTCCTTCCAGGCTGTAGCAGCAATGTCACGCTTCCCGTCACGTGGATCAAATGATGTGTGGTTTTCCCTCGAGGCTTTTTTACAGGGCTGTCCCACGTGCCACCGTGGTGTGAGTCGATCCTCGGCGTGAAAGATGAGCCAGTGCCGGGCAAAGAGCTTCCTCTGGAATGGACTGAGACATCTGGGGGACTCTTGGAATGGTGGTATGACCATGGAGTTCCTCTCGCCTTTCCTGTTGAGAGTGCCTCCTCTTGAGATGCGACGGGAACGCAGGGAATTCTTTCCCGTTGAAAGCAGGGAAAGGATCCCTCATCTCGAGCTACGAGGGGGAAACGGGGCTCCTCTGGATGTGGTCGGGACCATCGTGCTTCCTCTCGAGTGGAGACGGGTATGGTGGTGAACTTCTTGAGTTGCAGCAAGGGTGTGAAAGACCCTTTCGAAGTTCCAGAGGTTAGGTGTCATTAGTCTCCAGACGCCTCATCGGAAATAAGCCTCATCTCGCCTGGAAGGGAGAACTTCCTGGATTTTTTCGAGTTGTGGCAGGTGTTCTCGAGTAACGACGGGGACCTCAGGGACCGGCCCTGGTGGCCTCAGGAGAGGCCAGTCCCCATGCGAGTTGCTAGGGGGCCTCTCGGGATTCCTCTCCCGTCGATACCGGGGCCAAAAAGCTTGTGTGGAATCAGGGCCGGAACCGAGGATTCCTCTCAGGGGCTGACATGGATCTTTGGGTACTTCTGGAGTCTCCCCAGGGGAGTCAGGCCTCGTCTCGAGTGGGGGCATGCACGTGCGCTTTCCTTCCAGGCTGTACCAGCAATGTCACGCTTCCCGTCGCGTGGATCAAAGGATCTGTGGTTTTCCCTCGAGGCTTTCCCTCGAGGCTTTCCCACAGGGCTGTCCCACGTGCCACCGTGGTGTAAGTCGATCCTCGGCGTGAAAGATGAGCCAGTGCAGGGCAAAGAGGTTCCTCTGGAATGGACTGAGACATCTGGGGGACTCTTTGAATGGTGGTACTACCATGGAGTTCCTCTCGCCTTTCCTGTTGAGAGTGCCTCCTCTTGAGATGCGACGGGAACGCCGGGAATTCTTTCCCGTTGAAAGCAGGGAAAGGATCCCTCATCTCGAGCTACGAGGGGGAAACGGGGCTCCTCTGGATGTGGGCGGGACCATCGTGCTTCCTCTCGAGTGGAGACGGGTATGGCGGTGAACTTCTTGAGTTGCACCAAGGGTGTGAAAGACCCTTTCGAAGTTCCAGAGGTTTGGTGTCAATAGTCTCCAGAGGCCTCATCGGAAATAGGCCTCATCTCGCCTGGAAGGGAGAACTTCCTGGATTTTCTCGAGTTGCGGCAGGTGTTCTCGAGTTACGACGGGGACCTCAGGGACCCGCCCTGGTGGCGTCAGGAGAGGCCAGTCCCCATGCGAGTTGCTAGGGGGTCTCTCGGGATTCCTCTCCCGTCGATACCGGGGCCAAAAAGCTTGTGTGGAGTCAGGGCCGGAACCGAGGATTCTTCTCAGGGGCTGACATGGATCTTTGGGTACTTCTGGAGTCTCCCCAGGGGAGTCAGGCCTCGTCTCGAGTGGGGAATGCATGTGCGCTTTCCTTCCAGGCAGTAGCAGCAATGTCACGCTTCCCGTCGCGTGGATCAAAGGATCTGTGGTTTTCCCTCGAGGCTTTCCCTCGAGGCTTTCCCACAGGGCTGTCCCACGTTCCACCGTGTTGTGAGTCGATCCTCGGAGTGAAAGATGAGCCAGTGCAGGGCAATGAGGTTCCTCTGAAATGGACTGAGACATCTGGGGGACTCTTGGAATGGTGGTACGACCATGGAGTTCCTCTCGCCTTTCCTGTTGAGAGTGCCTCCTCTTGAGATGCGACGGGAACGCCGGGAATTCTTTCCCGTTGAAAGCAGGGAAAGGATCCCTCATCTCGAGCTACGAGGGGGAAACGGGGCTCCTCTCGATGTGGGCGGGACCATCGTGCTTCCTCTCGAGTGGAGACGGGTATGGCGGTGAACTTCTTGAGTTGCACCAAGGGTGTGAAAGACCCTTTCGAAGTTCCAGAGGTTTGGTGTCATTAGTCTCCAGAGGCCTCATCGGAAATAGGCCTCATCTCGCCTGGAAGGGAGAACTTCCTGGATTTTCTCGAGTTGCGGCAGGTGTTCTCGAGTTACGACGGGGACCTCAGGGACCCGCCCTGGTGGCCTCAGGAGAGGCCAGTCCCCATGCGAGTTGCTAGGGGGCCTCTCGGGATTCCTCTCCCGTCGATACCGGGGCCAAAAACCTTGTGTGGAGTCAGGGCCGGAACCGAGGATTCCTCTCAGGGGCTGACATTGATCTTTGGGTACTTCTGGAGTCTCCCCAGTGGAGTCAGACCTCGTCTCGAGTGGGGGCATGCACGTGCGCTTTCCTTCCAGGCTGTAGTAGCAATGTCACGCTTCCCGTCGCGTGGATCAAAGGATCTGTGGTTTTCCCTCGAGGCTTTCCCTCGAGGCTTTCCCACAGGGCTGTCCCACGTGCCACCGTGGTGTGAGTCGATCCTCGGCGTGAAAGATGAGCCAGTGCAGGGCAAAGAGGTTCCTCTGGAATGGACTGAGACATCTGGGGGACTCTTGGAATGGTGGTACGACCATGGAGATCCTCTCGCCTTTCCTGTTGAGAGTGCCTCCTCTTGAGATGCGACGGGAACGCCGGGAATTCTTTCCCGTTGAAAGCAGGGAAAGGTTCCCTCATCTCGAGCACCGAGGGGAAAACGGGGCTCCTCTGGATGTGGGCGGGACCATCGTGCTTCCTCTCGAGTGGAGACGGGTATGGCGGAGAACTTCTTGAGTTGCAGCAAGGGTGTGAAAGACCCTTTCAAAGTTCCAGAGGTTAGGTGTCATTAGTCTCCAGACGCCTCATCGGAAATAGGCCTCATCTCGCCTGGAAGGGAGAACTTCCTGGATTTTCTCGAGTTGCGGCAGGTGTTCTTAAGTTACGACGGGGAACTCAGGGACCCGCCCTGGTGGCCTCAGGAGAGGCCAGTCCCCATGCGAGTTGCTAGGGGGCCTCTCGGGATTCCTCTCCCGTCGATACCGGGGCCAAAATGCTTGTGTGGAGTCAGGGCCGGAACCGAGGATTCCTCTCAGGGGCTGACATGGATCTTTGGGTACTTCTGGAGTCTCCCCAGGGGAGTCAGGCCTCGACTCGAGTGGGGGCATGCGCGTGCGCTTTCCTTCCATGCTTTAGCAGCAATGTCACGCTTCCCGTCGCGTGGATCAAAGGATCTGTGGTTTTCCCTCGAGGCTTTCCCTCGAGGCTTTCCCACAGGGCTGTCCCACGTGCCACCGTGGTGTGAGTCGATCCTCGGCGTGAAAGATGAGCCAGTGCAGGGCAAAGAGGTTCCTCTGGAATGGACTGAGACATCTGGGGGACTCTTGGAATGGTGGTACGACCATGGAGTTCCTCTCGCCTTTCCTGTTGAGAGTGCCTCCTCTTGAGATGCGACGGGAACGCCGGGAATTCTTTCCCGTTGAAAGCAGGGAAAGGATCCTTCATCTCGAGCTACGAGGGGGAAACGGGGCTCCTCTGGATGTGGGCGGGACCATCGTGCTTCATCTCAAGTGGAGACGGGTATGGCGGTGAACTTCTTGAGTTGCAGCAAGGGTGTGAAAGACCCTTTCGAAGTTCCAGAGGTTAGGTGTCATTAGTCTCCAGACGCCTCATCGGAAATAGGCCTCATCTCGCCTGGAAGGGAGAACTTCCTGGATTTTCTCGAGTTGCGGCAGGTGTTCTGAGTTTCGACGGGGACCTCAGGGACCCGCCCTGGTGGCCTCAGGAGAGGCCAGTCCCCATGCGAGTTGCTAGGGGGCCTCTCGGGATTCCTCTCCCGTCGATACCGGGGCCAAAAAGCTTGTGTGGAGTCAGGGCCGGAACCGAGGATTCCTCTCAGGGGCTGACATGGATCTTTGGGTACTTCTGGAGTCTCCCCAGTGGAGTCAGGCCTCGTCTCGAATGGAGGCATGCACGTGCGCTTTCCTTTCAGGCTGTAGCAGCAATGTCACGCTTCCCGTCACGTGGATCAAAGGATCTGTGGTTTTCCCTCGAGGCTTTCCCTCGAGGCTTTCCCACAGGGCTGTCCCACGTGCCACCGTGGTGTGAGTCGATCCTCGGCGTGAAAGATGAGCCAGTGCAGGGCAAAGAGGTTCCTCTGGAATGGACTGAGACATCTGGGGGACTCTTGGAATGGTGGTACGACCATGGAGTTCCTCTCGCCTTTCCTGTTGAGAGTGCCTCCTCTTGAGATGCGACGGGAAAGCCGGGAATTCTTTCCCGTTGAAAGCAGGGAAAGGATCCCTCATCTCGAGCTACGAGGGGGAAACGGGGCTCCTCTGGATGTGGGCGGGACCATCGTGCTTCCTCTCTAGTGGAGACGGGTATGGCGGTGAACTTCTAGAGTTGCAGCAAGGGTGTGAAAGACCCTTTCGAAGTTCCAGAGGTTAGGTGTCATTAGTCTCCAGAGGCCTCATCGGAAATAGGCCTCATCTCGCCTGGAAGGGAGAACTTCCTGGATTTTCTCGAGTTGCGGCCGGTGTTCTCGAGTTACGACGGGGACCTCAGGGACCCGCCCTGGTGGCCTCCGGAAAGGCCAGTCCCTAGGCGAGTTGCTAGGGGGCCTCTCGGGATTCCTCTCCCGTTGATACCGGGGCCAAAAACCTTGTGTGGAGTCAGGGCCGGAACCGAGGATTCCTCTCAGGGGCTGACATGGAACTTTGGGTACTTCTGGAGTCTCCCCAGGGGAGTCAGGCCTCGTCTCGAGTGGGGAATGCATGTGCGCTTTCCTTCCAGGCTGTAGCAGCAATGTCACGCTTCCCGTCGCGTGGATCAAAGGATCTGTGGTTTTCCCTCGAGGCTTTCCCTCGAGGCTTTCCCACAGGGCTGTCCCACGTGCCACCGTGTTGTGAGTCGATCCTCGGAGTGAAAGATGAGCCAGTGCAGGGCAAAGAGGTTCCTCTGAAATGGACTGAGACATCTGGGGGACTCTTGGAATGGTGGTACGACCATGGAGTTCCTCTCGCCTTTCCTGTTGAGAGTGCCTCCTCTTGAGATGCGACGGGAACGCCGGGAATTCTTTCCCGTTGAAAGCAGGGAAAGGATCCCTCATCTCGAGCTACGAGGGGGAAACGGGGCTCCTCTCGATGTGGGCGGGACCATCGTGCTTCCTCTCGAGTGGAGACGGGTATGGCGGTGAACTTCTTGAGTTGCACCAAGGGTGTGAAAGACCCTTTCGAAGTTCCAGAGGTTTGGTGTCATTAGTCTCCAGAGGCCTCATCGGAAATAGGCCTCATCTCGCCTGGAAGGGAGAACTTCCTGGATTTTCTCGAGTTGCGGCAGGTGTTCTCGAGTTACGACGGGGACCTCAGGGACCCGCCCTGGTGGCCTCAGGAGAGGCCAGTCCCCATGCGAGTTGCTAGGGGGCCTCTCGGGATTCCTCTCCCGTCGATACCGGGGCCAAAAAGCTTGTGTGGAGTCAGGGCCGGAACCGAGGATTCCTCTCAGGGGCTGACATGGATCTTTGGGTACTTCTGGAGTCTCCCCAGTGGAGTCAGACCTCGTCTCGAGTGGGGGCATGCACGTGCGCTTTCCTTCCAGGCTGTAGTAGCAATGTCACGCTTCCCGTCGCGTGGATCAAAGGATCTGTGGTTTTCCCTCGAGGCTTTCCCTCGAGGCTTTCCCACAGGGCTGTCCCACGTGCCACCGTGGTGTGAGTCGATCCTCGGCGTGAAAGATGAGCCAGTGCAGGGCAAAGAGGTTCCTCTGGAATGGACTGAGACATCTGGGGGACGCTTGGAATGGTGGTACGACCATGGAGATCCTCTCGCCTTTCCTGTTGAGAGTGCCTCCTCTTGAGATGCGACGGGAACGCCGGGAATTCTTTCCCGTTGAAAGCAGGGAAAGGTTCCCTCATCTCGAGCACCGAGGGGAAAACGGGGCTCCTCTGGATGTGGGCGGGACCATCGTGCTTCCTCTCGAGTGGAGACGGGTATGGCGGAGAACTTCTTGAGTTGCAGCAAGGGTGTGAAAGACCCTTTCAAAGTTCCAGAGGTTAGGTGTCATTAGTCTCCAGACGCCTCATCGGAAATAGGCCTCATCTCGCCTGGAAGGGAGAACTTCCTGGATTTTCTCGAGTTGCGGCAGGTGTTCTTAAGTTACGACGGGGAACTCAGGGACACGCCCTGGTGGCCTCAGGAGAGGCCAGTCCCCATGCGAGTTGCTAGGGGGCCTCTCGGGATTCCTCTCCCGTCGATACCGGGGCCAAAAAGCTTGTGTGGAGTCAGGGCCGGAACCGAGGATTCCTCTCAGGGGCTGACATGGATCTTTGGGTACTTCTGGAGTCTCCCCAGGGGAGTCAGGCCTCGTCTTGAGTGGGGGCATGCGCGTGCGCTTTCCTTCCAGGCTTTAGCAGCAATGTCACGCTTCCCGTCGCTTGGATCAAAGGATCTGTGGTTTTCCCTCGAGGCTTTCCCTCGAGGCTTTCCCACAGGGCTGTCCCACGTGCCACCGTGGTGTGAGTCGATCCTCGGCGTGAAAGATGAGCCAGTGCAGGGCAAAGAGGTTCCTCTGGAATGGACTGAGACATCTGGGGGACTCTTGGAATGGTGGTACGACCATGGAGTTCCTCTCGCCTTTCCTGTTGAGAGTGCCTCCTCTTGAGATGCGACGGGAACGCCCGGAATTCTTTCCCGTTGAAAGCAGGGAAAGGATCCCTCATCTCGAGCTACGAGGGGGAAACGGGGCTCCTCTGGATGTGGGCGGGACCATCGTGCTTCCTTTCGAGTGGAGACGGGTATGGCGGTGAACTTCTTGAGTTGCAGCAAGGGTGTGAAAGACCCTTTCGAAGTTCCAGAGGTTAGGTGTCATTAGTCTCCAGACGCCTCATCGGAAATAGGCCTCATCTCGCCTGGAAGGGAGAACTTCCTGGATTTTCTCGAGTTGCGGCAGGTGTTCTGAGTTTCGACGGGGACCTCAGGGACCCGCCCTGGTGGCCTCAGGAGAGGCCAGTCCCCATGCGAGTTGCTAGGGGGCCTCTCGGGATTCCTCTCCCGTCGATACCGGGGCCAAAGAGCTTGTGTGGAGTCAGGGCCGGAACCGAGGATTCCTCTCAGGGGCTGACATGGATCTTTGGGTACTTCTGGAGTCTCCCCAGTGGAGTCAGGCCTCGTCTCGAATGGAGGCATGCACGTGCGCTTTCCTTTCAGGCTGTAGCAGCAATGTCACGCTTCCCGTCACGTGGATCAAAGGATCTGTGGTTTTCCCTCGAGGCTTTCCCTCGAGGCTTTCCCACAGGGCTGTCCCACGTGCCACCGTGGTGTGAGTCGATCCTCGGCGTGAAAGATGAGCCAGTGCAGGGCAAAGAGGTTCCTCTGGAATGGACTGAGACATCTGGGGGACTCTTGGAATGGTGGTACGACCATGGAGTTCCTCTCGCCTTTCCTGTTGAGAGTGCCTCCTCTTGAGATGCGACGGGAACGCCGGGAATTCTTTCCCGTTGAAAGCAGGGAAAGGTTCCCTCATCTCGAGCACCGAGGGGAAAACGGGGCTCCTCTGGATGTGGGCGGGACCATCGTGCTTCCTCTCGAGTGGAGACGGGTATGGCGGAGAACTTCTTGAGTTGCAGCAAGGGTGTGAAAGACCCTTTCAAAGTTCCAGAGGTTAGGTGTCATTAGTCTCCAGACGCCTCATCGGAAATAGGCCTCATCTCGCCTGGAAGGGAGAACTTCCTGGATTTTCTCGAGTTGCGGCAGGTGTTCTTAAGTTACGACGGGGAACTCAGGGACACGCCCTGGTGGCCTCAGGAGAGGCCAGTCCCCATGCGAGTTGCTAGGGGGCCTCTCGGGATTCCTCTCCCGTCGATACCGGGGCCAAAAAGCTTGTGTGGAGTCAGGGCCGGAACCGAGGATTCCTCTCAGGGGCTGACATGGATCTTTGGGTACTTCTGGAGTCTCCCCAGGGGAGTCAGGCCTCGTCTTGAGTGGGGGCATGCGCGTGCGCTTTCCTTCCAGGCTTCAGCAGCAATGTCACGCTTCCCGTCGCTTGGATCAAAGGATCTGTGGTTTTCCCTCGAGGCTTTCCCTCGAGGCTTTCCCACAGGGCTGTCCCACGTGCCACCGTGGTGTGAGTCGATCCTCGGCGTGAAAGATGAGCCAGTGCAGGGCAAAGAGGTTCCTCTGGAATGGACTGAGACATCTGGGGGACTCTTGGAATGGTGGTACGACCATGGAGTTCCTCTCGCCTTTCCTGTTGAGAGTGCCTCCTCTTGAGATGCGACGGGAACGCCCGGAATGCTTTCCCGTTGAAAGCAGGGAAAGGATCCCTCATCTCGAGCTACGAGGGGGAAACGGGGCTCCTCTGGATGTGGGCGGGACCATCGTGCTTCCTTTCGAGTGGAGACGGGTATGGCGGTGAACTTCTTGAGTTGCAGCAAGGGTGTGAAAGACCCTTTCGAAGTTCCAGAGGTTAGGTGTCATTAGTCTCCAGACGCCTCATCGGAAATAGGCCTCATCTCGCCTGGAAGGGAGAACTTCCTGGATTTTCTCGAGTTGCGGCAGGTGTTCTGAGTTTCGACGGGGACCTCAGGGACCCGCCCTGGTGGCCTCAGGAGAGGCCAGTCCCCATGCGAGTTGCTAGGGGGCCTCTCGGGATTCCTCTCCCGTCGATACCGGGGCCAAAGAGCTTGTGTGGAGTCAGGGCCGGAACCGAGGATTCCTCTCAGGGGCTGACATGGATCTTTGGGTACTTCTGGAGTCTCCCCAGTGGAGTCAGGCCTCGTCTCGAATGGAGGCATGCACGTGCGCTTTCCTTTCAGGCTGTAGCAGCAATGTCACGCTTCCCGTCACGTGGATCAAAGGATCTGTGGTTTTCCCTCGAGGCTTTCCCTCGAGGCTTTCCCACAGGGCTGTCCCACGTGCCACCGTGGTGTGAGTCGATCCTCGGCGTGAAAGATGAGCCAGTGCAGGGCAAAGAGGTTCCTCTGGAATGGACTGAGACATCTGGGGGACTCTTGGAATGGTGGTACGACCATGGAGTTCCTCTCGCCTTTCCTGTTGAGAGTGCCTCCTCTTGAGATGCGACGGGAACGCCGGGAATTCTTTCCCGTTGAAAGCAGGGAAAGGATCCCTCATCTCGAGCTACGAGGGGGAAACGGGGCTCCTCTGGATGTGGGCGGGACCATCGTGCTTCCTCTCTAGTGGAGACGGGTATGGCGGTGAACTTCTAGAGGTGCAGCAAGGGTGTGAAAGACCCTTTCGAAGTTCCAGAGGTTAGGTGTCATTAGTCTCCAGAGGCCTCATCGGAAATAGGCCTCATCTCGCCTGGAAGGGAGAACTTCCTGGATTTTCTCGAGTTGCGGCAGGTGTTCTCGAGTTACGACGGGGACCTCAGGGACCCGCCCTGGTGGCCTCAGGAAAGGCCAGTCCCTAGGCGAGTTGCTAGGGGGCCTCTCGGGATTCCTCTCCCGTTGATACCGGGGCCAAAAACCTTGTGTGGAGTCAGGGCCGGAACCGAGGATTCCTCTCAGGGGCTGACATGGAACTTTGGGTACTTCTGGAGTCTGCCCAGGGGAGTCAGGCCTCGTCTCGAGTGGGGGCATGCACGTGCGCTTTCCTTCAAGGCTGTAGCAGCAATGTCACGCTTCCCGTCGCGTGGATCAAAGGATCTGTGCTTTTCCCTCGAGGCTTTCCCTCGAGGCTTTCCCACAGGGCTGTCCCACGTGCCACCGTGGTGTGAGTCGATCCTTGGCGTGAAAGATGAGCCAGTGCAGGGCAAAGAGGTTCCTCTGGAATGGACTGAGACATCTGGGGGACTCTTGGAATGGTGGTACGACCATGGAGTTCCTCTCGCCTTTCCTGTTGAGAGTGCCTCCTCTTGAGACGCGACGGGAACGCCGGGAATTCTTTCCCGTTGAAAGCAGGGAAAGGATCCCTCATCTCGAGCTACGAGGGGGAAACGGGGCTCCTCTGGATGTGGGCGGGACCATCGTGCTTCCTCTCTAGTGGAGACGGGTATGGTGGTGAACTTCTTGAGTTGCAGCAAGGCTGTGAAAGACCCTTTCGAAGTTCCAGAGGTTAGGTGTCATTAGTCTCCAGACGCCTCATCGGAAATAGGCCTCATCTCGCCTGGAAGGGAGAACTTCCTGGATTTTCTCGAGTTGCGGCAGGTGTTCTCGAGTTACGACGGGGACCTCAGGGACCCGCCCTGGTGGCCTCAGGACAGGCCAGTCCCTATGCGAGTTGCTAGGGGGCCTCTCGGGATTCCTCTCCCGTCGATACCGGGGCCAAAAACCTTGTGTGGAGTCAGGGCCGGAACCGAGGATTCCTCTCAGGGGCTGACATGGATCTTTGGGTACTTCTGGAGTCTCCCCAGGGGAGTCAGGCCTCGTCTCGAGTGGGGGCATGCACGTGCACTTTCCTTCCAGGCTGTAGCATCAATGTCACGCTTCCCGTGGCGTGGATCAAAGGATCTGTGGTTTTCCCTCGAGGCTTTCCCACAGGGCTGTCCCACGTGCCACCGTGGTGTGAGTCGATCCTCGGCGTGAAAGATGAGCCAGTGCAGGGCAAAGAGGTTCCTCTGGAATGGACTGAGACATCTGGGGGACTCTTGGAATGGTGGTACGACCATGGAGTTCCTCTCGCCTTTCCTGTTGAGAGTGCCTCCTCTTGAGATGCGACGGGAACGCCGGGAATTCTTTCCCGTTGAAAGCAGGGAAAGGATCCCTCATCTCGAGCTACGAGGGGGAAACGGGGCTCCTCTGGATGTGGGCGGGACCATCGTGCTTTCTCTCGAGTGGAGACGGGTATGGCGGTGAACTTCTTGAGTTGCAGCAAGGGTGTGAAAGACCCTTTCGAAGTTCCAGAGGTTAGGTGTCATTAGTCTCCAGACGCCTCATCGGAAATAGGCCTCATCTCGCCTGGAAGGGAGAACTTGCTTGATTTTCTCGAGTTGCGGCAGGTGTTCTCGAGTTACGACGGGGACCTCAGGGACCCGCCCTGTTGGCCTCAGGAGAGGCCAGTCCCTATGCGTGTTGCTAGGGGGCCCGTCGGGATTCCTCTCCCGTCGATACCGGGGCCAAAAACCATGTGTGGAGTCAGGGCCGGAACCGAGGATTCCTCTCAGGGACTGATATGGATCTTTGGGTACTTCTGGAGTCTCGCCAGGGGAGACAGGCCTCGTCTCGTGTGGGGGCATGCACGTGCACTTTCCTTCCAGGCTGTAGCAGCAATGTCACGCTTCCCGTCGCGTGGATCAAAGGATCTGCGGTTTTCCCTCGAGGCTTTCCCTCGAGGCTTTCCCACAGGGCTGTCCCACGTGACACCGTGGTGTGAGTCGATTCTCGGCGTGAAAAATGAGCCAGTGCAGGGCAAAGAGGTTCCTCTGGAATGGACTGAGACATCTGGGGGACTCTTGGAATGGTGGTACGACCATGGAGTTCCTCTCGCCTTTCCTGTTGAGAGTGCCTCCTCTTGAGATGCGACGGGAACGCCGGGAATTCTTTCCCGTTGAAAGCAGAGAAAGGATCCCTCATCTCGAGCTACGAGGGGGAAACGGGGCTCCTCTGGATGTGGGCGGGACCATCGTGCTTCCTCTCGAGTGGAGACGGGTATGGCGTTGAACTTCTTGAGTTGCAGCAAGGGTGTGAAAGACCCTTTCGAAGTTCCAGAGGTTAGGTGTCATTAGTCTCCAGACGCCTCATCGGAAATAGGCCTCATCTCGCCTGGAAGGGAGAACTTCCTGGATTTTCTCGAGTTGCGGCAGGTGTTCTCGAGTTACGACGGGGACCTCAGGGACCCGCCCTGGTGGCCTCAGGAGAGGCCAGTCCCCATGCGAGTTGTTAGGGGGCCTCTCGGGATTCCTCTCCCGTCGATACTGGGGCCAAAAACCTTGTGTGGAGTCAGGGCCGGAACCGAGGATTCCTCTCAGGGGCTGACATGGATCTTTGGGTACTTCTGGAGTCTCCCCAGGGGAGTCAGGCCTCGTCTCGAGTGGGGGCATGTGCGTGCGCTTTCCTTCCAGGCTTTAGCAGCAATGTCACGCTTCCCGTCGCTTGGATCAAAGGATCTGTGGTTTTCCCTCGAGGCTTTCCCTCGAGGCTTTCGCACAGGGCTGTCCCACGTGCCACCGTGGTGTGAGTCGATCCTCGGCGTGAAAGATGAGCCAGTGCAGGGCAAAGAGGTTCCTCTGGAATGGACTGAGACATCTGGGGGACTCTTGGAATGGTGGTACGACCATGGAGTTCCTCTCGCCTTTCCTGTTGAGAGTGCCTCCTCTTGAGATGCGACGGGAACGCCGGGAATTCTTTCCCGTTGAAAGCAGGGAAAGGATCCCTCATCTCGAGCTACGAGGGGGAAACGGGGCTCCTCTGGATGTGGGCGGGACCATCGTGCTTCCTCTCGAGTGGAGACGGGTATGGCGGTGAACTTCTTGAGTTGCAGCAAGGGTGTGAAAGACCCTTTCGAAGTTCCAGAGGTTAGGTGTCATTAGACTCCAGACGCCTCATCGGAAATAGGCCTCATCTCGCCTGGAAGGGAGAACTTCCTGGATTTTCTCGAGTTGCGGCAGGTGTTCTCGAGTTTCGACGGGGACCTCAGGGACCCGCCCTGGTAACCTCAGGAGAGGCCAGTCCCCATGCGAGTTGCTAGGGGGCCTCTCGGGATTCCTCTCCCGTCGATACCGGGGCCAAAAAGCTTGTGTGGAGTCAGGGCCGGAACCGAGGATTCCTCTCAGGGGCTGACATGGATCTTTGGGTACTTCTGGAGTCTCCCCAGGGGAGTCAGGCCTCGTCTCGAGTGGGGGCATGCACGTGCGCTTTCCTTCCAGGCTGTAGCAGCAATGTCACGCTTCCCGTCGCGTGGATCAAAGGATCTGTGGTTTTCCCTCGAGGCTTTCCCTCGAGGCTTTCCCACAGGGCTGTCCCACGTGCCACCGTGTTGTGAGTCGATCCTCGGCGTGAAAGATGAGCCAGTGCAGGGCAAAGAGGTTCCTCTGGAATGGACTGAGTCATCTGGGGGACTCTTGGAATGGTGGTACGACCATGGAGTTCCTCTCGCCTTTCCTGTTGAGAGTGCCTCCTCTTGAGATGCGACGGGAACGCCGGGAATACTTTCCCGTTGAAAGCAGGGAAAGGATCCCTCATCTCGAGCTCCGAGGGGGAAACGGGGCTCCTCTGGATGTGGGCGGGACCATCGTGCTTCCTCTCGAGTGGAGACGGGTATGGCGGTGAACTTCTTGAGTTGCAGCAAGGGTGTGAAAGACCCTTTCGAAGTTCCAGAGGTTTGGTGTCATTAGTCTCCAGAGGCCTCATCGGAAATAGGCCTCATCTCGCCTGGAAGGGAGAACTTCCTGGATTTTCTCTAGTTGCGGCAGGTGTTCTCGAGTTACGACGGGGACCTCAGGGACCCGCCCTGGTGGCCTCAGGAGAGGCCAGTCCCCATGCGAGTTGCTAGGGGGCCTCTCGGGATTCCTCTCCCGTCGATACCGGGGCCAAAAAGCTTGTGTGGAGTCAGGGCCGGAACCGAGGATTCCTCTCAGGGGCTGACATGGATCTTTGGGTACTTCTGGAGTCTCCCCAGGGGAGTCAGGCCTCGTCTCGAGTGGGGGCATGCACGTGCGCTTTCCTTCCAGGCTGTAGCAGCAATGTCACGCTTCCCGTCGCGTGGATCAAAGGATCTGTGGTTTTCCCTCGAGGCTTTCCCTGGAGGCTTTCCCACAGGGCTGTCCCAAGTGCCACCGTGTTGTGAGTCGATCCTCGGCGTGAAAGATGAGCCAGTGCAGGGCAAAGAGGTTCCTCTGGAATGGACTGAGACATCTTGGGGACTCTTGGAATGGTGGTACGACCATGGAGTTCCTCTCGCCTTTCCTGTTGAGAGTGCCTCCTCTTGAGATGCGACGGGAACGCCGGGAATTCTTTCCCGTTGAAACCAGGGAAAGGATCCCTCATCTCGAGCTACGAGGGGGAAACGGGGCTCCTCTGGATGTGGGCGGGACCATCGTGCTTCCTCTCGAGTGGAGACGGGTATGGCGGTGAACTTCTTGAGTTGCAGCAAGGGTGTGAAAGACCCTTTCGAAGTTCCAGAGGTTTGGTGTCATTAGTCTCCAGAGGCCTCATCGGAAATAGGCCTCATCTCGCCTGGAAGGGAGAACTTCCTGGATTTTCTCGAGTTGCGGCAGGTGTTCTCGAGTTACGACGGGGAACTCAGGGACCCGCCCTGGTGGCCTCAGGAGAGGCCAGTCCCTAGGCGTGTTGCTAGGGGGCCTCTCGGGATTCCTCTCCCGTTGATACCGGGGCGAAAAACCTTGTGTGGAGTCAGGGCCGGAACCGAGGATTCCTCTCAGGGGCTGACATGGATCTTTGGGTACTTCTGGAGTCTCCCCAGGGGAGTCAGGCCTCGTCTCGAGTGGGGGCATGCACGTGCGCTTTCCTTCCAGGCTGTAGCAGCAATGTCACGCTTCCCGTCGCGTGGATCAAAGGATCTGTGGTTTTCCCTTGAGGCTTTCCCTCGAGGCTTTCCCACAGGGCTGTCCCACGTGCCACCGTGGTGTGAGTCGATCCTCGGCGTGAAAGATGAGCCAGTGCAGGGCAAAGAGTTTCCTCTGGAATGGACTGAGACATCTGGGGGACTCTTGGAATGGTGGTACGACCATGGAGTTCCTCTCGCCTTTCCTGTTGAGAGTGCCTCCTCTTGAGATGCGACGGGAACGCCGGGAATTCTTTCCCGTTGAAAGCAGGGAAAGGATCCCTCATCTCGAGCTACGAGGGGGAAACGGGGCTCCTCTGGATGTGGGCGGGACCATCGTGCTTCCTCTCTAGTGGAGACGGTTATGGTGGTGAACTTCTTGAGTTGCAGCAAGGCTGTGAAAGACCCTTTCGAAGTTCCAGAGGTAAGGTGTCATTAGTCTCCAGACGCCTCATCGGAAATAGGCCTAATCTCGCCTGGAAGGGAGAACTTCCTGGATTTTCTCGAGTTGCGGCAGGTGTTCTCGAGTTACGACGGGGACCTCAGGGACCCGCCCTGGTGGCCTCAGGAGAGGCCAGTCCCTATGCGAGTTGCTAGGGGGCCTCTCGGGATTCCTCTCCCGTCGATACCGGGGCCAAAAACCTTGTATGGAGTCAGGGCCGGAACCGAGGATTCCTCTCAGGGGCTGACATGGATCTTTGGGTACTTCTGGAGTCTCCCCAGGGGAGTCAGGCCTCGTCTCGAGTGGGGGCATGAACGTGCACTTTCCTTCCAGGCTGTAGCAGCAATGTCACGCTTCCCGTCGCGTGGATCAAATGATGTGTGGTTTTCCCTAGAGGCTTTCCCACAGGGCTGTCCCACGTGCCACCGTGGTGTGAGTCGATCCTCGGCGTGAAAGATGAGCCAGTGCAGGGCAAAGAGGTTCCTCTGGAATGGACTGAGACATCTGGGGGACTCTTGGAATGGTGGTACGACCATGGAGTTCCTCTCGCCTTTCCTGTTGAGAGTGCCTCCTCTTGAGATGCGACGGGAACGCCGGGAATTTTTTCCCGTTGAAAGCAGGGAAAGAATCCCTCATCTCGAGCTACGAGGGGGAAACGGGGCTCCTCTGGATGTGGGCGGGACCATCGTGCTTTCTCTCGAGTGGAGACGGGTATGGCGGTGAACTTCTTGAGTTGCAACAAGGGTGTGAAAGACCCTTTCGAAGTTCCAGAGGTTAGGTGTCATTAGTCTCCAGACGCCTCATCGGAAATAGGCCTCATCTCGCCTGGAAGGGAGAACTTCCTGGATTTTCTCGAGTTGCGGCAGGTGTTCTCGAATTACGACGGGGACCTCAGGGACCCGCCCTGGTGGCCTCCGGAGAGGCCAGTCCCCATGCGAGTTGCTAGGGGGCCTCTCGGGATTCCTCTCCCGTCGATACCGGGGCCAAAAACCTTGTGTGGAGTCAGGGCCGGAACCGAGGATTCCTCTCAGGGGCTGACATGGATCTTTGGGTACTTCTGGAGTCTCCCCAGTGGAGTCAGGCCTCGTCTCGAGTGGGGGCATGCACGTGCGCTTTCCTTTCAGGCTGTAGCAGCAATGTCACGCTTCCCGTCACGTGGATCAAAGGATCTGTGGTTTTCCCTCGAGGCTTTCCCTCGAGGCTTTCCCACAGGGCTGTCCCACGTGCCACCGTGGTGTGAGTCAATCCTCGGCGTGAAAGATGAGCCAATGCAGGGCAAAGAGGTTCCTCTGGAATGGACTGAGACATCTGGGGGACTCTTGGAATGGTGGTACGACCATGGAGTTCCTCTCGCCTTTCCTGTTGAGAGTGCCTCCTCTTGAGATGCGACGGGAACGCCGGGAATTCTTTCCGGTTGAAAGCAGGGAAAGGATCCCTCATCTCGAGCTCCGAGGGGGAAACGGGGCTCCTCTGGATATGGGCGGGACCATCGTGCTTCCTCTCTAGTGGAGACGGGTATGGCGTTGAACTTCTTGAGTTGCAGCAAGGGTGTGAAAGACCATTTCGAAGTTCCAGAGGTTAGGTGTCATTAGTCTCCAGACGCCTCATCGGAAATAGGCCTCATCTCGCCTGGAAGGGAGAACTTCCTGGATTTTCTCGAGTTGCGGCAGGTGTTCTCGAGTTACGACGGGGACCTCAGGGACCCGCCCTGGTGGCCTCAGGAGAGGCCAGTCCCTAGGCGTGTTGCTAGGGGGCCTCTCGGGATTCCTCTCCCGTCGATACCGGGGCCAAAAACCTTGTGTGGAGTCAGGGCCGGAACCGAGGATTCCTCTCAGGGGCTGACATGGATCTTTGGGTACTTCTGGAGTCTCCCCAGGGGAGTCAGGCCTCGTCTCGAGTGGGGGCATGCACGTCCGCTTTCCTTCCAGGCTGTAGCAGCAATGTCACGCTTCCCGTCACGTGGATCAAAGGATCTGTGGTTTTCCCACGAGGCTTTCCCTCGAGGCTTTCCCACAGGGCTGTCCCACGTGCCACCGTGGTGTGAGTCGATCCTCGGCGTGAAAGATGAGCCAGTGCAGGGCAAAGAGTTTCCTCTGGAATGGACTGAGACATCTGGGGGACTCTTGGAATGGTGGTACGACCATGGAGTTCCTCTCGCCTTTCCTGTTGAGAGTGACTCCTCTTGAGATGCGACGGAAACGCCGGGAATTCTTTCCCGTTGAAAGCAGGGAAAGGATCCCTCATCTCGAGCTACGAGGGGGAAACGGGGCTCCTCTGGATGTGGGCGGGACCATCGTGCTTCCTCTCTAGTGGAGACGGGTATGGTGGTGAACTTCTTGAGTTGCAGAAAGGCTGTGAAAGACCCTTTCGAAGTTCCAGTGGTAAGGTGTCATTAGTCTCCAGACGCCTCATCGGAAATAGGCCTCATCTCGCCTGGAAGGGAGAACTTCCTGGATTTTCTCGAGTTGCGGCAGGTGTTCTCGAGTTACGACGGGGACCTCAGGGACCCGCCCTGGTGGCCTCAGGAGAGGCCAGTCCCCATGCGAGTTGTTAGGGGGCCTCTCGGGATTCCTCTCCCGTCGATACTGGGGCCAAAAACCTTGTGTGGAGTCAGGGCCGGAACCGAGGATTCCTCTCAGGGGCTGACATGGATCTTTGGGTACTTCTGGAGTCTCCCCAGGGGAGTCAGGCCTCGTCTCGAGTGGGGGCATGCGCGTGCGCTTTCCTTCCAGGCTTTAGCAGCAATGTCACGCTTCTAGTCGCTTGGATCAAAGGATCTGTGGTTTTCCCTCGAGGCTTTCCCTCGAGGCTTTCCCACAGGGCTGTCCCACGTGCCACCGTGGTGTGAGTCGATCCTCGGCGTGAAAGATGAGCCAGTGCAGGGCAAAGAGGTTCCTCTGGAATGGACTGAGACATCTGGGGGACTCTTGGAATGGTGGTACGACCATGGAGTTCCTCTCGCCTTTCCTGTTGAGAGTGCCTCCTCTTGAGATGCGACGGGAACGCCGGGAATTCTTTCCCGTTGAAAGCAGGGAAAGGATCCCTCATCTCGAGCTACGAGGGGGAAACGGGGCTCCTCTGGATGTGGGCGGGACCATCGTGCTTCCTCTCGAGTGGAGACGGGTATGGCGGTGAACTTCTTGAGTTGCAGCAAGGGTGTGAAAGACCCTTTCGAAGTTCCAGAGGTTAGGTGTCATTAGTCTCCAGACGCCTCATCGGAAATAGGCCTCATCTCGCCTGGAAGGGAGAACTTCCTGGATTTTCTCGAGTTGCGGCAGGTGTTCTCGAGTTTCGACGGGGACCTCAGGGACCCGCCCTGGTAACCTCAGGAGAGGCCAGTCCCCATGCGAGTTGCTAGGGGGCCTCTCGGCATTCCTCTCCCGTCGATACCGGGGCCAAAAAGCTTGTGTGGAGTCAGGGCCGGAACCGAGGATTCCTCTCAGGGGCTGACATGGATCTTTGGGTACTTCTGGAGTCTCCCCAGGGGAGTCAGGCCTCGTCTCGAGTGGGGGCATGCACGTGCGCTTTCCTTCCAGGCTGTAGCAGCAATGTCACGCTTCCCGTCGCGTGGATCAAAGGATCTGTGGTTTTCCCTCGAGGCTTTCCCTCGAGGCTTTCCCACAGGGCTGTCCCACGTGCCACCGTGTTGTGAGTCGATCCTCGGCGTGAAAGATGAGCCAGTGCAGGGCAAAGAGGTTCCTCTGGAATGGACTGAGTCATCTGGGGGACTCTTGGAATGGTGGTACGACCATGGAGTTCCTCTCGCCTTTCCTGTTGAGAGTGCCTCCTCTTGAGATGCGACGGGAACGCCGGGAATACTTTCCCGTTGAAAGCAGGGAAAGGATCCCTCATCTCGAGCTACGAGGGGGAAACGGGGCTCCTCTGGATGTGGGCGGGACCATCGTGCTTCCTCTCGAGTGGAGACGGGTATGGCGGTGAACTTCTTGAGTTGCAGCAAGGGTGTGAAAGACCCTTTCGAAGTTCCAGAGGTTTGGTGTCATTAGTCTCCAGAGGCCTCATCGGAAATAGGCCTCATCTCGCCTGGAAGGGAGAACTTCCTGGATTTTCTCTAGTTGCGGCAGGTGTTCTCGAGTTACGACGGGGACCTCAGGGACCCGCCCTGGTGGCCTCAGGAGAGGCCAGTCCCCATGCGAGTTGCTAGGGGGCCTCTCGGGATTCCTCTCCCGTCGATACCGGGGCCAAAAAGCTTGTGTGGAGTCAGGGCCGGAACCGAGGATTCCTTTCAGGGGCTGACATGGATCTTTGGGTACTTCTGGAGTCTCCCCAGGGGAGTCAGGCCTCGTCTCGAGTGGGGGCATGCACGTGCGCTTTCCTTCCAGGCTGTAGCAGCAATGTCACGCTTCCCGTCGCGTGGATCAAAGGATCTGTGGTTTTCCCTCGAGGCTTTCCCTGGAGGCTTTCCCACAGGGCTGTCCCAAGTGCCACCGTGTTGTGAGTCGATCCTCGGCGTGAAAGATGAGCCAGTGCAGGGCAAAGAGGTTCCTCTGGAATGGACTGAGACATCTTGGGGACTCTTGGAATGGTGGTACGACCATGGAGTTCCTCTCGCCTTTCCTGTTGAGAGTGCCTCCTCTTGAGATGCGACGGGAACGCCGGGAATTCTTTCCCGTTGAAACCAGGGAAAGGATCCCTCATCTCGAGCTCCGAGGGGGAAACGGGGCTCCTCTGGATGTGGGCGGGACCATCGTGCTTCCTCTCTAGTGGAGACGGGTATGGCGTTGAACTTCTTGAGTTGCAGCAAGGGTGTGAAAGACCATTTCGAAGTTCCAGAGGTTAGGTGTCATTAGTCTCCAGACGCCTCATCGGAAATAGGCCTCATCTCGCCTGGAAGGGAGAACTTCCTGGATTTTCTCGAGTTGCGGCAGGTGTTCTCGAGTTACGACGGGGACCTCAGGGACCGGCCCTCGTGGCCTCAGGAGAGGCCAGTCCCCATGCGAGTTGCTAGGGGGCCTCTCGGGATTCCTCTCCCGTCGATACCGGGGCCAAAAACCTTCTGTGGAGTCAGGGCCGGAACCGAGGATTCCTCTCAGGGGCTGATATGGATCTTTGGATACTTCTGGAGTCTCGCCAGGGGAGACAGGCCTCGTTTCGTGAGGGGGCATGCACGTGCACTTTCCTTCCAGGCTATAGCAGCAATGTCACGCTTCCCGTGGCGTGGATCAAAGGATCTGTGGTTTTCCCTCGAGGCTTTCCCTCGAGGCTTTCCCACAGGGCTGTCCCACGTGCCACCGTGGTGTCAGTCGATCCTCGGCGTGAAAGATGAGCCAGTGCAGGGCAAAGAGGTTCCTCTGGAATGGACTGAGACATCTGGGGGACTCTTGGAATGGTGGTACGACCATGGAGTTCCTCTCGCCTTTCCTGTTGAGACTGCCTCCTCTTGAGATGCGACGGGAACGCCGGGAATTCTTTCCCGTTTAAAGCAGGGAAAGGATCCCTCATCTCGAGCTACGAGGGGGAAACGGGGCTCCTCTGGATGTGGGCGGGACCATCGTGCTTCCTCTCGAGTGGAGACGGGTATGGCGGTGAACTTCTTGAGTCGCAGCAAGGGTGTGAAAGACCCTTTCGAAGTTCCAGAGGTTAGGTGTCATTAGTCTCCAGACGCCTCATCGGAAATAGGCCTCATCTCGCCTGGAAGGGAGAACTTCCTGGATTTTCTCGAGTTGCGGCAGGTGTTCTCGAGTTACGACGGGGACCTCAGGGACCCGCCCTGGTGGCCTCAGGAGAGGCCAGTCCCCATGCGAGTTGCTAGGGGGCCTCTCGGGATTCCTCTCCCGTCGATACCGGGGCCAAAAACCTTGTGTGGAGTCAGGGCCGGAACCGAGGATGCCTCTCAGGGGCTGACATGGATCTTTGGGTACTTCTGGAGTCTCCCCAGGGGAGTCAGGCCTCGTCTCGAGTGGGGGCATGCTCGTGCGCTTTCCTTCCAGGCTGTAGCAGCAATGTCACGCTTCCCGTCGCGTGGATCAAAGGATCTGTGGTTTTCCCTCGAGGCTTTCCCTCGAGGCTTTCCCACAGGGCTGTCCCACGTGCCACCGTGGTGTCAGTCGATCCTCGGCGTGAAAGATGAGCCAGTGCAGGGCAAAGAGGTTCCTCTGGAATGGACTGAGACATCTGGGGGACTCTTGGAATGGTGGTACGACCATGGAGTTCCTCTCGCCTTTCCTGTTGAGACTGCCTCCTCTTGAGATGCGACGGGAACGCCGGGAATTCTTTCCCGTTTAAAGCAGGGAAAGGATCCCTCATCTCGAGCTACGAGGGGGAAACGGGGCTCCTCTGGATGTGGGCGGGACCATCGTGCTTCCTCTCGAGTGGAGACGGGTATGGCGGTGAACTTCTTGAGTCGCAGCAAGGGTGTGAAAGACCCTTTCGAAGTTCCAGAGGTTAGGTGTCATTAGTCTCCAGACGCCTCATCGGAAATAGGCCTCATCTCGCCTGGAAGGGAGAACTTCCTGGATTTTCTCGAGTTGCGGCAGGTGTTCTCGAGTTACGACAGGGACCTCAGGGACCCGCCCTGGTGGCCTCAGGAGAGGCCAGTCCCCATGCGAGTTGCTAGGGGGCCTCTCGGGATTCCTCTCCCGTCGATACCGGGGCCAAAAAGCTTGTGTGGAGTCAGGGCCGGAACCGAGGATTCCTCTCAGGGGCTGACATGGATCTTTGGGTACTTCTGGAGTCTCCCCAGGGGAGTCAGGCCTCGTCTCGAGTGGGGGCATGCTCGTGCGCTTTCCTTCCAGGCTGTAGCAGCAATGTCACGCTTCCCGTCGCGTGGATCAAAGGATCTGTGGTTTTCCCTCGAGGCTTTCCCTCGAGGCTTTCCCACAGGGCTGTCCCACGTGCCACCGTGGTGTCAGTCGATCCTCGGCGTGAAAGATGAGCCAGTGCAGGGCAAAGAGGTTCCTCTGGAATGGACTGAGACATCTGGGGGACTCTTGGAATGGTGGTACGACCATGGAGTTCCTCTCGCCTTTCCTGTTGAGACTGCCTCCTCTTGAGATGCGACGGGAACGCCGGGAATTCTTTCCCGTTTAAAGCAGGGAAAGGATCCCTCATCTCGAGCTACGAGGGGGAAACGGGGCTCCTCTGGATGTGGGCGGGACCATCGTGCTTCCTCTCGAGTGGAGACGGGTATGGCGGTGAACTTCTTGAGTCGCAGCAAGGGTGTGAAAGACCCTTTCGAAGTTCCAGAGGTTAGGTGTCATTAGTCTCCAGACGCCTCATCGGAAATAGGCCTCATCTCGCCTGGAAGGGAGAACTTCCTGGATTTTCTCGAGTTGCGGCAGGTGTTCTCGTGTTACGACAGGGACCTCAGGGACCCGCCCTGGTGGCCTCAGGAGAGGCCAGTCCCCATGCGAGTTGCTAGGGGGCCTCTCGGGATTCCTCTCCCGTCGATACCGGGGCCAAAAACCTTGTGTGGAGTCAGGGCCGGAACCGAGGATGCCTCTCAGGGGCTGACATGGATCTTTGGGTACTTCTGGAGTCTCCCCAGGGGAGTCAGGCCTCGTCTCGAGTGGGGGCAATCACGTGCGCTTTCCTTCCAGGCTGTAGCAGCAATGTCACGCTTCCCGTCGCGTGGATCAAAGGATCTGTGGTTTTCCCTCGAGGCTTTCCCTCGAGGCTTTCCCACAGGGCTGTCCCACGTGGCACCGTGGTGTGAGTCGATCCTCGGCGTGAAAGATGAGCCAGTGCAGGGCAAAGAGGTTCCTCTGGAATGGACTGAGACATCTGGGGGACTCTTGGAATGGTGGTACGACCATGGAGTTCCTCTCGCCTTTCCTGTTGAGAGTGCCTCCTCTTGAGATGCGACGGGAACGCCGGGAATTCTTTCCCGTTGAAAGCAGGGAAAGGATCCCTCATCTCGAGCTCCGAGGGGGAAACGGGGCTCCTCTGGATGTGGGCGGGACCATCGTGCTTCCTCTCGAGTGGAGACGGGTATGGCGGTGAACTTCTTGAGTTGCAGCAAGGGTGTGAAAGACCCTTTCGAAGTTCCAGAGGTTTGGTGTCTTTAGTCTCCAGAGGCCTCATCGGAAATAGGCCTCATCTCGCCTGGAAGGGAGAACTTCCTGGATTTTCTCGAGTTGCGGCAGGTGTTCTCGAGTTACGTCGGGGACCTCAGGGACCCGCCCTGGTGGCCTCAGGAGAGGCCAGTCCCCATGCGAGTTGCTAGGGGGTCTCTCGGGATTCCTCTCCCGTCGATACCGGGGCCAAAAAGCTTGTGTGGAGTCAGGGCCGGAACCGAGGATTCCTCTCAGGGGCTGACATGGATCTTTGGGTACTTCTGGAGTCTCCCCAGGGGAGTCAGGCCTCGTCTCGAGTGGGGGCATGCTCGTGCGCTTTCCTTCCAGGCTGTAGCAGCAATGTCACGCTTCCCGTCGCGTGGATCAAAGGATCTGTGGTTTTCCCTCGAGGCTTTCCCTCGAGGCTTTCCCACAGGGCTGTCCCACGTGCCACCGTGGTGTCAGTCGATCCTCGGCGTGAAAGATGAGCCAGTGCAGGGCAAAGAGGTTCCTCTGGAATGGACTGAGACATCTGGGGGACTCTTGGAATGGTGGTACGACCATGGAGTTCCTCTCGCCTTTCCTGTTGAGAGTGCCTCCTCTTGAGATGCGACGGGAACGCCGGGAATTCTTTCCCGTTTAAAGCAGGGAAAGGATCCCTCATCTCGAGCTACGAGGGGGAAACGGGGCTCCTCTGGATGTGGGCGGGACCATCGTGCTTCCTCTCGAGTGGAGACGGGTATGGCGGTGAACTTCTTGAGTCGCAGCAAGGGTGTGAAAGACCCTTTCGAAGTTCCAGATGTTAGGTGTCATTAGTCTCCAGACGCCTCATCAGAAATAGGCCTCATCTCGCCTGGAAGGGAGAACTTCCTGGATTTTCTCGAGTTGCGGCAGGTGTTCTCGAGTTACGACAGGGACCTCAGGGACCCGCCCTGGTGGCCTCAGGAGAGGCCAGCTCCCATGCGAGTTGCTAGGGGTCCTCTCGGGATTCCTCTCCCGACGATACCGGGGCCAAAAACCTTGTGTGGAGTCAGGGCCGGAACCGAGGATGCCTCTCAGGGGCTGACATGGATCTTTGGGTACTTCTGGAGTCTCCCCAGGGGAGTCAGGCCTCGTCTCGAGTGGGGGCAATCACGTGCGCTTTCCTTCCAGGCTGTAGCAGCAATGTCACGCTTCCCGTCGCGTGGATCAAAGGATCTGTGGTTTTCCCTCGAGGCTTTCCCTCGAGGCTTTCCCACAGGGCTGTCCCACGTGGCACCGTGGTGTGAGTCGATCCTCGGCGTGAAAGATGAGCCAGTGCAGGGCAAAGAGGTTCCTCTGGAATGGACTGAGACATCTGGGGGACTCTTGGAATGGTGGTACGACCATGGAGTTCCTCTCGCCTTTCCTGTTGAGACTGCCTCCTCTTGAGATGCGACGGGAACGCCGGGAATTCTTTCCCGTTGAAAGCAGGGAAAGGATCCCTCATCTCGAGCTCCGAGGGGGAAACGGGGCTCCTCTGGATGTGGGCGGGACCATCGTGCTTCCTCTCGAGTGGAGACGGGTATGGCGGTGAACTTCTTGAGTTGCAGCAAGGGTGTGAAAGACCCTTTCGAAGTTCCAGAGGTTTGGTGTCATTAGTCTCCAGAGGCCTCATCGGAAATAGGCCTCATCTCGCCTGGAAGGGAGAACTTCCTGGATTTTCTCGAGTTGCGGCAGGTGTTCTCGAGTTACGTCGGGGACCTCAGGGACCCGCCCTGGTGGCCTCAGGAGAGGCCAGTCCCCATGCGAGTTGCTAGGGGGTCTCTCGGGATTCCTCTCCCGTCGATACCGGGGCCAAAAAGCTTGTGTGGAGTCAGGGCCGGAACCGAGGATTCCTCTCAGGGGCTGACATGGATCTTTGGGTACTTCTGGAGTCTCCCCAGGGGAGTCAGGCCTCGTCTCGAGTGGGGGCATGCTCGTGCGCTTTCCTTCCAGGCTGTAGCAGCAATGTCACGCTTCCCGTCGCGTGGATCAAAGGATCTGTGGTTTTCCCTCGAGGCTTTCCCTCGAGGCTTTCCCACAGGGCTGTCCCACGTGCCACCGTGGTGTGAGTCGATCCTCGGCGTGAAAGATGAGCCAGTGCAGGGCAAAGAGGTTCCTCTGGAATGGACTGAGACATCTGGGGGACTCTTGGAATGGTGGTACGACCATGGAGTTCCTCTCGCCTTTCCTGTTGAGAGTGCCTCCTCTTGAGATGCGACGGGAACGCAGGGAATTCTTTCCCGTTGAAAGCAGGGAAAGGATCCCTCATCTCGAGCTACGAGGGGGAAACGGGGCTCCTTTGGATGTTGTCGGGACCATCGTGCTTCCTCTCAAGTGGAGACGGGTATGGTGGTGAACTTCTTGAGTTGCAGCAAGGGTGTGAAAGACCCTTTCGAAGTTCCAGAGGTTAGGTGTCATTAGTCTCCAGACGCCTCATCGGAAATAGGCCTCATCTCGCCTGGAAGGGAGAACTTCCTGGATTTTCTCGAGTTGCGGCAGGTGTTCTCGAGTTACGACGGGGACCTCAGGGACCGGCCCTGGTGGCCTCAGGAGAGGCCAGTCCCCATGCGAGTTGCTAGGGGCCCTCTCGGGATTCCTCTCCCGTCGATACCGGGGCCAAAAACCTTGTGTGGAGTCAGGGCCGGAACCGAGGATTCCTCTCAGGGGCTGATATGGATCTTTGGATACTTCTGGAGTCTCGCCAGGGGAGACAGGCCTCGTTTCGTGAGGGGGCATGCACGTGCACTTTCCTTCCAGGCTGTAGCAGCAATGTCACGCTTCCCGTCGCGTGGATCAAAGGATCTGTGGTTTTCCCTTGAGGCTTTCCCTCGAGGCTTTCCCACAGGGCTGTCCCACGTGCCACCGTGGTGTGAGTCGATCCTCGGCGTGAAAGATGAGCCAGTGCAGGGCAAAGAGGTTCCTCTGGAATGGACTGAGACATCTGGGGGACTCTTGGAATGGTGGTACGACCATGGAGTTCCTCTCGCCTTTCCTGTTGAGAGTGCCTCCTCTTGAGATGCGACGGGAACGCCGGGAATTCTTTCCCGTTGAAAGCAGGGAAAGGATCCCTCATCTCGAGCTCCGAGGGGGAAACGGGGCTCCTCTGGATGTGGGCGGGACCATCGTGCTTCCTCTCGAGTGGAGACGGGTATGGCGGTGAACTTCTTGAGTTGCAGCAAGGGTGTGAAAGACCCTTTCGAAGTTCCAGAGGTTTGGTGTCATTAGTCTCCAGAGGCCTCATCGGAAATAGGCCTCATCTCGCCTGGAAGGGAGAACTTCCTGGATTTTCTCGAGTTGCGGCAGGTGTTCTCGAGTTACGACGGGGACCTCAGGGACCCGCCCTGGTGGCCTCAGGAGAGGCCAGTCCCCATGCGAGTTGCTAGGGGGTCTCTCGGGATTCCTCTCCCGTCGATACCGGGGCCAAAAAGCTTGTGTGGAGTCAGGGCCGGAACCGAGGATTCCTCTCAGGGGCTGACATGGATCTTTGGGTACTTCTGGAGTCTCCCCAGGGGAGTCAGGCCTCGTCTCGAGTGGGGGCATGCTCGTGCGCTTTCCTTCCAGGCTGTAGCAGCAATGTCACGCTTCCCGTCGCGTGGATCAAAGGATCTGTGGTTTTCCCTCGAGGCTTTCCCTCGAGGCTTTCCCACAGGGCTGTCCCACGTGCCACCGTGGTGTGAGTCGATCCTCGGCGTGAAAGATGAGCCAGTGCAGGGCAAAGAGGTTCCTCTGGAATGGACTGAGACATCTGGGGGACTCTTGGAATGGTGGTACGACCATGGAGTTCCTCTCGCCTTTCCTGTTGAGAGTGCCTCCTCTTGAGATGCGACGGGAACGCAGGGAATTCTTTCCCGTTGAAAGCAGGGAAAGGATCCCTCATCTCGAGCTACGAGGGGGAAACGGGGCTCCTTTGGATGTTGTCGGGACCATCGTGCTTCCTCTCGAGTGGAGACGGGTATGGTGGTGAACTTCTTGAGTTGCAGCAAGGGTGTGAAAGACCCTTTCGAAGTTCCAGAGGTTAGGTGTCATTAGTCTCCAGACGCCTCATCGGAAATAGGCCTCATCTCGCCTGGAAGGGAGAACTTCCTGGATTTTCTCGAGTTGCGGCAGGTGTTCTCGAGTTACGACGGGGACCTCAGGGACCCGCCCTGGTGGCCTCAGGAGAGGCCAGTCCCTATGCGAGTTGCTAGGGGGCCTCTCGGGATTCCTCTCCCGTCGATACCGGGGCCAAAAACCTTGTGTGGAATCAGGGCCGGAACCGAGGATTCCTCTCAGGGGCTGACATGGATCTTTGGGTACTTCTGGAGTCTCCCCAGGGGAGTCAGGCCTCGTCTCGAGTGGGGGCATGGACGTGCACTTTCCTTCCAGGCTGTAGCAGCAATGTCACGCTTCCCGTCGCGTGGATCAAATGATGTGTGGTTTTCCCTAGAGGCTTTCCCACAGGGCTGTCCCACGTGCCACCGTGGTGTAAGTCGATCCTCGGCGTGAAAGATGAGCCAATGCAGGGCAAAGAGGTTCCTCTGGAATGGACTGAGACATCTGGGGGACTCTTGGAATGGTGGTACGACCATGGAGTTCCTCTCGCCTTTCCTGTTGAGAGTGCCTCCTCTTGAGATGCGACGGGAACGCCGGGAATTTTTTCCCGTTGAAAGCAGGGAAAGGATCCCTCATCTCGAGCTACGAGGGGGAAACGGGGCTCCTCTGGATGTGGGCGGGACCATCGTGCTTTCTCTCGAGTGGAGACGGGTATGGCGGTGAACTTCTTGAGTTGCAACAAGGGTGTGAAAGACCCTTTCGAAGTTCCAGAGGTTAGGTGTCATTAGTCTCCAGACGCCTCATCGGAAATAGGCCTCATCTCGCCTGGAAGGGAGAACTTCCTGGATTTTCTCGAGTTGCGGTAGGTGTTCTCGAATTACGACGGGGACCTCAGGGACCCGCCCTGGTGGCCTCCGGAGAGGCCAGTCCCCATGCGAGTTGCTAGGGGGCCTCTCGGGATTCCTCTCCCGTCGATACCGGGGCCAAAAACCTTGTGTGGAGTCAGGGCCGGAACCGAGGATTCCTCTCAGGGGCTGACATGGATCTTTGGGTACTTCTGGAGTCTCCCCAGTGGAGTCAGGCCTCGTCTCGAGTGGGGGCATGCACGTGCGCTTTCCTTTCAGGCTGTAGCAGCAATGTCACGCTTCCCGTCACGTGGATCAAAGGATCTGTGGTTTTCCCTCGAGGCTTTCCCTCGAGGCTTTCCCACAGGGCTGTCCCACGTGCCACCGTGGTGTGAGTCGATCCTCGGCGTGAAAGATGAGCCAATGCAGGGCAAAGAGGTTCCTCTGGAATGGACTGAGACATCTGGGGGACTCTTGGAATGGTGGTACGACCATGGAGTTCCTCTCGCCTTTCCTGTTGAGAGTGCCTCCTCTTGAGATGCGACGGGAACGCCGGGAATTCTTTCCCGTTGAAAGCAGGGAAAGGATCCCTCATCTCGAGCTACGAGGGGGAAACGGGGCTCCTCTGGATGTGGGCGGGACCATCGTGCTTCCTCTCTAGTGGAGACGGGTATGGTGGTGAACTTCTTGAGTTGCAGCAAGGCTGTGAAAGACCCTTTCGAAGTTCCAGAGGTAAGGTGTCATTAGTCTCCAGACGCCTCATCGGAAATAGGCCTCATCTCGCCTGGAAGGGAGAACTTCCTGGATTTTCTCGAGTTGCGGCAGGTGTTCTCGAGTTACGACGGGGACCTCAGGGACCCGCGCTGGTGGCCTCAGGAGAGGCCAGTCCCCATGCGAGTTGCTAGGGGGCCTCTCGGGATTCCTCTCCCGTCGATACCGGGGCCAAAAAGCTTGTGTGGAGTCAGGGCCGGAACCGAGGATTCCTCTCAGGGGCTGACATGGATCTTTGGGTACTTCTGGAGTCTCCCCAGGGGAGTCAGGCCTCGTCTCGAGTGGGGGCATGCACGTGCGCTTTCCTTCCAGGCTGTAGCAGCAATGTCACGCTTCCCGTCGCGTGCATCAAAGGATCTGTGGTTTTCCCTCGAGGCTTTCCCTCGAGGCTTTCCCACAGGGCTGTCCCACGTGCCACCGTGTTGTGAGTCGATCCTCGGCGTGAAAGATGAGCCAGTGCAGGGCAAAGAGGTTCCTCTGGAATGGACTGAGACATCTGGGGGACTCTTGGAATGGTGGTACGACCATGGAGTTCCTCTCGCCTTTCCTGTTGAGAGTGCCTCCTCTTGAGATGCGACGGGAACGCCGGGAATTCTTTCCCGTTGAAAGCAGGGAAAGGATCCCTCATCTCGAGCTCCGAGGGGGAAACGGGGCTCCTTTGGATGTGGTCGGGACCATCGTGCTTCCTCTCGAGTGGAGACGGGTATGGTGGTGAACTTCTTGAGTTGCAGCAAGGGTGTGAAAGACCCTTTCGAAATTCCAGAGGTTAGGTGTCATTAGTCTCCAGACGCCTCATCGGAAATAGGCCTCATCTCGCCTGGAAGGGAGAACTTCCTGGATTTTCTCGAGTTGCGGCAGGTGTTCTCGAGTTACGACGGGGACCTCAGGGACCGGCCCTGGTGGCCTCAGGAGAGGCCAGTCCCCATGCGAGTTGCTAGGGGGCCTCTCGGGATTCCTCTCCCGTCGATACCGGGGCCAAAAACCTTCTGTGGAGTCAGGGCCGGAACCGAGGATTCCTCTCAGGGGCTGATATGGATCTTTGGATACTTCTGGAGTCTCGCCAGGGGAGACAGGCCTCGTTTCGTGAGGGGGCATGCACGTGCACTTTCCTTCCAGGCTTTAGCAGCAATGTCACGCTTCCCGTGGCGTGGATAAAAGGATCTGTGGTTTTCCCTCGAGGCTTTCCCTCGAGGCTTTCCCACAGGGCTGTCCCACGTGCCACCGTGGTGTCAGTCGATCCTCGGCGTGAAAGATGAGCCAGTGCAGGGCAAAGAGGTTCCTCTGGAATGGACTGAGACATCTGGGGGACTCTTGGAATGGTGGTACGACCATGGAGTTCCTCTCGCCTTTCCTGTTGAGACTGCCTCCTCTTGAGATGCGACGGGAACGCCGGGAATTCTTTCCCGTTGAAAGCAGGGATAGGATCCCTCATCTCGAGCTACGAGGGGGAAACGGGGCTCCTCTGGATGTGGGCGGGACCATCGTGCTTCCTCTCGAGTGGAGACGGGTATGGCGGTGAACTTCTTGAGTCGCAGCAAGGGTGTGAAAGACCCTTTCGAAGTTCCAGAGGTTAGGTGTCATTAGTCTCCAGACGCCTCATCGGAAATAGGCCTCATCTCGCCTGGAAGGGAGAACTTCCTGGATTTTCTCGAGTTGCGGCAGGTGTTCTCGAGTTACGACAGGGACCTCAGGGACCCGCCCTGGTGGCCTCAGGAGAGGCCAGTCCCCATGCGAGTTGCTAGGGGGCCTCTCGGGATTCCTCTCCCGTCGATACCGGGGCAAAAAACCTTGTGTGGAGTCAGGGCCGGAACCGAGGATGCCTCTCAGGGGCTTACATGGATCTTTGGGTACTTCTGGAGTCTCCCCAGGGGAGTCAGGCCTCGTCTCGAGTGGGGGCATGCACGTGCGCTTTCCTTCCAGGCTGTAGCAGCAATGTCACGCTTCCCGTCGCGTGGATCAAAGGATCTGTGGTTTTCCCTCGAGGCTTTCCCTCGAGGCTTTCCCACAGGGCTGTCCCACGTGGCACCGTGGTGTGAGTCGATCCTCGGCGTGAAAGATGAGCCAGTGCAGGGCAAAGAGATTCCTCTGGAATGGACTGAGACATCTGGGGGACTCTTGGAATGGTGGTACGACCATGGAGTTCCTCTCGCCTTTCCTGTTGAGAGTGCCTCCTCTTGAGATGCGACGGGAACGCCGGGAATTCTTTCCCGTTGAAAGCAGGGAAAGGATCCCTCATCTCGAGCTCCGAGGGGGAAACGGGGCTCCTCTGGATGTGGGCGGGACCATCGTGCTTCCTCTCGAGTGGAGACGGGTATGGCGGTGAACTTCTTGAGTTGCAGCAAGGGTGTGAAAGACCCTTTCGAAGTTCCAGAGGTTTGGTGTCATTAGTCTCCAGAGGCCTCATCGGAAATAGGCCTCATCTCGCCTGGAAGGGAGAACTTCCTGGATTTTCTCGAGTTGCGGCAGGTGTTCTCGAGTTACGTCGGGGACCTCAGGGACCCGCCCTGGTGGCCTCAGGGGAGGCCAGTCCCCATGCGAGTTGCTAGGGGGTCTCTCGGGATTCCTCTCCCGTCGATACCGGGGCCAAAAAGCTTGTGTGGAGTCAGGGCCGGAACCGAGGATTCCTCTCAGGGGCTGACATGGATCTTTGGGTACTTCTGGAGTCTCCCCAGGGGAGTCAGGCCTCGTCTCGAGTGGGGGCATGATCGTGCGCTTTCCTTCCAGGCTGTAGCAGCAATGTCACGCTTCCCGTCGCGTGGATCAAAGGATCTGTGGTTTTCCCTCGAGGCTTTCCCTCGAGGCTTTCCCACAGGGCTGTCCCACGTGCCACCGTGTTGTGAGTCGATCCTCGGCGTGAAAGATGAGCCAGTGCAGGGCAAAGAGTTTCCTCTGGAGTGGACTGAGACATCTGGGGGACTCTTGGAATGGTGGTACGACCATGGAGTTCCTCTCGCCTTTCCTGTTGAGAGTGCCTCCTCTTGAGATGCGACGGGAACGCCGGGAATTCTTTCCCGTTGAAAGCAGGGAAAGAATCCCTCATCTCGAGCTACGAGGGGGAAACGGGGCTCCTCTGGATGTGGGCGGGACCATCGTGCTTCCTCTCGAGTGGTGACGGGTATGGCGGTGAACTTCTTGTGTTGCAGCAAGGGTGTGAAAGACCCTTTCGAAGTTCCAGAGGTTTGGTGTCATTAGTCTCCAGAGGCCTCATCGGAAATAGGCCTCATCTCGCCTGGAAGGGAGAAATTCCTGGATTTTCTCGAGTTGCGGCAGGTGTTCTCGAGTTACGACGGGGACCTCAGGGACCCGCCCTGGTGGCCTCAGGAGAGGCCAGTCCCCATGCGAGTTGCTAGGGGGCCTCTCGGGATTCCTCTCCCGTCGATACCGGGGCCAAAAACCTTGTGTGGAGTCAGGGCCGGAACCGAGGATTCCTCTCAGAGGCTGACATGGATCATTGGGTACTTCTGGAGTCTCCCCAGGGGAGTCAGGCCTCGTCTCGAGTAGGGGCATGCACGTGCGCTTTCCTTCCAGGCTGTAGCAGCAATGTCACGCTTCCCGTCGCGTGGATCAAAGGATCTGTGGTTTTCCCTCGAGGCTTTCCCTCGAGGCTTTCCCACAGGGCTGTCCCACGTGCCACCGTGGTGTGAGTCGATCCTCGGCGTGAAAGATGAGCCAGTGCAGGGCAAAGAGGTTCCTCTGGAATGGACTGAGACATCTGGGGGACTCTTGGAATGGTGGTACGACCATGGAGTTCCTCTCGCCTTTCCTGTTGAGAGTGCCTCCTCTTGAGATGCGACGGGAACGCAGGGAATTCTTTCCCGTTGAAAGCAGGGAAAGGATCCCTCATCTCGAGCTACGAGGGGGAAACGGGGCTCCTTTGGATGTTGTGGGGACCATCGTGCTTCCTCTCGAGTGGAGACGGGTATGGTGGTGAACTTCTTGAGTTGCAGCAAGGGTGTGAAAGACCCTTTCGAAGTTCCAGAGGTTAGGTGTCATTAGTCTCCAGACGCCTCATCGGAAATAGGCCTCATCTCGCCTGGAAGGGAGAACTTCCTGGATTTTCTCGAGTTGCGGCAGGTGTTCTCGAGTTACGACGGGGACCTCAGGGACCGGCCCTGGTGGCCTCAGGAGAGGCCAGTCCCCATGCGAGTTGCTAGGGGCCCTCTCGGGATTCCTCTCCCGTCGATACCGGGGCCAAAAACCTTGTGTGGAGTCAGGGCCGGAACCGAGGATTCCTCTCAGGGGCTGATATGGATCTTTGGATACTTCTGGAGTCTCGCCAGGGGAGACAGGCCTCGTTTCGTGAGGGGGCATGCACGTGCACTTTCCTTCCAGGCTGTAGCAGCAATGTCACGCTTCCCGTCGCGTGGATCAAAGGATCTGTGGTTTTCCCTCGAGGCTTTCCCTCGAGGCTTTCCCACAGGGCTGTCCCACGTGCCACCGTGGTGTGAGTCGATCCTCGGCGTGAAAGATGAGCCAGTGCAGGGCAAAGAGGTTCCTCTGGAATGGACTGAGACATCTGGGGGACTCTTGGAATGGTGGTACGACCATGGAGTTCCTCTCGCCTTTCCTGTTGAGAGTGCCTCCTCTTGAGATGCGACGGGAACGCCGGGAATTCTTTCCCGTTGAAAGCAGGGAAAGGATCCCTCATCTCGAGCTACGAGGGGGAAACGGGGCTCTTCTGGATGTGGGCGGGACCATCGTGCTTCCACTCGAGTGGAGACGGGTATGGCGGTGAACTTCTTGAGTCGCAGCAAGGGTGTGAAAGACCCTTTCGAAGTTCCAGAGGTTAGGTGTCATTAGTCTCCAGACGCCTCATCGGAAATAAGCCTCATCTCGCCTGGAAGGGAGAACTTCCTGGATTTTCTCGAGTTGCGGCAGGTGTTCTCGAGTTACGACGGGGACCACAGGGACCCGCCCTGGTGGCCTCAGGAGAGGCCAGTCCCCATGCGAGTTGCTAGGGGGCCTCTCGGGATTCCTCTCCCGTCGATACCGGGGCCAAAAACCTTGTGTGGAGTCAGGGCCGGAACCGAGGATTCCTCTCAGGGGCTGACATGGATCTTTGGGTACTTCTGGAGTCTCCCCAGTGGAGTCAGGCCTCGTCTCGAGTGGGGGCATGCACGTGCGCTTTCCTTCCAGGCTGTAGCAGCAATGTCACGCTTCCCGTCGCGTGGATCAAAGGATCTGTGGTTTTCCCTTGAGGCTTTCCCTCGAGGCTTTCCCACAGGGCTGTCCCACGTGCCACCGTGGTGTGAGTCGATCCTCGGCGTGAAAGATGAGCCAGTGCAGGGCAAAGAGGTTCCTCTGGAATGGACTGAGACATCTGGGGGACTCTTGGAATGGTGGTACGACCATGGAGTTCCTCTCGCCTTTCCTGTTGAGAGTGCCTCCTCTTGAGATGCTACGGGAACGCAGGGAATTCTTTCCCGTTGAAAGCAGGGAAAGGATCCCTCATCTCGAGCTACGAGGGGGAAACGGGGCTCCTTTGGATGTGGTCGGGACCATCGTGCTTCCTCTCGAGTGGAGACGGGTATGGTGGTGAACTTCTTGAGTTGCAGCAAGGGTGTGAAAGACCCTTTCGAAGTTCCAGAGGTTAGGTGTCATTAGTCTCCAGACGCCTCATCGGAAATAGGCCTCATCTCGCCTGGAAGGGAGAACTTCCTGGATTTTCTCGAGTTGCGGCAGGTGTTCTCGAGTTACGACGGGGACCTCAGGGACCGGCCCTGGTGGCCTCAGGAGAGGCCAGTCCCCATTCGAGTTGCTAGGGGGCCTCTCGGGATTCCTCTCCCGTCGATACCGGGGCCAAAAACCTTGTGTGGAGTCAGGGCGGGAACCGAGGATTCATCTCAGGGGCTGATATGGATCTTTGGATACTTCTGGAGTCTCGCCAGGGGAGACAGGCCTCGTTTCGTGAGGGGGCATGCACGTGCACTTTCCTTCCAGGCTGTAGCAGCAATGTCACGCTTCCCGTCGCGTGGATCAAAGGATCTGTGGTTTTCCCTCGAGGCTTTCGCTCGAGGCTTTCCCACAGGGCTGTCCCACGTGCCACCGTGGTGTGAGTCGATCCTCGGCGTGAAAGATGAGCCAGTGCAGGGCAAAGAGGTTCCTCTGGAATGGACTGAGACATCTGGGGGACTCTTGGAATGGTGGTACGACCATGGAGTTCCTCTCGCCTTTCCTGTTGAGAGTGCCTCCTCTTGAGATGCGACGGGAACGCCGGGAATTCTTTCCCGTTGAAAGCAGGGAAAGGATCCCTCATCTCGAGCTCCGAGGGGGAAACGGGGCTCCTCTGGATGTGGGCAGGACCATCGTGCTTCCTCTCGAGTGGAGACGGGTATGGCGGTGAACTTCTTGAGTTGCAGCAAGGGTGTGAAAGACCCTTTCGAAGTTCCAGAGGTTTGGTGTCATTAGTCTCCAGAGGCCTCATCGGAAATAGGCCTCATCTCGCCTGGAAGGGAGAACTTCCTGGATTTTCTCGAGTTGCGGCAGGTGTTCTCGAGTTACGACGGGGACCTCAGGGACCCGCCCTGGTGGCCTCAGGAGAGGCCAGTCCCCATGCGAGTTGCTAGGGGGTCTCTCGGGATTCCTCTCCCGTCGATACCGGGGCCAAAAAGCTTGTGTGGAGTCAGGGCCGGAACCGAGGATTCCTCTCAGGGGCTGACATGGATCTTTGGGTACTTCTGGAGTCTCCCCAGGGGAGTCAGGCCTCGTCTCGAGTGGGGGCATGCTCGTGCGCTTTCCTTCCAGGCTGTAGCAGCAATGTCACGCTTCCCGTCGCGTGGATCAAAGGATCTGTGGTTTTCCCTCGAGGCTTTCCCTCGAGGCTTTCCCACAGGGCTGTCCCACGTGCCACCGTGTTGTGAGTCGATCCTCGGCGTGAAAGATGAGCCAGTGCAGGGCAAAGAGGTTCCTCTGGAATGGACTGAGACATCTGGGGGACTCTTGGAATGGTGGTACGACCATGGAGTTCCTCTCGCCTTTCCTGTTGAGAGTGCCTCCTCTTGAAATGCGACGGGAACGCCGGGAATTCTTTCCCGTTGAAAGCAGGGAAAGGATCCCTCATCTCGAGCTACGAGGGGGAAACGGGGCTCCTCTGGATGTGGGCGGGACCATCGTGCTTCCTCTCGAGTGGAGACGGGTATGGCGGTGAACTTCTTGAGTTGCAGCAAGGGTGTGAAAGACCCTTTCGAAGTTCCAGAGGTTTGGTGTCATTAGTCTCCAGAGGCCTCATCGGAAATAGGCCTCATCTCGCCTGGAAGGGAGAACTTCCTGGATTTTCTCGAGTTGCGGCAGGTGTTCTCGAGTTACGACGGGGACCTCAGGGACCCGCCCTGGTGGCCTCAGGAGAGGCCAGTCCCCATGCGAGTTGCTAGGGGGCCTCTCGGGATTCCTCTCCCGTCGATACCGGGGCCAAAAACCTTGTGTGGAGTCAGGGCCGGAACCGAGGATTCCTCTCAGGGGCTGACATGGATCTTTGGGTACTCCTGGAGTCTCCCCAGGGGAGTCAGGCCTCGTCTCGAGTAGGGGCATGCACGTGCGCTTTCCTTCCAGGCTGTAGCAGCAATGTCACGCTTCCCGTCACGTGCATCAAAGGATCTGTGGTTTTCCCTCGAGGCTTTCCCTCGAGGCTTTCCCACAGGGCTGTCCCACGTGCCACCGTGGTGAGAGTCGATCCTCGGCGTGAAACATGAGCCAGTGCAGGGCAAAGAGGTTCCTCTGGAATGGACTGAGACATCTGGGGGACTCTTGGAATGGTGGTACGACCATGGAGTTCCTCTCGCCTTTCCTGTTGAGAGTGCCTCCTCTTGAGATGCGACGGGAACGCCGGGAATTCTTTCCCGTTGAAAGCAGGGAAAGGATCCCTCATCTCGAGCTACGAGGGGGAAACGGGGCTCTTCTGGATGTGTGCGGGACCATCGTGCTTCCACTCGAGTGGAGACGGGTATGGCGGTGAAATTCTTGAGTCGCAGCAAGGGTGTGAAAGACCCTTTCGAAGTTCCAGAGGTTAGGTGTCATTAGTCTCCAGACGCCTCATCGGAAATAAGCCTCATCTCGCCTGGAAGGGAGAACTTCCTGGATTTTCTCGAGTTGCGGCAGGTGTTCTCGAGTTACGACGGGGACCTCAGGGACCCGCCCTGGTGGCCTCAGGAGAGGCCAGTCCCCATGCGAGTTGCTAGGGGGCCTCTCGGGATTCCTCTCCCGTCGATACCGGGGCCAAAAACCTTGTGTGGAGTCAGGGCCGGAACCGAGGATTCCTCTCAGGGGCTGACATGGATCTTTGGGTACTTCTGGAGTCTCCCCAGTGGAGTCAGGCCTCGTCTCGAGTGGGGGCATGCACGTGCGCTTTCCTTCCAGGCTGTAGCAGCAATGTCACGCTTCCCGTCGCGTGGATCAAAGGATCTGTGGTTTTCCCTCGAGGCTTTCCCTTGAGGCTTTCCCACAGGGCTGTCCCACGTGCCACCGTGGTGTGAGTCGATCCTCGGCGTGAAAGATGAGCCAGTGCAGGGCAAAGAGGTTCCTCTGGAATGGACTGAGACATCTGGGGGACTCTTGGAATGGTGGTACGACCATGGAGTTCCTCTCGCCTTTCCTGTTGAGAGTGCCTCCTCTTGAGATGCGACGGGAACGCAGGGAATTCTTTCCCGTTGAAAGCAGGGAAAGGATCCCTCATCTCGAGCTACGAGGGGGAAACGGGGCTCCTTTGGATGTGATCGGGACCATCGTGCTTCCTCTCGAGTGGAGACGGGTATGGCGGTGAACTTCTTGAGTTGCAGCAAGGGTGTGAAAGACCCTTTCGAAGTTCCAGAGGTTAGGTGTCATTAGTCTCCAGACGCCTCATCGGAAATAGGCCTCATCTCGCCTGGAAGGGAGAACTTCCTGGATTTTCTCGAGTTGCGGCAGGTGTTCTCGAGTTACGTCGGGGACCTCAGGGACCCGCCCTGGTGGCCTCAGGGGAGGCCAGTCCCCATGCGAGTTGCTAGGGGGTCTCTCGGGATTCCTCTCCCGTCGATACCGGGGCCAAAAAGCTTGTGTGGAGTCAGGGCCGGAACCGAGGATTCCTCTCAGGGGCTGACATGGATCTTTGGGTACTTCTGGAGTCTCCCCAGGGGAGTCAGGCCTCGTCTCGAGTGGGGGCATGATCGTGCGCTTTCCTTCCAGGCTGTAGCAGCAATGTCACGCTTCCCGTCGCGTGGATCAAAGGATCTGTGGTTTTCCCTCGAGGCTTTCCCTCGAGGCTTTCCCACAGGGCTGTCCCACGTGCCACCGTGTTGTGAGTCGATCCTCGGCGTGAAAGATGAGCCAGTGCAGGGCAAAGAGGTTCCTCTGGAGTGGACTGAGACATCTGGGGGACTCTTGGAATGGTGGTACGACCATGGAGTTCCTCTCGCCTTTCCTGTTGAGAGTGCCTCCTCTTGAGATGCGACGGGAACGCCGGGAATTCTTTCCCGTTGAAAGCAGGGAAAGAATCCCTCATCTCGAGCTACGAGGGGGAAACGGGGCTCCTCTGGATGTGGGCGGGACCATCGTGCTTCCTCTCGAGTGGCGACGGGTATGGCGGTGAACTTCTTGAGTTGCAGCAAGGGTGTGAAAGACCCTTTCGAAGTTCCAGAGGTTTGGTGTCATTAGTCTCCAGAGGCCTCATCGGAAATAGGCCTCATCTCGCCTGGAAGGGAGAAATTCCTGGATTTTCTCGAGTTGCGGCAGGTGTTCTCGAGTTACGACGGGGACCTCAGGGACCCGCCCTGGTGGCCTCAGGAGAGGCCAGTCCCCATGCGAGTTGCTAGGGGGCCTCTCGGGATTCCTCTCCCGTCGATACCGGGGCCAAAAACCTTGTGTGGAGTCAGGGCCGGAACCGAGGATTCCTCTCAGAGGCTGACATGGATCATTGGGTACTTCTGGAGTCTCCCCAGGGGAGTCAGGCCTCGTCTCGAGTAGGGGCATGCACGTGCGCTTTCCTTCCAGGCTGTAGCAGCAATGTCACGCTTCCCGTCGCGTGGATCAAAGGATCTGTGGTTTTCCCTCGAGGCTTTCCCTCGAGGCTTTCCCACAGGGCTGTCCCACGTGCCACCGTGGTGTGAGTCGATCCTCGGCGTGAAAGATGAGCCAGTGCAGGGCAAAGAGGTTCCTCTGGAATGGACTGAGACATCTGGGGGACTCTTGGAATGGTGGTACGACCATGGAGTTCCTCTCGCCTTTCCTGTTGAGAGTGCCTCCTCTTGAGATGCGACGGGAACGCAGGGAATTCTTTCCCGTTGAAAGCAGGGAAAGGATCCCTCATCTCGAGCTACGAGGGGGAAACGGGGCTCCTTTGGATGTTGTGGGGACCATCGTGCTTCCTCTCGAGTGGAGACGGGTATGGTGGTGAACTTCTTGAGTTGCAGCAAGGGTGTGAAAGACCCTTTCGAAGTTCCAGAGGTTAGGTGTCATTAGTCTCCAGACGCCTCATCGGAAATAGGCCTCATCTCGCCTGGAAGGGAGAACTTCCTGGATTTTCTCGAGTTGCGGCAGGTGTTCTCGAGTTACGACGGGGACCTCAGGGACCGGCCCTGGTGGCCTCAGGAGAGGCCAGTCCCCATGCGAGTTGCTAGGGGCCCTCTCGGGATTCCTCTCCCGTCGATACCGGGGCCAAAAACCTTGTGTGGAGTCAGGGCCGGAACCGAGGATTCCTCTCAGGGGCTGATATGGATCTTTGGATACTTCTGGAGTCTCGCCAGGGGAGACAGGCCTCGTTTCGTGAGGGGGCATGCACGTGCACTTTCCTTCCAGGCTGTAGCAGCAATGTCACGCTTCCCGTCGCGTGGATCAAAGGATCTGTGGTTTTCCCTCGAGGCTTTCCCTCGAGGCTTTCCCACAGGGCTGTCCCACGTGCCACCGTGGTGTGAGTCGATCCTCGGCGTGAAAGATGAGCCAGTGCAGGGCAAAGAGGTTCCTCTGGAATGGACTGAGACATCTGGGGGACTCTTGGAATGGTGGTACGACCATGGAGTTCCTCTCGCCTTTCCTGTTGAGAGTGCCTCCTCTTGAGATGCGACGGGAACGCCGGGAATTCTTTCCCGTTGAAACCAGGGAAAGGATCCCTCATCTCGAGCTACGAGGGGGAAACGGGGCTCCTCTGGATGTGGGCGGGACCATCGTGCTTCCTCTCTAGTGGAGACGGGTATGGCGGTGAACTGCTTGAGTTGCAGCAAGGGTGTGAAAGACCCTTTCGAAGTTCCAGAGGTTTGGTGTCATTAGTCTCCAGAGGCCTCATCGGAAATAGGCCTCATCTCGCCTGGAAGGGAGAACTTCCTGGATTTTCTCGAGTTGCGGCAGGTGTTCTCGAGTTACGACGGGGACCTCAGGGACCCGCCCTGGTGGCCTCCGGAGAGGCCAGTCCCCATGCGAGTTGCTAGGGGGCCTCTAGGGATTCCTCTCCCGTCGATACCGGGGCCAAAAACCTTGTGTGGAGTCAGGGCCGGAACCGAGGATTCCTCTCAGGGGCTGACATGGATCTTTGGGTACTTCTGGAGTCTCCCCAGTGGAGTCAGGCCTCGTCTCGAGTGGGGGCATGCACGTGCGCTTTCCTTCCAGGCTGTAGCAGCAATGTCACGCTTCCCGTCGCGTGGATCAAAGGATCTGTGGTTTTCCCTCGAGGCTTTCCCTCGAGGCTTTCCCACAGGGCTGTCCCACGTGCCACCGTGGTGTGAGTCGATCCTCGGCGTGAAAGATGAGCCAGTGCAGGGCAAAGAGGTTCCTCTGGAATGGACTGAGACATCTGGGGGACTCTTGGAATGGTGGTACGACCATGGAGTTCCTCTCGCCTTTCCTGTTGAGACTGCCTCCTCTTGAGATGCGACGGGAACGCCGGGAATTCTTTCCCGTTTAAAGCAGGGAAAGGATCCCTCATCTCGATCTACGAGGGGGAAACGGGGCTCCTCTGGATGTGGGCGGGACCATCGTGCTTCCTCTCGAGTGGAGACGGGTATGGCGGTGAACTTCTTGAGTCGCAGCAAGGGTGTGAAAGACCCTTTCGAAGTTCCAGAGGTTAGGTGTCATTAGTCTCCAGACGCCTCATCGGAAATAGGCCTCATCTCGCCTGGAAGGGAGAACTTCCTGGATTTTCTCGAGTTGCGGCAGGTGTTCTCGAGTTACGACGGGGACCTCAGGGACCCGCCCTGGTGGCCTCAGGAGAGGCCAGTCCCCATGCGAGTTGCTAGGAGGTCTCTCGGGATTCCTCTCCCGTCGATACCGGGGCCAAAAAGCTTGTGTGGAGTCAGGGCCGGAACCGAGGATTCCTCTCAGGGGCTGACATGGATCTTTGGGTACTTCTGGAGTCTCCCCAGGGGAGTCAGGCCTCGTCTCGAGTGGGGGCATGCTCGTGCGCTTTCCTTCCAGGCTGTAGCAGCAATGTCACGCTTCCCGTCGCGTGGATCAAAGGATCTGTGGTTTTCCCTCGAGGCTTTCCCTCGAGGCTTTCCCACAGGGTTGTCCCACGTGCCACCGTGTTGTGAGTCGATCCTCGGCGTGAAAGATGAGCCAGTGCAGGGCAAAGAGGTTCCTCTGGAATGGACTGAGACATCTGGGGGACTCTTGGAATGGTGGTACGACCATGGAGTTCCTCTCGCCTTTCCTGTTGAGAGTGCCTCCTCTTGAGATGCGACGGGAACGCCGGGAATTCTTTCCCGTTGAAAGCAGGGAAAGGATCCCTCATCTCGAGCTACGAGGGGGAAACGGGGCTCCTCTGGATGTGGGCGGGACCATGGTGCTTCCTCTCGAGTGGAGACGGGTATGGCGGTGAACTTCTTGAGTTGCAGCAAGGGTGTGAAAGACCCTTTCGAAGTTCCAGAGGTTTGGTGTCATTAGTCTCCAGAGGCCTCATCGGAAATAGGCCTCATCTCGCCTGGAAGGGAGAACTTCCTGGATTTTCTCGAGTTGCGGCAGGTGTTCTCGAGTTACGACGGGGACCTCAGGGACCCGCCCTGGTGGCCTCAGGAGAGGCCAGTCCCCATGCGAGTTGCTAGGGGGCCTCTCGGGATTCCTCTCCCGTCGATACCGGGGCCAAAAACCTTGTGTGGAGTCAGGGCCGGAACCGAGGATTCCTCTCAGGGGCTGACATGGATCTTTGGGTACTTCTGGAGTCTCCCCAGGGGAGTCAGGCCTCGTCTCGAGTAGGGGCATGCACGTGCGCTTTCCTTCCAGGCTGTAGCAGCAATGTCACGCTTCCCGTCGCGTGGATCAAAGGATCTGTGGTTTTCCCTCGAGGCTTTCCCTCGAGGCTTTCCCACAGGGCTGTCCCACGTGCCACCGTGGTGTGAGTCGATCCTCGGCGTGAAAGATGAGCCAGTGCAGGGCAAAGAGGTTCCTCTGGAATGGACTGAGACATCTGGGGGACTCTTGGAATGGTGGTACGACCATGGAGTTCCTCTCGCCTTTCCTGTTGAGAGTGCCTCCTCTTGAGATGCGACGGGAACGCAGGGAATTCTTTCCCGTTGAAAGCAGGGAAAGGATCCCTCATCTCGAGCTACGAGGGGGAAACGGGGCTCCTTTGGATGTTGTCGGGACCATCGTGCTTCCTCTCGAGTGGAGACGGGTATGGTGGTGAACTTCTTGAGTTGCAGCAAGGGTGTGAAAGACCCTTTCGAAGTTCCAGAGGTTAGGTGTCATTAGTCTCCAGACGCCTCATCGGAAATAGGCCTCATCTCGCCTGGAAGGGAGAACTTCCTGGATTTTCTCGAGTTGCGGCAGGTGTTCTCGTGTTACGACGGGGACCTCAGGGACCGGCCCTGGTGGTCTCAGGAGAGGCCAGTCCCCATGCGAGTTGCTAGGGGCCCTCTCGGGATTCCTCTCCCGTCGATACCGGGGCCAAAAACCTTGTGTGGAGTCAGGGCCGGAACCGAGGATTCCTCTCAGGGGCTGACATGGATCTTTGGATACTTCTGGAGTCTCGCCAGGGGAGACAGGCCTCGTTTCGTGAGGGGGCATGCACGTGCACTTTCCTTCCAGGCTCTAGCAGCAATGTCACGCTTCCCGTCGCGTGGATCAAAGGATCTGTGGTTTTCCCTCAAGGCTTTCCCTCGAGGCTTTCCCACAGGGCTGTCCCACGTGCCACCGTGGTGTGAGTCGATCCTCGGCGTGAAAGATGAGCCAGTGCAGGGCAAAGAGTTTCCTCTGGAATGGACTGAGACATCTGGGGGACTCTTGGAATGGTGGTACGACCATGGAGTTCCTCTCGCCTATCCTGTTGAGAGTGCCTCCTCTTGAGATGCGACGGGAACGCCGGGAATTCTTTCCCGTTGAAAGCAGGGAAAGGATCCCTCATCTCGAGCTACGAGGGGGAAACGGGGCTCTTCTGGATGTGGGCGGACCATCGTGCTTCCTCTCGAGTGGAGACGGGTATGGCGGTGAACTTCTTGAGTCGCAGCAAGGGTGTGAAAGACCCTTTGGAAGTTCCAGAGGTTAGGTGTCATTAGTCTCCAGACGCCTCATCGGAAATAAGCCTCATCTCGCCTGGAAGGGAGAACTTCCTGCATTTTCTCGAGTTGCGGCAGGTGTTCTCGAGTTACGACGGGGACCTCAGGGACCCGCCCTGGTGGCCTCAGGAGAGGCCACTCCCCATGCGAGTTGCTAGGGGGCCTCTCGGGATTCCTCTCCCGTCGATACCGGGGCCAAAAACCTTGTGTGGAGTCAGGGCCGGAACCGAGGATTCCTCTCAGGGGCTGACATGGATCTTTGGGTACTTCTGGAGTCTCCCCAGTGGAGTCGGGCCTCGTCTCGAGTGGGGGCATGCACGTGTGCTTTCCTTTCAGGCTGTAGCAGCAATGTCACGCTTCCCGTCACGTGGATCAAAGGATCTGTGGTTTTCCCTCGAGGCTTTCCCTCGAGGCTTTCCCACAGGGCTGTCCCACGTGCCACCGTGGTGTGAGTCCATCCTCGGCGTGAAAGATGAGCCAATGCAGGGCAAAGAGGTTCCTCTGGAATGGACTGAGACATCTGGGGGACTCTTGGCATGGTGGTACGACCATGGAGTTCCTCTCGCCTTTCCTGTTGAGAGTGCCTCCTCTTGAGATGCGACGGGAACGCCGGGAATTCTTTCCCGTTGAAAGCAGGGAAAGGATCCCTCATCTCGAGCTACGAGGGGGAAACGGGGCTCCTCTGGATGTGGGCGGGACCATCGTGCTTCCTCTCTAGTGGAGACGGGTATGGCGGTGAACTTCTTGAGTTGCAGCAAGGGTGTGAAAGACCATTTCGAAGTTCCAGAGGTTAGGTGTCATTAGTCTCCAGACGCCTCATCGGAAATAGGCCTCATCTCGCCTGGAAGGGAGAACTTCCTGGATTTTCTCGAGTTGCGGCAGGTGTTCTCGAGTTACGACGGGGACCTCAGGGACCCGCCCTGGTGGCCTCAGGAGAGGACAGTCCCTAGGCGTGTTGCTAGGGGGCCTCTCGGGATTCCTCTCCCGTTGATACCGGGGCGAAAAACCTTGTGTGGAGTCAGGGCCGGAACCGAGGATTCCTCTCAGGGGCTGACATGGATCTTTGGGTACTTCTGGAGTCTCCCCAGGGGAGTCAGGCCTCGTCTCGAGTGGGGGCATGCACGTGCGCTTTCCTTCCAGGCTGTAGCAGCAATGTCACGCTTCCCGTCGCGTGGATCAAAGGATCTGTGGTTTTCCCTCGAGGCTTTGCCTCGAGGCTTTCCCACAGGGCTGTCCCACGTGCCACCGTGGTGTGAGTCGATCCTCGGCGTGAAAGATGAGCCAGTGCAGGGCAAAGAGGTTCCTCTGGAATGGACTGAGACATCTGGGGGACTCTTGGAATGGTGGTACGACCATGGAGTTCCTCTCGCCTTTCCTGTTGAGAGTGCCTCCTCTTGAGATGCGACTCGAACGCCGGGAATTCTTTCCCGTTGAAACCAGGGAAAGGATCCCTCATCTCGAGCTACGAGGGGGAAACGGGACTCTTCTGGATGTGGGCGGGACCATCGTGTTTCCTCTCGAGTGGAGACGGGTATGGCGGTGAACTTCTTGAGTTGCAGCAAGGGTGTGAAAGACCCTTTCGAAGTTCCAGAGGTTTGGTGTCATTAGTCTCCAGAGGCCTCATCGGAAATAGCCCTCATCTCACCTGGAAGGGAGAACTTCCTGGATTTTCTCGAGTTGCGGCAGGTGTTCTCGAGTTACGACGGGGACCTCAGGGACCCGCCCTGGTGGCCTCAGGAGAGGCCAGTCCCCATGCGAGTTGCTAGGGAGCCTCTCGGGATTCCTCTCCCGTCGATACCGGGGCCAAAAACCTTGTGTGGAGTCAGGGCCGGAACCGAGGATTCCTCTCAGGGGCTGACATGGATCTTTGGGTACTTCTGGAGTCTCCCCAGTGGAGTCAGGCCTCGTCTCGAGTGGGGGCATGCACGTGCGCTTTCCTTCCAGGCTGTAGCAGCAATGTCACGCTTCCCGTCGCGTGGATCAAAGGATCTGTGGTTTTCCCTCGAGGCTTTCCCTCGAGGCTTTCCCACAGGGCTGTCCCACGTGCCACCGTGGTGTGAGTCGATCCTCGGCGTGAAAGATGAGCCAGTGCAGGGCAAAGAGGTTCCTCTGGAATGGACTGAGACATCTGGGGGACTCTTGGAATGGTGGTACGACCATGGAGTTCCTCTCGCCTTTCCTGTTGAGAGTGCCTCCTCTTGAGATGCGACGGGAACGCCGGGAATTCTTTCCCGTTGAAAGCAGGGAAAGGATCCCTCATCTCGAGCTACGAGGGGGAAACGGGGCTCCTCTGGATGTGGGCGGGACCATCGTGCTTCCTCTCGAGTGGAGACGGGTATGGCGGTGAACTTCTTGAGTCGCAGCAAGGGTGTGAAAGACCCTTTCGAAGTTCCAGAGGTTAGGTGTCATTAGTCTCCAGACGCCTCATCGGAAATAGGCCTCATCTCGCCTGGAAGAGAGAACTTCCTGGATTTTCTCGAGTTGCGGCAGGTGCTCTCGAGTTACGACGAGGACCTCTGGGACACGCCCTGGTGGCCTCAGGAGAGGCCAGTCCCCATGCGAGTTGCTAGGGGGCCTCTCGGGATTCCTCTCCCGTCGATACCGGGGCCAAAAACCTTGTGTGGAGTCAGGGCTGGAACCGAGGATTCCTCTCAGGGGCTGACATGGATCTTTGGGTACTTCTGGAGTCTCCCCAGGGGAGTCAGGCCTGTCTCGAGTGGGGGCATGCACGTGCGCTTTCCTTCCAGGCTGTAGCAGCAATGTCACGCTTCCCGTCGCGTGGATCAAAGGATCTGTGGTTTTCCCTCGAGGCTTTCCCTCGAGGCTTTCCCACAGGGCTGTCCCACGTGCCACCGTGGTGTGAGTCGATCCTCGGCGTGAAAGATGAGCCAGTGCAGGGCAAAGAGGTTCCTCTAGAATGGACAGAGACATCTGGGGGACTCTTGGAATGGTGGTACGACCATGGAGTTCCTCTCGCCTTTCCTGTTGAGAATGCCTCCTCTTGAGATGCGACGGGAACGCAGGGAATTCTTTCCCGTTGAAAGCAGGGAAAGGATCCCTCATCTCGAGCTACGAGGGGGAAACGGGGCTCCTCTGGATGTGGTCGGGACCATCGTGCTTCCTCTCGAGTGGAGACGGGTATGGTGGTGAACTTCTTGAGTTGCAGCAAGGGTGTGAAAGACCCTTTCGAAGTTCCAGAGGTTAGGTGTCATTAGTCTCCAGACGCCTCATCGGAAATAGGCCTCATCTCGCCTGGAAGGGAGAACTTCCTGGATTTTCTCGAGTTGCGGCAGGTGTTCTCGTGTTACGACGGGGACCTCAGGGACCGGCCCTGGTGGCCTCAGGAGAGGCCAGTCCCCTTGCGAGTTGCTAGGGGGCCTCTCGGGATTCCTCTTCCGTCGATAGCGGGGCCAAAAACCTTGTGTGGAGTCAGGGCCGGAACCGAGGATTCCTCTCAGGGGCTGATATGTATCTTTGGATACTTCTGGAGTCTCGCCAGGGGAGACAGGCCTTGTTTCGTGAGGGGGCATGCACGTGCACTTTCCTTCCAGGCTTTAGCAGCAATGTCACGCTTCCAGTGGCGTGGATCAAAGGATCTGTGGTTTTCCCTCGAGGCTTTCCCTCGAGGCTTTCCCACAGGGCTGTCCCACGTGCCACCGTGGTGTGAGTCGATCCTCGGCGTGAAAGATGAGCAAGTGCAGGGCAAAGAGGTTCCTCTGGAATGGACTGAGACATCTGGGGGACTCTTGGAATGGTGGTACGACCATGGAGTTCCTCTCGCCTTTCCTGTTGAGAGTGCCTCCTCTTGAGATGTGACGGGAACGCCGGGAATTCTTTCCCGTTGAAAGCAGGGAAAGGTTCCCTCATCTCGAGCTACGAGGGGGAAACGGGGATCCTATGGATGTGGGCGGGACCATCGTGCTTCCTCTCGAGTGGAGACGGGTATGGCGGTGAACTTCTTGAGTCGCAGCAAGGGTGTGAAAGACCCTTTCGAAGTTCCAGAGGTTAGGTGTCATTAGTCTCCAGACGCCTCATCGGAAATAGGCCTCATCTCGCCTGGAAGGGAGAACTTCCTGGATTTTCTCGAGTTGCGGCAGGTGCTCCCGAGTTACGACGAGGACCTCAGCGACCCGCCCTGGTGGCCTCAGGAGAGGCCAGTCCCCATGCGAGTTGCTAGGGGGCCTCTCGGGATTCCTCTCCCGTCGATACCGGGGCCAAAAACCTTGTGTGGAGTCAGGGCCGGAACCGAGGATTCCTCTCAGGGGCTGACATGGATCTTTGGGTACTTCTGGAGTCTCCCCAGGGGAGTCAGGCCTCGTCTCGAGTGGGGGCATGCACGTGCGCTTTCCTTCCAGGCTGTAGCAGCAATGTCACGCTTCCCGTCGCGTGGATCAAAGGATCTGTGGTTTTCCCTCGAGGCTTTCCCACAGGGCTGTCCCACGTGCCACCGTGGTGTGAGTCGATCCTCGGCGTGAAAGATGAGCCAGTGCAGGGCAAAGAGGTTCCTCTGGAATGGACTGAGACATCTGGGGGACTCTTGGAATGGTGGTACGACCATGGAGTTCCTCTCGCCTTTCCTGTTGAGAGTGCCTCCTCTTGAGATGCGATGGGAACGCCGGGAATTCTTCCCCGTTTAAAGCAGGGAAAGGATCCCTCATCTCGAGCTACGAGGGGGAAACGGGGATCCTCTGGATGTGGGCGGGACCATCGTGCTTCCTCTCGAGTGGAGACGGGTATGGCGGTGAACTTCTTGAGTCGCAGCAAGGGTATGAAAGACCCTTTCGAAGTTCCAGAGGTTAGGTGTCATTAGTCTCCAGACGCCTCATCGGAAATAGGCCTCATCTCGCCTGGAAGGGAGAACTTCCTGGATTTTCTCGAGTTGCGGCAGGTGCTCTCGTGTTACGACGGGGACCTCAGGGACCGGCCCTGGTGGTCTCAGGAGAGGCCAGTCCCCATGCGAGTTGCTAGGGGCCCTCTCGGGATTCCTCTCCCGTCGATACCGGGGCCAAAAACCTTGAGTGGAGTCAGGGCCGGAACCGAGGATTCCTCTCAGGGGCTGACATGGATCTTTGGGTACTTCTGGAGTCTCCCCAGGGGAGTCAGGCCTCGTCTCGAGTGGGGGCATGATCGTGCGCTTTCCTTCCAGGCTGTAGCAGCAATGTCACGCTTCCCGTCGCGTGGATCAAAGGATCTGTGGTTTTCCCTCGAGGCTTTCCCTCGAGGCTTTCCCACAGGGCTGTCCCACGTGCCACCGTGGTGTGAGTCGATCCTCGGCGTGAAAGATGAGCCAGTGCATGGCAAAGAGGTTCCTCTGGAATGGACTGAGACATCTGGGGGACTCTTGGAATGGTGGTACGACCATGGAGTTCCTCTCGCCTTTCCTGTTGAGAGTGCCTCCTCTTGAGATGCGACGGGAACGCCGGGAATTCTTTCCCGTTGAAAGCAGGGAAAGGATCCCTCATCTCGAGCTACGAGGGGGAAACGGGGCTCTTCTGGATGTGGGCGGGACCATCGTGCTTCCACTCGAGTGGAGACGGGTATGGCGGTGAACTTCTTGAGTCGCAGCAAGGGTGTGAAAGACCCTTTCGAAGTTCCAGAGGTTAGGTGTCATTAGTCTCCAGACGCCTCATCGGAAATAGGCCTCATCTCGCCTGGAAGGGAGAACTTCCTGGATTTTCTCGAGTTGCGGCAGGTGTTCTCGAGTTACGACGGGGACCTCAGGGACCGGCCCTGGTGGCCTCAGGAGAGGCCAGTCCCCATGCGAGTTGCTAGGGGCCCTCTCGGGATTCCTCTCCCGTCGATACCGGGGCCAAAAACCTTGTGTGGAGTCAGGGCCGGAACCGAGGATTCCTCTCAGGGGCTGATATGGATCTTTGGATACTTCTGGAGTCTCGCCAGGGGAGACAGGCCTCGTTTCGTGAGGGGGCATGCACGTGCACTTTCCTTCCAGGCTGTAGCAGCAATGTCACGCTTCCCGTCGCGTGGATCAAAGGATCTGTGGTTTTCCCTCGAGGCTTTCCCTCGAGGCTTTCCCACAGGGCTGTCCCACGTGCCACCGTGGTGTGAGTCGATCCTCGGCGTGAAAGATGAGCCAGTGCAGGGCAAAGAGGTTCCTCTGGAATGGACTGAGACATCTGGGGGACTCTTGGAATGGTGGTACGACCATGGAGTTCCTCTCGCCTTTCCTGTTGAGAGTGCCTCCTCTTGAGATGCGACGGGAACGCCGGGAATTCTTTCCCGTTGAAAGCAGGGAAAGGATCCCTCATCTCGAGCTACGAGGGGGAAACGGGGCTCTTCTGGATGTGGGCGGGACCATCGTGCTTCCACTCGAGTGGAGACGGGTATGGCGGTGAACTTCTTGAGTCGCAGCAAGGGTGTGAAAGACCCTTTCGAAGTTCCAGAGGTTAGGTGTCATTAGTCTCCAGACGCCTCATCGGAAATAAGCCTCATCTCGCCTGGAAGGGAGAACTTCCTGGATTTTCTCGAGTTGCGGCAGGTGTTCTCGAGTTACGACGGGGACCACAGGGACCCGCCCTGGTGGCCTCAGGAGAGGCCAGTCCCCATGCGAGTTGCTAGGGGGCCTCTCGGGATTCCTCTCCCGTCGATACCGGGGCCAAAAACCTTGTGTGGAGTCAGGGCCGGAACCGAGGATTCCTCTCAGGGGCTGACATGGATCTTTGGGTACTTCTGGAGTCTCCCCAGTGGAGTCAGGCCTCGTCTCGAGTGGGGGCATGCACGTGCGCTTTCCTTCCAGGCTGTAGCAGCAATGTCACGCTTCCCGTCGCGTGGATCAAAGGATCTGTGGTTTTCCCTTGAGGCTTTCCCTCGAGGCTTTCCCACAGGGCTGTCCCACGTGCCACCGTGGTGTGAGTCGATCCTCGGCGTGAAAGATGAGCCAGTGCAGGGCAAAGAGGTTCCTCTGGAATGGACTGAGACATCTGGGGGACTCTTGGAATGGTGGTACGACCATGGAGTTCCTCTCGCCTTTCCTGTTGAGAGTGCCTCCTCTTGAGATGCTACGGGAACGCAGGGAATTCTTTCCCGTTGAAAGCAGGGAAAGGATCCCTCATCTCGAGCTACGAGGGGGAAACGGGGCTCCTTTGGATGTGGTCGGGACCATCGTGCTTCCTCTCGAGTGGAGACGGGTATGGTGGTGAACTTCTTGAGTTGCAGCAAGGGTGTGAAAGACCCTTTCGAAGTTCCAGAGGTTAGGTGTCATTAGTCTCCAGACGCCTCATCGGAAATAGGCCTCATCTCGCCTGGAAGGGAGAACTTCCTGGATTTTCTCGAGTTGCGGCAGGTGTTCTCGAGTTACGACGGGGACCTCAGGGACCGGCCCTGGTGGCCTCAGGAGAGGCCAGTCCCCATTCGAGTTGCTAGGGGGCCTCTCGGGATTCCTCTCCCGTCGATACCGGGGCCAAAAACCTTGTGTGGAGTCAGGGCGGGAACCGAGGATTCATCTCAGGGGCTGATATGGATCTTTGGATACTTCTGGAGTCTCGCCAGGGGAGACAGGCCTCGTTTCGTGAGGGGGCATGCACGTGCACTTTCCTTCCAGGCTGTAGCAGCAATGTCACGCTTCCCGTCGCGTGGATCAAAGGATCTGTGGTTTTCCCTCGAGGCTTTCGCTCGAGGCTTTCCCACAGGGCTGTCCCACGTGCCACCGTGGTGTGAGTCGATCCTCGGCGTGAAAGATGAGCCAGTGCAGGGCAAAGAGGTTCCTCTGGAATGGACTGAGACATCTGGGGGACTCTTGGAATGGTGGTACGACCATGGAGTTCCTCTCGCCTTTCCTGTTGAGAGTGCCTCCTCTTGAGATGCGACGGGAACGCCGGGAATTCTTTCCCGTTGAAAGCAGGGAAAGGATCCCTCATCTCGAGCTCCGAGGGGGAAACGGGGCTCCTCTGGATGTGGGCAGGACCATCGTGCTTCCTCTCGAGTGGAGACGGGTATGGCGGTGAACTTCTTGAGTTGCAGCAAGGGTGTGAAAGACCCTTTCGAAGTTCCAGAGGTTTGGTGTCATTAGTCTCCAGAGGCCTCATCGGAAATAGGCCTCATCTCGCCTGGAAGGGAGAACTTCCTGGATTTTCTCGAGTTGCGGCAGGTGTTCTCGAGTTACGACGGGGACCTCAGGGACCCGCCCTGGTGGCCTCAGGAGAGGCCAGTCCCCATGCGAGTTGCTAGGGGGTCTCTCGGGATTCCTCTCCCGTCGATACCGGGGCCAAAAAGCTTGTGTGGAGTCAGGGCCGGAACCGAGGATTCCTCTCAGGGGCTGACATGGATCTTTGGGTACTTCTGGAGTCTCCCCAGGGGAGTCAGGCCTCGTCTCGAGTGGGGGCATGCTCGTGCGCTTTCCTTCCAGGCTGTAGCAGCAATGTCACGCTTCCCGTCGCGTGGATCAAAGGATCTGTGGTTTTCCCTCGAGGCTTTCCCTCGAGGCTTTCCCACAGGGCTGTCCCACGTGCCACCGTGTTGTGAGTCGATCCTCGGCGTGAAAGATGAGCCAGTGCAGGGCAAAGAGGTTCCTCTGGAATGGACTGAGACATCTGGGGGACTCTTGGAATGGTGGTACGACCATGGAGTTCCTCTCGCCTTTCCTGTTGAGAGTGCCTCCTCTTGAAATGCGACGGGAACGCCGGGAATTCTTTCCCGTTGAAAGCAGGGAAAGGATCCCTCATCTCGAGCTACGAGGGGGAAACGGGGCTCCTCTGGATGTGGGCGGGACCATCGTGCTTCCTCTCGAGTGGAGACGGGTATGGCGGTGAACTTCTTGAGTTGCAGCAAGGGTGTGAAAGACCCTTTCGAAGTTCCAGAGGTTTGGTGTCATTAGTCTCCAGAGGCCTCATCGGAAATAGGCCTCATCTCGCCTGGAAGGGAGAACTTCCTGGATTTTCTCGAGTTGCGGCAGGTGTTCTCGAGTTACGACGGGGACCTCAGGGACCCGCCCTGGTGGCCTCAGGAGAGGCCAGTCCCCATGCGAGTTGCTAGGGGGCCTCTCGGGATTCCTCTCCCGTCGATACCGGGGCCAAAAACCTTGTGTGGAGTCAGGGCCGGAACCGAGGATTCCTCTCAGGGGCTGACATGGATCTTTGGGTACTCCTGGAGTCTCCCCAGGGGAGTCAGGCCTCGTCTCGAGTAGGGGCATGCACGTGCGCTTTCCTTCCAGGCTGTAGCAGCAATGTCACGCTTCCCGTCACGTGCATCAAAGGATCTGTGGTTTTCCCTCGAGGCTTTCCCTCGAGGCTTTCCCACAGGGCTGTCCCACGTGCCACCGTGGTGAGAGTCGATCCTCGGCGTGAAACATGAGCCAGTGCAGGGCAAAGAGGTTCCTCTGGAATGGACTGAGACATCTGGGGGACTCTTGGAATGGTGGTACGACCATGGAGTTCCTCTCGCCTTTCCTGTTGAGAGTGCCTCCTCTTGAGATGCGACGGGAACGCCGGGAATTCTTTCCCGTTGAAAGCAGGGAAAGGATCCCTCATCTCGAGCTACGAGGGGGAAACGGGGCTCTTCTGGATGTGTGCGGGACCATCGTGCTTCCACTCGAGTGGAGACGGGTATGGCGGTGAACTTCTTGAGTCGCAGCAAGGGTGTGAAAGACCCTTTCGAAGTTCCAGAGGTTAGGTGTCATTAGTCTCCAGACGCCTCATCGGAAATAAGCCTCATCTCGCCTGGAAGGGAGAACTTCCTGGATTTTCTCGAGTTGCGGCAGGTGTTCTCGAGTTACGACGGGGACCTCAGGGACCCGCCCTGGTGGCCTCAGGAGAGGCCAGTCCCCATGCGAGTTGCTAGGGGGCCTCTCGGGATTCCTCTCCCGTCGATACCGGGGCCAAAAACCTTGTGTGGAGTCAGGGCCGGAACCGAGGATTCCTCTCAGGGGCTGACATGGATCTTTGGGTACTTCTGGAGTCTCCCCAGTGGAGTCAGGCCTCGTCTCGAGTGGGGGCATGCACGTGCGCTTTCCTTCCAGGCTGTAGCAGCAATGTCACGCTTCCCGTCGCGTGGATCAAAGGATCTGTGGTTTTCCCTCGAGGCTTTCCCTTGAGGCTTTCCCACAGGGCTGTCCCACGTGCCACCGTGGTGTGAGTCGATCCTCGGCGTGAAAGATGAGCCAGTGCAGGGCAAAGAGGTTCCTCTGGAATGGACTGAGACATCTGGGGGACTCTTGGAATGGTGGTACGACCATGGAGTTCCTCTCGCCTTTCCTGTTGAGAGTGCCTCCTCTTGAGATGCGACGGGAACGCAGGGAATTCTTTCCCGTTGAAAGCAGGGAAAGGATCCCTCATCTCGAGCTACGAGGGGGAAACGGGGCTCCTTTGGATGTGGTCGGGACCATCGTGCTTCCTCTCGAGTGGAGACGGGTATGGCGGTGAACTTCTTGAGTTGCAGCAAGGGTGTGAAAGACCCTTTCGAAGTTCCAGAGGTTAGGTGTCATTAGTCTCCAGACGCCTCATCGGAAATAGGCCTCATCTCGCCTGGAAGGGAGAACTTCCTGGATTTTCTCGAGTTGCGGCAGGTGTTCTCGAGTTACGTCGGGGACCTCAGGGACCCGCCCTGGTGGCCTCAGGGGAGGCCAGTCCCCATGCGAGTTGCTAGGGGGTCTCTCGGGATTCCTCTCCCGTCGATACCGGGGCCAAAAAGCTTGTGTGGAGTCAGGGCCGGAACCGAGGATTCCTCTCAGGGGCTGACATGGATCTTTGGGTACTTCTGGAGTCTCCCCAGGGGAGTCAGGCCTCGTCTCGAGTGGGGGCATGATCGTGCGCTTTCCTTCCAGGCTGTAGCAGCAATGTCACGCTTCCCGTCGCGTGGATCAAAGGATCTGTGGTTTTCCCTCGAGGCTTTCCCTCGAGGCTTTCCCACAGGGCTGTCCCACGTGCCACCGTGTTGTGAGTCGATCCTCGGCGTGAAAGATGAGCCAGTGCAGGGCAAAGAGGTTCCTCTGGAGTGGACTGAGACATCTGGGGGACTCTTGGAATGGTGGTACGACCATGGAGTTCCTCTCGCCTTTCCTGTTGAGAGTGCCTCCTCTTGAGATGCGACGGGAACGCCGGGAATTCTTTCCCGTTGAAAGCAGGGAAAGAATCCCTCATCTCGAGCTACGAGGGGGAAACGGGGCTCCTCTGGATGTGGGCGGGACCATCGTGCTTCCTCTCGAGTGGCGACGGGTATGGCGGTGAACTTCTTGAGTTGCAGCAAGGGTGTGAAAGACCCTTTCGAAGTTCCAGAGGTTTGGTGTCATTAGTCTCCAGAGGCCTCATCGGAAATAGGCCTCATCTCGCCTGGAAGGGAGAAATTCCTGGATTTTCTCGAGTTGCGGCAGGTGTTCTCGAGTTACGACGGGGACCTCAGGGACCCGCCCTGGTGGCCTCAGGAGAGGCCAGTCCCCATGCGAGTTGCTAGGGGGCCTCTCGGGATTCCTCTCCCGTCGATACCGGGGCCAAAAACCTTGTGTGGAGTCAGGGCCGGAACCGAGGATTCCTCTCAGAGGCTGACATGGATCATTGGGTACTTCTGGAGTCTCCCCAGGGGAGTCAGGCCTCGTCTCGAGTAGGGGCATGCACGTGCGCTTTCCTTCCAGGCTGTAGCAGCAATGTCACGCTTCCCGTCGCGTGGATCAAAGGATCTGTGGTTTTCCCTCGAGGCTTTCCCTCGAGGCTTTCCCACAGGGCTGTCCCACGTGCCACCGTGGTGTGAGTCGATCCTCGGCGTGAAAGATGAGCCAGTGCAGGGCAAAGAGGTTCCTCTGGAATGGACTGAGACATCTGGGGGACTCTTGGAATGGTGGTACGACCATGGAGTTCCTCTCGCCTTTCCTGTTGAGAGTGCCTCCTCTTGAGATGCGACGGGAACGCAGGGAATTCTTTCCCGTTGAAAGCAGGGAAAGGATCCCTCATCTCGAGCTACGAGGGGGAAACGGGGCTCCTTTGGATGTTGTGGGGACCATCGTGCTTCCTCTCGAGTGGAGACGGGTATGGTGGTGAACTTCTTGAGTTGCAGCAAGGGTGTGAAAGACCCTTTCGAAGTTCCAGAGGTTAGGTGTCATTAGTCTCCAGACGCCTCATCGGAAATAGGCCTCATCTCGCCTGGAAGGGAGAACTTCCTGGATTTTCTCGAGTTGCGGCAGGTGTTCTCGAGTTACGACGGGGACCTCAGGGACCGGCCCTGGTGGCCTCAGGAGAGGCCAGTCCCCATGCGAGTTGCTAGGGGCCCTCTCGGGATTCCTCTCCCGTCGATACCGGGGCCAAAAACCTTGTGTGGAGTCAGGGCCGGAACCGAGGATTCCTCTCAGGGGCTGATATGGATCTTTGGATACTTCTGGAGTCTCGCCAGGGGAGACAGGCCTCGTTTCGTGAGGGGGCATGCACGTGCACTTTCCTTCCAGGCTGTAGCAGCAATGTCACGCTTCCCGTCGCGTGGATCAAAGGATCTGTGGTTTTCCCTCGAGGCTTTCCCTCGAGGCTTTCCCACAGGGCTGTCCCACGTGCCACCGTGGTGTGAGTCGATCCTCGGCGTGAAAGATGAGCCAGTGCAGGGCAAAGAGGTTCCTCTGGAATGGACTGAGACATCTGGGGGACTCTTGGAATGGTGGTACGACCATGGAGTTCCTCTCGCCTTTCCTGTTGAGAGTGCCTCCTCTTGAGATGCGACGGGAACGCCGGGAATTCTTTCCCGTTGAAACCAGGGAAAGGATCCCTCATCTCGAGCTACGAGGGGGAAACGGGGCTCCTCTGGATGTGGGCGGGACCATCGTGCTTCCTCTCTAGTGGAGACGGGTATGGCGGTGAACTGCTTGAGTTGCAGCAAGGGTGTGAAAGACCCTTTCGAAGTTCCAGAGGTTTGGTGTCATTAGTCTCCAGAGGCCTCATCGGAAATAGGCCTCATCTCGCCTGGAAGGGAGAACTTCCTGGATTTTCTCGAGTTGCGGCAGGTGTTCTCGAGTTACGACGGGGACCTCAGGGACCCGCCCTGGTGGCCTCCGGAGAGGCCAGTCCCCATGCGAGTTGCTAGGGGGCCTCTAGGGATTCCTCTCCCGTCGATACCGGGGCCAAAAACCTTGTGTGGAGTCAGGGCCGGAACCGAGGATTCCTCTCAGGGGCTGACATGGATCTTTGGGTACTTCTGGAGTCTCCCCAGTGGAGTCAGGCCTCGTCTCGAGTGGGGGCATGCACGTGCGCTTTCCTTCCAGGCTGTAGCAGCAATGTCACGCTTCCCGTCGCGTGGATCAAAGGATCTGTGGTTTTCCCTCGAGGCTTTCCCTCGAGGCTTTCCCACAGGGCTGTCCCACGTGCCACCGTGGTGTGAGTCGATCCTCGGCGTGAAAGATGAGCCAGTGCAGGGCAAAGAGGTTCCTCTGGAATGGACTGAGACATCTGGGGGACTCTTGGAATGGTGGTACGACCATGGAGTTCCTCTCGCCTTTCCTGTTGAGACTGCCTCCTCTTGAGATGCGACGGGAACGCCGGGAATTCTTTCCCGTTTAAAGCAGGGAAAGGATCCCTCATCTCGATCTACGAGGGGGAAACGGGGCTCCTCTGGATGTGGGCGGGACCATCGTGCTTCCTCTCGAGTGGAGACGGGTATGGCGGTGAACTTCTTGAGTCGCAGCAAGGGTGTGAAAGACCCTTTCGAAGTTCCAGAGGTTAGGTGTCATTAGTCTCCAGACGCCTCATCGGAAATAGGCCTCATCTCGCCTGGAAGGGAGAACTTCCTGGATTTTCTCGAGTTGCGGCAGGTGTTCTCGAGTTACGACGGGGACCTCAGGGACCCGCCCTGGTGGCCTCAGGAGAGGCCAGTCCCCATGCGAGTTGCTAGGAGGTCTCTCGGGATTCCTCTCCCGTCGATACCGGGGCCAAAAAGCTTGTGTGGAGTCAGGGCCGGAACCGAGGATTCCTCTCAGGGGCTGACATGGATCTTTGGGTACTTCTGGAGTCTCCCCAGGGGAGTCAGGCCTCGTCTCGAGTGGGGGCATGCTCGTGCGCTTTCCTTCCAGGCTGTAGCAGCAATGTCACGCTTCCCGTCGCGTGGATCAAAGGATCTGTGGTTTTCCCTCGAGGCTTTCCCTCGAGGCTTTCCCACAGGGTTGTCCCACGTGCCACCGTGTTGTGAGTCGATCCTCGGCGTGAAAGATGAGCCAGTGCAGGGCAAAGAGGTTCCTCTGGAATGGACTGAGACATCTGGGGGACTCTTGGAATGGTGGTACGACCATGGAGTTCCTCTCGCCTTTCCTGTTGAGAGTGCCTCCTCTTGAGATGCGACGGGAACGCCGGGAATTCTTTCCCGTTGAAAGCAGGGAAAGGATCCCTCATCTCGAGCTACGAGGGGGAAACGGGGCTCCTCTGGATGTGGGCGGGACCATGGTGCTTCCTCTCGAGTGGAGACGGGTATGGCGGTGAACTTCTTGAGTTGCAGCAAGGGTGTGAAAGACCCTTTCGAAGTTCCAGAGGTTTGGTGTCATTAGTCTCCAGAGGCCTCATCGGAAATAGGCCTCATCTCGCCTGGAAGGGAGAACTTCCTGGATTTTCTCGAGTTGCGGCAGGTGTTCTCGAGTTACGACGGGGACCTCAGGGACCCGCCCTGGTGGCCTCAGGAGAGGCCAGTCCCCATGCGAGTTGCTAGGGGGCCTCTCGGGATTCCTCTCCCGTCGATACCGGGGCCAAAAACCTTGTGTGGAGTCAGGGCCGGAACCGAGGATTCCTCTCAGGGGCTGACATGGATCTTTGGGTACTTCTGGAGTCTCCCCAGGGGAGTCAGGCCTCGTCTCGAGTAGGGGCATGCACGTGCGCTTTCCTTCCAGGCTGTAGCAGCAATGTCACGCTTCCCGTCGCGTGGATCAAAGGATCTGTGGTTTTCCCTCGAGGCTTTCCCTCGAGGCTTTCCCACAGGGCTGTCCCACGTGCCACCGTGGTGTGAGTCGATCCTCGGCGTGAAAGATGAGCCAGTGCAGGGCAAAGAGGTTCCTCTGGAATGGACTGAGACATCTGGGGGACTCTTGGAATGGTGGTACGACCATGGAGTTCCTCTCGCCTTTCCTGTTGAGAGTGCCTCCTCTTGAGATGCGACGGGAACGCAGGGAATTCTTTCCCGTTGAAAGCAGGGAAAGGATCCCTCATCTCGAGCTACGAGGGGGAAACGGGGCTCCTTTGGATGTTGTCGGGACCATCGTGCTTCCTCTCGAGTGGAGACGGGTATGGTGGTGAACTTCTTGAGTTGCAGCAAGGGTGTGAAAGACCCTTTCGAAGTTCCAGAGGTTAGGTGTCATTAGTCTCCAGACGCCTCATCGGAAATAGGCCTCATCTCGCCTGGAAGGGAGAACTTCCTGGATTTTCTCGAGTTGCGGCAGGTGTTCTCGTGTTACGACGGGGACCTCAGGGACCGGCCCTGGTGGTCTCAGGAGAGGCCAGTCCCCATGCGAGTTGCTAGGGGCCCTCTCGGGATTCCTCTCCCGTCGATACCGGGGCCAAAAACCTTGTGTGGAGTCAGGGCCGGAACCGAGGATTCCTCTCAGGGGCTGACATGGATCTTTGGATACTTCTGGAGTCTCGCCAGGGGAGACAGGCCTCGTTTCGTGAGGGGGCATGCACGTGCACTTTCCTTCCAGGCTCTAGCAGCAATGTCACGCTTCCCGTCGCGTGGATCAAAGGATCTGTGGTTTTCCCTCAAGGCTTTCCCTCGAGGCTTTCCCACAGGGCTGTCCCACGTGCCACCGTGGTGTGAGTCGATCCTCGGCGTGAAAGATGAGCCAGTGCAGGGCAAAGAGTTTCCTCTGGAATGGACTGAGACATCTGGGGGACTCTTGGAATGGTGGTACGACCATGGAGTTCCTCTCGCCTATCCTGTTGAGAGTGCCTCCTCTTGAGATGCGACGGGAACGCCGGGAATTCTTTCCCGTTGAAAGCAGGGAAAGGATCCCTCATCTCGAGCTACGAGGGGGAAACGGGGCTCTTCTGGATGTGGGCGGACCATCGTGCTTCCTCTCGAGTGGAGACGGGTATGGCGGTGAACTTCTTGAGTCGCAGCAAGGGTGTGAAAGACCCTTTGGAAGTTCCAGAGGTTAGGTGTCATTAGTCTCCAGACGCCTCATCGGAAATAAGCCTCATCTCGCCTGGAAGGGAGAACTTCCTGCATTTTCTCGAGTTGCGGCAGGTGTTCTCGAGTTACGACGGGGACCTCAGGGACCCGCCCTGGTGGCCTCAGGAGAGGCCACTCCCCATGCGAGTTGCTAGGGGGCCTCTCGGGATTCCTCTCCCGTCGATACCGGGGCCAAAAACCTTGTGTGGAGTCAGGGCCGGAACCGAGGATTCCTCTCAGGGGCTGACATGGATCTTTGGGTACTTCTGGAGTCTCCCCAGTGGAGTCGGGCCTCGTCTCGAGTGGGGGCATGCACGTGTGCTTTCCTTTCAGGCTGTAGCAGCAATGTCACGCTTCCCGTCACGTGGATCAAAGGATCTGTGGTTTTCCCTCGAGGCTTTCCCTCGAGGCTTTCCCACAGGGCTGTCCCACGTGCCACCGTGGTGTGAGTCCATCCTCGGCGTGAAAGATGAGCCAATGCAGGGCAAAGAGGTTCCTCTGGAATGGACTGAGACATCTGGGGGACTCTTGGCATGGTGGTACGACCATGGAGTTCCTCTCGCCTTTCCTGTTGAGAGTGCCTCCTCTTGAGATGCGACGGGAACGCCGGGAATTCTTTCCCGTTGAAAGCAGGGAAAGGATCCCTCATCTCGAGCTACGAGGGGGAAACGGGGCTCCTCTGGATGTGGGCGGGACCATCGTGCTTCCTCTCTAGTGGAGACGGGTATGGCGGTGAACTTCTTGAGTTGCAGCAAGGGTGTGAAAGACCATTTCGAAGTTCCAGAGGTTAGGTGTCATTAGTCTCCAGACGCCTCATCGGAAATAGGCCTCATCTCGCCTGGAAGGGAGAACTTCCTGGATTTTCTCGAGTTGCGGCAGGTGTTCTCGAGTTACGACGGGGACATCAGGGACCCGCCCTGGTGGCCTCAGGAGAGGACAGTCCCTAGGCGTGTTGCTAGGGGGCCTCTCGGGATTCCTCTCCCGTTGATACCGGGGCGAAAAACCTTGTGTGGAGTCAGGGCCGGAACCGAGGATTCCTCTCAGGGGCTGACATGGATCTTTGGGTACTTCTGGAGTCTCCCCAGGGGAGTCAGGCCTCGTCTCGAGTGGGGGCATGCACGTGCGCTTTCCTTCCAGGCTGTAGCAGCAATGTCACGCTTCCCGTCGCGTGGATCAAAGGATCTGTGGTTTTCCCTCGAGGCTTTCCCTCGAGGCTTTCCCACAGGGCTGTCCCACGTGCCACCGTGGTGTGAGTCGATCCTCGGCGTGAAAGATGAGCCAGTGCAGGGCAAAGAGGTTCCTCTGGAATGGACTGAGACATCTGGGGGACTCTTGGAATGGTGGTACGACCATGGAGTTCCTCTCGCCTTTCCTGTTGAGAGTGCCTCCTCTTGAGATGCGACGGGAACGCCGGGAATTCTTTCCCGTTGAAAGCAGGGAAAGGATCCCTCATCTCGAGCTACGAGGGGGAAACGGGGCTCCTCTGGATGTGGGCGGGAACATCGTGCTTCCTCTCTAGTGGAGACGGGTATGGTGGTGAACTTCTTGAGTTGCAGCAAGGCTGTGAAAGACCCTTTCGAAGTTCCAGAGGTAAGGTGTCATTAGTCTCCAGACGCCTCATCGGAAATAGGCCTCATCTCGCCTGGAAGGGAGAACTTCCTGGATTTTCTCGAGTTGCGGCAGGTGTTCTCGAGTTACGACGGGGACCTCAGGGACCGGCCCTGGTGGCCTCAGGAGAGGCCAGTCCCCATGCGAGTTGCTAGGGGGCCTCTCGGGATTCCTCTCCCGTCGATACCGGGGACAAAAACCTTGTGTGGAGTCAGGGCCGGAACCGAGGATTCCTCTCAGGGGCTGATATGGATCTTTGGATACTTCTGGAGTCTCGCCAGGGGAGACAGGCCTCGTTTCGTGAGGGGGCATGCACGTGCACTTTCCTTCCAGGCTGTAGCAGCAATGTCACGCTTCTCGTCGCGTGGATCAAAGGATCTGTGGTTTTCCCTCGAGGCTTTGCCTCGAGGCTTTCCCACAGGGCTGTCCCACGTGCCACCGTGGTGTGAGTCGATCCTCGGCGTGAAAGATGAGCCAGTGCAGGGCAAAGAGGTTCCTCTGGAATGGACTGAGACATCTGGGGGACTCTTGGAATGGTGGTACGACCATGGAGTTCCTCTCGCCTTTCCTGTTGAGAGTGCCTCCTCTTGAGATGCGACTCGAACGCCGGGAATTCTTTCCCGTTGAAACCAGGGAAAGGATCCCTCATCTCGAGCTACGAGGGGGAAACGGGGCTCTTCTGGATGTGGGCGGGACCATCGTGTTTCCTCTCGAGTGGAGACGGGTATGGCGGTGAACTTCTTGAGTTGCAGCAAGGGTGTGAAAGACCCTTTCGAAGTTCCAGAGGTTTGGTGTCATTAGTCTCCAGAGGCCTCATCGGAAATAGCCCTCATCTCACCTGGAAGGGAGAACTTCCTGGATTTTCTCGAGTTGCGGCAGGTGTTCTCGAGTTACGACGGGGACCTCAGGGACCCGCCCTGGTGGCCTCAGGAGAGGCCAGTCCCCATGCGAGTTGCTAGGGAGCCTCTCGGGATTCCTCTCCCGTCGATACCGGGGCCAAAAACCTTGTGTGGAGTCAGGGCCGGAACCGAGGATTCCTCTCAGGGGCTGACATGGATCTTTGGGTACTTCTGGAGTCTCCCCAGTGGAGTCAGGCCTCGTCTCGAGTGGGGGCATGCACGTGCGCTTTCCTTCCAGGCTGTAGCAGCAATGTCACGCTTCCCGTCGCGTGGATCAAAGGATCTGTGGTTTTCCCTCGAGGCTTTCCCTCGAGGCTTTCCCACAGGGCTGTCCCACGTGCCACCGTGGTGTGAGTCGATCCTCGGCGTGAAAGATGAGCCAGTGCAGGGCAAAGAGGTTCCTCTGGAATGGACTGAGACATCTGGGGGACTCTTGGAATGGTGGTACGACCATGGAGTTCCTCTCGCCTTTCCTGTTGAGAGTGCCTCCTCTTGAGATGCGACGGGAACGCCGGGAATTCTTTCCCGTTGAAAGCAGGGAAAGGATCCCTCATCTCGAGCTACGAGGGGGAAACGGGGCTCCTCTGGATGTGGGCGGGACCATCGTGCTTCCTCTCGAGTGGAGACGGGTATGGCGGTGAACTTCTTGAGTCGCAGCAAGGGTGTGAAAGACCCTTTCGAAGTTCCAGAGGTTAGGTGTCATTAGTCTCCAGACGCCTCATCGGAAATAGGCCTCATCTCGCCTGGAAGAGAGAACTTCCTGGATTTTCTCGAGTTGCGGCAGGTGCTCTCGAGTTACGACGAGGACCTCTGGGACACGCCCTGGTGGCCTCAGGAGAGGCCAGTCCCCATGCGAGTTGCTAGGGGGCCTCTCGGGATTCCTCTCCCGTCGATACCGGGGCCAAAAACCTTGTGTGGAGTCAGGGCTGGAACCGAGGATTCCTCTCAGGGGCTGACATGGATCTTTGGGTACTTCTGGAGTCTCCCCAGGGGAGTCAGGCCTGTCTCGAGTGGGGGCATGCACGTGCGCTTTCCTTCCAGGCTGTAGCAGCAATGTCACGCTTCCCGTCGCGTGGATCAAAGGATCTGTGGTTTTCCCTCGAGGCTTTCCCTCGAGGCTTTCCCACAGGGCTGTCCCACGTGCCACCGTGGTGTGAGTCGATCCTCGGCGTGAAAGATGAGCCAGTGCAGGGCAAAGAGGTTCCTCTAGAATGGACAGAGACATCTGGGGGACTCTTGGAATGGTGGTACGACCATGGAGTTCCTCTCGCCTTTCCTGTTGAGAATGCCTCCTCTTGAGATGCGACGGGAACGCAGGGAATTCTTTCCCGTTGAAAGCAGGGAAAGGATCCCTCATCTCGAGCTACGAGGGGGAAACGGGGCTCCTCTGGATGTGGTCGGGACCATCGTGCTTCCTCTCGAGTGGAGACGGGTATGGTGGTGAACTTCTTGAGTTGCAGCAAGGGTGTGAAAGACCCTTTCGAAGTTCCAGAGGTTAGGTGTCATTAGTCTCCAGACGCCTCATCGGAAATAGGCCTCATCTCGCCTGGAAGGGAGAACTTCCTGGATTTTCTCGAGTTGCGGCAGGTGTTCTCGTGTTACGACGGGGACCTCAGGGACCGGCCCTGGTGGCCTCAGGAGAGGCCAGTCCCCTTGCGAGTTGCTAGGGGGCCTCTCGGGATTCCTCTTCCGTCGATAGCGGGGCCAAAAACCTTGTGTGGAGTCAGGGCCGGAACCGAGGATTCCTCTCAGGGGCTGATATGTATCTTTGGATACTTCTGGAGTCTCGCCAGGGGAGACAGGCCTTGTTTCGTGAGGGGGCATGCACGTGCACTTTCCTTCCAGGCTTTAGCAGCAATGTCACGCTTCCAGTGGCGTGGATCAAAGGATCTGTGGTTTTCCCTCGAGGCTTTCCCTCGAGGCTTTCCCACAGGGCTGTCCCACGTGCCACCGTGGTGTGAGTCGATCCTCGGCGTGAAAGATGAGCAAGTGCAGGGCAAAGAGGTTCCTCTGGAATGGACTGAGACATCTGGGGGACTCTTGGAATGGTGGTACGACCATGGAGTTCCTCTCGCCTTTCCTGTTGAGAGTGCCTCCTCTTGAGATGTGACGGGAACGCCGGGAATTCTTTCCCGTTGAAAGCAGGGAAAGGTTCCCTCATCTCGAGCTACGAGGGGGAAACGGGGATCCTATGGATGTGGGCGGGACCATCGTGCTTCCTCTCGAGTGGAGACGGGTATGGCGGTGAACTTCTTGAGTCGCAGCAAGGGTGTGAAAGACCCTTTCGAAGTTCCAGAGGTTAGGTGTCATTAGTCTCCAGACGCCTCATCGGAAATAGGCCTCATCTCGCCTGGAAGGGAGAACTTCCTGGATTTTCTCGAGTTGCGGCAGGTGCTCCCGAGTTACGACGAGGACCTCAGCGACCCGCCCTGGTGGCCTCAGGAGAGGCCAGTCCCCATGCGAGTTGCTAGGGGGCCTCTCGGGATTCCTCTCCCGTCGATACCGGGGCCAAAAACCTTGTGTGGAGTCAGGGCCGGAACCGAGGATTCCTCTCAGGGGCTGACATGGATCTTTGGGTACTTCTGGAGTCTCCCCAGGGGAGTCAGGCCTCGTCTCGAGTGGGGGCATGCACGTGCGCTTTCCTTCCAGGCTGTAGCAGCAATGTCACGCTTCCCGTCGCGTGGATCAAAGGATCTGTGGTTTTCCCTCGAGGCTTTCCCACAGGGCTGTCCCACGTGCCACCGTGGTGTGAGTCGATCCTCGGCGTGAAAGATGAGCCAGTGCAGGGCAAAGAGGTTCCTCTGGAATGGACTGAGACATCTGGGGGACTCTTGGAATGGTGGTACGACCATGGAGTTCCTCTCGCCTTTCCTGTTGAGAGTGCCTCCTCTTGAGATGCGATGGGAACGCCGGGAATTCTTCCCCGTTTAAAGCAGGGAAAGGATCCCTCATCTCGAGCTACGAGGGGGAAACGGGGATCCTCTGGATGTGGGCGGGACCATCGTGCTTCCTCTCGAGTGGAGACGGGTATGGCGGTGAACTTCTTGAGTCGCAGCAAGGGTATGAAAGACCCTTTCGAAGTTCCAGAGGTTAGGTGTCATTAGTCTCCAGACGCCTCATCGGAAATAGGCCTCATCTCGCCTGGAAGGGAGAACTTCCTGGATTTTCTCGAGTTGCGGCAGGTGCTCTCGAGTTACGACGAGGACCTCAGGGACCCGCCCTGGTGGCCTCAGGAGAGGCCAGTCCCCATGCGAGTTGCTAGGGGGCCTCTCGGGATTCCTCTCCCGTCGATACCGGGGCCAAAAACCTTGAGTGGAGTCAGGGCCGGAACCGAGGATTCCTCTCAGGGGCTGACATGGATCTTTGGGTACTTCTGGAGTCTCCCCAGGGGAGTCAGGCCTCGTCTCGAGTGGGGGCATGCACGTGCGCTTTCCTTCCAGGCTGTAGCAGCAATGTCACGCTTCCCGTCGCGTGGATCAAAGGATCTGTGGTTTTCCCTCGAGGCTTTCCCTCGAGGCTTTCCCTCGAGGCTTTCCCACAGGGCTGTCCCACGTGCCACCGTGGTGTGAGTCGATCCTCGGCGTGAAAGATGAGCCACTGCAGGGCAAAGAGGTTCCTCTGTAATGGACTGAGACATCTGGGGGACTCTTGGAATGGTGGTACGACCATGGAGTTCCTCTCGCCTTTCCTGTTGAGAGTGCCTCCGCTTGAGATGCGACGGGAACGCTGGGAATTCTTTCCCGTTGAAAGCAGGGAAAGGATCCCTCCTCTCGAGCTACGAGGTGGAAACGGAGCTCCTCTGGATGTGGGCGGGACCATCGTGCTTCCTCTCGAGTGGAGACGGGTATGGCGGTGAACTTCCTTAGTTGCAGCAAGGGTGTGAAAGACCCTTTCGAAGTTCCAGAGGTTAGGTGTCATTAGTCTCCAGAGGCCTCATCGGAAATAGGCCTCATCTCGCCTGGAAGGGAGAACTTCCTGGATTTTCTCGAGTTGCGGCAGGTGGTCTCGAGTTACGACGGGGACCTCAGGGACCCGCCCTGGTGGCCTCAGGAAAGGCTAGTCCCCTGGAGAGTTGCTAGGGGGCCTCTCCGGATTCCTTTCCCGTCGATACCGGGGCTAAAATCCTTCTGAGGAGTCAGGGCCGGAACCGAGGATTCCTCTCAGGTGTTGACATGGATCTCTGGGTCTGTCTGGAGTCTCCCCAGGGGAGTCAAGCCTCGTCTCGAGGGGGTGCATGCACGTGCGCTTTCCTTCCAGGCTGTAGCAGCAATGTCACGCTTCCCGTCGCGTGGATCAAAGGATCTGTGGTTTTCCCTCGAGGCTTTCCCTCGAGGCTTTCCCACAGGGCTGTCCCTCGTGCCACCGTGGTGTGAGTCGATCCTCGGCGTGAAAGATGAGCCAGTGCAGGGCAAAGAGGTTCCTCTGGAATGGACTGAGACATCTGGGGGACTATTGCAAAGGTGGTACGACCATGGAGTTCCTCTCGCCTTTCCTGTTGAGAGTGCCTCCTCTTGAGATGCGACGTGAACGCCGGGAATTCTTTCCCGTTGAAAGCAGGGAAAGGATCCCTCATCTCGAGCTACGAGGGGGAAACGGGGCTCCTCTGGATGTGGGCGGGACCATCGTGCTTCCTCTCGAGTGGAGACGGGTATGGCGGTGAACTTCTTGAGTTGCAGCAAGGGTGTGAAAGACCCTTTCGAAGTTCCAGAGGTAAGGTGTCATTAGTCTCCAGAGGCCTCATCGGAAATAGGCCTCATCTCGCCTGCAAGGGAGAACTTCCTGGATTTTCTCGAGTTGCGGCAGGTGTTCTCGAGTTACGACGGGTACCTCAGGGACCCGCCCTGGTGGCCTCAGGAGAGGCCAGTCCCCATGCGAGTTGCTAGGGGGCCTCTCTGGATTCCTCTCCCGTCGATACCGGGGCCAAAAACCTTGTGTGGAGTCAGGGCCGGATCCAAGGATTCCTCTCAGGGGCTGACATGGATCTTTGGGTACTTGTGCAGTCTCCCCAGGGGACTCAGGCCTCGTCTCTAGTGGGGGCATGCACGTGCGCATTCCTTCCAGGCTGTGGCAGCAATGTCACGCTTCCCGTTGCGTGGATCAAAGGATCTGTGGTTTTCCCTCGATGCTTTCCCTCGAGGCTTTCCCACAGGGCTGTTCCCCGTGCCACCGTGATGTGAGTCGATCCTCGGCGTGAAAGATGAGCCAGTGCAGGGCAAAGAGGTTCCTCTGGAATGGACTGAGACATCTGGGGGACTCTTGGAATGGTGGTACGACCATGGAGTTCCTCTCGCCTTTCCTGTTGAGAGTGCCTCCTCTTGAGATGCGACGGGAACGCCGGGAATTCGTTCCCGTTGAAAGCAGGGAAAGGATCCCTCATCTCGAGCTACGAGGGGGAAACGGGGCTCCTCTGGATGTGGGCGGGACCATCGTGCTTCCTCTCGAGTGGAGACGGGTATGGCGGTGAACTTCTTGAGTCGCAGCAAGGGTGTGAAAGACCCTTTCGAAGTTCCAGAGGTTAGGTGTCATTAGTCTCCAGACGCCTCATCGGAAATAGGCCTCATCTCGCCTGGAAGAGAGAACTTCCTGGATTTTCTCGAGTTGCGGCAGGTGCTCTCGAGTTACGACGAGGACCTCTGGGACACGCCCTGGTGGCCTCAGGAGAGGCCAGTCCCCATGCGAGTTGCTAGGGGGCCTCTCGGGATTCCTCTCCCGTCGATACCGGGGCCAAAAACCTTGTGTGGAGTCAGGGCTGGAACCGAGGATTCCTCTCAGGGGCTGACATGGATCTTTGGGTACTTCTGGAGTCTCCCCAGGGGAGTCAGGCCTGTCTCGAGTGGGGGCATGCACGTGCGCTTTCCTTCCAGGCTGTAGCAGCAATGTCACGCTTCCCGTCGCGTGGATCAAAGGATCTGTGGTTTTCCCTCGAGGCTTTCCCTCGAGGCTTTCCCACAGGGCTGTCCCACGTGCCACCGTGGTGTGAGTCGATCCTCGGCGTGAAAGATGAGCCAGTGCAGGGCAAAGAGGTTCCTCTAGAATGGACTGAGACATCTGGGGGACTCTTGGAATGGTGGTACGACCATGGAGTTCCTCTCGCCTTTCCTGTTGAGAATGCCTCCTCTTGAGATGCGACGGGAACGCAGGGAATTCTTTCCCGTTGAAAGCAGGGAAAGGATCCCTCATCTCGAGCTACGAGGGGGAAACGGGGCTCCTCTGGATGTGGTCGGGACCATCGTGCTTCCTCTCGAGTGGAGACGGGTATGGTGGTGAACTTCTTGAGTTGCAGCAAGGGTGTGAAAGACCCTTTCGAAGTTCCAGAGGTTAGGTGTCATTAGTCTCCAGACGCCTCATCGGAAATAGGCCTCATCTCGCCTGGAAGGGAGAACTTCCTGGATTTTCTCGAGTTGCGGCAGGTGTTCTCGTGTTACGACGGGGACCTCAGGGACCGGCCCTGGTGGCCTCAGGAGAGGCCAGTCCCCTTGCGAGTTGCTAGGGGGCCTCTCGGGATTCCTCTTCCGTCGATAGCGGGGCCAAAAACCTTGTGTGGAGTCAGGGCCGGAACCGAGGATTCCTCTCAGGGGCTGATATGTATCTTTGGATACTTCTGGAGTCTCGCCAGGGGAGACAGGCCTCGTTTCGTGAGGGGGCATGCACGTGCACTTTCCTTCCAGGCTTTAGCAGCAATGTCACGCTTCCAGTGGCGTGGATCAAAGGATCTGTGGTTTTCCCTCGAGGCTTTCCCTCGAGGCTTTCCCACAGGGCTGTCCCACGTGCCACCGTGGTGTGAGTCGATCCTCGGCGTGAAAGATGAGCAAGTGCAGGGCAAAGAGGTTCCTCTGGAATGGACTGAGACATCTGGGGGACTCTTGGAATGGTGGTACGACCATGGAGTTCCTCTCGCCTTTCCTGTTGAGAGTGCCTCCTCTTGAGATGCGACGGGAACGCCGGGAATTCTTTCCCGTTGAAAGCAGGGAAAGGTTCCCTCATCTCGAGCTACGAGGGGGAAACGGGGATCCTATGGATGTGGGCGGGACCATCGTGCTTCCTCTCGAGTGGAGACGGGTATGGCGGTTAACTTCTTGAGTCGCAGCAAGGGTGTGAAAGACCCTTTCGAAGTTCCAGAGGTTAGGTGTCATTAGTCTCCAGACGCCTCATCGGAAATAGGCCTCATCTCGCCTGGAAGGGAGAACTTCCTGGATTTTCTCGAGTTGCGGCAGGTGCTCCCGAGTTACGACGAGGACCTCAGCGACCCGCCCTGGTGGCCTCAGGAGAGGCCAGTCCCCATGCGAGTTGCTAGGGGGCCTCTCGGGATTCCTCTCCCGTCGATACCGGGGCCAAAAACCTTGTGTGGAGTCAGGGCCGGAACCGAGGATTCCTCTCAGGGGCTGACATGGATCTTTGGGTACTTCTGGAGTCTCCCCAGGGGAGTCAGGCCTCGTCTCGAGTGGGGGCATGCACGTGCGCTTTCCTTCCAGGCTGTAGCAGCAATGTCACGCTTCCCGTCGCGTGGATCAAAGGATCTGTGGTTTTCCCTCGAGGCTTTCCCACAGGGCTGTCCCACGTGCCACCGTGGTGTGAGTCGATCCTCGGCGTGAAAGATGAGCCAGTGCAGGGCAAAGAGGTTCCTCTGGAATGGACTGAGACATCTGGGGGACTCTTGGAATGGTGGTACGACCATGGAGTTCCTCTCGCCTTTCCTGTTGAGAGTGCCTCCTCTTGAGATGCGATTGGAACTCCGGGAATTCTTCCCCGTTTAAAGCAGGGAAAGGATCCCTCATCTCGAGCTACGAGGGGGAAACGGGGATCCTCTGGATGTGGGCGGGACCATCGTGCTTCCTCTCGAGTGGAGACGGGTATGGCGGTGAACTTCTTGAGTCGCAGCAAGGGTATGAAAGACCCTTTCGAAGTTCCAGAGGTTAGGTGTCATTAGTCTCCAGACGCCTCATCGGAAATAGGCCTCATCTCGCCTGGAAGGGAGAACTTCCTGGATTTTCTCGAGTTGCGGCAGGTGCTCTCGAGTTACGACGAGGACCTCAGGGACCCGCCCTGGTGGCCTCAGGAGAGGCCAGTCCCCATGCGAGTTGCTAGGGGGCCACTCGGGATTCCTCTCCCGTCGATACCGGGGCCAAAAACCTTGAGTGGAGTCAGGGCCGGAACCGAGGATTCCTCTCAGGGGCTGACATGGATCTTTGGGTACTTCTGGAGTCTCCCCAGGGGAGTCAGGCCTCGTCTCGAGTGGGGGCATGCACGTGCGCTTTCCTTCCAGGCTGTAGCAGCAATGTCACGCTTCCCGTCGCGTGGATCAAAGGATCTGTGGTTTTCCCTCGAGGCTTTCCCTCGAGGCTTTCCCTCGAGGCTTCCTACAGGGCTGTCCCACGTGCCACCGTGGTGTGAGTCGATCCTCGGCGTGAAAGATGAGCCACTGCAGGGCAAAGAGGTTCCTCTGTAATGGACTGAGACATCTGGGGGACTCTTGGAATGGTGGTACGACCATGGAGTTCCTCTCGCCTTTCCTGTTGAGAGTGCCTCCGCTTGAGATGCGACGGGAACGCTGGGAATTCTTTCCCGTTGAAAGCAGGGAAAGGATCCCTCCTCTCGAGCTACGAGGTGGAAACGGAGCTCCTCTGGATGTGGGCGGGACCATCGTGCTTCCTCTCGAGTGGAGACGGGTATGGCGGTGAACTTCCTTAGTTGCAGCAAGGGTGTGAAAGACCCTTTCGAAGTTCCAGAGGTTAGGTGTCATTAGTCTCCAGAGGCCTCATCGGAAATAGGCCTCATCTCGCCTGGAAGGGAGAACTTCCTGGATTTTCTCGAGTTGCGGCAGGTGTTCTCGAGTTACGACGGGGACCTCAGGGACCCGCCCTGGTGGCCTCAGGAAAGGCTAGTCCCCTGGAGAGTTGCTAGGGGGCCTCTCCGGATTCCTTTCCCGTCGATACCGGGGCTAAAATCCTTCTGAGGAGTCAGGGCCGGAACCGAGGATTCCTCTCAGGTGTTGACATGGATCTCTGGGTCTGTCTGGAGTCTCCCCAGGGGAGTCAAGCCTCGTCTCGAGGGGGTGCATGCACGTGCGCTTTCCTTCCAGGCTGTAGCAGCAATGTCACGCTTCCCGTCGCGTGGATCAAAGGATCTGTGGTTTTCCCTCGAGGCTTTCCCTCGAGGCTTTCCCACAGGGCTGTCCCTCGTGCCACCGTGGTGTGAGTCGATCCTCGGCGTGAAAGATGAGCCAGTGCAGGGCAAAGAGGTTCCTCTGGAATGGACTGAGACATCTGGGGGACTATTGCAATGGTGGTACGACCATGGAGTTCCTCTCGCCTTTCCTGTTGAGAGTGCCTCCTCTTGAGATGCGACGTGAACGCCGGGAATTCTTTCCCGTTGAAAGCAGGGAAAGGATCCCTCATCTCGAGCTACGAGGGGGAAACGGGGCTCCTCTGGATGTGGGCGGGACCATCGTGCTTCCTCTCGAGTGGAGACGGGTATGGCGGTGAACTTCTTGAGTTGCAGCAAGGGTGTGAAAGACCCTTTCGAAGTTCCAGAGGTAAGGTGTCATTAGTCTCCAGAGGCCTCATCGGAAATAGGCCTCATCTCGCCTGCAAGGGAGAACTTCCTGGATTTTCTCGAGTTGCGGCAGGTGTTCTCGAGTTACGACGGGTACCTCAGGGACCCGCCCTGGTGGCCTCAGGAGAGGCCAGTCCCCATGCGAGTTGCTAGGGGGCCTCTCTGGATTCCTCTCCCGTCGATACCGGGGCCAAAAACCTTGTGTGGAGTCAGGGCCGGATCCGAGGATTCCTCTCAGGGGCTGACATGGATCTTTGGGTACTTGTGGAGTCTCCCCAGGGGACTCAGGCCTCGTCTCTAGTGGGGGCATGCACGTGCGCATTCCTTCCAGGCTGTGGCAGCAATGTCACGCTTCCCGTTGCGTGGATCAAAGGATCTGTGGTTTTCCCTCGATGCTTTCCCTCGAGGCTTTCCCACAGGGCTGTTCCCCGTGCCACCGTGATGTGAGTCGATCCTCGGCGTGAAAGATGAGCCAGTGCAGGGCAAAGAGGTTCCTCTGGAATGGACTGAGACATCTGGGGGACTCTTGGAATGGTGGTACGACCATGGAGTTCCTCTCGCCTTTCCTGTTGAGAGTGCCTCCTCTTGAGATGCGACGGGAACGCCGGGAATTCGTTCCCGTTGAAAGCAGGGAAAGGATCCCTCATCTCGAGCTACGAGGGGGAAACGGGGCTCCTCTGGATGTGGGCGGGACCATCGTGCTTCCTCTCGTGTGGAGACGGGTATGGCGGTGAACTTCTTGTGTTGCAGCAAGGGTGTGAAAGACCCTTTCGAAGTTCCAGAGGTTAGGTGTCATTAGTCTCCAGACGCCTCATCGGAAATAGGCCTCATCTCGCCTGGAAGGGAGAACTTCCTGGATTATCTCGAGTTGCGGCAGGTGTTCTCGAGTTACGACGCGGACCTCAGGGACCCGCCCTGGTGGACTCAGGAGAGGCCAGTCCCCATGCGAGGTGCTAGGGGGCCTCTCGGGATTCCTCTCCCGTCGATACCGGGGCCAAAAACCTTGTGCGGAGTCAGGGCCAGAACCGAGGATTGCTCTCAGGGGATGACATGGATCTTTGTGTACTTGTGGAGTCTCCCCAGGGGAGTCAGGCCTCGTCTCGAGTTGGGGCATGCATGTGCGCTTTCCTTCCAGGCTGTAGCAGCAATGTCACGCTTCCCGTGGCGTGGATCAAAGGATCTGTGGTTTTCCCTCGAGGCTTTCCCTCGAGGCTTTCCCACAGGGCTGTCCCACGTGCCACCGTGGTGTGAGTCGATCATCGGCGTGAAAGATGAGCCAGTGCAGGGCAAAGAGGTTCCTCTGGAATGGACTGAGACATCTGGGGGACTCTTGGAATGGTGGTACGACCATGGAGTTCCTCTCGCCTTTCCTGTTGAGAGTGCCTCCTCTTGAGATGCGACGTGAACGCCGGGAATTCTTTCCCGTTGAAAGCAGGGAAAGGATCCCTCATCTCGAGCTACGAGGGGGAAACGGGGCTCCTCTGGATGTGGGCGGGACCATCGTGCTTCCTCTCGAGTGGAGACGGGTATGGCAGTGAACTTCTTGAGTTGCAGCAAGGGTGTGAAAGACCCTTTCGAAGTTCCAGAGGTTAGGTGTCATTAGTCTCCAGACGCCTCATCGGAAATAGGCCTCATCTCGCCTGGATGGGAGAACTTCCTGGATTTTCTCGAGTTGCGGCAGGTGTTCTCGAGTTACGACGGGGACCTCAGGGACCCGCCCTGGTGGCCTCAGGAGAGGCCAGTCCCCATGCGAGTTGCTAGGGGGCCTCTCGGGATTCCTCTCCCGTCGATACCGGGGCCAAAAACCTTGTGTGGAGTCAGGGCTGGAACCGAGGATTCCTCTCAGGGGCTGACATGGATCTTTGGGTACTTCTGGAGTCTCCCCAGGGGAGTCAGGCCTGTCTCGAGTGGGGGCATGCACGTGCGCTTTCCTTCCAGGCTGTAGCAGCAATGTCACGCTTCCCGTCGCGTGGATCAAAGGATCTGTGGTTTTCCCTCGAGGCTTTCCCTCGAGGCTTTCCCACAGGGCTGTCCCACGTGCCACCGTGGTGTGAGTCGATCCTCGGCGTGAAAGATGAGCCAGTGCAGGGCAAAGAGGTTCCTCTAGAATGGACTGAGACATCTGGGGGACTCTTGGAATGGTGGTACGACCATGGAGTTCCTCTCGCCTTTCCTGTTGAGAATGCCTCCTCTTGAGATGCGACGGGAACGCAGGGAATTCTTTCCCGTTGAAAGCAGGGAAAGGATCCCTCATCTCGAGCTACGAGGGGGAAACGGGGCTCCTCTGGATGTGGTCGGGACCATCGTGCTTCCTCTCGAGTGGAGACGGGTATGGTGGTGAACTTCTTGAGTTGCAGCAAGGGTGTGAAAGACCCTTTCGAAGTTCCAGAGGTTAGGTGTCATTAGTCTCCAGACGCCTCATCGGAAATAGGCCTCATCTCGCCTGGAAGGGAGAACTTCCTGGATTTTCTCGAGTTGCGGCAGGTGTTCTCGTGTTACGACGGGGACCTCAGGGACCGGCCCTGGTGGCCTCAGGAGAGGCCAGTCCCCTTGCGAGTTGCTAGGGGGCCTCTCGGGATTCCTCTTCCGTCGATAGCGGGGCCAAAAACCTTGTGTGGAGTCAGGGCCGGAACCGAGGATTCCTCTCAGGGGCTGATATGTATCTTTGGATACTTCTGGAGTCTCGCCAGGGGAGACAGGCCTCGTTTCGTGAGGGGGCATGCACGTGCACTTTCCTTCCAGGCTTTAGCAGCAATGTCACGCTTCCAGTGGCGTGGATCAAAGGATCTGTGGTTTTCCCTCGAGGCTTTCCCTCGAGGCTTTCCCACAGGGCTGTCCCACGTGCCACCGTGGTGTGAGTCGATCCTCGGCGTGAAAGATGAGCAAGTGCAGGGCAAAGAGGTTCCTCTGGAATGGACTGAGACATCTGGGGGACTCTTGGAATGGTGGTACGACCATGGAGTTCCTCTCGCCTTTCCTGTTGAGAGTGCCTCCTCTTGAGATGCGACGGGAACGCCGGGAATTCTTTCCCGTTGAAAGCAGGGAAAGGTTCCCTCATCTCGAGCTACGAGGGGGAAACGGGGATCCTATGGATGTGGGCGGGACCATCGTGCTTCCTCTCGAGTGGAGACGGGTATGGCGGTTAACTTCTTGAGTCGCAGCAAGGGTGTGAAAGACCCTTTCGAAGTTCCAGAGGTTAGGTGTCATTAGTCTCCAGACGCCTCATCGGAAATAGGCCTCATCTCGCCTGGAAGGGAGAACTTCCTGGATTTTCTCGAGTTGCGGCAGGTGCTCCCGAGTTACGACGAGGACCTCAGCGACCCGCCCTGGTGGCCTCAGGAGAGGCCAGTCCCCATGCGAGTTGCTAGGGGGCCTCTCGGGATTCCTCTCCCGTCGATACCGGGGCCAAAAACCTTGTGTGGAGTCAGGGCCGGAACCGAGGATTCCTCTCAGGGGCTGACATGGATCTTTGGGTACTTCTGGAGTCTCCCCAGGGGAGTCAGGCCTCGTCTCGAGTGGGGGCATGCACGTGCGCTTTCCTTCCAGGCTGTAGCAGCAATGTCACGCTTCCCGTCGCGTGGATCAAAGGATCTGTGGTTTTCCCTCGAGGCTTTCCCACAGGGCTGTCCCACGTGCCACCGTGGTGTGAGTCGATCCTCGGCGTGAAAGATGAGCCAGTGCAGGGCAAAGAGGTTCCTCTGGAATGGACTGAGACATCTGGGGGACTCTTGGAATGGTGGTACGACCATGGAGTTCCTCTCGCCTTTCCTGTTGAGAGTGCCTCCTCTTGAGATGCGATTGGAACTCCGGGAATTCTTCCCCGTTTAAAGCAGGGAAAGGATCCCTCATCTCGAGCTACGAGGGGGAAACGGGGATCCTCTGGATGTGGGCGGGACCATCGTGCTTCCTCTCGAGTGGAGACGGGTATGGCGGTGAACTTCTTGAGTCGCAGCAAGGGTATGAAAGACCCTTTCGAAGTTCCAGAGGTTAGGTGTCATTAGTCTCCAGACGCCTCATCGGAAATAGGCCTCATCTCGCCTGGAAGGGAGAACTTCCTGGATTTTCTCGAGTTGCGGCAGGTGCTCTCGAGTTACGACGAGGACCTCAGGGACCCGCCCTGGTGGCCTCAGGAGAGGCCAGTCCCCATGCGAGTTGCTAGGGGGCCACTCGGGATTCCTCTCCCGTCGATACCGGGGCCAAAAACCTTGAGTGGAGTCAGGGCCGGAACCGAGGATTCCTCTCAGGGGCTGACATGGATCTTTGGGTACTTCTGGAGTCTCCCCAGGGGAGTCAGGCCTCGTCTCGAGTGGGGGCATGCACGTGCGCTTTCCTTCCAGGCTGTAGCAGCAATGTCACGCTTCCCGTCGCGTGGATCAAAGGATCTGTGGTTTTCCCTCGAGGCTTTCCCTCGAGGCTTTCCCTCGAGGCTTCCTACAGGGCTGTCCCACGTGCCACCGTGGTGTGAGTCGATCCTCGGCGTGAAAGATGAGCCACTGCAGGGCAAAGAGGTTCCTCTGTAATGGACTGAGACATCTGGGGGACTCTTGGAATGGTGGTACGACCATGGAGTTCCTCTCGCCTTTCCTGTTGAGAGTGCCTCCGCTTGAGATGCGACGGGAACGCTGGGAATTCTTTCCCGTTGAAAGCAGGGAAAGGATCCCTCCTCTCGAGCTACGAGGTGGAAACGGAGCTCCTCTGGATGTGGGCGGGACCATCGTGCTTCCTCTCGAGTGGAGACGGGTATGGCGGTGAACTTCCTTAGTTGCAGCAAGGGTGTGAAAGACCCTTTCGAAGTTCCAGAGGTTAGGTGTCATTAGTCTCCAGAGGCCTCATCGGAAATAGGCCTCATCTCGCCTGGAAGGGAGAACTTCCTGGATTTTCTCGAGTTGCGGCAGGTGTTCTCGAGTTACGACGGGGACCTCAGGGACCCGCCCTGGTGGCCTCAGGAAAGGCTAGTCCCCTGGAGAGTTGCTAGGGGGCCTCTCCGGATTCCTTTCCCGTCGATACCGGGGCTAAAATCCTTCTGAGGAGTCAGGGCCGGAACCGAGGATTCCTCTCAGGTGTTGACATGGATCTCTGGGTCTGTCTGGAGTCTCCCCAGGGGAGTCAAGCCTCGTCTCGAGGGGGTGCATGCACGTGCGCTTTCCTTCCAGGCTGTAGCAGCAATGTCACGCTTCCCGTCGCGTGGATCAAAGGATCTGTGGTTTTCCCTCGAGGCTTTCCCTCGAGGCTTTCCCACAGGGCTGTCCCTCGTGCCACCGTGGTGTGAGTCGATCCTCGGCGTGAAAGATGAGCCAGTGCAGGGCAAAGAGGTTCCTCTGGAATGGACTGAGACATCTGGGGGACTATTGCAATGGTGGTACGACCATGGAGTTCCTCTCGCCTTTCCTGTTGAGAGTGCCTCCTCTTGAGATGCGACGTGAACGCCGGGAATTCTTTCCCGTTGAAAGCAGGGAAAGGATCCCTCATCTCGAGCTACGAGGGGGAAACGGGGCTCCTCTGGATGTGGGCGGGACCATCGTGCTTCCTCTCGAGTGGAGACGGGTATGGCGGTGAACTTCTTGAGTTGCAGCAAGGGTGTGAAAGACCCTTTCGAAGTTCCAGAGGTAAGGTGTCATTAGTCTCCAGAGGCCTCATCGGAAATAGGCCTCATCTCGCCTGCAAGGGAGAACTTCCTGGATTTTCTCGAGTTGCGGCAGGTGTTCTCGAGTTACGACGGGTACCTCAGGGACCCGCCCTGGTGGCCTCAGGAGAGGCCAGTCCCCATGCGAGTTGCTAGGGGGCCTCTCTGGATTCCTCTCCCGTCGATACCGGGGCCAAAAACCTTGTGTGGAGTCAGGGCCGGATCCGAGGATTCCTCTCAGGGGCTGACATGGATCTTTGGGTACTTGTGGAGTCTCCCCAGGGGACTCAGGCCTCGTCTCTAGTGGGGGCATGCACGTGCGCATTCCTTCCAGGCTGTGGCAGCAATGTCACGCTTCCCGTTGCGTGGATCAAAGGATCTGTGGTTTTCCCTCGATGCTTTCCCTCGAGGCTTTCCCACAGGGCTGTTCCCCGTGCCACCGTGATGTGAGTCGATCCTCGGCGTGAAAGATGAGCCAGTGCAGGGCAAAGAGGTTCCTCTGGAATGGACTGAGACATCTGGGGGACTCTTGGAATGGTGGTACGACCATGGAGTTCCTCTCGCCTTTCCTGTTGAGAGTGCCTCCTCTTGAGATGCGACGGGAACGCCGGGAATTCGTTCCCGTTGAAAGCAGGGAAAGGATCCCTCATCTCGAGCTACGAGGGGGAAACGGGGCTCCTCTGGATGTGGGCGGGACCATCGTGCTTCCTCTCGTGTGGAGACGGGTATGGCGGTGAACTTCTTGTGTTGCAGCAAGGGTGTGAAAGACCCTTTCGAAGTTCCAGAGGTTAGGTGTCATTAGTCTCCAGACGCCTCATCGGAAATAGGCCTCATCTCGCCTGGAAGGGAGAACTTCCTGGATTATCTCGAGTTGCGGCAGGTGTTCTCGAGTTACGACGCGGACCTCAGGGACCCGCCCTGGTGGACTCAGGAGAGGCCAGTCCCCATGCGAGGTGCTAGGGGGCCTCTCGGGATTCCTCTCCCGTCGATACCGGGGCCAAAAACCTTGTGCGGAGTCAGGGCCAGAACCGAGGATTGCTCTCAGGGGATGACATGGATCTTTGTGTACTTGTGGAGTCTCCCCAGGGGAGTCAGGCCTCGTCTCGAGTTGGGGCATGCATGTGCGCTTTCCTTCCAGGCTGTAGCAGCAATGTCACGCTTCCCGTGGCGTGGATCAAAGGATCTGTGGTTTTCCCTCGAGGCTTTCCCTCGAGGCTTTCCCACAGGGCTGTCCCACGTGCCACCGTGGTGTGAGTCGATCATCGGCGTGAAAGATGAGCCAGTGCAGGGCAAAGAGGTTCCTCTGGAATGGACTGAGACATCTGGGGGACTCTTGGAATGGTGGTACGACCATGGAGTTCCTCTCGCCTTTCCTGTTGAGAGTGCCTCCTCTTGAGATGCGACGTGAACGCCGGGAATTCTTTCCCGTTGAAAGCAGGGAAAGGATCCCTCATCTCGAGCTACGAGGGGGAAACGGGGCTCCTCTGGATGTGGGCGGGACCATCGTGCTTCCTCTCGAGTGGAGACGGGTATGGCAGTGAACTTCTTGAGTTGCAGCAAGGGTGTGAAAGACCCTTTCGAAGTTCCAGAGGTTAGGTGTCATTAGTCTCCAGACGCCTCATCGGAAATAGGCCTCATCTCGCCTGGATGGGAGAACTTCCTGGATTTTCTCGAGTTGCGGCAGGTGTTCTCGAGTTACGACGGGGACCTCAGGGACCCGCCCTGGTGGCCTCAGGAGAGGCCAGTCCCCATGCGATGTGCTAGGGGACCTCTCGAGATTCCTCTCCCGTTGATACCGGGGCCAAAAACCTTGTGTGGAGTCAGGGCCGGAACCGAGGATTCCTCTCAGGGGCTGACATGTATCTTTGGGTACTTCTGGAGTCTCCCCAGGGGAGTCAGGCCTCGTCTCGAGTGGGGGCATGCACGTGCGCTTTCCTTCCAGGCTGTAGCAGCAATGTCACGCTTCCCGTGGCGTGGATCAAAGGATCTGTGGTTTTCCCTCGAGGCTTTCCCTCGAGGCTTTCCCACAGGGCTGTCCCACGTGCCACCGTGGTGTGAGTCGATCCTCGGCGTGAAAGATGAGCCAGTGCAGGGCAAAGAGGTTCCTCTGGAATGGACTGAGACATCTGGGGGACTCTTGGAATGGTGCTACGACCATGGAGTTCCTCTCGCCTTTCCTGTTGAGAGTGCCTCCTCTTGAGATGCGACGGGAACGCCGGGAATACTTTCCCGTTGAAAGCAGGGAAAGGATCCATCATCTCGAGCTACGAGGGGGAAACGGGGCTCCTCTGGATGTGGGCGGGACGATCGTGCTTCCTCTGGAGTGGAGACGGGTATGGCGGTGAACTTCTTGAGTTGCAGCAAGGGTGTGAAAGACCCTTTCGAAGTTCCAGAGGTTAGGTGTCATTAGTCTCCAGACGCCTCATCGGAAATAGGCCTCATCTCGCCTGGAAGGGAGAACTTCCTGGATTTTCTCGAGTTGTGGCAGGTGTTCTCGAGTTACGACGGGGACCTCAGGGACCCGCCCTGGTGGCCTCAGGAGTGGCCAGTCCCCATGCGAGGTGCTAGGGGGCCTCTCGGGATTACTCTCCCGTCGATACCGGGGACAAAAACCTTGTGTGGAGTCAGGGCCGGAACCGAGGATTCCTCTCAAGGGTTGACATGGATCTTTGGGTACTTGTGGAGTCTCCCCAGGGAAGTCAGGCCTCGTCTCGAGTGGGGGCATGCACGTGCGCTTTCCTTCCAGGCTGTAGCAGCAATGTCACGCTTCCCGTCGCGTGGATCAAAGGATCTGTGGTTTTCCCTCGAGGCTTTCCCTCGAGGCTTTCCCACAGGGCTGTCCCACGTGCCACCGTGGTGTGAGTCGATCCTCGGCGTGAAAGATGAGCCAGTGCAGGGCAAAGAGGTTCCTCTGGAATGGACTGAGACATCTGGGGGACTCTTGGAATGGTGGTACGACCATGGAGTTCCTCTCGCCTTTCCTGTTGAGAGTGCCTCCTCTTGAGATGCGACGGGAACGTCGGGAATTCTTTCCCGTTGAAAGCAGGGAAAGGATCCCTCATCTCGAGCTATGAGGGGAAACGGGGCTCCTCTGGATGTGGGCGGGACCATCGTGCATGCTCTCGAGTATAGACGGGTATGGCGGTGAACTTCTTGAGTTGCAGCAAGGGTGTGAAAGACCCTTTCGAAGTTCCAGAGTTTAGGTGTCATTAATCTCCAGACGCCTCATCGGAAATAGGCCTCATCTCGCCTGGAAGGGAGAACTTCCTGGATTTTCTCGAGTTGCGGCAGGTGTTCTCGAGTTACGACGGGGACCTCAGGGACCCGCCCTGGTGGCCTCAGGAGAGGCCAGTCCCCATGCGAGTTGCTAGGGGGCCTCTCGGGATTCCTCTGCCGTCGATACCGGGGCCAAAAACCTTGTGTGGAGTCAGGGCCGGAACCGAGGATTCCTCTCAGGGGCTGACATGTATCTTTGGGTACTTCTGGAGTCTCCCCAGGGGAGTCAGGCCTCGTTTCGAGTGGGGGCATGCACGTGCGCTCTCCTTCCAGGCTGTAGCAGCAATGTCACGCTTCCCGTCGAGTGGATCAAAGGATCTGTGGTTTTCCCTCGAGGCTTTCCCTCGAGGCTTTCCCACAGGGCTGTCCCACGTGCCACCGTGGTGTGAGTCGATTCTCGGCGTGAAAGACGAGCCAGTGTAGGGCAAAGAGGTTCCTCTGGAATGGACTGAAACATCTGGGGGACTCTTGGAATGGTGGTACGACCATGGAGTTCCTCTCGCCTTTCCTGTTGAGAGTGCCTCCACTTGAGATGCGACGGGAACGCAGGGAATTCTTTCCCGTTGAAAGCAGGGAAAGGATCCCTCATCTCGAGCTACGAGGGGGAAACGGGGCTCCTTTGGATGTGGTCGGGACCATCGTGCTTCCTCTCGAGTGGAGACGGGTATGGTGGTGAACTTCTTGAGTTGCAGCAAGGGTGTGAAAGACCCTTTCGAAGTTCCAGAGGTTAGGTGTCATTAGTCTCCAGACGCCTCATCGGAAATAGGCCTCATTTCGCCTGGAAGGGAGAACTTCCTGGATTTTCTCGAGTTGCGGCAGGTGTTCTCGAGTTACGACGGGGAACTCAGGGACCGGCCCTGGTGGCCTCAGGAGAGGCCAGTCCCCATGCGAGTTGCTAGGGGGCCTCTCGGGATTCCTCTCCCGTCGATACCGGGGCCAAAAACCTTGTGTGGAGTCAGGGCCGGAACCGAGGATTCCTCTCAGGGGCTGACATGGATCTTTGGGTACTTCTGGAGTCTCCCCAGTGGAGTCAGGCCTCGTCTCGAGTGGGGGCATGCACGTGCGCTTTCCTTCCAGGCTGTAGCAGCAATGTCACGCTTCCCGTCGCGTGGATCAAAGGATCTGTGGTTTTCCCTCGAGGCTTTGCCTCGAGGCTTTCCCACAGGGCTGTCCCACGTGCCACCGTGGTGTGAGTCGATTCTCGGCGTGAAAGATGAGACAGTGCAGGGCAAAGAGGTTCCTCTGGATTGGACTGAGACATCTGGGGGACTCTTGGAATGGTGGTACGACCATGGAGTTCCTCTCGCCTTTCCTGTTGAGAGTGCCTCCTCTTGAGATGCGACGGGAACGCCGGGAATTCTTTCCCGTTGAAAGCAGGGAAAGGATCCCTCATCTCGAGCTACGAGGGGGAAACGGGGCTCCTCTGGATGTGGGCGGGACCATCGTGCTTCCTCTCGAGTGGAGACGGGTATGGCGGTGAAATTCTTGAGTTGCAGCAAGGGTGTGAAAGACCCTTTCGAAGTTCCAGAGGTTAGGTGTCATTAGTCTCCAGACGCCTCATCGGAAATAGGCCTCATTTCGCCTGGAAAGGAGAACTTCCTGGATTTTCTCGAGTTGCGGCATGTGTTCTCGATTTACGACGGGGACCTCAGGGACCCGCCCTGGTGGCCTCAGGTACGGCCAGTCCCCATGCTAGTTGCTAGGGGGCCTCTCGGGATTCCTCTCCCGTCGATACCGGGGCCAAAAACCTTGTGTGGAGTCAGGGCCGGAACCGAGGATTCCTCTCAGGGGCTGACATGGATCTTTGGGTACTTGTGGAGTCTCCCCAGGGGAGTCAGGCCTCGTCTCGAGTGGGGGCATGCACGTGCGCTTTCCTTCCATGCTGTAGCAGCAATGTTACGCTTCCCGTCGCGTGGATCAAAGGATCTGTGGTTTTCCCTCGAGGCTTTCCCACAGGGCTGTCCCACGTGCCACCGTGGTGTGAGTCGATCCTCGGCGTGAAAGATGAGCCAGTGCAGGGCAAAGAGGTTCCTCTGGAATGGACTGAGACATCTGGGGGACTCTTGGAATGGTGGTACGACCATGGAGTTCCTCTCGCCTTTCCTGTTGAGAGTGCCTCCTCTTGAGATGCGACGGGAACGCCGGGAATTCTTTCCCGTTGAAAGCAGGGAAAGGATCCCTCATCTCGAGCTACGAGGGGGAAACGGGGCTCCTCTGGATGTGGGCGGGACCATCGTGCTTCCTCTCGAGTGGAGACGGGTATGGCGGTGAACTTCTTGAGTTGCAGCAAGGATGTGAAAGACCCTTTCGAAGTTCCAGAGGTTAGGTGTCATTAGTCTCCAGACGCCTCATCGGAAATAGGCCTCATCTCGCCTGGAAGGGAGAACTTCCTGGATTTTCTCGAGTTGCGGCAGGTATTCTCGAGTTACGACGGGGACCTCTGGGACCCGCCCTGGTGGCCTCAGGAGAGGCCAGTCCCCATGCGAGTTGCTAGGGGGCCTCTCGGGATTCCTCTCCCGTCGATACCGAGGCCAAAAACCTTGTGTGGAGTCAGGGCCGGAACCGAGGATTCCTCTCAGGGGCTGACATGGATCTTTGGGTACTTCTGGAGTCTCCCCAGGGGAGTCAGGACTCGTCTCGAGTGGGGGCATGCACGTGCGCTTTCCTTCCAGGCTGTAGCAGCAATGTCACGCTTCCCTTGGCGTGGATCAAAGGATCTGTGGTTTTCCCTCGAGGCTTTCCCTCGAGGCTTTCCCACAGGGCTGTCCCACGTGCCACCGTGGTGTGAGTCGATCCTCGGCGTGAAAGATCAGCCAGTGCAGGGCAAAGAGGTTCCTCTGGAATGGACTGAGACATCTGGGGGACTCTTGGAATGGTGGTACGACCATGGAGTTCCTCTCGCCTTTCCTGTTGAGAGTGCCTCCTCTTGAGATGCGACGGGAACGCCGGGAATTCTTTCCCGTTGAAACCAGGGAAAGGATCCCTCATCTCGAGCTACGAGGGGGAAACGGGGCTCCTCTGGATGTGGGCGGGACGATCGTGCTTCCTCTCGAGTGGACACGGGTATGGCGCTGAACTTCTTGAGTTGCAGCAAGGGTGTGAAAGACCCTTTCGAAGTTCCAGAGGTTAGGTGTCATTCGTCTCCAAAGGCCTCATCGGAAATAGGCCTCATCTCGCCTGGAAGGGAGAACTTCCTGGATATTCTCGAGTTGCGGCAGGTGTTCTCGAGTTACGCCGGGGACCTCAGGGACCCGCCCTGGTGGCCTCAGGAGAGGCCAGTCCCCATGTGAGTTGCTAGGGGGGCTCTCGGGATTCCTCTCCCATCGATACTGGCGCAAAAACCTTGTGTGGAGTCAGGGCCGGAACCGAGGATTCCTCTCAGGGGCTGACATGGATCTTTGGGTACTTCTGGAGTCTCCCCATGGGAGTCAGGCCTCGTCTCGAGTGGGGGCATGCACGTGCGCTTTCCTTCCAGGCTGTAGCAGCAATGTCACGCTTCCCGTCGCGTGGATCAAAGGATCTGTGGTTTTCCCTCGAGGCTTTCCCTCGAGGCTTTCCCACAGGGCTGTCCCACGTGCCACCGTGGTGTGAGTCGATCCTCGGCGTGAAAGATGAGCCAGTGCAGGGCAAAGAGGCTCCTCTGTTATGGACTGAGACATCTGGGGGACTCTTGGAATGGTGGTACGACCATGGAGTTCCTCTCGCCTTTCCTGTTGAGAGTGCCTCCTCTTGAGATGCGACGGGAACGCCGGGAATTCTTTCCCGTTGAAAGCAGGGAAAGGATCCCTCATCTCGAGCTCCGAGGGGGAAACGGGGCTCCTCTGGATGTGGGCGGGACCATCGTGCTTCCTCTCGAGTGGAGACGGGTACGGCGGTGAACTTCTTGAGTTGCAGCAAGGGTGTGAAAGACCCTTTCGAAGTTCCAGAGGTTAGGTGTCATTAGTCTCCAGAAGCCTCATCGGAAATAGGCCTCATCTCGCCTGGAAGGGAGAACTTCCTGAATTTTCTCGAGTTGCGGCAGGTGTTCTCGAGTTACGACGGGAACCTCAGGGACCCGCCCTGGTGGCCTCCGGAGAGGCCAGTCCCCATGCGAGTTGCTAGGGGCCCTCTCGGGATTCCTCTCCCGTCGATACCGGGGCCAAAAACCTTGTGTGGAGTCAGGGCCGGAACCGAGGATTCCTCTCAGGGGCTGACATGGATCTTTGGGTACTTCTGGAGTCTCCCCAGGGGAGTCAGGACTCGTCTCGAGTGGGGGCATGCACGTTCGCTTTCCTTCCAGGCTGTAGCAGCAATGTCACGCTTCCCGTCGCGTGGATCAAAGGATCTGTGGTTTTCCCTCGAGGCTTTCCCACAGGGCTGTGCCACGTGCCACCGTGGTGTGAGTCGATCCTCGGCGTGAAAGATGAGCCAGTGCAGGGCAAAGAGGTTCCTCTGGAATGGACTGAGACATCTTGGGGACTCTTGGAATGGTGGTACGACCATGGAGTTCCTCTCGCCTTTCCTGTTGAGAGTGCCTCCTCTTGAGTTGCGACGGGAACGCCGGGAATTCTTTCCCGTTGAAAGCAGGGAAAGGATCCCTCATCTCGAGCTCCGAGGGGGAAACGGGGCTCCTCTGGATGTGGGCGGGACCATCGTGCTTCCTCTCGAGTGGAGACGGGTATGGCGGTGAACTTCTTGAGTTGCAGCAAGGGTGTGAAAGACCCTTTCGAAGTTCCAGAGGTTAGGTGTCATTAGTCTCCAGACGCCTCATCGGAAATAGGCCTCATCTCGCCTGGAAGGGAGAACTTCCTGGATTTTCTCGAGTTGCGGCAGGTGTTCTCGAGTTACGACGGGGACCTCAGGGACCCGCCCTGGTGGCCTCAGGAGAATCCAGTCCCCATGCGAGTTGCTAGGGGGCCTCTCGGGATTCCTCTCCCGTCGATACCGGGGCCAAAAACCTTGTGTGGAGTCAGGGCCGGAACCGAGGATTCCTCTCAGGGGCTGACATGGATCTTTGGGTACTTCTGGAGTCTCCCCAGGGGAGTCAGGCCTCGTGTCGAGTGGGGGCATGCACGTGCGCTTTCCTTCCAGGCTGTAGCAGCAATGTCACGCTTCCCTTGGCGTGGATCAAAGGATCTGTGGTTTTCCCTCGAGGCTTTCCCTCGAGGCTTTCCCACAGGGCTGTCCCACGTGCCACCGTGGTGTGAGTCGATCCTCGGCGTGAAAGATCAGCCAGTGCAGGGCAAAGAGGTTCCTCTGGAATGGACTGAGACATCTGGGGGACTCTTGGAATGGTGGTACGACCATGGAGTTCCTCTCGCCTTTCCTGTTGAGAGTGCCTCCTCTTGAGATGCGACGGGAACGCCGGGAATTCTTTCCCGTTGAAACCAGGGAAAGGATCCCTCATCTCGAGCTACGAGGGGGAAACGGGGCTCCTCTGGATGTGGGCGGGACGATCGTGCTTCCTCTCGAGTGGACACGGGTATGGCGCTGAACTTCTTGAGTTGCAGCAAGGGTGTGAAAGACCCTTTCGAAGTTCCAGAGTTTAGGTGTCATTCGTCTCCAAAGGCCTCATCGGAAATAGGCCTCATCTCGCCTGGAAGGGAGAACTTCCTGGATATTCTCGAGTTGCGGCAGGTGTTCTCGAGTTACGCCGGGGACCTCAGGGACCCGCCCTGGTGGCCTCAGGAGAGGCCAGTCCCCATGCGAGTTGCTAGGGGGCCTCTCGGGATTCCTCTCCCATCGATACTGGCGCAAAAACCTTGTGTGGAGTCAGGGCCGGAACCGAGGATTCCTCTCAGGGGCTGACATGGATCTTTGGGTACTTCTGGAGTCTCCCCATGGGAGTCAGGCCTCGTCTCGAGTGGGGGCATGCACGTGCGCTTTCCTTCCAGGCTGTAGCAGCAATGTCACGCTTCCCGTCGCGTGGATCAAAGGATCTGTGGTTTTCCCTCGAGGCTTTCCCTCGAGGCTTTCCCACAGGGCTGTCCCACGTGCCACCGTGGTGTGAGTCGATCCTCGGCGTGAAAGATGAGCCAGTGCAGGGCAAAGAGGCTCCTCTGTAATGGACTGAGACATCTGGGGGACTCTTGGAATGGTGGTACGACCATGGAGTTCCTCTCGCCTTTCCTGTTGAGAGTGCCTCCTCTTGAGATGCGACGGGAACGCCGGGAATTCTTTCCCGTTGAAAGCAGGGAAAGGATCCCTCATCTCGAGCTACGAGGGGGAAACGGGGCTCCTCTGGATGTGGGCGGGACCATCGTGCTTCCTCTCGAGTGGAGACGGGTACGGCGGTGAACTTCTTGAGTTGCAGCAAGGGTGTGAAAGACCCTTTCGAAGTTCCAGAGGTTAGGTGTCATTTGTCTCCAGAGGCCTCATCGGAAATAGGCCTCATCTCGCCTGGAAGGGAGAACTTCCTGGATTTTCTCGAGTTGCGGCAGGTGTTCTCGAGTTACGACGGGAACCTCAGGGACCCGCCCTGGTGGCCTCCGGAGAGGCCAGTCCCCATGCGAGTTGCTAGGGGCCCTCTCGGGATTCCTCTCCCGTCGATACCGGGGCCAAAAACCTTGTGTGGAGTCAGGGCCGGAACCGAGGATTCCTCTCAGGGGCTGACATGGATCTTTGGGTACTTCTGGAGTCTCCCCAGGGGAGTCAGGCCTCGTCTCGAGTGGGGGCATGCACGTTCGCTTTCCTTCCAGGCTGTAGCAGCAATGTCACGCTTCCCGTCGCGTGGATCAAAGGATCTGTGGTTTTCCCTCGAGGCTTTCCCTCGAGGCTTTCCCACAGGGCTGTACCACGTGCCACCGTGGTGTGAGTCGATCCTCGGCGTGAAAGATGAGCCAGGGCAGGGCAAAGAGGCTCCTCTGGAATGGACTGAGACATCTGGGGGACTCTTGGAATGGTGGTACGACCATGGAGTTCCTCTCGCCTTTCCTGTTGAGAGTGCCTCCTCTTGAGATGCGACGGGAACGCCGGGAATTCTTTCCCGTTGAAAGCAGGGAATGGATCCCTCATCTCGAGCTCCGAGGGGGAAACGGGGCTCCTCTGGATGTGGGCGGGACCATCGTGCTTCCTCTCGAGTGGAGACGGGTATGGCGGTGAACTTCTTGAGTTGCAGCAAGGGTGTGAAAGACCCTTTCGAAGTTCCAGAGTTTAGGTGTCATTAGTCTCCAGACGCCTCATCGGAAATAGGCCTCATCTCGCCTGGAAGGGAGAACTTCCTGGATTTTCTCGAGTTGCGGCAGGTGTTCTCGAGTTACGACGGGGACCTCAGGGACCCGCCCTGGTGGCCTCAGGAGAGGCCAGTCCCCATGCGAGTTGCTAGGGGGCCTCTCGGGATTCCTCTCCGGTCGATACCGGGGCAAAAAACCTTGTGTGGAGTCAGGGCCGGAACCGAGGATTCCTCTCAGGGGCTGACATGGATCTTTGGGTACTTCTGGAGTCTCCCCAGGGGAGTCAGGCCTCGTCTCGAGTGGGGGCATGCACGTGCGCTTTCCTTCCAGGCTGTAGCAGCAATGTCACGCTTCCCGTCCCGTGGATCAAAGGATCTGTGGTTTTCCCTCGAGGCTTTCGCTCGAGGCTTTCCCACAGGGCTGTCCCACGTGCCACGGTGGTGTGAGTCGATCCTCGGCGTGAAAGATGAGCCAGTGCAGGGCAAAGAGGTTCCTCTGGAATGGACTGAGACATCTGGGGGACTCTTGGAATGATGGTACGACCATGGAGTTCCTCTCGCCTTTCCTGTTGAGAGTGCCTCCTCTTGAGATGCGACGGGAACGCCGGGAATTCTTTCCCGTTGAAAGCAGGGAAAGGATCCCTCATCTCGAGCTACGAGGGGGAAACTGGGCTCCTCTGGATGTGGGCGGGACCATGGTGCTTCCTCTCGAGTGGAGACGGGTATGGCGGTGAACTTCTTGAGTTGCAGCAAGGATGTGAAAGACCCTTTCGAAGTTCCAGAGGTTAGGTGTCATTAGTCTCCAGAGGCCTCATCGGAAATAGGCCTCATCTCGCCTGGAAGGGAGAACTTCCTGGATTTTCTCGAGTTGCGGCAGGTATTCTCGAGTTACGACGGGGACCTCAGGGACCCGCCCTGGTGGCCTCAGGAGAGGCCAGTCCCCATGCGAGTTGCTAGGGGGCCTCTCGGGATTCCTCTCCCGTAGATACCGGGGCCAAAAACCTTGTGTGGAGTCAGGGCCGGAACCGAGGATTCCTCTCAGGGGCTGACATGGATCTTTGGGTACTTGTGGAGTCTCCCCAGGGGAGTCAGGACTCGTCTCGAGTGGGGGCATGCACGTGCGCTTTCCTTCCAGGCTGTAGCAGCAATGTCACGCTTCCCGTGGCGTGGATCAAAGGATCTGTGGTTTTCCTTCGAGGCTTTCGCTCGAGGCTTTCCCACAGGGCTGTCCCACGTGCCACCGTGGTGTGAGTCGATCCTCGGCGTGAAAGATGAGCCAGTGCAGGGCAAAGAGGTTCCTCTGGAATGGACTGAGACATCTGGGGGACTCTTGGAATGATGGTACGACCATGGAGTTCCTCTCGCCTTTCCTGTTGAGAGTGCCTCCTCTTGAGATGCGACGGGAACGCCGGGAATTCTTTCCCGTTGAAAGCAGGGAAAGGATCCCTCATCTCGAGCTACGATGGGGAAACTGGGCTCCTCTGGATGTGGGCGGGACCATCGTGCTTCCTCTCGAGTGGAGACGGGTATGGCGGTGAACTTCTTGAGTTGCAGCAAGGATGTGAAAGACCCTTTCGAAGTTCCAGAGGTTAGGTGTCATTAGTCTCCAGAGGCCTCATCGGAAATAGGCCTCATCTCGCCTGGAAGGGAGAACTTCCTGGATTTTCTCGAGTTGCGGCAGGTGTTCTCGAGTTACGACGGGGACCTCAGGGACCCGCCCTGGTGGCCTCAGGAGAGGCCAGTCCCCATGCGAGTTGCTAGGGGGCCTCTCGGGATTCCTCTCCCGTCGATACCGGGGCCAAAAACCTTGTGTGGAGTCAGGGCCGGAACCGAGGATTCCTCTCAGGGGCTGACATGGATCTTTGGGTACTTCTGGAGTCTCCCCAGGGGAGTCAGGCCTCGTCTCGAGTGGGGGCATGCACGTGCGCTTTCCTTCCAGGCTGTAGCAGCAATGTCACGCTTCCCGTGGCGTGGATCAAAGGATCTGTGGTTTTCCCTCGAGGCTTTCCCTCGAGGCTTCCCCACAGGGCTGTCCCACGTGCCACCGTTGTGTGTGTCGATCCTCGGCGTGAAAGATGAGCCAGTGCAGGGCAAAGAGGTTCCTCTGGAATGGACTGAGACATCTGGGGGACTCTTGGAATGGTGGTACGACCATGGAGTTCCTCTCGCCTTTCCTGTTGAGAGTGCCTCCTCTTGAGATGCGACGGGAACGCCGGGAATTCTTTCCCGTTGAAAGCAGGGAAAGGATCCCTCATCTCGAGCTCCGAGGGGGAAACGGGGCTCCTCTGGATGTGGGCGGGACCATCGTGCTTCCTCTCGAGTGGAGACTGTATGGCGGTGAACTTCTTGAGTTGCAGCAAGGGTGTGAAAGACCCTTTCGAAGTTCCAGAGGTTAGGTGTCATTAGTCTCCAGACGCCTCATCGGAAATAGGCCTCATCTCGCCTGGAAGGGAGAACTTCCTGGATTTTCTCGAGTTGCGGCAGGTGTTCTCGAGTTACGACGGGGACCTCAGGGACCCGCCCTGGTGGCCTCAGGAGAGGCCAGTCCCCATGCGAGTTGCTAGGGGGCCTCTCGGGATTCCTCTCCCGTAGATACCGGGGCCAAAAACCTTGTGTGGAGTCAGGGCCGGAACCGAGGATTCCTCTCAGGGGCTGACATGGATCTTTGGGTACTTGTGGAGTCTCCCCAGGGGAGTCAGGCCTCGTCTCGAGTGGGGGCATGCACGTGCGCTTTCCTTCCAGGCTGTAGCAGCAATGTCACGCTTCCCGTGGCGTGGATCAAAGTATCTGCGGTTTTCCCTCGAGGCTTTCGCTCGAGGCTTTCCCACAGGGCTGTCCCACGTGCCACGGTGGTGTGAGTCGATCCTCGGCGTGAAAGATGAGCCAGTGCAGGGCAAAGAGGTTCCTCTGGAATGGACTGAGACATCTGGGGGACTCTTGGAATGATGGTACGACCATGGAGTTCCTCTCGCCTTTCCTGTTGAGAGTGCCTCCTCTTGAGATGCGACGGGAACGCCGGGAATTCTTTCCCGTTGAAAGCAGGGAAAGGATCCCTCATCTCGAGCTACGAGGGGGAAACTGGGCTCCTCTGGATGTGGGCGGGACCATCGTGCTTCCTCTCGAGTGGAGACGGGTATGGCGGTGAACTTCTTGAGTTGCAGCAAGGATGTGAAAGACCCTTTCGAAGTTCCAGAGGTTAGGTGTCATTAGTCTCCAGAGGCCTCATCGGAAATAGGCCTCATCTCGCCTGGAAGGGAGAACTTCCTGGATTTTCTCGAGTTGAGGCAGGTGTTCTCGAGTTACGACGGGGACCTCAGGGACCCGCCCTGGTGGCCTCAGGAGAGGCCAGTCCCCATGCGAGTTGCTAGGGGGCCTCTCGGGATTCCTCTCCCGTAGATACCGGGGCCAAAAACCTTGTGTGGAGTCAGGGCCGGAACCGAGGATTCCTCTCAGGGGCTGACATGGATCTTTGGGTACTTGTGGAGTCTCCCCAGGGGAGTCAGGCCTCGTCTCGAGTGGGGGCATGCACGTGCGCTTTCCTTCCAGGCTGTAGCAGCAATGTCACGCTTCCCGTCGCGTGGATCAAAGGATCTGTGGTTTTCCCTCGAGGCTTTCCCTCGAGGCTTTCCCACAGGGCTGTCCCACGTGCCACCGTTGTGTGTGTCGATCCTCGGCGTGAAAGATGAGCCAGTGCAGGGCAAAGAGGTTCCTCTGGAATGGACTGAGACATCTGGGGGACTCTTGGAATGGTGGTACGACCATGGAGTTCCTCTCGCCTTTCCTGTTGAGAGTGCCTCCTCTTGAGATGCGACGGGAACGCCGGGAATTCTTTCCCGTTGAAAGCAGGGAAAGGATCCCTCATCTCGAGCTCCGAGGGGGAAACGGGGCTCCTCTGGATGTGGGCGGGACCATCGTGCTTCCTCTCGAGTGGAGACGGTATGGCGGTGAACTTCTTGAGTTGCAGCAAGGGTGTGAAAGACCGTTTCGAAGTTCCAGAGGTTAGGTGTCATTAGTCTCCAGACGCCAAATCGGAAATAGGCCTCATCTCGCCTGGAAGGGAGAACTTCCTGGATTTTCTCGAGTTGCGGCAGGTGTTCTCGAGTTACGACGGGGACCTCAGGGACCCTCCCTGGTGGCCTCAGGAGAGGCCAGTCCCCATGCGAGTTGCTAGGGGGCCTCTCGGGATTCCTCTCCCGTAGATACCGGGTCCAAAAACCTTGTGTGGAGTCAGGGCCGGAACCGAGGATTCCTCTCAGTGGGTGACATGGATCTTTGGGTACTTCTGGAGTCTCCCCAGGGGAGTCAGGCCTCGTCTCGAGTGGGGGCATGCACGTGCGCTTTCCTTCCAGGCTGTAGCAGCAATGTCACGCTTCCCGTGGCGTGGATCAAAGGATCTGTGGTTTTCCCTCGAGGCTTTCCCTCGAGGCTTTCCCACAGGGCTGTCCCACGTGCCACCGTTGTGTGTGTCGATCCTCGGCGTGAAAGATGAGCCAGTGCAGGGCAAAGAGGTTCCTCTGGAATGGACTGAGACATCTGGGGGACTCTTGGAATGGTGGTACGACCATGGAGTTCCTCTCGCCTTTCCTGTTGAGAGTGCCTCCTCTTGAGATGCGACGGGAACGCCGGGAATTCTTTCCCGTTGAAAGCAGGGAAAGGATCCCTCATCTCGAGCTCCGAGGGGGAAACGGGGCTCCTCTGGATGTGGGCGGGACCATCGTGCTTCCTCTCGAGTGGAGACGGTATGGCGGTGAACTTCTTGAGTTGCAGCAAGGGTGTGAAAGACCCTTTCGAAGTTCCAGAGGTTAGGTGTCATTAGTCTCCAGACGCCTCATCGGAAATAGGCCTCATCTCGCCTGGAAGGGAGAACTTCCTGGATTTTCTCGAGTTGCGGCAGGTGTTCTCGAGTTACGACGCGGACCTCAGGGACCCGCCCTGGTGGCCTCAGGAGAGGCCAGTCCCCATGCGAGTTGCTAGGGGGCCTCTCGGGATTCCTCTCCCGTCGATGCAGGGGCCAAAAACCTTGTGTGGAGTCAGGGCCGGAACCGAGGATTCCTCTCAGGGGCTGACATGGATCTTTGGGTACTTCTGGAGTCTCCCCAGGGGAGTCAGGCCTCGTCTCGAGTGGGGGCATGCACGTGCGCTTTCCTTAAAGGCTGTATCAGCAATGTCATGCTTCCCGTCACGTGGATCAAAGGATCTGTGGTTTTCCCTCGAGGCTTTCCCTCGAGGCTTTCCCACAGGGCTGTCCCACGTACCACCGTGGTGTGAGTCGATCCTCGGCGTGAAAGATGAGCCAGTGCAGGGCAAAGAGGCTCCTCTGGAATGGACTGAGACATCTGGGGGACTCTTGGAATGGAGGTACGACCATGGAGTTCCTCTCATCTTTCCTGTTGAGAGTGCCTCCTCTTGAGATGCGACGGGAACGCCGGGAATTCTTTCCCGTTGATAGCAGGGAAAGGATCCCTCATCTCGAGCTACGAGGGGGAAACGGGGCTCCTCTGGATGTGGGCGGGACCATCGTGTTTCCTCTCGAGTGGAGACGGGTATGGCGGTGAACTTCTTGAGTTGCAGCAAGGGTGTGAAAGACCCTTTCGAAGTTCTAGAGGTTCGGTGTCATTAGTCTCCAGACGTCTCATCGGAAATAGGCCTCATCTCGCCTGGAAGGGAGAACTTCCTGGATTTTCTCGAGTTGCGGCAGGTGTTCTCGAGTTACGACGGGGACCTCAGGGACCCGCCCTGGTGTCCTCAGGAAAGGCCAGTCCCCATGCGAGTTGCTCGGGGGCCTCTCGGGATTCCTCTCCCGTCGATACCGGGGCCAAAAACTTTGTGTGGAGTCAGGGCCGGAACCGAGGATTCCTCTCAGGGGATGACATGGATCTTTGGGTACTTCTGGAGTCTCCCCAGGGGAGTCAGGCCTCGTCTCGAGTGGGGGCATGCACGTGCGCTTTCCTTCCAGGCTGTAGCAGCAATGTCACGATTCCCGTCGCGTGGATCAAAGGATCTGTGGTTTTCCCTCGAGGCTTTCCCACTGGGCTGTCCCACGTGCCACCGTGGTGTGAGTGGATCCTCGGCGTGAAAGATGAGCCAGTGCAGGGCAAAGAGGTTCCTCTGGAATGGACTGAGAAATCTCGGGGACTCTTGGAATGGTGGTACGACCATGGAGTTCCTCTCGTCTTTCCTGTTGAGAGTGCCTCCTCTTGAGATGCGACGGGAACGCCGAAAATACTTTCCCGTTGATAGCAGGGAAAGGATCCCTCATCTCGAGCTCCGAGGGGAAACGGGGCTCCTCTGGATGTGGGCGGGACCATCATGTTTCCTCTCGAGTGGAGACGGTTATGGCGGTGAACTTCTTGAGTTGCAGCAAGGGTGTGAAAGACCCTTTCGAATTTCCAGAGGTTCCGTGTCATTAGTCTCCAGACGCCTCATCGTAAATAGGCCTCATCTCGCCTGGAAGGGAGAACTTCCTGGATTTTCTCGAGTTGCGGCAGGTGTTCTCGAGTTATGACGGGGACCTCAGGGACCCGCCCTGATGGCCTCAGGAAAGGTCAGTCCCCTTGCGAGTTCCTAGGGGGCCTCTCGGGATTCCTCTCCCGTCGATACCGGGGCCAAAATACTTGTGTGGAGTCAGGGCCGGAACCGAGGATTCCTCTCAGGGGCTGACATGGATCTTTGGGTACTTCTGGAGTCTCCCCAGGGGAGTCAGGCCTCGTCTCGAGTGGGGGCATGCACGTGCGCTTTCCTTCCAGGCTGTAGCAGCAATGTCACGATTCCCGTCGCGTGGATCAAAGGATCTGTGGTTTTCCCTCGAGGCTTTCCCACAGGGCTGTCCCACGTGCCACCGTGGTGTGAGTCGATCCTCGGCGTGAAAGATCAGCCAGTGCAGGGCAAAGAGGTTCCTCTGGAATGGACTGAGACATCTGGGGGACTCTTGGAATGGTGGTACGACCATGGAGTTCCTCTCGCCTTTCCTGTTGAGAGTGCCTCCTCTTGAGATGCGACGGGAACGCCGGGAATTCTTTCCCGTTGAAAGCAGGGAAAGGATCCCTAATCTCGAGCTACGAGGGGGAAACTGGGCTACTCTGGATGTGGGCGGGACGATCGTGCTTCCTCTCGAGTGGACACGGGTATGGCGCTGAACTTCTTGAGTTGCAGCAAGGGTGTGAAAGACCCTTTCGAAGTTCCAGAGGTTAGGTGTCATTCGTCTCCAAACGCCTCATCGGAAATAGGCCTCATCTCGCCTGGAAGGGAGAACTTCCTGGATTTTCTCGAGTTGCGGCAGGTGTTCTCGAGTTACGACGGGGACCTCAGGGACCCGCCCTGGTGGCCTCAGGTACGGCCAGTCCCCATGCTAGTTGCTAGGGGGCCTCTCGGGATTCCTCTCCCGTCGATACCGGGGCCAAAAACCTTGTGTGGAGTCAGGGCCGGAACCGAGGATTCCTCTCAGGGGCTGACATGGATCTTTGGGTACTTCTGGAGTCTCCCCAGGGGAGTCAGGACTCGTCTCGAGTGGGGGCATGCACGTGCGCTTTCCTTCCAGGCTGTAGCAGCAATGTCATGCTTCCCGTCGCGTGGATCAAAGGATCTGTGGTTTTCCCTCGAGCCTTTCCCTCGAGGCTTTCCCACAGGGCTGTCCCACGTGCCACCGTGGTGTGAGTCGATCCTCGGCATGACAGATGAGCCAGTGCAGGGCAAAGAGTTTCCTCTGGAATGGACTGAGAAATCTCGGGGACTCTTGGAATGGTGGTACGACCATGGAGTTCCTCTCATCTTTCCTGTTGAGAGTGCCTCCACTTGAGATGCGACGGGAACGCCGGGAATTCTATCCCGTTGATAGCAGGGAAAGGATCCCTCATCTCGAGCTACGAGGGGGAAACGGGGCTCCTCTGGATGTGGGCGGGACCATCGTGTTTAATCTCGAGTGGAGACGGGTATGGCGGTGAACTTCTTGAGTTGCAGCAAGGGTGTGAAAGACCCTTTCGAAGTTCCAGAGGTTCGGTGTCATTAGTCTCCAGACGCCTCATCGGAAATAGGCCTCATCTCGCCTGGAAGGGAGAACTTCCTGGATTTTCTCGAGTTGCGGCAGGTGTTCTCGAGTTACGACGGGGACCTCAGGGACCCGCCCTGGTGGCCTCAGGAGAGGCCAGTCCCCATGCGAGTTGCTAGGGGGCCTCTCGGGATTCCTCTCCCGTCGATGCCGGGGCCAAAAACCTTGTGTGGAGTCAGGGCCGGAACCGAGGATTCCTCTCAGGGGCTGACATGGATCTTTCGGTACTTGTGGAGTCTCCCCAGGGGAGTCAGGCCTCGTCTCGAGTGGGGGCATGCACGTGCGCTTTCCTTCCAGGCTGTAGCAGCAATGTCACGCTTCCCGTCGCGTGGATCAAAGGATCTGTGATTTTCCCTCGAGGCTATCGCTCGAGGCTTTCCCACAGGGCTGTCCCACGTGCCACCGTGGTGTGAGTCTATCCTCGGCGTGAAAGATGAGCCAGTGCAGGGCAAAGAGGCTCCTCTGGAATGGACTGAGACATCTGGGGGACTCTTGGAATGGTGGTACGACCATGGAGTTCCTCTCGCCTTTCCTGTTGAGAGTGCCTCCTCTTGAGATGCGACGGGAACGCCGGAAATTCTTTCCCGTTGAAAGCAGGGAATGGATCCCTCATCTCGAGCTACGAGGGGGAAACGGGGCTCCTCTGGATGTGGGCGGGACCATCGTGCTTCCTCTCGAGTGGAGATGGGTATGGCGGTGAACTTCTTGAGTTGCAGCAAGGGTGTGAAAGACCCTTTCGAAGTTCCAGAGGTTAGGTGTCATTTGTCTCCAGAGGCCTCATCGGAAATAGGCCTCATCTCGCCTGGAAGGGAGAAGTTCCTGGATTTTCTCGAGTTGCGGCAGGTGTTCTCGAGTTACGACGGGGACCTCAGGGACCCGCCGTGGTGGCCTCAGGAGACGCCAGTCCCCATGCGAGTTGCAAGGGGGCCTCTCGGGATTCCTCTCCCGTCGATACCGGGGCCAAAAACCTTGTGTGGAGTCAGGGCCGGAACCGAGGATTCCTCTCAGGGGCTGACATGGATCTTTGGGTACTTGTGGAGTCTCCCCAGGGGAGTCAGGCCTCGTCTCGAGTGGGGGCATGCACGTGCGCTTTCCTTCGAGGCTGTAGCAGCAATGTCACGCTTCCCGTCGCGTGGATCAAAGGATCTGTGGTTTTCCCTCGAGGCTTTCCCTCGAGACTTTCCCACAGGGCTGTCCCACGTGCCACCGTGGTGTGAGTCGATCCTCGGCGTGAAAGATGAGCCAGTGCAGGGCAAAGAGGCTCCTCTGGAATGGACTGAGACATCTGGGGGACTCTTGGCATGGTGGTACGACCATGGAGTTCCTCTCGCCTTTCCTGTTGAGAGTGCCTCCTCTTGAGATGCGACGGGAACGCCGGGAATTCTTTCCCGTTGAAAGCAGGGAAAGGATCCCTCATCTCGAGCTCCGAGGGGGAAACGGGGCTCCTCTGGATGTGGGCGGGACCATCGTGCTTCCTCTCGAGTGGAGACGGGTATGGCGGTGAACTTCTTGAGTTGCAGCAAGGGTGTGAAAGACCCTTTCAAAGTTCCAGAGGTTCCGTGTCATTAGTCTCCAGACGCCTTATCGGAAAAAGGCCTCATCTCGCCTGGAAGGGAGAACTTCCTGGATTTTCTCGAGTTGCGGCAGGTGTTCTCGAGTTACGACGGGGACCTCAGGAACCCGCCCTGGTGGCCTCAGGAAAGGTCAGTCCCCTTGCGAGTTCCTAGGGGGCCTCTCGGGATTCCTCTCCCGTCGATACCGGGGCCAAAATACTTGTGTGGAGTCAGGGCCGGAACCGAGGATTCCTCTCAGGGGCTGACATGGATCTTTGGTTACTTCTGGAGTCTCCCCAGGGGAGTCAGGCCTCGTCTCGAGTGGGGGCATGCACGTGCGCTTTCCTTACAGGCTGTAGCAGCAATGTCACGGTTCCCGTCGCGTGGATCAAAGGATCTGTGGTTTTCCCTCGAGACTTTCCCACAGGGATGTCCCACGTGCCACCGTGGAGTGAGTCGATCCTCGGCGTGAAAGATGAGCCAGTGCAGGGCAAAGAGGTTCCTCTGGAATGGACTGAGACATCTGGGGGACTCTTGGAATGGTGGTACGACCATGGAGTTCCTCTCGCCTTTCCTGTTGAGAGTTCCTCCTCTTGAGATGCGACGGGAACGCCGGGAATTCTTTCCTGCTGAAAGCAGGGAAAGGATCCCTCATCTCGAGCTACGAGGGGGAAACGGGGCTCCTCTGAATGTGGGCGGGACCATCGTGCTTCCTCTCGAGTGGAGACGGGTATGCCGGTGAACTTCTTGAGTTGCAGCATGGGTGTGAAAGACCCTTTTGAAGTCCCAGAGATTAGCTGTCATTAGACTCCAGACGCCTCATCGGAAATAGGCCTCATCTCGCCTGGAACGGAGAACTTCCTGGATTTTCTCGAGTTGCGGCAGGTGTTCTCGAGTTACGACGGGGACGTCAGGGACAAGCCCTGGTGGCCTCAGGAAACTCCAGTCCCCATGCGAGTTGCTAGGGTGCCTCTCGGGATACCTCTCCAGTCGATACCGAGGCCAAAAACCTTGTGTGGAGTCAGGGCCGGAACGGAGGATTCCTCTAAGGGGCTGACATGGATCTTTGGGTCTTTCTGGAGTCTCCCCAGGGGAGTCAGGCCTCGTCTCGAGTGGGGGCATGCACGTGCGCTTTCCTTCCACGCTGTAGCAGCAATGTCACGCTTCCCGTCGCGTGGATCAAAGGATCTGTGGTTTTCCCTCTAGGCTTTCCCTCGAGGCTATCCCACAGGGCTGTCCCACGTGCCACTGTAGTGTGAGTCGATCTTCGGCATAAAAGATGAGCCAGTGCAGGGCAAAGAGGTTCCTCTGGAATGGACTGAAACATCTGGGGGACTCTTGGAATGGTGGTACGACCATGGAGTTCCTCTCGTCTTTCCTGTTGAGAGTGCCTCCTCTTGAGATGCGACGGGAACGCCGAAAATACTTTCCCGTTGATAGCAGGGAAAGGATCCCTCATCTCGAGCTACGAGGGGCAAACGGGGCTCCTCTGGATGTGGGCGGGACCATCATGTTTCCTCTCGAGTGGAGACGGTTATGGCGGTGAACTTCTTGAGTTGCAGCAAGGGTGTGAATGACCCTTTCGAAGTTCCAGAGGTTCCGTGTCATTAGTCTCCAGACGCCTCATCGGAAATAGGCCTCATCTCGCCTGGAAGGGAGAACTTCCTGAAGTTTCTCGAGTTGCGGCAGGTGTTCTCGAGTTACGACGGGGACCTCAGGGACCCGCCCTGTTGGCCTCAGGAAAGGCCAGTCCCCATGCGAGTTGCTCGGGGGCCTCTCAGGATTCCTCTCCTGTCGATACCGGGGCCAAAAAACTTGTGTAGAGTCAGGGCCGGAACCGAGGATTCCTCTCAGGGGCTGACATGGATCTTTGGGTACTTCTGGAGTCTCCCCAGGGGAGTCAGGCCTTGTCTCTAGTGGGGGCATGCACGTGCGCTTTCCTTCCAGGCTGTAGCAGCAATGTCTCGGTTCCCGTCGCGTGGATCAAAGGATCTGTGGTTTTCCCTCGAGGCTTTCCCACAGGGCTGTCTCACGTGCCACCGTGGTGTGAGTCGATTCTCGGCGTGAAAGATGAGACAGTGCAGGGCAAAGAGGTTCCTCTGGATTGGACTGAGACATCTGGGGGACTCTTGGAATGGTGGTACGACCATGGAGTTCCTCTCGCCTTTCCTGTTGAGAGTGCCTCCTCTTGAGATGCGACGGGAACGCCGGGAATTCTTTCCCGTTGAAAGCAGGGAAAGGATCCCTCATCTCGAGCTACGAGGGGGAAACGGGGCTCCTCTGGATGTGGGCGGGACCATCGTGCTTCCTCTCGAGTGGAGACGGGTATGGCGGTGAAATTCTTGAGTTGCATCAAGGGTGTGAAAGACCCTTTCGAAGTTCCAGAGGTTAGGTGTCATTAGTCTCCAGACGCCTCATCGGAAATAGGCCTCATTTCGCCTGGAAAGGAGAACTTCCTGAATTTTCTCGAGTTGCGGCAGGTGTTCTCGATTTACGACGGGGACCTCAGGGACCCGCCCTGGTGGCCTCAGGTACGGCCAGTCCCCATGCTAGTTGCTAGGGGGCCTCTCGGGATTCCTCTCCCGTCGATACCGGGGCCAAAAACCTTGTGTGGAGTCAGGGCCGGAACCGAGGATTCCTCTCAGGGGCTGACATGGATCTTTGGGTACTTGTGGAGTCTCCCCAGGGGAGTCAGGCCTCGTCTCGAGTGGGGGCATGCACGTGCGCTTTCCTTCCATGCTGTAGCAGCAATGTTACGCTTCCCGTCGCGTGGATCAAAGGATCTGTGGTTTTCCCTCGAGGCTTTCCCACAGGGCTGTCCCACGTGCCACCGTGGTGTGAGTCGATCCTCGGCGTGAAAGATGAGCCAGTGCAGGGCAAAGAGGTTCCTCTGGAATGGACTGAGACATCTGGGGGACTCTTGGAATGGTGGTACGACCATGGAGTTCCTCTCGCCTTTCCTGTTGAGAGTGCCTCCTCTTGAGATGCGACGGGAACGCCGGGAATTCTTTCCCGTTTAAAGCAGGGAAAGGATCCCTCATCTCGAGCTACGAGGGGGAAACGGGGCTCCTCTGGATGTGGGCGGGACCATCGTGCTTCCTCTCGAGTGGAGACGGGTATGGCGGTGAACTTCTTGAGTTGCAGCAAGGATGTGAAAGACCCTTTCGAAGTTCCAGAGGTTAGGTGTCATTAGTCTCCAGACGCCTCATCGGAAATAGGCCTCATCTCGCCTGGAAGGGAGAACTTCCTGGATTTTCTCGAGTTGCGGCAGGTGTTCTCGAGTTACGACGGGGACCTCAGGGACCCGCCCTGGTGGCCTCAGGAGAGGCCAGTCCCCATGCGAGTTGCTAGGGGGCCTCTCGGGATTCCTCTCCCGTCGATACCGAGGCCAAAAACCTTGTGTGGAGTCAGGGCCGGAACCGAGGATTCCTCTCAGGGGCTGACATGGATCTTTGGGTACTTGTGGAGTCTCCCCAGGGGAGTCAGGACTCGTCTCGAGTGGGGGCATGCACGTGCGCTTTCCTTCCAGGCTGTAGCAGCAATGTCACGCTTCCCTTGGCGTGGATCAAAGGATCTGTGGTTTTCCCTCGAGGCTTTCCCTCGAGGCTTTCCCACAGGGCTGTCCCACGTGCCACCGTGGTGTGAGTCGATCCTCGGCGTGAAAGATCAGCCAGTGCAGGGCAAAGAGGTTCCTCTGGAATGGACTGAGACATCTGGGGGACTCTTGGAATGGTGGTACGACCATGGAGTTCCTCTCGCCTTTCCTGTTGAGAGTGCCTCCTCTTGAGATGCGACGGGAACGCCGGGAATTCTTTCCCGTTGAAACCAGGGAAAGGATCCCTCATCTCGAGCTACGAGGGGGAAACGGGGCTCCTCTGGATGTGGGCGGGACGATCGTGCTTCCTCTCGAGTGGACACGGGTATGGCGCTGAACTTCTTGAGTTGCAGCAAGGGTGTGAAAGACCCTTTCGAAGTTCCAGAGGTTAGGTGTCATTCGTCTCCAAAGGCCTCATCGGAAATAGGCCTCATCTCGCCTGGAAGGGAGAACTTCCTGGATATTCTCGAGTTGCGGCAGGTGTTCTCGAGTTACGCCGGGGACCTCAGGGACCCGCCCTGGTGGCCTCAGGAGAGGCCAGTCCCCATGTGAGTTGCTAGGGGGGCTCTCGGGATTCCTCTCCCATCGATACTGGCGCAAAAACCTTGTGTGGAGTCAGGGCCGGAACCGAGGATTCCTCTCAGGGGCTGACATGGATCTTTGGGTACTTCTGGAGTCTCCCCATGGGAGTCAGGCCTCGTCTCGAGTGGGGGCATGCACGTGCGCTTTCCTTCCAGGCTGTAGCAGCAATGTCACGCTTCCCGTCGCGTGGATCAAAGGATCTGTGGTTTTCCCTCGAGGCTTTCCCTCGAGGCTTACCCACAGGGCTCTCCCACGTGCCACCGTGGTGTGAGTCGATCCTCGGCGTGAAAGATGAGCCAGTGCAGGGCAAAGAGGCTCCTCTGTAATGGACTGAGACATCTGGGGGACTCTTGGAATGGTGGTACGACCATGGAGTTCCTCTCGCCTTTCCTGTTGAGAGTGCCTCCTCTTGAGATGCGACGGGAACGCCGGGAATTCTTTCCCGTTGAAAGCAGGGAAAGGATCCCTCATCTCGAGCTCCGAGGGGGAAACGGGGCTCCTCTGGATGTGGGCGGGACCATCGAGCTTCCTCTCGAGTGGAGACGGGTACGGCGGTGAACTTCTTGAGTTGCAGCAAGGGTGTGAAAGACCCTTTCGAAGTTCCAGAGGTTAGGTGTCATTAGTCTCCAGAGGCCTCATCGGAAATAGGCCTCATCTCGCCTGGAAGGGAGAACTTCCTGAATTTTCTCGAGTTGGGGCAGGTGTTCTCGAGTTACGACGGGAACCTCAGGGACCCGCCCTGGTGGCCTCCGGAGAGGCCAGTCCCCATGCGAGTTGCTAGGGGCCCTCTCGGGATTCCTCTCCCGTCGATACCGGGGCCAAAAACCTTGTGTGGAGTCAGGGCCGGAACCGAGGATTCCTCTCAGGGGCTGACATGGATCTTTGGGTACTTCTGGAGTCTCCCCAGGGGAGTCAGGACTCGTCTCGAGTGGGGGCATGCACGTTCGCTTTCCTTCCAGGCTGTAGCAGCAATGTCACGCTTCCCGTCGCGTGGATCAAAGGATCTGTGGTTTTCCCTCGAGGCTTTCCCACAGGGCTGTGCCACGTGCCACCGTGGTGTGAGTCGATCCTCGGCGTGAAAGATGAGCCAGTGCAGGGCAAAGAGGTTCCTCTGGAATGGACTGAGACATCTTGGGGACTCTTGGAATGGTGGTACGACCATGGAGTTCCTCTCGCCTTTCCTGTTGAGAGTGCCTCCTCTTGAGATGCGACGGGAACGCCGGGAATTCTTTCCCGTTGAAAGCAGGGAAAGGATCCCTCATCTCGAGCTCCGAGGGGGAAACGGGGCTCCTCTGGATGTGGGCGGGACCATCGTGCTTCCTCTCGAGTGGAGACGGGTATGGCGGTGAACTTCTTGAGTTGCAGCAAGGGTGTGAAAGACCCTTTCGAAGTTCCAGAGGTTAGGTGTCATTAGTCTCCAGACGCCTCATCGGAAATAGGCCTCATCTCGCCTGGAAGGGAGAACTTCCTGGATTTTCTCGAGTTGCGGCAGGTGTTCTCAAGTTACGACGGGGACCTCAGGGACCCGCCCTGGTGGCCTCAGGAGAATCCAGTCCCCATGCGAGTTGCTAGGGGGCCTCTCGGGATTCCTCTCCCGTCGATACCGGGGCCAAAAACCTTGTGTGGAGTCAGGGACGGAACCGAGGATTCCTCTCAGGGGCTGACATGGATCTTTGGGTACTTCTGGAGTCTCCCCAGGGGAGTCAGGCCTCGTGTCGAGTGGGGGCATGCACGTGCGCTTTCCTTCCAGGCTGTAGCAGCAATGTCACGCTTCCCGTCGCGTGGATCAAAGGATCTGTGGTTTTCCCTCGAGGCTTTCCCTCGAGGCTTTCCCACAGGGCTGTCCCACGTGCCACCGTGGTGTGAGTCGATCCTCGGCGTGAAAGATGAGCCAGTGCAGGGCAAAGAGGCTCCTCTGTAATGGACTGAGACATCTGGGGGACTCTTGGAATGGTGGTACGACCATGGAGTTCCTCTCGCCTTTCCTGTTGAGAGTGCCTCCTCTTGAGATGCGACGGGAACGCCGGGAATTCTTTCCCGTTGAAAGCAGGGAAAGGATCCCTCATCTCGAGCTACGAGGGGGAAACGGGGCTCCTCTGGATGTGGGCGGGACCATCGTGCTTCCTCTCGAGTGGAGACGGGTACGGCGGTGAACTTCTTGAGTTGCAGCAAGGGTGTGAAAGACCCTTTCGAAGTTCCAGAGGTTAGGTGTCATTTGTCTCCAGAGGCCTCATCGGAAATAGGCCTCATCTCGCCTGGAAGGGAGAACTTCCTGGATTTTCTCGAGTTGCGGCAGGTGTTCTCGAGTTACGACGGGAACCTCAGGGACCCGCCCTGGTGGCCTCCGGAGAGGCCAGTCCCCATGCGAGTTGCTAGGGGCCCTCTCGGGATTCCTCTCCCGTCGATACCGGGGCCAAAAACCTTGTGTGGAGTCAGGGCCGGAACCGAGGATTCCTCTCAGGGGCTGACATGGATCTTTGGGTACTTCTGGAGTCTCCCCAGGGGAGTCAGGACTCGTCTCGAGTGGGGGCATGCACGTTCGCTTTCCTTCCAGGCTGTAGCAGCAATGTCACGCTTCCCGTCGCGTGGATCAAAGGATCTGTGGTTTTCCCTCGAGGCTTTCCCTCGAGGCTTTCCCACAGGGCTGTCCCACGTGCCACCGTGGTGTGAGTCGATCCTCGGCGTGAAAGATGAGCCAGGGCAGGGCAAAGAGGCTCCTCTGGAATGGACTGAGACATCTGGGGGACTCTTGGAATGGTGGTACGACCATGGAGTTCCTCTCGCCTTTCCTGTTGAGAGTGCCTCCTCTTGAGATGCGACGGGAACGCCGGGAATTCTTTCCCGTTGAAAGCAGGGAATGGATCCCTCATCTCGAGCTCCGAGGGGGAAACGGGGCTCCTCTGGATGTGGGCGGGACCATCGTGCTTCCTCTCGAGTGGAGACGGGTATGGCGGTGAACTTCTTGAGTTGCAGCAAGGGTGTGAAAGACCCTTTCGAAGTTCCAGAGTTTAGGTGTCATTAGTCTCCAGACGCCTCATCGGAAATAGGCCTCATCTCGCCTGGAAGGGAGAACTTCCTGGATTTTCTCGAGTTGCGGCAGGTGTTCTCGAGTTACGACGGGGACCTCAGTGACCCGCCCTGGTGGCCTCAGGAGAGGCCAGTCCCCATGCGAGTTGCTAGGGGGCCTCTCGGGATTCCTCTCCGGTCGATACCGGGGCAAAAAACCTTGTGTGGAGTCAGGGCCGGAACCGAGGATTCCTCTCAGGGGCTGAAATGGATCTTTGGGTACTTGTGGAGTCTCCCCAGGGGAGTCAGGCCTCGTCTCGAGTGGGGGCATGCACGTGCGCTTTCCTTCCAGGCTGTAGCAGCAATGTCACGCTTCCCGTCGCGTGGATCAAAGGATCTGTGGTTTTCCCTCGAGGCTTTCCGTCGAGGCTTTCCCACAGGGCTGTCCCACGTGCCACCGTGGTGTGAGTCGATCCTCGGCGTGAAAGATGAGCCAGTGCAGGGCAAAGAGGCTCCTCTGGAATGGACTGATACATCTGGGGGACTCTTGGAATGGTGGTACGACCATGGAGTTCCTCTCGCCTTTCCTGTTGAGAGTGCCTCCTCTTGAGATGCGACGGGAACGCCGGGAATTCTTTCCCGTTGAAAGCAGGGAAAGGATCCCTCATCTCGAGCTCCGAGGGGGAAACGGGGCTCCTCTGGATGTGGGCGGGACCATCGTGCTTCCTCTCGAGTGGAGACGGGTATGGAGGTGAACTTCATGAGTTGCATCAAGGGTGTGAAAGACCCTTTCGTAGTTCCAGAGGTTTGTTGTCATTTGTCTCCAGACGCCTCATCGGAAATAGGCCTCATCTCGCCTGGAAGGGAGAACTTCCTGGATTTTCTCGAGTTGCGGCAGGTGTTCTCGAGTTACGACGGGGACCTCAGGGACCCGCCCTGTTGGGCTCAGGAGAGGCCAGTCCCCATGCGAGTTACTAGGGGGCCTCTCGGGATTCCTCTCCGGTCGATACCGGGGCAAAAAACCTTGTGTGGAGTCAGGGCCGGAACCGAGGATTCCTCTCAGGGGCTGACATGGATCTTTGGGTACTTCTGGAGTCTCCCCAGGGGAGTCAGGCCTCGTCTCGAGTGGGGGCATGCACGTGCGCTTTCCTTCCAGGCTGTAGCAGCAATGTCACGCTTCCCGTCCCGTGGATCAAAGGATCTGTGGTTTTCCCTCGAGGCTTTCGCTCGAGGCTTTCCCACAGGGCTGTCCCACGTGCCACGGTGGTGTGAGTCGATCCTCGGCGTGAAAGATGAGCCAGTGCAGGGCAAAGAGGTTCCTCTGGAATGGACTGAGACATCTGGGGGACTCTTGGAATGATGGTACGACCATGGAGTTCCTCTCGCCTTTCCTGTTGAGAGTGCCTCCTCTTGAGATGCGACGGGAACGCCGGGAATTCTTTCCCGTTGAAAGCAGGGAAAGGATCCCTCATCTCGAGCTACGAGGGGGAAACTGGGCTCCTCTGGATGTGGGCGGGACCATGGTGCTTCCTCTCGAGTGGAGACGGGTATGGCGGTGAACTTCTTGAGTTGCAGCAAGGATGTGAAAGACCCTTTCGAAGTTCCAGAGGTTAGGTGTCATTAGTCTCCAGAGGCCTCATCGGAAATAGGCCTCATCTCGCCTGGAAGGGAGAACTTCCTGGATTTTCTCGAGTTGCGGCAGGTATTCTCGAGTTACGACGGGGACCTCAGGGACCCGCCCTGGTGGCCTCAGGAGAGGCCAGTCCCCATGCGAGTTGCTAGGGGGCCTCTCGGGATTCCTCTCCCGTAGATACCGGGGCCAAAAACCTTGTGTGGAGTCAGGGCCGGAACCGAGGATTCCTCTCAGGGGCTGACATGGATCTTTGGGTACTTGTGGAGTCTCCCCAGGGGAGTCAGGACTCGTCTCGAGTGGGGGCATGCACGTGCGCTTTCCTTCCAGGCTGTAGCAGCAATGTCACGCTTCCCGTCGCGTGGATCAAAGGATCTGTGGTTTTCCTTCGAGGCTTTCGCTCGAGGCTTTCCCACAGGGCTGTCCAACGTGCCACGGTGGTGTGAGTCGATCCTCGGCGTGAAAGATGAGCCAGTGCAGGGCAAAGAGGTTCCTCTGGAATGGACTGAGACATCTGGGGGACTCTTGGAATGATGGTACGACCATGGAGTTCCTCTCGCCTTTCCTGTTGAGAGTGCCTCCTCTTGAGATGCGACGGGAACGCCGGGAATTCTTTCCCGTTGAAAGCAGGGAAAGGATCCCTCATCTCGAGCTACGATGGGGAAACTGGGCTCCTCTGGATGTGGGCGGGACCATCGTGCTTCCTCTCGAGTGGAGACGGGTATGGCGGTGAACTTCTTGAGTTGCAGCAAGGATGTGAAAGACCCTTTCGAAGTTCCAGAGGTTAGGTGTCATTAGTCTCCAGAGGCCTCATCGGAAATAGGCCTCATCTCGCCTGGAAGTGAGAACTTCCTGGATTTTCTCGAGTTGCGGCAGGTGTTCTCGAGTTACGACGGGGACCTCAGGGACCCGCCCTGGTGGCCTCAGGAGAGGCCAGTCCCCATGCGAGTTGCTAGGGGGCCTCTCGGGATTCCTCTCCCGTAGATACCGGGGCCAAAAACCTTGTGTGGAGTCAGGGCCGGAACCGAGGATTCCTCTCAGGGGCTGACATGGATCTTTGGGTACTTCTGGAGTCTCCCCAGGGTAGTCAGGCCTCGTCTCGAGTGGGGGCATGCACGTGCGCTTTCCTTCCAGGCTGTAGCAGCAATGTCACGCTTCCCGTGGCGTGGATCAAAGGATCTGTGGTTTTCCCTCGAGGCTTTCCCTCGAGGCTTTCCCACAGGGCTGTCCCACGTGCCACCGTTGTGTGTGTCGATCCTCGGCGTGAAAGATGAGCCAGTGCAGGGCAAAGAGGTTCCTCTGGAATGGACTGAGACATCTGGGGGACTCTTGGAATGGTGGTACGACCATGGAGTTCCTCTCGCCTTTCCTGTTGAGAGTGCCTCCTCTTGAGATGCGACGGGAACGCCGGGAATTCTTTCCCGTTGAAAGCAGGGAAAGGATCCCTCATCTCGAGCTCCGAGGGGGAAACGGGGCTCCTCTGGATGTGGGCGGGACCATCGTGCTTCCTCTCGAGTGGAGACTGTATGGCGGTGAACTTCTTGAGTTGCAGCAAGGGTGTGAAAGACCCTTTCGAAGTTCCAGAGGTTAGGTGTCATTAGTCTCCAGACGCCTCATCGGAAATAGGCCTCATCTCGCCTGGAAGGGAGAACTTCCTGGATTTTCTCGAGTTGCGGCAGGTGTTCTCGAGTTACGACGGGGACCTCAGGGACCCGCCCTGGTGGCCTCAGGAGAGGCCAGTCCCCATGCGAGTTGCTAGGGGGCCTCTCGGGATTCCTCTCCCGTAGATACCGGGGCCAAAAACCTTGTGTGGAGTCAGGGCCGGAACCGAGGATTCCTCTCAGGGGCTGACATGGATCTTTGGGTACTTGTGGAGTCTCCCCAGGGGAGTCAGGCCTCGTCTCGAGTGGGGGCATGCACGTGCGCTTTCCTTCCAGGCTGTAGCAGCAATGTCACGCTTCCCGTGGCGTGGATCAAAGTATCTGCGGTTTTCCCTCGAGGCTTTCGCTCGAGGCTTTCCCACAGGGCTGTCCCACGTGCCACGGTGGTGTGAGTCGATCCTCGGCGTGAAAGATGAGCCAGTGCAGGGCAAAGAGGTTCCTCTGGAATGGACTGAGACATCTGGGGGACTCTTGGAATGATGGTACGACCATGGAGTTCCTCTCGCCTTTCCTGTTGAGAGTGCCTCCTCTTGAGATGCGACGGGAACGCCGGGAATTCTTTCCCGTTGAAAGCAGGGAAAGGATCCCTCATCTCGAGCTACGAGGGGGAAACTGGGCTCCTCTGGATGTGGGCGGGACCATCGTGCTTCCTCTCGAGTGGAGACGGGTATGGCGGAGAACTTCTTGAGTTGCAGCAAGGATGTGAAAGACCCTTTCGAATTTCCAGAGGTTAGGTGTCATTAGTCTCCAGAGGCCTCATCGGAAATAGGCCTCATCTCGCCTGGAAGGGAGAACTTCCTGGATTTTCTCGAGTTGCGGCAGGTGTTCTCGAGTTACGACGGGGACCTCAGGGACCCGCCCTGGTGGCCTCAGGAGAGGCCAGTCCCCATGCGAGTTGCTAGGGGGCCTCTCGGGATTCCTCTCCCGTAGATACCGGGGCCAAAAACCTTGTGTGGAGTCAGGGCCGGAACCGAGGATTCCTCTCAGGGGCTGACATGGATCTTTGGGTACTTGTGGAGTCTCCCCAGGGGAGTCAGGCCTCGTCTCGAGTGGGGGCATGCACGTGCGCTTTCCTTCCAGGCTGTAGCAGCAATGTCACGCTTCCCGTGGCGTGGATCAAAGGATCTGTGGTTTTCCCTCGAGGCTTTCCCTCGAGGCTTTCCCACAGGGCTGTCCCACGTGCCACCGTTGTGTGCGTCGATCCTCGGCGTGAAAGATGAGCCAGTGCAGGGCAAAGAGGTTCCTCTGGAATGGACTGAGACATCTGGGGGACTCTTGGAATGGTGGTACGACCATGGAGTTCCTCTCGCCTTTCCTGTTGAGAGTGCCTCCTCTTGAGATGCGATGGGAACGCCGGGAATTCTTTCCCGTTGAAAGCAGGGAAAGGATCCCTCATCTCGAGCTCCGAGGGGGAAACGGGGCTCCTCTGGATGTGGGCGGGACCATCGTGCTTCCTCTCGAGTGGAGACGGTATGGCGGTGAACTTCTTGAGTTGCAGCAAGGGTGTGAAAGACCCTTTCGAAGTTCCAGAGGTTAGGTGTCATTAGTCTCCAGACGCCAAATCGGAAATAGGCCTCATCTCGCCTGGAAGGGAGAACTTCCTGGATTTTCTCGAGTTGCGGCAGGTGTTCTCGAGTTACGACGGGGACCTCAGGGACCCTCCCTGGTGGCCTCAGGAGAGGCCAGTCCCCATGCGAGTTGCTAGGGGGCCTCTCGGGATTCCTCTCCCGTAGATACCGGGGCCAAAAACCTTGTGTGGAGTCAGGGCCGGAACCGAGGATTCCTCTCAGTGGGTGACATGGATCTTTGGGTACTTCTGGAGTCTCCCCAGGGGAGTCAGGCCTCGTCTCGAGTGGGGGCATGCACGTGCGCTTTCCTTCCAGGCTGTAGCAGCAATGTCACGCTTCCCGTGGCGTGGATCAAAGGATCTGCGGTTTTCCCTCGAGGCTTTCGCTCGAGGCTTTCCCACAGGGCTGTCCCACGTGCCACGGTGGTGTGAGTCGATCCTCGGCGTGAAAGATGAGCCAGTGCAGGGCAAAGAGGTTCCTCTGGAATGGACTGAGACATCTGGGGGACTCTTGGAATGATGGTACGACCATGGAGTTCCTCTCGCCTTTCCTGTTGAGAGTGCCTCCTCTTGAGATGCGACGGGAACGCCGGGAATTCTTTCCCGTTGAAAGCAGGGAAAGGATCCCTCATCTCGAGCTACGATGGGGAAACTGGGCTCCTCTGGATGTGGGCGGGACCATCGTGCTTCCTCTCGAGTGGAGACGGGTATGGCGGTGAACTTCTTGAGTTGCAGCAAGGATGTGAAAGACCCTTTCGAAGTTCCAGAGGTTAGGTGTCATTAGTCTCCAGAGGCCTCATCGGAAATAGGCCTCATCTCGCCTGGAAGTGAGAACTTCCTGGATTTTCTCGAGTTGCGGCAGGTGTTCTCGAGTTACGACGGGGACCTCAGGGACCCGCCCTGGTGGCCTCAGGAGAGGCCAGTCCCCATGCGAGTTGCTAGGGGGCCTCTCGGGATTCCTCTCCCGTAGATACCGGGGCCAAAAACCTTGTGTGGAGTCAGGGCCGGAACCGAGGATTCCTCTCAGGGGCTGACATGGATCTTTGGGTACTTCTGGAGTCTCCCCAGGGTAGTCAGGCCTCGTCTCGAGTGGGGGCATGCACGTGCGCTTTCCTTCCAGGCTGTAGCAGCAATGTCACGCTTCCCGTGGCGTGGATCAAAGGATCTGTGGTTTTCCCTCGAGGCTTTCCCTCGAGGCTTTCCCACAGGGCTGTCCCACGTGCCACCGTTGTGTGTGTCGATCCTCGGCGTGAAAGATGAGCCAGTGCAGGGCAAAGAGGTTCCTCTGGAATGGACTGAGACATCTGGGGGACTCTTGGAATGGTGGTACGACCATGGAGTTCCTCTCGCCTTTCCTGTTGAGAGTGCCTCCTCTTGAGATGCGACGGGAACGCCGGGAATTCTTTCCCGTTGAAAGCAGGGAAAGGATCCCTCATCTCGAGCTCCGAGGGGGAAACGGGGCTCCTCTGGATGTGGGCGGGACCATCGTGCTTCCTCTCGAGTGGAGACTGTATGGCGGTGAACTTCTTGAGTTGCAGCAAGGGTGTGAAAGACCCTTTCGAAGTTCCAGAGGTTAGGTGTCATTAGTCTCCAGACGCCTCATCGGAAATAGGCCTCATCTCGCCTGGAAGGGAGAACTTCCTGGATTTTCTCGAGTTGCGGCAGGTGTTCTCGAGTTACGACGGGGACCTCAGGGACCCGCCCTGGTGGCCTCAGGAGAGGCCAGTCCCCATGCGAGTTGCTAGGGGGCCTCTCGGGATTCCTCTCCCGTAGATACCGGGGCCAAAAACCTTGTGTGGAGTCAGGGCCGGAACCGAGGATTCCTCTCAGGGGCTGACATGGATCTTTGGGTACTTGTGGAGTCTCCCCAGGGGAGTCAGGCCTCGTCTCGAGTGGGGGCATGCACGTGCGCTTTCCTTCCAGGCTGTAGCAGCAATGTCACGCTTCCCGTGGCGTGGATCAAAGTATCTGCGGTTTTCCCTCGAGGCTTTCGCTCGAGGCTTTCCCACAGGGCTGTCCCACGTGCCACGGTGGTGTGAGTCGATCCTCGGCGTGAAAGATGAGCCAGTGCAGGGCAAAGAGGTTCCTCTGGAATGGACTGAGACATCTGGGGGACTCTTGGAATGATGGTACGACCATGGAGTTCCTCTCGCCTTTCCTGTTGAGAGTGCCTCCTCTTGAGATGCGACGGGAACGCCGGGAATTCTTTCCCGTTGAAAGCAGGGAAAGGATCCCTCATCTCGAGCTACGAGGGGGAAACTGGGCTCCTCTGGATGTGGGCGGGACCATCGTGCTTCCTCTCGAGTGGAGACGGGTATGGCGGAGAACTTCTTGAGTTGCAGCAAGGATGTGAAAGACCCTTTCGAAGTTCCAGAGGTTAGGTGTCATTAGTCTCCAGAGGCCTCATCGGAAATAGGCCTCATCTCGCCTGGAAGGGAGAACTTCCTGGATTTTCTCGAGTTGCGGCAGGTGTTCTCGAGTTACGACGGGGACCTCAGGGACCCGCCCTGGTGGCCTCAGGAGAGGCCAGTCCCCATGCGAGTTGCTAGGGGGCCTCTCGGGATTCCTCTCCCGTAGATACCGGGGCCAAAAACCTTGTGTGGAGTCAGGGCCGGAACCGAGGATTCCTCTCAGGGGCTGACATGGATCTTTGGGTACTTGTGGAGTCTCCCCAGGGGAGTCAGGCCTCGTCTCGAGTGGGGGCATGCACGTGCGCTTTCCTTCCAGGCTGTAGCAGCAATGTCACGCTTCCCGTGGCGTGGATCAAAGGATCTGTGGTTTTCCCTCGAGGCTTTCCCTCGAGGCTTTCCCACAGGGCTGTCCCACGTGCCACCGTTGTGTGCGTCGATCCTCGGCGTGAAAGATGAGCCAGTGCAGGGCAAAGAGGTTCCTCTGGAATGGACTGAGACATCTGGGGGACTCTTGGAATGGTGGTACGACCATGGAGTTCCTCTCGCCTTTCCTGTTGAGAGTGCCTCCTCTTGAGATGCGATGGGAACGCCGGGAATTCTTTCCCGTTGAAAGCAGGGAAAGGATCCCTCATCTCGAGCTCCGAGGGGGAAACGGGGCTCCTCTGGATGTGGGCGGGACCATCGTGCTTCCTCTCGAGTGGAGACGGTATGGCGGTGAACTTCTTGAGTTGCAGCAAGGGTGTGAAAGACCCTTTCGAAGTTCCAGAGGTTAGGTGTCATTAGTCTCCAGACGCCAAATCGGAAATAGGCCTCATCTCGCCTGGAAGGGAGAACTTCCTGGATTTTCTCGAGTTGCGGCAGGTGTTCTCGAGTTACGACGGGGACCTCAGGGACCCTCCCTGGTGGCCTCAGGAGAGGCCAGTCCCCATGCGAGTTGCTAGGGGGCCTCTCGGGATTCCTCTCCCGTAGATACCGGGGCCAAAAACCTTGTGTGGAGTCAGGGCCGGAACCGAGGATTCCTCTCAGTGGGTGACATGGATCTTTGGGTACTTCTGGAGTCTCCCCAGGGGAGTCAGGCCTCGTCTCGAGTGGGGGCATGCACGTGCGCTTTCCTTCCAGGCTGTAGCAGCAATGTCACGCTTCCCGTGGCGTGGATCAAAGGATCTGTGGTTTTCCCTCGAGGCTTTCCCTCGAGGCTTTCCCACAGGGCTGTCCCACGTGCCACCGTTGTGTGTGTCGATCCTCGGCGTGAAAGATGAGCCAGTGCAGGGCAAAGAGGTTCCTCTGGAATGGACTGAGACATCTGGGGGACTCTTGGAATGGTGGTACGACCATGGAGTTCCTCTCGCCTTTCCTGTTGAGAGTGCCTCCTCTTGAGATGCGACGGGAACGCCGGGAATTCTTTCCCGTTGAAAGCAGGGAAAGGATCCCTCATCTCGAGCTCCGAGGGGGAAACGGGGCTCCTCTGGATGTGGGCGGGACCATCGTGCTTCCTCTCGAGTGGAGACGGTATGGCGGTGAACTTCTTGAGTTGCAGCAAGGGTGTGAAAGACCCTTTCGAAGTTCCAGAGGTTAGGTGTCATTAGTCTCCAGACGCCTCATCGGAAATAGGCCTCATCTCGCCTGGAAGGGAGAACTTCCTGGATTTTCTCGAGTTGCGGCAGGTGTTCTCGAGTTACGACGGGGACCTCAGGGACCCGCCCTGGTGGCCTCAGGAGAGGCCAGTCCCCATGCGAGTTGCTAGGGGGCCTCTCGGGATTCCTCTCCCGTCGATGCCGGGGCCAAAAACCTTGTGTGGAGTCAGGGCCGGAACCGAGGATTCCTCTCAGGGGCTGACATGGATCTTTGGGTACTTCTGGAGTCTCCCCAGGGGAGTCAGGCCTCGTCTCGAGTGGGGGCATGCACGTGCGCTTTCCTTAAAGGCTGTATCAGCAATGTCATGCTTCCCGTCGCGTGGATCAAAGGATCTGTGGTTTTCCCTCGAGGCTTTCCCTCGAGGCTTTCCCACAGGGCTGTCCCACGTACCACCGTGGTGTGAGTCGATCCTCGGCGTGAAAGATGAGCCAGTGCAGGGCAAAGAGGCTCCTCTGGAATGGACTGAGACATCTGGGGGACTCTTGGAATGGAGGTACGACCATGGAGTTCCTCTCATCTTTCCTGTTGAGAGTGCCTCCTCTTGAGATGCGACGGGAACGCCGGGAATTCTTTCCCGTTGATAGCAGGGAAAGGATCCCTCATCTCGAGCTACGAGGGGGAAACGGGGCTCCTCTGGATGTGGGCGGGACCATCGTGTTTCCTCTCGAGTGGAGACGGGTATGGCGGTGAACTTCTTGAGTTGCAGCAAGGGTGTGAAAGACCCTTTCGAAGTTCTAGAGGTTCGGTGTCATTAGTCTCCAGACGTCTCATCGGAAATAGGCCTCATCTCGCCTGGAAGGGAGAACTTCCTGGATTTTCTCGAGTTGCGGCAGGTGTTCTCGAGTTACGACGGGGACCTCAGGGACCCGCCCTGGTGTCCTCAGGAAAGGCCAGTCCCCATGCGAGTTGCTCGGGGGCCTCTCGGGATTCCTCTCCCGTCGATACCGGGGCCAAAAACTTTGTGTGGAGTCAGGGCCGGAACCGAGGATTCCTCTCAGGGGATGACATGGATCTTTGGGTACTTCTGGAGTCTCCCCAGAGGAGTCAGGCCTCGTCTCGAGTGGGGGCATGCACGTGCGCTTTCCTTCCAGGCTGTAGCAGCAATGTCACGATTCCCGTCGCGTGGATCAAAGGATCTGTGGTTTTCCCTCGAGGCTTTCCCACTGGGCTGTCCCACGTGCCACCGTGGTGTGAGTGGATCCTCGGCGTGAAAGATGAGCCAGTGCAGGGCAAAGAGGTTCCTCTGGAATGGACTGAGAAATCTCGGGGACTCTTGGAATGGTGGTACGACCATGGAGTTCCTCTCGTCTTTCCTGTTGAGAGTGCCTCCTCTTGAGATGCGACGGGAACGCCGAAAATACTTTCCCGTTGATAGCAGGGAAAGGATCCCTCATCTCGAGCTCCGAGGGGAAACGGGGCTCCTCTGGATGTGGGCGGGACCATCATGTTTCCTCTCGAGTGGAGACGGTTATGGCGGTGAACTTCTTGAGTTGCAGCAAGGGTGTGAAAGACCCTTTCGAATTTCCAGAGGTTCCGTGTCATTAGTCTCCAGACGCCTCATCGTAAATAGGCCTCATCTCGCCTGGAAGGGAGAACTTCCTGGATTTTCTCGAGTTGCGGCAGGTGTTCTCGAGTTATGACGGGGACCTCAGGGACCCGCCCTGGTGTCCTCAGGAAAGGCCAGTCCCCATGCGAGTTGCTCGGGGGCCTCTCGGGATTCCTCTCCCGTCGATACCGGGGCCAAAAACTTTGTGTGGAGTCAGGGCCGGAACCGAGGATTCCTCTCAGGGGATGACATGGATCTTTGGGTACTTCTGGAGTCTCCCCAGGGGAGTCAGGCCTCGTCTCGAGTGGGGGCATGCACGTGCGCTTTACTTCCAGGCTGTAGCAGCAATGTCACGATTCCCGTCGCGTGGATCAAAGGATCTGTGGTTTTCCCTCGAGGCTTTCCCACTGGGCTGTCCCACGTGCCACCGTGGTGTGAGTGGATCCTCGGCGTGAAAGATGAGCCAGTGCAGGGCAAAGAGGTTCCTCTGGAATGGACTGAGAAATCTCGGGGACTCTTGGAATGGTGGTACGACCATGGAGTTCCTCTCGTCTTTCCTGTTGAGAGTGCCTCCTCTTGAGATGCGACGGGAACGCCGAAAATACTTTCCCGTTGATAGCAGGGAAAGGATCCCTCATCTCGAGCTCCGAGGGGAAACGGGGCTCCTCTGGATGTGGGCGGGACCATCATGTTTCCTCTCGAGTGGAGACGGTTATGGCGGTGAACTTCTTGAGTTGCAGCAAGGGTGTGAAAGACCCTTTCGAATTTCCAGAGGTTCCGTGTCATTAGTCTCCAGACGCCTCATCGTAAATAGGCCTCATCTCGCCTGGAAGGGAGAACTTCCTGGATTTTCTCGAGTTGCGGCAGGTGTTCTCGAGTTATGACGGGGACCTCAAGGACCCGCCCTGGTGGCCTCAGGAAAGGTCAGTCCCCTTGCGAGTTCCTAGGGGGCCTCTCGGGATTCCTCTCCCGTCGATACCGGGGCCAAAATACTTGTGTGGAGTCAGGGCCGGAACCGAGGATTCCTCTCAGGGGCTGACATGGATCTTTGGGTACTTCTGGAGTCTCCCCAGGGGAGTCAGGCCTCGTCTCGAGTGGGGGAATGCTCGTGCGCTTTCCTTACAGGCTGTAGCACCAATGTCACGCTTCCCGTAGCGTGAATCAAAGGATCTGTGGTTTTCCCTCGAGGCTTTCCCACAGGGCTGTCCCACGTGCCACCGTGGTGTGAGTCGATCCTCGGCGTGAAAGATCAGCCAGTGCAGGGCAAAGAGGTTCCTCTGGAATGGACTGAGACATCTGGGGGACTCTTGGAATGGTGGTACGACCATGGAGTTCCTCTCGCCTTTCCTGTTGAGAGTGCCTCCTCTTGAGATGCGACGGGAACGCCGGGAATTCTTTCCCGTTGAAAGCAGGGAAAGGATCCCTAATCTCGAGCTACGAGGGGGAAACTGGGCTACTCTGGATGTGGGCGGGACGATCGTGCTTCCTCTCGAGTGGACACGGGTATGGCGCTGAACTTCTTGAGTTGCAGCAAGGGTGTGAAAGACCCTTTCGAAGTTCCAGAGGTTAGGTGTCATTCGTCTCCAAACGCCTCATCGGAAATAGGCCTCATCTCGCCTGGAAGGGAGAACTTCCTGGATTTTCTCGAGTTGCGGCAGGTGTTCTCGAGTTACGACGGGGACCTCAGGGACCCGCCCTGGTGGCCTCAGGTACGGCCAGTCCCCATGCTAGTTGCTAGGGGGCCTCTCGGGATTCCTCTCCCGTCGATACCGGGGCCAAAAACCTTGTGTGGAGTCAGGGCCGGAACCGAGGATTCCTCTCAGGGGCTGACATGGATCTTTGGGTACTTCTGGAGTCTCCCCAGGGGAGTCAGGACTCGTCTCGAGTGGGGGCATGCACGTGCGCTTTCCTTCCAGGCTGTAGCAGCAATGTCATGCTTCCCGTCGCGTGGATCAAAGGATCTGTGGTTTTCCCTCGAGCCTTTCCCTCGAGGCTTTCCCACAGGGCTGTCCCACGTGCCACCGTGGTGTGAGTCGATCCTCGGCATGACAGATGAGCCAGTGCAGGGCAAAGAGTTTCCTCTGGAATGGACTGAGAAATCTCGGGGACTCTTGGAATGGTGGTACGACCATGGAGTTCCTCTCGTCTTTCCTGCTGAGAGTGCCTCCTCTTGAGATGCGACGGGAACGCCGGGAATTCTTTCCCGTTGAAAGCATGGAAAGGTTCCCTCATTTCGAGCTACGAGGGGGAAACGGTGCTGCTCTGGTTGTGGGCGGGACCATCGTGCTTCCTCTCGAGTGGACACGGGTATGGCGGTGAACTTCTTGAGTCGCAGCAAGGGTGTGAAAGACCCTTTCGAAGTTCCAGAGGTTAGGTGTCATTAGTCTCCAGACGCCTCATCGGAAATAGGCCTCATCTCGCCTGGAAGGGAGAACTTCCTGGATTTTCTCGAGTTGCGGCAGGTGTTCTCGAGTTACGACGGGGACCTCAGGGACCCTCCCTGGTGGCCTCAGGAGAGGCCAGTCCCCATGAGAGTTGCTAGGGGGCCTCTCGGGATTCCTCTCCCGTCGATACCGGGGCCAAAAACCTTTGGTGGAGTCAGGGCCGGAACCGAGGATTCCTCTCAGGGGCTGACATGGATCTTTGAGTACTTCTGGAGTCTCCCCAGGGGAGTCATGCCTCGTCTCGACTGGGGGCATGCACGTGCGCTTTCCTTCCAGGCTGTAGCAGCAATGTCACGCTTCCCGTCGCGTGGATCAAAGGATCTGTGGTTTTCCCTCGAGGCTTTCCATCGAGGCTTTCCCACAGGGCTGTCCCACGTGCCACCATGGTGTTAGTCGATCCTCGGCGTGATAGATGAGCCAGTGCAGGGCAAAGAGGTTCCTCAGGAATGGACTGAGACATCTGGGGGACTCTTGGAATGGTGGTACGACCATGGAGTTCCTCTCGCCTTTCCTGCTGAGAGTGCCTCCTCTTGAGATGCGACGGGAACGCCGGGAATTCTTTCCCGTTGAAAGCAGGGAAAGGATCCCTCATCTCGAGCTACGAGGGGGAAACGGTGCTCCTCTGGATGTGGGCGGGACCATCGTGCTTCCTCTTGAGTGGACACGGGTATGGCGGTGAACTTCTTGAGTTGCAGCAAGGGTGTGAAAGACCCTTTCGAAGTTCCAGAGGTAAGGTGTCATTAGTCTCCAGACGCCTCATCGGAAATAGGCCTCATCTCGCCTGGAAGGGAGAACTTCCTGGATTTCTCGAGTTGCGGCAGGTGTTCTCGAGTTACGATGGGGACCTCAGGGACCCGCCCTGGTGGCCTCAGGAGAGGCCAGTCCCCATGCGAGTTGCTAGGGGGCCTCTCGGGATTACTCTTCCGTTGATACCGGGGCCAAAACCCTTTGGTGGAGTCAGGGCCGGAACCGAGGATTCCTCTCAGGGGCTGACATCGATCTTTGGGTACTTCTGGAGTCTCCCCAGGGGAGTCAGGCCTCGTCTCGAGTGGGGGCATGCACGTGCGCTTTCCTTCCAGGCTGTAGCAGCAATGTCACACTTCCCATCGCGTGGATCAAAGGATCTGTGGTTTTCCCTCGAGGCTTTCCCTCGAGGCTTTCCCACAGGGCTGTCCCACGTGCCACCGTGGTGTGAGTCAATCCTCGGCGTGAAAGATGAGCCAGTGCAGGGCAAAGAGGTTCCTCTGGAATGCACTGAGACATCTGGGGGACTCTTGGAAAGGTGGTACGACCATGGAGTTCCTCTCGCCTTTCCTGTTGAGAGTGCCTCCTCTTGAGATGCGACGGGAACGCCGGGAATTCTTTCCCGTTGAAAGCAGGGAAAGGATCCCTCATCTCGAGCTACGAGGGGGAAACGGTGCTCCTCTGGATGTGGGCGGGACCATCGTTCTTCCTCTTGAGTGGACACGGGTATGGCGGTGAACTTCTTGAGTTGCAGCAAGGGTGTGAAAGACCCTTTCGAAGTTCCAGAGGTTAGGTGTCATTAGTCTCCAGACGCCTCATTGGAAATAGGCCTCATCTCGCCTGGAAGGGAGAATTTCCTGGATTTTCTCGAGTTGCGGCAGGTGTTCTCGAGTTACGACGGGTACCTCAGGAACCCGCCCTGGTGGCCTCAGTAGACGCCAGTCCCCATGTGAGTTGCTAGGGGGCCTCTCGGGATTCCTCTCCCGGCGATACCGGGGCCAAAAACCTTGTGTGGAGTCAGGGCCGGAACCGAGGATTCCTCTCAGGGGCTGCTATGGATCTTTGGGTACATCTGGAGTCTCGCCAGGGGAGACAGGCCTCGTCTCGAGTCGGGGCACGCACGTGCACTTTCCTTCCAGGCTGTAGCAGCAATGTCACGCTTCCCGTCGCGTGGATCAAAGGATCTGTGGTTTTCCCTCGAGGCTTTCCCTCGAGGCTTTCCCACAGGGCTGTCCCACGTGCCACCGTGGTGTGAGTTGATCCTCGGCGTGAAAGATGAGCCAGTGCAGGGCAAAGAGGTTCCTCTTGAATGGACTGAGACATCTGGGGGACTCTTGGAATGGTGGTACGACCATGGAGTTCCTCTCGCCTTTCCTGTTGAGAGTGCCTCCTCTTGAGATGCGACGGGAACGCCGGGAATTCTTTCCCGTTTAAAGCAGGGAAAGGATCCCTCATCTTGAGCTACGAGGGGGAAACGGTGCTCCTCTGGATGTGGGCGGGACCATCGTGCTTCCTCTCGAGTGGACACGGGTATGGCGGTGAACTTCTTGAGTCACAGCAAGGGTGTGAAAGACCCTTTCGAAGTTCCAGAGGTTAGGTGTCATTAGTCTCCAGACGCCTCATCGAAAATAGGCCTCATCTCGTCTGGAAGGGAGAACTTCCTGGATTTTCTCGAGTTGCGGCAGGTGTTCTCGAGTTACGACGGGGACCTCAGGGACCCGCCCTGGTGGCCTCAGGAGAGGCCAGTCCCCATGCGAGTTGCTAGGGGGCCTCTCGGGATTCCTCTCCCGTCGATACCGGGGCCAAAAACCTTGTGTGGAGTCAGGGCCGGAACAGGGGATTCCTCTCAGGGGCTGATATGGATCTTTGGGTACATCTGGAGTCTCGCCAGGGGAGACAGGCCTCGTCTCGAGTCGGGGCATGCACGTGCACTTTCCTTCCAGGCTGTAGCAGCAATGTCACGCTTTCCGTCGCGTGGATCAAAGGATCTGTGGTTTTCCCTCGAGGCTTTCCTTCGAGGCTTTCCCACAGGGCTGTCCCACGTGCCACCGTGGTGTGAGTCGATCCTCGGCGTGAAAGATGAGCCAGTGCAGGGCAAAGAGGTTCCTCTGGAATGGACTGAGACATCTGGGGGACTCTTGGAATGGTGGTACGACCATGGAGTTCCTCTCGCCTTTCCTGTTGAGAGTGCCTCCTCTTGAGATGCGACGGGAACGCCGGGAATTCTTTCCCGTTGAAAGCAGGGAAAGGATCCCTCATCTCGAGCTACGAGGGGGAACCGGGGCTCCTCTGGATGTGGGCGGGACCATCGTGCTTCCTCTCGAGTGGAGACGGGTATGGCGGTGAACTTCTTGAGTCGCAGCAAGGGTGTGAAAGACCCTTTCGAAGTTCCAGAGGTTAGGTGTCATTAGTCTCCAGACGCCTCATCGGAAATAGGCCTCATCTCGCCTGGAAGGGAGAACTTCCTGGATTTTCTCGAGTTGCGGCAGGTGTTCTCGAGTTACGACGGGGACCTCAGGGACCCGCCCTGGTGGCTTCAGGAGAGGCCAGTCCCCATGCGAGTTGCTAGGGGGCCTCTCGGGATTCCTCTCCCGTCGATACCGAGGCCAAAAACCTTTTGTGGAGTCAGGGCCGGAACCGAGGATTCCTCTCAGGGGCTGACATGGATCTTTGGGTACTTCTGGAGTCTCCCCATGGGAGTCAGGCCTCGTCTCGAGTGGGGGCATGCCCGTGCGCTTTCCTTACAGGCTGTAGCAGCAATGTCACGCTTCTCGTCGCGTGGATCAAAGGATCTGTGGTTTTCCCTCGAGGCTTTCCCACAGGGCTGTCGCACGTGCCACCGTGGTGTGAGTCGATCCTCGGCGTGAAAGATGAGCCAGTGCAGGGCAAAGAGGTTCCTCTGGAATGGACTGAGACATCTGGGGGACTCTTGGAATGGTGGTACGACCATGGAGTTCCTCTCGCCTTTCCTGTTGAGAGTGCCTCCTCTTGAGATGCGACGGGAACGCCGGGAATTCTTTCCCGTTGAAAGCAGGGAAAGGATCCCTCATCTCGAGCTACAAGGGGGAAACGGTGCTCCTCTGGATGTGGGCGGGACCATCGTGCTTCCTCTCGAGTGGACACGGGTATGGCGGTGAACTTCTTGAGTCGCAGCAAGGGTGTGAAAGACCCTTTCGAAGTTCCAGAGGTTAGGTGTCATTAGTCTCCAGACGCCTCATCGGAAATAGGCCTCATCTCGCCTGGAAGGGAGAACTTCCTGGATTTTCTCGAGTTGCGGCAGGTGTTCTCGAGTTACGACGGGGACCTCAGGGACCCGCCCTGGTGGCCTCAGGAGAGGCCAGTCCCCATGCGAGTTGCTAGGGGGCCTCTCGGGATTCCTCTCCCGTCGATACCGGGGCCAAAAACCTTTGGTGGAGTCAGGGCCGGAACCGAGGATTCCTCTCAGGGGCTGACATGGATCTTTGAGTACTTCTGGAGTCTCCCCAGGGGAGTCAGGCCTCGTCTCGACTGGGGGCATGCACGTGCGCTTTCCTTCCAGGCTGTAGCAGCAATGTCACGCTTCCCGTCGCGTGGATCAAAGGATCTGTGGTTTTCCCTCGAGGCTTTCCATCGAGGCTTTCCCACAGGGCTGTCCCACGTGCCACCATGGTGTGAGTCGATCCTCGGCGTGAAAGATGAGCCAGTGCAGGGCAAAGAGGTTCCTCTGGAATGGACTGAGACATCTGGGGGACTCTTGGAATGGTGGTACGACCATGGAGTTCTCTCGCCTTTCCTGCTGAGAGTGCCTCCTCTTGAGATGCGATGGGAACGCCGGGAATTCTTTCCCGTTGAAAGCAGGGAAAGGATCCCTCATCTCGAGCTACGAGGGGGAAACGGTGCTCCTCTGGATGTGGGCGGGACCATCGTGCTTCCTCTTGAGTGGACACGGGTATGGCGGTGAACTTCTTGAGTTGCAGCAAGGGTGTGAAAGACCCTTTCGAAGTTCCAGAATTTAGGTGTCATTAGTCTCCAGACGCCTCATCGGAAATAGGCCTCATCTCGCCTGGAAGGGAGAACTTCCTGGATTTCTCGAGTTGCGGCAGGTGTTCTCGAGTTACGACGGGGACCACAGGGACCCGCCCTGGTGGCCTCAGGAGAGGCCAGTCCCCATGCGAGTTGCTAGGGGGCTTCTCGGGATTACTCTTCCGTCGATACCGGGGCCAAAACCCTTTTTTGGAGTCAGGGCCAGAACCGAGGATTCCTCTCAGGGGCTGACATGGAACTTTGGGTACTTCTGGAGTCTCCCCAGGGGAGTCAGGCCTCGTCTCGAGTGGGGGCATGCACGTGTGCTTTCCTTCCAGGCTGTAGCAGCAATGTCACGCTTCCCGTCGCGTGGATCAAAGGATCTGTGGTTTTCCCTCGAGGCTTTCCCTCGAGGCTTTCCCACAGGGCTGTCCCACGTGCCACCGTCGTGTGAGTCGATCCTCGGCGTGAAAGATGAGCCAGTGCAGGGCAAAGAGGTTCCTCTGGAATGCACTGAGACATCTGGGGGACTCTTGGAATGGTGGTACGACCATGGAGTTCCTCTCGCCTTTCCTGTTGAGAGTGCCTCCTCTTGAGATGCGACGGGAACGCCGGGAATTCTTTCCCGTTGAAAGCAGGGAAAGGATCCCTCATCTCGAGCTACGAGGGGGAAACGGTGCTCCTCTGGATGTGGGCGGGACCATCGTGCTTCCTCTTGAGTGGACACGGGTATGGCGGTGAACTTCTTGAGTTGCAGCAAGGGTGTGAAAGACCCTTTCGAAGTCCCAGAGGTTAGGTGTCATTAGTCTCCAGACGCCTCATTGGAAATAGGCGTCATCTCGCCTGGAAGGGAGAACTTCCTGGATTTTCTCGAGTTGCGGCAGGTGTTCTCGAGTTACGACGGGGACCTCAGGGACCCGCCCTGGTGGCCTCAGGAGAGGCCAGTCCCCATGCGAGTTGCGAGAGGGCCTATCGGGATTCCTCTCCCGTCGATACCGGGGCCAAAAACCTTGTGTGGCGTCAGGGCCGGAACCGAGGATTCCTCTCAGGGGCTGACATGGATCGTTGGGTACTTCTGGAGTCTCCCCAGGGGAGTCAGGCCTCGTCTCGAGTGGGGGCATGCACGTGCGCTTTCCTTCCAGGCTGTAGCAGCAATGTCATTCTTCCCGTCGCGTGGATCAAAGGATCTGTGGTTTTCCCTCGAAGCTTTCCCTAGAGGCTTTCCCACAGGGCTGTCCCACGTGCCACCGTGGTGTGAGTCGATCCTCGGCGTGAAAGATGAGCCAGTGCAGGGCAAAGAGGTTCCTCTGGAATGGACTGAGACATCTGGGGGACTCTTGGAATGGTGGTACGACCATGGAGTTCCTCTCGCCTTTCCTGTTGAGAGCGCCTCCTCTTGAGATGCGACGGGAACGCCGGGAATTCTTTCCCGTTGAAAGCAGGGAAAGGATCCCTCATCTCGAGCTCCGAGGGGGAAACTGTGCTCCTCTGGAAGTGGGCGGGACCATCGTGCTTCCTCTTGAGTGGACACGGGTATGGCGGTGAACTTCTTGAGTTGCAGCAAGGGTGTGAAAGACCCTTTCGAAGTTCTAGAGGTTAGGTGTCATTAGTCTCCAGACGCCTCATTGGAAATAGGCCTCATCTCGCCTGGAAGGGAGAATTTCCTGGATTTTCTCGAGTTGCGGCAGGTGTTCTCGAGTTACGACGGGGACCTCAGGAACCCGCCCTGGTGGCCTCAGTAGACGCCAGTCCCCATGTGAGTTGCTAGGGGGCCTCTCGGGATTCCTCTCCCGGCGATACCGGGGCCAAAAACCTTGTGTGGAGTCAGGGCCGGAACCGAGGGTTCCTCTCAGGGGCTGCTATGGATCTTTGGGTACATCTGGAGTCTCGCCAGGGGAGACAGGCCTCGTCTCGAGTCGGGGCACGCACGTGCACTTTCCTTCCAGGCTGTAGCAGCAATGTCACGCTTCCCGTCGCGTGGATCAAAGGATCTGTGGTTTTCCCTCGAGGCTTTCCCTCGAGGCTTTCCCACAGGGCTGTCCCACGTGCCACCGTGGTGTGAGTCGATCCTCGGCGTGAAAGATGAGCCAGTGCAGGGCAAAGAGGTTCCTCTTGAATGGACTGAGACATCTGGGGGACTCTTGGAATGGTGGTACGACCATGGAGTTCCTCTCGCCTTTCCTGTTGAGAGTGCCTCCTCTTGAGATGCGACGGGAACGCCGGGAATTCTTTCCCGTTGAAAGCAGGGAAAGGATCCCTCATCTCGAGCTACGAGGGGGAAACGGTGCTCCTCTGGATGTGGGTGGGACCATCGTGCTTCCTCTCGAGTGGACACGGGTATGGCGGTGAACTTCTTGAGTCGCAGCAAGGGTGTGAAAGACCCTTTCGAAGTTCCAGAGGTTAGGTGTCATTAGTTTCCAGACGCCTCATCGGAAATAGGCCTCATCTCGTCTGGAAGGGAGAACTTCCTGGATTTTCTCGAGTTGCGGCAGGTGTTCTCGAGTTACGACGGGGACCTCAGGGACCCGCCCTGGTGGCCTCAGGAGAGGCCAGTCCCCATGCGAGTTGCTAGGGGGCCTCTCGGGATTCCTCTCCCGTCGATACCGGGGCCAAAAACCTTGTGTGGAGTCAGGGCCGGAACAGGGGATTCCTCTCAGGGGCTGATATGGATCTTTGGGTACATCTGGAGTCTCGCCAGGGGAGACAGGCCTCGTCTCGAGTCGGGGCATGCACGTGCACTTTCCTTCCAGGCTGTAGCAGCAATGTCACGCTTCCCGTCGCGTGGATCAAAGGATCTGTGGTTTTCCCTCGAGGCTTTCCCTCGAGGCTTTCCCACAGGGCTGTCCCACGTGCCACCGTGGTGTGAGTCGATCCTCGGCGTGAAAGATGAGCCAGTGCAGGGCAAAGAGGTTCCTCTGGAATGGACTGAGACATCTGGGGGACTCTTGGAATGGTGGTACGACCATGGAGTTCCTCTCGCCTTTCCTGTTGAGAGTGCCTCCTCTTGAGATGCGACGGGAACGCCGGGAATTCTTTCACGTTGAAAGCAGGGAAAGGATCCCTCATCTCGAGCTACGAGGGGGAACCGGGGCTCCTCTGGATGTGGGCGGGACCATCGTGCTTCCTCTCGAGTGGAGACGGGTATGGCGGTGAACTTCTTGAGTCGCAGCAAGGGTGTGAAAGACCCTTTCGAAGTTCCAGAGGTTAGGTGTCATTAGTCTCCAGACGCCTCATCGGAAATAGGCCTCATCTCGCCTGGAAGGGAGAACTTCCTGGATTTTCTCGAGTTGCGGCAGGTGTTCTCGAGTTACGACGGGGACCTCAGGGACCCGCCCTGGTGGCTTCAGGAGAGGCCAGTCCCCATGCGAGTTGCTAGGGGGCCTCTCGGGATTCCTCTCCCGTCGATACCGGGGCCAAAAACCTTTTGTGGAGTCAGGGCCGGAACCGAGGATTCCTCTCAGGGGCTGACATGGATCTTTGGGTACTTCTGGAGTCTCCCCAGGGGAGTCAGGCCTCGTCTCGAGTGGGGGCATGCACGTGCGCTTTCCTTCCAGGCTGTAGCAGCAATGTCACGCTTCCCGTCACGTGGATCAAATGATCTGTGGTTTTCTCTCGATGCTTTCCCTCGAGGCTTTCCCACAGGGCTGTCCCACGTGCCACCGTGGTGTGAGTCGATCCTCGGAGTGAAAGATGAGCCAGTGCAGGGCAAAGAGGTTCCTCTGGAATGGACTGAGACATCTGAGGGACTCTTGGAATGGTGGTACGACCATGGAGTTCCTCTCGCCTTTCCTGTTGAGAGTGCCTCCTCTTGAGATGCGACGGGAACGCTGGGAATTCTTTCCCGTTGAAAGCAGGGAAAGGATCCCTCATCTCGAGCTACGAGGGGGAAACGGGGCTCCTCTGAATGTGGGCGGGACCATCGTGCTTCCTCTCGAGTGGAGACGGGTATGCTGGTGAACATCTTGAGTTGCAGCAAGGGTGTGAAAGACCCTTTCGAAGTTCCAGAGGTTACGTGTCAGTCTCCAGACGCCTCATCGGAAATAGACCTCATCTCGCCTGGAAGGGAGAACTTCCTGGATTTTCTCGAGGTGCGGCAGGTGTTCTCGAGTTACGACGGGTACCACAGGGACCCGCCCTGATGGCCTCAGGAGAGGCCAGTCCCCATGCGAGTTGCTAGGGGGCCTCTCGGGATTCCTCTCCCGTCGATACTGGGGCCAAAAACCTTGTGTGGAGTCAGGGCCGGAACCGAGGATTCCTCTCAGGGGCTGACATGGATCTTTGGGTACTTCTGGAGTCTCCCCAGGGGAGTCAGGCCTCGTCTCGAGTGGGGGCATGGACGTGCGCTTTCCTTCCAGGCTGTAGCAGCAATGTCACGCTTCCCGTCGCGTGGATCAAAGTATCTGTGGTTTTCCCTCGAGGCTTTTCCTCGAGGCTTTCCCACAGGGCTGTCCCACGTGCCACCGTGGTGTGAGTCGATCCTCGGCGTGAAAGATGAGCCAGTGCAGGGCAAAGAGGTTCCTCTGGAATGGACTGAGACATCTGGGGGACTCTTGGAATGGTGGTACGACCATGGAGTTCCTCTCGCCTTTCCTGTTGAGAGTGCCTCCTCTTGAGATGCGACGGGAATGCCGGGAATTCTTTCCCGTTGAAAGCAGGGAAAGGATCCCTCATCTCGAGCTACGAGGGGGAAACGGGGCTCCTCTGGATGTGGACGGGACCATCGTGCTTTCTCTCGTGTGGAGACGGGTATGGCGGTAAACTTCTTGGGTTGCAGTAAGGGTGTGAAAGACCCTTTCGCAGTTCCAGAGGTTGGGTGTCATTAGTCTCCAGACGCCTCATCGGAAATAGGCCTCATCTCGCCTGGAAGGGAGAACTTCCTGGATTTTCTCGAGTTGCGGCAGGTGTTCTCGAGTTACGACGGGGACCTCAGGGACCCGCCCTGGTGGCCTCAGTAGAGGCCAGTCCCCATGCGAGTTGTTAGGGGGCCTCTCGGGATTCCTCTCCCGTCGATACCGGGGCCAAAAACCTTGTGTGGAGTCAGGGCCGGAACCGAGGATTCCTCTCAGGGGCTGACATGGATCTTTGGGTACTTCTGGAGTCTCCCCAGGAGAGTCAGGCCTCGTCTCGAGTGGGGGCATGGACGTGCGCTTTCCTTCCAGGCTGTAGCAGCAATGTCACGCTTCCAGTCGCGTGGATCAAAGTATCTGTGGTTTTCCCTCGAGGCTTTCCCTCGAGGCTTTCCCACAGGGCTGTCCCACGTGCCACCGTGGTGTTAGTCGATCCTCGGCGTGAAAGATGAGCCAGTGCAGGACAAAGAGGTTCCTCTGGAATGGACTGAGACATCTGGGGGACTCTTGGAATGGTGGTACGACAATGGAGTTCCTCTCGCCTTTCCTGTTGAGAGTGCCTCCCCGTGAGATGCGACGGGAACGCCGGGAATTCTTTCCCGTTGGAAGCAGGGAAAGGATCCCTCATCTCGAGCTACGAGGGGGAAACGGGGCTCCTCGGGATGTGGGCGGGACCATCGTGCTTCCTCTCGAGTGGAGACGGGTACGGCGGTGAACTTCTTGAGTTGCAGCAAGGGTGTGAAAGACCCTTTCGAAGTTCCAGAGGTTAGGTGTCATTTGTCTCCAGAGGCCTCATCGGAAATAGGCCTCATCTCGCCTGGAAGGGAGAACTTCCTGGATTTTCTCGAGGTGCGGCAGGTGTTCTCACGTTACGACGGGTACCACAGGGACCCGCCCTGATGGCCTCAGGAGAGGCCAGTCCCCATGCTAGTTGCTAGGGGGCCTCTCGGGATTCCTCTCCCGTCGATACCGGGGCCAAAAACCTTGTGTGGAGTCAGGGCCAGAACCGAGGATTCCTCTCAGGGGCTGACATGGATCTTTGGGTACTTCTGGAGTCTCCCCAGGGGAGTCAGGCCTCGTCTCGAGTGGGGGCATGGACGTGCGCTTTCCTTCCAGGCTGTAGCAGCAATGTCACGCTTCCCATCGCGTGGATCAAAGGATCTGTGGTTTTCCCTCGAGGCTTTCCCTCGAGGCTTTCCCACAGGGCTGTCCCACGTGCCACCGTGGTGTGAGTCGATCCTCGGCGTGAAAGATGAGCCAGTGCAGGGCAAAGAGGTTCCTCTGGAATGCACTGAGACATCTGGGGGACTCTTGGAATGGTGGTACGACCATGGAGTTCCTCTCGCCTTTCCTGTTGAGAGTGCCTCCTCTTGAGATGCGACGGGAATGCCGGGAATTCCTTCCCGTTGAAAGCAGGGAAAGGATCCCTCATCTCAAGCTACGAGGGGGAAACGGGGCTCCTCTGGATGTGGGCGGGACCATCGTGCTTCCTCTCGTGTGGAGACGGGTATGGCGGTAAACTTCTTGAGTTGCTGCAAGGGTGTGAAAGACCCTTTCGAAGTTCCAGAGGGTAGGTGTCATTAGTCTCCAGACGCCTCATCGGAAATAGGCCTCATCTCGCCTGGAAGGGAGAACTTCCTGGATTTTCTCGAGTTGCGGCAGGTGTTCTCGAGTTACGACGGGGACCTCAGGGACCCGCCCTGGTGGCCTCGGGATAGGCCAGTTCCCATGCGAGTTGCTAGGGGGCCTCTCGGGATTCCTCTCCCGTCGATACCGGGGCCAAAATCCTTGTGTGGAGTCAGGGCCGGAACCGAGGATTCCTCTCAGGGGCTGCCATGGATCTTTGGGTACTTCTGGAGTCTCCCCAGGGGAGTCAGGCCTCGTCTCGAGTGGGGGCATGCACGTGCGCTTTCCTTCCAGGCTGTAGCAGCAATGTCGCGCTTCCCGTCGCGTGGATCAAAGGATCTGTGGTTTTCCCTCGAGGCTTTCCCTCGAGGCTTTCCCACAGGGCTGTCCCACGTGCCACCGTGGTGTGAGTCGATCCTCGGCGTGAAAGATGAGCCAGTGCAGGGCAAAGAGGTTCCTCTGGAATGGACTGAGACATCTGGGTGACTCTTGGAATGGTGGTACGACCATGGAGTTCCTCTCGCCTTTCCTGTTGAGAGTGCCTCCTCTTGAGATGTGACGGGAATGCCGGGAATTCTTTCCCGTTGAAAGCAGGGAAAGGATCCCTCATCTCAAGCTACGAGGGGGAAACGGGGCTCCTCTGGATGTTGGCGGGACCATCGTGCTTCCTCTCGTGTGGAGACGGGTATGGCGGTAAACTTCTTGAGTTGCTGCAAGGGTGTGAAAGACCCTTTCGAAGTTCCAGAGGTTAGGTGTCATTAGTCTCCAGACGCCTCATCGGAAATAGGCCTCATCTCGCCTGGAAGCGAGAACTTCCTGGATTTTCTCGAGTTGCGGCAGGTGTTCTCGAGTTACGACGGGGACCTCAGGGACCCGCCCTGGTGGCCTCAGGAGAGGCCAGTCCCCATGCGAGTTGCTAGGGGGCCTCTCGGGATTCCTCTCCCGTCGATACCGGGGCCAAAAACCTTGTGTGGAGTCAGGGCCGGAACCGAGGATTCCTCTCAGGGGCTGACATGGATCTTTGGGTACTTCTGGAGTCTCCCCAGGGGAGTCAGGCCTCGTCTCGAGTGGGGGCATGCACGTGTGCTTTCCTTGCAGGCTGTAGCAGCAATGTCACGCATCCCGTCGCGTGGATCAAAGGATCTGTGGTTTTCCCTCGAGGCTTTCCCTCGAGGCTTTCCCACAGGGCTGTCCCACGTGCCACCGTGGTGTGAGTCGATCCTCGGCGTGAAAGATGAGCCAGTGCAGGGCAAAGAGGTTCCTCTGGAATGGACTGAGACATCTGGGGGACTCTTGGAATGGTGGTACGACCATGGAGTTCCTCTCGCCTTTCCTGTTGAGAGTGCCTCCTCTTGAGATGCGACGGGAACGCCGGGAATTCTTTCCCGTTGAAAGCAGGGAAAGGATCCCTCATCTCGAGCTCCGAGGGGGAAACGGGGCTCCTCTGGATGTGGGCGGGACCATCGTGCTTCCTCCCGAGTGGACACGGGTATGGCGGTGAACTTCTTGAGTTGCAGCAAGGGTGTGAAAGACCCTTTCGAAGTTCCAGAGGTTAGGTGTCATTAGTCTCTAGACGCCTCATCGGAAATAGGCCTCATCTCGCCTGGAAGGGAGAACTTCCTGGATTTTCTCGAGTTGCGGCAGGTGTTCTCGAGTTACGACGGGGACCTCAGGGACCCGCCCTGGTGGCCTCAGGAGAGGCCAGTCCCCATGCGAGTTGCTAGGGGGCCTCTCGGGATTCCTCTCCCGTCGATACCGGGGCCAAAAGCCTTGTGTGGAGTCAGGGCCGGAACCGAGCATTCCTCTCAGGGGTTACATGGATCTTTGGGTACTTCTGGAGTCTCACCAGGGGAGTCAGGCCTCGTCTCGAGTGGGGGCATGCACGTGCGCCTTCCTTCCAGGCTGTAGCAGCAATGTCACGCTTCCCATCGCGAGGATTAAAGGATCTGTGGTTTTCCCTACAGGCTTTCACTCGAGGCTTTCCCACAGGGCTGTCCCACGTGCCACCGTGGTGTGAGTCGATCCTCGGCGTGAAAGATGAGCCAGTGCAGGGCAAAGAGGTTCCTCTGGAATGGACTGAGACATCTGGGGGACTCTTGGAATGCTGGTACCACCATGGAGTTCCTCTCGCCTTTCCTGTTGAGAGTGCCTCCTCTTGAGATGCGACGGAAATGCCGGGAATTCTTTCCCGTTGAAAGCAGGGAAAGGATCCCTCATCTCAAGCTACAAGGGGGAAACGTGGCTCCTCTGTATGTGGGCGGGCCCATCGTGCTTTCTCTCCTGTGGAGACGGGTATGGCGGTAAACTTCTTGAGTTGCAGCAAGGGTGTGAAAGACCCTTTCGAAGTTCCAGAGGTTAGGTGTCATTAGTCTCCAGACGCCTCATCAGAAATAGGCCTCATCTCGCCTGGAAGGGAGAGCTTCCTGGATTTTCTCGAGTTGCGGCAGGTGTTTTCGAGTTACGACGGGGACCTCAGGGACCCGCCCTGGTGGCCTCAGGAGAGGCCAGTCGCCATGCGAGTTGCTAGGGGGCCTCTCGGGATTCCTCTCCCGTCGATACCGGGGCCAAAAACCTTGTGTGGAGTCAGGGCCAGAACCGAGGATTCCTCTCAGGGGCTGACATGGGTCTTTGGGTACTTCTGGAGTCTCCCCAGGGGAGTCAGGCCTCGTCTCGAGTGGGGGCATGCACGTGCGCTTTCCTTCCAGGCTGTAGCAGCAATGTCACGCTTCCCGTCGCGTGGATCAAAGGATCTGTGGTTTTCCCTCGAGGCTTTCCCTCGAGGCTTTCCCACAGGGCTGTCCCACGTGCCACCGTGGTGTGAGTCGATCCTCGGCGCGAAAGATGAGCCAGTGCAGGGCAAAGAGGTTCCTCTGGAATGGACTGAGACATGTGGGGGACTCTTGGAATGGTGGTACGACCATGGAGTTCCTCTCGCCTTTCCTGTTAAGAGTGCCTCCTCTTGAGATCCGACGGGAACGCCGGAAATTCTTTCCCGTTGAAAGCAGGGAAAGGATCCCTCATCTCGAGCTACGAGGGGGAAACGGGGCTCCTCTGGATGTGGGCGGGACCATCGTGCTTCCTTTCGAGTGGAGACGGGTATGGCGGTGAACTTCTTGAGTTGCAGCAAGGGTGTGAAAGACCCTTTCGAAGTTCCAGAGGTTAGGTGTCATTAGTCTCCAGACGCCTCATCGGAAATAGGCCTCATCTCGCCTGGAAGGGAGAACTTCCTGGATTTTCTCGAGTTGCGGCAGGTGTTCTCGAGTTACGACGGGGACCTCAGGGACCCGCCCTGGTGGCCTCAGTAGAGGCCAGTCCCCATGCGAGTTGCTAGGGGGCCTCTCGGGATTCCTCTCCCGTCGATACCGGGGCCAAAAGACTTGTGTGGAGTCAGGGCTGGAACCGAGCATTCCTCTCAGGGGTTACATGGATCTTTGGGTACTTCTGGAGGCTCCCCAGGGGAGTCAGGCCTCGTCTCGAGTGGGGGCATGCACGTGCGCTTTCCTTCCAGGCTGTAGCAGCAATGTCACGCTTCCCATCGCGAGGATTAAAGGATCTGTGGTTTTCCCTCGAGGCTTTCCCTCGAGGCTTTCCCACAGGGCTGTCCCACGGGCCACCGTGGTGTGAGTCGATCCTCGGCGTGAAAGATGAGCCAGTGCCGGGCAAAGAGGTTCCTCTGGAATGGACTGAGACATCTGGGGGACTCTTGGAATGGTGGTACGACCATGGAGTTCCTCTCGCCTTTCCTGTTGAGAGTGCCTCCTCTTGAGATGCGACGGGAACGCCGGGAATTCTTTCCCGTTGAAAGCAGGGAAAGGATCCCTCATCTCGAGCTCCGAGGGGGAAACGGGGCTCCTCTGTATGTGGGCGGGACCATCGTGCTTTCTCTCGTGTGGAGACATGTATGGCGGTGAACTTCTTGAGTTGCAGCAAGGGTGTGAAAGACCCTTTCGAAGTTCCAGAGGTTAGGTGTCATTAGTCTCCAGACGCCTCATCGGAAATAGGCCTCATCTCGCCTGGAAGGGAGAACTTCCTGGATTTTCTCGAGTTGCGGCAGGTGTTCTCGAGTTACGACGGGAACCTCAGGGACCCGCCCTGGTGGCCTCAGGAGAGGCCAGTCCCCATGCGAGTTGCTAGGGGGCCTCTCGGGATTCCTCTCCCGTCGATACCGGGGCCAAAAACCTTGTGTGGAGTCAGGGCCCGAACCGAGGATTCCTCTCAGGGGCTGACATGGATCTTTGGGTACTTCTAGAGTCTCCCCAGGGGAGTCAGGCCTCGTCTCGAGTGGGGGCATGCACGTACGCTTTCCTTTCAGGCTGTAGCAGCAATGTCACGCTTCCCGTCGCGTGGATCAAATGATCTGTGGTTTTCCCTCGAGGCTTTCCCTCGAGGCTTTCCCACAGGGCTGTCCCACGTGCCACCATGGTGTGAGTCGATCCTCGGCGTGAAAGATGAGCCAGTGCAGGGCAAAGGGGTTCCTCTGGAATGGACTGAGACATCTGGGGGACTCTTGGAATGGTGGTATGACCATGGAGTTCCTCTCGACTTTCCTGTTGAGAGTGCCTCCTCTTGAGATGCGACGGGAACGCCGGGAATTCTTTCCCGTTGAAAGCAGGGAAAGGATCCCTCATCTCGAGCTCCGAGGGGGAAACGGGGCTCCTCTGGATGTGGGCGGGACCATCGTGCTTCCTCCCGAGTAGACACGGGTATGGCGGTGAACTTCTTGAATTGCAGCAAGGGTGTGAAAGACCCTTTCGAAGTTCAAGAGGTTAGGTGTCATTAGTCTCCAGACGCCTCATCGGAAATAGGCCTCATCTCGCCTGGAAGGGAGAACTTCCTGGATTTTCTCGAGTTGCGGCAGGTGTTCTCGAGTTACGACGGGGACCTCAGGGACCCGCCCTGGTGGCCTCAGTAGAGGCCAGTCCCCATGCGAGTTGCTAGGGGGCCTCTCGGGATTCCTCTCCCGTCGATACCGGGGCCAAAAGCCTTGTGTGGAGTCAGGGTCGGAACCGAGCATTCCTCTCAGGGGTTACATGGATCTTTGGGTACTTCTGGAGTCTCCCCAGGGGAGTCAGGCCTCGTCTCGAGTGGGGGCATGCACGTGCGCTTTCCTTCCAGGCTGTAGCAGCAATGTCACGCTTCCCATCGCGAGGATTAAAGGATCTGTTTTTTCCCTCGAGGCTTTCCCTCGAGGCTTTCCCACAGGGCTGTCCCACGTGCCACCGTGGTGTGAGTCGATCCTCGGCGTGAAAGATGAGCCAGTGCAGGGCAAAGAGGTTCCTCTGGAATGGACTGAGACATCTGGGGGACTCTTGGAATGGTGGTACGAGCATGGAGTTCCTCTCGCCTTTCCTGTTGAGAGTGCCTCCTTTTGAGCTGCGACGGGAATGCCGGGAATTCTTTCCCGTTGAAAGCAGGGAAAGGATCCCTCATCTCGAGCTCCGAGGGGAAAACGTGGCTCCTCTGTATGTGGGCGGGACCATCGTGCTTTCTCTCGTGTGGAGACGGGTATGGCGGTAAACTTCTTGAGTTGCAGCAAGGGTGTGAAAGACCCTTTCGAAGTTCCAGAGGTTAGGTGTCATTAGTCTCCAGACGCCTCATCGAAAATAGGCCTCATCTCGCCTGGAAGGGAGAACTTCCTGGATTTTCTCGAGTTGCGGCAGGTGTTCTCGAGTTACGACGGGGACCTCAGGGACCCGCCCTGGTGGCCTCAGGAGAGGCCAGTCCCCATGCGAGTTGCTAGGGGGCCTCTCGGGATTCCTCTCCCGTTGATACCGGGGCCAAAAACCTTGTGTGGAGTCAGGGCCGGAACCGAGGATTCCTCTCAGGGGCTGACATGGATCTTTGGGTACTTCTGGAGTCTCCCCAGGGGAGTCAGGCCTCGTCTCGAGTGGGGGCATGCACGTGTGCTTTCCTTCGAGGCTGTAGCAGCAATGTCACGCTTCCCGTCGCGTGGATCCAAGGATCTGTGGTTTTCCCTCGAGGCTTTCCCTCGAGGCTTTCCCACAGGGCTGTCCCACGTGCCACCGTGGTGTGAGTCGATCCTCGGCGTGAAAGATGAGCCAGTGCAGGGCAAAGAGGTTCCTCTGGAATGGACTGAAACATCTGGGGGACTCTTGGAATGGTGGTACGACCATGGAGTTCCTCTCGCCTTTCCTGTTGAGAGTGCCTCCTTTTGAGATGCGACGGGAATGCCGGGATTTCTTTCCCGTTGAAAGCAGGGAAAGGATCCCTCATCTCGAGCTCCGAGGGGGAAACGGGGCTCCTCTGGATGTGGGCGGGACCATCGTGCTTTCTCTCGTGTGGAGACGGGTATGGCGGTAAACTTCTTGAGTTGCAGCAAGGGTGTGAAAGACCCTTTCGAAGTTCCAGAGGTTCGGTGTCATTAGTCTCCAGACGCCTCATCGGAAATAGGCCTCATCTCGCCTGGAAGGGAGAACTTCCCGGATTTTCTCGAGGTGCGCCCGGTGTTCTCGAGTTACGACGGGGACCACAGGGACCCGCCCTGGTGGCCTCAGGAGAGGCCAGTCCCCATGCGAGTTGCTAGGGGCCCTCTCGGGATTCCTCTCCCGTCGATACCGGGGCCAAAAACCTTGTGTGGAGTCAGGGCTGGAACCGAGGATTCCTCTCAGGAGCTGACATGGATCTTTGGGTACTTCTGGATTCCCACCAGGGGAGTCAGGCCTCTTCTCGATTGGGGGCATGCACGTGTGCTTTCCTTCCAGGCTGTAGCAGCAATGTCACGCTTCCCGTCGCGTGGATCAAAGGATCTGTGGTTTTCCCTCGAGGCTTTCCCACAGGGCTGTCCCACGTGCCACCGTGGTGTGAGTCGATCCTCGGCGTGAAAGATGAGCCAGTGCAGGGCAAAGAGGTTCCTCTGGAATGGACTGAGACATCTGGGGGACTCTTGGAATGGTGGTACGACCATGGAGTTCCTCTCGCCTTTCCTGTTGAGAGTGCCTCCTCTTGAGATGCGACGGGAACGCCGGGAATTCTTTCCCATTGAAAGCAGGGAAAGGATCCCTCATCTCGAGCTCCGAGGGGGAAACGGGGCTCCTCTGGATGTGGGCGGGACCATCGTGCTTCCTCCCGAGTGGACACGGGTATGGCGGTGAACTTCTTGAGTTGCAGCAAGGGTGTGAAAGACCCTTTCGAAGTTCCAGAGGTTAGGTGTCATTAGTCTGCAGACGCCTCATCGGAAATAGGCCTCATCTCGCCTGGAAGGGAGAACTTCCTGGATTTTCTCGAGTTGCGGCAGGAGTTCTCCAGTTACGACGCGGACCTCAGGGACCAGCCCTGGTGGCCTCAGGAGAGGCCAGTCCCCATGCGAGTTGCTAGGGGGCCTCTCGGGATTCCTCTCCCGTCGATACCGGGGCCAAAAGCCTTGTGTGGAGTCAGGGCCGGAACCGAGCATTCCTCTCAGGGGTGACATGGATCTTTGGGTACTTCTGGAGTCTCCCCAGGGGAGTCAGGCCTCGTCTCGAGTGGGGGCATGCACGTGCGCTTTCCTTCCAGGCTGTAGCAGCAATATCACGCTTCCCGTCGCGAGAATCAAAGGATCTGTGGTTTTCCCTCGAGGCTTTCCCTCGAGGCTTTCCCACAGGGCTGTCCCACGTGCCACCGTGGTGTGAGTCGATCCTCGGCGTGAAAGATGAGCCAGTGCAGGGCAAAGAGGTTCCTCTGGAATGGACTGAGACATCTGGGGGACTCTTGGAATGGTGGTACGACCATGGAGTTCCTCTCGCCTTTCCTTTTGAGAGTGCCTCCTCTTGAGATGCGAAAGGAACGCCGGGAATTCTTTCCCGTTGAAAGCAGGGAAAGGATCCCTCATCTCGAGCTACGAGGGGGAAACGGGGCTCCTCTGGATGTGGGCGGGACCATCGTGCTTCCTCTCGAGTGGACACGGGTATGGCGGTGAACTTCTTGAGTTGCAGCAAGGGTGTGAAAGACCCTTTCGAAGTTCCAGAGGTTAGGTGTCATTAGTCTCCAGACGCCTCATCGGAAATAGGCCTCATCTCGCCTGGAAGGGAGAACTTCCTGGATTTTCTCGAGTTGCAGCAGGTGTTCTCGAGTTACGACGGGGACCTCAGGGACCCGCCCTGGTGGCCTCAGGAGAGGCCAGTCCCCATGCGATGTGCTAGGGGGCCTCTCGGGATTCCTCTCCCGTCGATACCGGGGCCAAAAACCTTGTGTGGAGTCAGGGCCGGAACCGAGGATTCCTCTCAGGGGCTGACATGGATCTTTGGGTACTTCTGGAGTCTCCCCAGGGGAGTCAGGCCTCGTCTCGAGTGGGGGCATGCACGTGCGCTTTCCTTCCAGGCTGTAGCAGCAATGTCACGCTTCCTGTCGCGTGGATCAAAGGATCTGTGGTTTTCCCTCGAGGCTTTCCCTCGAGGCTTTCCCACAGGGCTGTCCCACGTGCCACTGTGGTGTGAGTCGATCCTCGGCGTGAAAGATGAGCCAGTGTAGGGCAAAGCGGTTCCTCTGGAATGGACTGAGAAATCTGGGGGACTCCTGGAATGGTGGTACGACCATGGAGTTCCTCTCGCCTTTCCTGTTGAGAGTGCCTCCTCTTGAGTTGCGACGGGAACGCCGGGAATTCTTTCCCGTCTAAAGCAGGGAAAGGTTCCCTCATCTCGAGCTACGAGGGGGAAACGGGGCTCCTCTGGATGTGGGCGGGACCATCGTGCTTCCTCTCGAGTGGAGACGGGTATGGCGGTGAACTTCTTGAGTTGCAGCAAGGGTGTGAAAGACCCTTTCGAAGTTCCAGAGGTTAGGTGTCATTAGTCTCCAGACGCCTCATCGGAAATAGGCCTCATCTCGCCTGAAAGGGAGAACTTCCTGGATTTTCTAGAGTTGCGGCAGGTGTTCTCGAGTTACGACGGGGACCTCAGGGACCCGCCCTGGTGGCCTCAGGAGAGGCCAGTCCCCATGCAAGGTGCTAGGGGGCCTCTCGGGATACCTCTCCCGTCGATACCGGGGCCAAAAACCTTGTGTGGAGTCAGGGCCGGAACCGAGGATTCCTCTCAGGGGCTGACATGGATCTTTGGGTACTTCTGGAGTCTCCCCAGGGGAGTTAGGCCTCTTCTCGAGTGGGGGCATGCACGTGCGCTTTCCTTCCCGGCTGTAGCAGCAATGTCACGCTTCCCGTCGCATGGATCAAAGGATCTGTGGTTTTCCCTCGAGGCTTTCCCTCGAGGCTTTCCCACAGGGCTGTCCCACGTGCCACCGTGGTGTGAGTCGATCCTCGGCGTGAAAGATGAGCCAGTGCAGGGCAAAGAGGTTCCTCTGGAATGGACTGAGACATCTGGGGGACTCGTGGAATGGTGGTACGACCATGGAGTTCCTCTCGCCTTTCCTGTTGAGAGTGCCACCTCTTGAGATGCGACGGGAACGCCGGGAATTCTTTCCCGTTGAAAGCAGGGAAAGGATCCCTCATTTCGAGCTACGAGGGGGAAACGGGGCTCCTCTGGATGTGGGCGGGACCATCGTGCTTCCTCTCGAGTGGAGACGGGTATGGCGGTGAACTTCTTGAGTTGCAGCAAGGGTGTGAAAGACCCTTTCGAAGTCCCAGAGGTTAGGTGTCATTAGTCTCCAGACGCCTCATCGGAAATAGGCCTCATCTCGCCTGGAAGAGTGAACTTCCTGGATTTTCTCGAGTTGCGGCAGGTGTTCTCAAGTTACGACGGGGACCTCAGGGACCCGCCCTGGTGGCCTCAGGAGAGGCCAGTCCCCATTCGAGGTGCTAGGGGGCCTTTCGGGATTCCTCTCCCGTCGATACCGGGGCCAAAAACCTTGTGTGGAGTAAGGGCCGGAACCGAGGATTCCTCTCAGAGGCTGACATGGATCTTTGGGTACTTCTGGAGTCTCCCCAGGGGAGTCAGGCCTCGTCTCGAGTGGGGGCATGCACGTGCGCTTTCCTTACAGGCTGTAGCAGCAATGTCACGCTTCCCGTGGCGTGGATCAGAGGATCTGTGGTTTTCCCTCGAGGTTTTCCCACAGGGCTGTCCCACGTGCCACCGTGGTGTGAGTCGATCCTCGGCGTGAAAGATGAGCCAGTGCAGGGCAAAGAGGTTCCTCTGGAATGGACTGAGACATCTGGGGGACTCCTGGAATGGTGGTACGACCATGGAGTTCCTCTCGCCTTTCCTGTTGAGAGTGCCTCCTCTTGAGATGCGACGGGAACGCCGGGAATTCTTTCCCGTCTAAAGCAGGGAAAGGTTCCCTCATCTCGATATACGAGGGGGAAACGGGGCTCCTCTGGATGTGGGCGGGACCATCGTGCTTCCTCTCGAGTGGAGACGGGTATGGCGGTGAACTTCTTGAGTTGCAGCAAGGGTGTGAAAGACCCTTTCGAAGTTCCAGAGGTTAGGTGTCATTAGTCTCCAGACGCCTCATCGGAAATAGGCCTCATCTCGCCTGAAAGGGAGAACTTCCTGGATTTTCTCGAGTTGCGGCAGGTGTTCTCGAGTTACGACGGGGACCTCAGGGACCCGCCCTGGTGGCCTCAGGAGAGGCCAGTCCCCATGCGAGGTGCTAGGGGGCCTCTCGGGATTCCTCTCCCGTCGATACCGGGGCCAAAAACCTTGTGTGGAGTCAGGGCCGGAACCGAGGATTCCTCTCAGGGGCTGACATGGATCTTTGGGTACTTCTGGAGTCTCCCCAGGGGAGTTAGGCCTCTTCTCGAGTGGGGGCATGCACGTGCGCTTTCCTTCCCGGCTGTAGCAGCAATGTCACGCTTCCCGTCGCATGGATCAAAGGATCTGTGGTTTTCCCTCGAGGCTTTCCCACAGGGCTGTTCCACGTGCCACCGTGGTGTGAGTCGATCCTCGGCGTGAAAGATGAGCCAGTGCAGGGCAAAGAGGTTCCTCTGGAATGGACGGAGACATCTGGGGACTCTTGGAATGGTGGTACGACCATGGAGTTCCTCTCGCCTTTCCTGTTGAGAGTGCCTCCTCTTGAGATGCGACGGGAACGCCGGGAATTCTTCCCCGTTGAAAGCAGGGAAAGGATCCATCATCTCGAGCTCCGAGGGGGAAACGGGGCTCCTTTGGATGTGGGCGGGACCATCATGCTTCCTCTCGAGTGGAGACGGGTATGGCGGTGAACTTCTTGAGTTGCAGCAAGGGTGTGAAAGACCCTTTCGAAGTTCCAGAGGTTAGGTGTCATTAGTCTCCAGACGCCTCATCGGAAATAGGCCTCATCTCGCCTGGAAGGGAGAACTTCCTGGATTTTCTCGAGTTGCGGCAGGTGTTCTCGTGTTACGACGGGTACCTCAGGGACCCGCCCTGGTGGCCTCAGGAGAGGCCAGTCCCCATGCGAGTTGCTAGGGGGCCTCTCGGGATTCCTCTCCCGTCGATACCGGGGCCAAAAACTTTGTATGGAGTCAGGGCCGGAACCGAGGATTCCTCTCAGGGGCTGACATGGATCTTTGGGTTCTTCTGGAGTCCCCCCAGGGGAGTCAGGCCTCGTCTTGAGTAGGGGCATGCACGTGCGCTTTCCTTCCAGGCTGTAGCAGCAATGTCACGCTTCCCGTCGCGTGGATCAAAGGATCTGTGGTTTTCCCTCGAGGCTTTCCCTCGAGGCTTTCCCACAGGGCTGTCCCACGTGCCACCGTGGTGTGAGTCGATCCTCGGCGTGAAAGATGAGCCAGTGCAGGGCAAAGAGGTTCCTCTGGAATGGACTGAGACATCTGGGGGACTTTTGGAATGGTGGTACGACCATGGAGTTCCTCTCGCCTTTCCTGTTGAGAGTGCCTCCTCTTGAGATGCGACGGGAACGCCGGGAATTCTTTCCCGTTGAAAGCAGGAAAAGGATCCCTCATCTCGAGCTACGAGGGGGAAACGGGGCTCCTCTGGATGTGGGCGGGACCATCGTGCTTCCTCTCTAGTGGAGACGGGTATGGCGGTGAACTTCTTGAGTTGCAGCAAGGGTGTGAAAGCCCTTTCGAAGTTCCAGAGGTTAGGTGTCATTAGTCTCCAGACGCCTCATAGGAAATAGGCCTCATCTCGCCTGGAAGGGAGAACTTCCTGGATTTTCTCGAGTTGCGGCAGGTGTTCTCGAGTTACGACGGGGACCTCAGGAACCCGCCCTGGTGGCCTCAGGAGAGGCCAGTCCCTATGCGAGGTGCTAGGGGGCCTCTCGGGATTCCTCTCCCGTCGATACCGGGGCCAAAAACCTTGTATGGAGTCAGGGCCGGAACCGAGGATTCCTCTCAGGGGCTGACATGGATCTTTGGGTACTTCTGGAGTCTCCCCAGGGGAGTCAGGCCTCGTCTCGTGTGGGGGCATGCACGTGCACTTTCCTTCCAGGCTGTAGCAGCAATGTCACGCTTCCCGTCGCGTGGATCAAAGGATCTGTGGTTTTCCCTCGAGGCTTTCCCTCGAGGCTTTCCCACAGGGCTGTCCCACGTGCCACCGTGGTGTGAGTCGATCCTCGGCGTGAAAGATGAGCCAGTGCAGGGCAAAGAGCTTCCTCTGGAATGGACTGAGACATCTGGGGGACTCTTGGAATGGTGGTACGACCATGGAGTTCCTCTCGCCTTTCCTGTTGAGAGTGCCTCCTCTTGAGATGCGACGGGAACGCCGGGAATTCTTTCCCGTTGAAAGCAGGCAAAGGATCCCTCATCTCGAGCTACGAGGGAGAAACGGGGCTCCTCTGGATGTGGGCGGGACCATCCTGCTTCCTCTCGAGTGGAGACGGGTATGGAAGTGAACTTCTTGAGTTGCAGCAAGGGTGTGAAAGACCCTTTCGAAGTTCCAGAGGTTAGGTGTCATTAGTCTCCAGACGCCTCATCGGAAATAGGCCTCATCTCGCCTGGAAGGGAGAACTTCCTGGATTTTCTCGAGATGCGGCAGGTGTTCTCGAGTTACGACGGGGACCTCAGGGACCCGCCCTGGTGGCCTCAGGAGAGGCCAGTCCACATGCGAGTTGCTAGGGGGCCTCGCGGGATTCCTCTCCCGTCGATACCGGGGCCAAAAACCTTGTGTGGAATCAGGGCCGGAAACGAGGATTCCTCTCAGGGGCTGACATGGATCTTTGGGTACTTCTGGAGTCTCCGCAGGGGAGTCAGGCCTCGTCTCGAGTGGGGGCATGCACGTGCGTTTTCTTTCCAGGCTGTAGCAGCAATGTCACGCTTCCCGTCGCGTGGATCAAAGGATCTGTGGTTTTCCCTCGAGGCTTTCTCACAGGGCTGTCCCACGTTCCACCGTGGTGTGAGTCGATCCTCGGCGTGAAAGATGAGCCAGTGCAGGGCAAAGAGGTTCCTCTGGAATGGACTGAGACATCTGGGGGACTCTTGGAATGGTGGTACGACCATGGAGTTCCTCTCTCCTTTCCTGTTGAGAGTGCCTCCTCTTGAGATGCGACGGGAACGCCGGGAATTCTTTCCCGTTGAAAGCAGGGAAAGGATCCCTCATCTCGAGCTACGAGGGGGAAACGGGGCTCCTCTGGATGTGGGCGGGACCATCGTGCTTCCTCTCTAGTGGAGACGGGTATTGCCGGGGTCCAGCCCCGGTGGATCCAGGGAATTCGAAGGGTGGACGGCGTTGGCGTGGAAAGACTTGTTTATTTATTAATATAAGATTAGATTAAGAAACTGTAGTGCAGTAGGAAGATTAAGTGGAGAAAGAGGGCTGAATAGCTTGGTTTACGCGGAAGACCAATAAAATTCCAGACAAGGAATTTGCACCATCTACGTTGGGCCACCGGTGCCCGCTTGAATATCTAAGGGTGCCTCGCCTTAAGCTCCCTTTCTCGCGGATCTTAATAACCAGGGCAAATAAGTAGACCTGGCGAGCCTCCGCGCCCCAGATGGAAATTCAGCCTGAAATTAAAGTAAAGAGCAGAGGGAAGAAAAGGGAGAGAAAAAGAGAGAGAGAGAGAGACTCGGGGGGAGCCATATTCCCAAGACACCAGGCCGAGACTAGTCCGAGAAACTGGTCTGAGAATCTGGTCCCGTCCTTTATTGTTCAGAAGGCCTTTTATACTTTTGATAAAACATGGAGATCAATGGGTAACACAAAGTTATGCAGCGTTAGCAGTCCAGACTCTTATCAAAACCAGGCTTTTCTCTCTGCATACCTAATTGTATACACAAGTCTTAGGTAATTTACATCATCTTCCAACCAAAAGGGCCAATTAACATTTTACAGCCTTTTTTCTGATAAGGGTTTGTCAACCACAAGACTTATTTGTGTTGATCTTCCCAAGGTCTGGTGCCACTCTCGGAAAGCACTAAAGAAAGTTACATTCTTAGACAGCAAGGATACAGCAACTTATAACAAGTAGAGGGAGTGCAGTGATTTATAGCAAAAGAGAAGCAATTAACTCAAAAGTCTAGTGTTGCTAACATCAAAACTACTATGTATCTTTTTCTACATCCTGCTTACATTAACATCCTTCCAGGTGCCTAAAAGATAAAGAATAAGGAGGTCTGGCAGCAATCCTTGAGTCAACAGTGAAAACCCTCTACCAATATAATTTTTAACTCTTTAGAAAAGGCTCTGTATCTTTAAGATGCTTTTAAGCTTTGTGCCTCCCGCGGTTGGGGGGCTGTAAGCAATTCACAAGCTGTAAGCTTTGTGCCTCTCGCGGTTGGGGGGCTGTAAGCAATTCACAAGCTGTAAGAGGTCTGGGGAACCTGTTAGGCAGACTAGAGAGCTATCAGAGGGGTTTAACTGAAACATCCCTTTCAAATGCAGAAGACTAAAACCCTGAATTGACTTTTTTCCAGAGAATATCAGAAAAGTGGAAAAGCAGAGCACAAAAGCCGGCAGATTTTTGCTGGGGTACATGCTTAGGAATATCCAGAGGGGTCCCTGAAGTCTGAGCACGCCTTGCGTATGTCAGCTTCCTTCCTCATGACCTTGTCACGGGCGGGATTCCTCACACTGGCTTCCGGCAACTCCCCCTTCTTTATTAGTTTTTTAAAAAAATTAGGTGCAGTTCAGTCGCGAGATTCCGAATGCTCTGCCGAAGAGTCCTGACAACACAAGGAAGCACGATTACAAGGAGCAGGATTATGGCACCCACAGCAGCATAGCTAGAGACAGTAGTCAGAAGAGTTTTTCCAGAAATGAAGTCAGAGAAGGTGTGGAAAAAGTCATTGGCTTCTCCTGTGGCGGTAAAATCTTATCGGGAGTGTTCCAAGGTCTGAATCTGATTATGAAGTTTCCCTAAATCTAAACTAATATCTGAGCTGTTCCAGACACCTAAAATATGATTTTTGACCCTCTCCCATTTAAAATCTGTCTCATTTACTTTCAGGGATGTAACACATATCCACCGGTAATCGGCATGACATGAAAGAGCCAATTTCATTTTCAGACTCTGTAATTCATTCCCAATATGCATTACTGCTTCTTCTAAGGCATCAATCCTTATTTCTAGCTTCCTATCTATAATTTCCTGGGTTGCCAGCGTTAGAGAAACATTTTTGGATACGGTGTCAACATATTGGGCAGTATACACTTGTTGAGACAATGATAATGCCGCCACAGTAACAGAAGTAATTGCGGTTATCAAAGCTGATATTCCCAAAACAAGTAAGCCCACAAACCGTCGTGTTCGCATTAAATCTTGTAGCTGTTGCAGTACAGCTAGGCCATGGTTATCATACCAATACGTGGCTACAGTTACAGGTACCATGAGATAGGGCGGACGTTTTAAAACCATGAAAGAGCAAACTTTATATTGAGGAGTTAAACAGGATGAAAGCATACATTGTTCACAAGACACTACATGGGGTCCACCTGTATAATTCAATTGTATGTTAAGTCTTTCAGAATCATTAGTGAAAAGAAAAACATAAGGAGAGGGTAGACAAGCTAAAATAGAGTAAATAGAGGTATTTTTTGGTCGGATTAAAATAATAGGGGCGGTAGCCGCAAGGGCTCTCCAAATTTCTGGCTGCCAAAAGGTTTTACCTCTAGTTATATAAGACAGCATAGGGGGAACAAATTGGTTATGATGCCGTCTGGTGGCAACTAACGGCCAAGAAATTGAATATTCTTTCCAATTATCCAATCTATTGATAAAGTCATCGTCAGACTCAGGGTCTTGACCTGGATTTGGGTTGCTCCAGTCCTGAATCGCACAATTTCTTCCTCCCGGCATATTGTAATCTACTCTCGAATTATAAATACAAGATTTCCAAATCGGATATCCTGAATGATCATCTATAGTTTTCCAAATAACATCTGAGGGAGCAACATCATCACAATTTGGATATTCTGATGGAGTTTTGAGAGACAAAGACTTATAGGGGCCAAGGACCCCAGGCATACGGGCTCGTAATATCCAAGCAGACCGATCCCCTATAGATGCAAATTTAGAGGTTGGGGAATCTGTCATAACTGCTTTTGTGGAGGCTCCAACGCATCCTGTCTTGGTAAAGAAGTCTCCTGTAAGGCCAGGAGGAAAATTAAAGCAGACAGGAAAATCATCTGCTAGTCCTTTAAAGGTATAATTGAAATTAATAGGGTATTGGTCTTTTGTATAGGAAGTATAAGATCCTCCCAAAAGGCGAGGCTGGTCTGTACTAACTCGTATGGGGTCACTGTTCCAAGTAACAACTTGGAAAGTTGGAGGATCCGGGAGAAACGCCCAATATTTGGTTGGAATGGGAGCAGCGCTTACCTGGCAAGAGAGCAAGGCAAGCATGGCAATAAACACCTTTTCAGGAGAGACTGACGATCCCTGTAGGGTAGCTATCCCCTGTGCCTGGCGACAGAGAGCTTTAATCTGTCCCCAGGTGGGCAAGGAGGCTTGTTGGGTTGACTGAGCTGGGCGTCCTAATGGATTCCTGCGAGGCAAAAAATCAGGGGGTGCAATATCCTGTATCTGAAGTCGTGACATCTGTCCAGTGGGTGGCTCCGATCCGCGCCTATCCGGGATCTCCAATGTCAGCTGTCCTGGGGTCAGCGGCGTTTCCCGTGCTGGCGGAGGGAGCGGGGGAAGAGGGAGTTTCTTCCTTTTTAGAGATCGCGGTGGCGGGGGATTCTGGTATCCGGGGAGCTGAGACATGGCGAATTAGTCTGTCTGGAACCCAAATCGGAGCGTCCGCGTCCTGTGGAAAAACACAAGCATACCCTCGCCCATTGGTTAATAAGGGGTCAGGACCTTTCCATTGTCCGGAAAGAAGGTCCCTCCATTTTACTAATGGTTTTGCATTCAATTGCTCTGGGCACCAATGGCGAAGCATTGCAGTGTTTCCGGATGAATCAGCATTTAAGTTATTTATTACGAAAAGAGCATGTTGCAAAATCTGATGGGGGGAACTATATTTAAATTCCCCTTCTTTTAGTTTTTGAATATGGATTTTCAGTGTTTGATGTGCTCTTTCCACAATGGCTTGTCCTTGTGGGTTATAAGGGATGCCGGTGTTATGTTTAATTTGAAATCTTGTACAGAATTGCTGAAAAGATTTAGAAGTGTAAGCAGGAGCATTATCAGTTTTTAAAGCTTTTTGCAAGCCCAGATAGGAAAAGCATGTAAAAAGATGTTGTATTACATCTTTAACTGCTTCCCCTGTACGAGCAGTGGCAATAATAACATGAGAGAAGGTATCTACAGTTACATGAACAAAAGACAGTTTTCCAAATGAAGAGACATGGGTTACATCCATTTGCCAGAGTGCATTAGGTTTGAGACCGCGAGGGTTAACTCCCAGAGGCAAAGCATTCACGGTAGTAGGACAATGTGAACAAGAACGAACAATCTCTCGGGCAGATTCTCGAGGAATTTGAAACTGGTATCGTAAGGCAGTGGCATTTTGGTGATGAAGTGAGTGAGAAGCTCGAGCTTCTTCAAAAACAGAAGCCACTGAAATCCTGGTTAACGAATCTGCCAATTCATTGAGAGCATTTAAAGGGCCAGGCAGGCCGGAATGAGCCCGAATGTGGCCGATAAAGAACGCCCGATTTCTTTTCCATATTTGCTGCTGCAGTTTAGTTAACAAATGGAAGATAGCAGTTTTGTTTTCAGGCAAAACTGCAGTCTCAATGTGTGGAAACAGCCTGACCACATACTGAGAGTCAGAATAAAGGTTAAATTCTTTCTCCGCAAACATAACAAAGGCCTCAATAACAGCTGTGATTTCAGCCCTTTGAGCTGAAGTTTCTTGTGTTTCCAAAAGTTTTTGATGATCTCTTGTGACTATAGAGGCTCTACCGTTAGCCGATCCATCAGTAAAGACTACCTGAGCATCTGAAATAGGGAACTGTTTACACCGGACAGGAAAAATAACTGGATGGTTAGACATAAAATTTAGTAAAACATGCGAGGGTAAATGATGCAAAATTTGACCACAGTAATTCCCTATGGCAATCTGCCAGTCTTCATCAAACATTAAAAGAGCATCAAGCTGCTCCTTATTATATGGAATTACAATCTCTGATGGCTCTTTACCAAACAATTCAATGCTCCGCTTCCTTCCTTTTAGCATTAATGTGGCAATTAAACCAGGATAAGAAGCCACGACTTTTTTAGCTTGGGTAGGAAGATGGATCCATTCTAAAGGGCCGCGTTGCCACAGAACTCCCGTAGGCGCCGTTGGAGTAGCTAGGCAAAGGAACTGCCACGTCATCGTCAAATCAATTCTTTTTACATAGCTATTTGATAAGGCTGCTTCTACTTTGCCTAGGGCTTCTTGAGCCTCAGCTGTTAATTGTCTTTTTGAGGTTGGATCAGGATCCCCGCGTAAAGTGTTAAAAAGAGGTTTTAATTCGGCAGTGGTTAATTTTAAATATGGTCTAATCCAATTAATATCACCTAAGAGTTTTTGATAATCATTTAAAGTAATAAGATGGTCTTTTCTCAATTGCAGCGGGGTATGAGTCACCGTTTCCGAATTTATGACTCTTCCTAAGTAAGTTATGGGCGGATTGATTTGAATTTTTTCTGGGGCAATTTTTAGGCCTCTGTCTGTCAATGCCTGGGTCAGGTCCTGGAGCACAGTCTGCAGGTGAACTCTATCAGGATGAGCTATTAAAATATCATCCATATAGTGAATCATATACACGTGTTCATATTTAGCCCTAGTATCTTCTAGAGCGGCATTAACAAATTTTTGGCATAAAGTAGGGCTATTTTTCATTCCCTGAGGCAGAACCTTCCACTGAAACCGTAAATAAGGCTGTTTAAGATTTTCTGATGGCAGACTAAAGGCAAATCGCTTTTTATCCTCAGGATTTAAGGGAATAGTGAAAAAACAATCTTGTAAATCAATAACAATTATATTATATCCCTCTGGAACGGCTACTGGGGAAGGGAGCCCAGGCTGTAAGGCCCCCATGTCCTCCATGGTGGCATTAATAGCTCTCAAATCCTGTAAAAGTCGCCATTTACCAGATTTTTTCTTAATGACAAAAATAGGAGTGTTCCAGGGGCTATTGGAGGGCTCAATATGTCCCAATTCTAATTGTTCAAAGATTAATGCTTTAGCTGCCAATAATTTTTCCTTATGCAGAGGCCACTGTTCTACCCACACCGGATCTTGAGATTTCCATGTGATGGGGTCGGCAGCAAAAACAATGGCCTCAATTATAAATTTGGATATCCCAATCCAGCACGTAGCTTGCGAGGAGTTGGGCAAATTGGCTCAATTATTCCTGTCTGTTGTTTACCCAATCCTTTTGATGGATCATAGCCCATCTGCAACATCTGAGAGGTCACTTTATCATCAGGGCTAAAAAGTAACACTCCCATTTGAGATAGCACGTCCCTCCCCCACAGGGTAAGGGGGAGCGAAGGAACGACATAAGGTTGGAAAGTTCCACGGGTATCCTCAAATTGCCAATCTAAAATTTTTGCACTTTTGGCTATTGTGGGGGCTCTTCCTATCCCCACCAAGTTATTTTCAGTAGTATGTGTGGGCCAGGAGCTGGGCCAGTCTTTTCCTGAAATGCAAGAAACATCTGCTCCTGTGTCTAATAACCCCACAATAGACTTGCCATTAATCAGGATAGTCTTCATAGGACGTTTCTGAGTAATTTCTGTTATCCAAAAAACCATATCACTAGACCCAAATCCTTTATCCTGCCTTTCATTTTGAGTAGCTGTGCGCCCAATTGCAGTGTGGTAAGGCAAAAGCAAAAGTTGGGCTATTCTTTGTCCCTGATGTATTTGGAAAGTTTTAGTTGGGGGTGAAATCATTATCTGGATTTCTCCTGTATAATCTGAGTCAATTACTCCAGGGATGATTGTGAGACCTTGCATAGCTAAGGAACTTCTGCCTAGTATAATTCCTACTAAACCTGTTGGTAATGGGCCTTTAACTCCTGTAGGTATTTTTACAGTGGGGCTATCTGGTGTTAATATTGCTGAGGTGGTGGAACTGAGGTCCAGTCCTGCGCTGCCTGGGGTTGCTCTGATGAGTTCTGCGATGGGACGAAGGGAATGAATGGGTTCAGTGAGGCTGCCCCAATTGTTGTCGGGGCCTGAGGCTGGCCCCTCAATCCGTTTCCCGACTGCTGGTCGGGGCCCAAAAAGGCTCCATTTCTATGGAATTGTGACCTACATTCTTTTGCCCAGTGATATCCTTTTTGACAACGAGGGCAGAGAGATCTAGGGAGATTAGTAGGCACAGCCGGGGAGGGAGAATTCGGCAGAGAAGAACCGGCTGCTTTTTGGGGACAAGCTCGCATAAGGTGCCCTTCCCGTCCGCAAGAGAAGCAGGCCTTGGATAAACCAATATTCTGGCCTGGACTACTGGAATGACTCTTTGACGGGTTATTTCTATTTGTAAAAAAGGACTGTACTGCCTGCTGGTAAGAATTTCCCTTTATGGCTGCAGCTATGGCAACGCCCTGCATCATCGCTGGTCCTACATCTGCACATTGCCTGATATAATCTATTATTTCCCCAGTTTTTTTAATAGGACGTAAAATGGCCTGGCAGGTAGAATTAGCATTTTCAAATGCCAGTTGTTTTATCAATATACTAGCTGCCTCAGTGTTGGAAATTACTCTGTTGACTGCCTCTGCAAGTCTTGATATAAAGTCTTCATATGGCTCTTCTGGTTTTTGTTTAACATTTGAGAAGGAAGAGGTAGATTCTTTCCCTTCAGGCAACAAACGCCAAGCCCCAAGGGCGCAGGCGGTTACTTGATCTAAAGTGGTTTTATCTAATCCCATTTGATCTCTAAGTGTTCCAAAATCATTAGTCCCTGCCAACATATTTTTTATAATATATCTTGGGCCATATTTTTGGTTAGCATCAGCCTGTTTTTGGGCTAGATCTTCATATTCAGTTCTCCAAAGTACATATTGACCTCCAGACAGACAAGCTTTAGCGACTGTCTTCCAGTCATGGGGTGTCATCCATCTGCCCGCTAAAGCTTCCACCAATGATACAGTGTACGGGGCTTTAGGCCCATACAAAGCACAAGCCTGTTTGAGTTCTTTAATCATTTTCATTGGAATGGGTTCCCAGTGGGGGGCTGTTCTCCCACCACTTCCACCAAATATTATGGGGAAACAAGCCTCAAGGTGGGGATCAAGTTCATCATCTGGGCTAGAGAAAACTCTTCTTCGGGGAGCTTCTAGTGGAGGCCCCTCACCCTTATAGGGAGGGGGGGGCAAGGGGTGTCCTATGTCACTTTCTTCGTACTTTGGGAATTTTTTATCCGTTCTGTGTTTAGGTCTTACGGATGTTTTATCTGGGGAATCTGGCCTTAAACTCTCAGGTGCATATAATCTGATGGGGGACATTTGTCTTGAGCCTCTGGAAGCAGAAGGCTTAATTAAGGAAATTTCTCTTGAATTTGTGGAAGCAGGTGGTCTGGTTGGGGAAGTTTTTATTAAGCTCTTTGGAGCAGATAATCTAATTGGAGAAGTTTCTCTTAAACTCCTTGGAGCATCTTTATTTAATAAAGACCAGTCCTCATCAGAATGATCTTGACTTACTTCCTCTTCCAAATCTTCCTCATCTGAAAGCTGCTCTTTTTTGTCATCTCTATCTATTACCTTTTCTTGGGCAGTCATTGCAGCTATCATTTGACTCAACTGCCGATAGTTAGGTGTAGCCTCCTTTTCATCACTCTCCTCTTCGATAGATACCTTTTTCTCTGCACTTTCCTCTTTAAGATGTACCTTTTCAGATTCAGGGGCAGGGTCTAGAGCGTCCCTAATTATATTCCATAAGGAAAAGGCGTCAGTAGGCACCTTTTGTGAGCCATGTTCAGCATGGTAAGTTTTTAGTTGTTTTCCTACTCTCTCCCAGGTGTCTAAGTTAACAGTGCCTTCTTCTGGAAACCAGGGACACTGTTCTTGTACAAAGGAAAAAAATGAATGAATATTGGATTTTTTAACTTTAATTCCTCGTTTAGTTAGTAACTGCAAGATTACTCCTGTAAAAAGCTGTCTTTCTTTTGATTCACTGTTACCCATGTCAGAAAATTAAGTCTTATAGAAAAGTCTACCTCAACAAAAAGGTTTTACCTTTGGCGAGGGGGGTTTTGTTTTCAACCCTAAGATAGCAGGTTTCTTTTCAACCTCTAGAGCACCAGGTTTCTCTTAAACCCTTGAACACTTCCCACTCCTCCTCACCCTGTCTATCCTACAGGGGGGTCCGCGGCACCCTGAGTGGGGTCCTAGCCGTCCCGAACACTCAACACTGGGGGAGTACCCGAAAGTACTCCGGGGGGAGTGATTAAGTCACTCCGGGGGGGAGCAACAGAGAGTGCTCCGGGGGGAGCAACAGAGAGTGCTCCGGGGGGAGCTACAGAGAGTGCTCCGGGGGGAGCTTTTGCTCCGAGGAACCTACCTTCGAATAGCCTGTTCCGGGCGCCACTTGCCGGGGTCCAGCCCCGGTGGATCCAGGGAATTCGAAGGGTGGACGGCGTTGGCGTGGAAAGACTTGTTTATTTATTAATATAAGATTAGATTAAGAAACTGTAGTGCAGTAGGAAGATTAAGTGGAGAAAGAGGGCTGAATAGCTTGGTTTACGCGGAAGACCAATAAAATTCCAGACAAGGAATTTGCACCATCTACGTTGGGCCGCCGGTGCCCGCTTGAATATCTAAGGGTGCCTCGCCTTAAGCTCCCTTTCTCGCGGATCTTAATAACCAGGGCAAATAAGTAGACCTGGCGAGCCTCCGCGCCCCAGATGGAAATTCAGCCTGAAATTAAAGTAAAGAGCAGAGGGAAGAAAAGGGAGAGAAAAAGAGAGAGAGAGAGAGACACGGGGGGAGCCAGATTCCCAAGAAACCAGGCCGAGACTAGTCCGAGAAACTGGTCTGAGAATCTGGTCCCGTCCTTTATTGTTCAGAAGGCCTTTTATACTTTTGATAAAACATGGAGATCAATGGGTAACACAAAGTTATGCAGCGTTAGCAGTCCAGACTCTTATCAAAACCAGGCTTTTCTCTCTGCATACCTAATTGTATACACAAGTCTTAGGTAATTTACATCATCTTCCAACCAAAAGGGCCAATTAACATTTTACAGCCTTTTTTCTGATAAGGGTTTGTCAACCACAAGACTTATTTGTGTTGATCTTCCCAAGGTCTGGTGCCACTCTCGGAAAGCACTAAAGAAAGTTACATTCTTAGACAGCAAGGATACAGCAACTTATAACAAGTAGAGGGAGTGCAGTGATTTATAGCAAAAGAGAAGCAATTAACTCAAAAGTCTAGTGTTGCTAACATCAAAACTACTATGTATCTTTTTCTACATCCTGCTTACATTAACATCCTTCCAGGTGCCTAAAAGATAAAGAATAAGGAGGTCTGGCAGCAATCCTTGAGTCAACAGTGAAAACCCTCTACCAATATAATTTTTAACTCTTTAGAAAAGGCTCTGTATCTTTAAGATGCTTTTAAGCTTTGTGCCTCCCGCGGTTGGGGGGCTGTAAGCAATTCACAAGCTGTAAGCTTTGTGCCTCTCGCGGTTGGGGGGCTGTAAGCAATTCACAAGCTGTAAGAGGTCTGGGGAACCTGTTAGGCAGACTAGAGAGCTATCAGAGGGGTTTAACTGAAACATCCCTTTCAAATGCAGAAGACTAAAACCCTGAATTGACTTTTTTCCAGAGAATATCAGAAAAGTGGAAAAGCAGAGCACAAAAGCCAGCAGATTTTTGCTGGGGTACATGCTTAGGAATATCCAGAGGGGTCCCTGAAGTCTGAGCACGCCTTGCGTATGTCAGCTTCCTTCCTCATGACCTTGTCACGGGCGGGATTCCTCACACTGGCTTCCGGCAGGGTATGGTGGTGAACTTCTTGAGTTGCAGCAAGGCTGTGAAAGACCCTTTCGAAGTTCCAGAGGTAAGGTGTCATTAGTCTCCAGACGCCTCATCGGAAATAGGCCTCATCTCGCCTGGAAGGGAGAACTTCCTGGATTTTCTCGAGTTGCGGCAGGTGTTCTCGAGTTACGACGGGGACCTCAGGGACCCGCCCTGGTGGCCTCAGGAGAGGCCAGTCCCTATGCGAGTTGCTAGGGGGCCTCTCGGGATTCCTCTCCCGTCGATACCGGGGCCAAAAACCTTGTGTGGAGTCAGGGCCGGAACCGAGGATTCCTCTCAGGGGCTGACATGGATCTTTGGGTACTTCTGGAGTCTCCCCAGGGGAGTCAGGCCTCGTCTCGAGTGGGGGCATGCACGTGCACTTTCCTTCCAGGCTGTAGCAGCAATGTCACGCTTCCCGTCGCGTGGATCAAATGATCTGCGGTTTTCCCTCGAGGCTTTCCCTCGAGGCTTTCCCACAGGGCTGTCCCATGTGACACCGTGGTGTGAGTCGATTCTCGGCGTGAAAAATGAGCCAGTGCAGGGCAAAGAGGTTCCTCTGGAATGGACTGAGACATCTGGGGGACTCTTGGAATGGTGGTACGACCATGGAGTTCCTCTCGCCTTTCCTGTTGAGAGTGCCTCCTCTTGAGATGCGACGGGAACGCCGGGAATTCTTTCCCGTTGAAAGCAGGGAAAGGATCCCTCATCTCGAGCTACGAGGGGGAAACGGGGCTCCTCTGGATGTGGGCGGGACCATCGTGCTTCCTCTCGAGTGGAGACGGGTATGGCGGTGAACTTCTTGAGTTGCAGCAAGGGTGTGAAAGACCCTTTGGAAGTTCCAGAGGTTAGGTGTCATTAGTCTCCAGACGCCTCATCGGAAATAGGCCTCATCTCGCCTGGAAGGGAGAACTTCCTGGATTTTCTCGAGTTGCGGCAGGTGTTCTGGAGTTACGACGGGGACCTCAGGGACCCGCCCTGGTGGCCTCAGGAGAGGCCAGTCCCCATGCGAGTTGTTAGGGGGCCTCTCGGGATTCCTCTCCCGTCGATACCGGGGCCAAAAACCTTGTGTGGAGTCAGGGCCGGAACCGAGGATTCCTCTCAGGGGCTGACATGGATCTTTGGGTACTTCTGGAGTCTCCCCAGGGGAGTCAGGCCTCGTCTCGAGTGGGGGCATGCACGTGCGCTTTCCTTCCAGGCTTTAGGAGCAATGTCACGCTTCCCATCGCGTGGATCAAAGGATCTGTGGTTTTCCCTCGAGGCTTTCCCTCGAGGCTTTCCCACAGGGCTGTCCCACGTGCCACCGTGGTGTGAGTCGATCCTCGGCGTGAAAGATGAGCCAGTGCAGGGCAAAGAGGTTCCTCTGCAATGGACTGAGACATCTGGGGGACTCTTGGAATGGTGGTACGACCATGGAGTTCCTCTCGCCTTTCCTGTTGAGAGTGCCTCCTCTTGAGATGCGACGGGAACGCCGGGAATACTTTCCCGTTGAAAGCAGGGAAAGGATCCCTCATCTCGAGCTACGAGGGGGAAACGGGGCTCCTCTGGATGTGGGCGGGACCATCGTGCTTCCTCTCGAGTGGAGACGGGTATGGCGGTGAACTTCTTGAGTTGCAGCAAGGGTGTGAAAGACCCTTTCGAAGTTCCAGAGGTTAGGTGTCATTAGTCTCCAGAGGCCTCATCGGAAATAGGCCTCATCTCGCCTGGAAGGGAGAACTTCCTGGATTTTCTCGAGTTGCGGCAGGTGTTCTCGAGTTACGACGGGGACCTCAGGGACCCGCCCTGGTGGCCTCAGGAGAGGCCAGTCCGCATGGGAGTTGCTAGGGGGCCTCTCGGGATTCCTCTCCCGTCGATACCGAGGCCAAAAAGCTTGTGTGGAGTCAGGGCCGGAACCGAGGATTCCTCTCAGGGGCTGACATGAATCTTTGGGTACTTCTGGAGTCTCCCCAGGGGAGTCAGGCCTCGTCTCGAGTGGGGGCATGCACGTGCACTTTCCTTCCAGGCTGTAGCAGCAATGTCACGCTTCCCGTCGCGTGGATCAAAGGATCTGTGGTTTTCCCTCCAGGCTTTCCCTCGAGGCTTTCCCAAAGGGCTGTCCCACGTGCCACCGTGGTGTGAGTCGATCCTCGGCGTGAAAGATGAGCCAGTGCAGGGCAAAGAGGTTCCTCTGGAATGGACTGAGACATCTGGGGGACTCTTGGAATGGTGGTACGACCATGGAGTTCCTCTCGCCTTTCCTGTTGAGAGTGCCTCCTCTTGAGATGCGACAGGAACGCCGGGAATACTTTCCCGTTGAAACCAGGGAAAGGATCCCTCATCTCTAGCTACGAGGGGGAAACGGGGCTCCTCTGGATGTGGGCGGGACCATCGTGCTTCCTCTCGAGTGGAGACGGGTATGGCGGTGAACTTCTTGAGTTGCAGCAAGGGTGTGAAAGACCCTTTCGAAGTTCCAGAGGTTTGGTGTCATTAGTCTCCAGAGGCCTCATCGGAAATAGGCCTCATCTCGCCTGGAAGGGAGAACTTCCTGGATTTTCTCGAGTTGCGGCAGGTGTTCTCGAGTTACGACGGGGACCTCAGGGACCCGCCCTGGTGGCCTCCGGAGAGGCCAGTCCCCATGCGAGTTGCTAGCGGGCCTCTCGGGATTCCTCTCCCGTCGATACCGGGGCCAAAAACCTTGTGTGGAGTCAGGGCCGGAACCGAGGATTCCTCTCAGGGGCTGACATGGATCTTTGGGTACTTCTGGAGTCTCCCCAGTGGAGTCAGGCCTCGTCTCGAGTGGGGGCATGCACGTGCGCTTTCCTTCCAGGCTGTAGCAGCAATGTCACGCTTCCCGTCGCGTGGATCAAAGGATCTGTGGTTTTCCCTCGAGGCTTTCCCTCGAGGCTTTCCCACAGGGCTGTCCCACGTGCCACCGTGGTGTGAGTCGATCCTCGGCGTGAAAGATGAGCCAGTGCAGGGCAAAGAGGTTCCTCTGGAATGGACTGAGACATCTGGGGGACTCTTGGAATGGTGGTACGACCATGGAGTTCCTCTCGCCTTTCCTGTTGAGAGTGCCTCCTCTTGAGATGCGACGGGAACGCCGGGAATTCTTTCCCGTTGAAAGCAGGGAAAGGATCCCTCATCTCGAGCTACGAGGGGGAAACGGGGCTCCTTTGGATGTGGTCGGGACCATCGTGCTTCCTCTCGAGTGGAGACGGGTATGGTGGTGAACTTCTTGAGTTGCAGCAAGGGTGTGAAAGACCCTTTCGAAGTTCCAGAGGTTAGGTGTCATTAGTCTCCAGACGCCTCATCGGAAATAGGCCTCATCTCGCCTGCAAGGGAGAACTTCCTGGATTTTCTCGAGTTGCGGCAGGTGTTCTCGAGTTACGACGGGGACTTCAGGGACCGGCCCTGGTGGCCTCAGGAGAGGCCAGTCCCCATGCGAGTTGCTAGGGGGCCTCTCGGGATTCCTCTCCCGTCGATACCGGGGCCAAAAAGCTTCTGTGGAGTCAGGGCCGGAACCGAGGATTCCTCTCAGGGGCTGACATGGATCTTTGGGTACTTCTGGAGTCTCCCCAGGGGAGTCAGGCCTCGTCTCGAGTGGGGGCATGCACGTGCACTTTCCTTCCACGTTGTAGCAGCAATGTCACGCTTCCCGTCGCGTGGATCAAAGGATCTGTGGTTTTCCCTCGAGGCTTTCCCTCGAGGCTTTCCCACAGGGCTGTCCCATGTGCCACCGTGTTGTGAGTCGATCCTCGGCGTGAAAAATGAGCCAGTGCAGGGCAAAGAGGTTCCTCTGGAATGGACTGAGACATCTGGGGGACTCTTGGAATGGTGGTACGACCATGGAGTTCCTCTCGCCTTTCCTGTTGAGAGTGCCTCCTCTTGAGATGCGACGGGAACGCCGGGAATTCTTTCCCGTTGAAAGCAGGGAAAGGATCCCTCATTTCGAGCTCCGAGGGGGAAACGGGGCTCCTCTGGATGTGGGCGGGACCATCGTGCTTCCTCTCGAGTGGAGACGGGTATGGCGGTGAACTTCTTGAGTTGCAGCAAGGGTGTGAAAGACCCTTTCGAAGTTCCAGAGGTTTGGTGTCATTAGTCTCCAGAGGCCTCATCGGAAATAGGCCTCATCTCGCCTGGAAGGGAGAACTTCCTGGATTTTCTCGAGTTGCGGCAGGTGTTCTCGAGTTAGGACGGGGACCTCAGGGACCCGCCCTGGTGGCCTCAGGAGAGGCCAGTCCCCATGCGAGTTGCTACGGGGCCTCTCGGGATTCCTCTCCCGTCGATACCGGGGCCAAAAACCTTGTGTGGAGTCAGGGCCGGAACCGAGGATTCCTCTCAGGGGCTGACATGGATCTTTGGGTACTTCTGGAGTCTCCCCAGTGGAGTCAGGCCTCGTCTCGAGTGGGGGCATGCACGTGCGCTTTCCTTCCAGGCTGTAGCAGCAATGTCACGCTTCCCGTCGCGTGGATCAAAGGATCTGTGGTTTTCCCTCGAGGCTTTCCCTCGAGACTTTCCCACAGGGCTGTCCCACGTGCCACCGTGGTGTGAGTCGATCCTCGGCGTGAAAGATGAGCCAGTGCAGGGCAAAGAGGTTCCTCTGGAATGGACTGAGACATCTGGGGGACTCTTGGAATGGTGGTACGACCATGGAGATCCTCTCGCCTTTCCTGTTGAGAGTGCCTCCTCTTGAGATGCGACGGGAACGCCGGGAATTCTTTCCCGTTGAAAGCAGGGAAAGGATCCCTCATCTCGAGCACCGAGGGGGAAACGGGGCTCCTCTGGATGTGGGCGGGACCATCGTGCTTCCTATCGAATGGAGACGGGTATGGCGGAGAACTTCTTGAGTTGCAGCAAGGGTGTGAAAGACCCTTTCAAAGTTCCAGAGTTTAGGTGTCATTAGTCTCCAGACGCCTCATCGGAAATAGGCCTCATCTCGCCTGGAAGGGAGAACTTCCTGGATTTTCTCGAGTTGCGGCAGGTGTTCTCGAGTTACGACGGGGACCTCAGGGACCGGCCCTGGTGGCCTCAGGAGAGGCCAGTCCCCATGCGAGTTGCTAGGGGGCCTCTCGGGATTCCTCTCCCGTCGATACCGGGGCCAAAAAGCTTGTGTGGAGACAGGGCCGGAACCGAGGATTCCTCTCAGGGGCTGACATGGATCTTTGGGTACTTCTGGAGTCTCCCCAGGGGAGTCAGGCCTCGTCTCGAGTGGGGGCATGCACGTGCGCTTTCCTTCCAGGTTGTAGCAGCAATGTCACGCTTCCCGTCGCGTGGATCAAAGGATCTGTGGTTTTCCCTCGAGGCTTTCCCACAGGGCTGTCCCACGTGCCACCGTGGTGTGAGTCGATCCTCGGCGTGAAAGATGAGCCAGTGCAGGGCAAAGAGGTTCCTCTGGAATGGACTGAGACATCTGGGGGACTCTTGGAATGGTGGTACGACCATGGAGTTCCTCTCGCCTTTCCTGTTGAGAGTGCCTCCTCTTGAGATGCGACGGGAACGCCGGGAATTCTGTCCCGTTGAAAGCAGGGAAAGGATCCCTCATCTCGAGCTACGAGGGGGAAACGGGGCTCCTCTGGATGTGGGCGGGACCATCGTGATTCCTCTCTAGTGGAGACGGGTATGGCGGTGAACTTCTTGAGTTGCAGCAAGGGTGTGAAAGACCCTTTCGAAGTTCCAGAGGTTAGGTGTCATTAGTCTCCAGAGGCCTCATCGGAAATAGGCCTCATCTCGCCTGGAAGGGAGAACTTCCTGGATTTTCTAGAGTTGCGGCAGGTGTTCTCGAGTTACGACGGGGACCTCAGGGACCCGCCCTGGTGGCCTCAGGAGAGGCCAGTCCCTAGTCGAGTTGCTAGGGGGCCTCTCGGGATTCCTCTCCCGTTGATACCGGGGCAAAAAACCTTGTGTGGAGTCAGGGCCGGAACCGAGGATTCCTCTCAGGGGCTGACATGGATCTTTGGGTACTTCTGGAGTCTCCCCAGGGGAGTCAGGCCTCGTCTCGAGTGGGGGCATGCACGTGCGCTTTCCGTCCAGGCTGTAGCAGCAATGTCACGCTTCCCGTCGCGTGGATCAAAGGATCTGTGGTTTTCCCTCGAGGCTTTCCCTCGAGCCTTTCCCACAGGGCTGTCCCACGTGCCACCGTGGTGTGAGTCGATCCTCGGCGTGAAAGATGAGCCAGTGCAGGGCAAAGAGGTTCCTCTGGAATGGACTGAGACATCTGGGGGACTCTTGGAATGGTGGTACGACCATGGAGTTCCTCTCGCCTTTCCTGTTGAGAGTGCCACCTCTTGAGATGCGACAAGAACGCCGGGAATTTTTTCCCGTTGAAAGCAGGGAAAGGATCCCTCATCTCGAGCTACGAGGGGGAAACGGGGCTCCTCTGGATGTAGGCGGGACCATCGTGCTTTCTCTCGAGTGGAGACGGGTATGGCGGTGAACTTCTTGAGTTGCAGCAAGGGTGTGAAAGACCCTTTCGAAGTTCCAGAGGTTAGGTGTCATTAGTCTCCAGACGCCTCATCGGAAATAGGCCTCATCTCGCCTGGAAGGGAGAACTTCCTTGATTTTCTCGAGTTGCGGCAGGTGTTCTCGAGTTACGACGGGGACCTCAGGGACCCGCCCTGTTGGCCTCAGGAGAGGCCAGTCCCTATGCGTGTTGCTAGGGGGCCCCTCGGTATTCCTCTCCCGTCAATACCGGGGCCAAAAACCTTGTGTGGAGTCAGGGCCGGAACCGAGGATTCCTCTCAGGGACTGATATGGATCTTTGGGTACTTCTGGAGTCTCGCCAGGGGAGACAGGCCTCGTCTCGTGTGGGGGCATGCACGTGCCCTTTCCTTAAAGGCTGTAGCAACAATGTCACGCTTCCCGTGGCGTGGATCAAAGGATCTATGGTTTTCCCTCGAGGCTTTCCCTCGAGGCTTTCTCACAGGGCTGTCCCACGTGACACCGTGGTGTGAGTCGATTCTCGGCGTGAAAAATGAGCCAGTGCAGGGCAAAGAGGTTCCTCTCGAATGGACTGAGACATCTGGGGGACTCTTGGAATGGTGGTACGACCATGGAGTTCCTCTCGCCTTTCCTGTTGAGAGTGCCTCCTCTTGAGATGCGACGGGAACGCCGGGAATTCTTTCCCGTTGAAAGCAGGGAAAGGATCCCTCATCTCGAGCTCCGAGGGGGAAACGGGGCTCCTCTGGATGTGGGCGGGACCATCGTGCTTCCTCTCGAGTGGAGACGGGTATGGCGGTGAACTTCTTGAGTTGCAGCAAGGGTGTGAAAGACCCTTTCGAAGTTCCAGAGGTTAGGTGTCATTAGTCTCCAGACGCCTATTCGGAAATAGGCCTCATCTCGCCTGGAAGGGAGAACTTCCTGGATTTTCTCGAGTTGCGGCAGGTGTTCTCGAGTTACGACGGGGACCTCAGGGACCCGCCCTGGTGGCCTCAGGAGAGGCCAGTCCCCATGCGAGTTGTTAGGGGGCCTCTCGGGATTCCTCTCCCGTCGATACCGGGGCCAAAAACCTTGTGTGGAGTCAGGGCCGGAACCGAGGATTCCTCTCAGGGGCTGACATGGATCTTTGGGTACTTCTGGAGTCTCCCCAGGGGAGTCAGGCCTCGTCTCGAGTGGGGGCATGCGCGTGCGCTTTCCTTCCAGGCTTTAGCAGCAATGTCACGCTTCCCGTCGCTTGGATCAAAGGATCTGTGGTTTTCCCTCGAGGCTTTCCCTCGAGGCTTTCCCACAGGGCTGTCCCACGTGCCACCGTGGTGTGAGTCGATCCTCGGCGTGAAAGATGAGCCAGTGCATGGCAAAGAGGTTCCTCTGGAATGGACTGAGACATCTGGGGGACTCTTGGAATGGTGGTACGACCATGGAGTTCCTCTCGCCTTTCCTGTTGAGAGTGCCTCCTCTTGAGATGCGACGGGAACGCCGGGAATTCTTTCCCGTTGAAAGCAGGGAAAGGATCCCTCATCTCGAGCTCCGAGGGGGAAACGGGGCTCCTCTGGATGTGGGCGGGACCATCGTGCTTCCTCTCGAGTGGAGACGGGTATGGCGCTGAACTTCTTGAGTTGCAGCAAGGGTGTGAAAGACCCTTTCGAAGTTCCAGAGGTTAGGTGTCATTAGTCTCCAGACGCCTCATCGGAAATAGGCCTCATCTCGCCTGGAAGGGAGAACTTCCTGGATTTTCTCGAGTTGCGGCAGGTGTTCTCGAGTTACGACGGGGACCTCAGGGACCCGCCATGGTGGCCTCAGGAGAGGCCCGTCCCCATGCGAGTTGCTAGGGGGCCTCTCGGGATTCCTCTCCCGTCGATACCGGGGCCAAAAACCTTGTGTGGAGTCAGGGCCGGAACCGAGGATTCCTCTCAGGGGCTGACATGGATCTTTGGGTACTTCTGGAGTCTCCCCAGGGGAGTCAGGCCTCGTCTCGAGTGGGGGCATGCACGTGCGCTTTCCTTCCAGGCTGTAGCAGCAATGTCACGCTTCCCGTCGCGTGGATCAAAGGATCTGTGGTTTTCCCTCGAGGCTTTCCCTCGAGACTTTCCCACAGGGCTGTCCCACGTGCCACCGTGGTGTGAGTCGATCCTCGGCGTGCAAGATGAGCCAGTGCAGGGCAAAGAGGTTCCTCTGGAATGGACTGAGACATCTGGGGGACTCTTGGAATGGTGGTACGACCATGGAGATCCTCTCGCCTTTCCTGTTGAGAGTGCCTCCTCTTGAGATGCGACGGGAACGCCGGGAATTCTTTCCCGTTGAAAGCAGGGAAAGGATCCCTCATCTCGAGCACCGAGGGGGAAACGGGGCTCCTCTGGATGTGGGCGGGACCATCGTGCTTCCTCTCGAGTGGAGACGGGTATGGCGGAGAACTTCTTGAGTTGCAGCAAGGGTGTGAAAGACCCTTTCAAAGTTCCAGAGTTTAGGTGTCATTAGTCTCCAGACGCCTCATCGGAAATAGGCCTCATCTCGCCTGGAAGGGAGAACTTCCTGGATTTTCTCGAGTTGCGGCAGGTGTTCTCGAGTTACGACGGGGACCTCAGGGACCGGCCCTGGTGGCCTCAGGAGAGGCCAGTCCCCATGCGAGTTGCTAGGGGGCCTCTCGGGATTCCTCTCCCGTCGATACCGGGGCCAAAAAGCTTGTGTGGAGACAGGGCCGGAACCGAGGATTCCTCTCAGGGGCTGACATGGATCTTTGGGTACTTCTGGAGTCTCCCCAGGGGAGTCAGGCCTCGTCTCGAGTGGGGGCATGCACGTGCGCTTTCCTTCCAGGTTGTAGCAGCAATGTCACGCTTCCCGTCGCGTGGATCAAAGGATCTGTGGTTTTCCCTCGAGGCTTTCCCACAGGGCTGTCCCACGTGCCACCGTGGTGTGAGTCGATCCTCGGCGTGAAAGATGAGCCAGTGCAGGGCAAAGAGGTTCCTCTGGAATGGACTGAGACATCTGGGGGACTCTTGGAATGGTGGTACGACCATGGAGTTCCTCTCGCCTTTCCTGTTGAGAGTGCCTCCTCTTGAGATGCGACGGGAACGCCGGGAATTCTGTCCCGTTGAAAGCAGGGAAAGGATCCCTCATCTCGAGCTACGAGGGGGAAACGGGGCTCCTCTGGATGTGGGCGGGACCATCGTGCTTCCTCTCTAGTGGAGACGGGTATGGCGGTGAACTTCTTGAGTTGCAGCAAGGGTGTGAAAGACCCTTTCGAAGTTCCAGAGGTTAGGTGTCATTAGTCTCCAGAGGCCTCATCGGAAATAGGCCTCATCTCGCCTGGAAGGGAGAACTTCCTGGATTTTCTCGAGTTGCGGCAGGTGTTCTCGAGTTACGACGGGGACCTCAGGGACCCGCCCTGGTGGCCTCAGGAGAGGCCAGTCCCTAGTCGAGTTGCTAGGGGGCCTCTCGGGATTCCTCTCCCGTTGATACCGGGGCAAAAAACCTTGTGTGGAGTCAGGGCCGGAACCGAGGATTCCTCTCAGGGGCTGACATGGATCTTTGGGTACTTCTGGAGTCTCCCCAGGGGAGTCAGGCCTCGTCTCGAGTGGGGGCATGCACGTGCGCTTTCCGTCCAGGCTGTAGCAGCAATGTCACGCTTCCCGTCGCGTGGATCAAAGGATCTGTGGTTTTCCCTCGAGGCTTTCCCTCGAGCCTTTCCCACAGGGCTGTCCCACGTGCCACCGTGGTGTGAGTCGATCCTCGGCGTGAAAGATGAGCCAGTGCAGGGCAAAGAGGTTCCTCTGGAATGGACTGAGACATCTGGGGGACTCTTGGAATGGTGGTACGACCATGGAGTTCCTCTCGCCTTTCCTGTTGAGAGTGCCTCCTCTTGAGATGCGACGGGAACGCCGGGAATTCTTTCCCGTTGAAAGCAGGGAAAGGATCCCTCATCTCGAGCTACGAGGGGGAAACGGGGCTCCTCTGGATGTGGGCGGGACCATCGTGCTTCCTCTCTAGTGGAGATGGGTATGGTGGTGAACTTCTTGAGTTGCAGCAAGGCTGTGAAAGACCCTTTCGAAGTTCCAGATGTAAGGTGTCATTAGTCTCCAGACGCCTCATCGGAAATAGGCCTCATCTCGCCTGGAAGGGAGAACTTCCTGGATTTTCTCGAGTTGCGGCAGGTGTTCTCGAGTTACGACGGGGACCTCAGGGACCCGCCCTGGTGGCCTCAGGAGAGGCCAGTCCCTATGCGAGTTGCTAGGGGGCCTCTCGGGATTCCTCTCCCGTCGATACCGGGGCCAAAAACCTTGTGAGGAGTCAGGGCCGGAACCGAGGATTCCTCTCAGGGGCTGACATGGATCTTTGGGTACTTCTGGAGTCTCCCCAGGGGAGTCAGGCCTCGTCTCGAGTGGGGGCATGCACGTGCACTTTCCTTCCAGGCTGTAGCAGCAATGTCACGCTTCCCGTCGCGTGGATCAAATGATGTGTGGTTTTCCCTCGAGGCTTTCCCACAGGGCTGTCCCACGTGCCACCGTGGTGTGAGTCGATCCTCGGCGTGAAAGATGAGCCAGTGCAGGGCAAAGAGGTTCCTCTGGAATGGACTGAGACATCTGGGGGACTCTTGGAATGGTGGTACGACCATGGAGTTCCTCTCGCCTTTCCTGTTGAGAGTGCCACCTCTTGAGATGCGACAAGAACGCCGGGAATTTTTTCCCGTTGAAAGCAGGGAAAGGATCCCTCATCTCGAGCTACGAGGGGGAAACGGGGCTCCTCTGGATGTAGGCGGGACCATCGTGCTTTCTCTCGAGTGGAGACGGGTATGGCGGTGAACTTCTTGAGTTGCAGCAAGGGTGTGAAAGACCCTTTCGAAGTTCCAGAGGTTAGGTGTCATTAGTCTCCAGACGCCTCATCGGAAATAGGCCTCATCTCGCCTGGAAGGGAGAACTTACTTGATTTTCTCGAGTTGCGGCAGGTGTTCTCGAGTTACGACGGGGACCTCAGGGACCCGCCCTGTTGGCCTCAGGAGAGGCCAGTCCCTATGCGTGTTGCTAGGGGGCCCCTCGGTATTCCTCTCCCGTCAATACCGGGGCCAAAAACCTTGTGTGGAGTCAGGGCCGGAACCGAGGATTCCTCTCAGGGACTGATATGGATCTTTGGGTACTTCTGGAGTCTCGCCAGGGGAGACAGGCCTCGTCTCGTGTGGGGGCATGCACGTGCCCTTTCCTTAAAGGCTGTAGCAGCAATGTCACGATTCCCGTCGCGTGGATCAAAGGATCTATGGTTTTCCCTCGAGGCTTTCCCTCGAGGCTTTCTCACAGGGCTGTCCCACGTGACACCGTGGTGTGAGTCGATTCTCGGCGTGAAAAATGAGCCAGTGCAGGGCAAAGAGGTTCCTCTCGAATGGACTGAGACATCTGGGGGACTCTTGGAATGGTGGTACGACCATGGAGTTCCTCTCGCCTTTCCTGTTGAGAGTGCCTCCTCTTGAGATGCGACGGGAACGCCGGGAATTCTTTCCCGTTGAAAGCAGGGAAAGGATCCCTCATCTCGAGCTCCGAGGGGGAAACGGGGCTCCTCTGGATGTGGGCGGGACCATCGTGCTTCCTCTCGAGTGGAGACGGGTATGGCGGTGAACTTCTTGAGTTGCAGCAAGGGTGTGAAAGACCCTTTCGAAGTTCCAGAGGTTAGGTGTCATTAGTCTCCAGACGCCTATTCGGAAATAGGCCTCATCTCGCCTGGAAGGGAGAACTTCCTGGATTTTCTCGAGTTGCGGCAGGTGTTCTCGAGTTACGACGGGGACCTCAGGGACCCGCCCTGGTGGCCTCAGGAGAGGCCAGTCCCCATGCGAGTTGTTAGGGGGCCTCTCGGGATTCCTCTCCCGTCGATACCGGGGCCAAAAACCTTGTGTGGAGTCAGGGCCGGAACCGAGGATTCCTCTCAGGGGCTGACATGGATCTTTGGGTACTTCTGGAGTCTCCCCAGGGGAGTCAGGCCTCGTCTCGAGTGGGGGCATGCGCGTGCGCTTTCCTTCCAGGCTTTAGCAGCAATGTCACGCTTCCCGTCGCTTGGATCAAAGGATCTGTGGTTTTCCCTCGAGGCTTTCCCTCGAGGCTTTCCCACAGGGCTGTCCCACGTGCCACCGTGGTGTGAGTCGATCCTCGGCGTGAAAGATGAGCCAGTGCATGGCAAAGAGGTTCCTCTGGAATGGACTGAGACATCTGGGGGACTCTTGGAATGGTGGTACGACCATGGAGTTCCTCTCGCCTTTCCTGTTGAGAGTGCCTCCTCTTGAGATGCGACGGGAACGCCGGGAATTCTTTCCCGTTGAAAGCAGGGAAAGGATCCCTCATCTCGAGCTCCGAGGGGGAAACGGGGCTCCTCTGGATGTGGGCGGGACCATCGTGCTTCCTCTCGAGTGGAGACGGGTATGGCGCTGAACTTCTTGAGTTGCAGCAAGGGTGTGAAAGACCCTTTCGAAGTTCCAGAGGTTAGGTGTCATTAGTCTCCAGACGCCTCATCGGAAATAGGCCTCATCTCGCCTGGAAGGGAGAACTTCCTGGATTTTCTCGAGTTGCGGCAGGTGTTCTCGAGTTACGACGGGGACCTCAGGGACCCGCCATGGTGGCCTCAGGAGAGGCCCGTCCCCATGCGAGTTGCTAGGGGGCCTCTCGGGATTCCTCTCCCGTCGATACCGGGGCCAAAAACCTTGTGTGGAGTCAGGGCCGGAACCGAGGATTCCTCTCAGGGGCTGACATGGATCTTTGGGTACTTCTGGAGTCTCCCCAGGGGAGTCAGGCCTCGTCTCGAGTGGGGGCATGCACGTGCGCTTTCCTTCCAGGCTGTAGCAGCAATGTCACGCTTCCCGTCGCGTGGATCAAAGGATCTGTGGTTTTCCCTCGAGGCTTTCCCTCGAGACTTTCCCACAGGGCTGTCCCACGTGCCACCGTGGTGTGAGTCGATCCTCGGCGTGCAAGATGAGCCAGTGCAGGGCAAAGAGGTTCCTCTGGAATGGACTGAGACATCTGGGGGACTCTTGGAATGGTGGTACGACCATGGAGATCCTCTCGCCTTTCCTGTTGAGAGTGCCTCCTCTTGAGATGCGACGGGAACGCCGGGAATTCTTTCCCGTTGAAAGCAGGGAAAGGATCCCTCATCTCGAGCACCGAGGGGGAAACGGGGCTCCTCTGGATGTGGGCGGGACCATCGTGCTTCCTCTCGAGTGGAGACGGGTATGGCGGAGAACTTCTTGAGTTGCAGCAAGGGTGTGAAAGACCCTTTCAAAGTTCCAGAGTTTAGGTGTCATTAGTCTCCAGACGCCTGATCGGAAATAGGCCTCATCTCGCCTGGAAGGGAGAACTTCCTGGATTTTCTCGAGTTGCGGCAGGTGTTCTCGAGTTACGACGGGGACCTCAGGGACCGGCCCTGGTGGCCTCAGGAGAGGCCAGTCCCCATGCGAGTTGCTAGGGGGCCTCTCGGGATTCCTCTCCCGTCGATACCGGGGCCAAAAAGCTTGTGTGGAGACAGGGCCGGAACCGAGGATTCCTCTCAGGGGCTGACATGGATCTTTGGGTACTTCTGGAGTCTCCCCAGGGGAGTCAGGCCTCGTCTCGAGTGGGGGCATGCACGTGCGCTTTCCTTCCAGGTTGTAGCAGCAATGTCACGCTTCCCGTCGCGTGGATCAAAGGATCTGTGGTTTTCCCTCGAGGCTTTCCCACAGGGCTGTCCCACGTGCCACCGTGGTGTGAGTCGATCCTCGGCGTGAAAGATGAGCCAGTGCAGGGCAAAGAGGTTCCTCTGGAATGGACTGAGACATCTGGGGGACTCTTGGAATGGTGGTACGACCATGGAGTTCCTCTCGCCTTTCCTGTTGAGAGTGCCTCCTCTTGAGATGCGACGGGAACGCCGGGAATTCTGTCCCGTTGAAAGCAGGGAAAGGATCCCTCATCTCGAGCTACGAGGGGGAAACGGGGCTCCTCTGGATGTGGGCGGGACCATCGTGCTTCCTCTCTAGTGGAGACGGGTATGGCGGTGAACTTCTTGAGTTGCAGCAAGGGTGTGAAAGACCCTTTCGAAGTTCCAGAGGTTAGGTGTCATTAGTCTCCAGAGGCCTCATCGGAAATAGGCCTCATCTCGCCTGGAAGGGAGAACTTCCTGGATTTTCTCGAGTTGCGGCAGGTGTTCTCGAGTTACGACGGGGACCTCAGGGACCCGCCCTGGTGGCCTCAGGAGAGGCCAGTCCCTAGTCGAGTTGCTAGGGGGCCTCTCGGGATTCCTCTCCCGTTGATACCGGGGCAAAAAACCTTGTGTGGAGTCAGGGCCGGAACCGAGGATTCCTCTCAGGGGCTGACATGGATCTTTGGGTACTTCTGGAGTCTCCCCAGGGGAGTCAGGCCTCGTCTCGAGTGGGGGCATGCACGTGCGCTTTCCGTCCAGGCTGTAGCAGCAATGTCACGCTTCCCGTCGCGTGGATCAAAGGATCTGTGGTTTTCCCTCGAGGCTTTCCCTCGAGCCTTTCCCACAGGGCTGTCCCACGTGCCACCGTGGTGTGAGTCGATCCTCGGCGTGAAAGATGAGCCAGTGCAGGGCAAAGAGGTTCCTCTGGAATGGACTGAGACATCTGGGGGACTCTTGGAATGGTGGTACGACCATGGAGTTCCTCTCGCCTTTCCTGTTGAGAGTGCCTCCTCTTGAGATGCGACGGGAACGCCGGGAATTCTTTCCCGTTGAAAGCAGGGAAAGGATCCCTCATCTCGAGCTACGAGGGGGAAACGGGGCTCCTCTGGATGTGGGCGGGACCATCGTGCTTCCTCTCTAGTGGAGATGGGTATGGTGGTGAACTTCTTGAGTTGCAGCAAGGCTGTGAAAGACCCTTTCGAAGTTCCAGATGTAAGGTGTCATTAGTCTCCAGACGCCTCATCGGAAATAGGCCTCATCTCGCCTGGAAGGGAGAACTTCCTGGATTTTCTCGAGTTGCGGCAGGTGTTCTCGAGTTACGACGGGGACCTCAGGGACCCGCCCTGGTGGCCTCAGGAGAGGCCAGTCCCTATGCGAGTTGCTAGGGGGCCTCTCGGGATTCCTCTCCCGTCGATACCGGGGCCAAAAACCTTGTGAGGAGTCAGGGCCGGAACCGAGGATTCCTCTCAGGGGCTGACATGGATATTTGGGTACTTCTGGAGTCTCCCCAGGGGAGTCAGGCCTCGTCTCGAGTGGGGGTATGCACGTGCACTTTCCTTCCAGGCTGTAGCAGCAATGTCACGCTTCCCGTCGCGTGGATCAAATGATGTGTGGTTTTCCCTCGAGGCTTTCCCACAGGGCTGTCCCACGTGCCACCGTGGTGTGAGTCGATCCTCGGCGTGAAAGATGAGCCAGTGCAGGGCAAAGAGGTTCCTCTGGAATGGACTGAGACATCTGGGGGACTCTTGGAATGGTGGTACGACCATGGAGTTCCTCTCGCCTTTCCTGTTGAGAGTGCCACCTCTTGAGATGCGACAAGAACGCCGGGAATTTTTTCCCGTTGAAAGCAGGGAAAGGATCCCTCATCTCGAGCTACGAGGGGGAAACGGGGCTCCTCTGGATGTAGGCGGGACCATCGTGCTTTCTCTCGAGTGGAGACGGGTATGGCGGTGAACTTCTTGAGTTGCAGCAAGGGTGTGAAAGACCCTTTCGAAGTTCCAGAGGTTAGGTGTCATTAGTCTCCAGACGCCTCATCGGAAATAGGCCTCATCTCGCCTGGAAGGGAGAACTTACTTGATTTTCTCGAGTTGCGGCAGGTGTTCTCGAGTTACGACGGGGACCTCAGGGACCCGCCCTGTTGGCCTCAGGAGAGGCCAGTCCCTATGCGTGTTGCTAGGGGGCCCCTCGGTATTCCTCTCCCGTCAATACCGGGGCCAAAAACCTTGTGTGGAGTCAGGGCCGGAACCGAGGATTCCTCTCAGGGACTGATATGGATCTTTGGGTACTTCTGGAGTCTCGCCAGGGGAGACAGGCCTCGTCTCGTGTGGGGGCATGCACGTGCCCTTTCCTTAAAGGCTGTAGCAGCAATGTCACGATTCCCGTCGCGTGGATCAAAGGATCTATGGTTTTCCCTCGAGGCTTTCCCTCGAGGCTTTCTCACAGGGCTGTCCCACGTGACACCGTGGTGTGAGTCGATTCTCGGCGTGAAAAATGAGCCAGTGCAGGGCAAAGAGGTTCCTCTCGAATGGACTGAGACATCTGGGGGACTCTTGGAATGGTGGTACGACCATGGAGTTCCTCTCGCCTTTCCTGTTGAGAGTGCCTCCTCTTGAGATGCGACGGGAACGCCGGGAATTCTTTCCCGTTGAAAGCAGGGAAAGGATCCCTCATCTCGAGCTCCGAGGGGGAAACGGGGCTCCTCTGGATGTGGGCGGGACCATCGTGCTTCCTCTCGAGTGGAGACGGGTATGGCGGTGAACTTCTTGAGTTGCAGCAAGGGTGTGAAAGACCCTTTCGAAGTTCCAGAGGTTAGGTGTCATTAGTCTCCAGACGCCTCATCGGAAATAGGCCTCATCTCGCCTGGAAGGGAGAACTTCCTGGATTTTCTCGAGTTGCGGCAGGTGTTCTCGAGTTACGACGGGGACCTCAGGGACCCGCCCTGGTGGCCTCAGGAGAGGCCAGTCCCCATGCGAGTTGTTAGGGGGCCTCTCGGGATTCCTCTCCCGTCGATACCGGGGCCAAAAACCTTGTGTGGAGTCAGGGCCGGAACCGAGGATTCCTCTCAGGGGCTGACATGGATCTTTGGGTACTTCTGGAGTCTCCCCAGGGGAGTCAGGCCTCGTCTCGAGTGGGGGCATGCGCGTGCGCTTTCCTTCCAGGCTTTAGCAGCAATGTCACGCTTCCCGTCGCTTGGATCAAAGGATCTGTGGTTTTCCCTCGAGGCTTTCCCTCGAGGCTTTCCCACAGGGCTGTCCCACGTGCCACCGTGGTGTGAGTCGATCCTCGGCGTGAAAGATGAGCCAGTGCATGGCAAAGAGGTTCCTCTGGAATGGACTGAGACATCTGGGGGACTCTTGGAATGGTGGTACGACCATGGAGTTCCTCTCGCCTTTCCTGTTGAGAGTGCCTCCTCTTGAGATGCGACGGGAACGCCGGGAATTCTTTCCCGTTGAAAGCAGGGAAAGGATCCCTCATCTCGAGCTCCGAGGGGGAAACGGGGCTCCTCTGGATGTGGGCGGGACCATCGTGCTTCCTCTCGAGTGGAGACGGGTATGGCGCTGAACTTCTTGAGTTGCAGCAAGGGTGTGAAAGACCCTTTCGAAGTTCCAGAGGTTAGGTGTCATTAGTCTCCAGACGCCTCATCGGAAATAGGCCTCATCTCGCCTGGAAGGGAGAACTTCCTGGATTTTCTCGAGTTGCGGCAGGTGTTCTCGAGTTACGACGGGGCCCTCAGGGACCCGCCATGGTGGCCTCAGGAGAGGCCCGTCCCCATGCGAGTTGCTAGGGGGCCTCTCGGGATTCCTCTCCCGTCGATACCGGGGCCAAAAACCTTGTGTGGAGTCAGGGCCGGAACCGAGGATTCCTCTCAGGGGCTGACATGGATCTTTGGGTACTTCTGGAGTCTCCCCAGGGGAGTCAGGCCTCGTCTCGAGTGGGGGCATGCACGTGCGCTTTCCTTCCAGGCTGTAGCAGCAATGTCACGCTTCCCGTCGCGTGGATCAAAGGATCTGTGGTTTTCCCTCGAGGCTTTCCCTCGAGGCTTTCCCACAGGGCTGTCCCACGTGCCACCGTGTTGTGAGTCGATCCTCGGCGTGAAAGATGAGCCAGTGCAGGGCAAAGAGGTTCCTCTGGAATGGACTGAGACATCTGGGGGACTCTTGGAATGGTGGTACGACCATGGAGTTCTTCTCGCCTTTCCTGTTGAGAGTGCCTCCTCTTGAGATGCGACGGGAACGCCGGGAATACTTTCCCGTTGAAAGCAGGGAAAGGATCCCTTATCTCGAGCTACGAGGGGGATACGGGGCTCCTCTGGATGTGGGCGGGACCATCGTGCTTTCTCTCGAGTGGAGACGGGTATGGCGGTGAACTTCTTGAGTTGCAGCAAGGGTGTGAAAGACCCTTTCGAAGTTCCAGAGGTTTGGTGTCATTAGTCTCCAGAGGCCTCATCGGAAATAGGCCTCATCTCGCCTGGAAGGGAGAACTTCCTGGATTTTCTCGAGTTGCGGCAGGTGTTCTCGAGTTACGGCGGGGACCTCAGGGACCCGCCCTGGTGGCCTCAGGAGAGGCCAGTCCCCATGAGAGTTGCTAGGGGGCCTCTCGGGATTCCTCTCCCGTCGATACCGGGGCCAAAAAACTTGTGTGGAGTCAGGGCCTGAACCGAGAATTCCTCTCAGGGGCTGACATGGATCTTTGGGTACTTCTGGAGTCTCCCCAGGGGAGTCAGGCCTCGTCTCGAGTGGGGGCATGCACGTGCGCTTTCCTTCAAGGCTGTAGCAGCAATGTCACGCTTCCCGGCGCGTGGATCAAAGGATCTCTGGTTTTCCCTCGAGGCTTTCCCTCGAGGCTTTCCCACAGGGCTGTCCCACGTGCCACCGTGGTGTGAGTCGATCCTCGGCGTGAAAGATGAGCCAGTGCAGGGCAAAGAGGTTACTCTGGAATGGACTGAGACATCTGGGGGACTCTTGGAATGGTGGTACGACCATGGAGTTCCTCTCGCCTTTCCTGTTGAGAGTGCCTCCTCTTGAGATGCGACGGGAACGCCGGGAATTCTTTCCCGTTGAAACCAGGGAAAGGATCCCTCATCTCGAGCTACGAGGGGGAAACGGGGCTCCTCTGGATGTGGGCGGGACCATCGTGCTTCCTCTCGAGTGGAGACGGGTATGGCGGTGAACTTCTTGAGTTGCAGCAAGGGTGTGAAAGACCCTTTCGAAGTTCCAGAGGTTTGGTGTCATTAGTCTCCAGAGGCCTCATCGGAAATAGGCCTCATCTCGCCTGGAAGGGAGAACTTCCTGGATTTTCTCGAGTTGCGGTAGGTGTTCTCGAGTTACGACGGGGACCTCAGGGACCCGCCCTGGTGGCCTCCGGAGAGGCCAGTCCCCATGCGAGTTGCTAGGGGGCCTCTCGGGATTCCTCTCCCGTCGATACCGGGGCCAAAATCCTTGTGTGGAGTCAGGGCCGGAACCGAGGATTCCTCTCAGGGGCTGACATGGATCTTTGGGTACTTCTGGAGTCTCCCCAGGGGAGTCAGGCCTCGTCTCGAGTGGGGGCATGCACGTGCGCTTTCCTTCCAGGCTGTAGCAGCAATGTCACGCTTCCCGTCGCGTGGATCAAATGATGTGTGGTTTTCCCTAGAGGCTTTCCCACAGGGCTGCCCACGTGCCACCGTGGTGTGAGTCGATCCTCGGCGTGAAAGATGAGCCAGTGCAGGGCAAAGAGGTTCCTCTGGAATGGACTGAGACATCTGGGGGACTCTTGGAATGGTGGTACGACCATGGAGTTCCTCTCGCCTTTCCTGTTGAGAGTGCCTCCTCTTGAGATACGACGGGAACGCCGGGAATACTTTCTCGTTGAAAGCAGGGAAAGGATCCCTCATCTCGAGCTCCGAGGGGGAAACGGGGCTCCTCTGGATGTGGGCGGGACCATCATGCTTCCTCTCGAGTGGAGACGGGTATGGCGGTGAACTTCTTGAGTTGCAGCAAGGGTGTGAAAGACCCTTTCGAAGTTCCAGAGGTTTGGTGTCATTAGTCTCCAGAGGCCTCATCGGAAATAGGCCTCATCTCGCCTGGAAGGGAGAACTTCCTGGATTTTCTCGAGTTGCGGCAGGTGTTCTCGAGTTACGACGGGGACCTCAGGGACCGGCCCTGGTGGCCTCAGGAGAGGCCAGTCCCCATGCGAGTTGCTAGGGGGCCTCTCGGGATTCCTCTCCCGTCGATACCGGGGCCAAAAAGCTTGTGTGGAGTCAGGGCCGGAACCAAGGATTCCTCTCAGGGGCTGACATGGATCTTTGGGTACTTCTGGAGTCTCCCCAGGGGAGTCAGGCCTCGTCTCGAGTGGGGGCATGCACGTGCGCTTTCCTTCCAGGCTGTAGCAGCAATGTCACGCTTCCCGTCGCGTGGATCAAAGGATCTGTGGTTTTCCCTCGAGGCTTTCCCTCGAGGCTTTCCCACAGGGCTGTCCCACGTGCCACCGTGGTGTGAGTCGATCCTCGGCGTGAAAGATGAGCCAGTGCAGGGCAAAGAGTTTCCTCTGGAATGGACTGAGACATCTGGGGGACTCTTGGAATGGTGGTACGACCATGGAGTTCATCTCGCCTTTCCTGTTGAAAGTGCCTCCTCTTGAGATGCGACGGGAACGCCGGGAATTCTTTCCCGTAGAAAGCAGGGAAAGGATCCCTCATCTCGAGCTAGGAGGGGGAAACGGGGCTCCTCTGGATGTGGGCGGGACCATCGTGCTTCCTTTCGAGTGGAGACGGGTATGGCGGTGAACTTCTTGAGTTGCAGCAAGGGTGTGAAAGACCCTTTCGAAGTTTCAGAGGTTTGGTGTCATTAGTCTCCAGAGGCCTCATCGGAAATAGGCCTCATCTCGCCTGGAAGGGAGAACTTCCTGGATTTTCTCGAGTTGCGGCAGGTGTTCTCGAGTTACGACGGGGACCTCAGGGACCGGCCCTGGTGGCCTCAGGAGAGGCCAGTCCCCATGCGAGTTGCTAGGGGGCCTCTCGGGATTCCTCTCCCGTCGATACCGGGGCCAAAAAGCTTGTGTGGAGTCAGGGCCGGAACCGAGGATTCCTCTCAGGGGCTGACATGGATCTTTGGGTACTTCTGGAGTCTCCCCAGGGGAGTCAGGCCTCGTCTCGAGTGGGGGCATGCACGTGCGCTTTCCTTCCAGGCTGTAGCAGCAATGTCACGCTTCCCGTCGCGTGGATCAAAGGATCTGTGGTTTTCCCTCGAGGCTTTCCCTCGAGGCTTTCCCACAGGGCTGTCCCACGTGCCACCGTGTTGTGAGTCGATCCTCGGCGTGAAAGATGAGCCAGTGCAGGGCAAAGAGGTTCCTCTGGAATGGACTGAGACATCTGGGGGACTCTTGGAATGGTGGTACGACCATGGAGTTCCTCTCGCCTTTCCTGTTGAGATTGCCTCCTCTTGAGATGCGACGGGAACGCCGGGAATTCTTTCCCGTTGAAAGCAGGGAAAGGATCCCTCATCTCGAGCTAGGAGGGGGAAACGGGGCTCCTCTGGATGTGGGCGGGACCATCGTGCTTCCTCTCGAATGGAGACGGGTATGGCGGTGAACTTCTTGAGTTGCAGCAAGGGTGTGAAAGACCCTTTCGAAGTTCCAGAGGTTTGGTGTCATTAGTCTCCAGAGGCCTCATCGGAAATAGGCCTCATCTCGCCTGGAAGGGAGAACTTCCTGGATTTTCTCGAGTTGCGGCAGGTGTTCTCGAGTTACGACGGGGACCTCAGGGACCGGCCCTGGTGGCCTCAGGAGAGGCCAGTCCCCATGCGAGTTGCTAGGGGGCCTCTCGGGATTCCTCTCCCGTCGATACCGGGGCCAAAAAGCTTGTGTGGAGTCAGGGCCGGAACCGAGGATTCCTCTCAGGGGCTGACATGGATCTTTGGGTACTTCTGGAGTCTCCCCAGGGGAGTCAGGCCTCGTCTCGAGTGGGGGCATGCACGTGCGCTTTCCTTCCAGGCTGTAGCAGCAATGTCACGCTTCCCGTCGCGTGGATCAAAGGATCTGTGGTTTTCCCTCGAGGCTTTCCCTCGAGGCTTTCCCACAGGGCTGTCCCACGTGCCACCGTGTTGTGAGTCGATCCTCGGCGTGAAAGATGAGCCAGTGCAGGGCAAAGAGGTTCCTCTGGAATGGACTGAGACATCTGGGGGACTCTTGGAATGGTGGTACGACCATGGAGTTCCTCTCGCCCTTCCTGTTGAGAGTGCCTCCTCTTGAGATGCGACGGGAACGCCGGGAATTCTTTCCCGTTGAAAGCAGGGAAAGGATCCCTCATCTCGAGCTCCGAGGGGGAAACTGGGCTCCTCTGGATGTGGGCGGGACCATCGTGCTTCCTCTCGAGTGGAGACGGGTATGGCGGTGAACTTCTTGAGTTGCAGCAATGGTGTGAAAGACCCTTTCGAAGTTCCAGAGGTTAGGTGTCATTAGTCTCCAGAGGCCTCATCGGAAATAGGCCTCATCTCGCCTGGAAGGGAGAACTTCCTGGATTTTCTCGAGTTGCGGCAGGTGTTCTCGAGTTACGACGGGGACCTCAGGGACCCGCCCTGGTGGCCTCAGGAGAGCCAGTCCCCATGCGAGTTGCTAGGGGGTCTCTCGGGATTCCTCTCCCGTCGATACCGGGGCCAAAAAGCTTGTGTGGAGTCAGGGCCGGAACCGAGGATTCCTCTCAGGGGCTGACATGGATCTTTGGGTACTTCTGGAGTCTCCCCAGGGGAGTCAGGCCTCGTCTCGAGTGGGGGCATGCACGTGCGCTTTCCTTCCAGGCTGTAGCAGCAATGTCACGCTTCCCGTCGCGTGGATCAAAGGATCTGTGGTTTTCCCTCGAGGCTTTCCCTCGAGGCTTTCCCACAGGGCTGTCCCACGTGCCACCGTGTTGTGAGTCGATCCTCGGCGTGAAAGATGAGCCAGTGCAGGGCAAAGAGGTTCCTCTGGAATGGACTGAGACATCTGGGGGACTCTTGGAATGGTGGTACGACCATGGAGTTCCTCTCGCCTTTCCTGTTGAGAGTGCCTCCTCTTGAGATGCGACGGGAACGCCGGGAATTCTTTCCCTTTGAAACCAGGGAAAGGATCCCTCATCTCGAGCTACGAGGGGGAAACGGGGCTCCTCTGGATGTGGGCGGGACCATCGTGCTTCCTCTCGAGTGGAGACGGGTATGGCGGTGAACTTCTTGAGTTGCAGCAAGGGTGTGAAAGACCCTTTCGAAGTTCCAGAGGTTTGGTGTCATTAGTCTCCAGAGGCTTCATCGGAAATAGGCCTCATCTCGCCTGGAAGGGAGAACTTCCTGGATTTTCTCGAGTTGCAGCAGGAGTTCTCGAGTTACGACGGGGACCTCAGGGACCCGCCCTGGTGGCCTCCGGAGAGGCCAGTCCCCATGCGAGTTGCTAGGGGGCCTCTCGGGATTCCTCTCCCGTCGATACCGGGGCCAAAAACCTTGTTTGGAGTCAGGGCCGGAACCGAGGATTCCTCTCAGGGGCTGACATGGATCTTTGGGTACTTCTGGAGTCTCCCCAGGGGAGTCAGGCCTCGTCTCGAGTGGGGGCATGCACGTGCGCTTTCCTTCCAGGCTGTAGCAGCAATGTCACGCTTCCCGTCGCGTGGATCAAAGGATCTGTGGTTTTCCCTCGAGGCTTTCCCTCGAGGCTTTCCCACAGGGCTGTCCCACGTACCACCGTGTTGTGAGTCGATCCTCGGCGTGAAAGATGAGCCAGTGCAGGGCAAAGAGGTTCCTCTGGAATGGACTGAGACATCTGGGGGACTCTTGGAATGGTGGTACGACCATGGAGTTCCTCTCGCCTTTCCTGTTGAGAGTGCCTCCTCTTGAGATGCGACAAGAACGCCGGGAATTTTTTCCCGTTGAAAGCAGGGAAAGGATCCCTCATCTCGAGCTACGAGGGGGAAACGGGGCTCCTCTGGATGTAGGCGGGACCATCGTGCTTTCTCTCGAGTGGAGACGGGTATGGCGGTGAACTTCTTGAGTTGCAGCAAGGGTGTGAAAGACCCTTTCGAAGTTCCAGAGGTTAGGTGTCATTAGTCTCCAGACGCCTCATCGGAAATAGGCCTCATCTCGCCTGGAAGGGAGAACTTCCTTGATTTTCTCGAGTTGCGGCAGGTGTTCTCGAGTTACGACGGGGACCTCAGGGACCCGCCCTGTTGGCCTCAGGAGAGGCCAGTCCCTATGCGTGTTGCTAGGGGGCCCCTCGGTATTCCTCTCCCGTCAATACCGGGGCCAAAAACCTTGTGTGGAGTCAGGGCCGGAACCGAGGATTCCTCTCAGGGACTGATATGGATCTTTGGGTACTTCTGGAGTCTCGCCAGGGGAGACAGGCCTCGTCTCGTGTGGGGGCATGCACGTGCCCTTTCCTTAAAGGCTGTAGCAGCAATGTCACGATTCCCGTCGCGTGGATCAAAGGATCTATGGTTTTCCCTCGAGGCTTTCCCTCGAGGCTTTCTCACAGGGCTGTCCCACGTGACACCGTGGTGTGAGTCGATTCTCGGCGTGAAAAATGAGCCAGTGCAGGGCAAAGAGGTTCCTCTCGAATGGACTGAGACATCTGGGGGACTCTTGGAATGGTGGTACGACCATGGAGTTCCTCTCGCCTTTCCTGTTGAGAGTGCCTCCTCTTGAGATGCGACGGGAACGCCGGGAATTCTTTCCCGTTGAAAGCAGGGAAAGGATCCCTCATCTCGAGCTCCGAGGGGGAAACGGGGCTCCTCTGGATGTGGGCGGGACCATCGTGCTTCCTCTCGAGTGGAGACGGGTATGGCGCTGAACTTCTTGAGTTGCAGCAAGGGTGTGAAAGACCCTTTCGAAGTTCCAGAGGTTAGGTGTCATTAGTCTCCAGACGCCTCATCGGAAATAGGCCTCATCTCGCCTGGAAGGGAGAACTTCCTGGATTTTCTCGAGTTGCGGCAGGTGTTCTCGAGTTACGACGGGGACCTCAGGGACCCGCCATGGTGGCCTCAGGAGAGGCCCGTCCCCATGCGAGTTGCTAGGGGGCCTCTCGGGATTCCTCTCCCGTCGATACCGGGGCCAAAAACCTTGTGTGGAGTCAGGGCCGGAACCGAGGATTCCTCTCAGGGGCTGACATGGATCTTTGGGTACTTCTGGAGTCTCCCCAGGGGAGTCAGGCCTCGTCTCGAGTGGGGGCATGCACGTGCGCTTTCCTTCCAGGCTGTAGCAGCAATGTCACGCTTCCCGTCGCGTGGATCAAATGATGTGTGGTTTTCCCTAGAGGCTTTCCCACAGGGCTGCCCACGTGCCACCGTGGTGTGAGTCGATCCTCGGCGTGAAAGATGAGCCAGTGCAGGGCAAAGAGGTTCCTCTGGAATGGACTGAGACATCTGGGGGACTCTTGGAATGGTGGTACGACCATGGAGTTCCTCTCGCCTTTCCTGTTGAGAGTGCCTCCTCTTGAGATACGACGGGAACGCCGGGAATACTTTCTCGTTGAAAGCAGGGAAAGGATCCCTCATCTCGAGCTCCGAGGGGGAAACGGGGCTCCTCTGGATGTGGGCGGGACCATCATGCTTCCTCTCGAGTGGAGACGGGTATGGCGGTGAACTTCTTGAGTTGCAGCAAGGGTGTGAAAGACCCTTTCGAAGTTCCAGAGGTTTGGTGTCATTAGTCTCCAGAGGCCTCATCGGAAATAGGCCTCATCTCGCCTGGAAGGGAGAACTTCCTGGATTTTCTCGAGTTGCGGCAGGTGTTCTCGAGTTACGACGGGGACCTCAGGGACCGGCCCTGGTGGCCTCAGGAGAGGCCAGTCCCCATGCGAGTTGCTAGGGGGCCTCTCGGGATTCCTCTCCCGTCGATACCGGGGCCAAAAAGCTTGTGTGGAGTCAGGGCCGGAACCAAGGATTCCTCTCAGGGGCTGACATGGATCTTTGGGTACTTCTGGAGTCTCCCCAGGGGAGTCAGGCCTCGTCTCGAGTGGGGGCATGCACGTGCGCTTTCCTTCCAGGCTGTAGCAGCAATGTCACGCTTCCCGTCGCGTGGATCAAAGGATCTGTGGTTTTCCCTCGAGGCTTTCCCTCGAGGCTTTCCCACAGGGCTGTCCCACGTGCCACCGTGGTGTGAGTCGATCCTCGGCGTGAAAGATGAGCCAGTGCAGGGCAAAGAGTTTCCTCTGGAATGGACTGAGACATCTGGGGGACTCTTGGAATGGTGGTACGACCATGGAGTTCATCTCGCCTTTCCTGTTGAAAGTGCCTCCTCTTGAGATGCGACGGGAACGCCGGGAATTCTTTCCCGTAGAAAGCAGGGAAAGGATCCCTCATCTCGAGCTAGGAGGGGGAAACGGGGCTCCTCTGGATGTGGGCGGGACCATCGTGCTTCCTTTCGAGTGGAGACGGGTATGGCGGTGAACTTCTTGAGTTGCAGCAAGGGTGTGAAAGACCCTTTCGAAGTTTCAGAGGTTTGGTGTCATTAGTCTCCAGAGGCCTCATCGGAAATAGGCCTCATCTCGCCTGGAAGGGAGAACTTCCTGGATTTTCTCGAGTTGCGGCAGGTGTTCTCGAGTTACGACGGGGACCTCAGGGACCGGCCCTGGTGGCCTCAGGAGAGGCCAGTCCCCATGCGAGTTGCTAGGGGGCCTCTCGGGATTCCTCTCCCGTCGATACCGGGGCCAAAAAGCTTGTGTGGAGTCAGGGCCGGAACCGAGGATTCCTCTCAGGGGCTGACATGGATCTTTGGGTACTTCTGGAGTCTCCCCAGGGGAGTCAGGCCTCGTCTCGAGTGGGGGCATGCACGTGCGCTTTCCTTCCAGGCTGTAGCAGCAATGTCACGCTTCCCGTCGCGTGGATCAAAGGATCTGTGGTTTTCCCTCGAGGCTTTCCCTCGAGGCTTTCCCACAGGGCTGTCCCACGTGCCACCGTGTTGTGAGTCGATCCTCGGCGTGAAAGATGAGCCAGTGCAGGGCAAAGAGGTTCCTCTGGAATGGACTGAGACATCTGGGGGACTCTTGGAATGGTGGTACGACCATGGAGTTCTTCTCGCCTTTCCTGTTGAGATTGCCTCCTCTTGAGATGCGACGGGAACGCCGGGAATTCTTTCCCGTTGAAAGCAGGGAAAGGATCCCTCATCTCGAGCTAGGAGGGGGAAACGGGGCTCCTCTGGATGTGGGCGGGACCATCGTGCTTCCTCTCGAATGGAGACGGGTATGGCGGTGAACTTCTTGAGTTGCAGCAAGGGTGTGAAAGACCCTTTCGAAGTTCCAGAGGTTTGGTGTCATTAGTCTCCAGAGGCCTCATCGGAAATAGGCCTCATCTCGCCTGGAAGGGAGAACTTCCTGGATTTTCTCGAGTTGCGGCAGGTGTTCTGGAGTTACGACGGGGACCTCAGGGACCGGCCCTGGTGGCCTCAGGAGAGGCCAGTCCCCATGCGAGTTGCTAGGGGGCCTCTCGGGATTCCTCTCCCGTCGATACCGGGGCCAAAAAGCTTGTGTGGAGTCAGGGCCGGAACCGAGGATTCCTCTCAGGGGCTGACATGGATCTTTGGGTACTTCTGGAGTCTCCCCAGGGGAGTCAGGCCTCGTCTCGAGTGGGGGCATGCACGTGCGCTTTCCTTCCAGGCTGTAGCAGCAATGTCACGCTTCCCGTCGCGTGGATCAAAGGATCTGTGGTTTTCCCTCGAGGCTTTCCCTCGAGGCTTTCCCACAGGGCTGTCCCACGTGCCACCGTGTTGTGAGTCGATCCTCGGCGTGAAAGATGAGCCAGTGCAGGGCAAAGAGGTTCCTCTGGAATGGACTGAGACATCTGGGGGACTCTTGGAATGGTGGTACGACCATGGAGTTCCTCTCGCCCTTCCTGTTGAGAGTGCCTCCTCTTGAGATGCGACGGGAACGCCGGGAATTCTTTCCCGTTGAAAGCAGGGAAAGGATCCCTCATCTCGAGCTACGAGGGGGAAACGGGGCTCCTCTGGATGTGGGCGGGACCATCGTGCTTCCTCTCGAGTGGAGACGGGTATGGCGGTGAACTTCTTGAGTCGCAGCAAGGGTGTGAAAGACCCTTTCGAAGTTCCAGAGGTTAGGTGTCATTAGTCTCCAGACGCCTCATCAGAAATAGGCCTCATCTCGCCTGGAAGGGAGAACTTCCTGGATTTTCTCGAGTTGCGGCAGGTGCCTTCGAGTTACGACGAGGACCTCAGGGACCCGCCCTGGTGGCCTCAGGAGAGGCCAGTCCCCATGCGAGTTGCTAGGGGGCCTCTCGGGATTCCTCTCCCGTCGATACCGGGGCCAAAAACCTTGTGTGGAGTCAGAGCCGGAACCGAGGATTCCTCTCAGGGGCTGACATGGATCTTTGGGTACTTCTGGAGTCTCCCCAGGGGAGTCAGGCCTCGTCTCGAGTGGGGGCATGCACGTGCGCTTTCCTTCCAGGCTGTAGCAGCAATGTCACGCTTCCCGTCGCGTGGATCAAAGGATCTGTGGTTTTCCCTCGAGGCTTTCCCTCGAGGCTTTCCCACAGGGCTGTCCCATGTGCCACCCTGGTGTGAGTCGATCCTCGGCGTGAAAGATGAGCCAGTGCAGGGCAAAGAGGTTCCTCTGGAATGGACTGAGACATCTGGGGGACTCTTGGAATGGTGGTACGACCATGCAGTTCCTCTCGCCTTTCCTGTTGAGAGTGCCTCCTCTTGAGATGCGACGGGAACGCCGGGAATTCTTTCCCGTTGAAAGCAGGGAAAGGATCCCTCATCTCGAGCTACGAGGGGGAAACGGGGCTCCTCTGGATGTGGGCGGGACCATCGTGCTTCCTCTCAAGTGGAGACGGGTATGGCGGTGAACTTCTTGAGTTGCAGCAAGGGTGTGAAAGACCCTTTCGAAGTTCCAGAGGTTAGGTGTCATTAGTCTCCAGACGCCTCATCGGAAATAGGCCTCATCTCGCCTGGAAGGGAGAACTTCCTGGATTTTCTCGAGTTGTGGCAGGTGTTCTCGAGTTACGACGGGGACCTCAGGGACCCGCCCTGGTGGCCTCAGGAGTGGCCAGTCCCCATGCGAGGTGCTAGGGGGCCTCTCGGGATTCCTCTCCCGTCGATACCGGGGCCAAAAACCTTGTGTGGAGTCAGGGCCGGAACCGAGGATTCCTCTCAAGGGCTGACATGGATCTTTGGGTACTTGTGGAGTCTCCCCAGGGGAGTCAGGCCTCGTCTTGAGTGGGGGCATGCATGTGCGCTTTCCTTCCAGGCTGTAGCAGCAATGTCACGCTTCCCGTGGCGTGGATCAAAGGATCTGTGGTTTTCCCTCGAGGCTTTCCCTCGAGGCTTTCCCACAGGGCTGTTCCACGTGCCACCGTGATGTGAGTCGATTCTCGGCGTGAAAGATGAGCCAGTGCAGGGCAAAGAGGTTCCTCTGGAATGGACTGAGACATCTGGGGGACTCTTGGAATGGTGGTACGACCATGGAGTTCCTCTCGCCTTTCCTGTTGAGAGTGCCTCCTCTTGAGATGCGACGGGAACGCCGGGAATTCGTTCCCGTTGAAAGCAGGGAAAGGATCCCTCATCTCGAGCTACGAGGTGGAAACGGGGCTCCTCTGGATGTGGGCGGGACCATCGTGCTTCCTCTCGAGTGGAGACGGGTATGGCGGTGAACTTCTTGAGTTGCAGCAAGGGTGTGAAGGACCCTTTCGAAGTTCCAGAGGTTAGGTGTCATTAGTCTCCAGAGGCCTCATCGGAAATAGGCCTCATCTCGCCTGGAAGGGAGAACTTCCTGGATTTTCTCGAGTTGCGGCAGGTGTTCTCGAGTTACGACGCGGACCTCAGGGACCCGCCCTGGTGGACTCAGGAGAGGCCAGTCCCCATGCGAGGTGCTAGGGGGCCTCTCGGGATTCCTCTCCCGTCGATACCGGGGCCAAAAACCTTGTGCGGAGTCTGGGCCAGAACCGAGGATTCCTCTCAGGGGCTGACATGGATCTTTGTGTACTTGTGGAGTCTCCCCAGGGGAGTCAGGCCTCGTCTCGAGTGGGGGCATGCATGTGCGCTTTCCTTCCAGGCTGTAGCAGCAATGTCACGCTTCCCGTCGCGTGGATCAAAGGATCTGTGGTTTTCCCTCGAGGCTTTCCCTCGAGGCTTTCCCACAGGGCTGTCCCACGTGCCACCGTGGTGTGAGTCGATCCTCGGCGTGAAAGATGTGCCAGTGCAGGGCAAAGAGGTTCCTCTGGAATGGACTGAGACATCTGGGGGACTCTTGGAATGGTGGTACGACCATGGAGTTCCTCTCGCCTTTCCTGTTGAGAGTGCCTCCTCTTGAGATGCGACGGGAACGCCGGGAATTCGTTCCCGTTGAAAGCAGGGAAAGGATCCCTCATCTCGAGCTAGGAGGGGGAAACGGGGCTCCTCTGGATGTGGGCGGGACCATCGTGCTTCCTCTCGTGTGGAGACGGGTATGGCGGTGAACTTCTTGAGTTGCAGCAAGGGTGTGAAAGACCCTTTCGATGTTCCAGAGGTTAGGTGTCATTAGTCTCCAGACGCCTCATCGGAAATAGGCCTCATCTCGCCTGGAAGGGAGAACTTCCTGGATTTTCTCGAGTTGCGGCAGGTGTTCTCGAGTTACGACGCGGACCTCAGGGACCCGCCCTGGTGGCCTCAGGAGAGGCCAGTCCCCATGCGAGGTGCTAGGGGGCCTCTCGGGATTCCTCTCCCGTCGATACCGGGGCCAAAAACCTTGTGCGGAGTCAGGGCCAGAACCGAGGATTCCACTCAGGGGCTGACATGGATCTTTGTGTACTTGTGGAGTCTCCCCAGGGGAGTCAGGCCTCGTCTCGAGTGGGGGCATGCATGTGCGCTTTCCTTCCAGGCTGTAGCAGCAATGTCACGCTTCCCGTCGCGTGGATCAAAGGATCTGTGATTTTCCCTCGAGGCTTTCCCTCGAGGCTTTCCCACAGGGCTGTCCCACGTGCCACCGTGGTGTGAGTCGATCCTTGGCGTGAAAGATGAGCCAGTGCAGGGCAAAGAGGTTCCTCTGGAATGGACTGAGACATCTGGGGGACTCTTGGAATGGTGGTACGACCATGGAGTTCCTCTCGCCTTTCCTGTTGAGAGTGCCTCCTCTTGAGATGCGACGTGAATGCCGGGAATTCTTTCCCGTTGAAAGCAGGGAAAGGATCCCTCATCTCGAGCTACGAGGGGGAAACGGGGCTCCTCTTAATGTGGGCGGGACAATCGTGCTTCCTCTCGAGTGGAGACGGGTATGGCAGTGAACTTCTTGAGTTGCAGCAAGGGTGTGAAAGACCCTTTCGAAGTTCCAGAGGTTAGGTGTCATTAGTCTCCAGACGCCTCATCGGAAATAGGCCTCATCTCGCCTGGAAGGGAGAACTTCCTGGATTTTCTCGAGTTGCGGCAGGTGTTCTCGAGTTACGACGGGGACCTCAGGGACCCGCCCTGGTGGCCTCAGGAGAGGCCAGTCCCCATGCGAGTTGCTAGGGGGCCTCTCGAGATTCCTCTCCCGTCGATACCGGGGCCAAAAACCTTGTGTGGAGTCAGGGCCGGAACCGAGGATTCCTCTCAGGGGCTGACATGTATCTTTGGGTACTTCTGGAGTCTCCCCAGGGAAGTCAGGCCTCGTCTCGAGTGGGGGAATGCACGTGCGCTTTCCTTCCAGGCTGTAGCAGCAATGTCACGCTTCCCGTCGCGTGGATCAAAGGATCTGTGGTTTTCCCTCGAGGCTTTCCCTCGAGGCTTTCCCACAAGCCTCTCCCACGTGCCACCGTGGTGTGAGTCGATCCTCGGCGTGAAAGATGAGCCAGTGCAGGGCAAAGAGGTTCCTCTGGAATGGACTGAGACATCTGGGGGACTCTTGGAATGGTGGTACGACCATGGAGTTCCTCTCGCCTTTCCTGTTGAGAGTGCCTCCTCTTGAGATGCGACGGGAACGCCGGGAATTCTTTCCCGTTGAAAGCAGGGAAAGGATCCCTCATCTCGAGCTACGAGGGGGAAACGGGGCTCCTCTGGATTTGGGAGGGACCTTCGTGCTTCCTCGCGAGTGGAGACGGGTATGGCGGTGAACTTCTTGAGTTGCAGCAAGGGTGTGAAAGACCCTTTCGAAGTTCCAGAGGTTAGGTGTCATTAGTCTCCAGACGCCTCATCGGAAATAGGCCTCATCTAGCCTGCAAGGGAGAATTTCCTGGATTTTCTCGAGTTGCAGCCGGTGTTCTCGAGTTATGATGGGGACCTCAGGGACCCGCCCTGGTGGCCTCAGGAGAGGCCAGTCCCCAGGCGAGTTGCTAGGGGGCCTCTCGGGATTCCTCTCCCTTCGATACCGGGGCCAAAAACCTTGTGTGGAGTCAGGGCCGGAACCGAGGATTCCTCTCAGGGGCTGACATGGATCTTTGGGTACTTGTGGAGTCTCCACAGGGGAGTCAGGCCTCGTCTCGAGTGGGGGCATGCACGTGTGCTTTCCTTCCAGGCTGTAGCAGTAATGTCACGCTTCCCGTGGCCTGGATCAAAGGATCTGTGGTTTTCCCTCGAGGCTTTCCCTCGAGGCATTCCCACAGGGCTGTCCCACGTGCCACCGTGGTGTGAGTCGATCCTCGGCGTGAAAGATGAGCCAGTGCAGGGCAAAGAGGTTCCTCTGGAATGGACTGAGACTTCTGGGGGACTCTTGGAATGGTGGTACGACCATGGAGTTCCTCTCGCCTTTCCTGTTGAGATTGCCTCCTCTTGAGATGCGCCGGGAACGCCGGGAATTCTTTCCCGTTGAAAGCAGGGAAAGGATCCCTCATCTCGAGCTACGAGGGGGAAACGGGGATCCTCTGGATGTGGGCGGGACCATCGTGCTTCCTCTCCAGTGGAGACGGGTATGGCGGTGAACTTCTTGAGTCGCAGCAAGGGTGTGAAAGACCCTTTCGAAGTTCCAGAGGTTAGGTGTCATTAGTCTCCAGACGCCTCATCGGAAATACGCCTCATCTCGCCTGGAAGGGAGAACTTCCTGGATTTTCTCGAGTTGCGGCAGGTGCTCTCGAGTTACGACGGGAACCTCAGGGACCCGCTCTGGTGGCCTCAAGAGAGGCCAGTCCCCATGCGAGTTGCTAGGGGGCCTCTCGGGATTCCTCTCCCGTCGATACCGGGGCCAAAAACTTTGTGTGGAGTCAGGGCCGGAACCGAGGATTCCTCTCAGGGGCTGACATGGATCTTTGGGTACTTCTGGAGTCTCCCCAGGGGAGTCAGGCCTCGTCTCGAGTGGGGGCATGCACGTGCGCTTTCCTTCCAGGCTGTAGCAGCAATGTCACGCTTCCCGTCGCGTGGATCAAAGGATCTGCGGTATTCCCTCGAGGCTTTCCCTCAAGGCTTTCCCACAGGGCTGTCCCACGTGCCACCGTGGTGTGAGTCGATCCTCGGCATGAAAGATGAGCCATTGCAGGGCAAAGAGGTTCCTCTGGAATGGACTGAGACATCTGGGGGACTCTTGGAATGGTGGAACGACCATGGAGTTCCTCTCGCCTTTCCTGTTGAGAATGCCTCCTCTTGAGATGCGACGGGAACGCCGGGAATTCTATCCCGTTGAAAGCAGGGAAAGGATCCCTCATCTCGAGCTACGAGGGGGAAACGGGGATCCTCTGGATGTGGGCGGGACCATCGTGCTTCCTCTCGAGTGGAGACGGGTATGGCGGTGAACTTCTTGAGTCGCAGCAAAGGTGTGAAAGACCCTTTCGAAGTTCCAGAGGTTAGGTGTCATTAGTCTCCAGACGCCTCATCGGAAATAGGCCTCATCTCGCCTGGAAGGGAAAACTTCCTGGATTTTCTCGAGTTGCGGCAGGTGTTCTCGAGTTACGACGCGGACCTCAGGGACCCGCCCTGGTGGCCTCAGGAGAGGCCAGTCCCCATGCGAGGTGCTAGGGGGCCTCTCGGGATTCCTCTCCCGTCGATACCGGGGCCAAAAACCTTGTGCGGAGTCAGGGCCAGAACCGAGGATTCCACTCAGGGGCTGACATGGATCTTTGTGTACTTGTGGAGTCTCCCCAGGGGAGTCAGGCCTCGTCTCGAGTGGGGGCATGCATGTGCGCTTTCCTTCCAGGCTGTAGCAGCAATGTCACGCTTCCCGTCGCGTGGATCAAAGGATCTGTGATTTTCCCTCGAGGCTTTCCCTCGAGGCTTTCCCACAGGGCTGTCCCACGTGCCACCGTGGTGTGAGTCGATCCTTGGCGTGAAAGATGAGCCAGTGCAGGGCAAAGAGGTTCCTCTGGAATGGACTGAGACATCTGGGGGACTCTTGGAATGGTGGTACGACCATGGAGTTCCTCTCGCCTTTCCTGTTGAGAGTGCCTCCTCTTGAGATGCGACGTGAATGCCGGGAATTCTTTCCCGGTGAAAGCAGGGAAAGGATCCCTCATCTCGAGCTACGAGGGGGAAACGGGGCTCCTCTTAATGTGGGCGGGACAATCGTGCTTCCTCTCGAGTGGAGACGGGTATGGCAGTGAACTTCTTGAGTTGCAGCAAGGGTGTGAAAGACCCTTTCGAAGTTCCAGAGGTTAGGTGTCATTAGTCTCCAGACGCCTCATCGGAAATAGGCCTCATCTCGCCTGGAAGGGAGAACTTCCTGGATTTTCTCGAGTTGCGGCAGGTGTTCTCGAGTTACGACGGGGACCTCAGGGACCCGCCCTGGTGGCCTCAGGAGAGGCCAGTCCCCATGCGAGTTGCTAGGGGGCCTCTCGAGATTCCTCTCCCGTCGATACCGGGGCCAAAAACCTTGTGTGGAGTCAGGGCCGGAACCGAGGATTCCTCTCAGGGGCTGACATGTATCTTTGGGTACTTCTGGAGTCTCCCCAGGGAAGTCAGGCCTCGTCTCGAGTGGGGGAATGCACGTGCGCTTTCCTTCCAGGCTGTAGCAGCAATGTCACGCTTCCCGTCGCGTGGATCAAAGGATCTGTGGTTTTCCCTCGAGGCTTTCCCTCGAGGCTTTCCCACAAGCCTCTCCCACGTGCCACCGTGGTGTGAGTCGATCCTCGGCGTGAAAGATGAGCCAGTGCAGGGCAAAGAGGTTCCTCTGGAATGGACTGAGACATCTGGGGGACTCTTGGAATGGTGGTACGACCATGGAGTTCCTCTCGCCTTTCCTGTTGAGAGTGCCTCCTCTTGAGATGCGACGGGAACGCCGGGAATTCTTTCCCGTTGAAAGCAGGGAAAGGATCCCTCATCTCGAGCTACGAGGGGGAAACGGGGCTCCTCTGGATTTGGGAGGGACCTTCGTGCTTCCTCGCGAGTGGAGACGGGTATGGCGGTGAACTTCTTGAGTTGCAGCAAGGGTGTGAAAGACCCTTTCGAAGTTCCAGAGGTTAGGTGTCATTAGTCTCCAGACGCCTCATCGGAAATAGGCCTCATCTAGCCTGCAAGGGAGAATTTCCTGGATTTTCTCGAGTTGCAGCCGGTGTTCTCGAGTTATGATGGGGACCTCAGGGACCCGCCCTGGTGGCCTCAGGAGAGGCCAGTCCCCAGGCGAGTTGCTAGGGGGCCTCTCGGGATTCCTCTCCCTTCGATACCGGGGCCAAAAACCTTGTGTGGAGTCAGGGCCGGAACCGAGGATTCCTCTCAGGGGCTGACATGGATCTTTGGGTACTTGTGGAGTCTCCACAGGGGAGTCAGGCCTCGTCTCGAGTGGGGGCATGCACGTGTGCTTTCCTTCCAGGTTGTAGCAGTAATGTCACGCTTCCCGTGGCCTGGATCAAAGGATCTGTGGTTTTCCCTCGAGGCTTTCCCTCGAGGCATTCCCACAGGGCTGTCCCACGTGCCACCGTGGTGTGAGTCGATCCTCGGCGTGAAAGATGAGCCAGTGCAGGGCAAAGAGGTTCCTCTGGAATGGACTGAGACTTCTGGGGGACTCTTGGAATGGTGGTACGACCATGGAGTTCCTCTCGCCTTTCCTGTTGAGATTGCCTCCTCTTGAGATGCGCCGGGAACGCCGGGAATTCTTTCCCGTTGAAAGCAGGGAAAGGATCCCTCATCTCGAGCTACGAGGGGGAAACGGGGATCCTCTGGATGTGGGCGGGACCATCGTGCTTCCTCTCCAGTGGAGACGGGTATGGCGGTGAACTTCTTGAGTCGCAGCAAGGGTGTGAAAGACCCTTTCGAAGTTCCAGAGGTTAGGTGTCATTAGTCTCCAGACGCCTCATCGGAAATACGCCTCATCTCGCCTGGAAGGGAGAACTTCCTGGATTTTCTCGAGTTGCGGCAGGTGCTCTCGAGTTACGACGGGAACCTCAGGGACCCGCTCTGGTGGCCTCAAGAGAGGCCAGTCCCCATGCGAGTTGCTAGGGGGCCTCTCGGGATTCCTCTCCCGTCAATACCGGGGCCAAAAACTTTGTGTGGAGTCAGGGCCGGAACCGAGGATTCCTCTCAGGGGCTGACATGGATCTTTGGGTACTTCTGGAGTCTCCCCAGGGGAGTCAGGCCTCGTCTCGAGTGGGGGCATGCACGTGCGCTTTCCTTCCAGGCTGTAGCAGCAATGTCACGCTTCCCGTCGCGTGGATCAAAGGATCTGCGGTATTCCCTCGAGGCTTTCCCTCAAGGCTTTCCCACAGGGCTGTCCCACGTGCCACCGTGGTGTGAGTCGATCCTCGGCATGAAAGATGAGCCATTGCAGGGCAAAGAGGTTCCTCTGGAATGGACTGAGACATCTGGGGGACTCTTGGAATGGTGGTACGACCATGGAGTTCCTCTCGCCTTTCCTGTTGAGAATGCCTCCTCTTGAGATGCGACGGGAACGCCGGGAATTCTATCCCGTTGAAAGCAGGGAAAGGATCCCTCATCTCGAGCTACGAGGGGGAAACGGGGATCCTCTGGATGTGGGCGGGACCATCGTGCTTCCTCTCGAGTGGAGACGGGTATGGCGGTGAACTTCTTGAGTCGCAGCAAAGGTGTGAAAGACCCTTTCGAAGTTCCAGAGGTTAGGTGTCATTAGTCTCCAGACGCCTCATCGGAAATAGGCCTCATCTCGCCTGGAAGGGAAAACTTCCTGGATTTTCTCGAGTTGCAGCCGGTGTTCTCGAATTACGATGGGGACCTCAGGGACCCGCCCTGGTGGCCTCAGGAGAGGCCAGTCCCCATGCGAGTTGCTAGGGGGCCTCTCGGGATTCCTCTCCCTTCGATACCGGGGCCAAAAACCTTGTGTGGAGTCAGGGCCGGAACCGAGGATTCCTCTCAGGGGCTGACATGGATCTTTGGGTACTTGTGGAGTCTCCCCAGGGGAGTCAGGCCTCGTCTCGAGTGGGGGCATGCACGTGCGCTTTCCTTCCAGGCTGTAGCAGCAATGTCACGCTTCCCGTCGCGTGGATCAAAGGATCTGTGATTTTCCCTCGAGGCTTTCCCTCGAGGCTTTCCCACAGGGCTGTCCCACGTGCCACCGTGGTGTGAGTCGATCCTCGGCGTGAAAGATGAGCCAGTGCAGGGCAAAGAGGTTCCTCTGGAATGGACTGAGACATCTGGGGGACTCTTGGAATGGTGGTACGACCATGGAGTTCCTCTCGCCTTTCCTGTTGAGAGTGCCTCCTCTTGAGATGCGACGGGAACGCCGGCAATTCTTTCCCGTGGAAAGCAGGGAAAGGATCCCTCATCTCGAGCTACGAGGGGGAAACGGGGCTCGTCTGGATCTGGGCGGGACCATCGTGCTTCCCTTCGAGTGGAGACGGGTATGGCGGTGAACTTCTTGAGTTGCAGCAAGGGTGTGAAAGACCCTTTCGAAGTTCCAGAGGTTAGGTGTCATTAGTCTCCAGACGCCTCATCGGAAATAGGCCTAATCTCGCCTGGAAGGGAGAACTTCCTGGATTTTCTCGAGTTGCGGCAGGTGTTCTTGAGTTACGACGGGGACCTCAGGGACCCGCCCTGGTGGCCTAAGGAGAGGCCAGTCCCCATGCGAGTTGCTAGGGGGCCTCTTGGGGTTCCTCTCCCGTCAATTCCGGGGCCATAAACCTTGTGTGTAGTCAGGGCCGGAACCGAGGATTCCTCTCAGGGGCTGACATGGATCTTTGGGTACTTCTGGAGTCTCCCCAGGGGAGTCAGGCCTCGTCTCGAGTGGGCGCATGCACGTGCGCTTTCCTTCGAGGCTGTAGCAGCAATGTCACGCTTCTTGTGGCGTGGATCAAAGGATCTGTGGTTTTCCCTCGAGGCTTTCCCTCGAGGCTTTCCCACAGGGCTGTCCCACGTGCCACCGTGGTGTGAATCGATCCTCGGGGTGAAAGATGAGCCAGTGCAGGGCAAAGAAGTTCCTCTGGAATGGACTGAGACATCTGGGGGACTCTTGGAATGGTGGTACGACCATGGAGTTCCTCTCGCCTTTCCTGTTGAGAGTGCCTCCTCTTGAGATGCGACGGGAACGCCGGGAATTCTTTCCCGTTGAATGCAGGGAAAGGATCCCTCATCTCGAGCTACGAGGGGGAAACGGGGCTCCTCTGGATGTGGGCGGGACCGTCGTGCTTCCTCTCGAGTGGACACGGGTATGGCGGTGAACTTCTTGAGTTGCAGCAAGGGTGTGAAAGACCCTTTCGAAGTTCCAGAGGTTAGGTGTCATTAGTCTCCAGAAGCCTCATCGGAAATAGGCCTCATCTCGCCTGGAAGGGAGAACTTCCTGGATTTTCTCGAGTTGCGGCAGGTGTTCTCGAGTTACGACGGGGACCTCAGGGACCCGCCCTGGTGGCCTCAGGAGAGGCCAGTCCCCATGCGAGGTGATAGGGGGCCTCTCGGGATTCCTCTCCCGTCGATACCGGGGCCATAAACCTTGTGTGGAGTCAGGGCCGGAACCAAGGATTCTTCTCAGGGGCTGAGATGGATCTTTGGGTACTTCTGAGGTCTCCCCAGCGGAGTCAGGCCTCGTCTCGAGTGGGGGCATGCACGTGCGCTTTCCTTCCAGGCTGTAGCAGCAATGTCACGCTTCCCGTGGCGTGGATCAAAGGATCTGTGGTTTTTCCTCGAGGCTTTCCCACAGGGCTGTCCCACGTGCCACCGTGGTGTGAGTCGATCCTAGGCGTGAAAGATGAGCCAATGCAGGGCAAAGAGGTTCCTCTGGAATGGACTGAGACATCTGGGGGACTCTTGGCATGGTGGTACGACCATGGAGTTCTTCTCGCCTTTCCTGTTGAGAGTGCCTCCTCTTGAGATGCGATGGGAACGCTGGGAATTCTTTCCCGTTGAAAGCAGGGAAAGGATCCCTCATCTCGAGCTACGAGTGGGAAACGGGGCTCCTCTGGATGTGGGCGGGACCATCGTGCTTCCTCTCGAGTGGAGACGGGTATGGCGGTGAACTTCTTGAGTTGCAGCAAGGGTGTGAAAGACCCTTTCGAAGTTGCAGAGGTTAGGTGTCATTAGTCTCCAGATGCCTCATCGGAAACAGGCCTCATCTCGCCTGGAAGGGAGAACTTCCTGGATATTCTCGAGTTGCGACAGGTGTTCTCGAGTTACGACGGGGACCTCAGGGACCCGCCCTGGTGGCCTCAGGAGAGGCCAGTCCCCATGCGAGTTGCTAGGGGGCCTCTCGGGATTTCTCTCTCGTCGATACCGGGGCCAAAAACCTTGTGTGGAGTCAGGGCCGGAACCGAGGATTCCTCTCATGGGTGACATGGATCTTTGGGTACTTCTGGAGTCTCCCCAGAGGAGTCAGGCCTCGTCTCGAGTGGGGGCATGCACGTGCGCTTTCCTTCCAGGCTGTAGCAGCAATGTCACGCTTCCCGTCGCGTGGATCAAAGGATCTGTGGTTTTCCCTCGAGGCTTTCCCACAGGGCTGTCCCACGTGCCACCGTGGTGTGAGTCGATCCTCGGCATGAAAGATGAGCCATTGCAGGGCAAAGAGGTTCCTCTGGAATGGACTGAGACATCTGGGGGACTCTTGGAATGGTGGTACGACCATGGAGTTCCTCTCGCCTTTCCTGTTGAGAATGCCTCCTCTTGAGATGCGACGGGAACGCCGGGAATTCTATCCCGTTGAAAGCAGGGAAAGGATCCCTCATCTCGAGCTACGAGGGGGAAACGGGGATCCTCTGGATGTGGGCGGGACCATCGTGCTTCCTCTCGAGTGGAGACGGGTATGGCGGTGAACTTCTTGAGTCGCAGCAAAGGTGTGAAAGACCCTTTCGAAGTTCCAGAGGTTAGGTGTCATTAGTCTCCAGACGCCTCATCGGAAATAGGCCTCATCTCGCCTGGAAGGGAAAACTTCCTGGATTTTCTCGAGTTGCAGCCGGTGTTCTCGAATTACGATGGGGACCTCAGGGACCCGCCCTGGTGGCCTCAGGAGAGGCCAGTCCCCATGCGAGTTGCTAGGGGGCCTCTCGGGATTCCTCTCCCTTCGATACCGGGGCCAAAAACCTTGTGTGGAGTCAGGGCCGGAACCGAGGATTCCTCTCAGGGGCTGACATGGATCTTTGGGTACTTGTGGAGTCTCCCCAGGGGAGTCAGGCCTCGTCTCGAGTGGGGGCATGCACGTGCGCTTTCCTTCCAGGCTGTAGCAGCAATGTCACGCTTCCCGTCGCGTGGATCAAAGGATCTGTGATTTTCCCTCGAGGCTTTCCCTCGAGGCTTTCCCACAGGGCTGTCCCACGTGCCACCGTGGTGTGAGTCGATCCTCGGCGTGAAAGATGAGCCAGTGCAGGGCAAAGAGGTTCCTCTGGAATGGACTGAGACATCTGGGGGACTCTTGGAATGGTGGTACGACCATGGAGTTCCTCTCGCCTTTCCTGTTGAGAGTGCCTCCTCTTGAGATGCGACGGGAACACCGGGAATTCTTTCCCGTTGAAAGCAGGGAAAGGATCCCTCATCTCGAGCTACGAGGGGGAAACGGGGCTCCTCTGGATGTGGGCGGGACCATCGTGCTTCCTCTCGAGTGGAGACGGGTATGGCGGTGAATTTCTTGAGTTTCAGCAAGGGTGTGAAAGACCCTTTCGAAGTTCCAGAGGTTAGGTGTCATTAATCTCCAGACGCCTCATCGGAAATAGGCCTCATCTCGCCTGGAAAGGAGAACTTCCTGGATTTTCTCGAGTTGCGGCAGGTGTTCTCGAGTTACGACGGGGACCTCAGGGACCCGCCCTGGTGGCCTCAGGAGAGGCCAGTCCCCATGCGAGTTACTAGGGGGCCTCTCGGGATTCCTCTCCCGTCGATACCGGGGCCAAAAACCTTGTGTGGAGTCAGGGCCGGAACCGAGGATTCCTCTCAGGGGCTGACATGGATCTTTGGGTACTTCTGGAGTCTCCTCAGGGGAGTCAGGCCTCGTCTCGAGTGGGGGCATGCACGTGCGCTTTCCTTCCAGGCTGTAGCAGCAATGTCACGCTTCCCGTCGCGTGGATCAAAGGATCTGTGGTTTTCTCTCGAGGCTTTCCCACAGGGCTGTCCCACGTGCCACCGTGGTGTGAGTCGATCCTCGGCGTGAAAGATGAGCCAGTGCAGGGCAAAGAGGTTCCTCTGGAATGGACTGAGACATCTGGGGGACTCTTGGAATGGTGGTACGACCATGGAGTTCCTCTCGCCTTTCCTGTTGAGAGTGCCTCCTCTTGAGATGCGACGGGAACGCCGGCAATTCTTTCCCGTGGAAAGCAGGGAAAGGATCCCTCATCTCGAGCTACGAGGGGGAAACGGGGCTCGTCTGGATCTGGGCGGGACCATCGTGCTTCCCTTCGAGTGGAGACGGGTATGGCGGTGAACTTCTTGAGTTGCAGCAAGGGTGTGAAAGACCCTTTCGAAGTTCCAGAGGTTAGGTGTCATTAGTCTCCAGACGCCTCATCGGAAATAGGCCTAATCTCGCCTGGAAGGGAGAACTTCCTGGATTTTCTCGAGTTGCGGCAGGTGTTCTCGAGTTACGACGGGGACCTCAGGGACCCGCCCTGGTGGCCTAAGGAGAGGCCAGTCCCCATGCGAGTTGCTAGGGGGCCTCTTGGGGTTCCTCTCCCGTCAATTCCGGGGCCATAAACCTTGTGTGTAGTCAGGGCCGGAACCGAGGATTCCTCTCAGGGGCTGACATGGATCTTTGGGTACTTCTGGAGTCTCCCCAGGGGAGTCAGGCCTCGTCTCGAGTGGGCGCATGCACGTGCGCTTTCCTTCGAGGCTGTAGCAGCAATGTCACGCTTCTTGTGGCGTGGATCAAAGAATCTGTGGTTTTCCCTCGAGGCTTTCCCTCGAGGCTTTCCCACAGGGCTGTCCCACGTGCCACCGTGGTGTGAATCGATCCTCGGGGTGAAAGATGAGCCAGTGCAGGGCAAAGAAGTTCCTCTGGAATGGACTGAGACATCTGGGGGACTCTTGGAATGGTGGTACGACCATGGAGTTCCTCTCGCCTTTCCTGTTGAGAGTGCCTCCTCTTGAGATGCGATGGGAACGCTGGGAATTCTTTCCCGTTGAAAGCAGGGAAAGGATCACTCATCTCGAGCTACGAGGGGGAAACGGGGCTCCTCTGGATGTGGGCGGGACCGTCGTGCTTCCTCTCGAGTGGAGACGGGTATGGCGGTGAACTTCTTGAGTTGCAGCAAGGGTGTGAAAGACCCTTTCGAAGTTGCAGAGGTTAGGTGTCATTAGTCTCCAGATGCCTCATCGGAAACAGGCCTCATCTCGCCTGGAAGGGAGAACTTCCTGGATATTCTCGAGTTGCGACAGGTGTTCTCGAGTTACGACGGGGACCTCAGGGACCCGCCCTGGTGGCCTCAGGAGAGGCCAGTCCCCATGCGAGTTGCTAGGGGGCCTCTCGGGATTTCTCTCTCGTCGATACCGGGGCCAAAAACCTTGTGTGGAGTCAGGGCCGGAACCGAGGATTCCTCTCATGGGTGACATGGATCTTTGGGTACTTCTGGAGTCTCCCCAGAGGAGTCAGGCCTCGTCTCGAGTGGGGGCATGCACGTGCGCTTTCCTTCCAGGCTGTAGCAGCAATGTCACTCTTCCCGTCGCGTGGATCAAAGGATCTGTGGTTTTCCCTCGAGGCTTTCCCACAGGGCTGTCCCACGTGCCACCGTGGTGTGAGTCGATCCTAGGCGTGAAAGATGAGCCAGTGCAGGGCAAAGAGGTTCCTCTGGAATGGACTGAGACATCTGGGGGACTCTTGGAATGATGGTACGACCATGGAGTTCCTCTCGCCTTTCCTGTTGAGAGTGCCTCCTCTTGAGATGCGACGGGAACGCCGGGAATTCTTTCCCGTTGAATGCAGGGAAAGGATCCCTCATCTCGAGCTCCGAGGGGGAAACGGGGCTCCTCTGGATGTGGGCGGGACCGTCGTGCTTCCTCTCGAGTGGAGACGGGTATGGCGGTGAACTTCTTGAGTTGCAGCAAGGGTGTGAAAGACCCTTTCGAAGTTCCAGAGGTTAGGTGTCATTAGTCTCCAGACGCCTCATCGGAAATAGGCCTCATCTCGCCTGGAAGGGAGAACTTCCTGGATTTTCTCGAGTTGCGGCAGGTGTTCTCGAGTTACGACGGGGACCTCAGGGACCCGCCCTGATGGCCTCAGGAGAGGCCAGGCCCATGCGAGTTGCTAGGGGGCCTCTCGGGATTCCTCTCCCGTGGATACCGGGGCCAAAAACCTTGTGTGGATTCAGGGCCAGAACCGAGGATTCCTCTCAGGGGTGACATGGATCTTTGGGTACTTCTGGCATCTCCCCAGGGGAGTCAGGCCTCGTCTCGAGTCGGGGCATGCACGTGCGCTTTCCTTCCAGGCTGTAGCAGCAATGTCACTCTTCCCGTCGCGTGGATCAAAGGATCTGTGGTTTTCCCCCGAGGCTTTCCCACAGGGCTGTCCCACGTGCCACCGTGGTGTGAGTCGATCCTCGGCGTGAAAGATGAGCCAGTGCATGGCAAAGAGGTTCCTCTGGAATGGACTGAAACATCTGGGGGACTCTTGGAATGGTGGTACGACCATGGAGTTCCTCTCGCCTTTCCTGTTGAGAGTGCCTCCTCTTGAGATGCGACGGGAACGCCGGGAATTCTTTCCCGTTGAAAGCAGGGAAAGGATCCCTCATCTCGAACTCCGAGGGGGAAACGGGGCTCCTCTGGATGTGGGCGGGACCATCGTGCTTCCTCTGGAGTGGAGACGGGTATGGCGGTGAACTTCTTGAGTTGCAGCAAGGGTGTGAAAGACCCTTTCGAAGTTCCAGAGGTTAGGTGTCATTAGTCTCCAGACGCCTCATCGGAAATAGGCCTCATCTCGCCTGGAAGGGAGAACTTCCTGGGTTTTCTCGAGTTGCGGGAGGTGTTCTCGAGTTAAGACGGGGACCTCAGAGACCCGTCCTGGTGGCCTCAGGAGAGGCCAGTCCCCATGCGAGTTGCTAGGGGGCCTCTCGGTATTCCTCTCCCGCCGATACCGGGGCCAAAAACCTTGTGTGGAGTCAGGGCCGGAACCGAGGATTCCTCTCACGGGTGACATGGATCTTGGGTACTTCTGGAGTCTCCCCAGGGGAGTCAGGCCTCGTCTCGAGTGGGGGCATGCACGTGCGCTTTCCTTCCAGGCTGTAGCAGCAATGGCACGCTTCCCGTCGTGTGGATCAAAGGATCTGTGGTTTTCCCTCGAGGCTTTCCCTCGAGGCTTTCCCACAGGGCTGTCCCACGTGCCACCGTGGTGTGAGTCGATCCTCGGCGTGAAAGATGAGCCAGTGCAGGGCAACGAGGTTCCACTGGAATGGAGTGAAACATCTGGGGGACTCTTGGAATGGTGGTACGACCATGGAGTTCCTCTCGCCTTTCCTGTTGAGAGTGCCTCCTCTTGAGATGCGACGGGAACGCCGGGAATTCTTTCCCGTTGAAAGCAGGGAAAGGATCCCTCATCTCGAACTCCGAGGGGGAAACGGGGCTCCTCTGGATGTGGGCGGGACCATCGTGCTTCCTCTCGAGTGGAGACGGGTATGGCGGTGAACTTCTTGAGTTGCAGCAAGGGTGTGAAAGACCCTTTCGAAGTTCCAGAGGTTAGGTGTCATTAGTCTCCAGACGCCTCATCGGAAATAGGCCTCATCTCGCCTGGAAGGGAGAATTTCCTGGATTTTCTCGAGTTGCGGCAGGTGTTCTCGAGTTACGACGGGGACCTCAGGGCACCGCCCTGGTGGCCTCAGGAGAGGCCATTCCCCATGCGAGTTGCTAGGGGGCCTCTCGGGATTCCTCTTCTGTCGATACCGGGGCCAAAAACCTTGTGTGGAGTCAGGGCATGATCCGAGGATTCCTCTCAGGGGCTGACATGGATCTTTGGGTACTTCTGGAGTCTCCCCAGGGGAGTCAGGCCTCGTCTCGAGTGGTGGCATGCACGTGTGCTTTCCTTACAGGCTGTAGCAGCAATGTCACGCTTGCCGTGGCGTGGATCAAAGGATCTGTGGTTTTCCCTCGAGGCTTTCCCACAGGGCTGTCCCACGTGCCACCGTGGTGTGAGTCGATCCTCGGCGTGAAAGATGAGCCAGTGCAGGGCAAAGAGCTTCCTCTCGAATGGACTGAGACATCTGGGGGACTCTTGGAATGGTGGTACGACCATGGAGTTCCTCTCGCCTTTCCTGTTGAGAGTGCCTCCGCTTGAGATGCGACGGAAACGCCGGGAATTCTTTCCCATTGAAAGCAGGGAAAGGATTCCTCATCTCGAGCTACGAGGGGGAAAGGGGGCTCCTCTGGATGTGGGCGGGAGGATCGTGCTTCCTCTCGAGTGGAGACGGGTATGGCGGTGAACTTCTTCAGTTGCAGCAAGGGTGTGAAAGACCCTTTCGAAGTTACAGAGGTTAGGTGTCATTAGTTTCCAGACGCCTCATCGGAAATAGGCCTCATCCTGCCTGGAAGGGAGAACTTCCTGGATTTTCTCGAGTTGCGGCAGGCGTTCTCGAGTTACGACGGGGACCTCAGGGACCCGCCCTGGTGGCCTCAGGAGAGGCCAGTCCCCATGCGAGTTGCTAGGGGGCCTCTCGGGATTCCTCTCCCGTCGATACCCGGGCCAAAAACCTTGTGTGGAGTCAGGGCCGGAACCGAGGATTCCTCTCAGGGGCTGATATGGATCTTTGGGTACTTCTGGAGTCTCGCCAGGGGAGACAGGCCTCATCTCGAGTGGGGGCATGCACGTGCGCTTTCCTTCCAGGCTGTAGCAGAAATGTCACGCTTCCCGAGGCGTGGATCAAAGGATCTGTGGTTTTCCCTCGAGGCTTTCCCTCGAGGCTTTCCCACAGGGCTGTCCCACGTACCACCGTGGTGTGAGTCGATCCTCGGCGTGAAAGATGAGCCAGTGCAGGGCAAAGAGGTTCCTCTGGTATGGACTGAGACACCTGGGGGACTCTTGGAATGGTGGTACGACCATGGAGTTTCTCTCGCCTTTCCTGTTGAGAGTGCCTCCTCTTGAGATGCGACGTGAACGCCGGGAATTCTATCCCGTTGAAAGCAGGGAAAGGATCCCTCATCTCGAGCTACGAGGGGGAAACGGGGCTCCTCTGGATGTGGGCGGGACCATCGTGCTTCCTCTCGAGTGGAGACGGGTATGGCGGTGAACTTCTTGAGTTGCAGCAAGGGTGTGAAAGACCCTTTCGAAGTTCCAGAGGTTAGGTGTCATTAGTCTCCAGACGCCTCATCGGAAATAGGCCTCTTCTCGCCTGGAAGGGAGAACTTCCTGGATTTTCTCGAGTTGCGGCAGGTGTTCTCGAGTTACGACGGGGACCTCAGGGACCCGCCCTGGTGGCCTCAGGAGAGGCCAGTCCCCATGCGAGTTGCTAGGGGGCCTCTCGGGATTCCTCTCCCATCGATACCGGGGCCAAAAACCTTGTGTGGAGTCAGGGCCGGAACCGAGGATTCCTCTCAGGGTCTGATATGGATCTTTGGGTACTTCTGGAGTCTCGCCAGGGGAGACAGGCCTCGTCTCGAGTGGGGGCATGCACGTGCACTTTCCTTCCAGGCTGTAGCAGCAATGTCACGCTTCCCGTCGCGTTGATAAAGGATCTGTGGTTTTCCCTCTAGGCTTTCCCTCGAGGCTTTCCCACAGGGCTGTCCCACGTGCCACCGTGGTGTGAGTCGATCCTCGGCGTGAAAGATGAGCCAGTGCAGGGCAAAGAGGTTCCTCTGGAATGGACTGAGACATCTGGCGGTCTCTTGAAATGGTGGTACGACCATGCAGTTCCTCTCGCCTTTCCTGTTGAGAGTGCCTCCTCTTGAGATGCGACGGGAACGCCGGGAATTCTTTCCCGTTGAAAGAAGGGAAAGGATCCCTCAACTCGAGCTAGGAGGGGGAAACGGGGCTCCTCTGGATGTGGGCGGGACCATCGTGCTTCCTCTCGAGTGGAGACGGGTATGGCGGTGAACTTCTTGAGTTGCAGCAAGGGTGTGAAAGACCCTTTCGAAGTTCCAGAGGTTAGGTGTCATTAGTCTCCAGACGCCTCATCGGAAATAGGCCTCTTCTCGCCTGGAAGGGAGAACTTCCTGGATTTTCTCGAGTTGCGGCAGGTGTTCTCGAGTTACGACGGGGACCTCAGGGACCCGCCCTGGTGGCCTCAGGAGAGGCCAGTCCCCATGCGAGTTGCTAGGGGGCCTCTCGGGATTCCTCTCCCATCGATACCGGGGCCAAAAACCTTGTGTGGAGTCAGGGCCGGAACCGAGGATTCCTCTCAGGGTCTGATATGGATCTTTGGGTACTTCTGGAGTCTCGCCAGGGGAGACAGGCCTCGTCTCGAGTGGGGGCATGCACGTGCACTTTCCTTCCAGGCTGTAGCAGCAATGTCACGCTTCCCGTCGCGTTGATAAAGGATCTGTGGTTTTCCCTCTAGGCTTTCCCTCGAGGCTTTCCCACAGGGCTGTCCCACGTGCCACCGTGGTGTGAGTCGATCCTCGGCGTGAAAGATGAGCCAGTGCAGGGCAAAGAGGTTCCTCTGGAATGGACTGAGACATCTGGCGGTCTCTTGAAATGGTGGTACGACCATGCAGTTCCTCTCGCCTTTCCTGTTGAGAGTGCCTCCTCTTGAGATGCGACGGGAACGCCGGGAATTCTTTCCCGTTGAAAGAAGGGAAAGGATCCCTCAACTCGAGCTAGGAGGGAGAAACGGGGCTCCTCTGGATGTGGGCGGGACCATCGTGCTTCCTCTCGAGTGGAGACGGGTATGGCGGTGAACTTCTTGAGTTGCAGCAAGGGTGTGAAAGACCCTTTCGAAGTTCCAGAGGTTAGGTGTCATTAGTCTCCAGACGCCTCATCGGAAATAGGCTTCATCTCGCCTGGAAGGGAGAAATTCCTGGATTTTCTGGAGTTGCGGCAGGTGCTCTCGAGTTACGACGGGGACCTCAGGGACCCGCCCTGATGGCCTCAGGAGAGGCCAGTCCCCATGCGAGTTGCTAGGGGGCCTCTCGGGATTCCTCTCCCATCGATACCAGGGCCAAAAACCTTGTGTGGAGTCAGGGCCGGAGACGAGGATTCCTCTCAGGGTCTGACATGGAACTTTGGGTACTTCTGGAGTCTCCCCAGGGGAGTCAGGCCTCGGCTCGAGTGGGGGCATGCACTTGCGCTTTCCTTCCAGGCTGTAGCAGCAATGTCACGCTTCCCGAGGCGTGGATCAAAGGATCTGTGGTTTTCCCTCGAGGCTTTCCCTCGAGGCTTTCCCACAGGGCTGTCCCACGTGCCACCGTGGTGTGATCGATCCTCGGCGTGAAAGATGAGCCAGTGCAGGGCAAAGAGTTTCCTCTGGAATGGACTGAGACATCTGGGGGACTCTTGGAATGGTGGTGCGACCATGGAGTTCCTCTCGCCTTTCCTGTTGAGAGTGCCTCCTCTTGAGATGCGACGGGAACGCCGGGAGTTCTTTCCCGTTGAAAGCAGGGAAAGGATCCCTCATCTCGAGCTCCGAGGGGGAAACGGGGCTTCTCTGGATGTGGGCGGGACCATCGTGCTTCCTCTCGAGTGGAGACGGGTATGGCGGTGAACTTCTTGAGTTGCAGCAAGGGTGTGAAAGACCCTTTCCAAGTTCCAGAGGTTAGGTGTCATTAGTCTCCAGACGCCTCATCGGAAATAGGCCTCATCTCGCCTGGAAGGGAGAACTTCCTGGATTTTCTCGAGTTGCGGCAGGTGTTCTCGAGTTACGACGGGGAACTCAGGGACCCGCCCTGGTGCCCTCAGGAGAGGCCAGTCCCCATGCGAGTTGCTAGGGGGCCTCTCGGGATTCCTCTCCCGTCGATACCGGGGCCAAAAACCTTGTGTGGAGTCAGGGCCCAAACCGAGGATTCCTCTCAGGGGCTGATATGGATCTTTGGGTACTTCTGGAGTCTCGCCAGGGGAGACAGGCCTCGTCTCGAGTGGGGGCATGCACGTGCACTTTCCTTCCAGGCTGTAGCAGCAATGTGACGCTTTCCGTCGCGTGGATCAAAGGATCTGTGGTTTTCCCTCGAGGCTTTCCCTCGAGGCTTTCCCACAGGGCTGTCCCACGTGCCACCGTGGTGTGAGTCGATCCTCGGCGTGAAAGATGAGCCAGTGCAGGGCAAAGAGGTTCCTCTGGAATGGACTGAGACATCTGGGGGACTCTTGGAATGGTGGTACGACGATGGAGTTCCTCTCGCCTTTGCTGTTGAGAGTGCCTCCTCTTGAGATGGGACGGGAATACCGGGAATTCTTTCCCGTTGAAAGCAGGGAAAGGATCGCTCATCTCGATCTAGGAGGGGGAAACGAGGCTCCTCTGGATGTGGGCGGGACCATCGTGCTTCCTCTAGAGTGGAGACGGGTATGGCGGTGAACTTCTTGAGTTGCAGCAAGGGTGTGAAAGACCCTTTCGAAGTTCCAGAGGTTAGGTGTCATTAGTCTCCAGACGCCTCATCGGAAATAGGCCTCATCTCGCCTGGAAGGGAGAACTTCCTGGATTTTCTCGAGTTGCGGCAGGTGTTCTCGAGTTACGACGGGGACCTCAGGGACCCGCCCTGGTGGCCTCAGGAGAGGCCAGTCCCCATGCGAGTTGCTAGGGTGCCTCTCGGGATTCCTCTCCCGTCGATACTGGGGCCAAAAACCTTGTGTGGAGTCAGGGCCGGAACCGAGGATTCCTCTCAGTGGCTGACATGGATCTTTGGGTACTTCTGGAGTCTCCCCAGGGGAGTCAGGCCTCGTCTCGAGTGGGGGCATGCACGTGCGCTTTCCTTCAAGGCTGTAGCAGCAATGTCACGCTTCCCGTGGCTTGAATCAAACGATCTGTGGTTTTCCCTCGAGGCTTTCCCACAGGGCTGTCCCACGTGCCACTGTGGTGTGAGTCGAACCTCGGCGTGAAAGATGAGACAGTGCAGGGCAAAGATGTTCCTCTGGAATGGACTGAGACATCTGGGGGACTCTTGGAATGGTGGTACGACCATGGAGTTCCTCTCGCCTTTCCTGTTGAGAGTGCCTCCTCTTGAGATGCGACGGGAACGCCGGGAATTCTTTCCCGTTGAAAGCAGGGAAAGGATCCCTCATCTCGAGCTACGAGGGGGAAACGGGGCTCCTGTGGATGTGGGCGGGACCATCGTGCTTCCTCTCGAGTGGAGACGGGTATGGTGGTGAACTTCTTGAGTTGCAGCAAGGGTGTGAAAGACCCTTTCGAAGTTCCAGAGGTTAGGTGTCATTAGTCTCCAGACGCCTCATCGGAAATAGGCCTCATCTCGCCTGGAAGGGAGAACTTCCTGGATTTTCTCGAGTTGCGGCAGGTGTTCTCGAGTTACGACGGGGACCTCAGGGACCCGCCCTGGTGGCCTCAGGAGAGGCCAGTCCCCATGCGAGTTGCTAGGGGGCCTCTCGGGATTCCTCTCCCGTCGATAACGGGGCCAAAAACCTTGTGTGGAGTCAGGGCCAGAACCGAGGATTCCTCTCAGGGGCTGACAAGGATCTTTGGGTACTTCTGGAGTCTCCCCAGGGGAGTCAGGCCTCGTCTCGAGTCGGGGCATGCACGTGCACTTTCCTTCCAGGCTATAGCAGCAATGTCACGCTTCCCGTGGCGTGGATCAAAGGATCTGTGGTTTTCCCTCGAGGCTTTCCCTCGAGGCTTTCCCACAGGGCTGTCCCACGTGCCACCGTGGTGTCAGTCGATCCTCGGCGTGAAAGATGAGCCAGTGCAGGGCAAAGAGATTCCTCTGGAATGGACTGAGACATCTGGGGGACTCTTGGAATGGTGGTACGACCATGGAGTTCCTCTCGCCTTTCCTGTTGAGAGTGCCTCCGCTTGAGATGCGACGGGAACGCCGGGAACTCTTTCCCATTGAAAGCAGGGAAAGGATTCCTCATCTCGAGCTACGAGGGGGAAAGGGGGCTCCTCTGGATGTGGGCCGGACGATCGTGCTTCCTCTCGAGTGGAGACGGGTATGGCGGTGAACTTCTTGAGTTGCAGCAAGGGTGTGAAAGACCCTTTCGAAGTTCCAGAGGTTAGGTGTCATTAGTCTCCAGACGCCTCATCGGAAATAGGCCTCATCCTGCCTGGAAGGGAGAACTTCCTGGATTTTCTCGAGTTGCGGCAGGTGTTCTCGAGTTACGACGGGGACCTCAGGGACCCGCCCTGGTGGCCTCAGGAGAGGCCAGTCCCCATGCGAGTTGCTAGGGGGCCTCTCGGGATTCCTCTCCCGTCGATACCCGGGCCAAAAACCTTGTGTGGAGTCAGGGCCGGAACCGAGGATTTCTCTCACGGGCTGATATGGATCTTTGGGTACTTCTGGAGTCTCGCCAGGGGAGACAGGCCCCATCTCGAGTGGGGGCATGCACGTGCGCTTTCCTTCCAGGCTGTAGCAGCAATGTCACGCTTTCCATCGCGTGGATCAAAGGATCTGTGGTTTTTCCACAGGTTTGTCCCACGTGCCACCGTGGTTTGAGTCGATCCTCGGCGTGAAAGATGAGCCAGTGCAGGGCAAAGAGGTTCCTCTGGAATGGACTGAGACATCTGGGGGACTCTTGGAATGGTGGTACGACCATGGAGTTCCTCTCGCCTTTCCTGTTGAGAGTGCCTCCTCTTGAGATGCGACGGGAACTCCGGGAAATCTTTCCCGTTGAAAGCAGGGAAAGGATCCCTCATCTCGAGCTACGAGGGGGAAACGGGGCTCCTCTGGATGTGGGCGGGACCATCATGCTTCCTCTCGAGTGAAGACGGGTATGGCGGTGAACTTCTTGAGTTGCAGCAAGGGTGTGAAAGACCCTTTCGAAGTTCCAGAGGTTAGGTGTCATTAGTCTCCAGACGCCTCATCGGAAATAGGCCTCATCTCGCCTGGAAGGGAGAACTTCCTGGATTTTCTCGAGTTGCGGCAGGTGTTCTCGAGTTACGACGGGGACCTCAGGGACCCGCCCTGGTGGCCTCAGGAGAGGCCAGTCCCCATGCGAGTTGCTAGGGGCCCTCTCGGGATTCCTCTCCCGTCGATACCGGGGCCAAAAACCTTGTGTGGTGTCAGGGCCGGAACCGAGGATTTCTCTCAGGGGCTGACATGGATCTTTGGGTACTTCTGGAGTCTCCCCAGGGGAGTCAGGCCTTGTCTCGAGTCGGGGCATGCACGTGTGCTTTCCTTCCAGGCTGTAGCAGCAATGTCACGCTTCCCGTCGCGTGGATCAAAGGATCTGCGGTTTTCCCTCGAGGCTTTCCCTCGAGGCTTTCCCACAGGGCTGTCCCACGTGCCACCGTGGTGTGAGTCGATCCTCGGCGTGAAAGATGAGCCAGTGTAGGGCAAAGAGCTTCCTCTGGAATGGACTGAGACATCTGGGGGACTCTTGGAATGGTGGTACGACCATGGAGTTCCTCTCGCCTTTCCTGTTGAGAGTGCCTCCTCTTGAGATGCGACGGGAATGCCGGGAATTCTTTCCCGTTGAAAGCAGGGAAAGGATCCCTCATCTCGAGCTACGAGGGGGAAACGTGGCTCCTCTGGATGGGGGCGGGACTATCGTGCTTCCTCTCGAGTGGAGACGGGTATGGCGGTGAACTTCTTGAGTTGCAGCAAGGGTGTGAAAGACCCTTTCGAAGTTCCAGAGGTTAGGTGTCATTAGTCTCCAGACGCCTCATCGGAAATAGGCCTCATCTCGCCTGGAAGGGAGAACTTCCTGGATTTTCTCGAGTTGCGGCAGGTGTTCTCGAGTTTCGACGGGGACCTCAGGGACCCGCCCTGGTGGCCTCAGGAGAGGCCAGTCCCCAGGCGAGTTGCTAGGGGGCCTCTCGGGATTCCTCTCCCGTCGATACCGGGGCCAAAAACCTTGTGTGGAGTCAGGGCCGGAAACGAGGATTCCTCTCAGGGGCTGATATGGATCTTTGGGTACTTCTGGAGTCTCGCCAGGGGAGACAGGCCTCGTCTCGAGTGGGGGCATGCACGTTCACTTTCCTTCCAGGCTGTAGCAGCAATGTCACGCTTCCCGTGGCGTGGATCAAAGGATCTGTGGTTTTCCCTCGAGGCTTTCCCTCGAGGCTTTCCCACAGGGCTGTCCCACGTGCCACCGTGGTGTGAGTCGATCCTCGGCGTGAAAGATGAGCCAGTGCAGGGCAAAGAGGTTCCTCTGGAATGGACTGAGACATCTGGGGGACTCTTGGAATGGTGGTACGACCATGGAGTTCCTCTCGCCTTTGCTGTTGAGAGTGCCTCCTCTTGAGATGGGACGGGAATACCGGGAATTCTTTCCCGTTGAAAGCAGGGAAAGGATTCCTCATCTCGAGCTACGAGGGGGAAACGGGGCTCCTCTGGATGTGGGCGGGACCATCGTGCTTCCTCTCGAGTGGAGACGGGTATGGCGGTGAACTTCTTGAGTTGCAGCAAGGGTGTGAAAGACCCTTTCGAAGTTCCAGAGGTTAGGTGTCATTAGTCTCCAGACGCCTCATCGGAAATAGGCCTCATCTCGCCTGGAAGGGAGAACTTCCTGGATTTTCTCGAGTTGTGGCAGGTGTTCTCGAGTTACGACGGGGACCTCATGGACCCGCCCTGGTGGCCTCAGGAGAGGCCAGTCCCCATGCGACTTGCTAGGGGGCCTCTCGGGATTCCTCTCCCGTCGATACCGGGGCCAAAAACCTTGTGTGGAGTCAGGGCCGGAACCGAGGATTCCTCTCAGGGGCTGACATGGATCTTTGGGTATTTCTGGAGTCTCCCCATGGGAGTCAGGCCTCGTCTCGAGTGGGGGCATGCACGTGCGCTTTCCTTCCAGGCTGTAGCAGCAATGTCACGCTTCCCGTGGCGTGGATCAAAAGATCTGTGGTTTTCCCTTGAGGCTTTCCCTCGAGGCTTTCCCACAGGGCTGTCCCACGTGCCACCGTGGTGTGAGTCGATCCTCGGTGTGAAAGATGAGCCAGTGCAGGGCAAAGAGGTTCCTCTGGAATGGACTGAGACATTTGGGGGACTCTTGGAATGGTGGTAAGACCATGGAGTTCCTCTCGCCTTTGCTGTTGAGAGTGCCTCCTCTTGAGATGGGACGGGAATACCGGGAATTCTTTCCCGTTGAAAGCAGGGAAAGGATTCCTCATCTCGAGCTACGAGGGGGAAACGGGGCTCCTCTGGATGTGGGCGGGACCATCGTGCTTCCTCTCGAGTGGAGACGGGTATGGCGGTGAACTTCTTGAGTTGCAGCAAGGGTGTGAAAGACCCTTTCGAAGTTCCAGAGGTTAGGTGTCATTAGTCTCCAGACGCCTCATCGGAAATAGGCCTCATCTCGCCTGGAAGGGTGAACTTCCTGGATTTTCTCGAGTTGCGGCAGGTGTTCTCGAGTTACGACGGGGACCTCAGGGACCCGCCCTGGTGGCCTCAGGAGAGGCCAGTCCCCATTCGACTTGCTAGGGGGCCTCTCGGGATTCCTCTCCCTTCGATACCGGGGCCAAAAACCTTGTGTGGAGTTAGGGCCGGAACCGAGGATTCCTTTCAGGGGCTGATATGGATCTTTGGGTACTTCTGGAATCTCGCCAGGGGAGACAGGCCTCATCTCGAGTGGGGGCATGCACGGGCGCTTTCGTTCCAGGCTGTAGCAGCAATGTCACGCTTCCCGTGGCGTGGATCAAAGGATCTGTGGTTTTCCCTCGAGGCTTTCCCTCGAGGCTTTCCCACAGGGCTGTCCCACGTGCCACCGTGGTGTGAGTAGATCCTCGGCGTGAAAGATGAGCCAGTGCAGGGCAAAGAGGTTCCTCTGGAATGGACTGAGACATCTGGGGGACTCTTGAAATGGTGGTACGACCATGCAGTTCCTCTCGCCTTTCCTGTTGAGAGTGCCTCCTCTTGAGATGCGACGGGAACGCCGGGAATTCTTTCCCGTTGAAAGCAGGGAAAGGATCCCTCATCTCGAGCTACGAGGGGGAAACGGGGCTCCTCTGGATGTGGGCGGGACCATCGTGCTTCCTCTCGAGTGGAGACGGGTATGGCGGTGAACTTCTTGAGTTGCAGCAAGGGTGTGAAAGACCCTTTCAAAGTTCCAGAGGTTAGGTGTCATTAGTCTCCAGACGCCTCATCGGAAATAGGCCTCATCTCGCCTGGAAGGGAGAACTTCCTGGATTTTCTCGAGTTGCGGCAGGTGTTCTCGAGTTACGACGGGGACCTCAGGGACCCGCCCTGGTGGCCTCAGGAGAGGCCAGTCCCCATGCGAGTTGCTAGGGGGCCTCTCGGGATTCCTCTCCCGTCGATACCCGGGCCAAAAACCTTGTGTGGAGTCAGGGCCGGAACCGAGGATTCCTCTCACGGGCTGATATGGATCTTTGGGTACTTCTGGAGTCTCGCCAGGGGAGACAGGCCTCATCTCGAGTGGGGACATGCACGTGAGCTTTCCTTCCAGGCTGTAGCAGCAATGTCACGCTTCCCATCGCGTGGATCAAAGGATCTGTGGTTTTCCCTCGAGGCTTTCCCTCGAGGCTTTCCCACAGGGCTGTCCCACGTGCCACCGTGGTGTTAGTCGATCCTCGGTGTGAAAGATGAGCCAGTGCAGGGCAAAGAGGTTCCTCTGGAATGGACTGAGACATCTGGGGGACTCTTGGAATGGTGGTAAGACCATGGAGTTCCTCTCGACTTTGCTGTTGAGAGTGCCTCCTCTTGAGATGGGACGGGAATACCGGGAATTCTTTCCCGTTGAAAGCAGGGAAAGGATTCCTCATCTCGAGCTACGAGTGGGAAACGGGGCTCCTCTGGATGTGGGCGGGACCATCGTGCTTCCTCTCGAGTGGAGACGGGTATGGCGATGAACTTCTTGAGTTGCAGCGAGGGTGTGAAAGACCCTTTCGAAGTTCCAGAGGTTAGGTGTCATTAGTCTCCAGACGCCTCATCGGAAATAGGCCTCATCTCGCCTGGAAGGGTGAACTTCCTGGATTTTCTCGAGTTGCGGCAGGTGTTCTCGATTTACGACGGGGACCTCAGGGACCCGCCCTGGTGGCTTCAGGAGAGGCCAGTCCCCATTCGACTTGCTAGGGGGCCTCTCGGGATTCCTCTCCCTTCGATACCGGGGCCAAAAACCTTTTGTGGAATTAGGGCCGGAACCGAGGATTCCTTTCAGGGGCTGATATGGATCTTTGGGTACTTCTGGAGTCTCGCCAGGGGAGACAGGCCTCATCTCGAGTGGGGGCATGCACGTGCGCTTTCGTTCCAGGCTGTAGCAGCAATGTCACGCATCCCGTGGCGTGGATCAAAGGATCTTTGGTTTTCCCTCGAGGCTTTCCCTCGAGGCTTTCCCACAGGGCTGTCCCACGTGCCACCGTGGTGTGAGTCTATCCTCGCCGTGAAAGATGAGCCAGTGCAGGGCAAAGAGGTTCCTCTGGAATGGACTGAGACATCTGGGGGACTCTTGAAATGGTGGTACGACCATGCAGTTCCTCTCGCCTTTCCTGTTGAGAGTGCCTCCTCTTGAGATGCGACGGGAACGCCGGGAATTCTTTCCCGTTGAAAGCAGGGAAAGGATCCCTCATCTCGAGCTACGAGGGGGAAACGGGGCTCCTCTGGATGTGTGCGGGACCATCGTGCTTCCTCTCGAATGGAGACGGGTATGGCGGTGAACTTCTTGAGTTGCAGCAAGGGTGTGAAAGACCCTTTCGAAGTTCCAGAGGTTAGGTGTCATTAGTCTCCAGACGCCTCATCGGAAATAGGCCTCATCTCGCCTGGAAGGGGGAACTTCCTGGAATTTCTCGAGTTGTGGCAGGTGTTCTCGAGTTACGACGGGGACCTCAGGGACCCGCCCTGGTGGCCTCAGGAGAGGCCAGTCCCCATGCGAGTTGCTAGGCGGCCTCTCGGGATTCCTCTCCCGTCGATACCGGGGCCAAAAACCTTGTGTGGAGTCAGGGCCGGAACCGAGGATTCCTCTCAGGGGCTGACATGGATCTTTGGGTACTTCTGGAGTCTCCCCAGGGGAGTCAGGCCTCGTCTCGAGTCGGAGCATGCACGTGCACTTTCCTTCCAGGCTGTAGCAGCAATGTCACGCTTCCCGTGGCGTGGATCAAAGGATCTGTGGTTTTCCCTCGAGGCTTTCCCTCGAGGCTTTCCCACAGGGCTGTCCCACGTGCCACCGTGGTGTGAGTCGATCCTCGGCGTGAAAGATGAGCCAGTGCAGGGCAAAGAGGTTCCTCTGGAATGGACTGAGACATCTGGGGGACTCTTGGAATGGTGGTACGACCATGGAGTTCCTCTCGCCTTTCCTGTTGAGAGTGCCTCCGCTTGAGATAAGACGGGAACGCCGGGAACACTTTCCCATTGAAAGCAGGGAAAGGATTCCTCATCTCGAGCTACGAGGGGGAAAGGGGGCTCCTCTGGATGTGGGCGGGACGATCGTGCTTCCTCTCGAGTGGAGACGGGTATGGCGGTGAACTTCTTGAGTTGCAGCAAGGGTGTGAAAGACCCTTTCGAAGTTCCAGAGTTTAGGTGTCATTAGTCTCCAGACGCCTCATCGGAAATAGGCCTCATCTCGCCTGGAAGGGAGAACTTCCTGGATTTTCTCGAGTTGCGGCAGGTGTTCTCGAGTTACGACGGGGACCTCAGGGACCCGCCCTGGTGGCCTCAGGAGAGGCCAGTCCCCATGCGAGTTGCTAGGGGGCCTCTCGGGATTCCTCTCCCGTCGATACCGGGGCCAAAAACCTTGTGTGGAGTCAGGGCCTGAACCGAGGATTCCTCTCACGGGCTGACATGGATCTTTGGGTACTTCTGGAGTCTCCCCAGGGAGTCAGGCCTCGTCTCGAGTCGGGGCATGCACGTGCACTTTCCTTCCAGGCTGTAGCAGCAATGTCACGCTTCCCGTGGCGTGGATCAAAGGATCTGTGGTTTTCCCTCGAGGCTTTCCCTCGAGGCTTTCCCACAGGGCTGTCCCACGTGCCACCGTGGTGTGAGTCGATCCTCGGCGTGAAAGATGAGCCAGTGCAGGGCAAAGAGCTTCCTCTGGAATGGACTGAGACATCTGCGGGACTCTTGGAATGGTGGTACGACCATGGAGTTCCTCTCGCCTTTCCTGTTGAGAGTGCCTCCGCTTGAGATAAGACGGGAACGCCGGGAACTCTTTCCCATTGAAAGCAGGGAAAGGATTCCTCATCTCGAGCTACGAGGGGGAAAGGGGGCTCCTCTGGATGTGGGCGGGACGATCGTGCTTCCTCTCGAGTGGAGACGGGTATGGCGGTGAACTTCTTGAGTTGCAGCAAGGGTGTGAAAGACCCTTTCGAAGTTCCAGAGTTTAGGTGTCATTAGTCTCCAGACGCCTCATCGGAAATAGGCCTCATCTCGCCTGGAAGGGAGAACTTCCTGGATTTTCTCGAGTTGCGGCAGGTGTTCTCGAGTTACGACGGGGACCTCAGGGACCCGCCCTGGTGGCCTCAGGAGAGGCCAGTCCCCATGCGAGTTGCTAGGGGGCCTCTCGGGATTCCTCTCCCGTCGATACCGGGGCCAAAAACCTTGTGTGGAGTCAGGGCCTGAACCGAGGATTCCTCTCAGGGGCTGACATGGATCTTTGGGTACTTCTGGAGTCTCCCCAGGGGAGTCAGGCCTCGTCTCGAGTCGGGGCATGCACGTGCACTTTCCTTCCAGGCTGTAGCAGCAATGTCACGCTTCCCGTGGCGTGGATCAAAGGATCTGTGGTTTTCCCTCGAGGCTTTCCCTCGAGGCTTTCCCACAGGGCTGTCCCACGTGCCACCGTGGTGTGAGTCGATCCTCGGCGTGAAAGATGAGCCAGTGCAGGGCAAAGAGCTTCCTCTGGAATGGACTGAGACATCTGGGGGACTCTTGGAATGGTGGTACGACCATGGAGTTCCTCTCGCCTTTCCTGTTGAGAGTGCCTCCGCTTGAGATGCGACGGGAACGCCGGGAATTCTTTCCCATTGAAAGCAGGGAAAGGATTCCTCATCTCGAGCTACGAGGGGGAAAGGGGGCTCCTCTGGATGTGGGCGGGACGATCGTGCTTCCTCTCGAGTGGAGACGGGTATGGCGGTGAACTTCTTGAGTTGCAGCAAGGGTGTGAAAGACCCTTTCGAAGTTCCAGAGGTTAGGTGTCATTAGTCTCCAGACGCCTCATCGGAAATAGGCCTCATCTCGCCTGGAAGGGGGAACTTCCTGGAATTTCTCGAGTTGTGGCAGGTGTTCTCGAGTTACGACGGGGACCTCAGGGACCCGCCCTGGTGGCCTCAGGAGAGGCCAGTCCCCATGCGAGTTGCTAGGGGGCCTCTCGGGATTCCTCTCCCGTCGATACCGGGGCCAAAAACCTTGTGTGGAGTCAGGGCCGGAACCGAGGATTCCTCTCACGGGCTGACATGGATCTTTGGGTACTTCTGGAGTCTCCCCAGGGGAGTCAGGCCTCGTCTCGAGTCGGGGCATCCACGTGCACTTTCCTTCCAGGCTGTAGCAGCAATGTCACGCTTCCCGTGGCGTGGATCAAAGGATCTGTGGTTTTCCCTCGAGGCTTTCCCTCGAGGCTTTCCCACAGGGCTGTCCCACGTGCCACCGTGGTGTGAGTCGATCCTCGGCTTGAAAGATGAGCCAGTGCAGGGCAAAGAGCTTCCTCTGGAATGGACTGAGACATCTGGGGGACTCTTGGAATGGTGGTACGACCATGGAGTTCCTCTCGCCTTTCCTGTTGAGAGTGCCTCCGCTTGAGATGAGACGGGAACGCCGGGAACTCTTTCCCATTGAAAGCAGGGAAAGGATTCCTCATCTCGAGCTACGAGGGGGAAAGGGGGCTCCTCTGGATGTGGGCGGGACGATCGTGGTTCCTCTCGAGTGGAGACGGGTATGTCGGTGAACTTCTTGAGGTGCAGCAAGGGTGTGAAAGACCCTTTCGAAGTTCCAGAGGTTAGGTGTCATTAGTCTCCAGACGCCTCATCGGAAATAGGCCTCATCCTGCCTGGAAGGGAGAACTTCCGGGATTTTCTCGAGTTGCGGCAGGTGTTCTCGAGTTACGACGGGGACCTCAGGGACCCGCCCTGGTGGCCTCAGGAGAGGCCAGTCCCCATGCGAGTTGCTAGGGGGCCTCTCGGGATTCCTCTCCCGTCGATACCCGGGCCAAAAACCTTGTGTGGAGTCAGGGCCGGAACCGAGGATTCCTCTCACGGGCTGATATGGATCTTTGGGTACTTCTGGAGTCTCCCCAGGGGAGACAGGCCTCATCTCGAGTGGGGGCATGCACGTGCGCTTTCCTTCCAGGCTGTAGCAGCAATGTCACGCTTCCCGTGGCGTGGATCAAAGGATCTGTGGTTTTCCCTCGAGGCTTACCCTCGAGGCTTTCCCACAGGGCTGTCCCACGTGCCACCGTGGTGTGAGTCGATCCTCGGCGTGAAAGATGAGCCAGTGCAGGGCAAAGAGCTTCCTCTGGAATGGACTGAGACATCTGGGGGACTCTTGGAATGGTGGTACGACCATGGAGTTCCTCTCGCCTTTCCTGTTGAGAGTGCCTCCGCTTGAGATGCGACGGGAAAGCCGGGAACTCTTTCCCATTGAAAGCAGGGAAAGGATTCCTCATCTCGAGCTACGAGGGGGAAAGGGGGCTCCTCTGGATGTGGTCGGGACGATCGTGCTTCCTCTCGAGTGGAGACGGGTATGGCGGTGAACTTCTTGAGTTGCAGCAAGGGTGTGAAAGACCCTTTCGAAGTTCCAGAGGTTAGGTGTCATTAGTCTCCAGACGCCTCATCGAAAATAGGCCTCATCCTGCCTGGAAGGGAGAACTTCCTGGATTTTCTCGAGTTGCGGCAGGTGTTCTCGAGTTACGACGGGGACCTCAGGGACCCGCCTTGGTGGCCTCAGGAGAGGCCAGTCACCATGCGAGTTGCTAGGGGGCCTCTCGGGATTCCTCTCCCGTCGATACCCGGGCCAAAAACCTTGTGTGGAGTCAGGGCCGGAACCGAGGATTCCTCTCACGGGCTGATATGCATCTTTGGGTACTTCTGGAGTCTCGCCAGGGGAGACAGGCCACATCTCGAGTGGGGGCATGCACGTGCGCTTTCCTTCCAGGCTGTAGCAGCAATGTCACGCTTCCCATCGCGTGGATCAAAGGATCTGTGGTTTTCCCTCGAGGCTTTCCCTCGAGGCTTCCCACAGGGCTGTCCCACGTGCCACCGTGGTGTGAGTCGATCCTCGGCGTGAAAGATGAGCCAGTGCAGGGCAAAGAGGTTCCTCTGGAATGGACTGAGACATCTGGGGGACTCTTGGAATTGTGGTACGACCATGGAGTTCCTCTCGCCTTTCCTGTTGAGAGTGCCTCCTCTTGAGATGCGACGGGAACGCCGGGAATTCTTTCCCGTTGAAAGCAGGGAAAGGATCGCTCATCTCGAGCTAGGAGGGGGAAACGGGGCTCCTCTGGATGTGGGCGGGACCATCGTGCTTCCTCTCGAGTGGAGACGGGTATGGCGGTGAACTTCTTGAGTTGCAGCAAGGGTGTGAAAGACCCTTTCGAAGTTCCAGAGTTTAGGTGTCATTAGTCTCCAGACGCCTCATCGGAAATAGGCCTCATCTCGCCTGGAAGGGAGAACTTCCTGGATTTTCTCGAGTTGCGGCAGGTGTTCTCGAGTTACGACGGGGACCTCAGGGACCCGCCCTGGTGGCCTCAGGAGAGGCCAGTCCCCATGCGAGTTGCTAGGGGGCCTCTCGGGATTCCTCTCCCGTCGATACCGGGGCCAAAAACCTTGTGTGGAGTCAGGGCCTGAACCGAGGATTCCTCTCAGGGGCTGACATGGATCTTTGGGTACTTCTGGAGTCTCCCCAGGGGAGTCAGGCCTCGTCTCGAGTCGGGGCATGCACGTGCACTTTCCTTCCAGGCTGTAGCAGCAATGTCACGCTTCCCGTGGCGTGGATCAAAGGATCTGTGGTTTTCCCTCGAGGCTTTCCCTCGAGGCTTTCCCACAGGGCTGTCCCACGTGCCACCGTGGTGTGAGTCGATCCTCGGCATGAAAGATGAGCCAGTGCAGGGCAAAGAGCTTCCTCTGGAATGGACTGAGACATCTGGGGGACTCTTGGAATGGTGGTACGACCATGGAGTTCCTCTCGCCTTTCCTGTTGAGAGTGCCTCCGCTTGAGATGCGACGGGAACGCCGGGAATTCTTTCCCATTGAAAGCAGGGAAAGGATTCCTCATCTCGAGCTACGAGGGGGAAAGGGGGCTCCTCTGGATGTGGGCGGGACGATCGTGCTTCCTCTCGAGTGGAGACGGGTATGGCGGTGAACTTCTTGAGTTGCAGCAAGGGTGTGAAAGACCCTTTCGAAGTTCCAGAGTTTAGGTGTCATTAGTCTCCAGACGCCTCATCGGAAATAGGCCTCATCTCGCCTGGAAGGGGGAACTTCCTGGAATTTCTCGAGTTGTGGCAGGTGTTCTCGAGTTACGACGGGGACCTCAGGGACCCGCCCTGGTGGCCTCAGGAGAGGCCAGTCCCCATGCGACTTGCTAGGGGGCCTCTCGGGATTCCTCTCCCGTCGATACCGGGGCCAAAAACATTGTGTGGAGTCAGGGCCGGAACCGAGGATTCCTCTCACGGGCTGACAGGGATCTTTGGGTTCTTCTGGAGTCTCCCCAGGGGAGTCAGGCCTCGTCTCGAGTCGGGGCATACACGTGCACTTTCCTTCCAGGCTGTAGCAGCAATGTCACGCTTCCCGTGGCGTGGATCAAAGGATCTGTGGTTTTCCCTCGAGGCTTTCCCTCGAGGCTTACCCACAAGGGTGTCCCACGTGCCACCGTGGTGTGAGTCAATCCTCGGCGTGAAAGATGAGCCACTGTAGGGCAAAGAGCTTCCTCTGGAATGGACTGAGACATCTGGGGGACTCTTGGAATGGTGGTACGACCATGGAGTTCCTCTCGCCTTTCCTGTTGAGAGTGCCTCCTCTTGAGATGCCACGGGAACGCCGGGAACTCTTTCCCATTGAAAGCAGGGAAAGGATTCCTCATCTCGAGCTACGAGGGGGAAAGGGGGCTCCTCTGGATGTGGGCGGGACGATCGTGTTTCCTCTCGAGTGGAGACGGGTGTGGCGGTGAACTTCTTGAGTTGCAGCAAGGGTGTGAAAGACCCTTTCGAAGTTCCAGAGGTTAGGTGTCATTAGTCTCCAGACGCCTCATCGGAAATAGGCTTCATCCTGCCTGGAAGGGAGAACTTCCTGGATTTTCTCGAGTTGGGGCAGGTGTTCTCGAGTTACGACGGGGACCTCAGGGACCCGCCCTGGTGGCCTCAGGAGAGGCCAGTCCCCATGCGAGTTGCTAGGGGGCCTCTCGGGATTCCTCTCCCGTCGATACCCGGGCCAAAAACCTTGTGTGGAGTCAGGGCCGGAACCGAGGATTCCTCTCACGGGCTGATATGGATCTTTGGGTACTTCTGGAGTCTCGCCAGGGGAGAGAGGACCCATCTCGAGTGGGGGCATGCACGTGCGCTTTCCTTCCAGGCTGTAGCAGCAATGTCACGCTTCCCATCGCGTGGATCAAAGGATCTGTGGTTTTCCCACAGGGCTCTCCCACGTGCCACCGTGGTGTGAGTCGATCCTCGGCGTGAAAGATGAGCCAGTGCAGGGCAAAGAGGTTCCTCTGGAATGGACTGAGACATCTGGGGGACTCTTGGAATGGTGGTACAACCATGGAGTTCCTCTCGCCTTTCCTGTTGAGAGTGCCTCCTCTTGAGATGCGACGGGAACGCCGGGAATCCTTTCCCGTTGAAAGCAGGGAAAGGATTCCTCATCTCGAGCTACGAGGGGGAAACGGGGCTCCGCTGGATGTGGGCGGGACCATCGTGCTTCGTCTAGAGTGGAGACGGGTATGGCGGTGAACTTCTTGAGTTGCAGCAAGGGTGTGAAAGACCCTTTCGAAGTTCCAGAGGTTAGGTGTCATTAGTCTCCAGACGCCTCATCGGAAATAGGCCTCATCTCGCCTGGAAGGGAGAAATTCCTGGATTTTCTCGAGTTGCGGCAGGTGTTCTCGAGTTACGACGGGGACCTCAAGGACCCGCCCTGGTGGCCTCAGGAGAGGCCAGTCCCCATGCGAGTTCCTAGGGGCCCTCTCGGGATTCCTCTCCCGTCGATACCGGGGCCAAAAACCTTGTGTGGTGTCAGGGCCGGAACCGAGAATTTCTCTCAGGGGCTGACATGGATCTTTGGGTACTTCTGGAGTCTCCCCATGGGAGTCAGGCCTTGTCTCGAGTCGGGACATGCACGTGCGCTTTCCTTCCAGGCTGTAGCAGCAATGTCACGCTTCCCGTCGGGTGGATCAAAGGATCTGTGGTTTTCCCTCGAGGCTTTCCCTCGAGGCTTTCCCACAGGGCTGTCCCACGTGCCACCGTGGTGTGAGTCGATCCTCGGAGTGAAAGATGAGTCTGTGTAGGGCAAAGAGCTTCCTCTGGAATGGACTGAGACATCTGGGGGACTCTTGGAATGGTGGTACGACCATGGAGTTCCTCTCGCCTTTCCTGTTGAGAGTGCCTCCTCTTGAGATGCGACGGGAACGCAGGGAATTCTTTCCCGTTGAAAGCAGGGAAAGGATCCCTCATCTCGAGCTACGAGGGGGAAACGGGGCTCCTCTGGATGGGGGCGGGACTATCGTGCTTCCTCTCGAGTGGAGACGGGTATGGCGGTGAACTTCTTGAGTTGCAGCAAGGGTGTGAAAGACCCTTTCGAAGTTCCAGAGGTTAGGTGTCATTAGTCTCCAGACGCCTCATCGGAAATAGGCCTCATCTCGCCTGGAAGGGAGAACTTCCTGGATTTTCTCGAGTTGCGGCAGGTGTTCTCGAGTTACGACGGGGACCTCAGGGACCGGCCCTGGTGGCCTCAGGAGAGGCCAGTCCCCATGCGAGTTGCTAGGGGGCCTCTCGGGATTCCTCTCCCGTCGATACCCGGGCCAAAAACCTTGTGTGGAGTCAGGGCCGGAACCGAGGATTCCTCTCACGGGCTGATATGGATCTTTGGGTACTTCTGGAGTCTCGCCAGGGGAGACAGGCCTCATCTCGAGTGGGGGCATGCACGTGCGCTTTCCTTACAGGCTGTAGCAGCAATGTCACGCTTCCCATCGCGTGGATCAAAGGATCTGTGGTTTTCTCTCGAGGCTTTCCCTCGAGGCTTCCCACAGGGCTGTCCCACGTGCCACCGTGGTGTGAGTCGATCCTCGGCGTGAAAGATGAGCCAGTGCAGGGCAAAGAGGTTCCTCTGGAAAGGACTGAGACATCTGCGGGACTCTTGGAATGGTGGTACGACCATGGAGTTCCTCTCGCCTTTCCTGTTGAGAGTGCCTCCTCTTGAGATGCGACGGGAACGCCGGGAATTCTTTCCCGTTGAAAGCAGGGAAAGGATCGCTCATTTCGAGCTAGGAGGGGGAAACGGGGCTCCTCTGGATGTGGGCGGGACCATCGTGCTTCCTCTCGAGTGGAGACGGGTATGGCGGTGAACTTCTTGAGTTGCAGCAAGGGTGTGAAAGACCCTTTCGAAGTTCCAGAGTTTAGGTGTCATTAGTCTCCAGACGCCTCATCGGAAATAGGCCTCATCTCGCCTGGAAGGGAGAACTTCCTGGATTTTCTCGAGTTGCGGCAGGTGTTCTCGAGTTACGACGGGGACCTCAGGGACCCGCCCTGGTGGCCTCAGGAGAGGCCAGTCCCCATGCGAGTTGCTAGGGGGCCTCTCGGGATTCCTCTCCCGTCGATACCGGGGCCAAAAACCTTGTGTGGAGTCAGGGCCGGAACCGAGGATTCCTCTCAGGGGCTGACATGGATCTGTGGGTACTTCTGCAGTCTCCCCATGGGAGTCAGGCGTCGTCTCGAGTGGGGGCATGCACGTGCGCTTTCCTTCCAGGCTGTAGCAGCAATGTCACGCTTCCCGTCGCGTGGATCAAAGGATCTGTGGTTTTCCCTCGAGGCTTTCCCTCGAGGCTTTCCCACAGGGCTGTCCCACGTGCCACCGTGGTGTGAGTCGATCCTCGGCGTGAAAGATGAGCCAGTGCAGGGCAAAGAGCTTCCTCTGGAATGGACTGAGACATCTGGGGGACTCTTGGAATGGTGGTACGACCATGGAGTTCCTCTCGCCTTTCCTGTTGAGAGTGCCTCCTCTTGAGATGCGACGGGAACGCCGGGAATTCTTTCCCGTTGAAAGCAGGGAAAGGATCCCTCATCTCGAGCTACGAGGGGGAAACGGGGCTCCTCTGGATGTGGGCGGGACCATCGTGCTTCCTCTCGAGTGGAGACGGGTGTGGCGGTGAACTTCTTGAGTTGCAGCAAGGGTGTGAAAGACCCTTTCGAAGTTCCAGAGGTTAGGTGTCATTAGTCTCCAGACGCCTCATCGGAAATAGGCCTCATCTCGCCTGGAAGGGGGAACTTCCTGGAATTTCTCGAGTTGTGGCAGGTGTTCTCGAGTTACGACGGGGACCTCAGGGACCCGCCCTGATGGCCTCAGGAGAGGCCAGTCCCCATGCGAGTTGCTAGGGGGCCTCTCGGGATTCCTCTCCCGTCGATACCGGGGCCAAAAACCTTGTGTGGAGTCAGGGCCTGAACCGAGGATACCTCTCAGGGGCTGACATGGATCTTTGGGTACTTCTGGAGTCTCCCCAGGGGAGTCAGGCCTCGTCTCGAGTCGGGGCATGCACGTGCACTTTCCTTCCAGGCTGTAGCAGCAATGTCACGCTTCCCGTGGCGTGGATCAAAGGATCTGTGGTTTTCCCTCGAGGCTTTCCCTCGAGGCTTTCCCACAGGGCTGTCCCACGTGCCACCGTGGTGTGAGTCAATCCTCGGCGTGAAAGATGAGCCAGTGCAGGGCAAAGAGGTTCTTCTGGAATGGACTGAGACATCTGGAGGACTCTTGGAATGGTGGTACGACCATGGAGTTCCTCTCGCCTTTGCTGTTGAGAGTGCCTCCTCTTGAGATGGGACGGGAACACCGGGAATTCTTTCCCGTTGAAAGCAGGGAAAGGATCCCTCATCTCGAGCTACGAGGGGGAAACGGGGCTCCTCTGGATGTGGGCGGGACCATCGTGCTTCCTCTCGAGTGGAGACGGGTATGGCGGTGAACTTCTTGAGTTGCAGCAAGGGTGTGAAAGACCCTTTCGAAGTTCCAGAGGTTAGGTGTCATTAGTCTCCAGACGCCTGATCGGAAATAGGCCTCATCTCGCCTGGAAGGGAGAACTTCCTGGATTTTCTCGAGTTGCGGCAGGTGTTCTCGAGTTACGACGGGGACCTCAGGGACCCGCCCTGGTGGCCTCAGGAGAGGCCAGTCCCCATGCGACTTGCTAGGGGGCCTCTCGGGATTCCTCTCCCGTCGATACCGGGGCCAAAATCCTTGTGTGGAGTCAGGGCCGGAACCGAGGATTCCTGTCAGGGGCTGACATGGATCTTTGGGTACTTCTGGAGTCTCCCCAGGGGAGTCAGGCCTCGGCTCGAGTCGGGGCATGCACGTGCACTTTCCTTCCAGGCTGTAGCAGCAATGTCACGCTTCCCGTGGCGTGGATCAAAGGATCTGTGGTTTTCCCTCGAGGCTTTCCCTCGAGGCTTTCCCACAGGGCTGTCCCACGTGCCACCGTGGTGTGAGTCGATCCTCGGCGTGAAAGATGAGCCAGTGCAGGGCAAAGATCTTCCTCTGGAATGGACTGAGACATCTGGGGGACTCTTGGAATGGTGGTACGACCATGGAGTTCCTCTCTCCTTTCCTGTTGAGAGTGCCTCCGCTTCAGATGCGACGGGAACGCCGGGAATTCTTTCCCATTGAAAGCAGGGAAAGGATTCCTCATCTCGAGCTACGAGGGGGAAAGGGGGCTCCTCTGGATGTGGGCGGGACGATCGTGCTTCCTCTCGAGTGGAGACGGGTATGGCGGTGAACTTCTTGAGTTGCAGCAAGGGTGTGAAAGACCCTTTCGAAGTTCCAGAGGTTAGGTGTCATTAGTCTCCAGACGCCTCATCGGAAATAGGCCTCATCTCGCCTGGAAGGGAGAACTTCCTGGATCTTCTCGAGTTGCGGCAGGTGTTCTCGAGTTACGACGGGGACCTCAGGGACCCGCCCTGGGGGCCTCAGGAGAGGCCAGTCCCCATGCGAGTTGCTAGGGGGCCTCTCGGGATTCCTCTCCCGTCGATACCGGGGCCAAAAACCTTGTGTGGAGTCAGGGCCTGAACCGAGGATTCCTCTCACGGGCTGATATGGATCTTTGGGTACTTCTGGAGTCTCGCCAGGGGAGACAGGCCTCATCTCGAGTGGGGGCATGCACGTGCGCTTTCCTTCCAGGCTGTAGCAGCAATGTCACGCTTCCCATCGCGTGGATCAAAGGATTTGTGGTTTTCCCTCGAGGCTTTCCCTCGAGGCTTTCCCACAGGGCTGTCCCACGTGCCACCGTGGTGTGAGTCGATCCTCGGCGTGAAAGATGAGCCAGTGCAGGGCAAAGAGGTTCCTCTGGAATGGACTGAGACATCTGGGGGACTCTTGGAATGGTGGTACGACCATGGAGTTCCTCTCGCCTTTCCTGTTGAGAGTGCCTCCTCTTGAGATGCGACGGGAACGCCGGGAATTCTTTCCCGTTGAAAGCAGGGAAAGGATCGCTCATCTCGAGCTAGGAGGGGGAAACGGGGCTCCTCTGGATGTGGGCGGGACCATCGTGCTTCCTCTCGAGTGGAGACGGGTATGGCGGTGAACTTCTTGAGTTGCAGCAAGGGTGTGAAAGACCCTTTCGAAGTTCCAGAGTTTAGGTGTCATTAGTCTCCAGACGCCTCATCGGAAATAGGCCTCATCTCGCCTGGAAGGGAGAACTTCCTGGATTTTCTCGAGTTGCGGCAGGTGTTCTCGAGTTACGACGGGGACCTCAGGGACCCGCCCTGGTGGCCTCAGGAGAGGCCAGTCCCCATGCGAGTTGCTAGGGGGCCTCTCGGGATTCCTCTCCCGTCGATACAGGGGCCAAAAACCTTGTGTGGAGTCAGGGCCGGAACCGAGGATTCCTCTCAGGGGCTGACATGGATCTGTGGGTACTTCTGCAGTCTCCCCATGGGAGTCAGGCCTCGTCTCGAGTGGGGGCATGCACGTGCGCTTTCCTTCCAGGCTGTAGCAGCAATGTCATGCTTCCCGTCGCGTGGATCAAAGGATCTGTGGTTTTCCCTCGAGGCTTTCCCTCGAGGCTTTCCCACAGGGCTGTCCCACGTGCCACCGTGGTGTGAGTCGATCCTCGGCGTGAAAGATGAGCCAGTGCAGGGCAAAGAGCTTCCTCTGGAATGGACTGAGACATCTGGGGGACTCTTGGAATGGTGGTACGACCATGGAGTTCCTCTCGCCTTTCCTGTTGAGAGTGCCTCCTCTTGAGATGCGACGGGAACGCCGGGAATTCTTTCCCGTTGAAAGCAGGGAAAGGATCCCTCATCTCGAGCTACGAGGGGGAAACGGGGCTCCTCTGGATGTGGGCGGGACCATCGTGCTTCCTCTCGAGTGGAGACGGGTGTGGCGGTGAACTTCTTGAGTTGCAGCAAGGGTGTGAAAGACCCTTTCGAAGTTCCAGAGGTTAGGTGTCATTAGTCTCCAGACGCCTCATCGGAAATAGGCCTCATCTCGCCTGGAAGGGGGAACTTCCTGGAATTTCTCGAGTTGTGGCAGGTGTTCTCGAGTTACGACGGGGACCTCAGGGACCCGCCCTGGTGGCCTCAGGAGAGGCCAGTCCCCATGCGAGTTGCTAGGGGGCCTCTCGGGATTCCTCTCCCGTCGATACCGGGGCCAAAATCCTTGTGTGGAGTCAGAGCCGGAACCGAGGATTCCTGTCAGGGGCTGACATGGATCTTTGGGTACTTCTAGAGTCTCCCCAGGGGAGTCAGGCCTCGTCTCGAGTCGGGGCATGCACGTGCACTTTCCTTCCAGGCTGTAGCAGCAATGTCACGCTTCCCGTGGCGTGGATCAAAGAATCTGTGGTTTTCCCTCGAGGCTTTCCCTCGAGGCTTTCCCACAGGGCTGTCCCACGTGCCACCGTGGTGTGAGTGGATCCTCGGCGTGAAAGATGAGCCAGTGCAGGGCAAAGATCTTCCTCTGGAATGGACTGAGACATCTGGGGGACTCTTGGAATGGTGGTACGATCATGGAGTTCCTCTCGCCTTTCCTGTTGAGAGTGCCTCCGCTTCAGATGCGACGGGAACGCCGGGAATTCTTTCCCATTGAAAGCAGGGAAAGGATTCCTCATCTCGAGCTACGAGGGGGAAACGGGGCTCCTCTGGATGTGGGCGGGACGATCGTGCTTCCTCTCGAGTGGAGACGGGTATGGCGGTGAACTTCTTGAGTTGCAGCAAGGGTGTGAAAGACCCTTTCGAAGTTCCAGAGGTTAGGTGTCATTAGTCTCCAGAGGCCTCATCGGAAATAGGCCTCATCTCGCCTGGAAGGGAGAACTTCCTGAATCTTCTCGAGTTGCGGCAGGTGTTCTCGAGTTACGACGGGGACCTCAGGGACCCGCCTTGGGGGCCTCAGGAGAGGCCATTCCCCATGCGAGTTGCTAGGGGGCCTCTCGGGATTCCTCTCCCGTCGATACCGGGGCCAAAAACCTTGTGTGGAGTCAGGGCCGGAACCGAGGATTCCTCTCACGGGCTGATATGGATCTTTGGGTACTTCTGGAGACTCGCCAGGGGAGACAGGCCTCATCTCGAGTGGGGGCATGCACGTGCGCTTTCCTTCCAGGCTGTAGCAGCAATGTCACGCTTCCCATCGCGTGGAACAAAGGATTTGTGGTTTTCCCTCGAGGCTTTCCCTCGAGGCTTTCCCACAGGGCTGTCCCACGTGCCACCGTGGTGTGAGTCGATCCTCGGCGTGAAAGATGAGCCAGTGCAGGGCAAAGAGGTTCCTCTGGAATGGACTGAGACATCTGGGGGACTCTTGGAATGGTGGTACGACCATGGAGTTCCTCTCGCCTTTCCTGTTGAGAGTGCCTCCTCTTGAGATGCGACGGGAACGCCGGGAATTCTTTCCCGTTGAAAGCAGGGAAAGGATCCCTCATCTCGAGCTACGAGGGGGAAACGGGGCTCCTCTGGATGTGGGCGGGACTATCGTGCTTCCTCTCGAGTGGAGACGGGTATGGCGGTGAACTTCTTGAGTTGCAGCAAGGGTGTGAAAGACCCTTTCGAAGTTCCAGAGGTTAGGTGTCATTAGTCTCCAGACGCCTCATCGGAAATAGGCCTCATCTCGCCTGGAAGGGAGAACTTCCTGGATTTTCTCGAGTTGCGGCAGGTGTTCTCGAGTTACGACGGGGACCTCAGGGACCCGCCCTGGTGGCCTCAGGAGAGGCCAGTCCCCATGCGACTTGCTAGGGGGCCTCTCGGGATTCCTCTCCCGTCGATACCGGGGCCAAAAACCTTGTGTGGAGTCAGGGCCGTAACCGAGGAGACCTCTAAGGGGCTGACATGGATCTTTGGGTACTTCTGGAGTCTCCCCAGGGGAGTCAGGCCTCGTCTCGAGTGCGGGCATGCACGTGCGCTTTCCTTCCAGGCTGTAGCAGAAATGTCACGCTTCCCGTGGCGTGGATCAAAGGATCTGTTTTTTTCCCTTGAGGCTTTCCCTCGAGGCTTTCCCACAGGGTTGTCCCACGTCCACCGTGGTGTGAGTCGATCCTCGGCGTGAAAGATGAGCCAGTGCAGGGCAAAGAGGTTCCTCTGGAATGGACTGAGACATCTGGGGGACTCTTGGAATGGTGGTACGACCATGGAGTTCCTCTCGCCTTTCCTTTGAGAGTGCCTCCTCTTGAGATGCGACGGGAACGCCGGGAATTCTTTCCCGTTGAAAGCAGGGAAAGGATCCCTCATCTCGAGCTACGAGGGGGAAACGGGGCTCCTCTGGATGTGGGCGGGACCATCGTGCTTCCTCTCGAGTGGAGACGGGTGTGGCGGTGAACTTCTTGAGTTGCAGAAAGGGTGTGAAAGACCCTTTCGAAGTTCCAGAGGTTAGGTGTCATTAGTCTCCAGACGCCTCATCGGAAATAGGCCTCATCTCGCCTGGAAGGGAGAACTTCCTGGAATATCTCGAGTTGCGGCAGGTGTTCTCGAGTTAAGACGGGGACCTCAGGGACCCGCCCTGGTGGCCTCAGGAGAGGCCAGTCCCCATGCGAGTTGCTAGGGGTCCTCTCGGGATTCCTCTCCCGTCGATATCGGGGCCAAAAACCTTGTGTGGAGTCAGGGCCGTAACCGAGGATTCCTCTCAGGGGCTGACGTGGATCTTTGGGTACTTCTGGAGTCTCCCCAGGGGAGTCAGGCCTCGTCTCGAGTCGGGGCATGCACGTGCGCTTTCCTTCCAGGCTGTAGCAGCAATGTCACGCTTCCCATCGCGTGGATCAAAGGATCTGTGGTTTTCCCTCGAGGCTTTCCCTCGAGGCTTTCCCACAGGGCTGTCCCACGTGCCACCGTGGTGTGAGTCGATCCTCGGAGTGAAAGATGAGCCAGTGCAGGGCAAAGAGGTTCCTCTGGAATGGACTGAGACATCTGGGGGACTCTTGGAATGGTGGTACGACCATGGAGTTCCACTCGCCTTTCCTGTTGAGAGTGCCTCCTCTTGATATGCGACGGGAACGCCGGGAATTCTTTCCCGTTGAAAGCAGGGAAACGATCGCTCATCTCGAGCTAGGAGGGGGAAACGGGGCTCCTCTGGATGTGGGCGGGACGATCGTGCTTCCTCTCGAGTGGAGACGGGTATGGCGGTGAACTTCTTGAGTTGCAGCAAGGGTGTGAAAGACCCTTTCGAAGTTCCAGAGTTTAGGTGTCATTAGTCTCCAGACGCTTGATCGGAAATAGGCCTCATCTCGCCTGGAAGGGAGAACTTCCTGGATTTTCTCGAGTTGCGGCAGGTGTTCTCGAGTTACGACGGGGACCTCAGGGACCCGCCCTGGTGGCCTCAGGAGAGGCCAGTCCCCATGCGACTTGCTAGGGGGCCTCTCGGGATACCTCTCCCGTCGATACCGGGGCCAAAAACATTGTGTGGAGTCAGGGCCGGAAACGAAGATTCCTCTCAGGGGCTGACATGGATCTTTGGGTACTTCTGGAGTCTCCCCAAGGGAGTCAGGCCTCGTCTCGAGTCGGGGCATGCACGTGCACTTTCCTTCCAGGCTGTAGCAGCAATGTCACGCTTCCCGTGGCCTGGATCAATGGATCTGTGGTTTTCCCTCGAGGCTTTCCCTCGAGGCTTTCCCACAGGGCTGTCCCACGTGCCACCGTGGTGTTAGTCGATCCTCGGCGTGAAAGATGAGCCAGTGCAGGGCAAAGAGGTTCCTCTGGAATGGACTGAGACATCTGGGGGACTCTTGAAATGGTGGTAAGACCATGCAGTTCCTCTCGCCTTTCTTGTTGAGAGTGCCTCCTCTTGAGATGCAACGGGAACGCCGGGAATTCTTTCCCGTTGAAAGCAGGGAAAGGATCCCTCATCTCGAGCTACGAGGGGGAAACGGGGCTCCTCTGGATATGGGCGGGACCATCGTGCTTCCTCTCGAGTGGAGACGGGTATGGCGATGAACTTCTTGAGTTGCAGAAAGGGTGTGAAAGACCCTTTCGAAGGTCCAGAGGTTAGGTGTCATTAGTCTCCAGACGCCTCATCGGAAATAGGCCTCATCTCGCCTGGAAGGGAAAACTTCCTGGAATTTCTCGAGTTGCGGCAGGTGTTCTCGAGTTACGACGGGGACCTCAGGGACCCGCCCTGGTGGCCTCAGGAGAGGCCAGTCCCCATGCGAGTTGCTAGGGGGCCTCTCGGGATTCCTCTCCCGTCGATACCGGGGCCAAAAACCTTGTGTGGAGTCAGGGCCGGAACCGAGGATTCCTCTCAGGGGCTGACATGGATCTTTGGGTACTTCTGGAGTCTCCCCAGGGGAGTCAGGCCTCGTCTCGAGTCGGGGCATGCACGTTCACTTTCCTTCCAGGCTGTAGCAGCAATGTCACGCTTCCCGTGGCGTGGATCAAAGGATCTGTGGTTTTCCCTCGAGGCTTTCCCTCGAGGCTTTCCCACAGGGCTGTCCCACGTGCCACCGTGGTGTGAGTCGATCCTCGGCGTGAAAGATGAGCCAGTGCAGGGCAAAGAGCTTCCTCTGGAATGGACTGAGACATCTGGGGGACTCTTGGAATGGTGGTACGACCATGGAGTTCCTCTCGCCTTTCCTGTTGAGAGTGCCTCCTCTTGAGATGCAACGGGAACGCCAGGAATTCTTTCCCGTTGAAAGCAGGGAAAGGATCCCTCATCTCGAGCTACGAGGGGGAAAGGGGGCTTCTCTGGATGTGGGCGGGACGATCGTGCTTCCTCTCGTGTGGAGACGGGTATGGCGGTGAACTTCTTGAGTTGCAGCAAGGGTGTGAAAGACCCTTTCGAAGTTCCAGAGGTTAGGTGTCATTAGTCTCCAGACGCCTCATCGGAAATAGGCCTCATCTCGCCTGGAAGGGGGAACTTCCTGGAATATCTCGAGTTGCGGCAGGTGTTCTCGAGTTACGAAGGGGACCTCAGTGACCCGCCCTGGTGGCCTCAGGAGAGGCCAGTCCCCATGCGAGTTGCTAGGGGGCCTCTCGGGATTCCTCTCCCGTCGATACCGGGGCCAAAAACCTTGTGTGGAGTCAGGGCCGGAACCGAGGATTCCTCTCAGGGGCTGACATGGATGTTTGGGTACTTCTGGAGTCTCCCCAGGGGAGTGAGGCCTCGTCTCGAGTCGGGGCATGCACGTGCACTTTCCTTCCAGGCTGTAGCAGCAATGTCACGCTTCCCGTGGCGTGGATCAAAGGATCTGCGGTTTTCCCTTAAGGCTTTCCCTCGAGGCTTTCCCACAGGGCTGTCCCACTTGCCACCGTGGTGTGAGTCGATCCTCGGCGTGAAAGATGAGCCAGTGCAGGGCAAAGAGCTTCCTCTGGAATGGACTGAGACATCTGGGGGACTCTTGGAATGGTGGTACGACCATGGAGTTCCTCTCGCCTTTCCTGTTGAGAGTGCCTCCTCTTGAGATGCAACGGGAACGCCGGGAATTCTTTCCCGTTGAAAGCAGGGAAAGGATCCCTCATCTCGAGCTACGAGGGGGAAACGGGGCTCCTCTGGATGTGGGCGGGACCACTGTGCTTCCTCTCGAGTGGAGACGGGTATGGTGGTGAACTTCTTGAGTTGCAGCAAGGGTGTGAAAGACCCTTTCGAAGGTCCAGAGGTTAGGTGTCATTAGTCTCCAGACGCCTCATTGGAAATAGGCCTCATCTCGCCTGGAAGGGGGAACTTCCAGGAATTTCTCGAGTTGTGGCAGGTGTTCTCGAGTTACGACGGGGACCTGAGGGACCCGCCCTGGTGGCCTTAGGAGAGGCCAGTCCCCATGCGAGTTGCTAGGGGGCCTCTCGGGATTCCTCTCCCGTCGATACCGGGGCCAAAAACCTTGTGTGGAGTCAGGGCCGGAACCGAGGATTCCTCTCAGTGGCTGACATGTATCTTTGGGTACTTCTGGAGTCTCCCCAGGGGAGTCAGGCCTCGTCTCGAGTGGGGGCATGCACGTGTGCTTTCCTTCAAGGCTGTAGCAGCAATGTCACGCTTCCCATCGCGTGGATCAAAAGATCTGTGGTTTTCCCTCGAGGCTTTCCCACAGTGCTGTCCCACGTGCCACCGTGGTGTGAGTCGATCCTCGGCGTGAAAGATGAGCCAGTGCAGGGCAAAGAGGTTCCACTGGAATGGACTGAGACATCTGGGGGACTCTTGGAATGGTGGTACGACCATGGAGTTCCTCTCGCCTTTCCTGTTGAGAGTGCCTCCTCTTGAGATGGGACGGGAACACCGGGAATTCTTTCCCGTTGAAAGCAGGGAAAGGATCCCTCATCTCGAGCTACGAGGGGGAAACGGGGCTCCTCTGGATGTGGGCGGGACCATCGTGCTTCCTCTCGAGTGGAGACGGGTATGGCGGTGAACTTCTTGAGTTGCAGCAAGGGTGTGAAAGACCCTTTCGAAGTTCCAGAGGTTAGGTGTCATTAGTCTCCAGACGCCGGATCGGAAATAGGCCTCATCTCGCCTGGATGGGAGAACTTCCTGGATTTTCTCGAGTTGCGGCAGGTGTTCTCGAGTTACGACGGGGACCTCAGGGACCCGCCCTGGTGGCCTCAGGAGAGGCCAGTCCCCATGCGACTTGCTAGGGGGCCTCTCGGGATTCCTCTCCCGTCGATACCGGGGCCAAAAACCTTGTGTGGAGTCAGGGCCGGAACCGAGGATTCCTCTCAGGGGCTGACATGGATCTTTGGGTACTTCTGGAGTCTCCCCAGGGGAGTCAGGCCTCGTCTCGAATCGGGGCATGCACGTGCACTTTCCTTCCAGGCTGTAGCAGCAATGTCACGCTTCCCGTGGCCTGGATCAAAGGATCTGTGGTTTTCCCTCGAGGCTTTCCCTCGAGGCTTTCCCACAGGGCTGTCCCACGTGCCACCGTGGTGTGAGTCGATCCTCGGCGTGAAAGATGAGCCAGTGCAGGGCAAAGAGGTTCCTCTGGAATGGACTGAGACATCTGGGGGACTCTTGGAATGGTGGTACGACCATGGAGTTCCTCTCGCCTTTCCTGTTGAGAGTGCCTCCTCTTGAGATGCGACGGGAACGCCGGGAATTCTTTCCCGTTGAAAGCAGGGAAAGGATCCCTCATCTCGAGCTACGAGGGGGAAACGGGGCTCCTCTGGATGTGGGCGGGACCATCGTGCTTCCTCTCGAGTCGAGACGGGTGTGGCGGTGAACTTCTTGAGTTGCAGCAAGGGTGTGAAAGACCCTTTCGAAGTTCCAGAGGTTAGGTGTCATTAGTCTCCAGACGCCTCATCGGAAATAGGCCTCATCTCGCCTGGAAGGGAGAACTTCCTGGATTTTCTCGAGTTGCGGCAGGTGTTCTCGAGTTACGACGGGGACCTCAGGGACTCGCCCTGGTGGCCTCAGGAGAGGCCAGTCCCCATGCGAGTTGCTAGGGGGCCTCTCGGGATTCCTCTCCCGTCGATAACGGAGCCAAAAACCTTGTGTGGAGTCAGGGCCGGAACCGAGGATTCCTCTCAGGGGCTGACATGGATCTGTGGGTTCTTCTGGAGTCTCCCCATGGGAGTCAGGCCTCGTCTCGAGTGGGGGCATGCACGTGCGCTTTCCTTCCAGGCTGTAGCAGCAATGTCACGCTTCCCGTGGCGTGGATCAAAGGATCTGTGGCTTTCCCTCGAGGCTTTCCCTCGTGGCTTTCCCACAGGGCTGTCCCACGTGCCACTGTGGTGTGAGTCGATCCTCGGCATGAAAGATGAGCCAGTGCAGGGCAAAGAGGTTCCTCTGGAATGGACTGAGACATCTGGGGGACTCTTGGAATGGTGGTACGACCATGGAGTTCCTCTCTCCTTTCCTGTTGAGAGTGCCTACTCTTGAGATGCGACGGGAACGCCGGGAATTCTTTCCCGTTGAAAGCAGGGAAAGGATCCCTCATCTCGAGCTCCGAGGGGGAAACGGGGCTCCTCTGGATGTGGGCGGGACCAACGTGCTTCCTCTCGAGTGGAGACGGGTGTGGCGGTGAACTTCTTGAGTTGCAGCAAGGGTGTGAAAGACCCTTTCGAAGTTCCAGAGGTTAGGTGTCATTAGTCTCCAGACGCCTCATCGGAAATAGGCCTCATCTCGCCTGGAAGGGAGAACTTCCTGGATTTTCTCGAGTTGCGGCAGGTGTTCTCGAGTTACGACGGGGACCTCAGGCACCCGCCCTGGTGGCCTCAGGAGAGGCCAGTCCCCATGCGAGTTGCTAGGGGGCCTCTCGGGATTCCTCTCCCGTCGATACCGGGGCCAAAAACCTTGTGTGGAGTCAGGGCCCGAACCGAGGATTCCTCTCAGGGGCTGATATGGATCTTTGGGTACTTCTGGAGTCTCGCCAGGGGAGACAGGTCTCGTCTCGAGTCGGGGCATGCACGTGCACTTTCCTTCCAGGCTGTAGCAGCAATGTGACGCTTCCCGTCGCGTGGATCAAAGGATCTCTGGTTTTCCCTCGAGGCTTTCCCTCGAGGCTTTCCCACAGGGCTGTCCCACGTGCCACCGTGGTGTGAGTCGATCCTCGGCCTGAAAGATGAGCCAGTGCAGGGCAAAGAGGTTCCTCTGGAATGGACTGAGACATCTGGGGGACTCTTGGAATGGTGGTACGACCATGGAGTTCCTCTCGCCTTTGCTGTTGAGAGTGCCTCCTCTTGAGATGGGACGGGAACACCGGGAATTCTTTCCCGTTGAAAGCAGGGAAAGGATCCCTCATCTCGAGCTACGAGGGGGAAACGGGGCTCCTCTGGATGTGGGCGGGACCATCGTGCTTCCTCTCGAGTGGAGACGGGTATGGCGGTGAACTTCTTGAGTTGCAGCAAGGGTGTGAAAGACCCTTTCGAAGTTCCAGAGGTTAGGTGTCATTAGTCTCCAGACGCCGGATCAGAAATAGGCCACATCTCGCCTGGAAGGGAGAACTTCCTGGATTTTCTCGAGTTGCGGCAGGTGTTCTCGAGTTACGACGGGGACCTCAGGGACCCGCCCTGGTGGCCTCAGGAGAGGCCAGTCCCCATGCGACTTGCTAGGGGGCCTCTCGGGATTCCTCTCCCGTCGATACCGGGGCCAAAAACCTTGTGTGGAGTCAGGGCCGGAACCGAGGATTCCTCTCAGGGGCTGACATGGATCTTTGGGTACTTCTGGAGTCTCCCCAGGGGAGTCAGGCCTTGTCTCGAGTCGGGGCATGCACGTGCGCTTTCCTTCCAGGCTGTAGCAGCAATGTCACGCTACCCATTGCGTGGATCAAAGGATCTGTGGTTTTCCCTCGAGGCTTTCCCACAGGGCTGTCCCACGTGCCACCGTGGTGTGAGTCGATCCTCAGCGTGAAAAATGAGCCAGTGCAGGGCAAAGAGGTTCCTCTGGAATGGACTGAGACATCTGGGGGACTCTTGGAATGGTGGTACGACCATGGAGTTCCTCTCGCCTTTCCTGTTGAGAGTGCCTCCTCTTGAGATGCGACGGGAACGCCGGGAATTTTTTCCCGTTGAAAGCATGGAAAGGATCGCTCATCTCGAGCTAGGAGGGGGAAACGGGGCTCCTCTGGATGTGGGCGGGACCATCGTGCTTCCTCTAGAGTGGAGACGGGTATGGCGGTGAACTTCTTGAGTTGCAGCAAGGGTGTGAAAGACCCTTTCGAAGTTCCAGAGTTTAGGTGTCATTAGTCTCCAGACGCCTCATCGGAAATAGGCCTCATCTCGCCTGGAAGGGAGAACTTCCTGGATTTTCTCGAGTTGCGGCAGGTGTTCTCGAGTTACGACGGGGACCTCAGGGACCCGCCCTGGTGGCCTCAGGAGAGGCCAGTCCCCATGCGAGTTGCTAGGGGCCCTCTCGGGATTCCTCTCCCGTCGATACTGGGGCCAAAAACCTTGTGTGGTGTCAAGGCCGGAACCGAGGATTTCTCTCAGGGGCTGACATGGATCTTTGGGTACTTCTGGAGTCTCCCCAAGGGAGTCAGGCCTCGTCTCGAGTCGGGGCATGCACGTGCACTTTCCTTCCAGGCTGTAGCAGCAATGTCACGCTTCCCGTGGCGTGGATCAAAGGATCTGTGGTTTTCCCTCGAGGCTTTCCCTCGAGGCTTTACCACAGGGCTGTCCCACGTGCCACCGTGGTGTGATTCGATCCTCGGCGTGAAAGATGAGCCAGTGCAGGGCAAAGAGGTTCCTCTGGAATGGACTGAGACATCTGGGGGACTCTTGGAATGGTGGTACGACCATGGAGTTCCTCTCGCCTTTCCTGTTGAGAGTGCCTCCTTTTGAGATGCGACGGGAACGCCGGGAATTCTTTCCCGTTGAAAGCAGGGAAAGGATCGCTCATCTCGAGCTAGGAGGGGGAAACGGGGCTCCTCTGGATGTGGGCGGGACGATCGTGCTTCCTCTCGAGTGGAGACGGGTATGGCGGAGAACTTCTTGAGTTGCAGCAAGGGTGTGAAAGACCCTTTCGAAGTTCCAGAGTTTAGGTGTCATTAGTCTCCAGACGCCTCATCGGAAATAGGCCTCATCTCGCCTGGAAGGGAGAACTTTCTGGATTTTCTCGAGTTGCGGCAGGTGTTCTCGAGTTACGACGGGGACCTCAGGGACCCGCCCTGGTGGCCTCAGGAGAGGCCAGTCCCCATGCGAGTTGCTAGGGGGCCTCTCGGGATTCCTCTCCCGTCGATACCGGGGCCAAAAACCTTGTGTGGAGTCACGGCCGGAACCGAGGATTCCTCTCAGGGGCTGACATGGATCTTTGGGTACTTCTGGAGTCTCCCCATGGGAGTATGGCCTCGTCTCGAGTGGGGGCATGCACGTGCGCTTTCCTTCCAGGCTGTAGCAGCAATGTCACGCTTCCCGTGGCGTGGATCAAAGGATCTGTGGTTTTCCCTCGAGGCTTTCCCTCGAGGCTTTCCCATAGGGCTGTCCCACGTGCCACCGTGGTGTGAATCGATCCTCGGCGTGAAAGATGAGCCAGTGCAGGGCAAAGAGGTTCCTCTGGAATGGACTGAGACATCTGGGGGACTCTTGGAATGGTGGTACGACCATGGAGTTCCCCTCGCCTTTCCTGTTGAGAGTGCCTCCTCTTGAGATGCGACGGGAACGCCGGGAATTCTTTCCCGTTGAAAGCAGGGAAAGGATCCCTCATCTCGAGCTACGAGGGGGAAACGGGGCTCCTCTGGATGTGGGCGGGACCATCGTGCTTCCTCTCGAGTCGAGACGGGTGTGGCGGTGAACTTCTTGAGTTGCAGCAAGGGTGTGAAAGACCCTTTTGAAGTTCCAGAGGTTAGGTGTCATTAGTCTCCAGACGCCTAATCGGAAATAGGCCTCATCTCGCCTGGAAGGGGGAACTTCCTGGAATTTCTCGAGTTGTGGCAGGTGTTCTCGAGTTATGACGGGGACCTCAGGGACCCGCCCTGGTGGCCTCAGGAGAGGCCAGTCCCCATGCGAGTTGCTAGGGGGCCTCTCGGGATTCCTCTCCCGTCGATACCGGGGCAAAAACCTTGTGTGGAGTCAGGGCCGGAACCGAGGATTCCTCTCAGGGGCTGACATGGATCTTTGGGTACTTCTGGAGTCTCCCCAGGGGAGTCAGGCCTCGTCTCGAGTCGGGGCATGCACGTGCACTTTCCTTCCAGGCTGTAGCAGCAATGTCAAGCTTCCCGTGGCGTGGATCAAAGGATCTGTGGTTTTCCGTCGAGGCTTTCCCTCGAGGCTTTCCCACAGGGCTGTCCCACGTGCCACCGTGGTGTGAGTCGATCCTCGGCGTGAAAGATGAGCCAGTGCAGGGCAAAGAGGTTCCTCTGGAATGGACTGAGACATCTGGGGGACTCTTGGAATGGTGGTACGACCATGGAGTTCCTCTCGCCTTTCCTGTTGAGAGTGCCTCCGCTTGAGATGCGACGGGAACGCCGGGAATTCTTTCCCATTGAAAGCAGGGAAAGGATTCCTCATCTCGAGCTACGCGGGGGAAAGGGGGATCCTCTGGATGTGGGCGGGACGATCGTGCTTCCTCTCGAGTGGAGACGGGTATGGCGGTGAACTTCTTGAGTTGCAGCAAGGGTGTGAAAGACCCTTTCGAAGTTCCAGAGGTTAGGTGTCATTAGTCTCCAGACGCCTCATCGGAAATAGGCCTCATCTCGCCTGGAAGGGAGAACTTCCTGGATTTTCTCGAGTTGCGGCAGGTGTTCTCGAGTTACGACGGGGACCTCAGGGAACCGCCCTGGTGGCCTCAGGAGAGGCCAGTCCCCATGCGAGTTGCTAGGGGTCCTCTCGGGATTCCTCTCCCGTCGATACCCGGGCCAAAAACCTTGTGTGGAGTCAGGGCCGGAACCGAGGATTCCTCTCACGGGCTGATATGGATCTTTGGGTACTTCTGGAGTCTCGCCAGCGGAGACAGGCCTCATCTCGAGTGGGGGCATGCACGTGCGCTTTCCTTCCAGGCTGTAGCATCAATGTCACGCTTCCCGTCGCGTGGATCAAAGGATCTGTGGTTTTCCCTCGAGGCTTTCCCTCGAGGCTTTCCCACAGGGCTGTCCCACGTGCCACCGTGGTGTGAGTCGATCCTCGGCGTGAAAGATGAGCCAGTGTAGGGCAAAGAGGTTCCTCTGGAATGGACTGAGACATCTGGGGGACTCTTGGAATGGTGGTACGACCATGGAGTTCCTCTCGCCTTTCCTGTTGAGAGTGTCTCCTCTTGAGATGCGACGGGAACGCCGGGAATTCTTTCCCGTTGAAAGCAGGGAAAGGATCCCTCATCTCGAGCTACGAGGGGAAACGGGGCTCCTCTGGATGTGGGCGGGACTATCGTGCTTCCTCTCGAGTGGAGACGGGTATGGCGGTGAACTTCTTGAGTTGCAGCAAGGGTGTGAAAGACCCTTTCGAAGTTCCAGAGGTTAGGTGTCATTAGTCTCCAGACGCCTCATCGGAAATAGGCCTCATCTCGCCTGGAAGGGAGAACTTCCTGGATTTTCTCGAGTTGCGGCAGGTGTTCTCGAGTTACGACGGGGACCTCAGGGACCCGCCCTGGTGGCCTCAGAAGAGGCCAGTCCCCATGCGAGTTGCTAGGGGGCCTCTCGGTATTCCTCTCCCATCGATACCGGGGCCAAAAACCTTGTGTGGAGTTAGGGCCGGAACCGAGGATTCCTTACAGTGGCTGATATGGATCTTTGGGTACTTCTGGAGTCTCGCCAGGGGAGACAGGCCTCATCTCGAGTGGGGGCATGCACGTGCGCTTTCCTACCAGGCTGTAGCAGCAATGTCACGCTTCCCATCGCGTGGATCAAAGGATCTGTGGTTTTCCCTCGAGGCTTTCCCACAGGGCTGTCCCACGTGCCACCGTGGTGTGAGTCGATCCTCGGCGTGAAAGATGAGCCAGTGCAGGGCAAAGAGGTTCCTCTGAAATGGACTGAGACATCTGGGGGACTCTTGGAATGGTGGTACGACCATGGAGTTCCCCTCGCCTTTCCTGTTGAGAGTGCCTCCACTTGAGATGCGACGGGAACGCCGGGAATTCCTTCCCGTTGAAAGCAGGGAAAGGATCCCTCATCTCGAGCTACGAGTGGGAAACGGGGCTCCTCTGGATGTGGGCGGGACCATCGTGCTTCCTCTCGAGTGGAGACGGGTGTGGCGGTGAACTTCTTGAGTTGCAGCAAGGGTGTGAAAGACCCTTTCGAAGTTCCAGAGGTTAGGTGTCATTAGTCTCCAGACGCCTAATCGGAAATAGGCCTCATCTCGCCTGGAAGGGGGAACTTCCTGGAATTTCTCGAGTTGTGGCAGGTGTTCTCGAGTTATGACGGGGACCTCAGGGACCCGCCCTGGTGGCCTCAGGAGAGGCCAGTCCCCATGCGAGTTGCTAGGGGGCCTCTCGGGATTCCTCTCCCGTCGATACCGGGGCAAAAACCTTGTGTGGAGTCAGGGCCGGAACCGAGGATTCCTCTCAGGGGCTGACATGGATCTTTGGGTACTTCTGAAGTCTCCCCAGGGGAGTCAGGCCTCGTCTCGAGTCGGGGCATGCACGTGCACTTTCCTTCCAGGCTGTAGCAGCAATGTCACTCTTCCCATCGCGTGGATCAAAGGATCTGTGGTTTTCCCTCGAGGCTTTCCCTCGAGGCTTTCCCACAGGGCTGTCCCACGTGCCACCGTGGTGTGAGTCGATCCTCGGCGTGAAAGATGAACCAGTGCAGGGCAAAGAGCTTCCTCTGGAATGGACTGAGACATCTGGGGGACTCTTGGAATGGTGGTACGACCATGGAGTTCCTCTCGCCTTTCCTGTTGAGAGTGCCTCCTTTTGAGATGCGACGGGAATGCCGGGAATTCTTTCCCGTTGAAAGCAGGGAAAGGATCGCTCATCTCGAGCTAGGAGGGGGAAACGGGGCTCCTCTGGATGTGGGCGGGACGATCGTGCTTCCTCTCGAGTGGAGACGGGTATGGCGGTGAACTTCTTGAGTTGCAGCAAGGGTGTGAAAGACCCTTTCGAAGTTCCAGAGTTTAGGTGTCATTAGTCTCCAGACGCCTCATCGGAAATAGGCCTCATCTCGCCTGGAAGGGAGAACTTCCTGGATTTTCTCGAGTTGCGGCAGGTGTTCTCGAGTTACGACGGGGACCTCAGGGACCCGCCCTGGTGGCCTCAGGAGAGGCCAGTCCCCATGCGAGTTGCTAGGTGGCCTCTCGGGATTCCTCTCCCGTCGATACCGGGGCCAAAAACCTTGTGTGGAGTCACGGCCGGAACCGAGGATTCCTCTCAGGGGCTGACATGGATCTTTGGGTACTTCTGGAGTCTCCCCATGGGAGTATGACCTCGTCTCGAGTGGGGGCATGCACGTGCGCTTTCCTTCCAGGCTGTAGCAGCAATGTCACGCTTCCCGTGGCGTGGATCAAAGGATCTGTGGTTTTCCCTCGAGGCTTTCCCTCGAGGCTTTCCCACAGGGCTGTCCCACGTGCCACCGTGGTGTGAATCGATCCTCGGCGTGAAAGATGAGCCAGTGCAGGGCAAAGAGGTTCCTCTGGAATGGACTGAGACATCTGGGGGACTCTTGGAATGGTGGTACGACCATGGAGTTCCCCTCGCCTTTCCTGTTGAGAGTGCCTCCTCTTGAGATGCGACGGGAACGCCGGGAATTCTTTCCTGTTGAAAGCAGGGAAAGGATCCCTCATCTCGAGCTACGAGGGGGAAACGGGGCTCCTCTGGATGTGGGCGGGACCATCGTGCTTCCTCTCGAGTGGAGACGGGTGTGGCGGTGAACTTCTTGAGTTGCAGCAAGGGTGTGAAAGACCCTTTCGAAGTTCCAGAGGTTAGGTGTCATTAGTCTCCAGACGCCTAATCGGAAATAGGCCTCATCTCGCCTGGAAGGGGGAACTTCCTGGAATTTCTCGAGTTGTGGCAGGTGTTCTCGAGTTATGACGGGGACCTCAGGGACCCGCCCTGGTGGCCTCAGGAGAGGCCAGTCCCCATGCGAGTTGCTAGGGGGCCTCTCGGGATTCCTCTCCCGTCGATACCGGGGCAAAAACCTTGTGTGGAGTCAGGGCCGGAACCGAGGATTCGTCTCAGGGGCTGACATGGATCTTTGGGTACTTCTGGAGTCTCCCCAGGGGAGTCAGGCCTCGTCTCGAGTCGGGGCATGCACGTGCACTTTCCTTCCAGGATGTAGCAGCAATGTCACGCTTCCCGTGGCGTGGATCAAAGGATCTGTGGTTTTCCCTCGAGGCTTTCCCTCGAGGCTTTCCCACAGGGCTGTCCCACGTGCCACCGTGGTGTGAGTCGATCCTCGGCGTGAAAGATGAGCCAGTGCAGGGCAAAGAGTTTCCTCTGGAATGGACTGAGACATCTGGGGGACTCTTGGAATGGTGGTACGACCATGGAGTTCCTCTCGCCTTTCCTGTTGAGAGTGTCTCCTCTTGAGATGCGACGGGAACGCCGGGAATTCTTTCCCGTTGAAAGCAGGGAAAGGATCCCTCATCTCGAGCTACGAGGGGAAACGGGGCTCCTCTGGATGTGGGCGGGACTATCGTGCTTCCTCTCGAGTGGAGACGGGTATGGCGGTGAACTTCTTGAGTTGCAGCAAGGGTGTGAAAGACCCTTTCGAAGTTCCAGAGGTTAGGTGTCATTAGTCTCCAGACGCCTCATCGGAAATAGGCCTCATCTCGCCTGGAAGGGAGAACTTCCTGGATTTTCTCGAGTTGCGGCAGGTGTTCTCGAGTTACGACGGGGACCTCAGGGACCCGCCCTGGTGGCCTCAGAAGAGGCCAGTCCCCATGCGAGTTGCTAGGGGGCCTCTCGGTATTCCTCTCCCATCGATACCGGGGCCAAAAACCTTGTGTGGAGTTAGGGCCGGAACCGAGGATTCCTTACAGTGGCTGATATGGATCTTTGGGTACTTCTGGAGTCTCGCCAGGGGAGACAGGCCTCATCTCGAGTGGGGGCATGCACGTGCGCTTTCCTACCAGGCTGTAGCAGCAATGTCACGCTTCCCATCGCGTGGATCAAAGGATCTGTGGTTTTCCCTCGAGGCTTTCCCACAGGGCTGTCCCACGTGCCACCGTGGTGTGAGTCGATCCTCGGCGTGAAAGATGAGCCAGTGCAGGGCAAAGAGCTTCCTCTGGAATGGACTGAGACATCTGGGGGACTCTTGGAATGGTGGTACGACCATGGAGTTCCCCTCGCCTTTCCTGTTGAGAGTGCCTCCTCTTGAGATGCGACGGGAACGCCGGGAATTCTTTCCCGTTGAAAGCAGGGAAAGGATCCCTCATCTCGAGCTACGAGGGGGAAACGGGGCTCCTCTGGATGTGGGCGGGACCATCGTGCTTCCTCTCGAGTGGAGACGGGTGTGGCGGTGAACTTCTTGAGTTGCAGCAAGGGTGTGAAAGACCCTTTCGAAGTTCCAGAGGTTAGGTGTCATTAGTCTCCAGACGCCTAATCGGAAATAGGCCTCATCTCGCCTGGAAGGGGGAACTTCCTGGAATTTCTCGAGTTGTGGCAGGTGTTCTCGAGTTATGACGGGGACCTCAGGGACCCGCCCTGGTGGCCTCAGGAGAGGCCAGTCCCCATGCGAGTTGCTAGGGGGCCTCTCGGGATTCCTCTCCCGTCGATACCGGGGCAAAAACCTTGTGTGGAGTCAGGGCCGGAACCGAGGATTCCTCTCAGGGGCTGACATGGATCTTTGGGTACTTCTGAAGTCTCCCCAGGGGAGTCAGGCCTCGTCTCGAGTCGGGGCATGCACGTGCACTTTCCTTCCAGGCTGTAGCAGCAATGTCACTCTTCCCATCGCGTGGATCAAAGGATCTGTGGTTTTCCCTCGAGGCTTTCCCTCGAGGCTTTCCCACAGGGCTGTCCCACGTGCCACCGTGGTGTGAGTCGATCCTCGGCGTGAAAGATGAGCCAGTGCAGGGCAAAGAGGTTCCTCTGGAATGGACTGAGACATCTGGGGGACTCTTGGAATGGTGGTACGACCATGGAGTTCCCCTCGCCTTTCCTGGTGAGAGTGCCTCCTCTTGAGATGCGACGGGAACGCCGGGAATTCTTTCCCGTTGAAAGCAGGGAAAGGATCCCTCATCTCGAGCTACGAGGGGGAAACGGGGCTCCTCTGGATGTGGGCGGGACCATCGTGCTTCCTCTCGAGTGGAGACGGGTGTGGCGGTGAACTTCTTGAGTTGCAGCAAGGGTGTGAAAGACCCTTTCGAAGTTCCAGAGGTTAGGTGTCATTAGTCTCCAGACGCCTAATCGGAAATAGGCCTCATCTCGCCTGGAAGGGGGAACTTCCTGGAATTTCTCGAGTTGTGGCAGGTGTTCTCGAGTTATGACGGGGACCTCAGGGACCCGCCCTGGTGGCCTCAGGAGAGGCCAGTCCCCATGCGAGTTGCTAGGGGGCCTCTCGGGATTCCTCTCCCGTCGATACCGGGGCAAAAACCTTGTGTGGAGTCAGGGCCGGAAACGAGGATTCCTCTCAGGGGCTGACATGGATCTTTGGGTACTTCTGGAGTCTCCCCAGGGGAGTCAGGCCTCGTCTCGAGTCGGGGCATGCACGTGCACTTTCCTTCCAGGATGTAGCAGCAATGTCACGCTTCCCGTGGCGTGGATCAAAGGAACTGTGGTTTTCCCTCGAGGCTTTCCCTCGAGGCTTTCCCACAGGGCTGTCCCACGTGCCACCGTGGTGTGAGTCGATCCTCGGCGTGAAAGATGAGCCAGTGCAGGGCAAAGAGTTTCCTCTGGAATGGACTGAGACATCTGGGGGACTCTTGGAATGGTGGTACGACCATGGAGTTCCTCTCGCCTTTCCTGTTGAGAGTGCCTCCGCTTGAGATGCGACGGGAACGCCGGGAATTCTTTCCCATTGAAAGCAGGGAAAGGATTCCTCATCTCGAGCTACGAGGGGGAAAGGGGGATCCTCTGGATGTGGGCGGGACGATCGTGCTTCCTCTCGAGTGGAGACGGGTATGGCGGTGAACTTCTTGAGTTGCAGCAAGGGTGTGAAAGACCCTTTCGAAGTTCCAGAGGTTAGGTGTCATTAGTCTCCAGACGCCTCATCGGAAATAGGCCTCATCTCGCCTGGAAGGGAGAACTTCCTGGATTTTCTCGAGTTGCGGCAGGTGTTCTCGAGTTACGACGGGGACCTCAGGGACCCGCCCTGGTGGCCTCAGGAGAGGCCAGTCCCCATGCGAGTTGCTAGGGGGCCTCTCGGGATTCCTCTCCCGTCGATACCCGGGCCAAAAACCTTGTGTGGAGTCAGGGCCGGAACCGAGGATTCCTCTCACGGGCTGACAAGGATCTTTGGGTACTTCTGGAGTCTCGCCAGGGGAGACAGGCCTTATCTCGAGTGGGTGCATGCACGTGCGCTTTCCTTCCAGGCTGTAGCAGCAATGTCACGCTTCCCATCGCGTGGATCAAAGGATCTGTGGTTTTCCCTCGAGGCTTTCCCTCGAGGCTTTCCCACAGGGCTGTCCCACGTGCCACCGTGGTGTGAGTCGATCCTCGGCGTGAAAGATGAGCCAGTGCAGGGCAAAGAGGTTCCTCTGGAATGGACTGAGACATCTGGGGGACTCTTGGAATGGTGGTACGACCATGGAGTTCCTCTCGCCTTTCCTGTTGAGAGTGCCTCCTCTTGAGATGCGACGGGAACGCCAGGAATTCTTTCCCGTTGAAAGCAGGGAAAGGATCGCTCAACTCGAGCTAGGATGGGGAAAGGGGGCTCCTCTGGATGTGGGCGGGACGATCGTGCTTCCTCTCGAGTGGAGACGGGTATGGCGGTGAACTTCTTGAGTTGCAGCAAGGGTGTGAAAGACCCTTTCGAAGTTCCAGAGTTTAGGTGTCATTAGTCTCCAGACGCCTCATCGGAAATAGGACTCATCTCGCCTGGAAGGGAGAACTTCCTGGATTTTCTCGAGTTGCGGCAGGTGTTCTTGAGTTACGATGGGGACATCAGGGACCCGCCCTGGTGGCCTCAGGAGAGGCCAGTCCCCAGGCGAGTTGCTAGGGGGCCTCTCGGGATTCCTCTCCCGTCGATACCGGGGCCAAAATCCTTGTGTGGAGTCAGGGCCGGAAACGAGGATTCCTCTCAGGGGCTGACATGGATCTTTGGGTACTTCTGGAGTCTCCCCAGGGGAGTCAGGCCTCGGCTCGAGTGGGGCCATGCACGTGCGCTTTCCTTCCAGGCTGTAGCAGCAATGTCACGCTTCCCATCGCGTGGATCAAAGGATCTGTGGTTTTCCCTCGATGCTTTCCCTCGAGTCTTTCCCACAGGGCTGTCCCACGTGCCACCGTGGTGTGAGTCGATCCTCGGCGTGAAAGATGAGCCAGTGCAGGGCAAAGAGGTTCCTCTGGAATGGACTGAGACATCTGGGGGACTCTTGGAATGGTGGTACGACCATGGAGTTCCTCTCGCCATTTCTGTTGAGAGTGCCTCCTCTTGAGAAGCGACGGGAACGCCGGGAATTCTTTCCCGTTGAAAGCAGGGAAAGGATCGCTCATCTCGAGCTACGAGGGGGAAACGGGGCTCCTCTGGATGTGGGCGGGACCATCGTGCTTCCTCTAGAGTGGAGACGGGTATGGCGGTGAACTTCTTGAGTTGCAGCAAGGGTGTGAAAGACCCTTTCGAAGTTCCAGAGTTTAGGTGTCATTAGTCTCCAGACGCCTGATCGGAAATAGGCCTCATCTCGCCTGGAAGGGAGAATTTCCTGGATTTTCTAGAGTTGCGGCAGGTGTTCTCGAGTTACGACGGGGACCTCAGGGACCCGCCCTGGTGGCCTCAGGAGAGGCCAGTCCCCATGCGACTTGCTAGGGGGCCTCTCGGGATTCCTCTCCCGTCGATACCGGGGCCAAAAACCTTGTGTGGAGTCAGGGCCGGAACCGAGGATTCCTCTCAGGGGCTGACATGGATCTTTGGGTACTTCTGGAGTCTCCCCAGGGGAGTCAGGCCTCGTCTCGTGTCGGGGCATGCACGTGCACTTTCCTTCCAGGCTGTAGCAGCAATGTCACGCTTCCCGTGGCGTGGATCAAAGGATCTGTGGTTTTCCCTCGAGGCTTTCCCTCGAGGCTTTCCCACAGGGCTGTCCCACGTGCCACCGTGGTGTGAGTCGATCCTCGGCGTGAAAGATGAGCCAGTGCAGGGCAAAGAGGTTCCTCTGGAATGGACTGAGACATCTGGGGGACTCTTGGAATGGTGGTACGACCATGGAGTTCCTCTCGCCTTTCCTGTTGAGAGTGCCTCCGCTTGAGATGCGACGGGAACGCCGGGAATTCTTTCCCATTGAAAGCAGGGAAAGGATTCCTCATCTTGAGCTACGAGGGGGAAAGGGGGCTCCTCTGGATGTGGGCGGGACGATCATGCTTCCTCTTGAGTGGAGACGGGTATGGCGGTGAACTTCTTGAGTTGCAGCAAGGGTGTGAAAGACCCTTTCGAAGTTCCAGAGGTTAGGTGTCATTAGTCTCCAGACGCCTCATCGGAAATAGGCCTCATCTCGCCTGGAAGGGAGAACTTCCTGGATTTTCTCGAGTTGCGGCAGGTGTTCTCGAGTTACGACGGGGACCTCAGGGACCCGCCCTGGTGGCCTCAGGAGAGGCCAATCCCCATGCGAGTTGCTAGGGGGCCTCTCGGGATTCCTCTCCCGTCGATACCCGGGCCAAAAACCTTGTGTGGAGTCAGGGCCGGAACCGAGGATTCCTCTCACGGGCTGATATGGATCTTTGGGTACTTCTGGAGTCTCGCCAGGGGAGACAGGCCTTATCTCGAGTGGGTGCATGCACGTGCGCTTTCCTTCCAGGCTGTAGCAGCAATGTCACGCTTCCCATCGCCTGGATCAAAGGATCTGTGGTTTTCCCTCGAGGCTTTCCCTCGATGCTTTCCCACAGGGCTGTCCCACGTGCCACCGTGGTGTGAGTCGATCCTCGGCGTGAAAGATGAGCCAGTGCAGGGCAAAGAGGTTCCTCTGAAATGGACTGAGATATCTGGGGGACTCTTGGAATGGTGGTACGACCATGGAGTTCCTCTCGCCTTTCCTGTTGAGAGTGCCTCCTCTTGAGATGCGACGGGAACGCCGGGAATTCTTTCCCGTTGAAAGCAGGGAAAGGATCGCTCATCTAGAGCTAGGAGGGGGAAACGGGGCTCCTCTGGATGTGGGCGGGACCATCGTAATTCCTCTAGAGTGGAGACGGGTATGGCGGTGAACTTCTTGAGTTGCAGCAAGGGTGTGAAAGACCCTTTCGAAGTTCCAGAGGTTAGGTGTCATTAGTCTCCAGACGCCTCATCGGAAATAGGCCTCATCTCGCCTGGAAGGGAGAACTTCCTGGATTTTCTCGAGTTGCGGCAGGTGTTCTCGAGTTACGACGGGGACCTCAGGGACCCGCCCTGGTGGCCTCAGGAGAGGCCAGTCCCCATGCGAGTTGCTAGGGGGCCTCTCGGGATTCCTCTCCCGTCGATACCGGGGCCAAAAACCTTGTGTGGCGTCAGGGCCGGAACCGAGGATTCCTCTCAGGGGCTGACATGGATCTTTGGGTACTTCTGTAGTCTCCCCATGGGAGTATGGCCTCGTCTCGAGTGGGGGCATGCACGTGCGCTTTCCTTCCAGGCTGTAGCAGCAATGTCACGCTTCCCGTGGCGTGGATCAAAGGATCTGTGGTTTTCCCTCGAGGCTTTCCCTCGAGGCTTTCCCACAGGGCTGTCCCACGTGCCACCGTGGTGTGAGTCGATCCTCGGCGTGAAAGATGAGCCAGTGCAGGGCAAAGAGGTTCCTCTGGAATGGACTGAGACATCTGGGGGACTCTTGGAATGGTGGTACGACCATGGAGTTCCCCTCGCCTTTCCTGTTGAGAGTGCCTCCTCTTGAGATGCGACGGGAACGCCGGGAATTCTTTCCCGTTGAAAGCAGGGAAAGGATCCCTCATCTCGAGCTACGAGGGGGAAACGGGGCTCCTCTGGATGTGGGCGGGACCATCGTGCTTCCTCTCGAGTGGAGACGGGTGTGGCGGTGAACTTCTTGAGTTGCAGCAAGGGTGTGAAAGACCCTTTCGAAGTTCCAGAGGTTAGGTGTCATTAGTCTCCAGACGCCTCATCGGAAATAGGCCTCATCTCGCCTGGAAGGGGGAACTTCCTGGAATTTCTCGAGTTGTGGCAGGTGTTCTCGAGTTACGACGGGGACCTCAGGGACCCGCCCTGGAGGCCTCAGGAGAGGCCAGTCCCCATGCGAGTTGCTAGGGGGCCTCTCGGGATTCCTCTCCCGTCGATACCGGGGCAAAAACCTTGTGTGGAGTCAGGGCCGGAACCGAGGATTCCTCTCAGGGGCTGACATGGATCTTTGGGTACTTCTGGAGTCTCCCCAGGGGAGTCAGGCCTCGTCTCGAGTCGGGGCATGCACGTGCACTTTCCTTCCAGGCTGTAGCAGCAATGTCACGCTTCCCGTGGCGTGGATCAAAGGATCTGTGGTTTTCCCTCGAGGCTTTCCCTCGAGGCTTTCCCACAGGGCTGTCCCACGTGCCACCGTGGTGTGAGTCGATCCTCGGCGTGAAAGATGAGCCAGTGCAGGGCAAAGAGGTTCCTCTGGAATGGACTGAGACATCTGGGGGACTCTTGGAATGGTGGTACGACCATGGAGTTCCTCTCGCCTTTCCTGTTGAGAGTGCCTCCTCTTGAGATGCGACGGGAACGCCGGGAATTCTTTCCCGTTGAAAGCAGGGAAAGGATCGCTCATCTCGAGCTAGGAGGGGGAAACGGGGCTCCTCTGGATGTGGGCGGGACCATCGTGCTTCCTCTAGAGAGGAGACGGGTATGGCGGTGAACTTCTTGAGTTGCAGCAAGGGTGTGAAAGACCCTTTCGAAGTTCCAGAGTTTAGGTGTCATTAGTCTCCAGACGCCTGATCGGAAATAGGCCTCATCTCGCCTGGAAGGGAGAACTTCCTGGATTTTCTCGAGTTGCGGCAGGTGTTCTCGAGTTACGACGGGGACCTCAGGGACCCGCCCTGGTGGCCTCAGGAGAGGCCAGTCCCCATGCGAGTTGCTAGGGGCCCTCTCGGGATTCCTCTCCCGTCGATACTGTGGCCAAAAACCTTGTGTGGTGTCAAGGCCGGAACCGAGGATTTCTCTCAGGGGCTGACATGGTTCTTTGGGTACTTCTGGAGTCTCCCCAGGGGAGTCAGGCCTTGTCTCGAGTCGGGGCATGCACGTGCGCTTTCCTTCCAGGCTGTAGCAGCAATGTCACGCTTCCCGTCGCGTGGATCAAAGGATCTGTGGTTTTCCCTCGAGGCTTTCCCTCGAGGCTTTCCCACAGGGCTGTCCCACGTGCCACCGTGGTGTGAGTCGATCCTCGGCGTGAAAGATGAGCCAGTGCAGGGCAAAGAGTTTCCTCTGGAATGGACTGAGACATCTGGGGGACTCTTGGAATGGTGGTACGACCATGGAGTTCCTCTCGCCTTTCCTGTTGAGAGTGCCTCCGCTTGAGATGCGACGGGAACGCCGGGAATTCTTTCCCATTGAAAGCAGGGAAAGGATTCCTCATCTCGAGCTACGAGGGGGAAAGGGGGATCCTCTGGATGTGGGCGGGACGATCGTGCTTCCTCTCGAGTGGAGACGGGTATGGCGGTGAACTTCTTGAGTTGCAGCAAGGGTGTGAAAGACCCTTTCGAAGTTCCAGAGGTTAGGTGTCATTAGTCTCCAGACGCCTCATCGGAAATAGGCCTCATCTCGCCTGGAAGGGAGAACTTCCTGGATTTTCTCGAGTTGCGGCAGGTGTTCTCGAGTTACCACGGGGACCTCAGGGACCCGCCCTGGTGGCCTCAGGAGAGGCCAGTCCCCATGCGAGTTGCTAGGGGGCCTCTCGGGATTCCTCTCCCGTCGATACCCGGGCCAAAAACCTTGTGTGGAGTCAGGGCCGGAACCGAGGATTCCTCTCACGGGCTGATATGGATCTTTGGGTACTTCTGGAGTCTCGCCAGGGGAGACAGGCCTTATCTCGAGTGGGTGCATGCACGTGCGCTTTCCTTCCAGGCTGTAGCAGCAATGTCACGCTTCCCATCGCCTGGATCAAAGGATCTGTGGTTTTCCCTCGAGGCTTTCCCTCGATGCTTTCCCACAGGGCTGTCCCACGTGCCACCGTGGTGTGAGTCGATCCTCGGCGTGAAAGATGAGCCAGTGCAGGGCAAAGAGGTTCCTCTGAAATGGACTGAGATATCTGGGGGACTCTTGGAATGGTGGTACGACCATGGAGTTCCTCTCGCCTTTCCTGTTGAGAGTGCCTCCTCTTGAGATGCGACGGGAATGCCGGGAATTCTTTCCCGTTGAAAGCAGGGAAAGGATCGCTCATCTCGAGCTAGGAGGGGGAAACGGGGCTCCTCTGGATGTGGGCGGGACCATCGTAATTCCTCTAGAGTGGAGACGGGTATGGCGGTGAACTTCTTCAGTTGCAGCAAGGGTGTGAAAGACCCTTTCGAAGTTCCAGAGGTTAGGTGTCATTAGTCTCCAGACGCCTCATCGGAAATAGGCCTCATCTCGCCTGGAAGGGAGAACTTCCTGGATTTTCTCGAGTTGCGGCAGGTGTTCTCGAGTTACGACGGGGACCTCAGGGACCCGCCCTGGTGGCCTCAGGAGAGGCCAGTCCCCATGCGAGTTGCTAGGGGGCCTCTCGGGATTCCTCTCCCGTCGATACCGGGGCCAAAAACCTTGTGTGGAGTCACGGCCGGAACCGAGGATTCCTCTCAGGGGCTGACATGGATCTTTGGGTACTTCTGGAGTCTCCCCATGGGAGTATGGCCTCGTCTCGAGTGGGGGCATGCACGTGCGCTTTCCTTCCAGGCTGTAGCAGCAATGTCACGCTTCCCGTGGCGTGGATCAAAGGATCTGTGGTTTTCCCTCGAGGCTTTCCCTCGAGGCTTTCCCACAGGGCTGTCCCACGTGCCACCGTGGTGTGAGTCGATCCTCGGCGTGAAAGATGAGCCAGTGCAGGGCAAAGAGGTTCCTCTGGAATGGACTGAGACATCTGGGGGACTCTTGGAATGGTGGTACGACCATGGAGTTCCCCTCGCCTTTCCTGTTGAGAGTGCCTCCTCTTGAGATGCGACGGGAACGCCGGGAATTCTTTCCCGTTGAAAGCAGGGAAAGGATCCCTCATCTCGAGCTACGAGGGGGAAACGGGGCTCCTCTGGATGTGGGCGGGACCATCGTGCTTCCTCTCGAGTGGAGACGGGTGTGGCGGTGAACTTCTTGAGTTGCAGCAAGGGTGTGAAAGACCCTTTCGACGTTCCAGAGGTTAGGTGTCATTAGTCTCCAGACGCCTCATCGGAAATAGGCCTCATCTCGCCTGGAAGGGGGAACTTCCTGGAATTTCTCGAGTTGTGGCAGGTGTTCTCGAGTTACGACGGGGACCTCAAGGACCCGCCCTGGTGGCCTCAGGAGAGGCCAGTCCCCATGCGAGTTGCTAGGGGGCCTCTCGGGATTCCTCTCCCGTCGATACCGGGGCAAAAACCTTGTGTGGAGTCAGGGCCGGAACCGAGGATTCCTCTCAGGGGCTGACATGGATCTTTGGGTACTTCTGGAGTCTCCCCAGGGGAGTCAGGCCTCGTCTCGAGTCGGGGCATGCACGTGCACTTTCCTTCCAGGCTGTAGCAGCAATGTCACGCTTCCCGTGGCGTGGATCAAAGGATCTGTGGTTTTCCCTCGAGGCTTTCCCTCGAGGCTTTCCCACAGGGCTGTCCCACGTGCCACCGTGGTGTGAGTCGATCCTCGGCGTGAAAGATGAGCCAGTGCAGGGCAAAGAGGTTCCTCTGGAATGGACTGAGACATCTGGGGGACTCTTGGAATGGTGGTACGACCATGGAGTTCCTCTCGCCTTTCCTGTTGAGAGTGCCTCCTCTTGAGATGCGACGGGAACGCCGGGAATTCTTTCCCGTTGAAAGCAGGGAAAGGATCGCTCATCTCGAGCTAGGAGGGGGAAACGGGGCTCCTCTGGATGTGGGCGGGACCATCGTGCTTCCTCTAGAGAGGAGACGGGTATGGCGGTGAACTTCTTGAGTTGCAGCAAGGGTGTGAAAGACCCTTTCGAAGTTCCAGAGTTTAGGTGTCATTAGTCTCCAGACGCCTGATCGGAAATAGGCATCATCTCGCCTGGAAGGGAGAACTTCCTGGATTTTCTCGAGTTGCGGCAGGTGTTCTCGAGTTACGACGGGGACCTCAGGGACCCGCCCTGGTGGCCTCAGGAGAGGCCAGTCCCCATGCGAGTTGCTAGGGGCCCTCTCGGGATTCCTCTCCCGTCGATACTGGGGCCAAAAACCTTGTGTGGTGTCAAGGCCGGAACCGAGGATTTCTCTCAGGGGCTGACATGGTTCTTTGGGTACTTCTGGAGTCTCCCCAGGGGAGTCAGGCCTTGTCTCGAGTCGGGGCATGCACGTGCGCTTTCCTTCCAGGCTGTAGCAGCAATGTCACGCTTCCCGTGGCGTGGATCAAAGGATCTGTGGTTTTCCCTCGAGGCTTTCCCTCGAGGCTTTCCCACAGGGCTGTCCCACGTGCCACCGTGGTGTGAGTCGATCCTCGGCGTGAAAGATGAGCCAGTGTAGGGCAAAGAGGTTCCTCTGGAATGGACTGAGACATCTGGGGGACTCTTGGAATGGTGGTACGACCATGGAGTTCCTCTCGCCTTTCCTGTTGAGAGTGTCTCCTCTTGAGATGCGACGGGAACGCCGGGAATTTTTTCCCGTTGAAAGCAGGGAAAGGATCCCTCATCTCGAGCTACGAGGGGAAACGGGGCTCCTCTGGATGAGGGCGGGACTATCGTGCTTCCTCTCGAGTGGAGAAGGGTATGGCGGTGAACTTCTTGAGTTGCAGCAAGGGTGTGAAAGACCCTTTCGAAGTTCCAGAGGTTAGGTGTCATTAGTCTCCAGACGCCTCATCGGAAATAGGCCTCATCTCGCCTGGAAGGGAGAACTTCCTGGATTTTCCCGAGTTGCGGCAGGTGTTCTCGAGTTACGACGGGGACCTCAGGGACCCGCCCTGGTGGCCTCAGAAGAGGCCAGTCCCCATGCGAGTTGCTAGGGGGCCTCTCGGTATTCCTCTCCCATCGATACCGGGGCCAAAAACCTTGTGTGGAGTTAGGGCCCGAACCGAGGATTCCTTTCAGTGGCTGATATGGATCTTAGGGTACTTCTGGAGTCCCGCCAGGGGAGACAGGCCTCATCTCGAGTGGGGGCATGCACGTGCGCTTTCCTTCCAGGCTGTAGCAGCAATGTCACGCTTCCCATCGCGTGGATCAAAGGAACTGTGGTTTTCCCTCGAGGCTTTCCCACAGGGCTGTCCCATGTGCCACCGTGGTGTGAGTCGATCCTCGGCGTGAAAGATGAGCCAGTGCAGGGCAAAGAGGTTCCTCTGGAATGGACTGAGACATCTGGGGGACTCTTGAAATGGTGGTACGACCATGCAGTTCCTCTCGCCTTTCTTGTTGAGAGTGCCTCCTCTTGAGATGCGACGGGAACGCCGGGAATTCTTTCCCGTTGAAAGCAGGGAAAGGATCCCTCATCTCGAGCTACGAGGGGGAAACGGGGCTCCTCTGGATGTGGGCGGGACCATCGTGCTTCCTCTCGAGTGGAGACGGGTATGGCGGTGAACTTCTTGAGTTGCAGCAAGGGTGTGAAAAACCCTTTCGATGTTCCAGAGGTTAGGTGTCATTAGTCTCCAGACGCCTGATCGGAAATAGGCCTCATCTCGCCTGGAAGGGAGAAATTCCTGGATTTTCTCGAGTTGCGGCAGGTGTTCTCGAGTTACGACGGGGACCACAGGGACCCGCCCTGATGGCCTCAGGAGAGGCCAGTCCGCATGCGAGTTGCTAGGGGGCCTCTCGGGATTCCTCTCCCGTCGATACCGGGGCCAAAAACCTTGTGTGGAGTCAGGGCCGGAACCGAGGATTCCTCTCAGGGGCTGACATGGATGTTTGGGTACTTCTGGAGTCTCCCCAGGGGAGTCAGGCCTCGGCTCGAGTGGGGGCATGCACGTGCGCTTTCCTTCCAGGCTGTAGCAGCAATGTCACGCTTCCCGTGGCGTGGATCAAAGGATCTGTGGTTTTCCCTCGAGGCTTTCCCACTGGGCTGTATCACGTGCCACCGTGGTGTGAGTCGATCCTTGGCGTGAAAGATGAGCCAGTGCAGGGCAAAGAGGTTCCTCTGGAATGGACTGAGACATCTGGGGGACTCTTGGAATGGTGGTAAGACCATGGAGTTCCTCTCGCCTTTCCTGTTGAGAGTGCCTCCTCTTGAGATGCGACGGGAACGCCGGGAATTCTTTCCCGTTGAAAGCAGGGAAAGGATCGCTCATCTCGAGCTAGGAGGGGGAAAGGGGGCTCCTCTGGATGTGGGCGGGACGATCTTGCTTCCTCTCGAGTGGAGACGGGTATGGCGGTGAACTTCTTGAGTTGCAGCAAGGGTGTGAAAGACCCTTTCGAAGTTCCAGAGTTTAGGTGTCATTAGTCTCCAGACGCCTCATCGGAAATAGGACTCATCTCGCCTGGAAGGGAGAACTTCCTGGATTTTCTCGAGTTGCGGCAGGTGTTCTCGAGTTACGACGGGGACATCAGGGACCCGCCCTGGTGGCCTCAGGAGAGGCCAGTCCCCGGCGAGTTGCTAGGGGCCCTCTCGGGATTCCTCTCCCGTCGATACCGGGGCCAAAATCCTCGTGTGGAGTCAGGGCCGGAAACGAGGATTCCTCTCAGGGGCTGACATGGATCTTTGGGTACTTCTGGAGTCTCCCCAGGGGAGTCAGGCCTCGGCTCGAGTGGGGCCATGCACGTGCGCTTTCCTTCCAGGCTGTAGCAGCAATGTCACGCTTCCCATCGCGTGGATCAAAGGATCTGTGGTTTTCCCTCGAGGCTGTCCCTCGAGTCTTTCCCACAGGGCTGTCCCACGTGCCACCGTGGTGTGAGTCTATCCTCGGCGTGAAAGATGAGCCAGTGCAGGGCAAAGAGGTTCCTCTGGAATGGACTGAGACATCTGGGGGACTCTTGGAATGGTGGTACGACCATGGAGTTCCTCTCGCCTTTTCTGTTGAGAGTGCCTCCTCTTGAGAAGCGACGGGAACGCCTGGAATTCTTTCCCGTTGAAAGCAGGGAAAGGATCGCTCATCTCGAGCTACGAGGGGGAAACGGGGCTCCTCTGGATGTGGGCGGGACCATCGTGCTTCCTCTAGAGTGGAGACGGGTATGGCGGTGAACTTCTTGAGTTGCAGCAAGGGTGTGAAAGACCCTTTCGAAGTTCCAGAGGTTAGGTGTCATTAGTCTCCAGACGCCTCATCGGAAATAGGCCTCATCTCGCCTGGAAGGGAGAACTTCCTGGATTTTCTCGAGTTGCGGCAGGTGTTCTCGAGTTACGACGGGGACCTCAGGGACCCGCCCTGGTGGCCTCAGGAGAGGCCAGTCCCCATGCGAGTTGCTAGGGGGCCTCTCGGTATTCCTCTCCCGTCGATACCCGGGCCAAAAACCTTGTGTGGAGTCAGGGCCGGAACCGAGGATTCCTCTCACGGGCTGATATGGATCTTTGGGTACTTCTGGAGTCTCGCCAGGGGAGACAGGCCTTATCTCGAGTGGGTGCATGCACGTGCGCTTTCCTTCCAGGCTGTAGCAGCAATGTCACGCTTCCCATCGCCTGGATCAAAGGATCTGTGGTTTTCCCTCGAGGCTTTCCCTCGAGGCTTTCCCACAGGGCTGTCCCACGTGCCACCGTGGTGTGAGTCGATCCTCGGCGTGAAAGATGAGCCAGTGCAGGGCAAAGAGGTTCCTCTGAAATGGACTGAGACATCTGGGGGACTCTTGGAATGGTGGTACGACCATGGAGTTCCTCTCGCCTTTCCTGTTGAGAGTGCCTCCTCTTGAGATGCGACGGGAACGCCGGGAATTCTTTCCCGTTGAAAGCAGGGAAAGGATCGCTCATCTCGAGCTAGGAGGGGGAAACGGGGCTCCTCTGGATGTGGGCGGGACCATCGTGCTTCCTCTAGAGTGGAGACGGGTATGGCGGTGAACTTCTTGAGTTGCAGCAAGGGTGTGAAAGACCCTTTCGAAGTTCCAGAGGTTAGGTGTCATTAGTCTCCAGACGCCTCATCGGAAATAGGCCTCATCTCGCCTGGAAGGGAGAACTTCCTGGATTTTCTCGAGTTGTGGCAGGTGTTCTCGAGTTACGACGGGGACCTCAGGGACCCGCCCTGGTGGCCTCAGGAGAGGCCAGTCCCCATGCGAGTTGCTAGGGGGCCTCTCGGGATTCCTCTCCCGTCGATACCGGGGCCAAAAACCTTGTGTGGAGTCACGGCCGGAACCGAGGATTCCTCTCAGGGGCTGACATGGATCTTTGGGTACTTCTGGAGTCTCCCCAGGGGAGTATGGCCTCGTCTCGAGTGGGGGCATGCACGTGCGCTTTCCTTCCAGGCTGTAGCAGCAATGTCACGCTTCCCGTGGCGTGGATCAAAGGATCTGTGGTTTTCCCTCGAGGCTTTCCCTCGAGGCTTTCCCACAGGGCTGTCCCACGTGCCACCGTGGTGTGAGTCGATTCTCGGCGTGAAAGATGAGCCAGTGCAGGGCAAAGAGGTTCCTCTGGAATGGACTGAGACATCTGGGGGACTCTTGGAATGGTTGTACGACCATGGAGTTCCTCTCGCCTTTCCTGTTGAGAGTGCCTCCGCTTGAGATGCGACGGGAACGCCGGGAATTCTTTCCCGTTGAAAGCAGGGAAAGGATCGCTCATTTCAAGCTAGGAGGGGGAAACGGGGCTCCTCTGGATGTGGGCGGGACCATCGTGCTTCCTCTAGAGTGGAGACGGGTATGGCGGTGAACTTCTTGAGTTGCAGCAAGGGTGTGAAAGACCCTTTCGAAGTTCCAGAGTTTAGGTGTCATTAGTCTCCAGACGCCTGATCGGAAATAGGCCTCATCTCGCCTGGAAGGGAGAACTTCCTGGATTTTCTCGAGTTGCGGCAGGTGTTCTCGAGTTACGACGGGGACATCAGGGACCCGCCCTGGTGGCCTCAGGAGAGGCCAGTCCCCAGGCGAGTTGCTAGGGGGCCTCTCGGGATTCCTCTCCCGTCGATACCGGGGCCAAAATCCTTGTGTGGAGTCAGGGCCGGAAACGAGGATTCCTCTCAGGGGCTGACATGGACCTTTGGGGACTTCTGGAGTCTCCCCAGGGGAGTCAGGCCTCGGCTCGAGTGGGGCCATGCACGTGCGCTTTCCTTCCAGGCTGTAGCAGCAATGTCACGCTTCCCATCGCGTGGATCAAAGGATCTGTGGTTTTCCCTCGAGGCTTTCCCTCGAGGCTTTCCCACAGGGCTGTCCCACGTGCCACCGTGGTGTGAGTCGATCCTCGGCGTGAAAGATGAGCCAGTGCAGGGCAAAGAGGTTCCTCTGGAATGGACTGAGACATCTGGGGGACTCTTGGAATGGTGGTACGACCATGGAGTTCCTCTCGCCTTTTCTGTTGAGAGTGCCTCCTCTTGAGAAGCGACGGGAACGCCGGGAATTCTTTCCCGTTGAAAGCAGGGAAAGGATCGCTCATCTCGATCTACGAGGGGGAAACGGGGCTCCTCTGGATGTGGGCGGGACCATCGTGCTTCCTCTAGAGTGGAGACGGGTATGGCGGTGAACTTCTTGAGTTGCAGCAAGGGTGTGAAAGACCCTTTCGAAGTTCCAGAGTTTAGGTGTCATTAGTCTCCAGACGCCTCATCGGAAATAGGCCTCATCTCGCCTGGAAGGGAGAACTTCCTGGATTTTCTCGAGTTGCGGCAGGTGTTCTCGAGTTACGACGGGGACCTCAGGGACCCGCCCTGGTGGCCTCAGGAGAGGCCAGTCCCCATGCGAGTTGCTAGGGGGCCTCTCGGGATTCCTCTCCCGTCGATACCGGGGCCAAAAACCTTGTGTGGAGTCAGGGCCGGAACCGAGGATTCCTCTCAGGGGCTGACATGGATCTTTGGGTACTTCTGGAGTCTCCCCAGGGGAGTCAGGCCTCGTCTCGTGTCGGGGCATGCACGTGCACTTTCCTTCCAGGCTGTAGCAGCAATGCCACGCTTCCCGTGGCGTGGATCAAAGGATCTGTGGTTTTCCCTCGAGGCTTTCCCTCGAGGCTTTCCCACAGGGCTGTCCCACGTGCCACCGTGGTGTGAGTCGATCCTCGGCGTGAAAGATGAGCCAGTGCAGGGCAAAGAGGTTCCTCTGGAATGGACTGAGACATCTGGGGGACTCTTGGAATGGTGGTACGACCATGGAGTTCCTCTCGCCTTTCCTGTTGAGAGTGCCTCCTCTTGAGATGCGACGGGAACGCCGGGAATTCTTTCCCGTTGAAAGCAGGGAAAGGATCGCTCATCTCGAGCTAGGAGGGGGAAACGGGGCTCCTCTGGATGTGGGCGGGACCATCGTGCTTCCTCTCGAGTGGAGACGGGTATGGCGGTGAACTTCTTGAGTTGCAGCAAGGGTGTGAAAGACCCTTTCGAAGTTCCAGAGTTTAGGTGTCATTAGTCTCCAGACGCCTCATCGGAAATAGGACTCATCTCGCCTGGAAGGGAGAACTTCCTGGATTTTCTCGAGTTGCCGCAGGTGTTCTCGAGTTACGACGGGGACATCAGGGACCCGCCCTGGTGGTCTCAGGAGAGGCCAGTCCCCAGGCGAGTTGCTAGGGGGCCTCTCGGGATTCCTCTCCCGTCGATACCGCGGCCAAAATCCTTGTGTGGAGTCAGGGCCGGAAACGAGGATTCCTCTCAGGGGCTGACATGGATCTTTGGGTACTTGTGGAGTCTCCCCAGGGGAGTCAGGCCTCGGCTCGAGTGGGGCCATGCACGTGCGCTTTCCTTCCAGGCTGTAGCAGCAATGTCACGCTTCCCATCGCGTGGATCAAAGGATCTGTGGTTTTCCCTCGAGGCTTTCCCTCGAGGCTTTCCCACAGGGCTGTCCCACGTGCCACCGTGGTGTGAGTCGATCCTCGGCGTGAAAGATGAGCCAGTGCAGGGAAAAGAGGTTCCTCTGGAATGGACTGAGACATCTGGGGGACTCTTGGAATGGTGGTACGACCATGGAGTTCCTCTCGTCTTTTCTGTTGAGAGTGCCTCCTCTTGAGATGCGACGGGAACGCCGGGAATTCTTTCCCGTTGAAAGCAGGGAAAGGATCCCTCATCTCGAGCTACGAGGGGGAAACGGGGCTCCTCTGGATGTGGGCGGGACCATCGTGCTTCCTCTGGAGTGGAGACGGGTATGGCGGTGAACTTCTTGAGTTGCAGCAAGGGTGTGAAAGACCCTTTCGAAGTTCCAGAGTTTAGGTGTCATTAGTCTCCAGACGCCTGATCGGAAATAGGCCTCATCTCGCCTGGAAGGGAGAACTTCCTGGATTTTCTAGAGTTGCGGCAGGTGTTCTCGAGTTACGACGGGGACCTCAGGGACCCGCCCTGGTGGCCTCAGGAGAGGCCAGTCCCCATGCGACTTGCTAGGGGGCCTCTCGGGATTCCTCTCCCGTCGATACCGGGGCCAAAAACCTTGTGTGGAGTCAGGGCCGGAACCGAGGATTCCTCTCAGGGGCTGACATGGATCTTTGGGTACTTCTGGAGTCTCCCCAGGGGAGTCAGGCCTCGTCTCGTGTCGGGGCATGCACGTGCACTTTCCTTCCAGGCTGTAGCAGCAATGTCACGCTTCCCGTGGCGTGGATCAAGGGATCTGTGGTTTTCCCTCGAGGCTTTCCCTCGAGGCTTTCCCACAGGGCTGTCCCACGTGCCACCGTGGTGTGAGTCGATCCTCGGCGTGAAAGATGAGCCAGTGCAGGGCAAAGAGGTTCCTCTGGAATGGACTGAGACATCTGGGGGACTCTTGGAATGGTGGTACGACCATGGAGTTCCTCTCGCCTTTCCTGTTGAGAGTGCCTCCGCTTGAGATGCGACGGGAACGCCGGGAATTCTTTCCCATTGAAAGCAGGGAAAGGATTCCTCATCTTGAGCTACGAGGGGGAAAGGGGGCTCCTCTGGATGTGGGCGGGACGATCATGCTTCCTCTTGAGTGGAGACGGGTATGGCGGTGAACTTCTTGAGTTGCAGCAAGGGTGTGAAAGACCCTTTCGAAGTTCCAGAGGTTAGGTGTCATTAGTCTCCAGACGCCTCATCGGAAATAGGCCTCATCTCGCCTGGAAGGGAGAACTTCCTGGATTTTCTCGAGTTGCGGCAGGTGTTCTCGAGTTACGACGGGGACCTCAGGGACCCGCCCTGGTGGCCTCAGGAGAGGCCAGTCCCCATGCGAGTTGCTAGGGGGCCTCTCGGGATTCCTCTCCCGTCGATACCCGGGCCAAAAACCTTGTGTGGAGTCAGGGCCGGAACCGAGGATTCCTCTCACGGGCTGATATGGATCTTTGGGTACTTCTGGAGTCTCGCCAGGGGAGACAGGCCTTATCTCGAGTGGGTGCATGCACGTGCGCTTTCCTTCCAGGCTGTAGCAGCAATGTCACGCTTCCCATCGCCTGGATCAAAGGATCTGTGGTTTTCCCTCGAGGCTTTCCCTCGATGCTTTCCCACAGGGCTGTCCCACGTGCCACCGTGGTGTGAGTCGATCCTCGGCGTGAAAGATGAGCCAGTGCAGGGCAAAGAGGTTCCTCTGAAATGGACTGAGATATCTGGGGGACTCTTGGAATGGTGGTACGACCATGGAGTTCCTCTCGCCTTTCCTGTTGAGAGTGCCTCCTCTTGAGATGCGACGGGAACGCCGGGAATTCTTTCCCGTTGAAAGCAGGGAAAGGATCGCTCATCTCGAGCTAGGAGGGGGAAACGGGGCTCCTCTGGATGTGGGCGGGACCATCGTAATTCCTCTAGAGTGGAGACGGGTATGGCGGTGAACTTCTTGAGTTGCAGCAAGGGTGTGAAAGACCCTTTCGAAGTTCCAGAGGTTAGGTGTCATTAGTCTCCAGACGCCTCATCGGAAATAGGCCTCATCTCGCCTGGAAGGGAGAACTTCCTGGATTTTCTCGAGTTGCGGCAGGTGTTCTCGAGTTACGACGGGGACCTCAGGGACCCGCCCTGGTGGCCTCAGGAGAGGCCAGTCCCCATGCGAGTTGCTAGGGGGCCTCTCGGGATTCCTCTCCCGTCGATACCGGGGCAAAAACCTTGTGTGGAGTCAGGGCCGGAACCGAGGATTCCTCTCAGGGGCTGACATGGATCTTTGGGTACTTCTGGAGTCTCCCCAGGGGAGTCAGGCCTCGTCTCGAGTCGGGGCATGCACGTGCACTTTCCTTCCAGGCTGTAGCAGCAATGTCACGCTTCCCGTGGCGTGGATCAAAGGATCTGTGGTTTTCCCTCGAGGCTTTCCCTCGAGGTCTTCCCACAGGGCTGTCCCACGTGCCACCGTAGTGTGAGTCGATCCTCGGCGTGAAAGATGAGCCAGTGCAGGGCAAAGAGGTTCCTCTGGAATGGACTGAGACATCTGGGGGACTCTTGGAATGGTGGTACGACCATGGAGTTCCTCTCGCCTTTCCTGTTGAGAGTGCCTCCTCTTGAGATGCGACGGGAACGCCGGGAATTCTTTCCCGTTGAAAGCAGGGAAAGGATCGCTCATCTCGAGCTAGGAGGGGGAAACGGGGCTCCTCTGGATGTGGGCGGGACCATCGTGCTTCCTCTAGAGAGGAGACGGGTATGGCGGTGAACTTCTTGAGTTGCAGCAAGGGTGTGAAAGACCCTTTCGAAGTTCCAGAGTTTAGGTGTCATTAGTCTCCAGACGCCTGATCGGAAATAGGCCTCATCTCGCCTGGAAGGGAGAACTTCCTGGATTTTCTCGAGTTGCGGCAGGTGTTCTCGAGTTACGACGGGGACCTCAGGGACCCGCCCTGGTGGCCTCAGGAGAGGCCAGTCCCCATGCGAGTTGCTAGGGGCCCTCTCGGGATTCCTCTCCCGTCGATACTGGGGCCAAAAACCTTGTGTGGTGTCAAGGCCGGAACCGAGGATTTCTCTCAGGGGCTGACATGGTTCTTTGGGTACTTCTGGAGTCTCCCCAGGGGAGTCAGGCCTTGTCTCGAGTCGGGGCATGCACGTGCGCTTTCCTTCCAGGCTGTAGCAGCAATGTCACGCTTCCCGTCGGGTGGATCAAAGGATCTGTGGTTTTCCCTCGAGGCTTTCCCTCGAGGCTTTCCCACAGGGCTGTCCCACGTGCCACCGTGGTGTGAGTCGATCCTCGGCGTGAAAGATGAGCCAGTGTAGGGCAAAGAGGTTCCTCTGGAATGGACTGAGACATCTGGGGGACTCTTGGAATGGTGGTACGACCATGGAGTTCCTCTCGCCTTTCCTGTTGAGAGTGTCTCCTCTTGAGATGCGACGGGAACGCCGGGAATTTTTTCCCGTTGAAAGCAGGGAAAGGATCCCTCATCTCGAGCTACGAGGGGAAACGGGGCTCCTCTGGATGAGGGCGGGACTATCGTGCTTCCTCTCGAGTGGAGAAGGGTATGGCGGTGAACTTCTTGAGTTGCAGCAAGGGTGTGAAAGACCCTTTCGAAGTTCCAGAGGTTAGGTGTCATTAGTCTCCAGACGCCTCATCGGAAATAGGCCTCATCTCGCCTGGAAGGGAGAACTTCCTGGATTTTCCCGAGTTGCGGCAGGTGTTCTCGAGTTACGACGGGGACCTCAGGGACCCGCCCTGGTGGCCTCAGAAGAGGCCAGTCCCCATGCGAGTTGCTAGGGGGCCTCTCGGTATTCCTCTCCCATCGATACCGGGGCCAAAAACCTTGTGTGGAGTTAGGGCCCGAACCGAGGATTCCTTTCAGTGGCTGATATGGATCTTAGGGTACTTCTGGAGTCCCGCCAGGGGAGACAGGCCTCATCTCGAGTGGGGGCATGCACGTGCGCTTTCCTTCCAGGCTGTAGCAGCAATGTCACGCTTCCCATCGCGTGGATCAAAGGATCTGTGGTTTTCCCTCGAGGCTTTCCCTCGAGGCTTTCCCACAGGGCTGTCCCACGTGCCACCGTGGTGTGAGTCGATCCTCGGCGTGAAAGATGAGCCAGTGCAGGGCAAAGAGGTTCCTCTGAAATGGACTGAGACATCTGGGGGACTCTTGGAATGGTGGTACGACCATGGAGTTCCTCTCGCCTTTCCTGTTGAGAGTGCCTCCTCTTGAGATGCGACGGGAACGCCGGGAATTCTTTCCCGTTGAAAGCAGGGAAAGGATCGCTCATCTCGAGCTAGGAGGGGGAAACGGGGCTCCTCTGGATGTGGGCGGGACCATCGTGCTTCCTCTAGAGTGGAGACGGGTATGGCGGTGAACTTCTTGAGTTGCAGCAAGGGTGTGAAAGACCCTTTCGAAGTTCCAGAGGTTAGGTGTCATTAGTCTCCAGACGCCTCATCGGAAATAGGCCTCATCTCGCCTGGAAGGGAGAACTTCCTGGATTTTCTCGAGTTGTGGCAGGTGTTCTCGAGTTACGACGGGGACCTCAGGGACCCGCCCTGGTGGCCTCAGGAGAGGCCAGTCCCCATGCGAGTTGCTAGGGGCCCTCTCGGGATTCCTCTCCCGTCGATACTGGGGCCAAAAACCTTGTGTGGTGTCAAGGCCGGAACCGAGGATTTCTCTCAGGGGCTGACATGGATCTTTGGGTACTTCTGGAGTCTCCCCAGGGGAGTCAGGCCTTGTCTCGAGTCGGGGCATGCACGTGCGCTTTCCTTCCAGGCTGTAGCAGCAATGTCACGCTTCCCGTCGGGTGGATCAAAGGATCTGTGTTTTTCCCTCGAGACTTTCCCTCGAGGCTTTCCCACAGGGCTCTCCCACGTGCCACCGTGGTGTGAGTCGATCCTCGGCGTGAAAGATGGGCCAGTGCAGGGCAAAGAGGTTCCTCTGGAATGGACTGAGACATCTGGGGGACTCTTGAAATGGTGGTACGACCATGCAGTTCCTCTCGCCTTTCTTGTTGAGAGTGCCTCCTCTTGAGATGCGACGGGAACGCCGGGAATTCTTTCCCGTTGAAAGCAGGGAAAGGATCGCTCATCTCGAGCTAGGAGGGGGAAAGGGGGCTCCTCTGGATGTGGGCGGGACGATCGTGCTTCCTCTCGAGTGGAGACGGGTATGGCGGTGAACTTCTTGAGTTGCAGCAAGGGTGTGAAAGACCCTTTCGAAGTTCCAGAGTTTAGGTGTCATTAGTCTCCAGACGCCTCATCGGAAATAGGCCTCATCTCGCCTGGAAGGGAGAACTTCCTGGATTTTCTCGAGTTGCGGCAGGTGTTCTCGAGTTACGATGGGGACATCAGGGACCCGCCCTGGTGGCCTCAGGAGAGGCCAGTCCCCAGGCGAGTTCCTAGGGGGCCTCTCGGGATTCCTCTCCCGTCGATACCGGGGCCAAAATCCTTGTGTGGAGTCAGGGCCGGAAACGAGGATTCCTCTCAGGGGCTGACATGGACCTTTGGGGACTTCTGGAGTCTCCCCAGGGGAGTCAGGCCTCGGCTCGAGTGGGGCCATGCACGTGCGCTTTCCTTCCAGGCTGTAGCAGCAATTTCACGCTTCCCATCGCGTGGATCAAAGGATCTGTGGTTTTTCCTCGAGGCTTTCCCTCGAGGCTTTCCCACAGGGCTGTCCCACGTGCCACCGTGGTGTGAGTCGATCCTCGGCGTGAAAGATGAGCCAGTGCAGGGCAAAGAGGTTCCTCTGGAATGGACTGAGACATCTGGGGGACTCTTGGAATGGTGGGACGACCATGGAGTTCCTCTCGCCTTTTCTGTTGAGAGTGCCTCCTCTTGAGAAGCGACGGGAACGCCGGGAATTCTTTCCCGTTGAAAGCAGGGAAAGGATCGCTCATCTCGATCTACGAGGGGGAAACGGGGCTCCTCTGGATGTGGGCGGGACCATCGTGCTTCCTCTAGAGTGGAGACGGGTATGGCGGTGAACTTCTTGAGTTGCAGCAAGGGTGTGAAAGACCCTTTCGAAGTTCCAGAGTTTAGGTGTCATTAGTCTCCAGACGCCTCATCGGAAATAGGCCTCATCTCGCCTGGAAGGGAGAACTTCCTGGATTTTCTCGAGTTGCGGCAGGTGTTCTCGAGTTACGACGGGGACCTCAGGGACCCGCCCTGGTGGCCTCAGGAGAGGCCAGTCCCCATGCGAGTTGCTAGGGGGCCTCTCGGGATTCCTCTCCCGTCGATACCGGGGCCAAAAACCTTGTGTGGAGTCAGGGCCGGAACCGAGGATTCCTCTCAGGGGCTGACATGGATCTTTGGGTACTTCTGGAGTCTCCCCAGGGGAGTCAGGCCTCGTCTCGTGTCGGGGCATGCACGTGCACTTTCCTTCCAGGCTGTAGCAGCAATGCCACGCTTCCCGTGGCGTGGATCAAAGGATCTGTGGTTTTCCCTCGAGGCTTTCCCTCGAGGCTTTCCCACAGGGCTGTCCCACGTGCCACCGTGGTGTGAGTCGATCCTCGGCATGAAAGATGAGCCAGTGCAGGGCAAAGAGGTTCCTCTGGAATGGACTGAGACATCTGGGGGACTCTTGGAATGGTGGTACGACCATGGAGTTCCTCTCGCCTTTCCTGTTGAGAGTGCCTCCTCTTGAGATGCGACGGGAACGCCGGGAATTCTTTCCCGTTGAAAGCAGGGAAAGGATCGCTCATCTCGAGCTAGGAGGGGGAAACGGGGCTCCTCTGGATGTGGGCGGGACCATCGTGCTTCCTCTCGAGTGGAGACGGATATGGCGGTGAACTTCTTGAGTTGCAGCAAGGGTGTGAAAGACCCTTTCGAAGTTCCAGAGGTTAGGTGTCATTAGTCTCCAGACGCCTGATCGGAAATAGGCCTCATCTCGCCTGGAAGGGAGAAATTCCTGGATTTTCTCGAGTTGCGGCAGGTGTTCTCGAGTTACGACGGGGACCACAGGGACCCGCCCTGATGGCTTCAGGAGAGGCCAGTCCCCATGCGAGTTGCTAGGGGGCCTCTCGGGATTCCTCTCCCGTCGATACCGGGGCCAAAAACCTTGTGTGGAGTCAGGGCCGGAACCGAGGATTCCTCTCAGGGGCTGACATGGATGTTTGGGTACTTCTGGAGTCTCCCCAGGGGAGTCAGGCCTCGTCTCGTGTCGGGGCATGCACGTGCACTTTCCTTCCAGGCTGTAGCAGCAATGTCACGCTTCCCGTGGCGTGGATCAAAGGATCTGTGGTTTTCCCTCGAGGCTTTCCCTCGAGGCTTTCCCACAGGGCTGTCCCACGTGCCACCGTGGTGTGAGTCGATCCTCGGCGTGAAAGATGAGCCAGTGCAGGGCAAAGAGGTTCCTCTGGAATGGACTGAGACATCTGGGGGACTCTTGGAATGGTGGTACGACCATCGAGTTCCTCTCGCCTTTCCTGTTGAGAGTGCCTCCGCTTGAGATGCGACGGGAACGCCGGGAATTCTTTCCCATTGAAAGCAGGGAAAGGATTCCTCATCTCGAGCTATGAGGGGGAAAGGGGGCTCCTCTGGATGTGGGCGGGACGATCGTGCTTCCTCTCGAGTGGAGACGGGTATGGCGGTGAACTTCTTGAGCTGCAGCAAGGGTGTGAAAGACCCTTTCGAAGTTCCAGAGGTTAGGTGTCATTAGTCTCCAGACGCCTCATCGGAAATAGGCCTCATCTCGCCTGGAAGGGAGAACTTCCTGGAATTTCTCGAGTTGCGGCAGGTGTTCTCGAGTTACGACGGGGACCTCAGGGACCCGCCCTGGTGGCCTCAGGAGAGGCCAGTCCCCATGCGAGTTGCTAGGGGGCCTCTCGTGATTCCTCTCCCGTCGATACCGGGGCCAAAAACCTTGTGTGGAGTCAGGGCCGGAACCGAGGATTTCTCTCACGGGCTGATATGGATCTTTGGGTACTTCTGGAGTCTCGCCAGGGGAGACAGGCCTCATCTCGAGTGGGGGCATGCTCGTGCGCTTTCCTTCCAGGCTGTAGCAGCAATGTCACGCTTCCCATCGCGTGGATCAAAGGATCTGTGGTTTTCCCTCGAGGCTTTCCCTCGAGGCTTTCCCACAGGGCTGTCCCACGTGCCACCGTGGTGTGAGTCGATCCTCGGCGTGAAAGATGAGCCAGTGCAGGGCAAAGAGGTTCCTCTGGAATGGACTGAGACATCTGGGGGACTCTTGGAATGGTGGTACGACCATGGAGTTCCTCTCGCCTTTCCTGTTGAGAGTGCCTCCTCTTGAGATGCGACGGGAACGCCGGGAATTCTTTCCCGTTGAAAGCAGGGAAAGGATCGCTCATCTCGAGCCAGGAGGGGGAAACGGGGCTCCTCTGGATGTGGGCGGGACCATCGTGCCTCCTCTCGAGTGGAGACGGATATGGCGGTGAACTTCTTGAGTTGCAGCAAGGGTTTGAAAGACCCTTTCGAAGTTCCAGAGGTTAGGTGTCATTAGTCTCCAGACGCCTGATCGGAAATAGGCCTCATCTCGCCTGGAAGGGAGAAATTCCTGGATTTTCTCGAGTTGCGGCAGGTGTTCTCGAGTTACGACGGGGACCACAGGGACCCGCCCTGATGGCCTCAGGAGAGGCCAGTCCCCATGCGAGTTGCTAGGGGGCCTCTCGGTATTCCTCTCCCGTAGATACCGGGGCCAAAAACCTTGTGTGGAGTCAGGGCCGGAACCGAGGATTCCTCTCAGGGGCTGACATGGATGTTTGGGTACTTCTGGAGTCTCCCCAGGGGAGTCAGGCCTCGGCTCGAGTGGGGCATGCACGTGCGCTTTCCTTCCAGGCTGTAGCAGCAATGTCACGCTTCCCGTGGCGTGGATGAAAGGATCTGTGGTTTTCCCTCGAGGCTTTCCCTCGAGGCTTTCCCACTGGGCTGTCCCACGTGCCACCGTGGTGTGAGTCGATCCTCGGCGTGAAAGATGAGCCAGTGCAGGGCAAAGAGGTTCCTCTGGAATGGACTGAGACATCTGGGGGACTCTTGGAATGGTGGTAAGACCATGGAGTTCCTCTCGCCTTTCCTGTTGAGAGTGCCTCCTCTTGAGATGCGACGGGAACGCCGGGAATTCTTTCCCGTTGAAAGCAGGGAAAGGATCGCTCATCTCGAGCTAGGAGGGGGAAAGGGGGCTCCTCTGGATGTGGGCGGGACGATCGTGCTTCCTCTAGAGTGGAGACGGGTATGGCGGTGAACTTCTTGAGTTGCAGCAAGGGTGTGAAAGACCCTTTCGAAGTTCCAGAGTTTAGGTGTCATTAGTCTCCAGACGCCTGATCGGAAATAGGCCTCATCTCGCCTGGAAGGGAGAACTTCCTGGATTTTCTCGAGTTGCGGCAGGTGTTCTCGAGTTACGACGGGGACCTCAGGGACCCGCCCTGGTGGCCTCCGGAGAGGCCAGTCCCCATGCGAGTTGCTAGGGGGCCTCTCGGGATTACTCTCCCGTGGATACCGGGGCCAAAATCCTTGCGTGGAGTTAGGGCCGGAACCGAGGATTCCTCTCAGGGGCTGACATGGAACTTTGGGTACTTCTGGAGTCTCCCCAGGGGAGTCAGGCCTCGTCTCGTGTCGGGGCATGCACGTGCACTTTCCTTCCAGCCTGTAGCAGCAATGTCACGCTTCCCGTGGCGTGGATCAAAGGATCTGTGGTTTTCCCTCGAGGCTTTCCCTCGAGGCTTTCCCACAGGGCTGTCCCACGTGCCACCGTGGTGTGAGTCGATCCTCGGCGTGAAAGATGAGCCAGTGCAGGGCAAAGAGGTTCCTCTGGAATGGACTGAGACATCTGGGGGACTCTTGGAATGGTGGTACGACCATGGAGTTCCTCTCGCCTTTCCTGTTGAGAGTGCCTCCTCTTGAGATGCGACGGGAACGCCGGGAATTCTTTCCTATTGAAAGCAGGGAAAGGATTCCTCATCTCGAGCTACGAGGGGGAAAGGGAGATCCTCTGGATGTGGGCGGGACGATCGTGCTTCCTCTCGAGTGGAGACGGGTATGGCGGTGAACTTCTTGAGTTGCAGCAAGGGTGTGAAAGACCCTTTCGAAGTTCCAGAGGTTAGGTGTCATTAGTCTCCAGACGCCTCATCGGAAATAGGCCTCATCTCGCCTGCAAGGGAGAACTTCCTGGATTTTCTCGAGTTGCGGCAGGTGTTCTCGAGTTACGACGGGGACCTCAGGGACCCGCCCTGGTGGCCTCAGGAGAGGCCAGTCCCCATGCGAGTTGCTAGGGGGCCTCTCGGGATTCCTCTCCCGTCGATACCCGGGCCAAAAACCTTGTGTGGAGTCAGGGCCGGAACCGAGGATTCCTCTCACGGGCTGATATGGATCTTTGGGTACTTCTGGAGTCTCGTCAGGGGAGACAGGCCTTATCTCGAGTGGGTGCATGCACGTGCGCTTTCCTTCCAGGCTGTAGCAGCAATGTCACGCTTCCCATCGCGTGGATCAAAGGATCTGTGGTTTTCCCTCGAGGCTTTCCCTCGAGGCTTTCCCACAGGGCTGTCCCACGTGCCACCGTGGTGTGAGTCGATCCTCGGCGTGAAAGATGAGCCAGTGCAGGGCAAAGAGGTTCCTCTGAAATGGACTGAGACATCTGGGGGACTCTTGGAATGGTGGTACGACCATGGAGTTCCTCTCGCCTTTCCTGTTGAGAGTGCCTCCTCTTGAGATGCGACGGGAACGCCAGGAATTCTTTCCCGTTGAAAGCAGGGAAAGGATCCCTCATCTCGAGCTACGAGGGGGAACGGGGCTCCTCTGGATGTGGGCGGGACCATCGTGCTTCCTCTCGACTGGAGACGGGTGTGGCGGTGAACTTCTTGAGTTGCAGCAAGGGTGTGAAAGACCCTTTCGAAGTTCCAGAGGTTAGGTGTCATTAGTCTCCAGACGCCTCATCGGAAATAGGCCTCATCTCGCCTGGAAGGGGGAACTTCCTGAAATTTCTCGAGTTGTGGCAGGTGTTCTCGAGTTACGACGGGGACCTCAGGGACTCGCCCTGGTGGCCTCAGGAGAGGCCAGTCCCCATGCGAGTTGCTAGGGGGCCTCTCGGGATTCCTCTCCCGTCGATACCGGGGCAAAAACCTTGTGTGGAGTCAGGGCCGGAACCGAGGATTCCTCTCAGGGGCTGACATGGATCTTTGGGTACTTCTGGAGTCTCCCCAGGGGAGTCAGGCCTCGTCTCGAGTCGGGGCATGCACGTGCACTTTCCTTCCAGGCTGTAGCAGCAATGTCACGCTTCCCGTGGCGTAGATCAAAGGATCTGTGGTTTTCCCTCGAGGCTTTCCCTCGAGGCTTTCCCACAGGGCTGTCCCACGTGCCACCGTGGTGTGAGTCGATCCTCGGCGTGAAAGATGAGACAGTGCAGGGCAAAGAGGTTCCTCTGGAATGGACTGAGACATCTGGGGGACTCTTGGAATGGTGGTACGACCATGGAGTCCCTCTCGCCTTTCCTGTTGAGAGTGCCTCCGCTTGAGATGCGACGGGAACGCCGGGAATTCTTTCCCGTTGAAAGCAGGGAAAGGATCGCTCATTTCGAGCTAGGAGGGGGAAACGGGTCTCCTCTGGATGTGGGCGGGACCATCGTGCTTCCTCTAGAGTGGAGACGGGTATGGCGGTGAACTTCTTGAGTTGCAGCAAGGGTGTGAAAGACCCTTTCGAAGTTCCAGAGGTTAGGTGTCATTCGTCTCCAGACGCATCATCGGAAATAGGCCTCATCTCGCCTAGAAGGGAGAACTTCCTGGATATTCTCGAGTTGTGGCAGGTGTTCTCGAGTTATGACGGGGACCTCAGGGACCCGCCCTGGTGTCCTCAGTAAAGGCCAGTCCCCATGCGAGTTGCTAGGGGTCCTCTCGGGATTCCTCTCCCGTCGATACCGGGGCCAAAAACCTTGTCTGGAGTCAGGGCCGGAACCGAGGATTCCTCTCAGGGGCTGACATGGATCTTTGGGTATTTCTGGAGTCTCCCCAGGGGAGTCAGGCCTCGTCTCGAGTGGGGGCATGCACGTGTGCTTTCCTTCCAGGCTGTAGCAGCAATGTCACGCTTCCCGTGGCGTGGATCAAAGGATCTGTGGTTTTCCCTCGAGGCTTTCCCACAGGGCTGTCCCACGTGCCACTGTGGTGTGAGTCGACTTCTCCGTGAAAGATGAGCCAGTGCAGGGCAAAGAGGTTCCTCTGGAATGGAAAGAGACATCTGGGGGACTCTTGGAATGGTGGTACGGCCATGGAGTTCCTCTCGCCTTTCCTGTTGAGAGTGCCTCCTCTTGAGATGCGACGGGAACGCAGGAATTCTTTCCCGTTGAAAGCAGGGAAAGGATCCCTCATCTCGATCTCCGAGGGGGAAACGGGGCTCCTCTGGATGGGGGCGGGACCATCGTTCTTCCTCTCGAGTGGAGACGGGTATGGCGGTGAACTTCTTGAGTTGCAGCAAGGGTGTGAAAGACCCTTTCGAAGTTCCAGAGGTTAGGTGTCATTAGTCTCCAGACGCCTCATCGGAAATAGGCCTCATCTCGCTGGAAGGGAGAACTTCCTTGATTTTCTCGAGTTGCGGCAGGTGTTCTCGAGTTACGACGGGGACCTCAGGGACCCGCCCTGGTGGCCTCCGGAGAGGCCAGTCCCCATGCGAGTTGCTAGGGGGCCTCTCGAGATTCCTCTCCCGTGGATACCGGGGCCAAAAACCTTGTGTGGAGTCAGGGCCAGAACCGAAGATTCCTCTCAGGGGCTGACATGGATCTTTGGGTACTTCTGGAGTCTCCCCAGGGGAGTCAGGCCTCTTCTCGAGTGGGGGCATGCACGTGCACTTTCCTTCCAGCCTGTAGCAGCAATGTCACGCTTCCCGTGGCGTGGATCAAAGGATCTGTGGTTTTCCCTCGAGGCTTTCCCTCGAGGCTTTCCCACAGGGCTGTCCCACGTGCCACCGTGGTGTGAGTCGATCCTCGGCGTGAAAGATGAGCCAGTGCAGGGCAAAGAGGTTCCTCTGGAATGGACTGAGACATCTGGGGGACTCTTGGAATGGTGGTACGACCATGGAGTTCCTCTCGCCTTTCCTGTTGAGAGTGCCTCCTCTTGAGATGCGACGGGAACGCCGGGAATTCTTTCCCATTGAAAGCAGGGAAAGGATTCCTCTTCTCGAGCTACGAGGGGGAAAGGGGGATCCTCTGGATGTGGGCGGGACGATCGTGCTTCCTCTCGAGTGGAGACGGGTATGGCGGTGAACTTCTTGAGTTGCAGCAAGGGTGTGAAAGACCCTTTCGAAGTTCCAGAGGTTAGGTGTCATTAGTCTCCAGACGCCTCATCGGAAATAGGCCTCATCTCGCCTGGAAGGGAGAACTTCCTGGATTTTCTCGAGTTGCGGCAGGTGTTCTCGAGTTACGACGGGGACCTCAGGGACCCGCCCTGGTGGCCTCAGGAGAGGCCAGTCCCCATGCGAGTTGCTAGGGGGCCTCTCGGGATTCCTCTCCCGTCGATACCCGGGCCAAAAACCTTGTGTGGAGTCAGGGCCGGAACCGAGGATTCCTCTCACGGGCTGATATGGATCTTTGGGTACTTCTGGAGTCTCGCCAGGGGAGACAGGCCTTATCTCGAGTGGGTGCATGCACGTGCGCTTTTCTTCCAGGCTGTAGCAGCAATGTCACGCTTCCCATCGCGTGGATCAAAGGATCTGTGGTTTTCCCTCGAGGCTTTCCCTCGAGGCTTTCCCACAGGGCTGTCCCACGTGCCACCGTGGTGTGAGTCGATCCTCGGCGTGAAAGATGAGCCAGTGCAGGGCAAAGAGGTTCCTCTGAAACGGACTGAGACATCTGGGGGACTCTTGGAATGGTGGTACGACCATGGAGTTCCTCTCGCCTTTCCTGTTGAGAGTGCCTCCTCTTGAGATGCGACGGGAACGCCAGGAATTCTTTCCCGTTGAAAGCAGGGAAAGGATCCCTCATCTCGAGCTACGAGGGGGAAACGGGGCTCCTCTGGATGTGGGCGGGACCATCGTGCTTCCTCTCGAGTGGAGACGGGTGTGGCGGTGAACTTCTTGAGTTGCAGCAAGGGTGTGAAAGACCCTTTCGAAGTTCCAGAGGTTAGGTGTCATTAGTCTCCAGACGCCTCATCGGAAATAGGCCTCATCTCGCCTGGAAGGGGGAACTTCCTGAAATTTCGCGAGTTGTGGCAAGTGTTCTCGAGTTACGACGGGGACCTCAGGGACCCGCCCTGGTGGCCTCAGGAGAGGCCAGTCCCCATGCGAGTTGCTAGGGGGCCTCTCGGGATTCCTCTCCCGTCGATACCGGGGCAAAAACCTTGTGTGGAGTCCGGGCCGGAACCGAGGATTCCTCTCATGGGCTGACATGGATCTTTGGGTACTTCTGGAGTCTCCCCAGGGGAGTCAGGCCTCGTCTCGAGTCGGGGCATGCACGTGCACTTTCCTTCCAGGCTGTAGCAGCAATGTCACGCTTCCCGTGGCGTATATCAAAGGATCTGTGGTTTTCCCTCGAGGCTTTCCCTCGAGGCTTTCCCACAGGGCTGTCCCACGTGCCACCGTGGTGTGAGTCGATCCTCGGCGTGAAAGATGAGCCAGTGCAGGGCAAAGAGGTTCCTCTGGAATGGACTGAGACATCTGGGGGACTCTTGGAATGGTGGTACGACCATGGAGTTCCTCTCGCCTTTCCTGTTGAGAGTGCCTCCGCTTGAGATGCGACGGGAACGCCGGGAATTCTTTCCCGTTGAAAGCAGGGAAAGGATCGCTCATTTCGAGCTAGGAGGGGGAAACGGGTCTCCTCTGGATGTGGGCGGGACCATCGTGCTTCCTCTCGAGTGGAGACGGGTATGGCGGTGAACTTCTTGAGTTGCAGCAAGGGTGTGAAAGACCCTTTCGAAGTTCCAGAGGTTAGGTGTCATTCGTCTCCAGACGCATCATCGGAAATAGGCCTCATCTCGCCAAAAGGGAGAACTTCCTGGATATTCTCGAGTTGTGGCAGGTGTTCTCGAGTTATGACGGGGACCTCAGGGACCCGCCCTGGTGTCCTCAGTAAAGGCCAGTCCCCATGCGAGTTGCTAGGGGGCCTCTCGGGATTCCTCTCCCGTCGATACCGGGGCCAAAAACCTTGTCTGGAGTCAGGGCCGGAACCGAGGATTCCTCTCAGGGGCTGACATGGATCTTTGGGTATTTCTGGAGTCTCCCCAGGGGAGTCAGGCCTCGTCTCGAGTGGGGGCATGCACGTGTGCTTTCCTTCCAGGCTGTAGCAGCAATGTCACGCTTCCCGTGGCGTGGATCAAAGGATCTGTGGTTTTCCCTCGAGGCTTTCCCACAGGGCTGTCCCACGTGCCACTGTGGTGTGAGTCGACTTCTCCGTGAAAGATGAGCCAGTGCAGGGCAAAGAGGTTCCTCTGGAATGGAAAGAGACATCTGGGGGACTCTTGGAATGGTGGTACGGCCATGGAGTTCCTCTCGCCTTTCCTGTTGAGAGTGCCTCCTCTTGAGATGCGACGGGAACGCAGGAATTCTTTCCCGTAGAAAGCAGGGAAAGGATCCCTCATCTCGATCTCCGAGGGGGAAACGGGGCTCCTCTGGATGGGGGCGGGACCATCGTTCTTCCTCTCGAGTGGAGACGGGTATGGCGGTGAACTTCTTGAGTTGCAGCAAGGGTGTGAAAGACCCTTTCGAAGTTCCAGAGGTTAGGTGTCATTAGTCTCCAGACGCCTCATCGGAAATAGGCCTCATCTCGCTGGAAGGGAGAACTTCCTGGATTTTCTCGAGTTGCGGCAGGTGTTCTCGAGTTACGACGGGGACCTCAGGGACCCGCCCTGGTGGCCTCCGGAGAGGCCAGTCCCCATGCGAGTTGCTAGGGGGCCTCTCGAGATTCCTCTCCCGTGGATACCGGGGCCAAAAACCTTGTGTGGAGTCAGGGCCAGAACCGAGGATTCCTCTCAGGGGCTGACATGGATCTTTGGGTACTTCTGGAGTCTCCCCAGGGGAGTCAGGCCTCTTCTCGAGTGGGGGCATGCACGTGCACTTTCCTTCCAGCCTGTAGCAGCAATGTCACGCTTCCCGTGGCGTGGATCAAAGGATCTGTGGTTTTCCCTCGAGGCTTTCCCTCGAGGCTTTCCCACAGGGCTGTCCCACGTGCCACCGTGGTGTGAGTCGATCCTCGGCGTGAAAGATGAGCCAGTGCAGGGCAAAGAGGTTCCTCTGGAATGGACTGAGACATCTGGGGGACTCTTGGAATGGTGGTACGACCATGGAGTTCCTCTCGCCTTTCCTGTTGAGAGTGCCTCCGCTTGAGATGCGACGGGAACGCCGGGAATTCTTTCCCGTTGAAAGCAGGGAAAGGATCGCTCATTTCGAGCTAGGAGGGGGAAACGGGTCTCCTCTGGATGTGGGCGGGACCATCGTGCTTCCTCTCGAGTGGAGACGGGTATGGCGGTGAACTTCTTGAGTTGCAGCAAGGGTGTGAAAGACCCTTTCGAAGTTCCAGAGGTTAGGTGTCATTCGTCTCCAGACGCATCATCGGAAATAGGCCTCATCTCGCCAAAAGGGAGAACTTCCTGGATATTCTCGAGTTGTGGCAGGTGTTCTCGAGTTATGACGGGGACCTCAGGGACCCGCCCTGGTGTCCTCAGTAAAGGCCAGTCCCCATGCGAGTTGCTAGGGGGCCTCTCGGGATTCCTCTCCCGTCGATACCGGGGCCAAAAACCTTGTCTGGAGTCAGGGCCGGAACCGAGGATTCCTCTCAGGGGCTGACATGGATCTTTGGGTATTTCTGGAGTCTCCCCAGGGGAGTCAGGCCTCGTCTCGAGTGGGGGCATGCACGTGTGCTTTCCTTCCAGGCTGTAGCAGCAATGTCACGCTTCCCGTGGCGTGGATCAAAGGATCTGTGGTTTTCCCTCGAGGCTTTCCCACAGGGCTGTCCCACGTGCCACTGTGGTGTGAGTCGACTTCTCCGTGAAAGATGAGCCAGTGCAGGGCAAAGAGGTTCCTCTGGAATGGAAAGAGACATCTGGGGGACTCTTGGAATGGTGGTACGGCCATGGAGTTCCTCTCGCCTTTCCTGTTGAGAGTGCCTCCTCTTGAGATGCGACGGGAACGCAGGAATTCTTTCCCGTTGAAAGCAGGGAAAGGATCCCTCATCTCGATCTCCGAGGGGGAAACGGGGCTCCTCTGGATGGGGGCGGGACCATCGTTCTTCCTCTCGAGTGGAGACGGGTATGGCGGTGAACTTCTTGAGTTGCAGCAAGGGTGTGAAAGACCCTTTCGAAGTTCCAGAGGTTAGGTGTCATTAGTCTCCAGACGCCTCATCGGAAATAGGCCTCATCTCGCTGGAAGGGAGAACTTCCTGGATTTTCTCGAGTTGCGGCAGGTGTTCTCGAGTTACGACGGGGACCTCAGGGACCCGCCCTGGTGGCCTCCGGAGAGGCCAGTCCCCATGCGAGTTGCTAGGGGGCCTCTCGAGATTCCTCTCCCGTGGATACCGGGGCCAAAAACCTTGTGTGGAGTCAGGGCCAGAACCGAGGATTCCTCTCAGGGGCTGACATGGATCTTTGGGTACTTCTGGAGTCTCCCCAGGGGAGTCAGGCCTCTTCTCGAGTGGGGGCATGCACGTGCACTTTCCTTCCAGCCTGTAGCAGCAATGTCACGCTTCCCGTGGCGTGGATCAAAGGATCTGTGGTTTTCCCTCGAGGCTTTCCCTCGAGGCTTTCCCACAGGGCTGTCCCACGTGCCACCGTGGTGTGAGTCGATCCTCGGCGTGAAAGATGAGCCAGTGCAGGGCAAAGAGGTTCCTCTGGAATGGACTGAGACATCTGGGGGACTCTTGGAATGGTGGTACGACCATGGAGTTCCTCTCGCCTTTCCTGTTGAGAGTGCCTCCTCTTGAGATGCGACGGGAACGCCGGGAATTCTTTCCCATTGAAAGCAGGGAAATGATTCCTCATCTCGAGCTACGAGGGGGAAAGGGGGATCCTCTGGATGTGGGCGGGACGATCGTGCTTCCTCTCGAGTGGAGACGGGTATGGCGGTGAACTTCTTGAGTTGCAGCAAGGGTGTGAAAGACCCTTTTGAAGTTCCAGAGGTTAGGTGTCATTAGTCTCCAGACGCCTCATCGGAAATAGGCCTCATCTCGCCTGGAAGGGAGAACTTCCTGGATTTTCTCGAGTTGCGGCAGGTGTTCTCGAGTTACGACGGGGACCTCAGGGACCCGCCCTGGTGGCCTCAGGAGAGGCCAGTCCCCATGCGAGTTGCTAGGGGGCCTCTCGGGATTCCTCTCCCGTCGATACCCGGGCCAAAAACCTTGTGTGGAGTCAGGGCCGGAACCGAGGATTCCTCTCACGGGCTGATATGGATCTTTGGGTACTTCTGGAGTCTCGCCAGGGGAGACAGGCCTTATCTCGAGTGGGTGCATGCACGTGCGCTTTTCTTCCAGGCTGTAGCAGCAATGTCACGCTTCCCATCGTGTGGATCAAAGGATCTGTGGTTTTCCCTCGAGGCTTTCCCTCGAGGCTTTCCCACAGGGCTGTCCCACGTGCCACCGTGGTGTGAGTCGATCCTCGGCGTGAAAGATGAGCCAGTGCAGGGCAAAGAGGTTCCTCTGAAACGGACTGAGACATCTGGGGGACTCTTGGAATGGTGGTACGACCATGGAGTTCCTCTCGCCTTTCCTGTTGAGAGTGCCTCCTCTTGAGATGCGACGGGAACGCCAGGAATTCTTTCCCGTTGAAAGCAGGGAAAGGATCCCTCATCTCGAGCTACGAGGGGGAAACGGGGCTCCTCTGGATGTGGGCGGGACCATCGTGCTTCCTCTCGAGTGGAGACGGGTGTGGCGGTGAACTTCTTGAGTTGCAGCAAGGGTGTGAAAGACCCTTTCGAAGTTCCAGAGGTTAGGTGTCATTAGTCTCCAGACGCCTCATCGGAAATAGGCCTCATCTCGCCTGGAAGGGGGAACTTCCTGAAATTTCTCGAGTTGTGGCAGGTGTTCTCGAGTTACGACGGGGACCTCAGGGACCCGCCCTGGTGGCCTCAGGAGAGGCCAGTCCCCATGCGAGTTGCTAGGGGGCCTCTCGGGATTCCTCTCCCGTCGATACCGGGGCAAAAACCTTGTGTGGAGTCAGGGCCGGAACCGAGGATTCCTCTCAGGGGCTGACATGGATCTTTGGGTACTTCTGGAGTCTCCCCAGGGGAGTCAGGCCTCGTCTCGAGTCGGGGCATGCACGTGCACTTTCCTTCCAGGCTGTAGCAGCAATGTCACGCTTCCCGTGGCGTATATCAAACGATCTGTGGTTTTCCCTCGAGGCTTTCCCTCGAGGCTTTCCCACAGGGCTGTCCCACGTGCCACCGTGGTGTGAGTCGATCCTCGGCGTGAAAGATGAGCCAGTGCAGGGCAAAGAGGTTCCTCTGGAATGGACTGAGACATCTGGGGGACTCTTGGAATGGTGGTACGACCATGGAGTTCCTCTCGCCTTTCCTGTTGAGAGTGCCTCCGCTTGAGATGCGACAGGAACGCCGGGAATTCTTTCCCGTTGAAAGCAGGGAAAGGATCGCTCATTTCGAGCTAGGAGGGGGAAACGGGTCTCCTCTGGATGTGGGCGGGACCATCGTGCTTCCTCTCGAGTGGAGACGGGTATGGCGGTGAACTTCTTGAATTGCAGCAAGGGTGTGAAAGACCCTTTCGAAGTTCCAGAGGTTAGGTGTCATTCGTCTCCAGACGCATCATCGGAAATAGGCCTCATCTCGCCTAGAAGGGAGAACTTCCTGGATATTCTCGAGTTGTGGCAGGTGTTCTCGAGTTATGACGGGGACCTCAGGGACCCGCCCTGGTGTCCTCAGTAAAGGCCAGTCCCCATGCGAGTTGCTAGGGGGCCTCTCGGGATTCCTCTCCAGTCGATACCGGGGCCAAAAACCTTGTCTGGAGTCAGGGCCAGAACCGAGGATTCCTCTCAGGGGCTGACATGGATCTTTGGGTATTTCTGGAGTCTCCCCAGGGGAGTCAGGCCTCGTCTCGAGTGGGGGCATGCACGTGTGCTTTCCTTCCAGGCTGTAGCAGCAATGTCACGCTTCCCGTGGCGTGGATCAAAGGATCTGTGGTTTTCCCTCGAGGCTTTCCCACAGGGCTGTCCCACGTGCCACTGTGGTGTGAATCGACTTCTCCGTGAAAGATGAGCCAGTGCAGGGCAAAGAGGTTCCTCTGGAATGGAAAGAGACATCTGGGGGACTCTTGGAATGGTGGTACGGCCATGGAGTTCCTCTCGCCTTTCCTGTTGAGAGTGCCTCCTCTTGAGATGCGACGGGAACGCAGGAATTCTTTCCCGTTGAAAGCAGGGAAAGGATCCCTCATCTCGATCTCCGAGGGGGAAACGGGGCTCCTCTGGATGGGGGCGGGACCATCGTTCTTCCTCTCGAGTGGAGACGGGTATGGCGGTGAACTTCTTGAGTTGCAGCAAGGGTGTGAAAGACCCTTTCGAAGTTCCAGAGGTTAGGTGTCATTAGTCTCCAGACGCCTCATCGGAAATAGGCCTCATCTCGCTGGAAGGGAGAACTTCCTGGATTTTCTCGAGTTGCGGCAGGTGTTCTCGAGTTACGACGGGGACCTCAGGGACCCGCCCTGGTGGCCTCAGGAGAGGCCAGTCCCCATGCGAGTTGCTAGGGGGCCTCTCGAGATTCCTCTGCCGTCGATACCGGGGCCAAAAACCTTGTGTGGAGTCAGGGCCAGAACCGAGGATTCCTCTCAGGGGCTGACATGGATCTTTGGGTACTTCTGGAGTCTCCCCAGGGGAGTCAGGCCTCGTCTCGAGTGGGGGCATGCACGTGCGCTTTCCTTCCAGGCTGTAGCAGCAATGTCACGCTTCCCGTCGCGTGGATCAAAGGATCTGTGGTTTTCCCTCGAGGCTTTCCCTCGAGGCTTTCCCACAGGGCTGTCCCACGTGCCACCGTGGTGTGAGTCGATCCTCGGCGTGAAAGATGAACCAGTGCAGGGCAAATAGGTTCCTCTGGAATGGACTGAGACATCTGGGGGACTCTTTGTATGGTGGTACGACCATGGAGTTCCGCTCGCCTTTCCTGTTGAGAGTTCCTCCTCTTGAGATGCGTCAGGAACCCCGGGAATTCTTTGCTTTGAAAGCAGTGAAAGGATCCCTCATCTCGAGCTACGAGGGGGAAACGGGGCTCCTCTGGATGTGGGCGGGACCATCGTGCTTCCTCTCGAGTGGAGACGGGTATGGCGGTGAACTTCTTGAGTTGCAGCAAGGGTGTGAAAGACCCTTTCGAAGTTCCAGAGGTTAGGTGTCATTAGTCTCCAGACGCCTCATCGGAAATAGGCCTCATCTCGCCTGGAAGGGAGAAATTCCTGGATTTTCTCGAGTTGCGGCAGGTGTTCTCGAGTTACGACGGGAACCACAGGGACCCGCCTTGATGGCCTCAGGAGAGGCCAGTCCCCATGCGAGTTGCTAGGGGGCCTCTCGGGATTCCTCTCCCGTTGATACCGGGGCCAAAAACCTTGTGTGGAGTCAGGGCCGGAACCGAGGATTCCTCTCAGGGGCTGAAATGGATGTTTGGGTACTTCTGGAGTCTCCCCAGGGGAGTCAGGCCTCGGCTCGAGTGGGGGCATGCACGTGCGCTTTCCTTCCAGGCTGTAGCAGCAATGTCACGCTTCCCGTGGTGTGGATCAAAGGATCTGTGGTTTTCCCTCGAGGCTTTCCGTCGAGGCTTTCCCACAGGGCTTTCCCACGTGCCACCGTGGTGTGAGTCGATCCTCGGCGTGAAAGATGAGCCAGTGCAGGGCAAAGAGGTTCCTCTGGAATGGACTGAGACATCTGGGGGACTCTTGGAATGGTGGTACGACCATGGAGTTCCGCTCGCCTTTCCTGTTGAGAGTGCCTCCTCTTGAGATGCGACGGGAACGCCGGGAATTCTTTCCCGTTGAAAGCAGGGAAAGGATCCCTCATCTCGAGCTCCGAGGGGGAAACGGGGCTCCTCTGGATGTGGGCGGGACCATCGTGCTTCCTCTCGAGTGGAGACGGGTATGGCGGTGAACTTCTTGAGTTGCAGCAAGGGTGTGAAAGACCCTTTCGAAGTTCCAGAGGTTAGGTGTCATTAGTCTCCAGACGCCTTATCGGAAATAGGCCTCATCTCGCCTGGAAGGGAGAACTTCCTGGATTTTCTCGAGTTGCGGCAGGTGTTCTCGAGTTACGACGGGGACCTCAGGGACCCGCCCTGGTGGCCTCAGGAGAGGCCAGTCCCCATGCGAGTTGCTGGGAGGCCTCTCGGGATTCCTCTCCCGTCGATACCGGGGCCAAAAACCTTGTGTGGAGTCAGGGCCGGAACCGAGAATTGCTCTCAAGGGCTGACATGGATCTTTGGGTACTTCTGGAGTCTCCCCAGGGGAGTCAGGCCTCGTCTCGAGTGGGGGCATGCACGTGCGATTTCCTTCCAGGCTGTAGCAGCAATGTCACGCTTCCCGTCGCGTGGATCAAAGGATCTGTGGTTTTCCCTCGAGGCTTTCCCTCGAGGCTTTCCCACAGGGCTGCCCCACGTGCCACCGTGGTGTGAGTCGATCCTCGGCGTGAAAGATGAGCCAGTGCAGGGCAAAGAGTTTCCTCTGGAATGGACTGAGACATCTGGGGGACTCTTGGAATGGTGGTACGACCATGGAGTTTCTCTCGCCTTTCCTGTTGAGAGTGCCTCCTCTTGAGATGCGACGGGAACGCCGGGAATTCTTTCCCGTTGAAAGCAGGGAAAGGATCCCTCATCTCGAGCTACGAGGGGGAAACGGGGCTCCTCTGGATGTGGGCGGGACCATCGTGCTTCCTCTCGAGTGGGGACGGGTATGGCGGTGAACTTCTTGAGTTGCAGCAAGGGTGTGAAAGACCCTTTCGAAGTTCCAGAGGTTAGGTGTCATTAGTCTCCAGACGCCTCATCGGAAATAGGCCTCATCTCGCCTGGAAGGGAGAAATTCCTGGATTTTCTCGAGTTGCGGCAGGTGTTCTTGAGTTACGACGAGGACCTCAGGGACCCGCCCTGGTGGCCTCAGGAGAGGCCAGTCCCCATGTGAGTTGCTAGGGGGCCTCTCGGGATTACTCTGCCGTCGATACCGTGGCCAAAAACCTTGTGTAGAGTCAGGGCCGGAACCGAGGATTCCTCTCAGGGGCTGACATGGATCTTTGGGTACTTCTGGAGTCTCCCCAGGGGAGTCAGGCCTCGTCTCGAGTGGGGGCATGCACGTGCGCTTTCCTTCCAGGCTGTAGCAGCAATGTCACGCTTCCCGTCGCGTGGATCAAAGGATCTGTGATTTTCCATCGAGGCTTTCCCACAGGGCTGTCCCACGTGCCACCGTGGTGTGAGTCGATCCTCGGCGTGAAAGATGAGCCAGTGCAGGGCAAAGAGGTTCCTCTGGAATGGACTGAGACCTCTGGGGGACTCTTGGCATGGTGGTACGACCATGGAGTTCCTCAAGCCTTTCCTGTTGAGAGTGCCTCCTCTTGAGATGCGACGAGAACGCCGGGAATTCTTTCCCGTTGAATGCAGGGAAAGGATCCCTCATCTCGAGCTACGAGGGGGAAACTGGGCTCCTCTGGATGTGGGCGGGACCGTCGTGCTTCCTCTCGAGTGGAGATGGGTATGGCGGTGAACTTCTTGAGTTGCAGCAAGGGTGTGAAAGACCCTTTCGAAGTTCCAGAGGTTAGGTGTCATTAGTCTCCAGACGCCTCATCGGAAATAGGCCTCATCTCGCCTGGAAGGGAGAACTTCCTGGATTTTTTTGAGTTGCGGCAGGTGTTCTCGATTACGACGGGGACCTCAGGGACCCGCCCTGATGGCCTCAGGAGAGGCCAGGTCCATGCGAGTTGCTAGGTGGCCTCTCGGGATTCCTCTCCTGTCGATACCGGGGCCAAAAATCTTGTGTGGAGTCAGGGCCGGAACCGAGGATTCCTCTCAGGGGTGACATGGATCTTTGGGTACTTCTGGAGTCTCCCCAGGGGAGTCAGGCCTCGTCTCGAGCGGGGGCATGCACGTGCGCTTTCCTTACAGGCTGTAGCAGGAATGTGACGCTTCCCGTCGCGTGGATCAAAGGATCTGTGGTTTTCCCTCGAGGCTTTCCCTCGAGGCTTTCCCACAGGGCTGTCCCACGTGCCACCGTGGTGTGAGTCTATCCTCGGCGTGAAAGATGAGCCAGTGCAGGGCAAAGAGGTTCCTCTGGAATGGACTGAGACATCTGGGGGACTCTTGGAATGGTGGTACGACCATGGAGTTCCTCTCGCCTTTCCTGTTGAGAGTGCCTCCTCTTGAGATGCGACGTGAATGCCGGGAATTCTTTCCCGTTGAAAGCAGGGAAAGGATCCCTCATCTCGAGCTACGAGGGGGAAACGGGGCTCCTCTGGATGTGGGCGGGACCATCGTGCTTCCTCTCGAGTGGAGACGGGTATGGCGGTGAACTTCTTGAGTTGCAGCAAGGGTGTGAAAGACCCTTTCGAAGTTCCAGAGGTTAGGTGTCATTAGTCTCCAGACGCCTCATCGGAAATAGGCCTCATCTCGCCTGGAAGGGAGAACTTCCTGGATTTTCTCGAGTTGCGGCAGGTGTTCTCGAGTTACGACGGGGACCTCAGGGACCCGCCCTGGTGGCCTCAGGAGAGGCCATTCCCCAAGCGAGTTGCTAGGGGGCCTCTCGGGATTCCTCTTCTGTCGATACCGGGGCCAAAAACCTTGTTTGGAGTCAGGGCCGGATCCGAGGATTCCTCTCAGGGGCTGACATGGATCTTTGGGTACTTCTGGAGTCTCCCCAGGGGAGTCAGGCCTCGTCTCGAGTGGGGGCATGCACGTGCGCTTTCCTTACAGGCTGTAGCAGCAATGTCACGCTTCCCGTGGCGTGGATCAAAGGATCTGTGGTTTTCCCTCGAGGCTTTCCCACAGGGCTGTCCCACGTGCCACCGTGGTGTGAGTCGATCCTCGGCGTGAAAGATGAGCCAGTGCAGGGCAAAGAGGTTCCTCTGGAATGGACTGAGACATCTGGGGGACTCTTGGAATGGTGGTACGACCATGGAGTTCCTCTCGCCTTTTCTGTTGAGAGTGCCTTCTCTTGAGATGCGACGGGAACGCTGGGAATTCTTTCCCGTTGAAAGCAGGGAAAGGATCCCTCATCTCGAGCTCCGAGGGGGAAACGGGGCTCCTCTGGATGTGGGCGGGACCATCGTGCTTCCTCTAGAGTGGAGACGGGTATGGCGGTGAACTTCTTGAGTTGCAGCAAGGGTGTGAAAGACCCTTTCGAAGTTCCAGAGGTTAGGTGTCATTAGACTCCAGACGCCTCATCGGAAATAGGCCTCATCTCGCCTGGAAGGGAGAACTTCCTGGATTTTCTCGAGTTGCGGCAGGTGTTCTCGAGTTACGACGGGGACCTCAGGGACCCGCCCTGGTGGCCTCAGGAGAGGCCAGTCCCCTTGCGAGTTGCTAGGGGGCCTCTCGGGATTCCTCTCCCGTCGATACCGGGGCCAAAAACCTTGTGTGGAGTCAGGGCCGGAACCGAGGATTACTCTCAGGGGCTGACATGGATCTTTGGGTACTTCTGGAGTCTCCCCAGGGGAGTCAGGCCTCGTCTCGAGTGGGGGCATGCACGTGCGCTTTCCTTCCAGGCTGTAGCAGCAATGTGACGCTTCCCGTCGCGTGGATCAAAGGATCTGTGGTTTTCCCTCGAGGCTTTCCCTCGAGGCTTTCCCACAGGGCTGTCCCACGTGCCACCGTGGTGTGAGTCGATCCTCGGCGTGAAAGATGAGCCAGTGCAGGGCAAAGAGGTTCCTCTGGAATGGACTGAGACATCTGGGGGACTCTTGGAATGGTGGTACGACCATGGAGTTCCTCTCGGCTTTTCTGTTGAGAGTGCCTCCTATTGAGATGCGACGGGAACGCCGGGAATTCTTTCCCGTTGAAAGCAGGGAAAGGATCCCTCATCTCGAGCTACGAGGGGGAAACGGGGCTCCTCTGGATGTGGGCGGGACCATCGTGCTTCCTCTCGAGTGGAGACGGGTATGGCGGTGAACTTCTTGAGTTGCAGCAAGGGTGTGAAAGACCCTTTCGAAGTTCCAGAGGTTAGGTGTCATTAGTCTCCAGACGCCTCATCGGAAATAGGCCTCATCTCGCCTGGAAGGGAGAACTTCCTGGATTTTCTCGAGTTGCGGCAGGTGTTCTCGAGTTACGACGGGGACCTCAGGGACCCGCCCTGGTGGCCTCAGGAGAGGCCAGTCCCCATGCGAGTTGCTGGGAGGCCTCTCGGGATTCCTCTCCCGTCGATACCGGGGCCAAAAACCTTGTGTGGAGTCAGGGCCGGAATCGAGAATTCCTCTCAAGGGCTGACATGGATCTTTGGGTACTTCTGGAGTCTCCCCAGGGGAGTCAGGCCTCGTCTCGAGTGGGGGCATGCACGTGCGCTTTCCTTCCAGGCTGTAGCAGCAATGTGACGCTTCCCGTCGCGTGGATCAAAGGATCTGTGGTTTTCCCTCGAAGCTTTCCCTCGAGGCTTTCCCACAGGGCTGCCCCACGTGCCACCGTGGTGTGAGTCGATCCTCGGCGTTAAAGATGAGCCAGTGCAGGGCAAAGAGGTTCCTCTGGAATGGACTGAGACGTCTGGGGGACTTTTGGAATGGTGGTACGACCATGGAGTTTCTCTCGCCTTTCCTGTTGAGAGTGCCTCCTCTTGAGATGCGACGGTAACGCCGGGAATTCTTTCCCGTTGAAAGCAGGGAAAGGATCCCTCATCTCGAGCTACGAGGGGGAAACGGGGCTCCTCTGGATGTGGGCGGGACCATCGTGCATCCTCTCGAGTGGAGACGGGTATGGCGGTGAACTTCTTGAGTTGCAGCAAGGGTGTGAAAGACCCTTTCGAAGTTCCAGAGGTTAGGTGTCATTAGTCTCCAGACGCCTCATCGGAAATAGGCCTCATCTCGCCTGGAAGGGAGAACTTCCTGGATTTTCTCGAGTTGTGGCAGGTGTTCTCGAGTTACAACGGGGACCTCAGGGACCCGCCCTGGTGGCCTCAGGAGAGGCCAGTCCCCATGCGAGTTGCTAGGGGGCCTCTCGGGATTACTCTCCCGTCGATACCGGGGCCAAAAACCTTGTGTAGAGTCAGGGCCGGAACCGAGGATTCCTCTCAGGGGCTGACATGGATCTTTGTGTACTTCTGGAGTCTCCCCAGGGGAGTCAGGCCTCGTCTCGAGTGGAGGCATGCACGTGCGCTTTCCTTCCATGCTGTAGCAGCAATGTCACGCTTCCCGTCGCGTGGATCAAAGGATCTGTGATTTTCCATCGAGGCTTTCCAACAGGGCTGTCCCACGTGCCACCGTGGTGTGAGTCGATCCTCGGCGTGAAAGATGAGCCAGTGCAGGGCAAAGAGGTTCCTCTGGAATGGAGTGAGATATCTGGGGGACTCTTGGAATGGTGGGACGACCATGGAGTTCCTCTCGCCTTTCCTGTTGAGAGTGCCTCCTCTTGAGATGCGACGGGAACGCCGGGAATTCTTTCCCGTTGAAAGTAGGGAAAGGATCCCTCATCTCGAGCTATGAGGGGGAAACGGGGCTCCTCTGGATGTGGGCGGGACCATCGTGCTTCCTCTCGAGTGGAGACGGGTATGACGTTGAACTTCTTGAGTTGCAGCAAGGGTGTGAATGAACCTTTCGAAGTTCCAGAGTTTCCGTGTCATTAGTCTCCAGTCGCCTCATCGGAAATAGGCCTCATCTCGCCTGGAAGGGAGAAATTCCTGGATTTTCTCGAGTTGCGGCAGGTGTTCTCGAGTTACGACGGGGACCTAAGGGACCAGCCCTGGTGGCCTCAGGAAAGGCCAGTCCCCATGCGAGTTGCTAGGGGGCCTCTCGGGATTCCTCTCCCGTCGATACCGGGGCCAAAATCCTTGTGTGGAGTCAGGGCCGGAACCGAGGATTCCTCTCATGGGCTGACATGGATAATTGGGTACTTCTGGAGTCTCCCCTGGGGAGTCCGGCCTCGTCTCGAGTGGGGGCATGCACGTGAGCTTTCCTTCCAGACTGTAGCAGCAATGTCCAGCTTCCCGTCGTGTGGATCAAAGGATCTGTGGTTTTCCCTGGAGACTTTCTTTCTAGGCTTTCCCACCGGGCTGTCCCACGTGCCACCGTGGTGTGAGTCGATCCTCGGCGTGAAAGATGAGCCAGTGCAGGGCAAAGAGGTTTCTCTGGAATGGACTGAGACATCTGGGGGACTCTTGGAATGGTGGTACGACCATGGAGTTCCTCTCGCCTTTCCTGTTGAGAGTGCCTCCTCTTGAGATGCGATGGGAACGCCGGGAATTCTTTCCCGTTGAATGCAGGGAAAGGATCCCTAATCTCGAGCTACGAGGGTGAAACGGGGCTCCTCTGGATGTGGGCGGGACCATCGTGCTTCCTCTCGAGTGGAGATAGGTATGGCGGTGAACTTCTTGAGTTGCAGTAAGGGTGTGAAAGACCCTTTCGAAGTTCCAGAGGTTAGGTGTCATTAGTCTCCAGACGCCTCATTGGAAATAGGCCTCATCTCGCCTGGAAGGGAGAACTTCCTGGATTTTCTCGAGTTGCGGCAGGTGTTCTCGAGTTACGACGGGGACCTCAGGGACCCGCCCTGATGGCATCAGGAGAGGCCAGGCCCATGCGAATTGCTAGGGGGCCTCTCGGGATTCCTCTCCTGTCGATACCGGGGCCAAAAACCTTGTGTGGAGTCAGGGCCAGAACCGAGGATTCCTCTCAGGGGTAACATGGATCTTTGGGTACTTCTGGAGTCTCCCCAGGGGAGTCAGGCCTCGTCTCGAGTGGGGGCATGCACGTGCGCTTTCCTTCCAGGCTGTAGCAGCATTGTCACGCTTCCCGTCGCGTAGATCAAAGGATCTGTGGTTTTTCCTCGAGGCTTTCCCTCGAGGCTTTCCCACAGGGCTGTCCCACGTGCCACCGTGGTGTGAGTCGATCCTCGGCGTGAAAGATGAGCCAGTGCAGGGCAAAGAGGTTCCTCTGTAATGGACTGAGACATCTGGGGGACTCTTGGAATGGTGGTACGACCATGGAGTTCCTCTCGCCTTTCCTGTTGAGAGTGCCTCCTGTTGAGATGCGACGGGAATGCCGGGAATTCTTTCCCGTTGAAAGCAGGGAAAGGATCCCTCATCTCGAGCTCCGAGGGGAAAACGGGGCTCCTCTGGATGTGGGCGGGACCATCGTGCTTCCTCTCGAGTGGAGACGGGTATGGCGGTGAACTTCTTGAGTTGCAGCAAGGGTGTGAAAGACCCTTTCGAAGTTCCAGAGGTTAGGTGTCATTAGTCTCCAGACGCCTCATCGGAAATAGGCCTCATCTCGCCTGGAAGGGAGAACTTCCTGGATTTTCTCGAGTTGCGGCAGGTGTTCTCGAGTTACGACGGGGACCTCAGGGACCCGCCCTGGTGGCCTCAGGAGAGGCCATTCCCCATGCGAGTTGCTAGGGGGCCTCTCGGGATTCCTTTTCTGTTGATACCGGGGCCAAAAACCTTGTGTGGAGTCAGGGCCGGATCCGAGGATTCCTCTCAGGGGCTGACATGGATCTTTGGGTACTTCTGGAGTCTCCCCAGGGGAGTCAGGCCTCGTCTCGAGTGGGGGCATGCACGTGCGCTTTCCTTATAGGCTGTAGCAGCAATGTCACGCTTCCCGTGGCGTGGATCAAAGGATCTGTGGTTTTCCATCGAGGCTTTCCCACAGGGCTGTCCCACGTGCCACCGTGGTGTGAGTCGATCCTCGGCGTGAAAGATGAGCCAGTGAAGGGCAAAGAGGTTCCTCTGGAATGGACTGAGACATCTGGGGGACTCTTGGAATGGTGATACGACCATGGAGTTCCTCTCGCCTTTCGTGTTGAGAGTGCCTCCTCTTGAGATGCGACGGGAACGCCGGGAATTCTTTCCCGTTGAAAGCAGGGAAAGGATCCCTCATCTCGAGCTACGAGAAGGATACGGGGCTCCTCTGGATGTGCGCGTGATCATCGTGCTTCCTCTCGATTGGAGATGGGTATGGCGGTGAACTTCTTGAGTTGCCGCAAGGGTGTGAAAGACCCTTTCGAATTTCCAGAGGTTAGGTGTCATTACTCTCCAGACGCCTCATCGGAAATTGGCCTCATCTCGCCTGTAAGGGAGAACTTCCTGGATTTTCTCGAGCTGCGGCAGGTGTTCTCGAGATACGACGGGGACATCAGGGACCCGCTCTGGTGGCCTCTGGAAAGGCCAGTCCCCATGCGAGTTGCTAGGGGGCCTCTAGGGATTCCTCTCCCGTCGATATTGGGGCCAAAAACCTTGTGTGGAGTCAGGGCCGGAACCGAGGATTCCTCTCAGGGGCTGACATGAATCTTTGAGTACTTCTGGAGTCTCCCCAGGGGAGTCAGGCCTCGTCTCGAGTGGGGGCATGGACGTGCGCTTTCCTTCCAGACTGTAGCAGCAATGTCACGCTTCCCGTATCGTGGATCAAAGGATCTGTGGTTTTCCCTCGAGGCTTTCCCACAGGGCTGCCCCACGTGCCACCTTGGTGTGAGTCGATCCTCGGCGTGAAAGATGAGCCAGTGCAGGGCAAAGAGGTTCCTCTGGAATGGACTGAGACATCTGGGGGACTCCTGGAATGGTGGTACGACCATGGAGTTCCTCTCGCCTTTCCTGTTGAGAGTGCCTCCTCTTGAGATGCGACGGGAACGCCGGGAATTCTTTCCCGTTGAAAGCAGGGAAAGGATCCCTCATCTCGAGCTCCGAGGGGGAAACGGGGCTCCTCTGGATATGGGCGGGACCATCGTGCTTCCTCTCGAGTGGAGACGGGTATGGCGGTGAACTTCTTGAGTTGCAGCAAGGGTGTGAAAGACCCTTTCGAAGTTCCAGAGGTTAGGTGTCATTAGTCTCCAGACGCCTCATCGGAAATAGGCCTCATCTCGCCTGGAAGGGAGAACTTCCTGGATTTTCTCGAGTTGCGGGAGGTGTTCTAGAGTTAAGACGGGGACCTCGGGGACCCGCCCTGGTGGCCTCAATAGAGGACAGTCCCCATGCGTGTTGCTAGGTGGCCTCTCGGGATTCCTCTCCCGTCGATACCGGGGCCAAAAAACTTGTGTGGAGTCAGGGCCGGAACCGAGGATTCCTCTCAGGGGCTGACATGGATCTTTGGGTACTTCTGGAGTCTCCCCAGCTGAGTCAGGCCTCGTCTCGAGGGGGGACATGCACGTGCGCTTTCCTTCCATGCTGTAGCAGCAATGTCACGCTTCCCGTCGCGTGGATCAAAGGATCTGTGGTTTTCCCTCGAGGCTTTCCCTCGAGGCTTTCCCACAGGGCTGTCCCACGTGCCACCGTGGTGTGAGTCGATCCTAGGCGTGAAAGATGAGCCAGTGCAGGGCAAAGAGGTTCCTCTGGAATGGACTGAGACATCTGGGGGACTCTTGGCATGGTGGTACGACCATGGAGTTCCTCAAGCCTTTCCTGTTGAGAGTGCCTCCTCTTGAGATGCGACGAGAACGCCGGGAATTCTTTCCCGTTGAATGCAGGGAAAGGATCCCTCATCTCGAGCTACGAGGGGGAAACTGGGCTCCTCTGGATGTGGGCGGGACCGTCGTGCTTCCTCTCGAGTGGAGATGGGTATGGCGGTGAACTTCTTGAGTTGCAGCAAGGGTGTGAAAGACCCTTTCGAAGTTCCAGAGGTTAGGTGTCATTAGTCTCCAGACGCCTCATCGGAAATAGGCCTCATCTCGCCTGGAAGGGAGAACTTCCTGGATTTTTTTGAGTTGCGGCAGGTGTTCTCGATTACGACGGGGACCTCAGGGACCCGCCCTGATGGCCTCAGGAGAGGCCAGGTCCATGCGAGTTGCTAGGTGGCCTCTCGGGATTCCTCTCCTGTCGATACCGGGGCCAAAAATCTTGTGTGGAGTCAGGGCCGGAACCGAGGATTCCTCTCAGGGGTGACATGGATCTTTGGGTACTTCTGGAGTCTCCCCAGGGGAGTCAGGCCTCGTCTCGAGCGGGGGCATGCACGTGCGCTTTCCTTCCAGGCTGTAGCAGGAATGTGACGCTTCCCGTCGCGTGGATCAAAGGATCTGTGGTTTTCCCTCGAGGCTTTCCCTCGAGGCTTTCCCACAGGGCTGTCCCACGTGCCACCGTGGTGTGAGTCTATCCTCGGCGTGAAAGATGAGCCAGTGCAGGGCAAAGAGGTTCCTCTGGAATGGACTGAGACATCTGGGGGACTCTTGGAATGGTGGTACGACCATGGAGTTCCTCTCGCCTTTCCTGTTGAGAGTGCCTCCTCTTGAGATGCGACGTGAATGCCGGGAATTCTTTCCCGTTGAAAGCAGGGAAAGGATCCCTCATCTCGAGCTACGAGGGGGAAACGGGGCTCCTCTGGATGTGGGCGGGACCATCGTGCTTCCTCTCGAGTGGAGACGAGTATGGCGGTGAACTTCTTGAGTTGCAGCAAGGGTGTGAAAGACCCTTTCGAAGTTCCAGAGGTTAGGTGTCATTAGTCTCCAGACGCCTCATCGGAAATAGGCCTCATCTCGCCTGGAAGGGAGAACTTCCTGGATTTTCTCGAGTTGCGGCAGGTGTTCTCGAGTTACGACGGGGACCTCAGGGACCCGCCCTGGTGGCCTCAGGAGAGGCCATTCCCCAAGCGAGTTGCTAGGGGGCCTCTCGGGATTCCTCTTCTGTCGATACCGGGGCCAAAAACCTTGTTTGGAGTCAGGGCCGGATCCGAGGATTCCTCTCAGGGGCTGACATGGATCTTTGGGTACTTCTGGAGTCTCCCCAGGGGAGTCAGGCCTCGTCTCGAGTGGGGGCATGCACGTGCGCTTTCCTTACAGGCTGTAGCAGCAATGTCACGCTTCCCGTGGCGTGGATCAAAGGATCTGTGGTTTTCCCTCGAGGCTTTCCCACAGGGCTGTCCCACGTGCCACCGTGGTGTGAGTCGATCCTCGGCGTGAAAGATGAGCCAGTGCAGGGCAAAGAGGTTCCTCTGGAATGGACTGAGACATCTGGGGGACTCTTGGAATGGTGGTACGACCATGGAGTTCCTCTCGCCTTTTCTGTTGAGAGTGCCTTCTCTTGAGATGCGACGGGAACGCTGGGAATTCTTTCCCGTTGAAAGCAGGGAAAGGATCCCTCATCTCGAGCTACGAGGGGGAAACGGCGCTCCTCTGGATGTGGGCGGGACCATCGTGCTTCCTCTAGAGTGGAGACGGGTATGGCGGTGAACTTCTTGAGTTGCAGCAAGGGTGTGAAAGACCCTTTCGAAGTTCCAGAGGTTAGGTGTCATTAGACTCCAGACGCCTCATCGGAAATAGGCCTCATCTCGCCTGGAAGGGAGAACTTCCTGGATTTTCTCGAGTTGCGGCAGGTGTTCTCGAGTTACGACGGGGACCTCAGGGACCCGCCCTGGTGGCCTCAGGAGAGGCCAGTCCCCATGCGAGTTGCTAGGGGGCCTCTCGGGATTCCTCTCCCGTCGATACCGGGGCCAAAAACCTTGTGTGGAGTCAGGGCCGGAACCGAGGATTACTCTCAGGGGCTGACATGGATCTTTGGGTACTTCTGGAGTCTCCCCAGGGGAGTCAGGCCTCGTCTCGAATGGGGGCATGCACGTGCGCTTTCCTTCCAGGCTGCAGCAGCAATGTCACGCTTCCCGTCGCGTGGATCAAAGGTTTTGTGGTTTTCCCTCCAGGCTTTCCCTCGAGGCTTTCCCACAGGGCTGTCCCACGTGCCACCGTGGTGTGAGTCGATCCTCGGCGTGAAAGATGAGCCAGTGCAGGGCAAAGAGGTTCCTCTGGAATGGACTGAGACATCTGGGGGACTCTTGGAATGGTGGGACGACCATGGAGTTCCTCTCGGCTTTTCTGTTGAGAGTGCCTCCTATTGAGATGCGACGGGAACGCCGGGAATTCTTTCCCGTTGAAAGCAGGGAAAGGATCCCTCATCTCGAGCTCCGAGGGGGAAACGGGGCTCCTCTGGATGTGGGCGAGACCATCGTGCTTCCTCTCGAGTGGAGACGGGTATGGCGGTGAACTTCTTGAGTTGCAGCAAGGGTGTGAAAGACCCTTTCGAAGTTCCAGAGGTTAGGTGTCATTAGTCTCCAGACGCTTCATCGGAAATAGGCCTCATCTTGCCTGGAAGGGAGAACCTCCTGGATTTTCTCGAGTTGCGGGAGGTGTTCTCGAGTTAAGACGGGGACCTCAGGGACCCGTCCTGGTGGCCTCAGCAAAGGCCAGTCCCCATGCGAGTTGCTAGGGGGCCTCTCGTGATTCCTCTCCCGTCGATACCGGGGCCAAAAAGCTTGTGTGGAGTCAGGGCCGGAACCGAGGATTCCTCTCAGGGGTGACATGGTTCTTTGGGTATTTCTGGAGACTCCCCAGGGGAGTCAGGCCTCGTCTCGAGTGGGGGCATGCACGTGCGCTTTCCTTCCATGCTGTAGCAGCAATGTCACGCTTCCCGTCGCGTGGATCAAAGGATCTGTGGTTTTCCCTCGAGGCTTTCCCTCGAGGCTTTCCAACAGGGCTGTCCCACGTGCCACCGTGGTGTGAGTCGATCCTCGGCGTGAAAGATGAGCCAGTGCAGGGCAAAGAGGTTCCTCTTGAATGGACTGAGACATCTGGGGGACTCTTGGAATGGTGGTACGACCATGGAGTTCCTCTCGCCTTTTCTGTTGAGAGTGCCTCCTCTTGAGATGCGACGGGAACGCTGGGAATTCTTTCCCGTTGAAAGCAGGGAAAGGATCCCTCATCTCGAGCTACGAGGGGGAAACGGGGCTCCTCTGGATGTGGGCGGGACCATCGTGCTTCCTCTCGAGTGGAGACGGGTGTGGCGGTGAACTTCTTGAGTTGCAGCAAGGGTGTGAAAGACCCTTTCGAAGTTCCAGAGGTTAGGTGTCATTAGTCTCCAGACGCCTCATCGGAAATAGGCCTCATCTCGCCTGGAAGGGGGAACTTCCTGAAATTTCTCGAGTTGTGGCAGGTGTTCTCGAGTTACGACGGGGACCTCAGGGACCCGCCCTGGTGGCCTCAGGAGAGGCCAGTCCCCATGCGAGTTGCTAGGGGGCCTCTCGGGATTCCTCTCCCGTCGATACCGGGGCAAAAACCTTGTGTGGAGTCAGGGCCGGAACCGAGGATTCCTCTCAGGGGCTGACATGGATCTTTGGGTACTTCTGGAGTCTCCCCAGGGGAGTCAGGCCTCGTCTCGAGTCGGGGCATGCACGTGCACTTTCCTTCCAGGCTGTAGCAGCAATGTCACGCTTCCCGTGGCGTATATCAAAGGATCTGTGGTTTTCCCTCGAGGCTTTCCCTCGAGGCTTTCCCACAGGGCTGTCCCACGTGCCACCGTGGTGTGAGTCGATCCTCGGCGTGAAAGATGAGCCAGTGCAGGGCAAAGAGGTTCCTCTGGAATGGACTGAGACATCTGGGGGACTCTTGGAATGGTGGTACGACCATGGAGTTCCTCTCGCCTTTCCTGTTGAGAGTGCCTCCGCTTGAGATGCGACGGGAACGCCGGGAATTCTTTCCCGTTGAAAGCAGGGAAAGGATCGCTCATTTCGAGCTAGGAGGGGGAAACGGGTCTCCTCTGGATGTGGGCGGGACCATCGTGCTTCCTCTCGAGTGGAGACGGGTATGGCGGTGAACTTCTTGAGTTGCAGCAAGGGTGTGAAAGACCCTTTCGAAGTTCCAGAGGTTAGGTGTCATTCGCCTCCAGACGCATCATCGGAAATAGGCCTCATCTCGCCAAAAGGGAGAACTTCCTGGATATTCTCGAGTTGTGGCAGGTGTTCTCGAGTTATGACGGGGACCTCAGGGACCCGCCCTGGTGTCCTCAGTAAAGGCCAGTCCCCATGCGAGTTGCTAGGGGGCCTCTCGGGATTCCTCTCCCGTCGATACCGGGGCCAAAAACCTTGTCTGGAGTCAGGGCCGGAACCGAGGATTCCTCTCAGGGGCTGACATGGATCTTTGGGTATTTCTGGAGTCTCCCCAGGGGAGTCAGGCCTCGTCTCGAGTGGGGGCATGCACGTGTGCTTTCCTTCCAGGCTGTAGCAGCAATGTCACGCTTCCCGTGGCGTGGATCAAAGGATCTGTGGTTTTCCCTCGAGGCTTTCCCACAGGGCTGTCCCACGTGCCACTGTGGTGTGAGTCGACTTCTCCGTGAAAGATGAGCCAGTGCAGGGCACAGAGGTTCCTCTGGAATGGAAAGAGACATCTGGGGGACTCTTGGAATGGTGGTACGGCCATGGAGTTCCTCTCGCCTTTCCTGTTGAGAGTGCCTCCTCTTGAGATGCGACGGGAACGCAGGAATTCTTTCCCGTTGAAAGCAGGGAAAGGATCCCTCATCTCGATCTCCGAGGGGGAAACGGGGCTCCTCTGGATGGGGGCGGGACCATCGTTCTTCCTCTCGAGTGGAGACGGGTATGGCGGTGAACTTCTTGAGTTGCAGCAAGGGTGTGAAAGACCCTTTCGAAGTTCCAGAGGTTAGGTGTCATTAGTCTCCAGACGCCTCATCGGAAATAGGCCTCATCTCGCTGGAAGGGAGAACTTCCTGGATTTTCTCGAGTAGCGGCAGGTGTTCTCGAGTTACGACGGGGACCTCAGGGACCCGCCCTGGTGGCCTCCGGAGAGGCCAGTCCCCATGCGAGTTGCTAGGGGGCCTCTCGAGATTCCTCTCCCGTGGATACCGGGGCCAAAAACCTTGTGTGGAGTCAGGGCCAGAACCGAGGATTCTTCTCAGGGGCTGACATGGATCTTTGGGTACTTCTGGAGTCTCCCCAGGGGAGTCAGGCCTCTTCTCGAGTGGGGGCATGCACGTGCACTTTCCTTCCAGCCTGTAGCAGCAATGTCACGCTTCCCGTGGCGTGGATCAAAGGATCTGTGGTTTTCCCTCGAGGCTTTCCCTCGAGGCTTTCCCACAGGGCTGTCCCACGTGCCACCGTGGTGTGAGTCGATCCTCGGCGTGAAAGATGAGCCAGTGCAGGGCAAAGAGGTTCCTCTGGAATGGACTGAGACATCTGGGGGACTCTTGGAATGGTGGTACGACCATGGAGTTCCTCTCGCCTTTCCTGTTGAGAGTGCCTCCTCTTGAGATGCGACGGGAACGCCGGGAATTCTTTCCCATTGAAAGCAGGGAAATGATTCCTCATCTCGAGCTACGAGGGGGAAAGGGGGATCCTCTGGATGTGGGCGGGACGATCGTGCTTCCTCTCGAGTGGAGACGGGTATGGCGGTGAACTTCTTGAGTTGCAGCAAGGGTGTGAAAGACCCTTTCGAAGTTCCAGAGGTTAGGTGTCATTCGCCTCCAGACGCCTCATCGGAAATAGGCCTCATCTCGCCTGGAAGGGAGAACTTCCTGGATTTTCTCGAGTTGCGGCAGGTGTTCTCGAGTTACGACGGGGACCTCAGGGACCCGCCCTGGTGGCCTCAGGAGAGGCCAGTCCCCATGCGAGTTGCTAGGGGGCCTCTCGGGATTCCTCTCCCGTCGATACCCGGGCCAAAAACCTTGTGTGGAGTCAGGGCCGGAACCGAGGATTCCTCTCACGGGCTGATATGGATCTTTGGGTACTTCTGGAGTCTCGCCAGGGGAGACAGGCCTTATCTCGAGTGGGTGCATGCACGTGCGCTTTCCTTCCAGGCTGTAGCAGCAATGTCACGCTTCCCATCGCGTGGATCAAAGGATCTGTGGTTTTCCCTCGAGGCTTTCCCTCGAGGCTTTCCCACAGGGCTGTCCCACGTGCCACCGTGGTGTGAGTCGATCCTCGGCGTGAAAGATGAGCCAGTGCAGGGCAAAGAGGTTCCTCTGAAATGGACTGAGACATCTGGGGGACTCTTGGAATGGTGGTACGACCATGGAGTTCCTCTCGCCTTTCCTGTTGAGAGTGCCTCCTCTTGAGATGCGACGGGAACGCCAGGAATTCTTTCCCGTTGAAAGCAGGGAAAGGATCCCTCATCTCGAGCTACGAGGGGGAAACGGGGCTCCTCTGGATGTGGGCGGGACCATCGTGCTTCCTCTCGAGTGGAGACGGGTGTGGCGGTGAACTTCTTGAGTTGCAGCAAGGGTGTGAAAGACCCTTTCGAAGTTCCAGAGGTTAGGTGTCATTAGTCTCCAGACGCCTAATCGGAAATAGGCCTCATCTCGCCTGGAAGGGGGAACTTCCTGGAATTTTTCGAGTTGTGGCAGGTGTTCTCGAGTTACGACGGGGACCTCAGGGACCCGCCCTGGTGGCCTCAGGAGAGGCCAATCCCCATGCGAGTTGCTAGGGGGCCTCTCGGGATTCCTCTCCCGTCGATACCGGGGCAAAAACCTTGTGTGGAGTCAGGGCCGGAACCGAGGATTCCTCTCAGGGGCTGACATGGATCTTTGGGTACTTCTGGAGTCTCCCCAGGGGAGTCAGGCCTCGTCTCGAGTCGGGGCATGCACGTGCACTTTCCTTCCAGGCTGTAGCAGCAATGTCACGCTTCCCGTGGCGTGGATCAAAGGATCTGTGGTTTTCCCTCGAGGCTTTCCCTCGAGGCTTTCCCACAGGGCTGTCCCACGTGCCACCGTGGTGTGAGTCGATCCTCGGCGTGAAAGATGAGCCAGTGCAGGGCAAAGAGGTTCCTCTGGAATGGACTGAGACATCTGGGGGACTCTTGGAATGGTGGTACGACCATGGAGTTCCTCTCGCCTTTCCTGTTGAGAGTGCCTCCGCTTGAGATGCGACGGGAACGCCGGGAATTCTTTCCCGTTGAAAGCAGGGAAAGGATCGCTCATTTCGAGCTAGGAGGGGGAAACGGGGCTCCTCTGGATGTGGGCGGGACCATCGTGCTTCCTCTAGAGTGGAGACGGGTATGGCGGTGAACTTCTTGAGTTGCAGCAAGGGTGTGAAAGACCCTTTCGAAGTTCCAGAGGTTAGGTGTCATTCGTCTCCAGACGCATCATCGGAAATAGGCCTCATCTCGCCTAGAAGGGAGAACTTCCTGGATATTCTCGAGTTGTGGCAGGTGTTCTCGAGTTATGACGGGGACCTCCGGGACCCGCCCTGGTGTCCTCAGTAAAGGCCAGTCCCCATGCGAGTTGCTAGGGGGCCTCTCGGGATTCCTCTCCCGTCGATACCGGGGCCAAAAACCTTGTCTGGAGTCAGGGCCGGAACCGAGGATTCCTCTCAGGGGCTGACATGGATCTTTGGGTATTTCTGGAGTCTCCCCAGGGGAGTCAGGCCTCGTCTCGAGTGGGGGCATGCACGTGTGCTTTCCTTCCAGGCTGTAGCAGCAATGTCACGCTTCCCGTGGCGTGGATCAAAGGATCTGTGGTTTTCCCTCGAGGCTTTCCCACAGGGCTGTCCCACGTGCCACTGTGGTGTGAATCGACTTCTCCGTGAAAGATGAGCCAGTGCAGGGCAAAGAGGTTCCTCTGGAATGGAAAGAGACATCTGGGGGACTCTTGGAATGGTGGTAAGGCCATGGAGTTCCTCTCGCCTTTCCTGTTGAGAGTGCCTCCTCTTGAGATGCGACGGGAACGCAGGAATTCTTTCCCGTTGAAAGCAGGGAAAGGATCCCTCATCTCGATCTCCGAGGGGGAAACGGGGCTCCTCTGGATGGGGGCGGGACCATCGTTCTTCCTCTCGAGTGGAGACGGGTATGGCGGTGAACTTCTTGAGTTGCAGCAAGGGTGTGAAAGACCCTTTCGAAGTTCCAGAGGTTAGGTGTCATTAGTCTCCAGACGCCTCATCGGAAATAGGCCTCATCTCGCTGGAAGGGAGAACTTCCTGGATTTTCTCGAGTTGCGGCAGGTGTTCTCGAGTTACGACGGGGACCTCAGGGACCCGCCCTGGTGGCCTCAGGAGAGGCCAGTCCCCATGCGAGTTGCTAGGGGGCCTCTCGAGATTCCTCTGCCGTCGATACCGGGGCCAAAAACCTTGTGTGGAGTCAGGGCCAGAACCGAGGATTCCTCTCAGGGGCTGACATGGATCTTTGGGTACTTCTGGAGTCTCCCCAGGGGAGTCAGGCCTCGGCTCGAGTGGGGGCATGCACGTGCGCTTTCCTTCCAGGCTGTAGCAGCAATGTCACGCTTCCCGTCGCGTGGATCAAAGGATCTGTGGTTTTCCCTCGAGGCTTTCCCTCGAGGCTTTCCCACAGGGCTGTCCCACGTGCCACCGTGGTGTGAGTCGATCCTCGGCGTGAAAGATGAACCAGTGCAGGGCAAATAGGTTCCTCTGGAATGGACTGAGACATCTGGGGGACTCTTTGTATGGTGGTACGACCATGGAGTTCCGCTCGCCTTTCCTGTTGAGAGTTCCTCCTCTTGAGATGCGTCAGGAACCCCGGGAATTCTTTGCTTTGAAAGCAGTGAAAGGATCCCTCATCTCGAGCTACGAGGGGGAAACGGGGCTCCTCTGGATGTGGGCGGGACCATCGTGCTTCCTCTCGAGTGGAGACGGGTATGGCGGTGAACTTCTTGAGTTGCAGCAAGGGTGTGAAAGACCCTTTCGAAGTTCCAGAGGTTAGGTGTCATTAGTCTCCAGACGCCTCATCGGAAATAGGCCTCATCTCGCCTGGAAGGGAGAAATTCCTGGATTTTCTCGAGTTGCGGCAGGTGTTCTCGAGTTACGACGGGAACCACAGGGACCCGCCCTGATGGCCTCAGGAGAGGCCAGTCCCCATGCGAGTTGCTAGGGGGCCTCTCGGGATTCCTCTCCCGTTGATACCGGGGCCAAAAACCTTGTGTGGAGTCAGGGCCGGAACCGAGGATTCCTCTCAGGGGCTGAAATGGATGTTTGGGTACTTCTGGAGTCTCCCCAGGGGAGTCAGGCCTCGGCTCGAGTGGGGGCATGCACGTGCGCTTTCCTTCCAGGCTGTAGCAGCAATGTCACGCTTCCCGTGGTGTGGATCAAAGGATCTGTGGTTTTCCCTCGAGGCTTTCCGTCGAGGCTTTCCCACAGGGCTTTCCCACGTGCCACCGTGGTGTGAGTCGATCCTCGGCGTGAAAGATGAGCCAGTGCAGGGCAAAGAGGTTCCTCTGGAATGGACTGAGACATCTGGGGGACTCTTGGAATGGTGGTACGACCATGGAGTTCCGCTCGCCTTTCCTGTTGAGAGTGCCTCCTCTTGAGATGCGACGGGAACGCCGGGAATTCTTTCCCGTTGAAAGCAGGGAAAGGATCCCTCATCTCGAGCTCCGAGGGGGAAACGGGGCTCCTCTGGATGTGGGCGGGACCATCGTGCTTCCTCTCGAGTGGAGACGGGTATGGCGGTGAACTTCTTGAGTTGCAGCAAGGGTGTGAAAGACCCTTTCGAAGTTCCAGAGGTTAGGTGTCATTAGTCTCCAGACGCCTCATCGGAAATAGGCCTCATCTCGCCTGGAAGGGAGAACTTCCTGGATTTTCTCGAGTTGCGGCAGGTGTTCTCGAGTTACGACGGGGACCTCAGGGACCCGCCCTGGTGGCCTCAGGAGAGGCCAGTCCCCATGCGAGTTGCTGGGAGGCCTCTCGGGATTCCTCTCCCGTCGATACCGGGGCCAAAAACCTTGTGTGGAGTCAGGGCCGGAACCGAGAATTGCTCTCAAGGGCTGACATGGATCTTTGGGTACTTCTGGAGTCTCCCCAGGGGAGTCAGGCCTCGTCTCGAGTGGGGGCATGCACGTGCGATTTCCTTCCAGGCTGTAGCAGCAATGTCACGCTTCCCGTCGCGTGGATCAAAGGATCTGTGGTTTTCCCTCGAGGCTTTCCCTCGAGGCTTTCCCACAGGGCTGCCCCACGTGCCACCGTGGTGTGAGTCGATCCTCGGCGTGAAAGATGAGCCAGTGCAGGGCAAAGAGTTTCCTCTGGAATGGACTGAGACATCTGGGGGACTCTTGGAATGGTGGTACGACCATGGAGTTTCTCTCGCCTTTCCTGTTGAGAGTGCCTCCTCTTGAGATGCGACGGGAACGCCGGGAATTCTTTCCCGTTGAAAGCAGGGAAAGGATCCCTCATCTCGAGCTACGAGGGGGAAACGGGGCTCCTCTGGATGTGGGCGGGACCATCGTGCTTCCTCTCGAGTGGGGACGGGTATGGCGGTGAACTTCTTGAGTTGCAGCAAGGGTGTGAAAGACCCTTTCGAAGTTCCAGAGGTTAGGTGTCATTAGTCTCCAGACGCCTCATCGGAAATAGGACTCATCTCGCCTGGAAGGGAGAACTTCCTGGATTTTCTCGAGTTGCGGCAGGTGTTCTCGAGTTACGACGGGGACCTCAGGGACCCGCCCTGGTGGCCTCCGGAGAGGCCAGTCCCCATGCGAGTTGCTAGGGGGCCTCTCGAGATTCCTCTCCCGTGGATACCGGGGCCAAAAACCTTGTGTGGAGTCAGGGCCAGAACCGAGGATTCTTCTCAGGGGCTGACATGGATCTTTGGGTACTTCTGGAGTCTCCCCAGGGGAGTCAGGCCTCTTCTCGAGTGGGGGCATGCACGTGCACTTTCCTTCCAGCCTGTAGCAGCAATGTCACGCTTCCCGTGGCGTGGATCAAAGGATCTGTGGTTTTCCCTCGAGGCTTTCCCTCGAGGCTTTCCCACAGGGCTGTCCCACGTGCCACCGTGGTGTGAGTCGATCCTCGGCGTGAAAGATGAGCCAGTGCAGGGCAAAGAGGTTCCTCTGGAATGGACTGAGACATCTGGGGGACTCTTGGAATGGTGGTACGACCATGGAGTTCCTCTCGCCTTTCCTGTTGAGAGTGCCTCCTCTTGAGATGCGACGGGAACGCCGGGAATTCTTTCCCATTGAAAGCAGGGAAATGATTCCTCATCTCGAGCTACGAGGGGGAAAGGGGGATCCTCTGGATGTGGGCGGGACGATCGTGCTTCCTCTCGAGTGGAGACGGGTATGGCGGTGAACTTCTTGAGTTGCAGCAAGGGTGTGAAAGACCCTTTCGAAGTTCCAGAGGTTAGGTGTCATTCGCCTCCAGACGCCTCATCGGAAATAGGCCTCATCTCGCCTGGAAGGGAGAACTTCCTGGATTTTCTCGAGTTGCGGCAGGTGTTCTCGAGTTACGACGGGGACCTCAGGGACCCGCCCTGGTGGCCTCAGGAGAGGCCAGTCCCCATGCGAGTTGCTAGGGGGCCTCTCGGGATTCCTCTCCCGTCGATACCCGGGCCAAAAACCTTGTGTGGAGTCAGGGCCGGAACCGAGGATTCCTCTCACGGGCTGATATGGATCTTTGGGTACTTCTGGAGTCTCGCCAGGGGAGACAGGCCTTATCTCGAGTGGGTGCATGCACGTGCGCTTTCCTTCCAGGCTGTAGCAGCAATGTCACGCTTCCCATCGCGTGGATCAAAGGATCTGTGGTTTTCCCTCGAGGCTTTCCCTCGAGGCTTTCCCACAGGGCTGTCCCACGTGCCACCGTGGTGTGAGTCGATCCTCGGCGTGAAAGATGAGCCAGTGCAGGGCAAAGAGGTTCCTCTGAAATGGACTGAGACATCTGGGGGACTCTTGGAATGGTGGTACGACCATGGAGTTCCTCTCGCCTTTCCTGTTGAGAGTGCCTCCTCTTGAGATGCGACGGGAACGCCAGGAATTCTTTCCCGTTGAAAGCAGGGAAAGGATCCCTCATCTCGAGCTACGAGGGGGAAACGGGGCTCCTCTGGATGTGGGCGGGACCATCGTGCTTCCTCTCGAGTGGAGACGGGTGTGGCGGTGAACTTCTTGAGTTGCAGCAAGGGTGTGAAAGACCCTTTCGAAGTTCCAGAGGTTAGGTGTCATTAGTCTCCAGACGCCTAATCGGAAATAGGCCTCATCTCGCCTGGAAGGGGGAACTTCCTGGAATTTTTCGAGTTGTGGCAGGTGTTCTCGAGTTACGACGGGGACCTCAGGGACCCGCCCTGGTGGCCTCAGGAGAGGCCAATCCCCATGCGAGTTGCTAGGGGGCCTCTCGGGATTCCTCTCCCGTCGATACCGGGGCAAAAACCTTGTGTGGAGTCAGGGCCGGAACCGAGGATTCCTCTCAGGGGCTGACATGGATCTTTGGGTACTTCTGGAGTCTCCCCAGGGGAGTCAGGCCTCGTCTCGAGTCGGGGCATGCACGTGCACTTTCCTTCCAGGCTGTAGCAGCAATGTCACGCTTCCCGTGGCGTGGATCAAAGGATCTGTGGTTTTCCCTCGAGGCTTTCCCTCGAGGCTTTCCCACAGGGCTGTCCCACGTGCCACCGTGGTGTGAGTCGATCCTCGGCGTGAAAGATGAGCCAGTGCAGGGCAAAGAGGTTCCTCTGGAATGGACTGAGACATCTGGGGGACTCTTGGAATGGTGGTACGACCATGGAGTTCCTCTCGCCTTTCCTGTTGAGAGTGCCTCCGCTTGAGATGCGACGGGAACGCCGGGAATTCTTTCCCGTTGAAAGCAGGGAAAGGATCGCTCATTTCGAGCTAGGAGGGGGAAACGGGGCTCCTCTGGATGTGGGCGGGACCATCGTGCTTCCTCTAGAGTGGAGACGGGTATGGCGGTGAACTTCTTGAGTTGCAGCAAGGGTGTGAAAGACCCTTTCGAAGTTCCAGAGGTTAGGTGTCATTCGTCTCCAGACGCATCATCGGAAATAGGCCTCATCTCGCCTAGAAGGGAGAACTTCCTGGATATTCTCGAGTTGTGGCAGGTGTTCTCGAGTTATGACGGGGACCTCCGGGACCCGCCCTGGTGTCCTCAGTAAAGGCCAGTCCCCATGCGAGTTGCTAGGGGGCCTCTCGGGATTCCTCTCCCGTCGATACCGGGGCCAAAAACCTTGTCTGGAGTCAGGGCCGGAACCGAGGATTCCTCTCAGGGGCTGACATGGATCTTTGGGTATTTCTGGAGTCTCCCCAGGGGAGTCAGGCCTCGTCTCGAGTGGGGGCATGCACGTGTGCTTTCCTTCCAGGCTGTAGCAGCAATGTCACGCTTCCCGTGGCGTGGATCAAAGGATCTGTGGTTTTCCCTCGAGGCTTTCCCACAGGGCTGTCCCACGTGCCACTGTGGTGTGAATCGACTTCTCCGTGAAAGATGAGCCAGTGCAGGGCAAAGAGGTTCCTCTGGAATGGAAAGAGACATCTGGGGGACTCTTGGAATGGTGGTAAGGCCATGGAGTTCCTCTCGCCTTTCCTGTTGAGAGTGCCTCCTCTTGAGATGCGACGGGAACGCAGGAATTCTTTCCCGTTGAAAGCAGGGAAAGGATCCCTCATCTCGATCTCCGAGGGGGAAACGGGGCTCCTCTGGATGGGGGCGGGACCATCGTTCTTCCTCTCGAGTGGAGACGGGTATGGCGGTGAACTTCTTGAGTTGCAGCAAGGGTGTGAAAGACCCTTTCGAAGTTCCAGAGGTTAGGTGTCATTAGTCTCCAGACGCCTCATCGGAAATAGGCCTCATCTCGCTGGAAGGGAGAACTTCCTGGATTTTCTCGAGTTGCGGCAGGTGTTCTCGAGTTACGACGGGGACCTCAGGGACCCGCCCTGGTGGCCTCAGGAGAGGCCAGTCCCCATGCGAGTTGCTAGGGGGCCTCTCGAGATTCCTCTGCCGTCGATACCGGGGCCAAAAACCTTGTGTGGAGTCAGGGCCAGAACCGAGGATTCCTCTCAGGGGCTGACATGGATCTTTGGGTACTTCTGGAGTCTCCCCAGGGGAGTCAGGCCTCGGCTCGAGTGGGGGCATGCACGTGCGCTTTCCTTCCAGGCTGTAGCAGCAATGTCACGCTTCCCGTCGCGTGGATCAAAGGATCTGTGGTTTTCCCTCGAGGCTTTCCCTCGAGGCTTTCCCACAGGGCTGTCCCACGTGCCACCGTGGTGTGAGTCGATCCTCGGCGTGAAAGATGAACCAGTGCAGGGCAAATAGGTTCCTCTGGAATGGACTGAGACATCTGGGGGACTCTTTGTATGGTGGTACGACCATGGAGTTCCGCTCGCCTTTCCTGTTGAGAGTTCCTCCTCTTGAGATGCGTCAGGAACCCCGGGAATTCTTTGCTTTGAAAGCAGTGAAAGGATCCCTCATCTCGAGCTACGAGGGGGAAACGGGGCTCCTCTGGATGTGGGCGGGACCATCGTGCTTCCTCTCGAGTGGAGACGGGTATGGCGGTGAACTTCTTGAGTTGCAGCAAGGGTGTGAAAGACCCTTTCGAAGTTCCAGAGGTTAGGTGTCATTAGTCTCCAGACGCCTCATCGGAAATAGGCCTCATCTCGCCTGGAAGGGAGAAATTCCTGGATTTTCTCGAGTTGCGGCAGGTGTTCTCGAGTTACGACGGGAACCACAGGGACCCGCCCTGATGGCCTCAGGAGAGGCCAGTCCCCATGCGAGTTGCTAGGGGGCCTCTCGGGATTCCTCTCCCGTTGATACCGGGGCCAAAAACCTTGTGTGGAGTCAGGGCCGGAACCGAGGATTCCTCTCAGGGGCTGAAATGGATGTTTGGGTACTTCTGGAGTCTCCCCAGGGGAGTCAGGCCTCGGCTCGAGTGGGGGCATGCACGTGCGCTTTCCTTCCAGGCTGTAGCAGCAATGTCACGCTTCCCGTGGTGTGGATCAAAGGATCTGTGGTTTTCCCTCGAGGCTTTCCGTCGAGGCTTTCCCACAGGGCTTTCCCACGTGCCACCGTGGTGTGAGTCGATCCTCGGCGTGAAAGATGAGCCAGTGCAGGGCAAAGAGGTTCCTCTGGAATGGACTGAGACATCTGGGGGACTCTTGGAATGGTGGTACGACCATGGAGTTCCGCTCGCCTTTCCTGTTGAGAGTGCCTCCTCTTGAGATGCGACGGGAACGCCGGGAATTCTTTCCCGTTGAAAGCAGGGAAAGGATCCCTCATCTCGAGCTCCGAGGGGGAAACGGGGCTCCTCTGGATGTGGGCGGGACCATCGTGCTTCCTCTCGAGTGGAGACGGGTATGGCGGTGAACTTCTTGAGTTGCAGCAAGGGTGTGAAAGACCCTTTCGAAGTTCCAGAGGTTAGGTGTCATTAGTCTCCAGACGCCTCATCGGAAATAGGCCTCATCTCGCCTGGAAGGGAGAACTTCCTGGATTTTCTCGAGTTGCGGCAGGTGTTCTCGAGTTACGACGGGGACCTCAGGGACCCGCCCTGGTGGCCTCAGGAGAGGCCAGTCCCCATGCGAGTTGCTGGGAGGCCTCTCGGGATTCCTCTCCCGTCGATACCGGGGCCAAAAACCTTGTGTGGAGTCAGGGCCGGAACCGAGAATTGCTCTCAAGGGCTGACATGGATCTTTGGGTACTTCTGGAGTCTCCCCAGGGGAGTCAGGCCTCGTCTCGAGTGGGGGCATGCACGTGCGATTTCCTTCCAGGCTGTAGCAGCAATGTCACGCTTCCCGTCGCGTGGATCAAAGGATCTGTGGTTTTCCCTCGAGGCTTTCCCTCGAGGCTTTCCCACAGGGCTGCCCCACGTGCCACCGTGGTGTGAGTCGATCCTCGGCGTGAAAGATGAGCCAGTGCAGGGCAAAGAGTTTCCTCTGGAATGGACTGAGACATCTGGGGGACTCTTGGAATGGTGGTACGACCATGGAGTTTCTCTCGCCTTTCCTGTTGAGAGTGCCTCCTCTTGAGATGCGACGGGAACGCCGGGAATTCTTTCCCGTTGAAAGCAGGGAAAGGATCCCTCATCTCGAGCTACGAGGGGGAAACGGGGCTCCTCTGGATGTGGGCGGGACCATCGTGCTTCCTCTCGAGTGGGGACGGGTATGGCGGTGAACTTCTTGAGTTGCAGCAAGGGTGTGAAAGACCCTTTCGAAGTTCCAGAGGTTAGGTGTCATTAGTCTCCAGACGCCTCATCGGAAATAGGACTCATCTCGCCTGGAAGGGAGAAATTCCTGGATTTTCTCGAGTTGCGGCAGGTGTTCTTGAGTTACGACGAGGACCTCAGGGACCCGCCCTGGTGGCCTCAGGAGAGGCCAGTCCCCATGCGAGTTGCTAGGGGGCCTCTCGGGATTACTCTCCCGTCGATACCGTGGCCAAAAGCCTTGTGTAGAGTCAGGGCCGGAACCGAGGATTCCTCTCAGGGGCTGACATGGATCTTTGGGTACTTCTGGAGTCTCCCCAGGGGAGTCAGGCCTCGTCTCGAGTGGGGGCATGCACGTGCGCTTTCCTTCCAGGCTGTAGCAGCAATGTCACGCTTCCCGTCGCGTGGATCAAAGGATCTGTGATTTTCCATTGAGGCTTTCCCACAGGGCTGTCCCACGTGCCACCGTGGTGTGAGTCGATCCTCGGCGTGAAAGATGAGCCAGTGCAGGGCAAAGAGGTTCCTCTGGAATGGACTGAGACCTCTGGGGGACTCTTGGCATGGTGGTACGACCATGGAGTTCCTCAAGCCTTTCCTGTTGAGAGTGCCTCCTCTTGAGATGCGACGAGAACGCCGGGAATTCTTTCCCGTTGAATGCAGGGAAAGGATCCCTCATCTCGAGCTACGAGGGGGAAAGGGGGATCCTCTGGATGTGGGCGGGACCGTCGTGCTTCCTCTCGAGTGGAGATGGGTATGGCGGTGAACTTCTTGAGTTGCAGCAAGGGTGTGAAAGACCCTTTCGAAGTTCCAGAGGTTAGGTGTCATTAGTCTCCAGACGCCTCATCGGAAATAGGCCTCATCTCGCCTGGAAGGGAGAACTTCCTGGATTTTTTTGAGTTGCGGCAGGTGTTCTCGATTACGACGGGGACCTCAGGGACCCGCCCTGATGGCCTCAGGAGAGGCCAGGTCCATGCGAGTTGCTAGGTGGCCTCTCGGGATTCCTCTCCTGTCGATACCGGGGCCAAAAATCTTGTGTGGAGTCAGGGCCGGAACCGAGGATTCCTCTCAGGGGTGACATGGATCTTTGGGTACTTCTGGAGTCTCCCCAGGGGAGTCAGGCCTCGTCTCGAGCGGGGGCATGCACGTGCGCTTTCCTTACAGGCTGTAGCAGGAATGTGACGCTTCCCGTCGCGTGGATCAAAGGATCTGTGGTTTTCCCTCGAGGCTTTCCCTCGAGGCTTTCCCACAGGGCTGTCCCACGTGCCACCGTGGTGTGAGTCTATCCTCGGCGTGAAAGATGAGCCAGTGCAGGGCAAAGAGGTTCCTCTGGAATGGACTGAGACATCTGGGGGACTCTTGGAATGGTGGTACGACCATGGAGTTCCTCTCGCCTTTCCTGTTGAGAGTGCCTCCTCTTGAGATGCGACGTGAATGCCGGGAATTCTTTCCCGTTGAAAGCAGGGAAAGGATCCCTCATCTCGAGCTACGAGGGGGAAACGGGGCTCCTCTGGATGTGGGCGGGACCATCGTGCTTCCTCTCGAGTGGAGACGGGTATGGCGGTGAACTTCTTGAGTTGCAGCAAGGGTGTGAAAGACCCTTTCGAAGTTCCAGAGGTTAGGTGTCATTAGTCTCCAGACGCCTCATCGGAAATAGGCCTCATCTCGCCTGGAAGGGAGAACTTCCTGGATTTTCTCGAGTTGCGGCAGGTGTTCTCGAGTTACGACGGGGACCTCAGGGACCCGCCCTGGTGGCCTCAGGAGAGGCCATTCCCCAAGCGAGTTGCTAGGGGGCCTCTCGGGATTCCTCTTCTGTCGATACCGGGGCCAAAAACCTTGTTTGGAGTCAGGGCCGGATCCGAGGATTCCTCTCAGGGGCTGACATGGATCTTTGAGTACTTCTGGAGTCTCCCCAGGGGAGTCAGGCCTCGTCTCGAGTGGGGGCATGCACGTGCGCTTTCCTTACAGGCTGTAGCAGCAATGTCACGCTTCCCGTGGCGTGGATCAAAGGATCTGTGGTTTTCCCTCGAGGCTTTCCCACAGGGCTGTCCCACGTGCCACCGTGGTGTGAGTCGATCCTCGGCGTGAAAGATGAGCCAGTGCAGGGCAAAGAGGTTCCTCTGGAATGGACTGAGACATCTGGGGGACTCTTGGAATGGTGGTACGACCATGGAGTTCCTCTCGCCTTTTCTGTTGAGAGTGCCTTCTCTTGAGATGCGACGGGAACGCTGGGAATTCTTTCCCGTTGAAAGCAGGGAAAGGATCCCTCATCTCGAGCTCCGAGGGGGAAACGGGGCTCCTCTGGATGTGGGCGGGACCATCGTGCTTCCTCTAGAGTGGAGACGGGTATGGCGGTGAACTTCTTGAGTTGCAGCAAGGGTGTGAAAGACCCTTTCGAAGTTCCAGAGGTTAGGTGTCATTAGACTCCAGACGCCTCATCGGAAATAGGCCTCATCTCGCCTGGAAGGGAGAACTTCCTGGATTTTCTCGAGTTGCGGCAGGTGTTCTCGAGTTACGACGGGGACCTCAGGGACCCGCCCTGGTGGCCTCAGGAGAGGCCAGTCCCCATGCGAGTTGCTAGGGGGCCTCTCGGGATTCCTCTCCCGTCGATACCGGGGCCAAAAACCTTGTGTGGAGTCAGGGCCGGAACCGAGGATTACTCTCAGGGGCTGACATGGATCTTTGGGTACTTCTGGAGTCTCCCCAGGGGAGTCAGGCCTCGTCTCGAGTGGGGGCATGCACGTGCGCTTTCCTTCCAGGCTGCAGCAGCAATGTCACGCTTCCCGTCGCGTGGATCAAAGGTTTTGTGGTTTTCCCTCCAGGCTTTCCCTCGAGGCTTTCCCACAGGGCTGTCCCACGTGCCACCGTGGTGTGAGTCGATCCTCGGCGTGGAAGATGAGCCAGTGCAGGGCAAAGAGGTTCCTCTGGAATCGACTGAGACATCTGGGGGACTCTTGGAATGGTGGTACTACCATGGAGTTCCTCTCGGCTTTTCTGTTGAGAGTGCCTCCTATTGAGATGCGACGGGAACGCCGGGAATTCTTTCCCGTTGAAAGCAGGGAAAGGATCCCTCATCTCGAGCTACGAGGGGGAAACGGGGCTCCTCTGGATGTGGGCGGGACCATCGTGCTTCCTCTCGAGTGGAGACGGGTATGGCGGTGAACTTCTTGAGTTGCAGCAAGGGTGTGAAAGACCCTTTCGAAGTTCCAGAGGTTAGGTGTCATTAGTCTCCAGACGCCTCATCGGAAATAGGCCTCATCTCGCCTGGAAGGGAGAACTTCCTGGATTTTCTCGAGTTGCGGCAGGTGTTCTCGAGTTACGACGGGGACCTCAGGGACCCGCCCTGGTGGCCTCAGGAGAGGCCAGTCCCCATGCGAGTTGCTGGGAGGCCTCTCGGGATTCCTCTCCCGTCGATACCGGGGCCAAAAACCTTGTGTGGAGTCAGGGCCGGAATCGAGAATTCCTCTCAAGGGCTGACATGGATTTTTGGGTACTTCTGGAGTCTCCCCAGGGGAGTCAGGCCTCGTCTCGAGTGGGGGCATGCACGTGCGCTTTCCTTTCAGGCTGTAGCAGCAATGTGACGCTTCCCGTCGCGTGGATCAAAGGATCTGTGGTTTTCCCTCGAGGCTTTCCCTCGAGGCTTTCCCACAGAGCTGCCCCACGTGCCACCGTGGTGTGAGTCGATCCTCGGCGTTAAAGATGAGCCAGTGCAGGGCAAAGAGGTTCCTCTGGAATGGACTGAGACGTCTGGGGGACTTTTGGAATGGTGGTACGACCATGGAGTTTCTCTCGCCTTTCCTGTTGAGAGTGCCTCCTCTTGAGATGCGACGGTAACGCCGGGAATTCTTTCCCGTTGAAAGCAGGGAAAGGATCCCTCATCTCGAGCTACGAGGGGGAAACGGGGCTCCTCTGGATGTGGGCGGGACCATCGTGCATCCTCTCGAGTGGAGACGGGTATGGCGGTGAACTTCTTGAGTTGCAGCAAGGGTGTGAAAGACCCTTTCGAAGTTCCAGAGGTTAGGTGTCATTAGTCTCCAGACGCCTCATCGGAAATAGGCCTCATCTCGCCTGGAAGGGAGAACTTCCTGGATTTTCTCGAGTTGTGGCAGGTGTTCTCGAGTTACAACGGGGACCTCAGGGACCCGCCCTGGTGGCCTCAGGAGAGGCCAGTCCCCATGCGAGTTGCTAGGGGGCCTCTCGGGATTACTCTCCCGTCGATACCGGGGCCAAAAACCTTGTGTAGAGTCAGGGCCGGAACCGAGGATTCCTCTCAGGGGCTGACATGGATCTTTGTGTACTTCTGGAGTCTCCCCAGGGGAGTCAGGCCTCGTCTCGAGTGGAGGCATGCACGTGCGCTTTCCTTCCAGGCTGTAGCAGCAATGTCACGCTTCCCGTCGCGTGGATCAAAGGATCTGTGATTTTCCATCGAGGCTTTCCCACAGGGCTGTCCCACGTGCCACCGTGGTGTGAGTCGATCCTCGGCGTGAAAGATGAGCCAGTGCAGGGCAAAGAGGTTCCTCTGGAATGGAGTGAGATATCTGGGGGACTCTTGGAATGGTGGGACGACCATGGAGTTCCTCTCGCCTTTCCTGTTGAGAGTGCCTCCTCTTGAGATGCGACGGGAACGCCGGGAATTCTTTCCCGTTGAAAGTAGGGAAAGGATCCCTCATCTCGAGCTATGAGGGGGAAACGGGGCTCCTCTGGATGTGGGCGGGACCATCGTGCTTCCTCTCGAGTGGAGACGGGTATGACGGTGAACTTCTTGAGTTACAGCAAGGGTGTGAATGAACCTTTCGAAGTTCCAGAGGTTCCGTGTCATTAGTCTCCAGTCGCCTCATCGGAAATAGGCCTCATCTCGCCTGGAAGGGAGAAATTCCTGGATTTTCTCAAGTTGCGGCAGGTGTTCTCGAGTTACGACGGGGACCTAAGGGACCAGCCCTGGTGGCCTCAGGAAAGGCCAGTCCCCATGCGAGTTGCTAGGGGGCCTCTCGGGATTCCTCTCCCGTCGATACCGGGGCCAAAATCCTTGTGTGGAGTCAGGGCCGGAACCGAGGATTCCTCTCATGGGCTGACATGGATAATTGGGTACTTCTGGAGTCTCCCCTGGGGAGTCCGGCCTCGTCTCGAGTGGGGGCATGCACGTGAGCTTTCCTTCCAGACTGTAGCAGCAATGTCCAGCTTCCCGTCGTGTGGATCAAAGGATCTGTGGTTTTCCCTGGAGACTTTCTTTCTAGGCTTTCCCACCGGGCTGTCCCACGTGCCACCGTGGTGTGAGTCGATCCTCGGCGTGAAAGATGAGCCAGTGCAGGGCAAAGAGGTTTCTCTGGAATGGACTGAGACATCTGGGGGACTCTTGGAATGGTGGTACGACCATGGAGTTCCTCTCGCCTTTCCTGTTGAGAGTGCCTCCTCTTGAGATGCGATGGGAACGCCGGGAATTCTTTCCCGTTGAATGCAGGGAAAGGATCCCTCATCTCGAGCTACGAGGGTGAAACGGGGCTCCTCTGGATGTGGGCGGGACCATCGTGCTTCCTCTCGAGTGGAGATAGGTATGGCGGTGAACTTCTTGAGTTGCAGTAAGGGTGTGAAAGACCCTTTCGAAGTTCCAGAGGTTAGGTGTCATTAGTCTCCAGACGCCTCATTGGAAATAGGCCTCATCTCGCCTGGAAGGGAGAACTTCCTGGATTTTCTCGAGTTGCGGCAGGTGTTCTCGAGTTACGACGGGGACCTCAGGGACCCGCCCTGATGGCCTCAGGAGAGGCCAGGCCCATGCGAATTGCTAGGGGGCCTCTCGGGATTCCTCTCCTGTCGATACCGGGGCCAAAAACCTTGTGTGGAGTCAGGGCCAGAACCGAGGATTCCTCTCAGGGGTGACATGGATCTTTGGGTACTTCTGGAGTCTCCCCAGGGGAGTCAGGCCTCGTCTCGAGTGGGGGCATGCACGTGCGCTTTCCTTCCAGGCTGTAGCAGCAATGTCACGCTTCCCGTCGCGTAGATCAAAGGATCTGTGGTTTTTCCTCGAGGCTTTCCCTCGAGGCTTTCCCACAGGGCTGTCCCACGTGCCACCGTGGTGTGAGTCGATCCTCGGCGTGAAAGATGAGCCAGTGCAGGGCAAAGAGGTTCCTCTGGAATGGACTGAGACATCTGGGGGACTCTTGGAATGGTGGTACGACCATGGAGTTCCTCTCGCCTTTCCTGTTGAGAGTGCCTCCTGTTGAGATGCGACGGGAACGCCGGGAATTCTTTCCCGTTGAAAGCAGGGAAAGGATACCTCATCTCGAGCTCCGAGGGGAAAACGGGGCTCCTCTGGATGTGGGCGGGACCATCGTGCTTCCTCTCGAGTGGAGACGGGTATGGCGGTGAACTTCTTGAGTTGCAGCAAGGGTGTGAAAGACCCTTTCGAAGTTCCAGAGGTTAGGTGTCATTAGTCTCCAGACGCCTCATCGGAAATAGGCCTCATCTCGCCTGGAAGGGAGAACTTCCTGGATTTTCTCGAGTTGCGGCAGGTGTTCTCGAGTTACGACGGGGACCTCAGGGACCCGCCCTGGTGGCCTCAGGAGAGGCCATTCCCCATGCGAGTTGCTAGGGGGCCTCTCGGGGTTCCTTTTCTGTTGATACCGGGGCCAAAATCCTTGTGTGGAGTCAGGGCCGGAACCGAGGATTCCTCTCATGGGCTGACATGGATAATTGGGTACTTCTGGAGTCTCCCCTGGGGAGTCCGGCCTCGTCTCGAGTGGGGGCATGCACGTGAGCTTTCCTTCCAGACTGTAGCAGCAATGTCCAGCTTCCCGTCGTGTGGATCAAAGGATCTGTGGTTTTCCCTGGAGACTTTCTTTCTAGGCTTTCCCACCGGGCTGTCCCACGTGCCACCGTGGTGTGAGTCGATCCTCGGCGTGAAAGATGAGCCAGTGCAGGGCAAAGAGGTTTCTCTGGAATGGACTGAGACATCTGGGGGACTCTTGGAATGGTGGTACGACCATGGAGTTCCTCTCGCCTTTCCTGTTGAGAGTGCCTCCTCTTGAGATGCGATGGGAACGCCGGGAATTCTTTCCCGTTGAATGCAGGGAAAGGATCCCTCATCTCGAGCTACGAGGGTGAAACGGGGCTCCTCTGGATGTGGGCGGGACCATCGTGCTTCCTCTCGAGTGGAGATAGGTATGGCGGTGAACTTCTTGAGTTGCAGTAAGGGTGTGAAAGACCCTTTCGAAGTTCCAGAGGTTAGGTGTCATTAGTCTCCAGACGCCTCATTGGAAATAGGCCTCATCTCGCCTGGAAGGGAGAACTTCCTGGATTTTCTCGAGTTGCGGCAGGTGTTCTCGAGTTACGACGGGGACCTCAGGGACCCGCCCTGATGGCCTCAGGAGAGGCCAGGCCCATGCGAATTGCTAGGGGGCCTCTCGGGATTCCTCTCCTGTCGATACCGGGGCCAAAAACCTTGTGTGGAGTCAGGGCCAGAACCGAGGATTCCTCTCAGGGGTGACATGGATCTTTGGGTACTTCTGGAGTCTCCCCAGGGGAGTCAGGCCTCGTCTCGAGTGGGGGCATGCACGTGCGCTTTCCTTCCAGGCTGTAGCAGCAATGTCACGCTTCCCGTCGCGTAGATCAAAGGATCTGTGGTTTTTCCTCGAGGCTTTCCCTCGAGGCTTTCCCACAGGGCTGTCCCACGTGCCACCGTGGTGTGAGTCGATCCTCGGCGTGAAAGATGAGCCAGTGCAGGGCAAAGAGGTTCCTCTGGAATGGACTGAGACATCTGGGGGACTCTTGGAATGGTGGTACGACCATGGAGTTCCTCTCGCCTTTCCTGTTGAGAGTGCCTCCTGTTGAGATGCGACGGGAACGCCGGGAATTCTTTCCCGTTGAAAGCAGGGAAAGGATACCTCATCTCGAGCTCCGAGGGGAAAACGGGGCTCCTCTGGATGTGGGCGGGACCATCGTGCTTCCTCTCGAGTGGAGACGGGTATGGCGGTGAACTTCTTGAGTTGCAGCAAGGGTGTGAAAGACCCTTTCGAAGTTCCAGAGGTTAGGTGTCATTAGTCTCCAGACGCCTCATCGGAAATAGGCCTCATCTCGCCTGGAAGGGAGAACTTCCTGGATTTTCTCGAGTTGCGGCAGGTGTTCTCGAGTTACGACGGGGACCTCAGGGACCCGCCCTGGTGGCCTCAGGAGAGGCCATTCCCCATGCGAGTTGCTAGGGGGCCTCTCGGGGTTCCTTTTCTGTTGATACCGGGGCCAAAAACGTTGTGTGGAGTCAGGGCCGGATCCGAGGATTCCTCTCAGGGGCTGACATGGATCTTTGGGTACTTCTGGAGTCTCCCCAGGGGAGTCAGGCCTCGTCTCGAGTGGGGGCATGCACGTGCGCTTTCCTTACAGGCTGTAGCAGCAATGTCACGCTTCCCGTGGCGTGGATCAAAGGATCTGTGGTTTTCCATCGAGGCTTTCCCACAGGGCTGTCCCACGTGCCACCGTGGTGTGAGTCGATCCTCGGCGTGAAAGATGAGCCAGTGAAGGGCAAAGAGGTTCCTCTGGAATGGACTGAGACATCTGGGGGACTCTTGGAATGGTGATACGACCATGGAGTTCCTCTCGCCTTTCCTGTTGAGAGTGCCTCCTCTTGAGATGCGACGGGAACGCCGGGAATTCTTTCCCGTTGAAAGCAGGGAAAGGATCCCTCATCTCGAGCTACGAGAAGGATACGGGGCTCCTCTGGATGTGCGCGTGATCATCGTGCTTCCTCTCGATTGGAGATGGGTATGGCGGTGAACTTCTTGAGTTGCCGCAAGGGTGTGAAAGACCCTTTCGAATTTCCAGAGGTTAGGTGTCATTACTCTCCAGACGCCTCATCGGAAATTGGCCTCATCTCGCCTGTAAGGGAGAACTTCCTGGATTTTCTCGAGCTGCGGCAGGTGTTCTCGAGATACGACGGGGACATCAGGGACCCGCTCTGGTGGCCTCTGGAAAGTCCAGTCCCCATTCGAGTTGCTAGGGGGCCTCTAGGGATTCCTCTCCCGTCGATATTGGGGCCAAAAACCTTGTGTGGAGTCAGGGCCGGAACCGAGGATTCCTCTCAGGGGCTGACATGAATCTTTGAGTACTTCTGGAGTCTCCCCAGGGGAGTCAGGCCTCGTCTCGAGTGGGGGCATGGACGTGCGCTTTCCTTCCAGACTGTAGCAGCAATGTCACGCTTCCCGTATCGTGGATCAAAGGATCTGTGGTTTTCCCTCGAGGCTTTCCCACAGGGCTGCCCCACGTGCCACCTTGGTGTGAGTCGATCCTCGGCGTGAAAGATGAGCCAGTGCAGGGCAAAGAGGTTCCTCTGGAATGGACTGAGACATCTGGGGGACTCCTGGAATGGTGGTACGACCATGGAGTTCCTCTCGCCTTTCCTGTTGAGAGTGCCTCCTCTTGAGATGCGACGGGAACGCCGGGAATTCTTTCCCGTTGAAAGCAGGGAAAGGATCCCTCATCTCGAGCTCCGAGGGGGAAACGGGGCTCCTCTGGATGTGGGCGGGACCATCGTGCTTCCTCTCGAGTGGAGACGGGTATGGCGGTGAACTTCTTGAGTTGCAGCAAGGGTGTGAAAGACCCTTTCGAAGTTCCAGAGGTTAGGTGTCATTAGTCTCCAGACGCCTCATCGGAAATAGGCCTCATCTCGCCTGGAAGGGAGAACTTCCTGGATTTTCTCGAGTTGCGGGAGGTGTTCTAGAGTTAAGACGGGGACCTCGGGGACCCGCCCTGGTGGCCTCAATAGAGGACAGTCCCCATGCGTGTTGCTAGGTGGCCTCTCGGGATTCCTCTCCCGTCGATACCGGGGCCAAAAAACTTGTGTGGAGTCAGGGCCGGAACCGAGGATTCCTCTCAGGGGATGACATGGATCTTTGGGTACTTCTGGAGTCTCCCCAGCTGAGTCAGGCCTCGTCTCGAGGGGGGACATGCACGTGCGCTTTCCTTCGAGGCTGTAGCAGCAATGTCACGCTTCCCGTCGCGTGGATCAAAGGATCTGTGGTTTTCCCTCGAGGCTTTCCCTCGAGGCTTTCCCACAGGGCTGTCCCACGTGCCACCGTGGTGTGAGTCGATCCTAGGCGTGAAAGATGAGCCAGTGCAGGGCAAAGAGGTTCCTCTGGAATGGACTGAGACATCTGGGGGACTCTTGGCATGGTGGTACGACCATGGAGTTCCTCAAGCCTTTCCTGTTGAGAGTGCCTCCTCTTGAGATGCGACGAGAACGCCGGGAATTCTTTCCCGTTGAATGCAGGGAAAGGATCCCTCATCTCGAGCTACGAGGGGGAAACTGGGCTCCTCTGGATGTGGGCGGGACCGTCGTGCTTCCTCTCGAGTGGAGATGGGTATGGCGGTGAACTTCTTGAGTTGCAGCAAGGGTGTGAAAGACCCTTTCGAAGTTCCAGAGGTTAGGTGTCATTAGTCTCCAGACGCCTCATCGGAAATAGGCCTCATCTCGCCTGGAAGGGAGAACTTCCTGGATTTTTTTGAGTTGCGGCAGGTGTTCTCGATTACGACGGGGACCTCAGGGACCCGCCCTGATGGCCTCAGGAGAGGCCAGGTCCATGCGAGTTGCTAGGTGGCCTCTCGGGATTCCTCTCCTGTCGATACCGGGGCCAAAAATCTTGTGTGGAGTCAGGGCCGGAACCGAGGATTCCTCTCAGGGGTGACATGGATCTTTGGGTATTTCTGGAGTCTCCCCAGGGGAGTCAGGCCTCGTCTCGAGCGGGGGCATGCACGTGCGCTTTCCTTCCAGGCTGTAGCAGGAATGTGACGCTTCCCGTCGCGTGGATCAAAGGATCTGTGGTTTTCCCTCGAGGCTTTCCCTCGAGGCTTTCCCACAGGGCTGTCCCACGTGCCACCGTGGTGTGAGTCTATCCTCGGCGTGAAAGATGAGCCAGTGCAGGGCAAAGAGGTTCCTCTGGAATGGACTGAGACATCTGGGGGACTCTTGGAATGGTGGTACGACCATGGAGTTCCTCTCGCCTTTCCTGTTGAGAGTGCCTCCTCTTGAGATGCGACGTGAATGCCGGGAATTCTTTCCCGTTGAAAGCAGGGAAAGGATCCCTCATCTCGAGCTACGAGGGGGAAACGGGGCTCCTCTGGATGTGGGCGGGACCATCGTGCTTCCTCTCGAGTGGAGACGAGTATGGCGGTGAACTTCTTGAGTTGCAGCAAGGGTGTGAAAGACCCTTTCGAAGTTCCAGAGGTTAGGTGTCATTAGTCTCCAGACGCCTCATCGGAAATAGGCCTCATCTCGCCTGGAAGGGAGAACTTCCTGGATTTTCTCGAGTTGCGGCAGGTGTTCTCGAGTTACGACGGGGACCTCAGGGACCCGCCCTGGTGGCCTCAGGAGAGGCCATTCCCCAAGCGAGTTGCTAGGGGGCCTCTCGGGATTCCTCTTCTGTCGATACCGGGGCCAAAAACCTTGTTTGGAGTCAGGGCCGGATCCGAGGATTCCTCTCAGGGGCTGACATGGATCTTTGGGTACTTCTGGAGTCTCCCCAGGGGAGTCAGGCCTCGTCTCGAGTGGGGGCATGCACGTGCGCTTTCCTTACAGGCTGTAGCAGCAATGTCACGCTTCCCGTGGCGTGGATCAAAGGATCTGTGGTTTTCCCTCGACGCTTTCCCACAGGGCTGTCCCACGTGCCACCGTGGTGTGAGTCGATCCTCGGCGTGAAAGATGAGCCAGTGCAGGGCAAAGAGGTTCCTCTGGAATGGACTGAGACATCTGGGGGACTCTTGGAATGGTGGTACGACCATGGAGTTCCTCTCGCCTTTTCTGTTGAGAGTGCCTTCTCTTGAGATGCGACAGGAACGCTGGGAATTCTTTCCCGTTGAAAGCAGGGAAAGGATCCCTCATCTCGAGCTACGAGGGGGAAACGGGGCTCCTCTGGATGTGGGCGGGACCATCGTGCTTCCTCTAGAGTGGAGACGGGTATGGCGGTGAACTTCTTGAGTTGCAGCAAGGGTGTGAAAGACCCTTTCGAAGTTCCAGAGGTTAGGTGTCATTAGACTCCAGACGCCTCATCGGAAATAGGCCTCATCTCGCCTGGAAGGGAGAACTTCCTGGATTTTCTCGAGTTGCGGCAGGTGTTCTCGAGTTACGACGGGGACCTCAGGGACCCGCCCTGGTGGCCTCAGGAGAGGCCAGTCCGCATGCGAGTTGCTAGGGGGCCTCTCGGGATTCCTCTCCCGTCGATACCGGGGCCAAAAACCTTGTGTGGAGTCAGGGCCGGAACCGAGGATTACTCTCAGGGGCTGACATGGATCTTTGGGTACTTCTGGAGTCTCCCCAGGGGAGTCAGGCCTCGTCTCGAATGGGGGCATGCACGTGCGCTTTCCTTCCAGGCTGCAGCAGCAATGTCACGCTTCCCGTCGCGTGGATCAAAGGTTTTGTGGTTTTCCCTCCAGGCTTTCCCTCGAGGCTTTCCCACAGGGCTGTCCCACGTGCCATCGTGGTGTGAGTCGATCCTCGGCGTGAAAGATGAGCCAGTGCAGGGCAAAGAGGTTCCTCTGGAATGGACTGAGACATCTGGGGGACTCTTGGAATGGTGGGACGACCATGGAGTTCCTCTCGGCTTTTCTGTTGAGAGTGCCTCCTATTGAGATGCGACGGGAACGCCGGGAATTCTTTCCCGTTGAAAGCAGGGAAAGGATCCCTCATCTCGAGCTCCGAGGGGGAAACGGGGCTCCTCTGGATGTGGGCGAGACCATCGTGCTTCCTCTCGAGTGGAGACGGGTATGGCGGTGAACTTCTTGAGTTGCAGCAAGGGTGTGAAAGACCCTTTCGAAGTTCCAGAGGTTAGGTGTCATTAGTCTCCAGACGCTTCATCGGAAATAGGCCTCATCTTGCCTGGAAGGGAGAACTTCCTGGATTATCTCGAGTTGCGGGAGGTGTTCTCGAGTTAAGACGGGGACCTCAGGGACCCGTCCTGGTGGCCTCAGCAAAGGCCAGTCCCCATGCGAGTTGCTAGGGGGCCTCTCGTGATTCCTCTCCCGTCGATACCGGGGCCAAAAAGCTTGTGTGGAGTCAGGGCCGGAACCGAGGATTCCTCTCAGGGGTGACATGGTTCTTTGGGTATTTCTGGAGACTCCCCAAGGGAGTCAGGCCTCGTCTCGAGTGGGGGCATGCACGTGCGCTTTCCTTCCATGCTGTAGCAGCAATGTCACGCTTCCCGTCGCGTGGATCAAAGGATCCGTGGTTTTCCCTCGAGGCTTTCCCTCGAGGCTTTCCCACAGGGCTGTCCCACGTGCCACCGTGGTGTGAGTCGATCCTCGGCGTGAAAGATGAGCCAGTGCAGGGCAAAGAGGTTCCTCTTGAATGGACTGAGACATCTGGGGGACTCTTGGAATGGTGGTACGACCATGGAGTTCCTCTCGCCTTTTCTGTTGAGAGTGCCTCCTCTTGAGATGCGACGGGAACGCTGGGAATTCTTTCCCGTTGAAAGCAGGGAAAGGATCCCTCATCTCGAGCTACGAGGGGGAAACGGGGCTCCTCTGGATGTAGGCGGGACCATCGTGCTTCCTCTAGAGTGGAGACGGGTATGGCGGTGAACTTCTTGAGTTGCAGCAAGGGTGTGAAAGACCCTTTCGAAGTTCTAGAGGTTAGGTGTCATTAGTCTCCAGACGCCTCATCGGAAATAGGCCTCATCTCGCCTGGAAGGGAGAACTTCCTGGATTTTTTCGAGTTGCGGCAGGTGTTCTCGAGTTAAGACGGGGACCTCAGGGACCCGCCCTGGTGGCCTCAATAGAGAACAGTCCCCATGCGTCTTGCTAGGTGGCCTCTCGTGATTCTTCTCCCGTCGATACCGGGGCCAAAAAACTTGTGTGGAGTCAGGGCCGGAACCGAGGATTCCTCTCAGGGGCTGACATGGATCTTTGGGTACTTCTGGAGTCTCCCCAGCTGAGTCAGGCCTCGTCTCGAGTGGGGACATGCACGTGCGCTTTCCTTCGAGGCTGTAGCAGCAATGTCACGCTTCCCGTGGCGTGGATCAAAGGATCTGTGGTTTTCCCTCGAGGCTTTCCCTCGAGGCTTTCCCACAGGGCTGTCCCACGTGCCACCGTGGTGTGAGTCGATCCTCGGCGTGAAAGATGAGCCAGTGCAGGGCAAAGAGGTTCGTCTGGAATGGACTGAGACATCTGGGGGACTCTTGGAATGGTGGTACGACCATGGAGTTCCTCTCGCCTTTCCTGTTGAGAGTGCCTCCTCTTGAGATGTGACGGGAACGCCGGGAATTCTTTCCCGTTGAATGCAGGGAAGGGATCCCTCATCTCGAGCTACGAGGGGGAAACGGGGCTCCTCTGGATGTGGGCGGGACCATCGTGCTTCCTCTCGAGTGGAGACGGGTATGGCGGTGAACTTCTTGAGTTGCAGCAAGGGTGTGAAAGACCCTTTCGAAGTTCCAGAGGTTAGGTGTCATTAGTCTCCAGACGCCTCATCGGAAATAGGCCTCATCTGGCCTGTAAGGGAGAACTTCCTGGATTTTCTTGAGTTGCGGCAGGTGTTCTCGAGTTACGACGGGGACCTCAGGGACCCGCCCTGATGGCCTCAGGAGAGGCCAGGTCCATGCGAGTTGCTAGGTGGCCTCTCGGGATTCCTCTCCTGTCGATACCGGGGCCAAAAATCTTGTGTGGAGTCAGGGCCGGAACCGAGGATTCCTCTCAGGGGTGACATGGATCTTTGGGTACTTCTGGAGTCTCCCCAGGGGAGTCAGGCCTCGTCTCGAGCGGGGGCATGCACGTGCGCTTTCCTTCCAGGCTGTAGCAGCAATGTGACGCTTCCCGTCGCGTGGATCAAAGGATCTGTGGTTTTCCCTCGAGGCATTCCCTCGAGGCTTTCCCACAGGGCTGTCCCACGTGCCACCGTGGTGTGAGTCGATCCTCGGCGTGAAAGATGAGCCAGTGCAGGGCAAAGAGGTTCCTCTGGAATGGACTGAGATATCTGGGGGACTCTTGGAATGGTGGTACGACCATGGAGTTCCTCTCGCCTTTCCTGTTGAGAGTGCCTCCTCTTGAGATGCGACGGGAACGCCGGGAATTCTTTCCCGTTGAAAGCAGGGAAAGGATCCCTCATCTCGAGCTCCGAGGGAGAAACGGGGCTCCTCTGGATGTGGGCGGGACCGTCGTGCTTCCTCTCGAGTGGAGATGGGTATGGCGGTGAACTTCTTGAGTTGCAGCAAGGGTGTGAAAGACCCTTTCGAAGTTCCAGAGGTTAGGTGTCATTAGTCTCCAGACGCCTCATCGGAAATAGGCCTCATCTGGCCTGTAAGGGAGAACTTCCTGGAATTTCTTGAGTTGCGGCAGGTGTTCTCGAGTTACGACGGGGACCTCAGGGACCCGCCCTGATGGCCTCAGGAGAGGCCAGGTCCATGCGAGTTGCTAGGTGGCCTCTCGGGATTCCTCTCCTGTCGATACCGGGGCCAAAAATCTTGTGTGGAGTCAGGGCCGGAACCGAGGATTCCTCTCAGGGGTGACATGGATCTTTGGGTACTTCTGGAGTCTCCCCAGGGGAGTCAGGCCTCGTCTCGAGCGGGGGCATGCACGTGCGCTTTCCTTCCAGGCTGTAGCAGCAATGTGACGCTTCCCGTCGCGTGGATCAAAGGATCTGTGGTTTTCCCTCGAGGCATTCCCTCGAGGCTTTCCCACAGGGCTGTCCCACGTGCCACCGTGGTGTGAGTCGATCCTCGGCATGAAAGATGAGCCAGTGCAGGGCAAAGAGGTTCCTCTGGAATGGACTGAGTTATCTGGGGGACTCTTGGAATGGTGGTACGACCATGGAGTTCCTCTCGCCTTTCCTGTTGAGAGTGCCTCCTCTTGAGATGCGACGGGAACGCCGGGAATTATTTCCCGTTGAAAGCAGGGAAAGGATCCCTCATCTCGAGCTCCGAGGGGGAAACGGGGCTCCTCTGGATGTGGGCGAGACCATCGTGCTTCCTCTCGAGTGGAGACGGTTATGGCGGTGAACTTCTTGAGTTGCAGCAAGGGTGTGAAAGACCCTTTCGAAGTTCCAGAGGTTAGGTGTCATTAGTCTCCAGACGCCTCATCGGAAATAGGCCTCATCTTGCCTGGAAGGGAGAACTTCCTGGATTTTCTCGAGTTGCGGGAGGTGTTCTCGAGTTAAGACGGGGACCTCAGGGACCCGTCCTTGTGGCCTCAGCAAAGGCCAGTCCCCATGCGAGTTGCTAGGGGGCCTCTCGGGATTCCTCTCCCGTCGATACCGGGGCCAAAAACCCTTGTGTGGAGTCAGGGCCGGAACCGAGGATTCCTCTCAGGGGTGACATGGTTCTTTGGGTACTTCTGGAGACTCCCCAGGGGAGTCAGGCCTCGTCTCGAGTGGGGGCATGCACGTGCGCTTTCCTTCCAGGCTGTAGCAGCAATGTCACGCTTCCCGCCGCGTGGATCAAAGGATCTGTGGTTTTCCCTCGAGGCTTTCCCTCGAGGCTTTCCCACAGGACTGTCCCACGTGCCACCGTGGTGTGAGTCGATCCTCGGCGTGAAAGATGAGCCAGTGCAGGTCAAAGAGGTTCCTCTTGAATGGACTGAGACATCTGAGGGACTCTTGGAATGGTGGTACGACCATGGAGTTCCTCTCGCCTTTTCTGTTGAGAGTGCCTCCTCTTGAGATGCGACGGGAATGCTGGGAATTTTTTCCCGTTGAAAGCAGGGAAACGATCCCTCATCTCGAGCTCCGAGGGGGAAACGGGGCTCCTCTGGATGTGGGCGGGACCATCGTGCTTCCTCTCGAGTGGAGACTGGTATGGCGGTGAACTTCTTGAGTTGCAGCAAGGGTGTGAAAGACCCTTTCGAAGTTCCAGAGGTTAGGTGTCATTAGTCTCCAGACGCCTCATCGGAAATAGGCCTCATCTCGCCTGGAAGGGAGAACTTCCTGGATTTTCTCGAGTTGCGGCAGGTGTTCTCGAGTTACGACGGGGACCTCAGGGACCAGCCCTGGTGGCCTAAGGAACGGAGAGTCCCGATGCGAGTTGCTAGGGGTCCTCTCGGGCTTCCTCTCCCATCGATACTGGGGCCAAAAACCTTGTGTGGAGTCAGGGCCGGAACCGAGGATTCCTCTCAGGGGCTGACATGGATCTTTGGGTACTTCTGGAGTCTCCCCAGGGGAGTCAGGCCTCGTCTCGAGTGGGGGCATGCACGTGCGCTTTCCTTCCAGGCTGTAGCAGCAATGTCACGTTTCCTGTCGCGTGGATCAAAGGATCTGTGGTTTTCCCTCGAGGCTTTCCCTCGAGGCTTTCCCACAGGGCTGTCCCACGTGCCACTGTGGTGTGAGTCAATCCTCGGCGTGAAAGATGAGCCAGTGCAGGGCAAAGAGGTTCCTCTGGAATGGACTGAGACATCTGGGGGACTCTTTGAATGGTGGTACCACCATGGAGTTCCTCTCGCCTTTCCTGTTGAGAGTGCCTGCTCTTGAGATGCAACGGGAACGCCAGGAATTCTTTTCCGTTGAAAGCAGGGAAAGGATCCCTCATCTCGAGCTCCGAGGGTGAAACGGGGCTCCTCTGGATGTGGGCGGGACCATCGTGCTTCCTCCCGAGTGGAGACGGGTATGGCGGTGAAATTCTTGAGTTGCAGCAAGGTTGTGAATGACCCTTTCGAAGTTCCAGAGGTTAGGTGTCATTAGGCTCCAGACGCCTCATCGGAAATAGGCCTCATCTCGCCTGGAAGGGAGAACTTCCTGGATTTGCTCGAGTTGCGGCAGGTGTTCTCGAGTTACGACGGGGACCTCAGGGACCCGCCCTGGTGGCCTCAGGAGAGGCCAGTCCCCATGCTAGTTGCTAGGGGGCCACTCGGGATTCCTCTCCCGTCGATACCGGGGCCAAAAACCTTGTGTGGAGTCAGGGCCGGAACCGAGGATTCCTCTCAGGGGCTGACATGGATCTTTGGGTACTTCTGGAGTCTCCCCAGGGGAGTCAGGCCTCGTCTCGAGTGGGGGCATGCACGTCCGCTTTCCTTCCAGGCTGTAGCAACAATGTCATTCTTCCCGTCGCATTTATCAAAGGATCTGTGGCTTTCCCTCGAGGCTTTCCCTCGAGGCTTTCCCACAGGGCTGTCCCACGTGCCACCGTGGTGTGAGTCGATCCTCGGCGTAAAAGATGAGCCAGTGCAGGTCAAAGAGGTTCCTCTGGAATGGACTGAGACATCTAGGGGACTCTAGGAATGGTGGTTCGACCATTGAGTTCCTCTCGCCTTTCCTGTTGAGAGTGCCTCCTCTTGAGATGCGACGGGAATGCTGGGAATTTTTTCCTGTTGAAAGCAGGGAAACGATCCCTCATCTCGAGCTCCGAGGGGGAAACGGGGCTCCTCTGGATGTGGGCGGGACCATCGTGCTTCCTCTCGAGTGGAGACGGGTATGGCGGTGAACTTCTTGAGTTGCAGCAAGGGTGTGAAAGACCCTTTCGAAGTTCCAGAGGTTAGGTGTCATTAGTCTCCAGACGCCTCATCGGAAATAGGCCTCATCTCGCCTGGAAGGGAGAACTTCCTGGATTTTCTCGAGTTGCGGCAGGAGTTCTCGAGTTACGACGGGGACCTCAGGGACCCGCCCTGGTGGCCTCAGGAACGGCCAGTCCCCATGCGAGTTGCTAGGGGGCCTCTCGGGATTCCTCTCCCATCAATACTGGGGCCAAAAACATTGTGTGGAGTCAGGGCCGGAACCGAGGATTCCTCTCAGGGGCTGACATGGATCTTTGGGTACTTCTGGAGTCTCCCCAGGGGAGTCAGGCCTCGTCTCGAGTGGGGGCATGCACGTGCGCTTTCCTTCCAGGCTGTAGCAGCAATGTCACGCTTTCCGTGGCGTGGATCAAAGGATCTGTGGTTTTCCCTCGAGGCTTTCCCTCGAGGCTTTCCCACAGGGCTGTCCCACGTGCCACCGTGGTGTGAGTCGATCCTCGGCATGAAAGATGAGCCAGTGCAGGGCAAAGAGGTTCCTCTGGAATGGACTGAGACATCTGGGGGACTCTTGGAATGGTGGTACGACCATGGAGTTCCTCTCGACTTTCCTGTTGAGAGTGCCTCCTCTTGAGATGGGACGGGAACGCCGGGAATTCTTTCCCGTTGAAAGCAGGGAAAGGATCCCTCATCTCGAGCTACGAGGGGGAAACGGGGCTCCTCTGGATGTGGGCGGGACCATCGTGCTTCCTCTCGAGTGGAGACGGGTATGGCGGTGAACTTCTTGAGTTGCAGCAAGGGTGTGAAAGACCCTTTCGAAGTTCCAGAGGTTAGGTGTCATTAGTCTCCAGACGCCTCATCGGAAATAGGCCTCATCTCGCCTGGAAGGGAGAACTTCCTGGATTTTCTCGAGTTGCGGCAGGTGTTCTCGAGTTACGACGGGGACCTCAGGGACCCGCCCTGGTGGCCTCAGGAGAGGCCAGTCCCCATGCGAGTTGCTAAGCGGCCTCTCGGGATTCCTCTCCCGTCGATACCGGGGCCAAAAACCTTGTGTGGAGTCAGGGCCGGGACCGAGGATTCCTCTCAGGGGCTAACATGGATCTTTGGGTACTTCTGGAGTCTCCCCACGGGAGTCAGGCCTCGTCTCGAGTGGGGGCATGCACGTGCGCTTTCCTTCCAGGCTGTAGCAGCAATGTCACGATTCCCGTCGCATTTATCAAAGGATCTGTGGCTTTCCCTCGAGGCTTTCCCTCGAGGCTTTCCCACAGGGCTGTCCCACGTGCCACCGTGTTGTGAGTCGATCCTCGGCGTGAAAGATGAGCCAGTGCAGGGCAAAGAGTTTCCTCTGGAATGGACTGAGACATCTGGGGGAGTCTTGGAATGGTGGTACGACCATGGAGTTCCTCTCGCCTTTCCTGTTGAGAGTGCCTCCTCTTGAGATGCGACGTGAACGCCGGGAATTCTTTCCCGTTGAAAGCAGGGAAAGGATCCCTCATCTCGAGCTACGAGGGGGAAACGGGGCTCCTCTGGATGTGGGTGGGACCATCGTGCTTCCTCTCGAGTGGAGACGGGTATGGCGGTGAACTTCTTGAGTTGCAGCAAGGGTGTGAAAGACCCTTTCGAAGTTCCAGAGGTTAGGTGTCATTAGACTCCAGACGCCTCATCGGAAATAGGCCTCATCTCGCCTGGAAGGGAGAACTTCCTGGATTTTCTCGAGTTGCGGCAGGTGTTTTCGAGTTACGACGGGGACGTCAGGGACCCGCCCTGGTGGCCTCAGGAGAGGCCACTCCCCGTGCGAGTTGCTAGGCGGCCTCTCGGGATTCCTCTCCCGTCGATACCGGGGCCAAAAACCTTGTGTGGAGTCAGGGCCGGAACCGAGGATTCCTCTCAGGGGCTGACATGGTACTTTGGGTAATTCTGGAGTCTCCCCAGGGGAGTCAGGCCTCGTCTCGAGTGGTGGCATGAACTAGCGCTTTCCTTCCAGGCTGTAGCAGCAATGTCACGCTTCCCGTCGGGTGGATCAAAGGATCTGTGGTTTTCCCTCGAGGCATTCCCTCGAGGCTTTCCCACAGGGCTGTCCCACGTGCCACCGTGGTGTGAGTCGATCCTCGGCATGAAAGATGAGCCAGTGCAGGGCAAAGAGGTTCCTCTGGAATGGACTGAGATATCTGGGGGACTCTTGGAATGGTGGTACGACCATGGAGTTCCTCTCGCCTTTCCTGTTGAAAGTGCCTCCTCTTGAGATGCGACGGGAACGCCGGGAATTCTTTCCCGTTGAAAGCAGGGAAAGGATCCCTCATCTCGAGCTCCGAGGGGGAATCGGGGCTCCTCTGGATGTGGGCGAGACCATCGTGCTTCCTCTCGAGTGGAGACGGTTATGGCGGTGAACTTCTTGAGTTGCAGCAAGGGTGTGAAAGACCCTTTCGAAGTTCCAGAGATTAGGTGTCATTAGTCTCCAGACGCCTCATCGGAAATAGGCCTCATCTTGCCTGGAAGGGAGAACTTCCTGGATTTTCTCGAGTTGCGGGAGGTGTTCTCGAGTTAAGACGGGGATCTCAGGGACCCGTCCTGGTGGCCTCAGCAAAGGCCAGTCCCCATGCGAGTTGCTAGGGGGCCTCTCGGGATTCCTCTCCCGTCGATACCGGGGCCAAAAACCCTTGTGTGGAGTCAGGGCCGGAACCGAGGATTCCTCTCAGGGGTGACATGTTTCTTTGGGTACTTCTGGAGACTCCCCAGGGGAGTCAGGCCTCGTCTCGAGTGGGGGCATGCACGTGCGCTTTCCTTCCAGGCTGTAGCAGCAATGTCACGCTTCCCGTTGCGTGGATCAAAGGATCTGTGGTTTTCCCTCGAGGCTTTCCCTCGAGGCTTTCCCACAGGACTGTCCCACGTGCCACCGTGGTGTGAGTCGATCCTCGGCGTGAAAGATGAGCCAGTGCAGGTCAAAGAGGTTCCTCTTGAATGGACTGAGACATCTGGGGGACTCTTGGAATGGTGGTACGACCATGGAGTTCCTCTCGCCTTTTCTGTTGAGAGGGCCTCCTCTTGAGATGCGACGGGAACGCTGGGAATTCTTTCCCGTTGAAAGCAGGGAAAGGATCCCTCATCTCGAGCTACGAGGGGGAAACGGGGCTCCTCTGGATGTGGGCGGGACCATCGTGCTTCCTCTCGAGTGGAGACGGGTATGGCGGTGAACTTCTTGAGTTGCAGCAAGGGTGTGAAAGACCCTTTCGAAGTTCCAGAGGTTAGGTGTCATTAGTCTCCAGACGCCTCATCGGAAATAGGCCTCATCTCGCCTGGAAGGGAGAACTTCCTGGATTTTCTCGAGTTGCGGGAGGTGTTCTAGAGTTAAGACGGGGACCTCAGGGACCCGCCCTGGTGGCCTCAATAGAGAACAGTCCCCATGCGTCTTGCTAGGTGGCCTCTCGTGATTCTTCTCCCGTCGATACCGGGGCCAAAAACCTTGTGTGGATTCAGGGCCGGAACCGAGGATTCCTCTCAGGGGCTGACATGGATCTTTGGGTACTTCTGGAGTCTCCCCAGGGGAGTCAGGCCTCGTCTCGAGTGGGGGCATGCACGTGCGCTTTCCTTCCAGGCTGTAGCAGCAATGTCATTCTTCCCGTCGCATTTATGAAAGGATCTGTGGCTTTCCCTCGAGGCTTTCCCTCGAGGCTTTCCCACAGGGCTGTCCCACGTGGCACCGTGGTGTGAGTCGATCCTCGGCGTGAAAGATGAGCCAGTGCAGGTCAAAGAGGTTCCTCTGGAATGGACTGAGACATTTAGGGGACTCTAGGAATGGTGGCACGACCATGGAGTTCCTCTCGCCTTTCCTGTTGAGATTGCCTCCGCTTGAGATGCGACGGGAATGCTGGGAATTTTTTCCCGTTGAAAGCAGGGAAACGATCCCTCATCTCGAGCTCCGAGGGGGAAACGGGGCTCCTCTGGATGTGGGCGGGACCATCGTGCTTCCTCTCGAGTGGAGACTGGTATGGCGGTGAACTTCTTGAGTTGCAGCAAGGGTGTGAAAGACCCTTTCGAAGTTCCAGAGGTTAGGTGTCATTAGTCTCCAGACGCCTCATCGGAAATAGGCCTCATCTCGCCTGGAAGGGAGAACTTCCTGGATTTTCTCGAGTTGCGGCAGGTGTTCTCGAGTTACGACGGGGACCTCAGGGACCCGCCCTGGTGGCCTAAGGAACGGAGAGTCCCCATGCGAGTTGCTAGGGGTCCTCTCGGGATTCCTCTCCCATCGATACTGGGGCCAAAAACCTTGTGTGGAGTCAGGGCCGGAACCGAGGATTCCTCTCAGGGGCTGACATGGATCTTTGGGTACTTCTGGAGTCTCCCCAGGGGAGTCAGGCCTCGTCTCGAGTGGTGGCATGCACGTGCGCTTTCCTTCCAGGCTGTAGCAGCAATGTCACGATTCCTGTCGCGTGGATCAAAGGATCTGTGGTTTTCCCTCGAGGCTTTCCCTCGAGGCTTTCCCACAGGGCTGTCCCACGTGCCACTGTGGTGTGAGTCAATCCTCGGCGTGAAAGATGAGCCAGTGCAGGGCAAAGAGGTTCCTCTGGAATGGACTGAGACTTCTGGGGGACTCTTTGAATGGTGGTACCACCATGGAGTTCCTCTCGCCTTTCCTGTTGAGAGTGCCTGCTCTTGAGATGCAACGGGAACGCCAGAAATTCTTTTCCGTTGAAAGCAGGGAAAGAATCCCTCATCTCGAGCTCCGAGGGGGAAACGGGGCTCCTCTGGATGTGGGCGGGACCATCGTGCTTCCTCCCGAGTGGAGACGGGTATGGCGGTGAAATTCTTGAGTTGCAGCAAGGTTGTGAATGACCCTTTCGAAGTTCCAGAGGTTAGGTGTCATTAGGCTCCAGACGCCTCATCGGAAATAGGCCTCATCTCGCCTGGAAGGGAGAACTTCCTGGATTTGCTCGAGTTGCGGCAGGTGTTCTCGAGTTACGACGGGGACCTCAGGGACCCGCCCTGGTGGCCTCAGGAGAGGCCAGTCCCCATGCTAGTTGCTAGGGGGCCACTCGGGATTCCTCTCCCGTCGATACCGGGGCCAAAAACCTTGTGTGGAGTCAGGGCCGGAACCGAAGATTCCTCTCAGGGGCTGACATGGATCTTTGGGTACTTCTGGAGTCTCCCCAGGGGAGTCAGGCTTCGTCTCGAGTGGGGGCATGCACGTGCGCTTTCCTTCCAGGCTGTAGCAGCAATGTCATTCTTCCCGTCGCATTTATCAAAGGATCTGTGGCTTTCCCTCGAGGCTTTCCCTCGAGGCTTTCCCACAGGGCTGTCCCACGTGCCACCGTGGTGTGAGTCGATCCTCGGCGTGAAAGATGAGCCAGTGCAGGTCAAAGAGGTTCCTCTGGAATCTACTGAGACATCTAGGGGACTCTAGGAATGGTGGTACGACCATTGAGTTCCTCTCGCCTTTCCTGTTGAGAGTGCCTCCTCTTGAGATGCGACGGGAATGCTGGGAATTTTTTCCTGTTGAAAGCAGGGAAACGATCCCTCATCTCGAGCTCCGAGGGGGAAACGGGGCTCCTCTGGATGTGGGCGGGACCATCGTGCTTCCTCTCGAGTGGAGACGGGTATGGCGGTGAACTTCTTGAGTTGCAGCAAGGGTGTGAAAGACCCTTTCGAAGTTCCAGAGGTTAGGTGTCATTAGTCTCCAGACGCCTCATCGGAAATAGGCCTCATCTCGCCTGGAAGGGAGAACTTCCTGGATTTTCTCGAGTTGCGGCAGGAGTTCTCGAGTTACGACGGGGACCTCAGGGACCCGCCCTGGTGGCCTCGGGAACGGCCAGTCCCCATGCGAGTTGCTAGGGGGCCTCTCTGGATTCCTCTCCCATCAATACTGGGGCCAAAAACATTGTGTGGAGTCAGGGCCGGAACCGAGGATTCCTCTCAGGGGCTGACATGGATCTTTGGGTACTTCTGGAGTCTCCCCAGGGGAGTCAGGCCTCGTCTCGAGTGGGGGCATGCACGTGCGCTTTCCTTCCAGGCTGTAGCAGCAATGTCACGCTTTCCGTGGCGTGGATCAAAGGATCTGTGGTTTTCCCTCGAGGCTTTCCCTCGAGGCTTTCCCACAGGGCTGTCCCACGTGCCACCGTGGTGTGAGTCGATCCTCGGCGTGAAAGATGAGCCAGTGCAGGGCAAAGAGGTTCCTCTGGAATGGACTGAGACATCTGGGGGACTCTTGGAATGGTGGTACGACCATGGTGTTCCTCTCGCCTTTCCTGTTGAGAGTGCCTCCTCTTGACATGCGACGGGAACGCCAGGAATTCTTTTCCGTTGAAAGCAGGGAAAGGATCCCTCATCTCGTGCTCCGAGGGGGAAACGGGGCTCCTCTGGATGTGGGCGAGACCATCGTGCTTCCTCCCGAGTGGAGACGGGTATGGCGGTGAACTTCTTGAGTTGCAGCAAGGGTGTGAAAGACCCTTTGGAAGTTCCAGAGGTTAGGTGTCATTAGTCTCCAGACGCCTCATCGGAAATAGGCCTCATCTCGCCTGGAAGGGAGAACTTCCTGGATTTTCTCGAGTTGGGGCAGGTGTTCTCGAGTTACGACGGGGACCTCAGGAACCCGCCCTGGTGGCCTCAGGAGAGGCCAGTCCCCATGCTAGTTGCTAGGGGGCCCCTCGGGATTCCTCTCCCGTCGATACCGGGGCCAAAAACCTTGTGTGGAGTCAGGGCCGGAACCGAGGATTCCTCTCAGGGGCTGACATGGATCTTTGGGTACTTCTGGAGTCTCCCCAGGGGAGTCAGGCCTCGTCTCGAGTGGGGGCATGCACGTGCGCTTTCCTTCCAGGCTCTAGCAGCAATGTCACGCTTCCCGTCGCGTGCATCAAAGGATCTGTGGTTTTCCCTCGAGGCTTTCCCTCGAGGCTTTCCCACAGGGCTGTCCCACGTGCCACCGTGGTGTGAGTCGATCCTCGGCATGAAAGATGAGCCAGTGCAGGGCAAAGAGGTTCCTCTGGAATGGACTGAGACATCTGGGGGACTCTTGGAATGGTGGTACGACCATGGAGTTCCTCTCGCCTTTCCTGTTGAGAGTGCCTCCTCTTGAGATGCGACGGGAACGCCGGGAATTCTTTCCCGTTGAAAGCAGGGAAAGGATCCCTCATCTCGAGCTACGAGGGGGAAACGGGGCTCCTCTGGATGTGGGCGGGACCATCGTGCTTCCTCTCGAGTGAAGACGGGTATGGCGGTGAACTTCTTGAGTTGCAGCAAGGGTGTGAAAGACCCTTTCGAAGTTCCAGAGGTTAGGTGTCATTAGTCTCCAGACGCCTCATCGGAAATAGGCCTCATCTCGCCTGGAAGGGAGAACTTCCTGGATTTTCTCGAGTTGCGGCAGGTGTTCTCGAGTTACGACGGGGACCTCAGGGACCCGCCCTGGTGGCCTCAGGAGAGGCCAGTCCCCATGCGAGTTGCTAGGCGGCCTCTCGGGATTCCTCTCCCGTCGATACCGGGGCCAAAAACCTTGTGTGGAGTCAGGGCCGGGACCGAGGATTCCTCTCAGGGGCTGACATGGATCTTTGGGTACTTCTGGAGTCTCCCCAGGGGAGTCAGGCCTCGTCTCGAGTGGGGGCATGCACGTGCGCTTTCCTTCCAGGCTGTAGCAGCAATGTCACGATTCCCGTCGCATTTATCAAAGGATCTGTGGCTTTCCCTCGAGGCTTTCCCTCGAGGCTTTCCCACAGGGCTGTCCCACGTGCCACCGTGTTGTGAGTCGATCCTCGGCGTGAAAGATGAGCCAGTGCAGGGCAAAGAGTTTCCTCTGGAATGGACTGAGACATCTGGGGGAGTCTTGGAATGGTGGTACGACCATGGAGTTCCTCTCGCCTTTCCTGTTGAGAGTGCCTCCTCTTGAGATGCGACGGGAACGCCGGGAATTCTTTCCCGTTGAAAGCAGGGAAAGGATCCCTCATCTCGAGCTACGAGGGGGAAACGGGGCTCCTCTGGATGTGGGTGGGACCATCGTGCTTCCTCTCGAGTGGAGACGGGTATGGCGGTGAACTTCTTGAGTTGCAGCAAGGGTGTGAAAGACCCTTTCGAAGTTCCAGAGTTTAGGTGTCATTAGACTCCAGACGCCTCATCGGAAATAGGCCTCATCTCGCCTGGAAGGGAGAACTTCCTGGATTTTCTCGAGTTGCGGCAGGTGTTCTCGAGTTACGACGGGGACGTCAGGGACCCGCCCTGGTGGCCTCAGGAGAGGCCACTCCCCGTGCGAGTTGCTAGGCGGCCTCTCGGGATTCCTCTCCCGTCGATACCGGGGCCAAAAACCTTGTGTGGAGTCAGGGCCGGAACCGAGGATTCCTCTCAGGGGCTGACATGGATCTTTGGGTACTTCTGGAGTCTCCCCAGGGGAGTCAGGCCTCGTCTCGAGTGGTGGCATGAACTAGCGCTTTCCTTCCAGGCTGTAGCAGCAATGTCACGCTTCCCGTCGGGTGGATCAAAGGATCTGTGGTTTTCCCTCGAGGCTTTCCCTCGAGGCTTTCCCACAGGGCTGGCCCACGTGCCACCGTGGTGTGAGTCGATCCTCGGCGTGAAAGATGAGCCAGTGCAGGGCAAAGAGGTTCCTCTGGAATGGACTGAGACATCTGGGGGACTCTTGGAATGGTGGTACGACCATGGAGTTCCTCTCGCCTTTCCTGTTGAGAGTGCCTCCTCTTGAGATGCGACGGGAACGCCGGGAATTCTTTCCCGTTGAAAGCAGGGAAGGGATCCCTCATCTCGAGCTACGAGGGGGAAACGGGGCTCCTCTGGATGTGGGCGGGACCATCGTGCTTCCTCTCGAGTGGAGACGGGTATGGCGGTGAACTTCTTGAGTTGCAGCAAGGGTGTGAAAGACCCTTTCGAAGTTCCAGAGGTTAGGTGTCATTAGTCTCCAGACGCCTCATCGGAAATAGGCCTCATCTCGCCTGCAAGGGAGAACTTCCTGGATTTTCTCGAGTTGCTGCAGGTGTTCTCGAGTTACGACGGGGACCTCAGGGACCCGCCCTGGTGGCCTCAGGAGAGGCCAGTCCCCATGCTAGTTGCTAGGGGGCCCCTCGGGATTCCTCTCCCGTCGATACCGGGGCCAAAAACCTTGTGTGGAGTCAGGGCCGGAACCGAGGATTCCTCTCAGGGGCTGACATGGATCTTTGGGTACTTCTGGAGTCTCCCCAGGGGAGTTAGGCCTCGTCTCGAGTGGGGGCATGCACGTGCGCTTTCCTTCCAGGCTCTAGCAGCAATGTCACGCTTCCCGTCGCGTGGATCAAAGAATCTGTGGTTTTTCCTCGAGGCTTTCCCATGAGGCTTTCCCACAGGGCTGTCCCACGTGCCACCGTGGTGTGAGTCGATCCTCGGCGTGAAAGATGAGCCAGTGCATGGCAAAGAGGTTCCTCTGGAATGGACTGAGACATCTGGGGGACTCTTGGAATGGTGGTACGACCATGGAGTTCCTCTCGCCTTTCCTGTTGAGAGTGCCTCCTCTTGAGATGCGACGGGAACACTGGGAATTCTTTCCCGTTGAAAGCAGGGAAAGGATCCCTCATCTCGAGCTACGAGGGGGAAACGGGGCTCCTCTGGATGTGGGCGGGATCATCGTGCTTCCTCTCGAGTGGAGACGGGTATGGCGGTGAACTTCTTGAGTTGCAGCAATTGTGTGAAAGACCCTTTCGAAGTTCCAGAGGTTAGGTGTCATTAGTCTCCAGACGCCTCATCGGAAATAGGCCTCATCTCGCCTGGAAGGGAGAACTTCCTGGATTTGCTCGAGTTGCGGCAGGTGTTCTCGAGGTACGACGGGGACGTTAGGGACCCGCCCTGGTGGCCTCAGGAGAGGCCACTCCCCATGCGAGTTGCTAGGCGTCCTCTCGGGATTCCTCTCCCGTTGATACCGGGGCCAAAATCCTTGTGTGGAGTCAGGGCCGGAAACGAGGATTTCTCTCAGGGGCTGACATGGATCTTTGGGTACTTCTGGAGTCTCCCCAGGGGAGTCAGGCCTCGTCTCGAGTGGTGGCATGCTCTTGCGCTTTCCTTCCAGGCTGTAGCAGCAATGTCACGCTTCCCGTCGCGTGGATCAAAGGATATGTGGTTTTCCCTCGAGGCTTTCCCTCGAGGCTTTCCCACAGGGCTGTCCCACGTGCGACCGTGGTGTGAGTCGATCCTCGGCGTGAAAGATGAGCCAGTGCAGGGCAAAGAGGTTCCTCTGGAATGGACTGAGACATCTGGGGGACTCTTAGAATGGTGGTACGACCATGGAGTTCCTCTCGCCTTTCCTGTTAAGAATGCCTCCTCTTGAGATGCGACGGGAACACTGGGAATTCTTTCCCGTTGAAAGCAGGGAAAGGATCCCTCATCTCGAGCTACGAGGGGGAAACGGGGCTCCTCTGGATGTGGGCGGGACCATCGTGCTTCCTCTCGAGTGGAGACGGGTATGGCGGTGAACTTCTTGAGTAGCAGCAAGGGTGTGAAAGACCCTTTCGAAGTTCCAGAGATTAGGTGTCATTAGTCTCCAGACGCCTCATCGGAAATAGGCCACATGTCGCCTGGAAGGGAGAGCTTCCTGGATTTTCTCGAGTTGCGGCAGGTGTTCTCGAGTTAAGACGGGGACCTCAGGGAACCGCCCTGGTGGCCTCAGGAGAGGCCAGTCCCCATGCAATTTGCTAGGGGGCCTCTCGGGATTCCTCTCCCGTCGATACCGGGGCCAAAAACCTTGTGTGGAGTCAGGCCCGGAACCGAGGATTCCTCTCAGGGGTTGACATGGATCTTTGGGTACTTCTGGAGTCTCCCCAGGGGAGTCAGGCCTCGTCTCGAGTGGGGGCATGCACGTGCGCTTTCCTTCCAGGCTGTAGCAGCAATGTCACGCTTCCCGTCGCGTGGATCAAAGGATCTGTGGTTTTCCCTCGAGGCTTTCCCTCGAGGCTTTCCCACAGGGCTGTCCCACGTGCCACCGTGGTGTGAGTCGATCCTCGGCGTGAAAGATGAGCCAGTGCAGGGCAAAGAGGTTCCTCTGGAATTGACTGAGACATCTGGGGGACTCTTGGAATGGTGGTACGACCATGGAGTTTCTCTCGCCTTTCCTGTTGAGAGTGCCTCCTCTTGAGATGCGACGGGAACGCCGGGAATTCTTTCCCGTTGAAAGCAGGGAAAGGATCCCTCATCTCGAGCTATGAGGGGGAAACGGGGCTCCTCTGGATGTGGGCGGGACCATCGTGCTTCCTCTCGAGTGGAGACGGGTATGGCGGTGAACTTCTTGAGTTGCAGCAAGGGTGTGAAAGACCCTTTCGAAGTTCCAGAGGTTAGGTGTCATTAGACTCCAGACGCCTCATCGGAAATAGGCCTCATCTCGCCTGGAAGGGAGAACTTCCTGGATTTTCTCGAGTTGCGGCAGGTGTTCTTGAGTTACGACGGGGACCTCAGGGAACCGCCCTGGTTGCCTCAGGAGAGGCCAGTCCCCATGCGAGTTGCTAGGGGGCCTCTCGGGATTCCTCTACCGTCGATACCGGGGCCAAAAACCTTGTGTGGAGTCAGGGCCGGAACCGAGGATTACTCTCAGGGGTGACATGTATCTTTGGGTACTTCTGGAGTCTCCCCAGGGGAGTCAGGACTCGTCTCGAGTGGGGGCATGCACGTGCACTTTCCTTCCAGGCTGCAGCAGCAATGTCACGCTTCCCGTCGCGTGGATCAAAGGATCTGTGGTTTTCCCTCGAGGCTTTGCCTCGAGGCTTTCCCACAAGGCTTTCCCACGTGCCACCGTGGTGTGAGTCGATCCTCGGCGTGAAAGATGAGCCAGTGCAGGGCAAAAGGTTCCTCTGGAATGGACTGAGACATCTGGGGGACTCTTGGAATGGTGGTACGACCATGGAGTTCCTCTCGCCTTTCCTGTTGAGAGTGCCTCCTCTTGAGATGCGACGGGAACGCTGGGAATTCTTTCCCGTTGAAAGCAGGGAAAGGATCCCTCATCTCGAGCTACGAGGGGGAAACGGGGCTCCTCTGGATGTGGGCGGGACCATCGTGCTTCCTCTCGAGTGGAGACGGGTATGGCGGTGAACTTCTTGAGTTGCAGCAAGGGAGTGAAAGACCCTTTCGAAGTTCCAGAGTTTAGGTGTCATTAGTCTCCAGACGCCTCATCGGAAATAGGCCTCATCTCGCCTGGAAGGGAGAACTTCCTGGATTTTCTCGAGTTGCGGCAGGTGTTCTCGAGTTACGACGGGGACCTCAGGGACCCGCCCTGGTGGCCTCAGGAGAGGCCAGTCCCCATGCGAGTTGCTAGGGGGCCTCTCGGGATTCCTCTCCCGTCGATACCGGGGCCAAAAACCTTGTGTGGAGTCAGGGCCGGGACCGAGGATTCCTCTCAGGGGCTGACATGGATCTTAGGGTACTTCTGGAGTCTCCCCACGGGAGTCAGGCCTCGTCTCGAGTGGGGGCATGCACGTGCGCTTTCCTTCCAGGCTGTAGCAGCAATGTCACGATTCCCGTCGCATTTATCAAAGGATCTGTGGCTTTCCCTCGAGGCTTTCCCTCGAGGCTTTCCCACAGGGCTGTCCCACGTGCCACCGTGTTGTGAGTCGATCCTCGGCGTGAAAGATGAGCCAGTGCAGGGCAAAGAGTTTCCTCTGGAATGGACTGAGACATCTGGGGGAGTCTTGGAATGGTGGTACGACCATGGAGTTCCTCTCGCCTTTCCTGTTGAGAGTGCCTCCTCTTGAGATGCGACGGGAACGCCGGGAATTCTTTCCCGTTGAAAGCAGGGAAAGGATCCCTCATCTCGAGCTACGAGGGGGAAACGGGGCTCCTCTGGATGTGGGCGGGACCATCGTGCTTCCTCTCGAGTGGAGACGGGTATGGCGGTGAACTTCTTGAGTTACAGCAAGGGTGTGAAAGACCCTTTCGAAGTTCCAGAGGTTAGGTGTCATTAGACTCCAGACGCCTCATCGGAAATAGGCCTCATCTCGCCTGGAAGGGAGAACTTCCTGGATTTTCTCGAGTTGCGGCAGGTGTTCTCGAGTTACGACGGGGACGTCAGGGACCCGCCCTGGTGGCCTCAGGAGAGGCCACTCCCCGTGCGAGTTGCTAGGCGGCCTCTCGGGATTCCTCTCCCGTCGATATCGGGGCCAAAAACCTTGTGTGGAGTCAGGGCCGGAACCGAGGATTCCTCTCAGGGGCTGACATGGATCTTTGGGTACTTCTGGAGTCTCCCCAGGGGAGTCAGGCCTCGTCTCGAGTGGTGGCATGAACTTGCGCTTTCCTTCCAGGCTGTAGCAGCAATGTCACGCTTCCCGTCGGGTGGATCAAAGGATCTGTGGTTTTCCCTCGAGGCTTTCCCTCGAGGCTTTCCCACAGGGCTGGCCCACGTGCCACAGTGGTGTGAGTCGATCCTCGGCGTGAAAGATGAGCCAGTGCAGGGCAAAGAGGTTCCTCTGGAATGGACTGAGACATCTGGGGGACTCTTGGAATGGTGGTACGACCATGGAGTTCCTCTCGCCTTTCCTGTTGAGAGTGCCTCCTCTTGAGATGCGACGGGAACGCCGGGAATTCTTTCCCGTTGAAAGCAGGGAAGGGATCCCTCATCTCGAGCTACGAGGGGGAAACGGGGCTCCTCTGGATGTGGGCAGGACCATCGTGCTTCCTCTCGAGTGGAGACGGGTATGGCGGTGAACTTCTTGAGTTGCAGCAAGGGTGTGAAAGACCCTTTCGAAGTTCCAGAGGTTAGGTGTCATTAGTCCCCAGACGCCTCATCGGAAATAGGCCTCATCTCGCCTGGAAGGGAGAACTTCCTGGATTTTCTCGAGGTGCGGCAGGTGTTCTCGAGTTACGACGGGGACCTCAGGGACCCGCCCTGGTTGCCTCAGGAGAGGCCAGTCCCCATGCGAGTTGATAGGGGGCCTCTCGGGATTCCTCTCCCGTCGATACCGGGGACAAAAACCTTGTGTGGAGTCAGGGCCGGAACCGAGGATTCCTCTCAGGGGTGACATGTATCTTTGGGTACTTCTGGAGTCTCCAAAGGGGAGTCAGGCCTCGTCTCGAGTGGGGGCATGCACGTGCGCTTTCCTTCCAGGCTGTAGCAGCAATGTCACGATTCCCGTCGCATTTATCAAAGGGTCTGTGGCTTTCCCTCGAGTCTTTCCCTCGAGGCTTTCCCACAGGGCTGTCCCACGTGCCACCGTGGTGTGAGTCGATCCTCGGCGTGAAAGATGAGCCAGTGCAGGGCAAAGAGGTTCCTCTGGAATGGACTGAGACATCTGGGCAATCCTAGAATGGTGGTACGACCATGGAGTTCCTCTCGCCTTTCCTGTTGAGAATGCCTCCTCTTGAGATGCGACGGGAACACTGGGAATTCTTTCCCGTTGAAAGCAGGGAAAGGATCCCTCATCTCGAGCTACGAGGGGGAAACGGGGCTCCTCTGGATGTGGGCGGGACCATCGTGCTTCCTCTCGAGTGGAGACGGGTATGGCGGTGAACTTCTTGAGTTGCAGCAAGGGTGTGAAAGACCCTTTCGAAGTTCCAGAGTTTAGGTGTCATTAGTCTCCAGACGCCTCATCGGAAATAGGCCACATGTCGCCTGGAAGGGAGAACTTCCTGGATTTTCTCGAGTTGCGGCAGGTGTTCTCGAGTTACGACGGGGACCTCAGGGAACCGCCCTGGTGGCCTCAGGAGAGGCCAGTCCCCATGCAATTTGCTAGGGGGCCTTTCGGGATTCCTCTCCCGTCGATACCGGGGCCAAAAACCTTGTGTGGAGTCAGGCCCGGAACCGAGGATTCCTCTCAGGGGCTGACATGGATCTTTGGGTACTTCTGGAGTCTCCCCAGGGGAGTCAGGCCTCGTCTCGAGTGGGGGCATGCACGTGCGCTTTCCTTCCAGGCTGTAGCAGCAATGTCACGCTTCCCGTCGCGTGGATCAAAGAATCTGTGGTTTTCCCTCGAGGCTTTCCCACAGGGCTGTCCCACGTGCCACCGTGGTGTGAGTCTATCCTCGGCGTGAAAGATGAGCCAGTGCAGGGCAAAGAGGTTCCTCTGGAATGGACTGAGACATCTGGGGGACTCTTGGAATGGTGGTACGACCATGGAGTTCCTCTCGCCTTTCCTGTTGAGAGTGCCTCCTCTTGAGATGCGACGGGAACGCCGGGAATTCTTTCCCATTGAAAGCAGGGAAAGGATCCCTCATCTCGAGCTACGAGGGGGAAACGGGGCTCCTCTGGATGTGGGCGGGACCATCGTGCTTCCTCTCGAGTGGAGACGGGTATGGCGGTGAACTTCTTGAGTTGCAGCAAGGGTGTGAAAGACCCTTTCGAAGTTCCAGAGGTTAGGTGTCATTAGTCTCCAGACGCCTCATCGGAAATAGGCCTCATCTCGCCTGCAAGGGAGAACTTCCTGGATTTTCTCGAGTTGCGGCAGGTGTTCTCGAGTTACGACGGGGACCTCAGGGACCCGCCCTGGTTGCCTCAGGAGAGGCCAGTCCCCATGCGAGTTGATAGGGGGCCTCTCGGGATTCCTCTCCCGTCGATACCGGGGCCAAAAACCTTGTGTGGAGTCAGGGCCGGAACCGAGGATTACTCTCAGGGGTGACATGTATCTTTGGGTACTTCTGGAGTCTCCCCAGGGGAGTCAGGACTCGTCTCGAGTGGGGGCATGCACGTGCGCTTTCCTTCTAGGCTGCAGCAGCAATGTCACGCTTCCCGTCGCGTGGATCAAAGGATCTGTGGTTTTCCCTCGAGGCTTTCCCTCGAGGCTTTCCCACAAGGCTTTCCCACGTGCCACCGTTGTGTGAGTCGATCCTCGGCGTGAAAGATGAGCCAGTGCAGGGCAAAAGGTTCCTCTGGAATGGACTGAGACATCTGGGGGACTCTTGGAATGGTGGTACGATCATGGAGTTCCTCTCGCCTTTCCTGTTGAGAGTGCCTCCTCTTGAGATGCGATGGGAACGCTGGGAATTCTTTCCCGTTGAAAGCAGGGAAAGGATCCCTCATCTCGAGCTACGAGGGGGAAACGGGGCTCCTCTGGATGTGGGCGGGACCATCGTGCTTCCTCTCGAGTGGAGACGGGTATGGCGGTGAACTTCTTGAGTTGCAGCAAGGGTGTGAAAGACCCTTTCGAAGTTCCAGAGTTTAGGTGTCATTAGTCTCCAGACGCCTCATCGGAAATAGGCCTCATCTCGCCTGGAAGGGAGAACTTCCTGGATTTTCTCGAGTTGCGGCAGGTGTTCTCGAGTTACGAAGGGGACCTCAGGGACCCGCCCTGGCGGCCTCAGGAGAGGCCAGTCCCCATGCGAGTTGATAGGGGGCCTCTCGGGATTCCTCTCCCGTCGATACCGGGGCCAAAAACCTTGTGTGGAGTCAGGGCCGGGACCGAGGATTCCTCTCAGGGGCTGACATGGATCTTTGGGTACTTCTGGAGTCTCCCCACGGGAGTCAGGCCTCGTCTCGAGTGGGGGCATGCACGTGCGCTTTCCTTCCAGGCTGTAGCAGCAATGTCACGATTCCCGTCGCATTTATCAAAGGATCTGTGGCTTTCCCTCGAGGCTTTCCCTCGAGGCTTTCCCACAGGGCTGTCCCACGTGCCACCGTGTTGTGAGTCGATCCTCGGCGTGAAAGATGAGCCAGTGCAGGGCAAAGAGTTTCCTTTGGAATGGACTGAGACATCTGGGGGAGTCTTGGAATGGTGGTACGACCATGGAGTTCCTCTCGCCTTTCCTGTTGAGAGTGCCTCCTCTTGAGATGCGACGGGAACGCCGGGAATTCTTTCCCGTTGAAAGCAGGGAAAGGATCCCTCATCTCGAGCTACGAGTGGGAAACGGGGCTCCTCTGGATGTGGGGGGACCATCGTGCTTCCTCTCGAGTGGAGACGGGTATGGCGAAGAATTTCTTGAGTTGCAGCAAGGGTGTGAAAGACCCTTTCGAAGTTCCAGAGGTTAGGTGTCATTAGACTCCAGACGCCTCATCGGAAATAGGCCTCATCTCGCCTGGAAGGGAGAACTTCCTGGATTTTCTCGAGTTGCGGCAGGTGTTCTCGAGTTACGACGGGGACGTCAGGGACCCGCCCTTCTGGCCTCAGGAGAGGCCACTCCCCTTGCGAGTTGCTAGGCGGCCTCTCGGGATTCCTCTTCCGTCGATACCGGGGCCAAAAACCTTGTGTGGAGTCAGGGCCGGAACCGAGAATTCCTCTCAGGGGTGACATGTATCTTTGGGTACTTCTGGAGTCTCCCCAGGGGAGTCAGGCCTCGTCTCGAGTGGGGGCATGCACGTGCGCTTTCCTTCCAGGCTGTAGCAGCAATGTCACGCTTCCCGTCGAGTGGATCAAAGGATCTGTGGTTTTCCCTCGAGGCTTTCCCTCGAGGCTTTCCCACAAGGCTGTCCCACGTGCCACCGTGGTGTGAGTCGATCCTCGGCGTGAAAGATGAGCCAGTGCAGGGCAAAGAGGTTCCTCTGGAATGGACTGAGACATCTGGGGGACTCTTGGAATGGTGGTACGACCATGGAGTTCCTCTCGCCTTTCCTGTTGAGAGTGCCTCCTCTTGAGATGCGACGGGAACGCTGGGAATTCTTTCCCGTTGAAAGCAGGGAAAGGATCCCTCATCTCGAGCTACGAGGGGGAAACGGGGCTCCTCTGGATGTGGGCAGGACCATCGTGCTTCCTCTCGAGTGGAGACGGGTATGGCGGTGTACTTCTTGAGTTGCAGCAAGGGTGTGAAAGACCCTTTCGAAATTCCAGAGGTTAGGTGTCATTAGTCTCCAGACGCCTCATCGGAAATAGGCCTCATCTCACCTGGAAGGGAGAACTTCCTGGATTTTCTCGAGTTGTGGCAGGTGTTCTCGAGTTACGACGGGGACCTCAGGGACCCGCCCTGGTGGCCTCAGGAGAGGCCAGTCCCCATGCGAGTTGCTAGGGGGCCTCTCGGGATTCCTCTCCCGTCGATACCGGGGCCAATAACCTTGTGTGGAGTCAGGGCCCTAACCGAGGATTCCTCTCAGGGGCTGACATGGATCTTTGAGTACTTCTGGAGTCTCCCCAGGGGAGTCAGGCCTCGTCTCGAGTGGGGGCATGCACGTGCGCTTTCCTTCCAGACTGTAGCAGCAATGTCACACTTCCCGTCGCGTGGATCAAAGGATCTGTGGTTTTCCCTCGAGGCTTTCCCTCGAGGCTTTCCCACAGGGCTGTCCCACGTGCCACCGTGGTGTGAGTCGATCCTCGGCGTGAAAGATGAGCCAGTGCAGGGCAAAGAGGTTCCTCTGGAATGGACTGAGACATCTGGGGGACTCTTGGAATGGTGGTACGACCATGGAGTTCCTCTCGCCTTTCCTGTTGAGAGTGCCTCCTCTTGAGATGCGACGGGAACGCCGGGAATTCTTTCCCGTTGAAAGCAGGGAAAGGATCCCTCATCTCGAGCTCCGAGGGGGAAACGGGGCTCCTCTGGATGTGGGCGGGACCATCGTGCTTCCTCTCGAGTGGAGACGGGTATAGCGGTGAACTTCTTGAGTTGCAGCAAGGGTGTGAAAGACCCTTTCGAAGTTCCAGAGGTTAGGTGTCATTAGTCTCCAGACGCCTCATCGGAAATAGGCCTCATCTCGCCTGGAAGGGAGAACTTCCTGGATTTTCTCGAGTTGCGGCAGGTGTTCTCGAGTTACGACGGGGACCTCAGGGACCCGCCCTGGTGGCCTCAGGAGAGGCCAGTCCCCATGCGAGTTGCTAGGGGGCCTCTCGGGATTCCTCTCCCGTCGATACCGGGGCCAAAAACCTTGTGTGGAGTCAGGGCCGGGACCGAGGATTCCTCTCAGGGGTGACATGGATCTTTGGGTACTTCTGGAGTCTCCCCAGGGGAGTCAGGCCTCCTCTCGAGTGGGGGCATGCACGTGCGCTTTCCTTCCAGGCTGTAGCAGCAATGTCACGCTTCCCGTCGCGTGGATCAAAGGATCTGTGGTTTTCCCTCGAGGCTTTCCCTCGAGGCTTTCCCACAGGGCTGTCCCACGTGCCACCGTGGTGTGAGTCGATCCTCGGCGTGAAAGATGAGCCAGTGCAGGGCAAAGAGGTTCCTCTGGAATGGACTGAGACATCTGGGGGAGTCTTGGAATGGTGATACGACCATGGAGTTCCTCTCGCCTTTCCTGTTGAGAGTGCCTCCTCTTGAGATGCGACGGGAACGCCGGGAATTCTTTCCCGTTGAAAGCAGGGAAAGGATCCCTCATCTCGAGCTACGAGAGGGAAACGGGGCTCCTCTGGATGTGGGCGGGACCATCGTACTTTCTCTCGAGTGGAGACGGGTATGGCGGTGAACTTCTTGAGTTGCAGCAAGGGTGTGAAAGACCCTTTCGAAGTTCCAGAGGTTAGGTGTCATTAGTCTCCAGACGCCTCATCGGAAATAGGCCTCATCTCGCCTGGAAGGGAGAACTTCCTGGATTTTCTCGAGTTGCGGCAGGTGTTCTCGAGTGACGACGGGGACCTCAGGGACCCGCCCGGGTGGCCTCATGAGAGGCCAGTCCCCATGCGAGTTGCTAGGGGGCCTCTCTGGATTCCTCTCCCGTCGATACCGGGGCCAAAAACCTTGTGTGGTGTCAGGGCCGGGACCGAGGATTCCTCTCAGGGGTGACAAGGTTCTTTGGGTACTTCTGGAGTCTCCCCAGGGGAGTCAGGCCTCCTCTCGAGTGGGGGCATGCACGTGCGCTTTCCTTCCAGGCTGTAGCAGCAATGTCACGCTTCCCGTCGCGTGGATCAAAGGATCTGTGGTTTTCCCTCGAGGCTTTCCCTCGAGGCTTTCCCACAGGGCTGTCCCACGTGCCACCGTGGTGTGAGTCGATCCTCGGCGTGAAAGATGAGCCAGTGCAGGGCAAAGAGGTTCCTCTGGAATGGACTGAGTCATCTGGGGGACTCTTGGAATGGTGGTACGACCATGGAGTTCCTCTCGCCTTTCCTGTTGAGAGTGCCTCCTCTTGAGATGCGACGGGAACGCCGGGAATTCTTTCCCGTTGAAAGCAGGGAAAGGATCCCTCATCTCGAGCTACGAGGGGGAAACGGGGCTCCTCTGGATGTGGGCGGGACCATCGTGCTTCCTCTCGAGTGGAGACGGGTATGGCGGTGAACTTCTTGAGTTGCAGCAAGGGTGTGAAAGACCCTTTCGAAGTTCCAGAGGTTAGGTGTCATTAGTCTCCAGACGCCTCATCGGAAATAGGACTCATCTCGCCTGCAAAGGAGAACTTCCTGGATTTTCTCGAGTTGCGGCAGGTGTTCTCGAGTTACGACGGGGACCTCAGGGACCCGCCCTGGTGGCCTCAGGAGAGGCCAGTCCCCATGCGAGTTGCTAGGGGGCCTCTCAGGATTCCTCTCCCGTCGATACCGGGGCCAAAAACCTTGTGTGGAGTCAGGGCCGGGACCGAGGATTCCTCTCAGGGTGACATGGATCTTTGGGTACTTCTGGAGTCTCCCCAGGGGAGTCAGGCCTCCTCTCGAGTGGGGGCATGCACGTGCGCTTTCCCTCAAGGCTGTAGCAGCAATGTCACGCTTCCCGTCGCGTGGATCAAAGAATCTGTGGTTTTCCCTCGAGGCTTTCCCTCGAGGCTTTCCCACAGGGCTGTCCCACGTGCCACCGTGGTGTGAGTCGATCCTCGGCGTGAAAGATGAGCCAGTGCAGGGCAAAGAGGTTCCTCTGGAATGGACTGAGACATCTGGGGGAGTCTTGGAATGGTGATACGACCATGGAGTTCCTCTCGCCTTTCCTGTTGAGAGTGCCTCCTCTTGAGATGCGACGGGAACGCCGGGAATTCTTTCCCGTTGAAAGCAGGGAAAGGATCCCTCATCTCGAGCTCCGAGGGGGAAACGGGGCTCCTCTGGATGTGGGCGGGACCATCGTACTTCCTCTCGAGTGGAGACGGGTATGGCGGTGAACTTCTTGAGTTGCAGCAAGGGTGTGAAAGACCCTTTCGAAGTTCCAGAGGTTAGGTGTCATTAGTCTCCAGACGCCTCATCGGAAATAGGCCTCATCTCGCCTGCAAGGGAGAACTTCCTGGATTTTCTCGAGTTGCGGCAGGTGTTCTCGAGTTACGACGGGGACCTCAGGGACCCGCCCGGGTGGCCTCAAGAGAGGCCAGTCCCCATGCGAGTTGCTAGGGGGCCTCTCTGGATTCCTCTCCCGTCGATACCGGGGCCAAAAACCTTGTGTGGTGTCAGGGCCGGGACCGAGGATTCCTCTCAGGGGTGACAAGGATCTTTGGGTACTTCTGGAGTCTCCCCAGGGGAGTCAGGCCTCCTCTCGAGTGGGGGCATGCACGTGCGCTTTCCTTCCAGGCTGTAGCAGCAATGTCACGCTTCCCGTCGCGTGGATCAAAGGATCTGTGGTTTTCCCTCGAGGCTTTCCCTCGAGGCTTTCCCACAGGACTGTCCCACGTGCCACCGTGGTGTGAGTCGATCCTCGGCGTGAAAGATGAGCCAGTGCAGGGCAAAGAGGTTCCTCTGGAATGGACTGAGTCATCTGGGGGACTCTTGGAATGGTGGTACGACCATGGAGTTCCTCTCGCCTTTCCTGTTGAGAGTGCCTCCTCTTGAGATGCGATGGGAACGCCGGGAATTCTTTCCCGTTGAAAGCAGGGAAAGGATCCCTCATCTCGAGCTACGAGGGGGAAACGGGGCTCCTCTGGATGTGGGCGGGACCATCGTGCTTCCTCTCGAGTGGAGACGGGTATGGCGGTGAACTTCTTGAGTTGCAGCAAGGGTGTGAAAGACCCTTTCGAAGTTCCAGAGGTTAGGTGTCATTAGTCTCCAGACGCCTCATCGGAAATAGGACTCATCTCGCCTGCAAGGGAGAACTTCCTGGATTTTCTCGAGTTGCGGCAGGTGTTCTCGAGTTACGACGGGGACCTCAGGGACCCGCCCTGGTTGCCTCAGGAGAGGCCAGTCCCCATGCGAGTTGCTAAGGGGCCTCTCGGGATTCCTCTCCCGTCGATACCGGGGCCAAAAACCTTGTGTGGAGTCAGGGCCGGAACCGAGGATTCCTCTCAGGGGTGACATGTATCTTTGGGTACTTCTGGAGTCTCACCAGGGGAGTCAGGCCTCGTCTCGAGTGGGGGCATGCACGTGCGCTTTCCTTCCAGGCTGTAGCAGCAATGTCACGCTTCCCGTCGAGTGGATCAAAGGATCTGTGGTTTTCCCTCGAGGCTTTCCCTCGAGGCTTTCCCACAAGGCTGTCCCACGTGCCACCGTGGTGTGAGTCGATCCTCGGCGTGAAAGATGAGCCAGTGCAGGGCAAAGAGGTTCCTCTGGAATGGACTGAGACATCTGGGGGACTCTTGGAATGGTGGTACGACCATGGAGTTCCTCTCGCCTTTCCTGTTGAGAGTGCCTCCTCTTGAGATGCGACGGGAACGCTGGGAATTCTTTCCCGTTGAAAGCAGGGAAAGGATCCCTCATCTCGAGCTACGAGGGGGAAACGGGGCTCCTCTGGATGTGGGCGGGACCATCGTGCTTCCTCTCGAGTGGAGACGGGTATGGCGGTGAACTTCTTGAGTTGCAGCAAGGGTGTGAAAGACCCTTTCGAAGTTCCAGAGTTTAGGTGTCATTAGTCTCCAGACGCCTCATCGGAAATAGGCCACATGTCGCCTGGAAGGGAGAACTTCCTGGATTTTCTCGAGTTGCGGCAGGTGTTCTCGAGTTACGACGGGGACCTCAGGGAACCGCCCTGGTGGCCTCAGGAGAGGCCAGTCCCCATGCAATTTGCTAGGGGGCCTTTCGGGATTCCTCTCCCGTCGATACCGGGGCCAAAAACCTTGTGTGGAGTCAGGCCCGGAACCGAGGATTCCTCTCAGGGGCTGACATGGATCTTTGGGTACTTCTGGAGTCTCCCCAGGGGAGTCAGGCCTCGTCTCGAGTGGGGGCATGCACGTGCGCTTTCCTTCCAGGCTGTAGCAGCAATGTCACGCTTCCCGTCGCGTGGATCAAAGAATCTGTGGTTTTCCCTCGAGGCTTTCCCACAGGGCTGTCCCACGTGCCACCGTGGTGTGAGTCTATCCTCGGCGTGAAAGATGAGCCAGTGCAGGGCAAAGAGGTTCCTCTGGAATGGACTGAGACATCTGGGGGACTCTTGGAATGGTGGTACGACCATGGAGTTCCTCTCGCCTTTCCTGTTGAGAGTGCCTCCTCTTGAGATGCGACGGGAACGCCGGGAATTCTTTCCCATTGAAAGCAGGGAAAGGATCCCTCATCTCGAGCTACGAGGGGGAAACGGGGCTCCTCTGGATGTGGGCGGGACCATCGTGCTTCCTCTCGAGTGGAGACGGGTATGGCGGTGAACTTCTTGAGTTGCAGCAAGGGTGTGAAAGACCCTTTCGAAGTTCCAGAGGTTAGGTGTCATTAGTCTCCAGACGCCTCATCGGAAATAGGCCTCATCTCGCCTGCAAGGGAGAACTTCCTGGATTTTCTCGAGTTGCGGCAGGTGTTCTCGAGTTACGACGGGGACCTCAGGGACCCGCCCTGGTTGCCTCAGGAGAGGCCAGTCCCCATGCGAGTTGATAGGGGGCCTCTCGGGATTCCTCTCCCGTCGATACCGGGGCCAAAAACCTTGTGTGGAGTCAGGGCCGGAACCGAGGATTACTCTCAGGGGTGACATGTATCTTTGGGTACTTCTGGAGTCTCCCCAGGGGAGTCAGGACTCGTCTCGAGTGGGGGCATGCACGTGCGCTTTCCTTCTAGGCTGCAGCAGCAATGTCATGCTTCCCGTCGCGTGGATCAAAGGATCTGTGGTTTTCCCTCGAGGCTTTCCCTCGAGGCTTTCCCACAAGGCTTTCCCACGTGCCACCGTTGTGTGAGTCGATCCTCGGCGTGAAAGATGAGCCAGTGCAGGGCAAAAGGTTCCTCTGGAATGGACTGAGACATCTGGGGGACTCTTGGAATGGTGGTACGATCATGGAGTTCCTCTCGCCTTTCCTGTTGAGAGTGCCTCCTCTTGAGATGCGATGGGAACGCTGGGAATTCTTTCCCGTTGAAAGCAGGGAAAGGATCCCTCATCTCGAGCTACGAGGGGGAAACGGGGCTCCTCTGGATGTGGGGGGACCATCGTGCTTCCTCTCGAGTGGAGACGGGTATGGCGAAGAATTTCTTGAGTTGCAGCAAGGGTGTGAAAGACCCTTTCGAAGTTCCAGAGGTTAGGTGTCATTAGACTCCAGACGCCTCATCGGAAATAGGCCTCATCTCGCCTGGAAGGGAGAACTTCCTGGATTTTCTCGAGTTGCGGCAGGTGTTCTCGAGTTACGACGGGGACCTCAGGGACCCGCCCTGGTGGCCTCAGGAGAGGCCAGTCCCCATGCGAGTTGCTAGGGGGCCTCTCGGGATTCCTCTCCCGTCGATACCGGGGCCAATAACCTTGTGTGGAGTCAGGGCCCTAACCGAGGATTCCTCTCAGGGGCTGACATGGATCTTTGAGTACTTCTGGAGTCTCCCCAGGGGAGTCAGGCCTCGTCTCGAGTGGGGGCATGCACGTGCGCTTTCCTTCCAGACTGTAGCAGCAATGTCACACTTCCCGTCGCGTGGATCAAAGGATCTGTGGTTTTCCCTCGAGGCTTTCCCTCGAGGCTTTCCCACAGGGCTGTCCCACGTGCCACCGTGGTGTGAGTCGATCCTCGGCGTGAAAGATGAGCCAGTGCAGGGCAAAGAGGTTCCTCTGGAATGGACTGAGACATCTGGGGGACTCTTGGAATGGTGGTACGACCATGGAGTTCCTCTCGCCTTTCCTGTTGAGAGTGCCTCCTCTTGAGATGCGACGGGAACGCCGGGAATTCTTTCCCGTTGAAAGCAGGGAAAGGATCCCTCATCTCGAGCTCCGAGGGGGAAACGGGGCTCCTCTGGATGTGGGCGGGACCATCGTGCTTCCTCTCGAGTGGAGACGGGTATAGCGGTGAACTTCTTGAGTTGCAGCAAGGGTGTGAAAGACCCTTTCGAAGTTCCAGAGGTTAGGTGTCATTAGTCTCCAGACGCCTCATCGGAAATAGGCCTCATCTCGCCTGGAAGGGAGAACTTCCTGGATTTTCTCGAGTTGCGGCAGGTGTTCTCGAGTTACGACGGGGACCTCAGGGACCCGCCCTGGTGGCCTCAGGAGAGGCCAGTCCCCATGCGAGTTGCTAGGGGGCCTCTCGGGATTCCTCTCCCGTCGATACCGGGGCCAAAAACCTTGTGTGGAGTCAGGGCCGGGACCGAGGATTCCTCTCAGGGGTGACATGGATCTTTGGGTACTTCTGGAGTCTCCCCAGGGGAGTCAGGCCTCCTCTCGAGTGGGGGCATGCACGTGCGCTTTCCTTCCAGGCTGTAGCAGCAATGTCACGCTTCCCGTCGCGTGGATCAAAGGATCTGTGGTTTTCCCTCGAGGCTTTCCCTCGAGGCTTTCCCACAGGGCTGTCCCACGTGCCACCGTGGTGTGAGTCGATCCTCGGCGTGAAAGATGAGCCAGTGCAGGGCAAAGAGGTTCCTCTGGAATGGACTGAGACATCTGGGGGAGTCTTGGAATGGTGATACGACCATGGAGTTCCTCTCGCCTTTCCTGTTGAGAGTGCCTCCTCTTGAGATGCGACGGGAACGCCGGGAATTCTTTCCCGTTGAAAGCAGGGAAAGGATCCCTCATCTCGAGCTACGAGAGGGAAACGGGGCTCCTCTGGATGTGGGCGGGACCATCGTACTTCCTCTCGAGTGGAGACGGGTATGGCGGTGAACTTCTTGAGTTGCAGCAAGGGTGTGAAAGACCCTTTCGAAGTTCCAGAGGTTAGGTGTCATTAGTCTCCAGACGCCTCATCGGAAATAGGCCTCATCTCGCCTGGAAGGGAGAACTTCCTGGATTTTCTCGAGTTGCGGCAGGTGTTCTCGAGTGACGACGGGGACCTCAGGGACCCGCCCGGGTGGCCTCATGAGAGGCCAGTCCCCATGCGAGTTGCTAGGGGGCCTCTCTGGATTCCTCTCCCGTCGATACCGGGGCCAAAAACCTTGTGTGGTGTCAGGGCCGGGACCGAGGATTCCTCTCAGGGGTGACAAGGATCTTTGGGTACTTCTGGAGTCTCCCCAGGGGAGTCAGGCCTCCTCTCGAGTGGGGGCATGCACGTGCGCTTTCCTTCCAGGCTGTAGCAGCAATGTCACGCTTCCCGTCGCGTGGATCAAAGGATCTGTGGTTTTCCCTCGAGGCTTTCCCTCGAGGCTTTCCCACAGGGCTGTCCCACGTGCCACCGTGGTGTGAGTCGATCCTCGGCGTGAAAGATGAGCCAGTGCAGGGCAAAGAGGTTCCTCTGGAATGGACTGAGTCATCTGGGGGACTCTTGGAATGGTGGTACGACCATGAAGTTCCTCTCGCCTTTCCTGTTGAGAGTGCCTCCTCTTGAGATGCGACGGGAACGCCGGGAATTCTTTCCCGTTGAAAGCAGGGAAAGGATCCCTCATCTCGAGCTACGAGGGGGAAACGGGGCTCCTCTGGATGTGGGCGGGACCATCGTGCTTCCTCTCGAGTGGAGACGGGTATGGCGGTGAACTTCTTGAGTTGCAGCAAGGGTGTGAAAGACCCTTTCGAAGTTCCAGAGGTTAGGTGTCATTAGTCTCCAGACGCCTCATCGGAAATAGGACTCATCTCGCCTGCAAGGGAGAACTTCCTGGATTTTCTCGAGTTGCGGCAGGTGTTCTCGAGTTACGACGGGGACCTCAGGGACCCGCCCTGGTGGCCTCAGGAGAGGCCAGTCCCCATGCGAGTTGCTAGGGGGCCTCTCAGGATTCCTCTCCCGTCGATACCGGGGCCAAAAACCTTGTGTGGAGTCAGGGCCGGGACCGAGGATTCCTCTCAGGGGTGACATGGATCTTTGGGTACTTCTGGAGTCTCCCCAGGGGAGTCAGGCCTCCTCTCGAGTGGGGGCATGCACGTGCGCTTTCCCTCAAGGCTGTAGCAGCAATGTCACGCTTCCCGTCGCGTGGATCAAAGGATCTGTGGTTTTCCCTCGAGGCTTTCCCTCGAGGCTTTCCCACAGGGCTGTCCCACGTGCCACCGTGGTGTGAGTCGATCCTCGGCGTGAAAGATGAGCCAGTGCAGGGCAAAGAGGTTCCTCTGGAATGGACTGAGACATCTGGGGGAGTCTTGGAATGGTGATACGACCATGGAGTTCCTCTCGCCTTTCCTGTTGAGAGTGCCTCCTCTTGAGATGCAACGGGAACGCCGGGAATTCTTTCCCGTTGAAAGCAGGGAAAGGATCCCTCATCTCGAGCTCCGAGGGGGAAACGGGGCTCCTCTGGATGTGGGCGGGACCATCGTACTTCCTCTCGAGTGGAGACGGGTATGGCGGTGAACTTCTTGAGTTGCAGCAAGGGTGTGAAAGACCCTTTCGAAGTTCCAGAGGTTAGGTGTCATTAGTCTCCAGACGCCTCATCGGAAATAGGCCTCATCTCGCCTGCAAGGGAGAACTTCCTGGATTTTCTCGAGTTGCGGCAGGTGTTCTCGAGTTACGACGGGGACCTCAGGGACCCGCCCGGGTGGCCTCAAGAGAGGCCAGTCCCCATGCGAGTTGCTAGGGGGCCTCTCTGGATTCCTCTCCCGTCGATACCGGGGCCAAAAACCTTGTGTGGTGTCAGGGCCGGGACCGAGGATTCCTCTCAGGGGTGACAAGGATCTTTGGGTACTTCTGGAGTCTCCCCAGGGGAGTCAGGCCTCCTCTCGAGTGGGGGCATGCACGTGCGCTTTCCTTCCAGGCTGTAGCAGCAATGTCACGCTTCCCGTCGCGTGGATCAAAGGATCTGTGGTTTTCCCTCGAGGCTTTCCCTCGAGGCTTTCCCACAGGGCTGTCCCACGTGTCACCGTGGTGTGAGTCGATCCTCGGCGTGAAAGATGAGCCAGTGCAGGGCAAAGAGGTTCCTCTGGAATGGACTGAGTCATCTGGGGGACTCTTGGAATGGTGGTACGACCATGGAGTTCCTCTCGCCTTTCCTGTTGAGAGTGCCTCCTCTTGAGATGCGATGGGAACGCCGGGAATTCTTTCCCGTTGAAAGCAGGGAAAGGATCCCTCATCTCGAGCTACGAGGGGGAAACGGGGCTCCTCTGGATGTGGGCGGGACCATCGTGCTTCCTCTCGAGTGGAGACGGGTATGGCGGTGAACTTCTTGAGTTGCAGCAAGGGTGTGAAAGACCCTTTCGAAGTTCCAGAGGTTAGGTGTCATTAGTCTCCAGACGCCTCATCGGAAATAGGACTCATCTCGCCTGCAAGGGAGAACTTCCTGGATTTTCTCGAGTTGCGGCAGGTGTTCTCGAGTTACGACGGGGACCTCAGGGACCCGCCCTGGTTGCCTCAGGAGAGGCCAGTCCCCATGCGAGTTGCTAAGGGGCCTCTCGGGATTCCTCTCCCGTCGATACCGGGGCCAAAAACCTTGTGTGGAGTCAGGGCCGGAACCGAGGATTCCTCTCAGGGGTGACATGTATCTTTGGGTACTTCTGGAGTCTCCCCAGGGGAGTCAGGCCTCGTCTCGAGTGGGGGCATGCACGTGCGCTTTCCTTCCAGGCTGTAGCAGCAATGTCACGCTTCCCGTCGAGTGGATCAAAGGATCTGTGGTTTTCCCTCGAGGCTTTCCCTCGAGGCTTTCCCACAAGGCTGTCCCACGTGCCACCGTGGTGTGAGTCGATCCTCGGCGTGAAAGATGAGCCAGTGCAGGGCAAAGAGGTTCCTCTGGAATGGACTGAGACATCTGGGGGACTCTTGGAATGGTGGTACGACCATGGAGTTCCTCTCGCCTTTCCTGTTGAGAGTGCCTCCTCTTGAGATGCGACGGGAACGCTGGGAATTCTTTCCCGTTGAAAGCAGGGAAAGGATCCCTCATCTCGAGCTACGAGGGGGAAACGGGGCTCCTCTGGATGTGGGCGGGACCATCGTGCTTCCTCTCGAGTGGAGACGGGTATGGCGGTGAACTTCTTGAGTTGCAGCAAGGGTGTGAAAGACCCTTTCGAAGTTCCAGAGTTTAGGTGTCATTAGTCTCCAGACGCCTCATCGGAAATAGGCCACATGTCGCCTGGAAGGGAGAACTTCCTGGATTTTCTCGAGTTGCGGCAGGTGTTCTCGAGTTACGACGGGGACCTCAGGGAACCGCCCTGGTGGCCTCAGGAGAGGCCAGTCCCCATGCAATTTGCTAGGGGGCCTTTCGGGATTCCTCTCCCGTCGATACCGGGGCCAAAAACCTTGTGTGGAGTCAGGCCCGGAACCAAGGATTCCTCTCAGGGGCTGACATGGATCTTTGGGTACTTCTGGAGTCTCCCCAGGGGAGTCAGGCCTCGTCTCGAGTGGGGGCATGCACGTGCGCTTTCCTTCCAGGCTGTAGCAGCAATGTCACGCTTCCCGTCGCGTGGATCAAAGAATCTGTGGTTTTCCCTCGAGGCTTTCCCACAGGGCTGTCCCACGTGCCACCGTGGTGTGAGTCTATCCTCGGCGTGAAAGATGAGCCAGTGCAGGGCAAAGAGGTTCCTCTGGAATGGACTGAGACATCTGGGGGACTCTTGGAATGGTGGTACGACCATGGAGTTCCTCTCGCCTTTCTGTTGAGAGTGCCTCCTCTTGAGATGCGACGGGAACGCCGGGAATTCTTTCCCATTGAAAGCAGGGAAAGGATCCCTCATCTCGAGCTACGAGGGGGAAACGGGGCTCCTCTGGATGTGGGCGGGACCATCGTGCTTCCTCTCGAGTGGAGACGGGTATGGCGGTGAACTTCTTGAGTTGCAGCAAGGGTGTGAAAGACCCTTTCGAAGTTCCAGAGGTTAGGTGTCATTAGTCTCCAGACGCCTCATCGGAAATAGGCCTCATCTCGCCTGCAAGGGAGAACTTCCTGGATTTTCTCGAGTTGCGGCAGGTGTTCTCGAGTTACGACGGGGACCTCAGGGACCCGCCCTGGTTGCCTCAGGAGAGGCCAGTCCCCATGCGAGTTGATAGGGGGCCTCTCGGGATTCCTCTCCCGTCGATACCGGGGCCAAAAATCTTGTGTGGAGTCAGGGCCGGAACCGAGGATTACTCTCAGGGGTGACATGTATCTTTGGGTACTTCTGGAGTCTCCCCAGGGGAGTCAGGACTCGTCTCGAGTGGGGGCATGCACGTGCGCTTTCCTTCTAGGCTGCAGCAGCAATGTCACGCTTCCCGTCGCGTGGATCAAAGGATCTGTGGTTTTCCCTCGAGGCTTTCCCTCGAGGCTTTCCCACAAGGCTTTCCCACGTGCCACCGTTGTGTGAGTCGATCCTCGGCGTGAAAGATGAGCCAGTGCAGGGCAAAAGGTTCCTCTGGAATGGACTGAGACATCTGGGGGACTCTTGGAATGGTGGTACGATCATGGAGTTCCTCTCGCCTTTCCTGTTGAGAGTGCCTCCTCTTGAGATGCGATGGGAACGCTGGGAATTCTTTCCCGTTGAAAGCAGGGAAAGGATCCCTCATCTCGAGCTACGAGGGGGAAACGGGGCTCCTCTGGATGTGGGCGGGACCATCGTGCTTCCTCTCGAGTGGAGACGGGTATGGCGGTGAACTTCTTGAGTTGCAGCAAGGGTGTGAAAGACCCTTTCGAAGTTCCAGAGTTTAGGTGTCATTAGTCTCCAGACGCCTCATCGGAAATAGGCCTCATCTCGCCTGGAAGGGAGAACTTCCTGGATTTTCTCGAGTTGCGGCAGGTGTTCTCGAGTTACGACGGGGACCTCAGGGACCCGCCCTGGCGGCCTCAGGAGAGGCCAGTCCCCATGCGAGTTGATAGGGGGCCTCTCGGGATTCCTCTCCCGTCGATACCGGGGCCAAAAACCTTGTGTGGAGTCAGGGCCGGGACCGAGGATTCCTCTCAGGGGCTGACATGGATCTTTGGGTACTTCTGGAGTCTCCCCACGGGAGTCAGGCCTCGTCTCGAGTGGGGGCATGCACGTGCGCTTTCCTTCCAGGCTGTAGCAGCAATGTCACGATTCCCGTCGCATTTATCAAAGGATCTGTGGCTTTCCCTCGAGGCTTTCCCTCGAGGCTTTCCCACAGGGCTGTCCCACGTGCCACCGTGTTGTGAGTCGATCCTCGGCGTGAAAGATGAGCCAGTGCAGGGCAAAGAGTTTCCTCTGGAATGGACTGAGACATCTGGGGGAGTCTTGGAATGGTGGTACGACCATGGAGTTCCTCTCGCCTTTCCTGTTGAGAGTGCCTCCTCTTGAGATGCGACGGGAACGCCGGGAATTCTTTCCCGTTGAAAGCAGGGAAAGGATCCCTCATCTCGAGCTACGAGTGGGAAACGGGGCTCCTCTGGATGTGCGGGGACCATCGTGCTTCCTCTCGAGTGGAGACGGGTATGGCGAAGAATTTCTTGAGTTGCAGCAAGGGTGTGAAAGACCCTTTCGAAGTTCCAGAGGTTAGGTGTCATTAGACTCCAGACGCCTCATCGGAAATAGGCCTCATCTCGCCTGGAAGGGAGAACTTCCTGGATTTTCTCGAGTTGCGGCAGGTGTTCTCGAGTTACGACGGGGACGTCAGGGACCCGCCCTTCTGGCCTCAGGAGAGGCCACTCCCCTTGCGAGTTGCTAGGCGGCCTCTCGGGATTCCTCTTCCGTCGATACCGGGGCCAAAAACCTTGTGTGGAGTCAGGGCCGGAACCGAGAATTCCTCTCAGGGGTGACATGTATCTTTGGGTACTTCTGGAGTCTCCCCAGGGGAGTCAGGCCTCGTCTCGAGTGGGGGCATGCACGTGCGCTTTCCTTCCAGGCTGTAGCAGCAATGTCACGCTTCCCGTCGAGTGGATCAAAGGATCTGTGGTTTTCCCTCGAGGCTTTCCCTCGAGGCTTTCCCACAAGGCTGTCCCACGTGCCACCGTGGTGTGAGTCGATCCTCGGCGTGAAAGATGAGCCAGTGCAGGGCAAAGAGGTTCCTCTGGAATGGACTGAGACATCTGGGGGACTCTTGGAATGGTGGTACGACCATGGAGTTCCTCTCGCCTTTCCTGTTGAGAGTGCCTCCTCTTGAGATGCGACGGGAACGCTGGGAATTCTTTCCCGTTGAAAGCAGGGAAAGGATCCCTCATCTCGAGCTACGAGGGGGAAACGGGGCTCCTCTGGATGTGGGCAGGACCATCGTGCTTCCTCTCGAGTGGAGACGGGTATGGCGGTGTACTTCTTGAGTTGCAGCAAGGGTGTGAAAGACCCTTTCGAAATTCCAGAGGTTAGGTGTCATTAGTCTCCAGACGCCTCATCGGAAATAGGCCTCATCTCACCTGGAAGGGAGAACTTCCTGGATTTTCTCGAGTTGTGGCAGGTGTTCTCGAGTTACGACGGGGACCTCAGGGACCCGCCCTGGTGGCCTCAGGAGAGGCCAGTCCCCATGCGAGTTGCTAGGGGGCCTCTCGGGATTCCTCTCCCGTCGATACCGGGGCCAATAACCTTGTGTGGAGTCAGGGCCCTAACCGAGGATTCCTCTCAGGGGCTGACATGGATCTTTGAGTACTTCTGGAGTCTCCCCAGGGGAGTCAGGCCTCGTCTCGAGTGGGGGCATGCACGTGCGCTTTCCTTCCAGACTGTAGCAGCAATGTCACACTTCCCGTCGCGTGGATCAAAGGATCTGTGGTTTTCCCTCGAGGCTTTCCCTCGAGGCTTTCCCACAGGGCTGTCCCACGTGCCACCGTGGTGTGAGTCGATCCTCGGCGTGAAAGATGAGCCAGTGCAGGGCAAAGAGGTTCCTCTGGAATGGACTGAGACATCTGGGGGACTCTTGGAATGGTGGTACGACCATGGAGTTCCTCTCGCCTTTCCTGTTGAGAGTGCCTCCTCTTGAGATGCGACGGGAACGCCGGGAATTCTTTCCCGTTGAAAGCAGGGAAAGGATCCCTCATCTCGAGCTCCGAGGGGGAAACGGGGCTCCTCTGGATGTGGGCGGGACCATCGTGCTTCCTCTCGAGTGGAGACGGGTATAGCAGTGAACTTCTTGAGTTGCAGCAAGGGTGTGAAAGACCCTTTCGAAGTTCCAGAGGTTAGGTGTCATTAGTCTCCAGACGCCTCATCGGAAATAGGCCTCATCTCGCCTGGAAGGGAGAACTTCCTGGATTTTCTCGAGTTGCGGCAGGTGTTCTCGAGTTACGACGGGGACCTCAGGGACCCGCCCTGGTGGCCTCAGGAGAGGCCAGTCCCCATGCGAGTTGCTAGGGGGCCTCTCGGGATTCCTCTCCCGTCGATACCGGGGCCAAAAACCTTGTGTGGAGTCAGGGCCGGGACCGAGGATTCCTCTCATGGGTGACATGGATCTTTGGGTACTTCTGGAGTCTCCCCAGGGGAGTCAGGCCTCCTCTCGAGTGGGGGCATGCACGTGCGCTTTCCTTCCAGGCTGTAGCAGCAATGTCACGCTTCCCGTCGCGTGGATCAAAGGATCTGTGGTTTTCCCTCGAGGCTTTCCCTCGAGGCTTTCCCACAGGGCTGTCCCACGTGCCACCGTGGTGTGAGTCGATCCTCGGCGTGAAAGATGAGCCAGTGCAGGGCAAAGAGGTTCCTCTGGAATGGACTGAGACATCTGGGGGAGTCTTGGAATGGTGATACGACCATGGAGTTCCTCTCGCCTTTCCTGTTGAGAGTGCCTCCTCTTGAGATGCGACGGGAACGCCGGGAATTCTTTCCCGTTGAAAGCAGGGAAAGGATCCCTCATCTCGAGCTACGAGAGGGAAACGGGGCTCCTCTGGATGTGGGCGGGACCATCGTACTTCCTCTCGAGTGGAGACGGGTATGGCGGTGAACTTCTTGAGTTGCAGCAAGGGTGTGAAAGACCCTTTCGAAGTTCCAGAGGTTAGGTGTCATTAGTCTCCAGACGCCTCATCGGAAATAGGCCTCATCTCGCCTGGAAGGGAGAACTTCCTGGATTTTCTCGAGTTGCGGCAGGTGTTCTCGAGTGACGACGGGGACCTCAGGGACCCGCCCGGGTGGCCTCATGAGAGGCCAGTCCCCATGCGAGTTGCTAGGGGGCCTCTCTGGATTCCTCTCCCGTCGATACCGGGGCCAAAAACCTTGTGTGGTGTCAGGGCCGGGACCGAGGATTCCTCTCAGGGGTGACAAGGATCTTTGGGTACTTCTGGAGTCTCCCCAGGGGAGTCAGGCCTCCTCTCGAGTGGGGGCATGCACGTGCGCTTTCCTTCCAGGCTGTAGCAGCAATGTCACGCTTCCCGTCGCGTGGATCAAAGGATCTGTGGTTTTCCCTCGAGGCTTTCCCTCGAGGCTTTCCCACAGGGCTGTCCCACGTGCCACCGTGGTGTGAGTCGATCCTCGGCGTGAAAGATGAGCCAGTGCAGGGCAAAGAGGTTCCTCTGGAATGGACTGAGTCATCTGGGGGACTCTTGGAATGGTGGTACGACCATGGAGTTCCTCTCGCCTTTCCTGTTGAGAGTGCCTCCTCTTGAGATGCGACGGGAACGCCGGGAATTCTTTCCCGTTGAAAGCAGGGAAAGGATCCCTCATCTCGAGCTACGAGGGGGAAACGGGGCTCCTCTGGATGTGGGCGGGACCATCGTGCTTCCTCTCGAGTGGAGACGGGTATGGCGGTGAACTTCTTGAGTTGCAGCAAGGGTGTGAAAGACCCTTTCGAAGTTCCAGAGGTTAGGTGTCATTAGTCTCCAGACGCCTCATCGGAAATAGGACTCATCTCGCCTGCAAGGGAGAACTTCCTGGATTTTCTCGAGTTGCGGCAGGTGTTCTCGAGTTACGACGGGGACCTCAGGGACCCGCCCTGGTGGCCTCAGGAGAGGCCAGTCCCCATGCGAGTTGCTAGGGGGCCTCTCAGGATTCCTCTCCCGTCGATACCGGGGCCAAAAACCTTGTGTGGAGTCAGGGCCGGGACCGAGGATTCCTCTCAGGGGTGACATGGATCTTTGGGTACTTCTGGAGTCTCCCCAGGGGAGTCAGGCCTCCTCTCGAGTGGGGGAATGCACGTGCGCTTTCCCTCAAGGCTGTAGCAGCAATGTCACGCTTCCCGTCGCGTGGATCAAAGGATCTGTGGTTTTCCCTCGAGGCTTTCCCTCGAGGCTTTCCCACAGGGCTGTCCCACGTGCCACCGTGGTGTGAGTCGATCCTCGGCGTGAAAGATGAGCCAGTGCAGGGCAAAGAGGTTCCTCTGGAATGGACTGAGACATCTGGGGGAGTCTTGGAATGGTGATACGACCATGGAGTTCCTCTCGCCTTTCCTGTTGAGAGTGCCTCCTCTTGAGATGCGACGGGAACGCCGGGAATTCTTTCCCGTTGAAAGCAGGGAAAGGATCCCTCATCTCGAGCTCCGAGGGGGAAACGGGGCTCCTCTGGATGTGGGCGGGACCATCGTACTTCCTCTCGAGTGGAGACGGGTATGGCGGTGAACTTCTTGAGTTGCAGCAAGGGTGTGAAAGACCCTTTCGAAGTTCCAGAGGTTAGGTGTCATTAGTCTCCAGACGCCTCATCGGAAATAGGCCTCATCTCGCCTGCAAGGGAGAACTTCCTGGATTTTCTCGAGTTGCGGCAGGTGTTCTCGAGTTACGACGGGGACCTCAGGGACCCGCCCGGGTGGCCTCAAGAGAGGCCAGTCCCCATGCGAGTTGCTAGGGGGCCTCTCTGGATTCCTCTCCCGTCGATACCGGGGCCAAAAACCTTGTGTGGTGTCAGGGCCGGGACCGAGGATTCCTCTCAGGGGTGACAAGGATCTTTGGGTACTTCTGGAGTCTCCCCAGGGGAGTCAGGCCTCCTCTCGAGTGGGGGCATGCACGTGCGCTTTCCTTCCAGGCTGTAGCAGCAATGTCACGCTTCCCGTCGCGTGGATCAAAGGATCTGTGGTTTTCCCTCGAGGCTTTCCCTCGAGGCTTTCCCACAGGGCTGTCCCACGTGCCACCGTGGTGTGAGTCGATCCTCGGCGTGAAAGATGAGCCAGTGCAGGGCAAAGAGGTTCCTCTGGAATGGACTGAGTCATCTGGGGGACTCTTGGAATGGTGGTACGACCATGGAGTTCCTCTCGCCTTTCCTGTTGAGAGTGCCTCCTCTTGAGATGCGATGGGAACGCCGGGAATTCTTTCCCGTTGAAAGCAGGGAAAGGATCCCTCATCTCGAGCTACGAGGGGGAAACGGGGCTCCTCTGGATGTGGGCGGGACCATCGTGCTTCCTCTCGAGTGGAGACGGGTATGGCGGTGAACTTCTTGAGTTGCAGCAAGGGTGTGAAAGACCCTTTCGAAGTTCCAGAGGTTAGGTGTCATTAGTCTCCAGACGCCTCATCGGAAATAGGACTCATCTCGCCTGCAAGGGAGAACTTCCTGGATTTTCTCGAGTTGCGGCAGGTGTTCTCGAGTTACGACGGGGACCTCAGGGACCCGCCCTGGTTGCCTCAGGAGAGGCCAGTCCCCATGCGAGTTGCTAAGGGGCCTCTCGGGATTCCTCTCCCGTCGATACCGGGGCCAAAAACCTTGTGTGGATTCAGGGCCGGAACCGAGGATTCCTCTCAGGGGTGACATGTATCTTTGGGTACTTCTGGAGTCTCCCCAGGGGAGTCAGGCCTCGTCTCGAGTGGGGGCATGCACGTGCGCTTTCCTTCCAGGCTGTAGCAGCAATGTCACGCTTCCCGTCGAGTGGATCAAAGGATCTGTGGTTTTCCCTCGAGGCTTTCCCTCGAGGCTTTCCCACAAGGCTGTCCCACGTGCCACCGTGGTGTGAGTCGATCCTCGGCGTGAAAGATGAGCCAGTGCAGGGCAAAGAGGTTCCTCTGGAATGGACTGAGACATCTGGGGGACTCTTGGATTGGTGGTACGACCATGGAGTTCCTCTCGCCTTTCCTGTTGAGAGTGCCTCCTCTTGAGATGCGACGGGAACGCTGGGAATTCTTTCCCGTTGAAAGCAGGGAAAGGATCCCTCATCTCGAGCTACGAGGGGGAAACGGGGCTCCTCTGGATGTGGGCGGGACCATCGTGCTTCCTCTCGAGTGGAGACGGGTATGGCGGTGTACTTCTTGAGTTGCAGCAAGGGTGTGAAAGACCCTTTCGAAATTCCAGAGGTTAGGTGTCATTAGTCTCCAGACGCCTCATCGGAAATAGGCCTCATCTCACCTGGAAGGGAGAACTTCCTGGATTTTCTCGAGTTGCGGCAGGTGTTCTCGAGTTACGACGGGGACCTCAGGGACCCGCCCTGGTGGCCTCAGGAGAGGCCAGTCCCCATGCGAGTTGCTAGGGGGCCTCTCGGGATTCCTCTCCCGTCGATACCGGGGCCAAAAACCTTGTGTGGAGTCAGGGCCGGGACCGAGGATTCCTCTCAGGGGTGACATGGATCTTTGGGTACTTCTGGAGTCTCCCCAGGGGAGTCAGGCCTCCTCTCGAGTGGGGGCATGCACGTGCGCTTTCCTTCCAGGCTGTAGCAGCAATGTCACGCTTCCCGTCGCGTGGATCAAAGGATCTGTGGTTTTCCCTCGAGGCTTTCCCTCGAGGCTTTCCCACAGGGCTGTCCCACGTGCCACCGTGGTGTGAGTCGATCCTCGGCGTGAAAGATGAGCCAGTGCAGGGCAAAGAGCTTCCTCTGGAATGGACTGAGACATCTGGGGGAGTCTTGGAATGGTGATACGACCATGGAGTTCCTCTCGCCTTTCCTGTTGAGAGTGCCTCCTCTTGAGATGCGACGGGAACGCCGGGAATTCTTTCCCGTTGAAAGCAGGGAAAGGATCCCTCATCTCGAGCTACGAGGGGGAAACGGGGCTCCTCTGGATGTGGGCGGGACCATCGTACTTCCTCTCGAGTGGAGACGGGTATGGCGGTGAACTTCTTGAGTTGCAGCAAGGGTGTGAAAGACCCTTTCGAAGTTCCAGAGGTTAGGTGTCATTAGTCTCCAGACGCCTCATGGGAAATAGGCCTCATCTCGCCTGGAAGGGAGAACTTCCTGGATTTTCTCGAGTTGCGGCAGGTGTTCTCGAGTTACGACGGGGACCTCAGCGACCCGCCCTGGTGGCCTCAGGAGAGGCCAGTCCCCATGCGAGTTGCTAGGGGGCCTCTCGGGATTCCTCTCCCGTCGATACCGGGGCCAAAAACCTTGTGTGGAGTCAGGGCCGGGACCGAGGATTCCTCTCAGGGGTGACATGGATCTTTGGGTACTTCTGGAGTCTCCCCAGGGGAGTCAGGCCTCCTCTCGAGTGGGGGCATGCACGTGCGCTTTCCTTCCAGGCTGTAGCAGCAATGTCACGCTTCCCGTCGCGTGGATCAAAGGATCTGTGGTTTTCCCTCGAGGCTTTCCCTCGAGGCTTTCCCACAGGGCTGTCCCACGTGCCACCGTGGTGTGAGTCGATCCTCGGCGTGAAAGATGAGCCAGTGCAGGGCAAAGAGGTTCCTCTGGAATGGACTGAGACATCTGGGGGAGTCTTGGAATGGTGATACGACCATGGAGTTCCTCTCGCCTTTCCTGTTGAGAGTGCCTCCTCTTGAGATGCGACGGGAACGCCGGGAATTCTTTCCCGTTGAAAGCAGGGAAAGGATCCCTCATCTCGAGCTACGAGAGGGAAACGGGGCTCCTCTGGATGTGGGCGGGACCATCGTACTTCCTCTCGAGTGGAGACGGGTATGGCGGTGAACTTCTTGAGTTGCAGCAAGGGTGTGAAAGACCCTTTCGAAGTTCCAGAGGTTAGGTGTCATTAGTCTCCAGACGCCTCATCGGAAATAGGCCTCATCTCGCCTGGAAGGGAGAACTTCCTGGATTTTCTCGAGTTGCGGCAGGTGTTCTCGAGTGACGACGGGGACCTCAGGGACCCGCCCGGGTGGCCTCATGAGAGGCCAGTCCCCATGCGAGTTGCTAGGGGGCCTCTCTGGATTCCTCTCCCGTCGATACCGGGGCCAAAAACCTTGTGTGGTGTCAGGGCCGGGACCGAGGATTCCTCTCAGGGGTGACAAGGATCTTTGGGTACTTCTGGAGTCTCCCCAGGGGAGTCAGGCCTCCTCTCGAGTGGGGGCATGCACGTGCGCTTTCCTTCCAGGCTGTAGCAGCAATGTCACGCTTCCCGTCGCGTGGATCAAAGGATCTGTGGTTTTCCCTCGAGGCTTTCCCTCGAGGCTTTCCCACAGGGCTGTCCCACGTGCCACCGTGGTGTGAGTCGATCCTCGGCGTGAAAGATGAGCCAGTGCAGGGCAAAGAGGTTCCTCTGGAATGGACTGAGTCATCTGGGGGACTCTTGGAATGGTGGTACGACCATGGAGTTCCTCTCGCCTTTCCTGTTGAGAGTGCCTCCTCTTGAGATGCGACGGGAACGCCGGGAATTCTTTCCCGTTGAAAGCAGGGAAAGGATCCCTCATCTCGAGCTACGAGGGGGAAACGGGGCTCCTCTGGATGTGGGCGGGACCATCGTGCTTCCTCTCGAGTGGAGACGGGTATGGCGGTGAACTTCTTGAGTTGCAGCAAGGGTGTGAAAGACCCTTTCGAAGTTCCAGAGGTTAGGTGTCATTAGTCTCCAGACGCCTCATCGGAAATAGGACTCATCTCGCCTGCAAGGGAGAACTTCCTGGATTTTCTCGAGTTGCGGCAGGTGTTCTCGAGTTACGACGGGGACCTCAGGGACCCGCCCGGGTGGCCTCAGGAGAGGCCAGTCCCCATGCGAGTTGCTAGGGGGCCTCTCAGTATTCCTCTCCCGTCGATACCGGGGCCAAAAACCTTGTGTGGAGTCAGGGCCGGGACCGAGGATTCCTCTCAGGGGTGACATGGATCTTTGGGTACTTCTGGAGTCTCCCCAGGGGAGTCAGGCCTCCTCTCGAGTGGGGGCATGCACGTGCGCTTTCCCTCAAGGCTGTAGCAGCAATGTCACGCTTCCCGTCGCGTGGATCAAAGGATCTGTGGTTTTCCCTCGAGGCTTTCCCTCGAGGCTTTCCCACAGGGCTGTCCCACGTGCCACCGTGGTGTGAGTCGATCCGCGGCGTGAAAGATGAGCCAGTGCAGGGCAAAGAGGTTCCTCTGGAATGGACTGAGACATCTGGGGGAGTCTTGGAATGGTGATACGACCATGGAGTTCCTCTCGCCTTTCCTGTTGAGAGTGCCTCCTCTTGAGATGCGACGGGAACGCCGGGAATTCTTTCCCGTTGAAAGCAGGGAAAGGATCCCTCATCTCGAGCTCCGAGGGGGAAACGGGGCTCCTCTGGATGTGGGCGGGACCATCGTACTTCCTCTCGAGTGGAGACGGGTATGGCGGTGAACTTCTTGAGTTGCAGCAAGGGTGTGAAAGACCCTTTCGAAGTTCCAGAGGTTAGGTGTCATTAGTCTCCAGACGCCTCATCGGAAATAGGCCTCATCTCGCCTGCAAGGGAGAACTTCCTGGATTTTCTCGAGTTGCGGCAGGTGTTCTCGAGTTACGACGGGGACCTCAGGGACCCGCCCGGGTGGCCTCAAGAGAGGCCAGTCCCCATGCGAGTTGCTAGGGGGCCTCTCTGGATTCCTCTCCCGTCGATACCGGGGCCAAAAACCTTGTGTGGTGTCAGGGCCGGGACCGAGGATTCCTCTCAGGGGTGACAAGGATCTTTGGGTACTTCTGGAGTCTCCCCAGGGGAGTCAGGCCTCCTCTCGAGTGGGGGCATGCACGTGCGCTTTCCTTCCAGGCTGTAGCAGCAATGTCACGCTTCCCGTCGCGTGGATCAAAGGATCTGTGGTTTTCCCTCGAGGCTTTCCCTCGAGGCTTTCCCACAGGGCTGTCCCACGTGCCACCGTGGTGTGAGTCGATCCTCGGCGTGAAAGATGAGCCAGTGCAGGGCAAAGAGGTTCCTCTGGAATGGACTGAGTCATCTGGGGGACTCTTGGAATGGTGGTACGACCATGGAGTTCCTCTCGCCTTTCCTGTTGAGAGTGCCTCCTCTTGAGATGCGATGGGAACGCCGGGAATTCTTTCCCGTTGAAAGCAGGGAAAGGATCCCTCATCTCGAGCTACGAGGGGGAAACGGGGCTCCTCTGGATGTGGGCGGGACCATCGTGCTTCCTCTCGAGTGGAGACGGGTATGGCGGTGAACTTCTTGAGTTGCAGCAAGGGTGTGAAAGACCCTTTCGAAGTTCCAGAGGTTAGGTGTCATTAGTCTCCAGACGCCTCATCGGAAATAGGACTCATCTCGCCTGCAAGGGAGAACTTCCTGGATTTTCTCGAGTTGCGGCAGGTGTTCTCGAGTTACGACGGGGACCTCAGGGACCCGCCCTGGTTGCCTCAGGAGAGGCCAGTCCCCATGCGAGTTGCTAAGGGGCCTCTCGGGATTCCTCTCCCGTCGATACCGGGGCCAAAAACCTTGTGTGGAGTCAGGGCCGGAACCGAGGATTCCTCTCAGGGGTGACATGTATCTTTGGGTACTTCTGGAGTCTCCCCAGGGGAGTCAGGCCTCGTCTCGAGTGGGGGCATGCACGTGCGCTTTCCTTCCAGGCTGTAGCAGCAATGTCACGCTTCCCGTCGCGTGGATCAAAGAATCTGTGGTTTTCCCTCGAGGCTTTCCCACAGGGCTGTCCCACGTGCCACCGTGGTGTGAGTCTATCCTCGGCGTGAAAGATGAGCCAGTGCAGGGCAAAGAGGTTCCTCTGGAATGGACTGAGACATCTGGGGGACTCTTGGAATGGTGGTATGACCATGGAGTTCCTCTCGCCTTTCCTGTTGAGAGTGCCTCCTCTTGAGATGCGACGGGAACGCCGGGAATTCTTTCCCATTGAAAGCAGGGAAAGGATCCCTCATCTCGAGCTACGAGGGGGAAACGGGGCTCCTCTGGATGTGGGCGGGACCATCGTGCTTCCTCTCGAGTGGAGACGGGTATGGCGGTGAACTTCTTGAGTTGCAGCAAGGGTGTGAAAGACCCTTTCGAAGTTCCAGAGGTTAGGTGTCATTAGTCTCCAGACGCCTCATCGGAAATAGGCCTCATCTCGCCTGCAAGGGAGAACTTCCTGGATTTTCTCGAGTTGCGGCAGGTGTTCTCGAGTTACGACGGGGACCTCAGGGACCCGCCCTGGTTGCCTCAGGAGAGGCCAGTCCCCATGCGAGTTGATAGGGGGCCTCTCGGGATTCCTCTCCCGTCGATACCGGGGCCAAAAACCTTGTGTGGAGTCAGGGCCGGAACCGAGGATTACTCTCAGGGGTGACATGTATCTTTGGGTACTTCTGGAGTCTCCCCAGGGGAGTCAGGACTCGTCTCGAGTGGGGGCATGCACGTGCGCTTTCCTTCTAGGCTGCAGCAGCAATGTCACGCTTCCCGTCGCGTGGATCAAAGGATCTGTGGTTTTCCCTCGAGGCTTTCCCTCGAGGCTTTCCCACAAGGCTTTCCCACGTGCCACCGTTGTGTGAGTCGATCCTCGGCGTGAAAGATGAGCCAGTGCAGGGCAAAAGGTTCCTCTGGAATGGACTGAGACATCTGGGGGACTCTTGGAATGGTGGTACGATCATGGAGTTCCTCTCGCCTTTCCTGTTGAGAGTGCCTCCTCTTGAGATGCGATGGGAACGCTGGGAATTCTTTCCCGTTGAAAGCAGGGAAAGGATCCCTCATCTCGAGCTACGAGGGGGAAACGGGGCTCCTCTGGATGTGGGGGGACCATCGTGCTTCCTCTCGAGTGGAGACGGGTATGGCGAAGAATTTCTTGAGTTGCAGCAAGGGTGTGAAAGACCCTTTCGAAGTTCCAGAGGTTAGGTGTCATTAGACTCCAGACGCCTCATCGGAAATAGGCCTCATCTCGCCTGGAAGGGAGAACCTCCTGGATTTTCTCGAGTTGCGGCAGGTGTTCTCGAGTTACGACGGGGACGTCAGGGACCCGCCCTTCTGGCCTCAGGAGAGGCCACTCCCCTTGCGAGTTGCTAGGCGGCCTCTCGGGATTCCTCTTCCGTCGATACCGGGGCCAAAAACCTTGTGTGGAGTCAGGGCCGGAACCGAGAATTCCTCTCAGGGGTGACATGGAACTTTGGGTATCTCTGGAGTCTCCCCAGGGGAGTCAGGCCTCGTCTCGAGTGGGGGCATGCACGTGCGCTTTCCTTCCAGGCTGTAGCAGCAATGTCACGCTTCCCGTCGAGTGGATCAAAGGATCTGTGGTTTTCCCTCGAGGCTTTCCCTCGAGGCTTTCCCACAAGGCTATCCCACGTGCCACCGTGGTGTGAGTCGATCCTCGGCGTGAAAGATGAGCCAGTGCAGGGCAAAGAGGTTCCTCTGGAATGGACTGAGACATCTGGGGGACTCTTGGAATGGTGGTACGACCATGGAGTTCCTCTCGCCTTTCCTGTTGAGAGTGCCTCCTCTTGAGATGCGACGGGAACGCTGGGAATTCTTTCCCGTTGAAAGCAGGGAAAGGATCCCTCATCTCGAGCTACGAGTGGGAAACGGGGCTCCTCTGGATGTGGGCAGGACCATCGTGCTTCCTCTCGAGTGGAGACGGGTATGGCGGTGTACTTCTTGAGTTGCAGCAAGGGTGTGAAAGACCCTTTCGAAATTCCAGAGGTTAGGTGTCATTAGTCTCCAGACGCCTCATCGGAAATAGGCCTCATCTCACCTGGAAGGGAGAACTTCCTGGATTTTCTCGAGTTGTGGCAGGTGTTCTCGAGTTACGACGGGGACCTCAGGGACCCGCCCTGGTGGCCTCAGGAGAGGCCAGTCCCCATGCGAGTTGCTAGGGGGCCTCTCGGGATTCCTCTCCCGTCGATACCGGGGCCAATAACCTTGTGTGGAGTCAGGGCCCTAACCGAGGATTCCTCTCAGGGGCTGACATGGATCTTTGAGTACTTCTGGAGTCTCCCCAGGGGAGTCAGGCCTCGTCTCGAGTGGGGGCATGCACGTGCGCTTTCCTTCCAGACTGTAGCAGCAATGTCACACTTCCCGTCGCGTGGATCAAAGGATCTGTGGTTTTCCCTCGAGGCTTTCCCTCGAGGCTTTCCCACAGGGCTGTCCCACGTGCCACCGTGGTGTGAGTCGATCCTCGGCGTGAAAGATGAGCCAGTGCAGGGCAAAGAGGTTCCTCTGGAATGGACTGAGACATCTGGGGGACTCTTGGAATGGTGGTACGACCATGGAGTTCCTCTCGCCTTTCCTGTTGAGAGTGCCTCCTCTTGAGATGCGACGGGAACGCCGGGAATTCTTTCCCGTTGAAAGCAGGGAAAGGATCCCTCATCTCGAGCTCCGAGGGGGAAACGGGGCTCCTCTGGATGTGGGCGGGACCATCGTGCTTCCTCTCGAGTGGAGACGGGTATAGCGGTGAACTTCTTGAGTTGCAGCAAGGGTGTGAAAGACCCTTTCGAAGTTCCAGAGGTTAGGTGTCATTAGTCTCCAGACGCCTCATCGGAAATAGGCCTCATCTCGCCTGGAAGGGAGAACTTCCTGGATTTTCTCGAGTTGCGGCAGGTGTTCTCGAGTTACGACGGGGACCTCAGGGACCCGCCCTGGTGGCCTCAGGAGAGGCCAGTCCCCATGCGAGTTGCTAGGGGGCCTCTCGGGATTCCTCTCCCGTCGATACCGGGGCCAAAAACCTTGTGTGGAGTCAGGGCCGGGACCGAGGATTCCTCTCAGGGGTGACATGGATCTTTGGGTACTTCTGGAGTCTCCCCAGGGGAGTCAGGCCTCCTCTCGAGTGGGGGCATGCACGTGCGCTTTCCTTCCAGGCTGTAGCAGCAATGTCACGCTTCCCGTCGCGTGGATCAAAGGATCTGTGGTTTTCCCTCGAGGCTTTCCCTCGAGGCTTTCCCACAGGGCTGTCCCACGTGCCACCGTGGTGTGAGTCGATCCTCGGCGTGAAAGATGAGCCAGTGCAGGGCAAAGAGGTTCCTCTGGAATGGACTGAGACATCTGGGGGAGTCTTGGAATGGTGATACGACCATGGAGTTCCTCTCGCCTTTCCTGTTGAGAGTGCCTCCTCTTGAGATGCGACGGGAACGCCGGGAATTCTTTCCCGTTGAAAGCAGGGAAAGGATCCCTCATCTCGAGCTACGAGAGGGAAACGGGGCTCCTCTGGATGTGGGCGGGACCATCGTACTTCCTCTCGAGTGGAGACGGGTATGGCGGTGAACTTCTTGAGTTGCAGCAAGGGTGTGAAAGACCCTTTCGAAGTTCCAGAGGTTAGGTGTCATTAGTCTCCAGACGCCTCATCGGAAATAGGCCTCATCTCGCCTGGAAGGGAGAACTTCCTGGATTTTCTCGAGTTGCGGCAGGTGTTCTCGAGTGACGACGGGGACCTCAGGGACCCGCCCGGGTGGCCTCATGAGAGGCCAGTCCCCATGCGAGTTGCTAGGGGGCCTCTCTGGATTCCTCTCCCGTCGATACCGGGGCCAAAAACCTTGTGTGGTGTCAGGGCCAGGACCGAGGATTCCTCTCAGGGGTGACAAGGATCTTTGGGTACTTCTGGAGTCTCCCCAGGGGAGTCAGGCCTCCTCTCGAGTGGGGGCATGCACGTGCGCTTTCCTTCCAGGCTGTAGCAGCAATGTCACGCTTCCCGTCGCGTGGATCAAAGGATCTGTGGTTTTCCCTCGAGGCTTTCCCTCGAGGCTTTCCCACAGGGCTGTCCCACGTGCCACCGTGGTGTGAGTCGATCCTCGGCGTGAAAGATGAGCCAGTGCAGGGCAAAGAGGTTCCTCTGGAATGGACTGAGTCATCTGGGGGACTCTTGGAATGGTGGTACGACCATGGAGTTCCTCTCGCCTTTCCTGTTGAGAGTGCCTCCTCTTGAGATGCGACGGGAACGCCGGGAATTCTTTCCCGTTGAAAGCAGGGAAAGGATCCCTCATCTCGAGCTACGAGGGGGAAACGGGGCTCCTCTGGATGTGGGCGGGACCATCGTGCTTCCTCTCGAGTGGAGACGGGTATGGCGGTGAACTTCTTGAGTTGCAGCAAGGGTGTGAAAGACCCTTTCGAAGTTCCAGAGGTTAGGTGTCATTAGTCTCCAGACGCCTCATCGGAAATAGGACTCATCTCGCCTGCAAGGGAGAACTTCCTGGATTTTCTCGAGTTGCGGCAGGTGTTCTCGAGTTACGACGGGGACCTCAGGGACCCGCCCTGGTGGCCTCAGGAGAGGCCAGTCCCCATGCGAGTTGCTAGGGGGCCTCTCAGGATTCCTCTCCCGTCGATACCGGGGCCAAAAACCTTGTGTGGAGTCAGGGCCGGGACCGAGGATTCCTCTCAGGGGTGACATGGATCTTTGGGTACTTCTGGAGTCTCCCCAGGGGAGTCAGGCCTCCTCTCGAGTGGGGGCATGCACGTGCGCTTTCCCTCAAGGCTGTAGCAGCAATGTCACGCTTCCCGTCGCGTGGATCAAAGGATCTGTGGTTTTCCCTCGAGGCTTTCCCTCGAGGCTTTCCCACAGGGCTGTCCCACGTGCCACCGTGGTGTGAGTCGATCCTCGGCGTGAAAGATGAGCCAGTGCAGGGCAAAGAGGTTCCTCTGGAATGGACTGAGACATCTGGGGGAGTCTTGGAATGGTGATACGACCATGGAGTTCCTCTCGCCTTTCCTGTTGAGAGTGCCTCCTCTTGAGATGCGACGGGAACGCCGGGAATTCTTTCCCGTTGAAAGCAGGGAAAGGATCCCTCATCTCGAGCTCCGAGGGGGAAACGGGGCTCCTCTGGATGTGGGCGGGACCATCGTACTTCCTCTCGAGTGGAGACGGGTATGGCGGTGAACTTCTTGAGTTGCAGCAAGGGTGTGAAAGACCCTTTCGAAGTTCCAGAGGTTAGGTGTCATTAGTCTCCAGACGCCTCATCGGAAATAGGCCTCATCTCGCCTGCAAGGGAGAACTTCCTGGATTTTCTCGAGTTGCGGCAGGTGTTCTCGAGTTACGACGGGGACCTCAGGGACCCGCCCGGGTGGCCTCAAGAGAGGCCAGTCCCCATGCGAGTTGCTAGGGGGCCTCTCTGGATTCCTCTCCCGTCGATACCGGGGCCAAAAACCTTGTGTGGTGTCAGGGCCGGGACCGAGGATTCCTCTCAGGGGTGACAAGGATCTTTGGGTACTTCTGGAGTCTCCCCAGGGGAGTCAGGCCTCCTCTCGAGTGGGGGCATGCACGTGCGCTTTCCTTCCAGGCTGTAGCAGCAATGTCACGCTTCCCGTCGCGTGGATCAAAGGATCTGTGGTTTTCCCTCGAGGCTTTCCCTCGAGGCTTTCCCACAGGGCTGTCCCACGTGCCACCGTGGTGTGAGTCGATCCTCGGCGTGAAAGATGAGCCAGTGCAGGGCAAAGAGGTTCCTCTGGAATGGACTGAGTCATCTGGGGGACTCTTGGAATGGTGGTACGACCATGGAGTTCCTCTCGCCTTTCCTGTTGAGAGTGCCTCCTCTTGAGATGCGATGGGAACGCCGGGAATTCTTTCCCGTTGAAAGCAGGGAAAGGATCCCTCATCTCGAGCTACGAGGGGGAAACGGGGCTCCTCTGGATGTGGGCGGGACCATCGTGCTTCCTCTCGAGTGGAGACGGGTATGGCGGTGAACTTCTTGAGTTGCAGCAAGGGTGTGAAAGACCCTTTCGAAGTTCCAGAGGTTAGGTGTCATTAGTCTCCAGACGCCTCATCGGAAATAGGACTCATCTCGCCTGCAAGGGAGAACTTCCTGGATTTTCTCGAGTTGCGGCAGGTGTTCTCGAGTTACGACGGGGACCTCAGGGACCCGCCCTGGTTGCCTCAGGAGAGGCCAGTCCCCATGCGAGTTGCTAAGGGGCCTCTCGGGATTCCTCTCCCGTCGATACCGGGGCCAAAAACCTTGTGTGGAGTCAGGGCCGGAACCGAGGATTCCTCTCAGGGGTGACATGTATCTTTGGGTACTTCTGGAGTCTCCCCAGGGGAGTCAGGCCTCGTCTCGAGTGGGGGCATGCACGTGCGCTTTCCTTCCAGGCTGTAGCAGCAATGTCACGCTTCCCGTCGAGTGGATCAAAGGATCTGTGGTTTTCCCTCGAGGCTTTCCCTCGAGGCTTTCCCACAAGGCTGTCCCACGTGCCACCGTGGTGTGAGTCGATCCTCGGCGTGAAAGATGAGCCAGTGCAGGGCAAAGAGGTTCCTCTGGAATGGACTGAGACATCTGGGGGACTCTTGGAATGGTGGTACGACCATGGAGTTCCTCTCGCCTTTCCTGTTGAGAGTGCCTCCTCTTGAGATGCGACGGGAACGCTGGGAATTCTTTCCCGTTGAAAGCAGGGAAAGGATCCCTCATCTCGAGCTACGAGGGGGAAACGGGGCTCCTCTGGATGTGGGCGGGACCATCGTGCTTCCTCTCGAGTGGAGACGGGTATGGCGGTGAACTTCTTGAGTTGCAGCAAGGGTGTGAAAGACCCTTTCGAAGTTCCAGAGTTTAGGTGTCATTAGTCTCCAGACGCCTCATCGGAAATAGGCCACATGTCGCCTGGAAGGGAGAACTTCCTGGATTTTCTCGAGTTGCGGCAGGTGTTCTCGAGTTACGACGGGGACCTCAGGGAACCGCCCTGGTGGCCTCAGGAGAGGCCAGTCCCCATGCAATTTGCTAGGGGGCCTTTCGGGATTCCTCTCCCGTCGATACCGGGGCCAAAAACCTTGTGTGGAGTCAGGCCCGGAACCGAGGATTCCTCTCAGGGGCTGACATGGATCTTTGGGTACTTCTGGAGTCTCCCCAGGGGAGTCAGGCCTCGTCTCGAGTGGGGGCATGCACGTGCGCTTTCCTTCCAGGCTGTAGCAGCAATGTCACGCTTCCCGTCGCGTGGATCAAAGAATCTGTGGTTTTCCCTCGAGGCTTTCCCACAGGGCTGTCCCACGTGCCACCGTGGTGTGAGTCTATCCTCGGCGTGAAAGATGAGCCAGTGCAGGGCAAAGAGGTTCCTCTGGAATGGACTGAGACATCTGGGGGACTCTTGGAATGGTGGTACGACCATGGAGTTCCTCTCGCCTTTCTGTTGAGAGTGCCTCCTCTTGAGATGCGACGGGAACGCCGGGAATTCTTTCCCATTGAAAGCAGGGAAAGGATCCCTCATCTCGAGCTACGAGGGGGAAACGGGGCTCCTCTGGATGTGGGCGGGACCATCGTGCTTCCTCTCGAGTGGAGACGGGTATGGCGGTGAACTTCTTGAGTTGCAGCAAGGGTGTGAAAGACCCTTTCGAAGTTCCAGAGGTTAGGTGTCATTAGTCTCCAGACGCCTCATCGGAAATAGGCCTCATCTCGCCTGCAAGGGAGAACTTCCTGGATTTTCTCGAGTTGCGGCAGGTGTTCTCGAGTTACGACGGGGACCTCAGGGACCCGCCCTGGTTGCCTCAGGAGAGGCCAGTCCCCATGCGAGTTGATAGGGGGCCTCTCGGGATTCCTCTCCCGTCGATACCGGGGCCAAAAATCTTGTGTGGAGTCAGGGCCGGAACCGAGGATTACTCTCAGGGGTGACATGTATCTTTGGGTACTTCTGGAGTCTCCCCAGGGGAGTCAGGACTCGTCTCGAGTGGGGGCATGCACGTGCGCTTTCCTTCTAGGCTGCAGCAGCAATGTCACGCTTCCCGTCGCGTGGATCAAAGGATCTGTGGTTTTCCCTCGAGGCTTTCCCTCGAGGCTTTCCCACAAGGCTTTCCCACGTGCCACCGTTGTGTGAGTCGATCCTCGGCGTGAAAGATGAGCCAGTGCAGGGCAAAAGGTTCCTCTGGAATGGACTGAGACATCTGGGGGACTCTTGGAATGGTGGTACGATCATGGAGTTCCTCTCGCCTTTCCTGTTGAGAGTGCCTCCTCTTGAGATGCGATGGGAACGCTGGGAATTCTTTCCCGTTGAAAGCAGGGAAAGGATCCCTCATCTCGAGCTACGAGGGGGAAACGGGGCTCCTCTGGATGTGGGCGGGACCATCGTGCTTCCTCTCGAGTGGAGACGGGTATGGCGGTGAACTTCTTGAGTTGCAGCAAGGGTGTGAAAGACCCTTTCGAAGTTCCAGAGTTTAGGTGTTATTAGTCTCCAGACGCCTCATCGGAAATAGGCCTCATCTCGCCTGGAAGGGAGAACTTCCTGGATTTTCTCGAGTTGCGGCAGGTGTTCTCGAGTTACGACGGGGACCTCAGGGACCCGCCCTGGCGGCCTCAGGAGAGGCCAGTCCCCATGCGAGTTGATAGGGGGCCTCTCGGGATTCCTCTCCCGTCGATACCGGGGCCAAAAACCTTGTGTGGAGTCAGGGCCGGGACCGAGGATTCCTCTCAGGGGCTGACATGGATCTTTGGGTACTTCTGGAGTCTCCCCACGGGAGTCAGGCCTCGTCTCGAGTGGGGGCATGCACGTGCGCTTTCCTTCCAGGCTGTAGCAGCAATGTCACGATTCCCGTCGCATTTATCAAAGGATCTGTGGCTTTCCCTCGAGGCTTTCCCTCGAGGCTTTCCCACAGGGCTGTCCCACGTGCCACCGTGGTGTGAGTCGATCCTCGGCGTGAAAGATGAGCCAGTGCAGGGCAAAGAGGTTCCTCTGGAATGGACTGAGACATCTGGGGGACTCTTGGAATGGTGGTACGACCATGGAGTTCCTCTCGCCTTTCCTGTTGAGAGTGCCTCCTCTTGAGATGCGACGGGAACGCTGGGAATTCTTTCCCGTTGAAAGCAGGGAAAGGATCCCTCATCTCGAGCTACGAGGGGGAAACGGGGCTCCTCTGGATGTGGGCAGGACCATCGTGCTTCCTCTCGAGTGGAGACGGGTATGGCGGTGTACTTCTTGAGTTGCAGCAAGGGTGTGAAAGACCCTTTCGAAATTCCAGAGGTTAGGTGTCATTAGTCTCCAGACGCCTCATCGGAAATAGGCCTCATCTCACCTGGAAGGGAGAACTTCCTGGATTTTCTCGAGTTGTGGCAGGTGTTCTCGAGTTACGACGGGGACCTCAGGGACCCGCCCTGGTGGCCTCAGGAGAGGCCAGTCCCCATGCGAGTTGCTAGGGGGCCTCTCGGGATTCCTCTCCCGTCGATACCGGGGCCAATAACCTTGTGTGGAGTCAGGGCCCTAACCGAGGATTCCTCTCAGGGGCTGACATGGATCTTTGAGTACTTCTGGAGTCTCCCCAGGGGAGTCAGGCCTCGTCTCGAGTGGGGGCATGCACGTGCGCTTTCCTTCCAGACTGTAGCAGCAATGTCACACTTCCCGTCGCGTGGATCAAAGGATCTGTGGTTTTCCCTCGAGGCTTTCCCTCGAGGCTTTCCCACAGGGCTGTCCCACGTGCCACCGTGGTGTGAGTCGATCCTCGGCGTGAAAGATGAGCCAGTGCAGGGCAAAGAGGTTCCTCTGGAATGGACTGAGACATCTGGGGGACTCTTGGAATGGTGGTACGACCATGGAGTTCCTCTCGCCTTTCCTGTTGAGAGTGCCTCCTCTTGAGATGCGACGGGAACGCCGGGAATTCTTTCCCGTTGAAAGCAGGGAAAGGATCCCTCATCTCGAGCTCCGAGGGGGAAACGGGGCTCCTCTGGATGTGGGCGGGACCATCGTGCTTCCTCTCGAGTGGAGACGGGTATAGCGGTGAACTTCTTGAGTTGCAGCAAGGGTGTGAAAGACCCTTTCGAAGTTCCAGAGGTTAGGTGTCATTAGTCTCCAGACGCCTCATCGGAAATAGGCCTCATCTCGCCTGGAAGGGAGAACTTCCTGGATTTTCTCGAGTTGCGGCAGGTGTTCTCGAGTTACGACGGGGACCTCAGGGACCCGCCCTGGTGGCCTCAGGAGAGGCCAGTCCCCATGCGAGTTGCTAGGGGGCCTCTCGGGATTCCTCTCCCGTCGATACCGGGGCCAAAAACCTTGTGTGGAGTCAGGGCCGGGACCGAGGATTCCTCTCATGGGTGACATGGATCTTTGGGTACTTCTGGAGTCTCCCCAGGGGAGTCAGGCCTCCTCTCGAGTGGGGGCATGCACGTGCGCTTTCCTTCCAGGCTGTAGCAGCAATGTCACGCTTCCCGTCGCGTGGATCAAAGGATCTGTGGTTTTCCCTCGAGGCTTTCCCTCGAGGCTTTCCCACAGGGCTGTCCCACGTGCCACCGTGGTGTGAGTCGATCCTCGGCGTGAAAGATGAGCCAGTGCAGGGCAAAGAGGTTCCTCTGGAATGGACTGAGACATCTGGGGGAGTCTTGGAATGGTGATACGACCATGGAGTTCCTCTCGCCTTTCCTGTTGAGAGTGCCTCCTCTTGAGATGCGACGGGAACGCCGGGAATTCTTTCCCGTTGAAAGCAGGGAAAGGATCCCTCATCTCGAGCTACGAGAGGGAAACGGGGCTCCTCTGGATGTGGGCGGGACCATCGTACTTCCTCTCGAGTGGAGACGGGTATGGCGGTGAACTTCTTGAGTTGCAGCAAGGGTGTGAAAGACCCTTTCGAAGTTCCAGAGGTTAGGTGTCATTAGTCTCCAGACGCCTCATCGGAAATAGGCCTCATCTCGCCTGGAAGGGAGAACTTCCTGGATTTTCTCGAGTTGCGGCAGGTGTTCTCGAGTGACGACGGGGACCTCAGGGACCCGCCCGGGTGGCCTCATGAGAGGCCAGTCCCCATGCGAGTTGCTAGGGGGCCTCTCTGGATTCCTCTCCCGTCGATACCGGGGCCAAAAACCTTGTGTGGTGTCAGGGCCGGGACCGAGGATTCCTCTCAGGGGTGACAAGGATCTTTGGGTACTTCTGGAGTCTCCCCAGGGGAGTCAGGCCTCCTCTCGAGTGGGGGCATGCACGTGCGCTTTCCTTCCAGGCTGTAGCAGCAATGTCACGCTTCCCGTCGCGTGGATCAAAGGATCTGTGGTTTTCCCTCGAGGCTTTCCCTCGAGGCTTTCCCACAGGGCTGTCCCACGTGCCACCGTGGTGTGAGTCGATCCTCGGCGTGAAAGATGAGCCAGTGCAGGGCAAAGAGGTTCCTCTGGAATGGACTGAGTCATCTGGGGGACTCTTGGAATGGTGGTACGACCATGGAGTTCCTCTCGCCTTTCCTGTTGAGAGTGCCTCCTCTTGAGATGCGACGGGAACGCCGGGAATTCTTTCCCGTTGAAAGCAGGGAAAGGATCCCTCATCTCGAGCTACGAGGGGGAAACGGGGCTCCTCTGGATGTGGGCGGGACCATCGTGCTTCCTCTCGAGTGGAGACGGGTATGGCGGTGAACTTCTTGAGTTGCAGCAAGGGTGTGAAAGACCCTTTCGAAGTTCCAGAGGTTAGGTGTCATTAGTCTCCAGACGCCTCATCGGAAATAGGACTCATCTCGCCTGCAAGGGAGAACTTCCTGGATTTTCTCGAGTTGCGGCAGGTGTTCTCGAGTTACGACGGGGACCTCAGGGACCCGCCCTGGTGGCCTCAGGAGAGGCCAGTCCCCATGCGAGTTGCTAGGGGGCCTCTCAGGATTCCTCTCCCGTCGATACCGGGGCCAAAAACCTTGTGTGGAGTCAGGGCCGGGACCGAGGATTCCTCTCAGGGGTGACATGGATCTTTGGGTACTTCTGGAGTCTCCCCAGGGGAGTCAGGCCTCCTCTCGAGTGGGGGAATGCACGTGCGCTTTCCCTCAAGGCTGTAGCAGCAATGTCACGCTTCCCGTCGCGTGGATCAAAGGATCTGTGGTTTTCCCTCGAGGCTTTCCCTCGAGGCTTTCCCACAGGGCTGTCCCACGTGCCACCGTGGTGTGAGTCGATCCTCGGCGTGAAAGATGAGCCAGTGCAGGGCAAAGAGGTTCCTCTGGAATGGACTGAGACATCTGGGGGAGTCTTGGAATGGTGATACGACCATGGAGTTCCTCTCGCCTTTCCTGTTGAGAGTGCCTCCTCTTGAGATGCGACGGGAACGCCGGGAATTCTTTCCCGTTGAAAGCAGGGAAAGGATCCCTCATCTCGAGCTCCGAGGGGGAAACGGGGCTCCTCTGGATGTGGGCGGGACCATCGTACTTCCTCTCGAGTGGAGACGGGTATGGCGGTGAACTTCTTGAGTTGCAGCAAGGGTGTGAAAGACCCTTTCGAAGTTCCAGAGGTTAGGTGTCATTAGTCTCCAGACGCCTCATCGGAAATAGGCCTCATCTCGCCTGCAAGGGAGAACTTCCTGGATTTTCTCGAGTTGCGGCAGGTGTTCTCGAGTTACGACGGGGACCTCAGGGACCCGCCCGGGTGGCCTCAGGAGAGGCCAGTCCCCATGCGAGTTGCTAGGGGGCCTCTCGGGATTCCTCTCCCGTCGATACCGGGGCCAAAAACCTTGTGTGGAGTCAGGGCCGGGACCGAGGATTCCTCTCAGGGGTGACATGGATCTTTGGGTACTTCTGGAGTCTCCCCAGGGGAGTCAGGCCTCCTCTCGAGTGGGGGCATGCACGTGCGCTTTCCTTCCAGGCTGTAGCAGCAATGTCACGCTTCCCGTCGCGTGGATCAAAGGATCTGTGGTTTTCCCTCGAGGCTTTCCCTCGAGGCTTTCCCACAGGGCTGTCCCACGTGCCACCGTGGTGTGAGTCGATCCTCGGCGTGAAAGATGAGCCAGTGCAGGGCAAAGAGGTTCCTCTGGAATGGACTGAGACATCTGGGGGAGTCTTGGAATGGTGATACGACCATGGAGTTCCTCTCGCCTTTCCTGTTGAGAGTGCCTCCTCTTGAGATGCGACGGGAACGCCGGGAATTCTTTCCCGTTGAAAGCAGGGAAAGGATCCCTCATCTCGAGCTACGAGGGGGAAACGGGGCTCCTCTGGATGTGGGCGGGACCATCGTACTTCCTCTCGAGTGGAGACGGGTATGGCGGTGAACTTCTTGAGTTGCAGCAAGGGTGTGAAAGACCCTTTCGAAGTTCCAGAGGTTAGGTGTCATTAGTCTCCAGACGCCTCATGGGAAATAGGCCTCATCTCGCCTGGAAGGGAGAACTTCCTGGATTTTCTCGAGTTGCGGCAGGTGTTCTCGAGTTACGACGGGGACCTCAGCGACCCGCCCTGGTGGCCTCAGGAGAGGCCAGTCCCCATGCGAGTTGCTAGGGGGCCTCTCGGGATTCCTCTCCCGTCGATACCGGGGCCAAAAACCTTGTGTGGAGTCAGGGCCGGGACCGAGGATTCCTCTCAGGGGTGACATGGATCTTTGGGTACTTCTGGAGTCTCCCCAGGGGAGTCAGGCCTCCTCTCGAGTGGGGGCATGCACGTGCGCTTTCCTTCCAGGCTGTAGCAGCAATGTCACGCTTCCCGTCGCGTGGATCAAAGGATCTGTGGTTTTCCCTCGAGGCTTTCCCTCGAGGCTTTCCCACAGGGCTGTCCCACGTGCCACCGTGGTGTGAGTCGATCCTCGGCGTGAAAGATGAGCCAGTGCAGGGCAAAGAGGTTCCTCTGGAATGGACTGAGACATCTGGGGGAGTCTTGGAATGGTGATACGACCATGGAGTTCCTCTCGCCTTTCCTGTTGAGAGTGCCTCCTCTTGAGATGCGACGGGAACGCCGGGAATTCTTTCCCGTTGAAAGCAGGGAAAGGATCCCTCATCTCGAGCTACGAGAGGGAAACGGGGCTCCTCTGGATGTGGGCGGGACCATCGTACTTCCTCTCGAGTGGAGACGGGTATGGCGGTGAACTTCTTGAGTTGCAGCAAGGGTGTGAAAGACCCTTTCGAAGTTCCAGAGGTTAGGTGTCATTAGTCTCCAGACGCCTCATCGGAAATAGGCCTCATCTCGCCTGGAAGGGAGAACTTCCTGGATTTTCTCGAGTTGCGGCAGGTGTTCTCGAGTGACGACGGGGACCTCAGGGACCCGCCCGGGTGGCCTCATGAGAGGCCAGTCCCCATGCGAGTTGCTAGGGGGCCTCTCTGGATTCCTCTCCCGTCGATACCGGGGCCAAAAACCTTGTGTGGTGTCAGGGCCGGGACCGAGGATTCCTCTCAGGGGTGACAAGGATCTTTGGGTACTTCTGGAGTCTCCCCAGGGGAGTCAGGCCTCCTCTCGAGTGGGGGCATGCACGTGCGCTTTCCTTCCAGGCTGTAGCAGCAATGTCACGCTTCCCGTCGCGTGGATCAAAGGATCTGTGGTTTTCCCTCGAGGCTTTCCCTCGAGGCTTTCCCACAGGGCTGTCCCACGTGCCACCGTGGTGTGAGTCGATCCTCGGCGTGAAAGATGAGCCAGTGCAGGGCAAAGAGGTTCCTCTGGAATGGACTGAGTCATCTGGGGGACTCTTGGAATGGTGGTACGACCATGGAGTTCCTCTCGCCTTTCCTGTTGAGAGTGCCTCCTCTTGAGATGCGACGGGAACGCCGGGAATTCTTTCCCGTTGAAAGCAGGGAAAGGATCCCTCATCTCGAGCTACGAGGGGGAAACGGGGCTCCTCTGGATGTGGGCGGGACCATCGTGCTTCCTCTCGAGTGGAGACGGGTATGGCGGTGAACTTCTTGAGTTGCAGCAAGGGTGTGAAAGACCCTTTCGAAGTTCCAGAGGTTAGGTGTCATTAGTCTCCAGACGCCTCATCGGAAATAGGACTCATCTCGCCTGCAAGGGAGAACTTCCTGGATTTTCTCGAGTTGCGGCAGGTGTTCTCGAGTTACGACGGGGACCTCAGGGACCCGCCCGGGTGGCCTCAGGAGAGGCCAGTCCCCATGCGAGTTGCTAGGGGGCCTCTCAGTATTCCTCTCCCGTCGATACCGGGGCCAAAAACCTTGTGTGGAGTCAGGGCCGGGACCGAGGATTCCTCTCAGGGGTGACATGGATCTTTGGGTACTTCTGGAGTCTCCCCAGGGGAGTCAGGCCTCCTCTCGAGTGGGGGCATGCACGTGCGCTTTCCCTCAAGGCTGTAGCAGCAATGTCACGCTTCCCGTCGCGTGGATCAAAGGATCTGTGGTTTTCCCTCGAGGCTTTCCCTCGAGGCTTTCCCACAGGGCTGTCCCACGTGCCACCGTGGTGTGAGTCGATCCTCGGCGTGAAAGATGAGCCAGTGCAGGGCAAAGAGGTTCCTCTGGAATGGACTGAGACATCTGGGGGAGTCTTGGAATGGTGATACGACCATGGAGTTCCTCTCGCCTTTCCTGTTGAGAGTGCCTCCTCTTGAGATGCGACGGGAACGCCGGGAATTCTTTCCCGTTGAAAGCAGGGAAAGGATCCCTCATCTCGAGCTCCGAGGGGGAAACGGGGCTCCTCTGGATGTGGGCGGGACCATCGTACTTCCTCTCGAGTGGAGACGGGTATGGCGGTGAACTTCTTGAGTTGCAGCAAGGGTGTGAAAGACCCTTTCGAAGTTCCAGAGGTTAGGTGTCATTAGTCTCCAGACGCCTCATCGGAAATAGGCCTCATCTCGCCTGCAAGGGAGAACTTCCTGGATTTTCTCGAGTTGCGGCAGGTGTTCTCGAGTTACGACGGGGACCTCAGGGACCCGCCCGGGTGGCCTCAAGAGAGGCCAGTCCCCATGCGAGTTGCTAGGGGGCCTCTCTGGATTCCTCTCCCGTCGTTACCGGGGCCAAAAACCTTGTGTGGTGTCAGGGCCGGGACCGAGGATTCCTCTCAGGGGTGACAAGGATCTTTGGGTACTTCTGGAGTCTCCCCAGGGGAGTCAGGCCTCCTCTCGAGTGGGGGCATGCACGTGCGCTTTCCTTCCAGGCTGTAGCAGCAATGTCACGCTTCCCGTCGCGTGGATCAAAGGATCTGTGGTTTTCCCTCGAGGCTTTCCCTCGAGGCTTTCCCACAGGGCTGTCCCACGTGCCACCGTGGTGTGAGTCGATCCTCGGCGTGAAAGATGAGCCAGTGCAGGGCAAAGAGGTTCCTCTGGAATGGACTGAGTCATCTGGGGGACTCTTGGAATGGTGGTACGACCATGGAGTTCCTCTCGCCTTTCCTGTTGAGAGTGCCTCCTCTTGAGATGCGATGGGAACGCCGGGAATTCTTTCCCGTTGAAAGCAGGGAAAGGATCCCTCATCTCGAGCTACGAGGGGGAAACGGGGCTCCTCTGGATGTGGGCGGGACCATCGTGCTTCCTCTCGAGTGGAGACGGGTATGGCGGTGAACTTCTTGAGTTGCAGCAAGGGTGTGAAAGACCCTTTCGAAGTTCCAGAGGTTAGGTGTCATTAGTCTCCAGACGCCTCATCGGAAATAGGACTCATCTCGCCTGCAAGGGAGAACTTCCTGGATTTTCTCGAGTTGCGGCAGGTGTTCTCGAGTTACGACGGGGACCTCAGGGACCCGCCCTGGTTGCCTCAGGAGAGGCCAGTCCCCATGCGAGTTGCTAAGGGGCCTCTCGGGATTCCTCTCCCGTCGATACCGGGGCCAAAAACCTTGTGTGGAGTCAGGGCCGGAACCGAGGATTCCTCTCAGGGGTGACATGTATCTTTGGGTACTTCTGGAGTCTCCCCAGGGGAGTCAGGCCTCGTCTCGAGTGGGGGCATGCACGTGCGCTTTCCTTCCAGGCTGTAGCAGCAATGTCACGCTTCCCGTCGAGTGGATCAAAGGATCTGTGGTTTTCCCTCGAGGCTTTCCCTCGAGGCTTTCCCACAGGGCTGTCCCACGTGCCACCGTGGTGTGAGTCGATCCTCGGCGTGAAAGATGAGCCAGTGCAGGGCAAAGAGGTTCCTCTGGAATGGACTGAGACATCTGGGGGACTCTTGGAATGGTGGTACGACCATGGAGTTCCTCTCGCCTTTCCTGTTGAGAGTGCCTCCTCTTGAGATGCGACGGGAACGCTGGGAATTCTTTCCCGTTGAAAGCAGGGAAAGGATCCCTCATCTCGAGCTACGAGGGGGAAACGGGGCTCCTCTGGATGTGGGCGGGACCATCGTGCTTCCTCTCGAGTGGAGACGGGTATGGCGGTGTACTTCTTGAGTTGCAGCAAGGGTGTGAAAGACCCTTTCGAAATTCCAGAGGTTAGGTGTCATTAGTCTCCAGACGCCTCATCGGAAATAGGCCTCATCTCACCTGGAAGGGAGAACTTCCTGGATTTTCTCGAGTTGCGGCAGGTGTTCTCGAGTTACGACGGGGACCTCAGGGACCCGCCCTGGTGGCCTCAGGAGAGGCCAGTCCCCATGCGAGTTGCTAGGGGGCCTCTCGGGATTCCTCTCCCGTCGATACCGGGGCCAAAAACCTTGTGTGGAGTCAGGGCCGGGACCGAGGATTCCTCTCAGGGGTGACATGGATCTTTGGGTACTTCTGGAGTCTCCCCAGGGGAGTCAGGCCTCCTCTCGAGTGGGGGCATGCACGTGCGCTTTCCTTCCAGGCTGTAGCAGCAATGTCACGCTTCCCGTCGCGTGGATCAAAGGATCTGTGGTTTTCCCTCGAGGCTTTCCCTCGAGGCTTTCCCACAGGGCTGTCCCACGTGCCACCGTGGTGTGAGTCGATCCTCGGCGTGAAAGATGAGCCAGTGCAGGGCAAAGAGGTTCCTCTGGAATGGACTGAGACATCTGGGGGAGTCTTGGAATGGTGATACGACCATGGAGTTCCTCTCGCCTTTCCTGTTGAGAGTGCCTCCTCTTGAGATGCGACGGGAACGCCGGGAATTCTTTCCCGTTGAAAGCAGGGAAAGGATCCCTCATCTCGAGCTACGAGGGGGAAACGGGGCTCCTCTGGATGTGGGCGGGACCATCGTACTTCCTCTCGAGTGGAGACGGGTATGGCGGTGAACTTCTTGAGTTGCAGCAAGGGTGTGAAAGACCCTTTCGAAGTTCCAGAGGTTAGGTGTCATTAGTCTCCAGACGCCTCATCGGAAATAGGCCTCATCTCGCCTGGAAGGGAGAACTTCCTGGATTTTCTCGAGTTGCGGCAGGTGTTCTCGAGTGACGACGGGGACCTCAGGGACCCGCCCGGGTGGCCTCAAGAGAGGCCAGTCCCCATGCGAGTTGCTAGGGGGCCTCTCTGGATTCCTCTCCCGTCGATACCGGGGCCAAAAACCTTGTGTGGTGTCAGGGCCGGGACCGAGGATTCCTCTCAGGGGTGACAAGGATCTTTGGGTACTTCTGGAGTCTCCCCAGGGGAGTCAGGCCTCCTCTCGAGTGGGGGCATGCACGTGCGCTTTCCTTCCAGGCTGTAGCAGCAATGTCACGCTTCCCGTCGAGTGGATCAAAGGATCTGTGGTTTTCCCTCGAGGCTTTCCCTCGAGGCTTTCCCACAGGGCTGTCCCACGTGCCACCGTGGTGTGAGTCGATCCTCGGCGTGAAAGATGAGCCAGTGCAGGGCAAAGAGGTTCCTCTGGAATGGACTGAGTCATCTGGGGGACTCTTGGAATGGTGGTACGACCATGGAGTTCCTCTCGCCTTTCCTGTTGAGAGTGCCTCCTCTTGAGATGCGACGGGAACGCCGGGAATTCTTTCCCGTTGAAAGCAGGGAAAGGATCCCTCATCTCGAGCTACGAGGGGGAAACGGGGCTCCTCTGGATGTGGGCGGGACCATCGTGCTTCCTCTCGAGTGGAGACGGGTATGGCGGTGAACTTCTTGAGTTGCAGCAAGGGTGTGAAAGACCCTTTCGAAGTTCCAGAGGTTAGGTGTCATTAGTCTCCAGACGCCTCATCGGAAATAGGACTCATCTCGCCTGCAAGGGAGAACTTCCTGGATTTTCTCGAGTTGCGGCAGGTGTTCTCGAGTTACGACGGGGACCTCAGGGACCCGCCCTGGTGGCCTCAGGAGAGGCCAGTCCCCATGCGAGTTGCTAGGGGGCCTCTCAGGATTCCTCTCCCGTCGATACCGGGGCCAAAAACCTTGTGTGGAGTCAGGGCCGGGACCGAGGATTCCTCTCAGGGGTGACATGGATCTTTGGGTACTTCTGGAGTCTCCCCAGGGGAGTCAGGCCTCCTCTCGAGTGGGGGCATGCACGTGCGCTTTCCTTCAAGGCTGTAGCAGCAATGTCACGCTTCCCGTCGCGTGGATCAAAGGATCTGTGGTTTTCCCTCGAGGCTTTCCCTCGAGGCTTTCCCACAGGGCTGTCCCACGTGCCACCGTGGTGTGAGTCGATCCTCGGCGTGAAAGATGAGCCAGTGCAGGGCAAAGAGGTTCCTCTGGAATGGACTGAGACATCTGGGGGAGTCTTGGAATGGTGATACGACCATGGAGTTCCTCTCGCCTTTCCTGTTGAGAGTGCCTCCTCTTGAGATGCGACGGGAACGCCGGGAATTCTTTCCCGTTGAAAGCAGGGAAAGGATCCCTCATCTCGAGCTCCGAGGGGGAAACGGGGCTCCTCTGGATGTGGGCGGGACCATCGTACTTCCTCTCGAGTGGAGACGGGTATGGCGGTGAACTTCTTGAGTTGCAGCAAGGGTGTGAAAGACCCTTTCGAAGTTCCAGAGGTTAGGTGTCATTAGTCTCCAGACGCCTCATCGGAAATAGGCCTCATCTCGCCTGCAAGGGAGAACTTCCTGGATTTTCTCGAGTTGCGGCAGGTGTTCTCGAGTTACGACGGGGACCTCAGGGACCCGCCCGGGTGGCCTCAAGAGAGGCCAGTCCCCATGCGAGTTGCTAGGGGGCCTCTCTGGATTCCTCTCCCGTCGATACCGGGGCCAAAAACCTTGTGGGGTGTCAGGGCCGGGACCGAGGATTCCTCTCAGGGGTGACAAGGATCTTTGGGTACTTCTGGAGTCTCCCCAGGGGAGTCAGGCCTCCTCTCGAGTGGGGGCATGCACGTGCGCTTTCCTTCCAGGCTGTAGCAGCAATGTCACGCTTCCCGTCGCGTGGATCAAAGGATCTGTGGTTTTCCCTCGAGGCTTTCCCTCGAGGCTTTCCCACAGGGCTGTCCCACGTGCCACCGTGGTGTGAGTCGATCCTCGGCGTGAAAGATGAGCCAGTGCAGGGCAAAGAGGTTCCTCTGGAATGGACTGAGTCATCTGGGGGACTCTTGGAATGGTGGTACGACCATGGAGTTCCTCTCGCCTTTCCTGTTGAGAGTGCCTCCTCTTGAGATGCGATGGGAACGCCGGGAATTCTTTCCCGTTGAAAGCAGGGAAAGGATCCCTCATCTCGAGCTACGAGGGGGAAACGGGGCTCCTCTGGATGTGGGCGGGACCATCGTGCTTCCTCTCGAGTGGAGACGGGTATGGCGGTGAACTTCTTGAGTTGCAGCAAGGGTGTGAAAGACCCTTTCGAAGTTCCAGAGGTTAGGTGTCATTAGTCTCCAGACGCCTCATCGGAAATAGGACTCATCTCGCCTGCAAGGGAGAACTTCCTGGATTTTCTCGAGTTGCGGCAGGTGTTCTCGAGTTACGACGGGGACCTCAGGGACCCGCCCTGGTTGCCTCAGGAGAGGCCAGTCCCCATGCGAGTTGCTAAGGGGCCTCTCGGGATTCCTCTCCCGTCGATACCGGGGCCAAAAACCTTGTGTGGAGTCAGGGCCGGAACCGAGGATTCCTCTCAGGGGTGACATGTATCTTTGGGTACTTCTGGAGTCTCCCCAGGGGAGTCAGGCCTCGTCTCGAGTGGGGGCATGCACGTGCGCTTTCCTTCCAGGCTGTAGCAGCAATGTCACGCTTCCCGTCGAGTGGATCAAAGGATCTGTGGTTTTCCCTCGAGGCTTTCCCTCGAGGCTTTCCCACAAGGCTGTCCCACGTGCCACCGTGGTGTGAGTCGATCCTCGGCGTGAAAGATGAGCCAGTGCAGGGCAAAGAGGTTCCTCTGGAATGGACTGAGACATCTGGGGGACTCTTGGAATGGTGGTACGACCATGGAGTTCCTCTCGCCTTTCCTGTTGAGAGTGCCTCCTCTTGAGATGCGACGGGAACGCTGGGAATTCTTTCCCGTTGAAAGCAGGGAAAGGATCCCTCATCTCGAGCTACGAGGGGGAAACGGGGCTCCTCTGGATGTGGGCGGGACCATCGTGCTTCCTCTCGAGTGGAGACGGGTATGGCGGTGTACTTTTTGAGTTGCAGCAAGGGTGTGAAAGACCCTTTCGAAATTCCAGAGGTTAGGTGTCATTAGTCTCCAGACGCCTCATCGGAAATAGGCCTCATCTCACCTGGAAGGGAGAACTTCCTGGATTTTCTCGAGTTGCGGCAGGTGTTCTCGAGTTACGACGGGGACCTCAGGGACCCGCCCTGGTGGCCTCAGGAGAGGCCAGTCCCCATGCGAGTTGCTAGGGGGCCTCTCGGGATTCCTCTCCCGTCGATACCGGGGCCAATAACCTTGTGTGGAGTCAGGGCCCGAACCGAGGATTCCTCTCAGGGGCTGACATGGATCTTTGAGTACTTCTGGAGTCTCCCCAGGGGAGTCAGGCCTCGTCTCGAGTGGGGGCATGCACGTGCGCTTTCCTTCCAGACTGTAGCAGCAATGTCACACTTCCCGTCGCGTGGATCAAAGGATCTGTGGTTTTCCCTCGAGGCTTTCCCTCGAGGCTTTCCCACAGGGCTGTCCCACGTGCCACCGTGGTGTGAGTCGATCCTCGGCGTGAAAGATGAGCCAGTGCAGGGCAAAGAGGTTCCTCTGGAATGGACTGAGACATCTGGGGGACTCTTGGAATGGTGGTACGACCATGGAGTTCCTCTCGCCTTTCCTGTTGAGAGTGCCTCCTCTTGAGATGCGACGGGAACGCCGGGAATTCTTTCCCGTTGAAAGCAGGGAAAGGATCCCTCATCTCGAGCTACGAGGGGGAAACGGGGCTCCTCTGGATGTGGGCGGGACCATCGTGCTTCCTCTCGAGTGGAGACGGGTATGGCGGTGAACTTCTTGAGTTGCAGCAAGGTTGTGAAAGACCCTTTCTAAATTCCAGAGTTTAGGTGTCATTAGTCTCCAGACGCCTCATCGGAAATAGGCCTCATCTCGCCTGGAAGGGAGAACTTCCTGGATTTTCTCGAGTTACGGCAGGTGTTCTCGAGTTACGACGGGGACCTCAGGGACCCGCCCTGGTGGCCTCAGGAGAGGCCAGTCCCCATGCGAGTTGCTAGGGGGCCTCTCGGGATTCCTCTCCCGTCGATACCGGGGCCAAGAACCTTGTGTGGAGTCAGGGCCCGAACTGAGGATTCCTCTCAGGGGCTGACATGGATCTTTGGGTACTTCTGGAGTCTCCCCAGGGGAGTCAGGCCTCGTCTCGAGTGGGGGCATGCACGTGTGCTTTCCTTCCAGGCTGTAGCATCAATGTCACGCTTCCCGTCGCGTGGATCAAAGGATCTGTGGTTTTCCCTCGAGGTTTTCCCTCGAGGCTTTCCCACAGGGCTGTCCCACGTGCCACCGTGGTGTGAGTCGATCCTCGGCGTGAAAAATGAGCCAGTGCAGGGCAGAGAGGTTCCTCTGGAATGGACTGAGACATCTGGGGGACTCTTGGAATGGTGGTACGACCATGGAGTTCCTCTCGCCTTTCCTGTTGAGAGTGCCTCCTCTTGAGATGCGACGGGAACGCCGGGAATTCTTTCCCGTTGAAAGCAGGGAAAGGATTCCTCATCTCGAGCTCCGAGGGGGAAACGGGGCTCCTCTGGATGTGGGCGGGACCATCGTGCTTCCTCTCGAGTGGAGACGGGTATGGCGGTGAACTTCTTGAGTTGCAGCAAGGGTGTGAAAGACCCTTTCGAAGTTCCAGAGGTTAGGTGTCATTAGTCTCCAGACGCCTCATCGGAAATAGGCCTCATCTCGCCTGGAAGGGAGAACTTCCTGGATTTTCTCGAGTTGCGGCAGGTGTTCTCGAGTTACGACGGGGACCTCAGGGACCCGCCATGGTGGCATCAGGAAAGGCCAGTCCCCATGCGAGTTGCTAGGGGGCCTCTCAGGATTCCTCTCCCGTCGATACCGGGGCCAAAAACCTTGTGTGAAGTCAGGGTCGGAACCGAGGTTTCCTCTCAGTGGTGACATGGAACTTTGGGTATTTCTGGAGTCTCCCCAGGGGAGTCAGGCCTCGTCTCGAGTGGGGGCATGCACGTGCGCTTTCCTTCCAGGCTGTAGCAGCAATGTTACGCTTCCCGTCGCGTGGATCAAAGGATCTGTGGTTTTCCCTCGAGGCTTTCCCTCGAGGCTTTGCCACAGGGCTGTCCCACGTGCCACCGTGGTGTGAGTCGATCCTCGGCGTGAAAGATGAGCCAGTGCAGGGCAAAGAGGTTCCTCTGGAATGGACTGATACATCTGGGGGACTCTTGGAATGGTGGTACGACCATGGAGTTCCTCTCGCCTTTCCTGTTGAGAGTGCCTCCTCTTGAGATGCGACGGGAACGCCGGGAATTCTTTCCCGTTGAAAGCAGGGAAAGGATCCCTCATCTCGAGCTACGAGGGGGAAACGGGGCTCCTCTGGATATGGGCGGGACCATCGTGCTTCCTCTCGAGTGGAGACGGGTATGGCGGTGAACTTCTTGAGTTGCAGCAAGGGTGTGAAAGACCCTTTCGAAGTTCCAGAGTTTAGGTGTCATTAGTCTCCAGACGCCTCATTGGAAATAGGCCTCATCTCGCCTGGAAGGGAGAACTTCCTGGATTTTCTCGAGTTGCGTCAGGAGTTCTCGAGTTACGACGGGGACCTCAGGACCCGCCATGGTGGCCTCAGGAAAGGCCAGTCCCCATGCGAGTTGCTAGGGGGCCTCTCAGGATTCCTCTCCCGTCGATACCGGGGCCAAAAACCTTGTGTGGAGTCAGGGCCGGAACCGAGGTTTTCTCTCAGGGGTGACATGGAACTTTGGGTATTTCTGGAGTCTCCCCAGGGGAGTCAGGCCTCGTCTCGAGTGTGGGCATGCACGTGCCATTTCCTTCCAGGCTGTAGCAGCAATGTCACGCTTCCCGTCGCGTGGATCAAAGGATCTGTGGTTTTCCCTCGAGGCTTTCCCACAGGGCTGTCCCACGTGCCACCGTGGTGTGAGTCGATCCTTGGCGTGAAAGATGAGCCAGTGCAGGGCAAAGAGGTTCCTCTGGAATGGACTGAGACATCTGGGGGACTCTTGGAATGGTGGTAGGACCATGGAGTTCCTCTCGCCTTTCCTGTTGAGAGTGCCTCCTCTTGAGATGCGACGGGAACGCCGGGAATTCTTTCCCGTTGAAAGCAGGGAAAGGATCCCTCATCTCGAGCTACGAGGGGGAAACGGGGCTCCTCTGGATGTGGGCGGGACCATCGTGCTTCCTCTCGAGTGGAGACGGGTATGGCGGTGAACTTCTTGAGTTGCAGCAAGGGTGTGAATGACCCTTTCGAAGTTCCAGAGGTTAGGTGTCATTAGTCTCCAGACGCCTCATTGGAAGTAGGCCTCATCTCGCCTGGAAGGGAGAACTTCCTGGATTTTCTCGAGTTGCGGCAGGTGTTCTCGAGTTACGACGGGGACCTCAGGGACCCGCCATGGTGGCCTCAGGAAAGGCCAGTCCCCATGCGAGTTGCTAGGGGGCCTCTCAGGATTCCTCTCCCGTCGATACCGGGGCCAAAAACCTTCTGTGAAGTCAGGGCCGGACCCGGGGATTCCTCTCAGGGGCTGACATGGATCTTTGGGTACTTCTGGAGTCTCCCCAGGGGAGTGAGGCCTCGTCTCGAGTGGGGGCATGCACGTGCGCTTTCCTTCCAGGCTGTAGCAGCAATGTCACGCGTCTCGTCGCGTGGATCAAAGGATCTGTGATTTTCCCTCGAGGCTTTCCCTCGAGGCTTTCCCACAGGGTTGTCCCACGTGCCGCCGTGGTGTGAGTCGATCCTCGGCGTGAAAGATTAGCCAGTGCAGGGCAAAGAGGTTCCTCTGGAATGGACTGAGACATCTGGGGGACTCTTGGAATGGTGGTACGACCATGGAGTTCCTCTCGCCTTTCCTGTTGAGAGTGCCTCCTCTTGAGATGCGACGGGAACGCTGGGAATTCTTTCCCGTTGAAAGCAGGGAAAGGATCCCTCATCTCGAGCTACGAGGGGGAAACGGGGCTCCTCTGGATGTGGGCGGGACCATCGTGCTTCCTCTCGAGTGGAGACGGGTATGGCGGTGTACTTCTTGAGTTGCAGCAAGGGTGTGAAAGACCCTTTCGAAATTCCAGAGGTTAGGTGTCATTAGTCTCCAGACGCCTCATCGGAAATAGGCCTCATCTCGCCTGGAAGGGAGAACTTCCTGGATTTTCTCGAGTTGCGGCAGGTGTTCTCGAGTTACGACGGGGACCTCAGGGACCCGTCCTGGTGGCCTCAGGAGAGGCCAGTCCCCATGCGATTTGCTAGGGGGCCTCTCGGGATTCCTCTCCCGTCGATACCGGGGCCAAAAACCTTGTGTGGAGTCAGGGCCGGAACCGAGGATTCCTCTCAGGGGCTGACATGGATCTTTGGGTACTTCTGGAGTCTCCCCAGGGGAGTCAGGCCTCGTCTCGAGTGGGGGCATGCACGTGTGCTTTCCTTCCAGGCTGTAGCAGCAATGTCACGCTTCCCGTCGCGTGGATCAAAGGATCTGTGGTTTTCCCTCGAGGCTTTCCCTTGAGGCTTTCCCACAGGGCTGTCCCACGTGCCACCGTGGTGTGAGTCGATCCTCGGTGTGAAAGATGAGCCAGTGCAGGGCAAAGAGGTTCCTCTGGAATGGACTGAGACTTCTGAGGTACTCTTGGAATGGTGGTACGACCATGGAGTTCCTCTCGCCTTTCCTGTTGAGAGTGCCTCCTCTTGAGATGCGACGGGAACGCCGGGAATTCTTTCCCGTTGAAAGCAGGGAAAGGATCCCTCATCTCGAGCTACGAATGTGAAACGGGGGTCCTCTGGATGTGGGAGGGACCATCGTGCTTCCTCTCGAGTGGAGACGGGTATGGCGGTGAACTTCTTGAGTTGCAGCAAGGGTGTGAAAGACCCTTTCGAAGTTCCAGAGGTTAGGTGTCATTAGTCTCCAGACGCCTCATCGGAAATAGGCCTCATCTCGCCTGGAAGGGAGAACTTCCTGGATTTTCTCGAGTTGCGGCAGGTGTTCTCGAGTTACGACGGGGACCTCAGGGACCCGCCATGGTGGCCTCAGGAAAGGCCAGTCCCCATGCGAGTTGCTAGGGGGCCTCTCAGGATTCCTCTCCCGTCGATACCGGGGCCAAAAACCTTGTGTGTAGTCAGGGTCGGAACCGAGGTTTCCTCTCAGTGGTGACATGGAACTTTGGGTATTTCTGGAGTCTCCCCAGGGGAGTCAGGCCTCGTCTCGAGTGGGGGCATGCACGTGCGCTTTCCTTCCAGGCTGTAGCAGCAATGTCACGCTTCCCGTCGCGTGGATCAAAGGATCTGTGGTTTTCCCTCGAGGCTTTCCCTCGAGGCTTTGCCAAAGGGCTGTCCCACGTGCCACCGTGGTGTGAGTCGATCCTCGGCGTGAAAGATGAGCCAGTGCAGGGCAAAGAGGTTCCTCTGGAATGGACTGAGACATCTGGGGGACTATTGGAATGGTGGTACGACCATGGAGTTCCTCTCGCCTTTCCTGTTGAGAGTGCCTCCTCTTGAGATGCGACGGGAACGCCGGGAATTCTTTCCCGTTGAAAGCAGGGAAAGGATCCCTCATCTCGAGCTACGAGGGGGAAACGGGGCTCCTCTGGATGTGGGCGGGACCATCGTGCTTCCTCTCGAGTGGAGACGGGTATGGCGGTGAACTTCTTGAGTAGCAGCAAGGGTGTGAAAGACCCTTTCGAAGTTCCAGAGGTTAGGTGTCATTAGTCTCCAGACGCCTCATAGGAAATAGGCCTCATCTCGGCTGGAAGGGAGAACTTCCTGGATTTTCTCGAGTTGCGGCAGGTGTTCTCGAGTTACGACGGGGACCTCAGGGACCCGCCATGGTGGCCTCAGGAAAGGCCAGTCCCCATGCGAGTTGCTAGGGGGCCTCTCAAGATTCCTCTCCCGTCGATACCGGGGCCAAAAACCTTGTGTGGAGTCAGGGCCGGAACCGAGGTTTTCTCTCAGGGGTGACATGGAACTTTGGGTATTTCTGGAGTCTCCCCAGGGGAGTCAGGCCTCGTCTCGAGTGGGGGCATGCACGTGCGCTTTCCTTCCAGGCTGTAGCAGCAATGTCACGCTTCCCGTCGCGTGGATCAAAGGATCTGTGGTTTTCCCTCGAGGCTTTCCCTCGAGGATTTCCCACAGGGTTGTCCCACGTGCCGCCGTGGTGTGAGTCGATACTCGGCGTGAAAGATGAGCCAGTGCAGGGCAAAGAGGTTCCTCTGGAATGGACTGAGACATCTGGGGGACTCTTGGAATGGTGGTACGACCATGGAGTTCTTCTCACCTTTCCTGTTGAGAGTGCCTCCTCTTGAGATGCGACAGGAACGCCGGGAATTCTTTCCCGTTGAAAGCAGGGAAAGGATCCCTCATCTCGAGCTCCGAGGGGGAAGCGGGGCTCCTCTGGATGTGGGCGGGACCATCGTGCTTCCTCTCGAGTGGATACGGGTATGGCGGTGAACTACTTGAGTTGCAGCAAGGGTGTGAAAGACCCCTTCGAAGTTCCATAGTTTAGGTGTCATTAGTCTCTAGACGCCTCATCGGAAATAGGCCTCATCTCGCCTGGAAGGGAGAACTTCCTGGATTTTCTCGAGTTGCGGCAGGTGATCTCGAGTTACGATGGGGACCTCAGGGACCCGCCCTGGTGGCCTCAGGAGAGGCCAGTCCCCAGGCGAGTTGCTAGGGGGCCTCTCGGGATTTCTCTCCCGTCGATACCCGGGCCAAATCCTTGTGTGGAGTCAGGGCCGGAAACGAGAATTCCTCTCAGGGGCTGACATGGATCTTTGGGTACTTCTGGAGTCTCCCCAGGGGAGTCAGGCCTCGTCTCGAGTGGGGGCATGCACGTGCGCTTTCCCTCCAGGCTGAAGCAGCAATGTCTCGCTTCCCGTCGCGTGGATCAAAGGATCTGTGGTTTTCCCTCGAGGCGTTCCCTCGAGGCTTTCCCACAGGGCTGTCCCATGTGCCACCGTGGTGTGAGTCGATCCTCGGCGTGAAAGATGAGCCAGTACAGGGCAAAGATCTTCCTCTGGAATGGACTGAGACATCTGGGGGACTCTTGGAATGGTGGTACGAACATGGAGTTCCTCTCGCCTTTCCTGTTGAGAGTGCCTCCTCTTGAGATGCGACGGGAACGCCGGGAATTCTTTCCCGTTGAAAGCAGGGAAAGGATCCCTCATCTCGAGCTACGTGGGGGAAACGGGGCTCCTCTGGATGTGGGCGGGACCATCGTGCTTCCTCTCGAGTGGAGACGGGTATGGCGGTGAACTTCTTGAGTAGCAGCAAGGGTGTGAAAGACCCTTTCGAAGTTCCAGAGGTTAGGTGTCATTAGTCTCCAGACGCCTCATCGGAAATAGGCCTCATCTCGGCTGGAAGGGAGAACTTCCTGGATTTTCTCGAGTTGCGGCAGGTGTTCTGGAGTTACAACGGGGACCTCAGGGACCCGCCATGGTGGCCTCAGGAAAGGCCAGTCCCCATGCGAGTTGATAGGGGGCCTCTCAGGATTCCTCTCCCGTCGATACCGGGGCCAAAAACCTTGTGTGGAGTCAGGGCCGGAAACGAGGTTTCCTCTCAGCGGTGACATGGATCCTTGGGTAATTCTGGAGTCTCGCTAGGGGAGTCAGGACTCGTCTCGAGTGGGGGCATGCACGTGCGCTTTACTTCCAGGCTGTAGCAGCAATGTCACGCTTCCTGTCGCGTGGATCAAAGGATCTGTGGTTTTCCCTCGAGGCTTTCCGTCGAGGCTTTCCCACAGGGCTGTCCCACGTGCCACCGTGGTGTGAGTCGATCCTCGGCGTGAAAGATGAGCCAGTGCAGGACAAAGAGCTTCCTCTGGAATGGACTGAGACATCTGGGGGACTCTTGGAATGGTGGTACGACCATGGATTTCCTCTCGCCTTTCCTGTTGAGAGTGCCTCCTCTTGAGATGCGACGGGAACGCCGGGAATTCTTTCCCGTTGAAAGCAGGGAAAGGATCCCTCATCTCGAGCTACGAGAGGGAAACGGGGCTCCTCTGGATGTGGGCGGGACCATCGTGCTTCCTCTCGAGTGGAGACGGGTATGGCGGTGAACTTCTTGAGTTGCAGCAAGGGTGTGAAAGACCCTTTCGAAGTTCCAGAGGTTAGGTGTCATTAGTTTCCAGACGCCTCATTGGAAATAGGTCTCATCTCGCCTGGAAGGGAGAACTTCCTGGATTTTCTCGAGTTGCGGCAGGTGTTCTCGAGTTACGACGGGGACCTCAGGGACCCGCCATGGTGGCCTCAGGAAAGGCCAGTCCCCATGCGAGTTGCTAGGGGGCCTCTCAGGATTCCTCTCCCGTCGATACCGGGGCCAAAAACCTTGTGTGGAGTCAGGGCCGGAACCGAGGTTTCCTCTCAGGGGTGACATGGAACTTTGGGTATTTCTGGAGTCTCCCCTGGGGAGTCAGGCCTCGTCTCGAGTGGGGGCATGCACGTGCGCTTTCCTTCCAGGCTGTAGCAGCAATGTCACGCTTCCCGTCGCGTGGATCAAAGGATCTGTGGTTTTCCCTCGAGGCTTTCCCTCGAGGCTTTGCCACAGGGCTGTCCCACGTGCCACAGTGGTGTGAGTCGATCCTCGGCGTGAAAGATGAGCCAGTGCAGGCAAAGAGGTTCCTCTGGAATGGACTGAGACATCTGGGGGACTCTTGGAATGGTGGTACGACCATGGAGTTCCTATCGCCTTTTCTGTTGAGAGTGCCTCCTCTTGATATGCGACGGGAACGCCGGGAATTCTTTCCCGTTGAAAGCAGGGAAAGGATCCCTCATCTCGAGCTACGAGGGGGAAACGGGGCTCCTCTGGATGTGGGCGGGACCATCGTGCTTCCTCTCGAGTGGAGACGGGTATGGCGGTGAACTTCTTGAGTTGCAGCAAGGGTGTGAAAAACCCTTTCGAAGTTCCAGAGGTTAGGTGTCATTAGTCTCCAGACGCCTCATTGGAAATAGGCCTCATCTCGCCTGGAAGGGAGAACTTCCTGGATTTTCTCGAGTTGCGGCAGGTGTTCTCGAGTTACGACGGGGACCTCAGGGACCCGCCATGGTGGCCTCAGGAAAGGCCAGTCCCCATGCGAGTTGCTAGGGGGCCTCTCAGGATTCCTCTCCCGTCGATACCGGGGCCAAAAACCTTGTGTGGAGTCAGGGCCGGAACCGAGGTTTCCTCTCAGGGGTGACATGGAACTTTGGGTATCTCTGGAGTCTCCCCAGGGGAGTCAGGCCTCGTCTCGAGTGGGGGCATGCACGTGCGCTTTCCTTCCAGGCTGTAGCAGCAATGTCACGCTTCCCGTCGCGTGGATCAAAGGATCTGTGGTTTTCCCTCGAGGCTTTCCCACAGGGCTGTCCCACGTGCCACCGTGGTGTGAGTCGATCCTCGGCGTGAAAGATGAGCCAGTGCAGGGCAAAGAGGTTCCTCTGGAATGGACTGAGACATCTGGGGGACTCTTGGAATGGTGGTACGACCATGGAGTTCCTCTCGCCTTTCCTGTTGAGAGTGCCTCCTCTTGAGATGCGACGGGAACGCCGGGAATTCTTTCCCGTTGAAAGCAGGGAAAGGATCCCTCATCTCGAGCTACGAGGGGGAAACGGGGCTCCTCTGGATGTGGGCGGGACCATCGTGCTTCCTCTCGAGTGGAGACGGGTATGGAGGTGAACTTCTTGAGTAGCAGCAAGGGTGTGAAAGACCCTTTCCAAGTTCCAGAGGTTAGGTGTCATTAGTCTCCAGACGCCTCATCGGAAATAGGCCTCATCTCGCCTGGAAGGGAGAACTTCCTGGATTTTCTCGAGTTGCGGCAGGTGTTCTCGAGTTACGACGGGGACCTCAGGGACCCGCCCTGGTGGCCTCAGGAGAGGCCAGTCCCCATGCGAGTTGCTAGGGGGCCTCTCGGGATTCCTCTCCCGTCGATACCGGGGCCAAAAACCTTGTGTGGAGTCAGGGCCGTAACCGAGGATTCCTCTCAGGGGCTGACATGGATCTTTGGGTACTTCTGGAGTCTCCCCAGGGGAGTCAGGCCTCGTCTCGAGTGGGGGCATGCACGTGCGCTTTCCTTCCAGGCTGTAGCAGCAATGTCACGCTTCCCATGGCGTGGATAAAAGGATCTGTGGTTTTCCCTCGAGGCTTTCCCTCGAGGCTTTCCCACAGGGCTGTCCCACGTGCCACCGTGGTGTGAGTCGATCCTCGGCGTGAAAGATGAGCCAGTGCAGGGCAAAGAGGTTCCTCTGGAATGGACTGAGACATCTGGGGGACTCTTGGAATGGTGGTACGACCATGGAGTTCCTCTCGCCTTTCCTGTTGAGAGTGCCTATTCTTGAGATGCGACGGGAACGCCGGGAATTCTTTCCCGTTGAAAGCAGGGAAAGGATCCCTCATCTCGAGCTACGAGGGGGAAACGGGGCTCCTCTGGATGTGGGCGGGACCATCGTGCTTCCTCTCGAGTGGAGACGGGTATGGCGGTGAACTTCTTGAGTTGCAGCAAGGGTGTGAAAGACCCTTTCGAAGTTCCAGAGGTTAGGTGTCATTAGTCTCCAGACGCCTCATCGGAAATAGGCCTCATCTCGCCTGGAAGGGAGAGCTTCCTGGATTTTCTCGAGTTGCGGCAGGTGTTCTGGAGTTAAGACGGGGACCTCAGGGACCCGCCCTGGTGGCCTCAGGAGAGGCCAGTCCCCATGCGAGTTGCTAGGGGGCCTCTCGGGATTCCTCTCCCATCGATACCGGGGCCAAAAACCTTGTGTGGAGTCAGGGCCGGAACCGAGGATTCCTCTCAGGGGCTGACATGGATCTTTGGGTACTTCTGGAGTCTCCCCAGGGGAGTCAGGCCTCGTCTCGAGTGGGGGCATGCACGTGCGCTTTCCTTCCAGGCTGTAGCAGCAATGTCACGCTTCCCGTGGACTGGATCAAAGGATCTGTGGTTTTCCCTCGAGGCTTTCCCTCGAGGCTTTCCCACAGGGCTGTCCCACGTGCCACCCTGGTGTGAGTCGATCCTCGGCGTGAAAGATGAGCCAGTGCAGGGCAAAGAGGTTCCTCAGGAATGGACTGAGACATCTGGGGGACTCTTGGAATGGTGGTACGACCATGGAGTTCCTCTCGCCTTTCCTGTTGAGAGTGCCTCCTCTTGAGATGCGACGGGAACGCCGGGAATTCTTTCCCGTTGAAAGCAGGGAAAGGATCCCTCATCTCGAGCTAGGAGGGGGAAACGGGGCTCCTCTGGATGTGGGCGGGACCATCGTGCTTCCTCTCGAGTGGAGACGGGTATGGTGGTGAACTTCTTGAGTTGCAGCAAGGGTGTGAAAGACCCTTTCGAAGTTACAGAGGTTAGGTGTCATTAGTCTCCAGACGCCTCATCGGAAATAGGCCTCATCTCGCCTGGAAGGGAGAACTTCCTGGATTTTCTCGAGTTGCGGCAGGTGTGCTCGAGTTACGACGGGGACCTCGGGGACCCGCCCTGGTGGCCTCAGGAGAGGCCAGTCCCCATGCGAGTTGCTCGGGGGCCTCTCGGGATTCCTCTTCCATCGAGACCGGGGCCAAAAACCTTGTGTGGAGTCAGGGCCGGAACCGAGGATTCCTCTCAGGGGCTGACATGGATCTTTGGGTACTTCTGGAGTCTCCCCAGGGGAGTCAGGCCTCGTCTCGAGTGGGGGCATGCACGTGCGCTTTCCTTCCAGGCTGTAGCAGCAATGTCACGCTTCCCGTCGCGTGGATCAAAGGATCTGTGGTTTTCCCTCGAGGCTTTCCCTCGAGGCTTTCCCACAGGGCTGTCCCACGTGCCACCGTGGTGTGAGTCGATCCTCGGCGTGAAAGATGAGCCAGTGCAGGGCAAAGAGGTTCCTCTGGAATGGACTGAGACATCTGGGGGACTCTTGGAATGGTGGTACAACCATGGAGTTCCTCTCGCCTTTCCTGTTGAGAGTGCCTCCTCTTGAGATGCGACGGGAACGCCGGGAATTCTTTCCCGTTGAAAGCAGGGAAAGGATCCCTCATCTCGAGCTACGAGGGGGAAACGGGGCTCCTCTGGATGTGGGCGGGACCATCGTGCTTCCTCTCGAGTGGAGACGGGTATGGCAGAGAACTTCTTGAGTTGCAGCAAGGGAGTGAAAGACCCTTTCGAAGTTCCAGAGGTTAGGTATCATTAGTCTCCAGACGCCTCATCGGAAATAGGCCTCATCTCGCCTGGAAGGGAGAACTTCCTGGATTTTCTCGAGTTGCGGCAGGTGTTCTCGAGTTACGACGGGGACCTCAGGGACCAGCCCTGGTGGCCTCAGGAGAGGACAATCCCCATGCGAGTTGCTAAGGGGACTCTGGGATTCCTCTCCCGTCGATACCGGGACCAAAAACCTTGTGTGGAGTCAGGGCCAGAACCGAGGTTTCCTCTCTGGGGCTGACATGGATCTTTGGGTACTTCTGGAGTCTCCCCAGGGGAGTCAGGCCTCGTCTCGAGTGGGGGCATGCACGTGCGCTTTCCTTCCAGGCTGTAGCAGCAATGTCACGCTTCCCATCGCGAGGATTAAAGGATCTGTGGTTTTCCCTCGAGGCTTTCCCTCGAGGCTTTCCCACAGGGCTGTCCCACGTGCCACCGTGGTGTGAGTCGATCCTCGGCGTGAAAGATGAGCCAGTGCAGGGCAAAGAGGTTCCTCTGGAATGGACTGAGACATCTGGGGGACTCTTGGAATGGTGGTACGACCATGGAGTTCCTCTCGCCTTTCCTGTTGAGAGTGCCTCCTCTTGAGCTGCGACGGGAATGCCGGGAATTCTTTCCCGTTGGAAGCAGGGAAAGGATCCCTCATCTCGAGCTCCCAGGGGGAAACGTGGCTCCTCTGTATGTGGGCGGGACCATCGTGCTTTCTCTCGTGTGGAGACGGGTATGGCGGTGAACTTCTTGAGTTGCAGCAAGGGTGTGAAAGACCCTTTCGAAGTTCCAGAGGTTAGGTGTCATTAGTCTCCAGACGCCTCATCGGAAATAGGCCTCATCTCGCCTGGAAGGGAGAACTTCCTGGATTTTCTCGAGTTGCGGCAGGTGTTCTCGAGTTACGACGGGGACCTCAGGGACCCGCCCTGGTGGCCTCAGGAGAGGCCAGTCCCCATGCAAGTTGCTAGGGGGCCTCTCGGGATTCCTCTCCAGTCGATACTGGGGCCAAAAACCTTGTGTGGAGTCAGGGCCGGAACCGAGGATTCCTCTCAGGGGCTGACATGGATCTTTGGGTACTTCTGGAGTCTCCCCAGGGGAGTCAGGCCTCGTCTCGAGTGGGGGCATGCACGTGTGCTTTCCTTCCAGGCTGTAGCAGCAATGTCACGCTTCCCGTCGCGTGGATCAAAGGATCTGTGGTTTTCCCTCGAGGCTTTCCCTCGAGGCTTTCCCACAGGGCTATCCCACGTGCCACCGTGGTGTGAGTCGATCCTCAGCGTGAAAGATGAGCCAGTGCAGGGCAAAGAGCTTCCTCTCGAATGGACTGAGACATCTGGGGGACTCTTGGAATGGTGGTACGACCATGGAGTTCCTCTCGCCTTTCCTGTTGAGAGTGCCTCCTCTTGAGATGCGCCGGGAACGCCGGGAATTCTTTCCCGTTGAAAGCAGGGAAAGGATCCCTCTTCTCGAGCTACGAGGGCGAAACAGGGCTCCTCTGGATGTGGGCGGGACCATCGTGCTTCCTCTCGAGTGGAGACGGGTATGGCGGTGAACTTCTTGAGTTGCAGCAAGGGTGTGAAAGACCCTTTCGAAGTTCCAGAGGTTAGGTGTCATTAGTCTCCAGACGCCTCATCGGAAATAGGCCTCATCTAGCCTGGAAGGGAGAACTTCCTGAATTTTCTCGAGGTGCGGCAGGTGTTCTCGAGTTACGACGGGTACCACAGGGACCCGCCCTGATGGCCTCAGGAACGGCCAGTCTCCATGCGAGTTGCTAGGGGGCCTCTCGTGATTCCTCTCCCGTCGATACCGGGGCCAAAAACCTTGTGTGGAGTCAGGGCCGGAACCGAGGATTCCTCTCAGGGGCTGACATGGATCTTTGGGTACTTCTAGAGTCTCCCCAGGGGAGTCAGGCCTCGTCTCGAGTGGGGGCATGCACGTGCGCTTTCCTTCCAGGCTGTAGCAGTAATGTCACGCTTCCCGTCTTGTGGATCAAAGGATCTGTGGTTTTCCCTCGAGGCTTTCCCTCGAGGCTTTCCCACATGGCTGTGCCACGTGCCACCGTGGTGTGAGTCGATCCTCGGCGTGAAAGATGAGCCAGTGCAGGGCAAAGAGGTTCCTCTGAAATGGACTGAGACATCTGGGGGACTCTTGGAATGGTGGTACGACCATGGAGTTCCTCTCGCCTTTCCTGTTGAGAGTGCCTCCTCTTGAGATGCGACGGGAATGCCGGGAATTCTTTCCCGTTGAAAGCAGGGAAAGGATCCCTCATCTCGAGCTCCGAGGGGGAAACGGGGCTCCTCTGGATGTGGGCGGGACCATCGTGCTTTCTCTCGTGTGGAGACGGGTATGGCGGTAAACTTCTTGAGTTGCAGCAAGGGTGTGAAAGACCCTTTCGAAGTTCCAGAGGTTAGGTGTCATTAGTCTCCAGACGCCTCATCGGAAATAGGCCTCATCTCGCCTGGAAGGGAGAACTTCCCGGATTTTCTCGAGGTGCGGCCGGTGTTCTCGAGTTACGACGGGGACCTCAGGGACCCGCCCTGGTGGCCTCAGGAGAGGCCAGTCCCCATGCGAGTTGCTAGGGGGCCTCTCGGGATTCCTCTCCCGTCGATACCGGGGCCAAAAACCTTGTGTGGAGTCAGGGCTGGAACCGAGGATTCCTCTCAGGAGCTGACATGGATCTTTGTGTACTTCTGGAGTCCCACCAGGGGAGTCAGTCCTCTTCTCGATTAGGGGCATGCACGTGTGCTTTCCTTCCAGGCTGTAGCAGCAATGTCACGCTTCCCGTCGCGTGGATCAAAGGATCTGTGGTTTTCCCTCGAGGCTTTCCCACAGGGCTGTCCCACGTGCCACCGTGGTGTGAGTCGATCCTCGGCGTGAAAGATGAGCCAGTGCAGGGCAAAGAGGTTCCTCTGGAATGGACTGAAACATCTGGGGGACTCTTGGAATGGTGGTACGACCATGGAGTTCCTCTCGCCTTTCCTGTTGAGAGTGCCTCCTCTTGAGATGCGACGGGAACGCCGGGAATTCTTTCCCGTTGAAAGCAGGGAAAGGATCGCTCATCTCGAGCTACGAGGGGGAAACGGGGCTCCTCTGGATGTGGGCGGGACCATCGTGCTTCCTCTCGAGTGGAGACGGGTATGGCGGTGAACTTCTTGAGTTGCAGCAAGGGTGTGAAAGACCCTTTCGAAGTTCCAGAGGTTAGGTGTCATTAGTCTCCAGACGCCTCATCGGAAATAGGACTCATCTCGCCTGCAAGGGAGAACTTCCTGGATTTTCTCGAGTTGCGGCAGGTGTTCTCGAGTTACGACGGGGACCTCAGGGACCCGCCCTGGTGGCCTCAGGAGAGGCCAGTCCCCATGCGAGTTGCTAGGGGGCCTCTCGGGATTCCTCTCCCGTCGATACCGGGGCCAAAAACCTTGTGTGGAGTCAGGGCTGGAACCGAGGATTCCTCTCAGGGGCTGACATGGATCTTTGGGTACTTCTGGAGTCTCCCCAGGGGAGTCAGGCCTCGTCTCGAGTGGGGGCATGCACGTGCGCTTTCCTTCCAGGCTGTAGCAGCAATGTCACGCTTCCCGTCGCGTGCATCAAAGGATCTGTGGTTTTCCCTCGAGGCTTTTCCTCGAGGCTTTCCAGCAGGGCTGTCCCACGTGCCACCGTGGTGTGAGTCGATCCTCGGCGTGAAAGATGAGCCAGTGCAGGGCAAAGACGTTCCTCTGGAATGGACTGAGACATCTGGGCGACTCTTGGAATGGTGGTACGACCCTGGAGTTCCTCTCGCCTTTCCTGTTGAGAGTGCCTCCTCTTGAGATGCGACGGGAACGCCGGGAATTCTTTCCCGTTGAAAGCAGGGAAAGGATCCCTCATCTCGAGCTACGAGGGTGAAACGGGGCTCCTCTGGATGTGGGCGGGACCATCGTGCTTCCTCTCGAGTGGACACGGGTATGGCGCTGAACTTCTTGAGTTGCAGCAAGGGTGTGAAAGACCCTTTCGAAGTTCCAGAGGTTAGGTGTCATTAGTCTCCAGACGCCTCATCGGAAATAGGCCTCATCTCGCCTGGAAGGGAGAACTTCCTGGATTTTCTCGATTTGCGGCAGGTGTTCTCGAGTTACGACGGGGACCTCAGGGACCCGCCCTGGTGGCCTCAGGAGAGGCCAGTCCCCATGCGAGTTGCTAGGGTGCCTCTCGGGATTCCTCTCCCGTCGATACCGGGGCCAAAAACCTTGTGTGGAGTCAAGGCCGGAACCAAGGATTCCTCTCAGGGGCTGACATGGATCTTTGGGTACTTCTTGAGTCTCCCCAGGGGAGTCAGGCCTCGTCTCCAGTGGGGGCATGCACGTGCGCTTTCCTTCCAGGCTGTAGCAGCAATGTCACACTTCCCGTCGCGTGCATCAAAGGATCTGTGGTTTTCCCTCGAGGCTTTCCCTCGAGGCTTTCCCACAGGGCTGTCCCACGTGCCACCGTGGTGTGAGTCGATCCTCGGCGTGGAAGATGAGCCAGTGCAGGGCAAAGAGGTTCCTCTGGAATGGACTGAGACATCTGGGGGACTCTTGGAATGGTGGTACGACCCTGGAGTTCCTCTCGCCTTTCCTGTTGAGAGTGCCTACTCTTGAGATGCGACGGGAACGCCTGGAATTCTTTCCCGTTGAAAGCAGGGAAAGGATCCCACATCTCGAGCTCCGAGGGGGAAACGGGGCTCCTCTGGATGTGGGCGGGACCATCGTGCTTCCTCTCGAGTGGAGACGGGTATGGCGGTGAACTTCTTGAGTTGCAGCAAGGGTGTGAAAGACCCTTTCGAAGTTCCAGAGGTTAGCTGTCATTAGTCTCCAGACGCCTCATCGGAAATAGGCCTCATCTCGCCTGGAAGGGAGAACTTCCTGGATTTTCTCGAGGTGCGGCAGGTGTTCTCGAGTTACGACGGGTACCACAGGGACCCGCCCTGATGGCCTCAGGAGAGGCCAGTCCCCATGCGAGTTGCTAGGGGGCCTCTCGGGATTCCTCTCCCGTCGATAATAGGGCCAAAAACCTTGTGTGGAGTCAGGGCCGGAACCGAGGACTCCTCACAGGGGTGACATGGATCTTTGGGTACTTCTGGAGTCTCCCCAGGGGAGTCAGGCCTCGTCTCGAGTGGGGGCATGCACGTGCGCTTTCCTTCCAGGCTGTAGCAGCAATGTCACGCTTCCCGTCGCGTGCATCAAAGGATCTGTGGTTTTCCCTCGAGGCTTTCCCTCGAGGCTTTCCCGCAGGGCTGTCCCACGTGCCACCGTGGTGTGAGTCGATCCACGGCGTCAAAGATGAGCCAGTGCTGGGCAAAGAGGTTCCTCTGGAATGGACTGAGACATCTGGGGGACTCTTGGAATGGTGGTACGACCATGGAGTTCCTCTCGCCTTTCCTGTTGAGAGTGCCTCCTCTTGAGATGCGACGGGAACGCCGGGAATTCTTTCCCGTTGAAAGCAGGGAAAGGATCCCTCATCTCGAGCTCCGAGGGGGAAACATGGCTCCTCTGGATGTGGGCGGGACCATCGTGCTTCCTCTCGAGTGGAGACGGGTATGGCGGTGAACTTCTTGAGTTGCAGCAAGGGTGTGAAAGACCCTTTCGAAGTTCCAGAGGTTAGGTGTCATTAGTCTCCAGACGCCTCATCGGAAATAGGCCTCATCTCGCCTGGAAGGGAGAACTTCCTGGATTTTCTCGAGTTGCGGCAGGTGTTCTCGAGTTACGACGGGGACCTCAGGGCCCCGCCCTGGTGGCCTCAAGAACAGCCAGTCCCCATGCGAGTTGCTAGGGGGCCTCTCGGGATTCCTCTCCCGTCGATACCGGGACCAAAATCCTTGTGTGGAGTCAGGGCCGGAACCGAGGATTCCTCTCAGGGGCTGACATGGATCTTTGGGTACTTCTGGAGTCTCCCCAGGGGAGTCAGGCCTCGTCTCGAGTGGGGGCATGCACGTGCGCTTTCCTTCCAGGCTGTAGCAGCAATGTCACGCTTCCCGTCGCGTGGATCAAAGGATCTGTGGTTTTCCCTCGAGGCTTTCCCTCGAGGCTTTCCCACAGGGCTGTCCCACGTGCCACCGTGGTGTGAGTCGATCCTCGGCATGAAAGATGAGCCAGTGCAGGGCAAAGAGGTTCCTCTGGAATGGACTCAGACATCTGGGGGACTCTTGGAATGGTGGTACGACCATGGAGTTCCTCTCGCCTTTCCTGTTGAGAGTGCCTCCTCTTGAGATGCGACAGGAATGCCGGGAATTCTTTCCCGTTGAAAGCAGGGAAAGGATCCCTCATCTCTAGCTACTAGGGGGAAACGGGGCTCCTCTGGATGTGGGCGGGACCATCGTGCTTCCTCTCGAGTGGAGACGGGCAAGGAGGTGAACTTCTTGAGTAGCAGCAAGGGTGTGAAAGACCCTTTCGAAGTTCCAGAGGTTGGGTGTCATTAGTCTCCAGACGCCTCATCGGAAATAGGCCTCATCTCGCCTGGAAGGGAGAACTTCCTGGATTTTCTCGAGTTGCGGCAGGTATTCTCGAGTTACGACGGGGACCTCAGGGACCCGCCCTGGTGGCCTCAGGAGAGGCCAGTCCCCATGCGAGGTGCTAGGGGGCCTCTCGGGATTCCTCTCCCGTCGATACCGGGGCCAAAAACCTTGTGTGCAGTCAGGGCCGGAAACGAGGATTCCTCTCAGGGGCTGACATGGATCTTTGGGTACTTCTGGAGTCTCCCCAGGGGATTCAGGCCTCGTCTCGAGTGGGGGCATGCACGTGCGCTTTCCTTCCAGGCTGTAGCAGCAATGTCACGCTTCCCGTCGCGTGGATCAACGGATCTGTGGTTTTCCCTCGAGGCTTTCCCTCGAGGCTTTCCCACATGGCTGTGCCACGTGCCACCGTGGTGTGAGTCGATCCTCGGCGTGAAAGATGAGCCAGTGCAGGGCAAAGAGGTTCCTCTGGAATGGACTGAGACATCTGGGGGACTCTTGGAATGGTGGTACGACCATGGAGTTCCTCTCGCCTTTCCTGTTGAGAGTGCCTCCTCTTGAGATGCGACGGGAATGACGGGAATACTTTCCCGTTGAAACCAGGGAAAGGATCCCTCATCTCGAGCTACGAGGGGGAAAAGGGGCTCCTCTGGATGTGGGCGGGACCATCGTGCTTCCTCTCAAGTGGAGACGGGTATGGCGGTGAACTTCTTGAGTTGCAGCAAGTGTGTGAAAGACCCTTTCGAAGTTCCAGAGGTTAGGTGTCATTAGTCTCCAGACGCCTCATCGGAAATAGGCCTCATCTCGCCTGCAAGGGAGAACTTCCTTGATTTTCTCGAGTTGCGGTAGGTGTTCTCGAGTTACGACGGGGACCTCAGGGACCCGCCCTGGTTGCCTCAAGAGGCCAGTCCCCATGCGATTTGCTACGGGGCCTCTCGGGATTCCTCTCCCGTCGATACCGGGGCCAAAAACCTTGTGTGGAGTCAGGGCCGTAACCGAGGATTCCTCTCAGGGGCTGACATGGATCTTTGGGTACTTCTGGAGTCTCCCCAGGGGAGTCAGGCCTCGTCTCGAGTGGGGGCATGCACGTGCGCTTTCCTTCCAGGCTATAGCAGCAATGTCACGCTTCCCGTGGCGTGGATCAAAGGATCTGTGGTTTTCCCTCGAGGCTTTCCCACAGGGCTGTCCCACGTGCCACCGTGGTGTGAGTCGATCCTCGGCGTGAAAGATGAGCCAGTGCAGGGCAAAGAGGTTCCTCTGGAATGGACTGAGACATCTGGGGGACTCTTGGAATGGTGGTACGACCATGGAGTTCCTCTCGCCTTTCCTGTTGAGAGTGCCTCCTCTTGAGATGCGACGGGAACGCCGGGAATTCTTTCCCGTTGAAAGCAGGGAAAGGATCCCTCATCTCGAGCTACGAGGGGGAAACGGGGCTCCTCTGGATGTGGGCGGGACCATCGTGCTTCCTCTCGAGTGGACACGGGTATGGCGGTGAACTTCTTGAGTTGCAGCAAGGTTGTGAAAGACCCTTTCGAAGTTCCAGAGGTTAGGTGTCATTAGTCTCCAGACGCCTCATCGGAAATAGGCCTCATCTCGCCTGGAAGGGAGAACTTCCCGGATTTTCTCGAGGTGCGGCAGGTGTTCTCGAGTTACGACGGGTACCACAGGGACCCGCCCTGATGGCCTCAGGAGAGGCCAGTCCCCATGCGAGTTGCTAGGGGGCCTCTCAGGATTCCTCTCCCGTCGATACTAGGGCCAAAAACCTTGTGTGGAGTCAGGGCCGGAACCGAGGATTCCTCACAGGGGTGACATGGATCTTTGGGTACTTCTGGAGTCTCCCCAGGGGAGTCAGGCCTCGTCTCGAGTGGGGGCATGCACGTGCGCTTTCCTTCCAGGCTGTAGCAGCAATGTCACGCTTCCCGTCGCTTGGATCAAAGGATCTGTGGTTTTCCCTCGAGGCTTTCCCTCGAGGCTTTCCCGCAGGGCTGTCCCACGTGCCACCGTGGTGTGAGTCGATCCTCGGCGTCAAAGATGAGCCAGTGCAGGGCAAAGAGGTTCCTCTGGAATGGACTGAGACATCTGGGGGACTCTTGGAATGGTGGTACGACCATGGAGTTCCTCTCGCCTTTCCTGTTGAGAGTGCCTCCTCTTGAGATGCGACGGGAACGCCGGGAATTCTTTCCCGTTGAAAGCAGGGAAAGGATCCCTCATCTCGAGCTCCGAGGGGGAAACGGGGCTCCTCTGGATGTGGGCGGGACCATCGTGCTTCCTCTCGAGTGGAGACGGGTATGGCGGTGAACTTCTTGAGTTGCAGCAAGGGTGTGAAAGACCCTTTCCAAGTTCCAGAGGTTAGGAGTCATTAGTCTCCAGACGCCTCATCGGAAATAGGCCTCATCTCGCCTGGAAGGGAGAACTTCCTGGATTTTCTCGAGTTGCGGCAGGTGTTCTCGAGTTACGACGGGGACCTCAGGGACCCGCCCTGGTGGCCTCAAGAACAGCCAGTCCCCATGCGAGTTGCTAGGGGGCCTCTCGGGATTACCCTCCCGTCGATACCGGGGCCAAAAACCTTGTGTGGAGTCAGGGCCGGAACCGAGGATTCCTCTCAGGGGCTGACATGGATCTTTGGGTACTTCTGGAGTCTCCCCAGGGGAGTCAGGCCTCGACTCGAGTGGGGGCATGCACGTGAGCTTTCCTTCCAGGCTGTAGCAGCAATGTCACGCTTCCCGTGGCGTGTATCAAAGGATCTGTGGTTTTCCCTCGAGACTTTCCCACAGGGCTGTCCCACGTGGCACCGTGGTGTGAGTCGATCCTCGGCGTGAAAGATGAGCCAGTGCAGGGCAAAGAGGTTCCTCTGGAATGGACTGAGACATCTGGGGGACTCTTGGAATGGTGGTACGACCATGGAGTTCCTCTCGCCTTTCCTGTTGAGAGTGCCTCCTCTTGAGATGCGACGGGAACGCCGGGAATTCTTTCCCGTTGAAAGCAGGGAAAGGATCCATCATCTCGAGCTACGAGGGGGAAACGGGGCTCCTCTGGATGTGGGCGGGACCATCGTGCTTCCTCTCGAGTGGACACGGGTATGGCGGTGAACTTCTTGAGTTGCAGCAAGGGTGTGAAAGACCCTTTCGAAGTTCCAGAGGTTAGGTGTCATTAGTCTCCAGACGCCTCATCGGAAATAGGCCTCATCTCGCCTGGAAGGGAGAACTTCCTGGATTTTCTCGAGTTGCAGCAGGTGTTCTCGAGTTACGACGGGGAACTCAGGGACCCGCCCTGGTGGCCTCAGGAGAGGCCAGTCCCCATGCGATGTGCTAGGGGGCCTCTCGGGATTCCTCTCCCGTCGATACCGGGGCCAAAAACCTTGTGTGGAGTCAGGGCCGGAACCGAGGATTCCTCTCAGGGGCTGACATGGATCTTTGGGTACTTCTGGAGTCTCCCCAGGGGAGTCAGGCCTCGTCTCGAGTGGGGGCATGCACGTGCGCTTTCCTTCCAGGCCGTAGCAGCAATGTCACGCTTCCTGTCGCGTGGATCAAAGGATCTGTGGTTTTCCCTCGAGGCTTTCCCTCGAGGCTTTCCCACAGGGCTGTCCCACGTGCCACCGTGGTGTGAGTCGATCCTCGGCGTGAAAGATGAGCCAGTGCAGGGCAAAGAGGTTCCTCTGGAATGGACTGAGACATCTTGGGGACTCCTTGAATGGTGGTACGACCATGGAGTTCCTCTCGCCTTTCCTGTTGAGAGTGCCTCCTCTTGAGATGCGACGGGAACGCCGGGAATTCTTTCCCGTCTAAAGCAGGGAAAGGTTCCCTCATCTCGAGATACGAGGGGGAAACGGGGCTCCTCTGGATGTGGGCGGGACCATCGTGCTTCCTCTCGAGTGGAGACGGGTATGGCGGTGAACTTCTTGAGTTGCAGCAAGGGTGTGAAAGACCCTTTCGAAGTTCCAGAGGTTAGGTGTCATTAGTCTCCAGACGCCTCATCGGAAATAGGCCTCATCTCGCCTGAAAGGGAGAACTTCCTGGATTTTCTCGAGTTGCGGCAGGTGTTCTCGAGTTACGACGGGGACCTCAGGGACCCGCCCTGGTGGCCTCAGGAGAGGCCAGTCCCCATGCGAGGTGCTAGGGGGCCTCTCGGGATTCCTCTCCCGTCGATCCTGGTGCCAAAAACCTTGTGTGGAGTCAGGGCCGGAACCGAGGATTCCTCTCAGGGGCTGACATGGATCTTTGGGTACTTCTGGAGTCTCCCCAGGGGAGTTAGGCCTCTTCTCGAGTGGGGGCATGCACGTGCGCTTTCCTTCCCGGATGTAGCAGCAATGTCACGCTTCCCGTCGCGTGGATCAAAGGATCTGTGGTTTTCCCTCGAGGCTTTCCCACAGGGCTGTCCCACGTGCCACCGTGGTGTGAGTCGATCCTCGGCGTGAAAGATGAGCCAGAGCAGGGCAAAGAGGTTCCTCTGGAATGGACTGAGACATCTGGGGGACTCTTGGAATGGTGGTACGACCATGGAGTTCCTCTCGCCTTTCCTGTTGAGAGTGCCTCCTCTTGAGATGCGACGGGAACGCCGGGAAATCTTCCCCGTTGAAAGCAGGGAAAGGATCCATCATCTCGAGCTCCGAGGGGGAAACGGGGCTCCTTTGGATGTGGGCGGGACCATCGTGCTTCCTCTCGAGTGGAGACGGGTATGGCGGTGAACTTCTTGAGTTGCAGCAAGGGTGTGAAAGACCCTTTCGAAGTTCCAGAGGTTAGGTGTCATTAGTCTCCAGACGCCTCATAGGAAATAGGCCTCATCTCGCCTGGAAGGGAGAACTTCCTGGACTTTCTCGAGTTGGGGCAGGTGTTCTCGAGTTACGACGGGGACCTCAGGGACCCGCCCTGGTGGCCTCAGGAGAGGCCAGTCCCCATGCGAGTTGCTAGGGGGCCTCTCGGGATTCCTCTCCCGTCGATACCGGGGCCAAAAACTTTGTATGGAGTCATGGCCGGAAAGGAGGATTCCTCTCAGGGGCTGACATGGATCTTTGGGTTCTTCTGGAGTCCCCCCAGGGGAGTCAGGCCTCGTCTCGAGTGGGGGCATGCACGTGCGCTTTCCTTCCAGGCTGTAGCAGCAATGTCACGCTTCCAGTCGCGTGGATCAAAGGATCTGTGGTTTTCCCTCGAGGCTTTCCCTCGAGGCTTTCCCACAGGGCTGTCCCACGTGCCACCGTGGTGTGAGTCGATCCTCGGCGTGAAAGATGAGCCAGTGCAGGGCAAAGAGGTTCCTCTGGAATGGACTGAGACATCTGGGGGACTCTTGGAATGGTGGTACGACCATGGAGTTCCTCTCGCCTTTCCTGTTGAGAGTGCCTCCTCTTGAGATGCGACGGGAACGCCGGGAATTCTTTCCCGTTGAAAGCAGGAAAAGGATCCCTTATCTCGAGCTACGAGGGGGAAACGGGGCTCCTCTGGATGTGGGCGGGACCATCGTGCTTCCTCTCTAGTGGAGACGGGTATGGTGGTGAACTTCTTGAGTTGCAGCAAGGGTGTGAAAGACCCTTTCGAAGTTCCAGAGGTTAGGTGTCATTAGTCTCCAGACGCCACATAGGAAATAGGCCTCATCTCGCCAGGAAGGGAGAACTTCCTGGATTTTTTCGAGTTGCGGCAGGTGTTCTCAAGTTACGACGGGGACCTCAGGAACCCGCCCTGGTGGCCTCAGGAGAGGCCAGTCCCTATGCGAGTTGCTAGGGGGCCTCTCGGGATTCCTCTCCCGTCGATACCGGGGCCAAAAACCTTGTATGGAGTCAGGGCCGGAACCGAGGATTCCTCTCAGGGGCTGACATGGATCTTTGGGTACTTCTGGAGTCTCCCCAGGGGAGTCAGGCCTCGTCTCGAGTGGGGGCATGCACGTGCACTTTCCTTCCAGGCTGTAGCAGCAATGTCAGGCTTCCCGTCGCGTGGATCAAAGGATCTGTGGTTTTCCCTCGAGGCTTTCCCACAGGGCTGTCCCACGTGCCACCGTGGTGTGAGTCGATCCTCGGCGTGAAAGATGAGCCAGTACAGGACAAAGAGGTTCCTCTGGAATGGACTGAGATATCTGGGGGACTCTTGGAATGGTGGTACGACCATGGAGTTCCTCTCGCCTTTCCTGTTGAGAGTGCCTCCTCTTGAGATGCGACGGGAACGCCGGGAACTCTTTCCCTTTGAAACCAGGGAAAGGATCCCTCATCTCGAGCTACGAGGGGAAAACGGGGCTCCTCTGGATGTGGGCGGGACCATCGTGCTTCATCTCGAGTGGAGACGTGTATGGCGGTGAACTTCTTGAGTTGCAGCAAGGGTGTGAAAGACCCTTTCGAAGTTCCAGAGGTTAGGTGTCATTAGTCTCCAGACGCCTCATCAGAAATAGGCCTCATCTCGCCTGGAAGGGAGAACTTCCTGGATTTTCTCGAGTTGCGGCAGGTGTTCTCGAGTTACGACGGGGACCTCAGGGACCCGCCCTGGTGGCCTCAGGAGAGGCCAGTCCCTATGCGAGTTGCTAGGGGGCCTCTCGGGATTCCTCTCCCGTCGATACCGGGGCCAACAACCTTGTGTGGAGTCAGGGCCGTAACCGAGGATTCCTCTCATGGGCTGACATGGATCTTTGGGTACGTCTGGAGACTCCCCAGTGGAGTCAGGCCTCGTCTCGAGTGGGGGCATGCACGTGCGCTTTCCTTCCAGGCTGTAGCAGCAATGTCACGCTTCCCGTCGCGTGGATCAAAGGATCTGTGGTTTTCCCTCGAGGCTTTCCCTCGAGGCTTTCCCACAGGGCTGTCCCACGTGCCACCGTGGTGTGAGTCGATCCTCGGCGTGAAAGATGAGCCAGTGCAGGGCAAAGAGGTTCCTCTGGAATGGACTGAGACATCTGGGGGACTCTTGGAATGGTGGTACGACCATGGAGTTCCTCTCGCCTTTCCTGTTGAGAGTTCCTCCTCTTGAGATGCGACGGGAATGCCGGGAATTCTTTCCCGTTGAAAGCAGGCAAAGGATCCCTCATCTCGAGCTACGAGGGGGAAACGGGGCTCCTCTGGATGTGGGCGGGACCATCGTGCTTCCTCTCGAGTGGAGACGGGTATGGCGGTGAACTTCTTGAGTTGCAGCAAGGGTGTGAAAGACCCTTTCGAAGTTCCAGAGGTTAGGTGTCATTACTCTCCAGACGCCTCATCGGAAATAGGCCTCATCTCGCCTGGAAGGGAGAACTTCCTGGATTTTCTCGAGTTGCGGCAGGTGTTCTCGAGTTACGACGGGGACCTCAGGGACCCGCCCTGGTGGCCTCAGGAGAGGCCAGTCCCCATGCGAGTTGCTAGGGGGCCTCTCGGGATTCCTCTCCCGTCGATACCGGGGCCAAAAACCTTGTGTGGAGTCAGGGCCGGAACCGAGGATTCCTCTCAGGGGCTGACATGGATCTTTGGGTACTTCTGGAGTCTCGCCAGGGGAGACAGGCCTCGTCTCGAGTGGGGGCATGCACGTGCGCTTTCCTTCCAGTCTGTAGCAGCAATGTCACGCTTCCCGTCGCGTGGATCAAAGGATCTGTGGTTTTCCCTCGAGGCTTTCCCTCGAGGCTTTCCCACAGGGCTGTCCCACGTGCCTCCGTGGTGTGAGTCGATCCTCGGCGTGAAAGATGAGCCAGTGAAGGGCAAAGAGGTTCCTCTGGAATGGACTGAGACATCTGGGGGACTCTAGGAATGGTGGTACGACCATGGAGTTCCTCTCACCTTTCCTGTTGAGAGTGCCTCCTCTTGAGATGCGACGGGAACGCCGGGAATTCTTTCCCGTTGAAAGCAGGGAAAGGATCCCTCATCTCGAGCTACGAGGGGGAAACGGGGCTCCTCTGGATGTGGGCGGGACCATCGTGCTTCCTCTCGAGTGGAGACGGGTATGGCGGTGAACTGCTTGAGTTGCAGCAAGGGTGTGAAAGACCCTTTCGAAGTTCCAGAGGTTAGGTGTCATTAGTCTCCAGACGACTCATCGGAAATAGGCCTCATCTCGCCTGCAAGGGAGAGCTTCCTGGATTTTCTCGAGTTGCGGCAGGTGTTCTCGAGTTACGACGGGGACCTCAGGGACCCGCCCTGGTGGCCTCAGGAGAGGCCAGTCCCCATGCGAGGTGCTAGGGGGCCTCTCGGGATTCCTTTCCCGTCGATACCGGGGCCAAAAACCTTGTGTGGAGTCAGGGTCAGAACCGAGGATTCCTCTCAGGGGCTTATATGGATCTTTGGGTACTTCTGGAGTCTCGCCAGGGGAGACAGGCCTCGTCTCGAGTGGGGGCATGCACGTGCGCTTTCCTTCCAGGCTGTAGCAGCAATGTCACGCTTCCCGTCGCGTGCATCAAAGGATCTGTGGTTTTCCCTCGAGGCTTTCCCTCGAGGCTTTCCCACAGGGCTGTCCCACGTGCCTCCGTGGTGTGAGTCGATCCTCGGCGTGAAAGATGAGCCAGTGCAGGGCAAAGAGGTTCCTCTGGAATGGACTGAGACATCTGGGGGACTCTTGGAATGGTGGTACGACCATGGAGTTCCTCTCGCCTTTCCTGTTGAGAGTGCCTCCTCTTGAGATGCGACGGGAACGCCGGGAATTCCTTCCCGTTGAAAGCAGGAAAGGATCCCTCATCTCGAGCTCCGAGAGGGAAACGGGGCTCCTCTGGATGTGGGCGGGACCATCGTGCTTCCTCTCGAGTGGAGACGGGTATGGCGGTGAACTTCTTGAGTTGCAGCAAGGGTGTGAAAGACCCTTTCGAAGTTCCAGAGGTTAGGTGTCATTAGTCTCCAGACGCCTCATCAGAAATAGGCCTCATCTCGCCTGGAAGGGAGAACTTCCTGGATTTTCTCGAGTTGCGGCAGGTGTTCTCGAGTTACGACGGGGACCTCAGGGACCCGCCCTGGTGGCCTCAGGAGAGGCCAGTCCCTATGCGAGTTGCTAGGGGGCCTCTCGGGATTCCTCTCCCGTCGATACCGGGGCCAACAACCTTGTGTGGAGTCAGGGCCGTAACCGAGGATTCCTCTCATGGGCTGACATGGATCTTTGGGTACGTCTGGAGACTCCCCAGTGGAGTCAGGCCTCGTCTCGAGTGGGGGCATGCACGTGCGCTTTCCTTCCAGGCTGTAGCAGCAATGTCACGCTTCCCGTGGCGAGGATCAAAGGATCTGTGGTTTTCCCTCGAGGCTTTCCCTCGAGGCTTTCCCACAGGGCTGTCCCACGTGCCACCGTGGTGTGAGTCGATCCTCGGCGTGAAAGATGAGCCAGTGCAGGGCAAAGAGGTTCCTCTGGAATGGACTGAGACATCTGGGGGACTCTTGGAATGGTGGTACGACCATGGAGTTCCTCTCGCCTTTCCTGTTGAGAGTGCCTCCTCTTGAGATGCGACGGGAACGCCGGGAATTCTTTCCCGTTGAAAGCAGGGAAAGGATCCCTCATCTCGAGCTACGAGGGGGAAACGGGGCTCCTCTGGATGTGGGCGGGACCATCGTGCTTCCTCTCGAGTGGAGACGGGTATGGCGGTGAACTTCTTGAGTTGCAGCAAGGGTGTGAAACACCCTTTCGAAGTTCCAGAGGTTAGGTGTCATTAGTCTCCAGACGACTCATCGGAAATAGGCCTCATCTCGCCTGCAAGGGAGAACTTCCTGGATTTTCTCGAGTTGCGGCAGGTGTTCTCGAGTTACGACGGGGACCTCAGGGACCCGCCCTGGTGGCCTCAGGAGAGGCCAGTCCCCATGCGAGGTGCTAGGGGGCCTCTCGGGATTCCTCTCCCGTCGATACCGGGGCCAAAAACCTTGTGTGGAGTCAGGGTCGGAACCGAGGATTCCTCTCAGGGGCTTATATGGATCTTTGGGTACTTCTGGAGTCTCGCCAGGGGAGACAGGCCTCGTCTCGAGTGGGGGCATGCACGTGCGCTTTCCTTCCAGGCTGTAGCAGCAATGTCACGCTTCCCGTCGCGTGCATCAAAGGATCTGTGGTTTTCCCTCGAGGCTTTCCCTCGAGGCTTTCCCACAGGGTTGTCCCACGTGCCTCCGTGGTGTGAGTCGATCCTCGGCGTGAAAGATGAGCCAGTGCAGGGCAAAGAGGTTCCTCTGGAATGGACTGAGACATCTGGGGGACTCTTGGAATGGTGGTACGACCATGGAGTTCCTCTCGCCTTTCCTGTTGAGAGTGCCTCCTCTTGAGATGCGACGGGAACGCCAGGAATTCCTTCCCGTTGAAAGCAGGAAAGGATCCCTCATCTCGAGCTCCGAGAGGGAAACGGGGCTCCTCTGGATGTGGGCGGGACCATCGTGCTTCCTCTCGAGTGGAGACGGGTATGGCGGTGAACTTCTTGAGTTGCAGCAAGGGTGTGAAAGACCCTTTCGAAGTTCCAGAGGTTATGTGTCATTAGTCTCCAGACGCCTCATCAGAAATAGGCCTCATCTCGCCTGGAAGGGAGAACTTCCTGGATTTTCTCGAGTTGCGGCAGGTGTTCTCGAGTTACGACGGGGACCTCAGGGACCCGCCCTGGTGGCCTCAGGAGAGGCCAGTCCCTATGCGAGTTGCTAGGGGGCCTCTCGGGATTCCTCTCCCGTCGATACCGGGGCCAACAACCTTGTGTGGAGTCAGGGCCGTAACCGAGGATTCCTCTCATGGGCTGACATGGATCTTTGGGTACGTCTGGAGACTCCCCAGTGGAGTCAGGCCTCGTCTCGAGTGGGGGCATGCACGTGCGCTTTCCTTCCAGGCTGTAGCAGCAATGTCACGCTTCCCGTCGCTTGGATCAAAGGATCTGTGGTTTTCCCTCGAGGCTTTCCCTCGAGGCTTTCCCGCAGGGCTGTCCCACGTGCCACCGTGGTGTGAGTCGATCCTCGGCGTCAAAGATGAGCCAGTGCAGGGCAAAGAGGTTCCTCTGGAATGGACTGAGACATCTGGGGGACTCTTGGAATGGTGGTACGACCATGGAGTTCCTCTCGCCTTTCCTGTTGAGAGTGCCTCCTCTTGAGATGCGACGGGAACGCCGGGAATTCTTTCCCGTTGAAAGCAGGGAAAGGATCCCTCATCTCGAGCTCCGAGGGGGAAACGGGGCTCCTCTGGATGTGGGCGGGACCATCGTGCTTCCTCTCGAGTGGAGACGGGTATGGCGGTGAACTTCTTGAGTTGCAGCAAGGGTGTGAAAGACCCTTTCCAAGTTCCAGAGGTTAGGAGTCATTAGTCTCCAGACGCCTCATCGGAAATAGGCCTCATCTCGCCTGGAAGGGAGAACTTCCTGGATTTTCTCGAGTTGCGGCAGGTGTTCTCGAGTTACGACGGGGACCTCAGGGACCCGCCCTGGTGGCTTCAAGAACAGCCAGTCCCCATGCGAGTTGCTAGGGGGCCTCTCGGGATTACCCTCCCGTCGATACCGGGGCCAAAAACCTTGTGTGGAGTCAGGGCCGGAACCGAGGATTCCTCTCAGGGGCTGACATGGATCTTTGGGTACTTCTGGAGTCTCCCCAGGGGAGTCAGGCCTCGACTCGAGTGGGGGCATGCACGTGAGCTTTCCTTCCAGGCTGTAGCAGCAATGTCACGCTTCCCGTGGCGTGTATCAAAGGATCTGTGGTTTTCCCTCGAGACTTTCCCACAGGGCTGTCCCACGTGGCACCGTGGTGTGAGTCGATCCTCGGCGTGAAAGATGAGCCAGTGCAGGGCAAAGAGGTTCCTCTGGAATGGACTGAGACATCTGGGGGACTCTTGGAATGGTGGTACGACCATGGAGTTCCTCTCGCCTTTCCTGTTGAGAGTGCCTCCTCTTGAGATGCGACGGGAACGCCGGGAATTCTTTCCCGTTGAAAGCAGGGAAAGGATCCATCATCTCGAGCTACGAGGGGGAAACGGGGCTCCTCTGGATGTGGGCGGGACCATCGTGCTTCCTCTCGAGTGGACACGGGTATGGCGGTGAACTTCTTGAGTTGCAGCAAGGGTGTGAAAGACCCTTTCGAAGTTCCAGAGGTTAGGTGTCATTAGTCTCCAGACGCCTCATCGGAAATAGGCCTCATCTCGCCTGGAAGGGAGAACTTCCTGGATTTTCTCGAGTTGCAGCAGGTGTTCTCGAGTGACGACGGGGAACTCAGGGACCCGCCCTGGTGGCCTCAGGAGAGGCCAGTCCCCATGCGATGTGCTAGGGGGCCTCTCGGGATTCCTCTCCCGTCGATACCGGGGCCAAAAACCTTGTGTGGAGTCAGGGCCGGAACCGAGGATTCCTCTCAGGGGCTGACATGGATCTTTGGGTACTTCTGGAGTCTCCCCAGGGGAGTCAGGCCTCGTCTCGAGTGGGGGCATGCACGTGCGCTTTCCTTCCAGGCCGTAGCAGCAATGTCACGCTTCCTGTCGCGTGGATCAAAGGATCTGTGGTTTTCCCTCGAGGCTTTCCCTCGAGGCTTTCCCACAGGGCTGTCCCACGTGCCACCGTGGTGTGAGTCGATCCTCGGCGTGAAAGATGAGCCAGTGCAGGGCAAAGAGGTTCCTCTGGAATGGACTGAGACATCTTGGGGACTCCTTGAATGGTGGTACGACCATGGAGTTCCTCTCGCCTTTCCTGTTGAGAGTGCCTCCTCTTGAGATGCGACGGGAACGCCGGGAATTCTTTCCCGTCTAAAGCAGGGAAAGGTTCCCTCATCTCGAGATACGAGGGGGAAACGGGGCTCCTCTGGATGTGGGCGGGACCATCGTGCTTCCTCTCGAGTGGAGACGGGTATGGCGGTGAACTTCTTGAGTTGCAGCAAGGGTGTGAAAGACCCTTTCGAAGTTCCAGAGGTTAGGTGTCATTAGTCTCCAGACGCCTCATCGGAAATAGGCCTCATCTCGCCTGAAAGGGAGAACTTCCTGGATTTTCTCGAGTTGCGGCAGGTGTTCTCGAGTTACGACGGGGACCTCAGGGACCCGCCCTGGTGGCCTCAGGAGAGGCCAGTCCCCATGCGAGGTGCTAGGGGGCCTCTCGGGATTCCTCTCCCGTCGATCCTGGTGCCAAAAACCTTGTGTGGAGTCAGGGCCGGAACCGAGGATTCCTCTCAGGGGCTGACATGGATCTTTGGGTACTTCTGGAGTCTCCCCAGGGGAGTTAGGCCTCTTCTCGAGTGGGGGCATGCACGTGCGCTTTCCTTCCCGGCTGTAGCAGCAATGTCACGCTTCCCGTCGCGTGGATCAAAGGATCTGTGGTTTTCCCTCGAGGCTTTCCCACAGGGCTGTCCCACGTGCCACCGTGGTGTGAGTCGATCCTCGGCGTGAAAGATGAGCCAGAGCAGGGCAAAGAGGTTCCTCTGGAATGGACTGAGACATCTGGGGGACTCTTGGAATGGTGGTACGACCATGGAGTTCCTCTCGCCTTTCCTGTTGAGAGTGCCTCCTCTTGAGATGCGACGGGAACGCCGGGAAATCTTCCCCGTTGAAAGCAGGGAAAGGATCCATCATCTCGAGCTCCGAGGGGGAAACGGGGCTCCTTTGGATGTGGGCGGGACCATCGTGCTTCCTCTCGAGTGGAGACGGGTATGGCGGTGAACTTCTTGAGTTGCAGCAAGGGTGTGAAAGACCCTTTCGAAGTTCCAGAGGTTAGGTGTCATTAGTCTCCAGACGCCTCATAGGAAATAGGCCTCATCTCGCCTGGAAGGGAGAACTTCCTGGATTTTCTCGAGTTGGGGCAGGTGTTCTCGAGTTACGACGGGGACCTCAGGGACCCGCCCTGGTGGCCTCAGGAGAGGCCAGTCCCCATGCGAGTTGCTAGGGGGCCTCTCGGGATTCCTCTCCCGTCGATACCGGGGCCAAAAACTTTGTATGGAGTCATGGCCGGAAAGGAGGATTCCTCTCAGGGGCTGACATGGATCTTTGGGTTCTTCTGGAGTCCCCCCAGGGGAGTCAGGCCTCGTCTCGAGTGGGGGCATGCACGTGCGCTTTCCTTCCAGGCTGTAGCAGCAATGTCACGCTTCCAGTCGCGTGGATCAAAGGATCTGTGGTTTTCCCTCGAGGCTTTCCCTCGAGGCTTTCCCACAGGGCTGTCCCACGTGCCACCGTGGTGTGAGTCGATCCTCGGCGTGAAAGATGAGCCAGTGCAGGGCAAAGAGGTTCCTCTGGAATGGACTGAGACATCTGGGGGACTCTTGGAATGGTGGTACGACCATGGAGTTCCTCTCGCCTTTCCTGTTGAGAGTGCCTCCTCTTGAGATGCGACGGGAACGCCGGGAATTCTTTCCCGTTGAAAGCAGGAAAAGGATCCCTTATCTCGAGCTACGAGGGGGAAACGGGGCTCCTCTGGATGTGGGCGGGACCATCGTGCTTCCTCTCTAGTGGAGACGGGTATGGTGGTGAACTTCTTGAGTTGCAGCAAGGGTGTGAAAGACCCTTTCGAAGTTCCAGAGGTTAGGTGTCATTAGTCTCCAGACGCCACATAGGAAATAGGCCTCATCTCGCCAGGAAGGGAGAACTTCCTGGATTTTTTCGAGTTGCGGCAGGTGTTCTCAAGTTACGACGGGGACCTCAGGAACCCGCCCTGGTGGCCTCAGGAGAGGCCAGTCCCTATGCGAGTTGCTAGGGGGCCTCTCGGGATTCCTCTCCCGTCGATACCGGGGCCAAAAACCTTGTATGGAGTCAGGGCCGGAACCGAGGATTCCTCTCAGGGGCTGACATGGATCTTTGGGTACTTCTGGAGTCTCCCCAGGGGAGTCAGGCCTCGTCTCGAGTGGGGGCATGCACGTGCACTTTCCTTCCAGGCTGTAGCAGCAATGTCAGGCTTCCCGTCGCGTGGATCAAAGGATCTGTGGTTTTTCCTCGAGGCTTTCCCACAGGGCTGTCCCACGTGCCACCGTGGTGTGAGTCGATCCTCGGCGTGAAAGATGAGCCAGTACAGGACAAAGAGGTTCCTCTGGAATGGACTGAGATATCTGGGGGACTCTTGGAATGGTGGTACGACCATGGAGTTCCTCTCGCCTTTCCTGTTGAGAGTGCCTCCTCTTGAGATGCGACGGGAACGCCGGGAACTCTTTCCCTTTGAAACCAGGGAAAGGATCCCTCATCTCGAGCTACGAGGGGAAAACGGGGCTCCTCTGGATGTGGGCGGGACCATCGTGCTTCATCTCGAGTGGAGACGTGTATGGCGGTGAACTTCTTGAGTTGCAGCAAGGGTGTGAAAGACCCTTTCGAAGTTCCAGAGGTTAGGTGTCATTAGTCTCCAGACGCCTCATCAGAAATAGGCCTCATCTCGCCTGGAAGGGAGAACTTCCTGGATTTTCTCGAGTTGCGGCAGGTGTTCTCGAGTTACGACGGGGACCTCAGGGACCCGCCCTGGTGGCCTCAGGAGAGGCCAGTCCCTATGCGAGTTGCTAGGGGGCCTCTCGGGATTCCTCTCCCGTCGATACCGGGGCCAACAACCTTGTGTGGAGTCAGGGCCGTAACCGAGGATTCCTCTCATGGGCTGACATGGATCTTTGGGTACGTCTGGAGACTCCCCAGTGGAGTCAGGCCTCGTCTCGAGTGGGGGCATGCACGTGCGCTTTCCTTCCAGGCTGTAGCAGCAATGTCACGCTTCCCGTCGCGTGGATCAAAGGATCTGTGGTTTTCCCTCGAGGCTTTCCCTCGAGGCTTTCCCACAGGGCTGTCCCACGTGCCACCGTGGTGTGAGTCGATCCTCGGCGTGAAAGATGAGCCAGTGCAGGGCAAAGAGGTTCCTCTGGAATGGACTGAGACATCTGGGGGACTCTTGGAATGGTGGTACGACCATGGAGTTCCTCTCGCCTTTCCTGTTGAGAGTTCCTCCTCTTGAGATGCGACGGGAATGCCGGGAATTCTTTCCCGTTGAAAGCAGGCAAAGGATCCCTCATCTCGAGCTACGAGGGGGAAACGGGGCTCCTCTGGATGTGGGCGGGACCATCGTGCTTCCTCTCGAGTGGAGACGGGTATGGCGGTGAACTTCTTGAGTTGCAGCAAGGGTGTGAAAGACCCTTTCGAAGTTCCAGAGGTTAGGTGTCATTACTCTCCAGACGCCTCATCGGAAATAGGCCTCATCTCGCCTGGAAGGGAGAACTTCCTGGATTTTCTCGAGTTGCGGCAGGTGTTCTCGAGTTACGACGGGGACCTCAGGGACCCGCCCTGGTGGCCTCAGGAGAGGCCAGTCCCCATGCGAGTTGCTAGGGGGCCTCTCGGGATTCCTCTCCCGTCGATACCGGGGCCAAAAACCTTGTGTGGAGTCAGGGCCGGAACCGAGGATTCCTCTCAGGGGCTGACATGGATCTTTGGGTACTTCTGGAGTCTCGCCAGGGGAGACAGGCCTCGTCTCGAGTGGGGGCATGCACGTGCGCTTTCCTTCCAGGCTGTAGCAGCAATGTCACGCTTCCCGTCGCGTGGATCAAAGGATCTGTGGTTTTCCCTCGAGGCTTTCCCTCGAGGCTTTCCCACAGGGCTGTCCCACGTGCCTCCGTGGTGTGAGTCGATCCTCGGCGTGAAAGATGAGCCAGTGCAGGGCAAAGAGGTTCCTCTGGAATGGACTGAGACATCTGGGGGACTCTAGGAATGGTGGTACGACCATGGAGTTCCTCTCACCTTTCCTGTTGAGAGTGCCTCCTCTTGAGATGCGACGGGAACGCCGGGAATTCTTTCCCGTTGAAAGCAGGGAAAGGATCCCTCATCTCGAGCTACGAGGGGGAAACGGGGCTCCTCTGGATGTGGGCGGGACCATCGTGCTTCCTCTCGAGTGGAGACGGGTATGGCGGTGAACTGCTTGAGTTGCAGCAAGGGTGTGAAAGACCCTTTCGAAGTTCCAGAGGTTAGGTGTCATTAGTCTCCAGACGACTCATCGGAAATAGGCCTCATCTCGCCTGCAAGGGAGAGCTTCCTGGATTTTCTCGAGTTGCGGCAGGTGTTCTCGAGTTACGACGGGGACCTCAGGGACCCGCCCTGGTGGCCTCAGGAGAGGCCAGTCCCCATGCGAGGTGCTAGGGGGCCTCTCGGGATTCCTTTCCCGTCGATACCGGGGCCAAAAACCTTGTGTGGAGTCAGGGTCAGAACCGAGGATTCCTCTCAGGGGCTTATATGGATCTTTGGGTACTTCTGGAGTCTCGCCAGGGGAGACAGGCCTCGTCTCGAGTGGGGGCATGCACGTGCGCTTTCCTTCCAGGCTGTAGCAGCAATGTCACGCTTCCCGTCGCGTGCATCAAAGGATCTGTGGTTTTCCCTCGAGGCTTTCCCTCGAGGCTTTCCCACAGGGCTGTCCCACGTGCCTCCGTGGTGTGAGTCGATCCTCGGCGTGAAAGATGAGCCAGTGCAGGGCAAAGAGGTTCCTCTGGAATGGACTGAGACATCTGGGGGACTCTTGGAATGGTGGTACGACCATGGAGTTCCTCTCGCCTTTCCTGTTGAGAGTGCCTCCTCTTGAGATGCGACGGGAACGCCGGGAATTCCTTCCCGTTGAAAGCAGGAAAGGATCCCTCATCTCGAGCTCCGAGAGGGAAACGGGGCTCCTCTGGATGTGGGCGGGACCATCGTGCTTCCTCTCGAGTGGAGACGGGTATGGCGGTGAACTTCTTGAGTTGCAGCAAGGGTGTGAAAGACCCTTTCGAAGTTCCAGAGGTTAGGTGTCATTAGTCTCCAGACGCCTCATCAGAAATAGGCCTCATCTCGCCTGGAAGGGAGAACTTCCTGGATTTTCTCGAGTTGCGGCAGGTGTTCTCGAGTTACGACGGGGACCTCAGGGACCCGCCCTGGTGGCCTCAGGAGAGGCCAGTCCCTATGCGAGTTGCTAGGGGGCCTCTCGGGATTCCTCTCCCGTCGATACCGGGGCCAACAACCTTGTGTGGAGTCAGGGCCGTAACCGAGGATTCCTCTCATGGGCTGACATGGATCTTTGGGTACGTCTGGAGACTCCCCAGTGGAGTCAGGCCTCGTCTCGAGTGGGGGCATGCACGTGCGCTTTCCTTCCAGGCTGTAGCAGCAATGTCACGCTTCCCGTGGCGAGGATCAAAGGATCTGTGGTTTTCCCTCGAGGCTTTCCCTCGAGGCTTTCCCACAGGGCTGTCCCACGTGCCACCGTGGTGTGAGTCGATCCTCGGCGTGAAAGATGAGCCAGTGCAGGGCAAAGAGGTTCCTCTGGAATGGACTGAGACATCTGGGGGACTCTTGGAATGGTGGTACGACCATGGAGTTCCTCTCGCCTTTCCTGTTGAGAGTGCCTCCTCTTGAGATGCGACGGGAACGCCGGGAATTCTTTCCCGTTGAAAGCAGGGAAAGGATCCCTCATCTCGAGCTACGAGGGGGAAACGGGGCTCCTCTGGATGTGGGCGGGACCATCGTGCTTCCTCTCGAGTGGAGACGGGTATGGCGGTGAACTTCTTGAGTTGCAGCAAGGGTGTGAAACACCCTTTCGAAGTTCCAGAGGTTAGGTGTCATTAGTCTCCAGACGCCTCATCGGAAATAGGCCTCATCTCGCCTGCAAGGGAGAACTTCCTGGATTTTCTCGAGTTGCGGCAGGTGTTCTCGAGTTACGACGGGGACCTCAGGGACCCGCCCTGGTGGCCTCAGGAGAGGCCAGTCCCCATGCGAGGTGCTAGGGGGCCTCTCGGGATTCCTCTCCCGTCGATACCGGGGCCAAAAACCTTGTGTGGAGTCAGGGTCGGAACCGAGGATTCCTCTCAGGGGCTTATATGGATCTTTGGGTACTTCTGGAGTCTCGCCAGGGGAGACAGGCCTCGTCTCGAGTGGGGGCATGCACGTGCGCTTTCCTTCCAGGCTGTAGCAGCAATGTCACGCTTCCCGTCGCGTGCATCAAAGGATCTGTGGTTTTCCCTCGAGGCTTTCCCTCGAGGCTTTCCCACAGGGCTGTCCCACGTGCCTCCGTGGTGTGAGTCGATCCTCGGCGTGAAAGATGAGCCAGTGCAGGGCAAAGAGGTTCCTCTGGAATGGACTGAGACATCTGGGGGACTCTTGGAATGGTGGTACGACCATGGAGTTCCTCTCGCCTTTCCTGTTGAGAGTGCCTCCTCTTGAGATGCGACGGGAACGCCAGGAATTCCTTCCCGTTGAAAGCAGGAAAGGATCCCTCATCTCGAGCTCCGAGAGGGAAACGGGGCTCCTCTGGATGTGGGCGGGACCATCGTGCTTCCTCTCGAGTGGAGACGGGTATGGCGGTGAACTTCTTGAGTTGCAGCAAGGGTGTGAAAGACCCTTTCGAAGTTCCAGAGGTTATGTGTCATTAGTCTCCAGACGCCTCATCAGAAATAGGCCTCATCTCGCCTGGAAGGGAGAACTTCCTGGATTTTCTCGAGTTGCGGCAGGTGTTCTCGAGTTACGACGGGGACCTCAGGGACCCGCCCTGGTGGCCTCAGGAGAGGCCAGTCCCTATGCGAGTTGCTAGGGGGCCTCTCGGGATTCCTCTCCCGTCGATACCGGGGCCAACAACCTTGTGTGGAGTCAGGGCCGTAACCGAGGATTCCTCTCATGGGCTGACATGGATCTTTGGGTACGTCTGGAGACTCCCCAGTGGAGTCAGGCCTCGTCTCGAGTGGGGGCATGCACGTGCGCTTTCCTTCCAGGCTGTAGCAGCAATGTCACGCTTCCCGTCGCGTGGATCAAAGAATCTGTGGTTTTCCCTCGAGGCTTTCCCTCGAGGCTTTCCCACAGGGCTGTCCCACGTGCCACCGTGGTGTGAGTCGATCCTCGGCGTGAAAGATGAGCCAGTGCAGGGCAAAGAGGTTCCTCTGGAATGGACTGAGACATCTGGGGGACTCTTGGAATGGTGGTACGACCATGGAGTTCCTCTCGCCTTTCCTGTTGAGAGTGCCTCCTCTTGAGATGCGACGGGAACGCCGGGAATTCTTTCCCGTTGAAAGCAGGGAAAGGATCCCTCATCTCGAGCTACGAGGGGGAAACGGGGCTCCTCTGGATGTGGGCGGGACCATCGTGCTTCCTCTCGAGTGGAGACGGGTATGGCGGTGAACTTCTTGAGTTGCAGCAAGGGTGTGAAAGACCCTTTCGAAGTTCCAGAGGTTAGGTGTCATTAGTCTCCAGACGACTCATCGGAAATAGGCCTCATCTCGCCTGCAAGGGAGAACTTCCTGGATTTTCTCGAGTTGCGGCAGGTGTTCTCGAGTTACGACGGGGACCTCAGGGACCCGCCCTGGTGGCCTCAGGAGAGGCCAGTCCCCATGCGAGGTGCTAGGGGGCCTCTCGGGATTCCTCTCCCGTCGATACCGGGGCCAAAAACCTTGTGTGGAGTCAGGGTCGGAACCGAGGATACCTCTCAGGCGCTTATATGGATCTTTGGGTACTTCTGGAGTCTCGCCAGGGGAGACAGGCCTCGTCTCGAGTGGGGGCATGCACGTGCGCTTTCCTTCCAGGCTGTAGCAGCAATGTCACGCGTCCCGTCGCGTGCATCAAAGGATCTGTGGTTTTCCCTCGAGGCTTTCCCTCGAGGCTTTCCCACAGGGCTGTCCCACGTGCCTCCGTGGTGTGAGACGATCCTCGGCGTGAAAGATGAGCCAGTGCAGGGCAAAGAGGTTCCTCTGGAATGGACTGAGACATCTGGGGGACTCTTGGAATGGTGGTACGACCATGGAGTTCCTCTCGCCTTTCCTGTTGAGAGTGCCTCCTCTTGAGATGCGACGGGAACGCCGGGAATTCCTTCCCGTTGAAAGCAGGAAAGGATCCCTCATCTCGAGCTCCGAGAGGGAAACGGGGCTCCTCTGGATGTGGGCGGGACCATCGTGCTTCCTCTCGAGTGCAGACGGGTATGGCGGTGAACTTCTTGAGTTGCAGCAAGGGTGTGAAAGACCCTTTCGAAGTTCCAGAGGTTAGGTGTCATTAGTCTCCAGACGCCTCATCGGAAATAGGCCTCATCTCGCCTGGAAGGGAGAACTTCCTGGATTTTCTCGAGTTGCGGCAGGTGTTCTCGAGTTAAGACGGGGACCTCAGGGACCCGCCCTGGTGGCCTCAGGAGAGGCCAGTCCCCATGCGAGGTGCTAGGGGGCCTCTCGGGATTCCTCTCCCTTCGATACCGGGGCCAAAAAGCTTGTGTGGAGTCAGGGCCGGAACCGAGGATTCCTCTCAGGGGCTGACATGGATCTTTGGGTACTTCTGGAGTCTCCCCAGCGGAGTTAGGCCTCGACTCGAGTGGGGGCATGCACGTGCGCTTTCCTTCCAGGCTGTAGCAGCAATGTCACGCTTCCCGTGGCGTGTATCAAAGGATCTGTGGTTTTCCCTCGAGACTTTCCACAGGGCTGTCCCACGTGCCACCGTGGTGTGAGTCGATCCTCGGCGTGAAAGATGAGCCAGTGCAGGGCAAAGAGGTTCCTCTGGAATGGACTGAGACATCTGGGGGACTCTTGGAATGGTGGTACGACCATGGAGTTCCTCTCGCCTTTCCTGTTGAGAGTGCCTCCTCTTGAGATGCGACGGGAACGCCGGGAATTCTTTCCCGTTGAAAGCAGGGAAAGGATCCCTCATCTCGAGCTACGAGGGGGAAACGGGGCTCCTCTGGATGTGGGCGGGACCATCGTGCTTCCTCTCGAGTGGACACGGGTATGGCGGTGAACTTCTTGAGTTGCAGCAAGGGTGTGAAAGACCCTTTCGAAGTTCCAGAGGTTAGGTGTCATTAGTCTCCAGACGCCTCATCGGAAATAGGCCTCATCTCGCCTGGAAGGGAGAACTTCCTGGATTTTCTCGAGTTGCGGCAGGTGTTCTCGAGTTACGACGGGGACCTCAGGGACCCGCCCTGGTGGCCTCAGGAGAGGCCAGTCCCCATGCGATGTGCTAGGGGGCCTCTCGGGATTCCTCTCCCATCGATACCGGGGCCAAAAACCTTGTGTGGAGTCAGGGCCGGAACCGAGGATTCCTCTCAGGGGCTGACATGGATCTTTGGGTACTTCTGGAGTCTCCGCAGGGGAGTCAGGCCTCGTCTCGAGTGGGGGCATGCACGTGCGCTTTCCTTCCAGGCTGTAGCAGCAATGTCACGCTTCCCGTCGCGTGCATCAAAGGATTTGTGGTTTTCCCTCGAGGCTTTCCCTCGAGGCTTTCCCACAGGGCTGTCCCACGTGCCACCGTGGTGTGAGTCGATCCTCGGCGTGAAAGATGAGCCAGTGCAGGGCACAGAGGTTCCTCTGGAATGGACTGAGACATCTGGGGGACTCTTGGAATGGTGGTACGACCATGGAGTTCCTCTCGCCTTTCCTGTTGAGAGTGCCTCCTCTTGAGATGCGACGGGAACGCCGGGAATTCTTCCCCGTTGAAAGCAGGGAAAGGATCCATCATCTCGAGCTCCGAGGGGGAAACGGGGCTCCTTTGGATGTGGGCGGGACCATCATGCTTCCTCTCGAGTGGAGACGGGTATGGCGGTGAACTTCTTGAGTTGCAGCAAGGGTGTGAAAGACCCTTTCGAAGTTCCAGAGGTTAGGTGTCATTAGTCTCCAAACGCCTCATCGGAAATAGGCCTCATCTCGCCTGGAAGGGAGAACTTCCTGGATTTTCTCGAGTTGGGGCAGGTGTTCTCGAGTTACGACGGGGACCTCAGGGACCCGCCCTGGTGGCCTCAGGAGAGGCCAGTCCCCATGCGAGTTGCTAGGGGGCCTCTCGGGATTCCTCTCCCGTCGATACCGGGGCCAAAAACTTTGTATGGAGTCAGGGCCGGAACCGAGGATTCCTCTCAGGGGCTGACATGGATCTTTGGGTTCTTCTGGAGTCCCCCCAGGGGAGTCAGGCCTCGTCTCGAGTGGGGGCATGCACGTGCGCTTTCTTTCCAGGCTGTAGCAGCAATGTCACGCTTCCCGTGGCGTGGATCAAAGGATCTGTGGTTTTCCCTCGAGGCTTTCCCTCGAGGCTTTCCCACAGGGCTGTCCCACGTTCCACCGTGGTGTGAGTCGATCCTCAGCGTGAAAGATGAGCCAGTGCAGGGCAAAGAGGTTCCTCTGGAATGGACTGAGACATCTGGGGGACTCTTGGAATGGTGGTACGACCATGGAGTTCCTCTCGCCTTTCCTGTTGAGAGTGCCTCCTCTTGAGATGCGACGGGAACGCCGGGAATTCTTTCCCGTTGAAAGCAGGAAAAGGATCCCTCATCTCGAGCTACGAAGGGGAAACGGGGCTCCTCTGGATGTGGGCGGGACCATCGTGCTTCCTCTCTAGTGGAGACAGGTATGGTGGTGAACTTCTTGAGTTGCAGCAAGGGTGTGAAAGACCCTTTCGAAGTTCCAGAGGTTAGTTGTCATTAGTCTCCAGACGCCTCATAGGAAATAGGCCTCATCTCGCCTGGAAGGGAGAACTTCCTGGATTTTCTTGAGTTGCGGCAGGTGTTCTTGAGTTATGACGGGGACCTCAGGAACCCGCCCTGGTGGCCTCAGGAGAGGCCAGTCCCTATGCGAGTTGCTAGGGGGCCTCTCGGGATTCCTCTCCCGTCGATACCGGGGCCAAAAACCTTGTATGGAGTCAGGGCCGGAACCGAGGATTCCTCTCAGGGGCTGACATGGATCTTTGGGTACTTCTGGAGTCTCCCCAGGGGAGTCAGGCCTCGTCTCGAGTGGGGGCATGCACGTGCACTTTCCTTCCAGGCTGTAGCAGCAATGTCACGCTTCCCGTCGCGTGGATCAAAGGATCTGTGGTTTTCCCTCGAGGCTTTCCCACAGGGCTGTCCCACGTGCCACCGTGGTGTGAGTCGATCCTCGGCGTGAAAGATGAGCCAGTGCAGGACAAAGAGGTTCCTCTGGAATGGAGTGAGATATCTGGGGGACTCTTGGAATGGTGGTACGACCATGGAGTTCCTCTCGCCTTTCCTGTTGAGAGTGCCTCCTCTTGAGATGCGACGGGAACGCCGGGAACTCTTTCCCTTTGAAACCAGGGAAAGGATCCCTCATCTCGAGCTACGAGGGGAAAACGGGGCTCCTCTGGATGTGGGCGGGACCATCGTGCTTCATCTCGAGTGGAGACGGGTATGGCGGTGAACTTCTTGAGTTGCAGCAAGGGTGTGAAAGACCCTTTCGAAGTTCCAGAGGTTAGGTGTCATTAGTCTCCAGACGCCTCATCAGAAATAGGCCTCATCTCGCCTGGAAGGGAGAACTTCCTGGATTTTCTCGAGTTGCGGCAGGTGTTCTCGAGTTACGACGGGGACCTCAGGGACCCGCCCTGGTGGCCTCAGGAGAGGCCAGTCCCTATGCGAGTTGCTAGGAGGCCTCTCGGGATTCCTCTCCCGTCGATACCGGGGCCAACAACCTTGTGTGGAGTCAGGGCCGTAACCGAGGATTCCTCTCATGGGCTGACATGGATCTTTGGGTACGTCTGGAGACTCCCCAGTGGAGTCAGGCCTCGTCTCGAGTGGGGGCATGCACGTGCGTTTTCTTTCCAGTCTGTAGCAGCAATGTCACGCTTCCCGTCGCGTGGATCAAAGGATCTGTGGTTTTCCCTCGAGGCTTTCCCTCGAGGCTTTCCCACAGGGCTGTCCCACGTGCCACCGTGGTGTGAGTCGATCCTCGGCGTGAAAGATGAGCCAGTGCAGGGCACAGAGGTTCCTCTGGAATGGACTGAGACATCTGGGGGACTCTTGGAATGGTGGTACGACCATGGAGTTCCTCTCGCCTTTCCTGTTGAGAGTGCCTCCTCTTGAGATGCGACGGGAACGCCGGGAATTCTTTCCCGTTGAAAGCAGGGAAAGGATCCCTCATCTCGAGCTACGAGGGGGAAACGGGGCTCCTCTGGATGTGGGCGGGACCATCGTGCTTCCTCTCTAGTGGAGACGGGTATTGCCGGGGTCCAGCCCCGGTGGATCCAGGGAATTCGAAGGGTGGACGGCGTTGGCGTGGAAAGACTTGTTTTTTTATTAATATAAGATTAGATTAAGAAACTGTAGTGCAGTAGGAAGATTAAGTGGAGAAAGAGGGCTGAATAGCTTGGTTTACGCGGAAGACCAATAAAATTCCAGACAAGGAATTTGCACCATCTACGTTGGGCCACCGGTGCCCGCTTGAATATCTAAGGGTGCCTCGCCTTAAGCTCCCTTTCTCGCGGATCTTAATAACCAGGGCAAATAAGTAGACCTGGCGAGCCTCCGCGCCCCAGATGGAAATTCAGCCTGAAATTAAAGTAAAGAGCAGAGGGAAGAAAAGGGAGAGAAAAAGAGAGAGAGAGAGAGACAGGGGGGGAGCCATATTCCCAAGACACCAGGCCGAGACTAGTCCGAGAAACTGGTCTGAGAATCTGGTCCCGTCCTTTATTGTTCAGAAGGCCTTTTATACTTTTGATAAAACATGGAGATCAATGGGTAACACAAAGTTATGCAGCGTTAGCAGTCCAGACTCTTATCAAAACCAGGCTTTTCTCTCTGCATACCTAATTGTATACACAAGTCTTAGGTAATTTACATCATCTTCCAACCAAAAGGGCCAATTAACATTTTACAGCCTTTTTTCTGATAAGGGTTTGTCAACCACAAGACTTATTTGTGTTGATCTTCCCAAGGTCTGGTGCCACTCTCGGAAAGCACTAAAGAAAGTTACATTCTTAGACAGCAAGGATACAGCAACTTATAACAAGTAGAGGGAGTGCAGTGATTTATAGCAAAAGAGAAGCAATTAACTCAAAAGTCTAGTGTTGCTAACATCAAAACTACTATGTATCTTTTTCTACATCCTGCTTACATTAACATCCTTCCAGGTGCCTAAAAGATAAAGAATAAGGAGGTCTGGCAGCAATCCTTGAGTCAACAGTGAAAACCCTCTACCAATATAATTTTTAACTCTTTAGAAAAGGCTCTGTATCTTTAAGATGCTTTTAAGCTTTGTGCCTCCCGCGGTTGGGGGGCTGTAAGCAATTCACAAGCTGTAAGAGGTCTGGGGAACCTGTTAGGCAGACTAGAGAGCTATCAGAGGGGTTTAACTGAAACATCCCTTTCAAATGCAGAAGACTAAAACCCTGAATTGACTTTTTTCCAGAGAATATCAGAAAAGTGGAAAAGCAGAGCACAAAAGCCGGCAGATTTTTGCTGGGGTACATGCTTAGGAATATCCAGAGGGGTCCCTGAAGTCTGAGCACGCCTTGCGTATGTCAGCTTCCTTCCTCATGACCTTGTCACGGGCGGGATTCCTCACACTGGCTTCCGGCAACTCCCCCTTCTTTATTAGTTTTTTAAAAAAATTAGGTGCAGTTCAGTCGCGAGATTCCAAATGCTCTGCCGAAGAGTCCTGACAACACAAGGAAGCACGATTACAAGGAGCAGGATTATGGCACCCACAGCAGCATAGCTAGAGACAGTAGTCAGAAGAGTTTTTCCAGAAATGAAGTCAGAGAAGGTGTGGAAAAAGTCATTGGCTTCTCCTGCGGCGGTAAAATCTAATCGGGAGTGTTCCAAGGTCTGAATCTGATTATGAAGTTTCCCTAAATCTAAACTAATATCTGAGCTGTTCCAGACACCTAAAATATGATTTTTGACCCTCTCCCATTTAAAATCTGTCTCATTTACTTTCAGGGATGTAACACATATCCACCGGTAATCGGCATGACATGAAAGAGCCAATTTCATTTTCAGACTCTGTAATTCATTCCCAATATGCATTACTGCTTCTTCTAAGGCATCAATCCTTATTTCTAGCTTCCTATCTATAATTTCCTGGGTTGCCAGCGTTAGAGAAACATTTTTGGATACGGTGTCAACATATTGGGCAGTATACACTTGTTGAGACAATGATAATGCCGCCACAGTAACAGAAGTAATTGCGGTTATCAAAGCTGATATTCCCAAAACAAGTAAGCCCACAAACCGTCGTGTTCGCATTAAATCTTGTAGCTGTTGCAGTACAGCTAGGCCATGGTTATCATACCAATACGTGGCTACAGTTACAGGTACCATGAGATAGGGCGGACGTTTTAAAACCATGAAAGAGCAAACTTTATATTGAGGAGTTAAACAGGATGAAAGCATACATTGTTCACAAGACACTACATGGGGTCCACCTGTATAATTCAATTGTATGTTAAGTCTTTCAGAATCATTAGTGAAAAGAAAAACATAAGGAGAGGGTAGACAAGCTAAAATAGAGTAAATAGAGGTATTTTTTGGTCGGATTAAAATAATAGGGGCGGTAGCCGCAAGGGCTCTCCAAATTTCTGGCTGCCAAAAGGTTTTACCTCTAGTTATATAAGACAGCATAGGGGGAACAAATTGGTTATGATGCCGTCTGGTGGCAACTAACGGCCAAGAAATTGAATATTCTTTCCAATTATCCAATCTATTGATAAAGTCATCGTCAGACTCAGGGTCTTGACCTGGATTTGGGTTGCTCCAGTCCTGAATCGCACAATTTCTTCCTCCCGGCATATTGTAATCTACTCTCGAATTATAAATACAAGATTTCCAAATCGGATATCCTGAATGATCATCTATAGTTTTCCAAATAACATCTGAGGGAGCAACATCATCACAATTTGGATATTCTGATGGAGTTTTGAGAGACAAAGACTTATAGGGGCCAAGGACCCCAGGCATACGGGCTCGTAATATCCAAGCAGACCGATCCCCTATAGATGCAAATTTAGAGGTTGGGGAATCTGTCATAACTGCTTTTGTGGAGGCTCCAACGCATCCTGTCTTGGTAAAGAAGTCTCCTGTAAGGCCAGGAGGAAAATTAAAGCAGACAGGAAAATCATCTGCTAGTCCTTTAAAGGTATAATTGAAATTAATAGGGTATTGGTCTTTTGTATAGGAAGTATAAGATCCTCCCAAAAGGCGAGGCTGGTCTGTACTAACTCGTATGGGGTCACTGTTCCAAGTAACAACTTGGAAAGTTGGAGGATCCGGGAGAAACGCCCAATATTTGGTTGGAATGGGAGCAGCGCTTACCTGGCAAGAGAGCAAGGCAAGCATGGCAATAAACACCTTTTCAGGAGAGACTGACGATCCCTGTAGGGTAGCTATCCCCTGTGCCTGGCGACAGAGAGCTTTAATCTGTCCCCAGGTGGGCAAGGAGGCTTGTTGGGTTGACTGAGCTGGGCGTCCTAATGGATTCCTGCGAGGCAAAAAATCAGGGGGTGCAATATCCTGTATCTGAAGTCGTGACATCTGTCCAGTGGGTGGCTCCGATCCGCGCCTATCCGGGATCTCCAATGTCAGCTGTCCTGGGGTCAGCGGCGTTTCCCGTGCTGGCGGAGGGAGCGGGGGAAGAGGGAGTTTCTTCCTTTTTAGAGATCGCGGTGGCGGGGGATTCTGGTATCCGGGGAGCTGAGACATGGCGAATTAGTCTGTCTGGAACCCAAATCGGAGCGTCCGCGTCCTGTGGAAAAACACAAGCATACCCTCGCCCATTGGTTAATAAGGGGTCAGGACCTTTCCATTGTCCGGAAAGAAGGTCCCTCCATTTTACTAATGGTTTTGCATTCAATTGCTCTGGGCACCAATGGCGAAGCATTGCAGTGTTTCCGGATGAATCAGCATTTAAGTTATTTATTACGAAAAGAGCATGTTGCAAAATCTGATGGGGGGAACTATATTTAAATTCCCCTTCTTTTAGTTTTTGAATATGGATTTTCAGTGTTTGATGTGCTCTTTCCACAATGGCTTGTCCTTGTGGGTTATAAGGGATGCCGGTGTTATGTTTAATTTGAAATCTTGTACAGAATTGCTGAAAAGATTTAGAAGTGTAAGCAGGAGCATTATCAGTTTTTAAAGCTTTTGGCAAGCCCAGATAGGAAAAGCATGTAAAAAGATGTTGTATTACATCTTTAACTGCTTCCCCTGTACGAGCAGTGGCAATAATAACATGAGAGAAGGTATCTACAGTTACATGAACAAAAGACAGTTTTCCAAATGAAGAGACATGGGTTACATCCATTTGCCAGAGTGCATTAGGTTTGAGACCGCGAGGGTTAACTCCCAGAGGCAAAGCATTCACGGTAGTAGGACAATGTGAACAAGAACGAACAATCTCTCGGGCAGATTCTCGAGGAATTTGAAACTGGTATCGTAAGGCAGTGGCATTTTGGTGATGAAGTGAGTGAGAAGCTCGAGCTTCTTCAAAAACAGAAGCCACTGAAATCCTGGTTAACGAATCTGCCAATTCATTGAGAGCATTTAAAGGGCCAGGCAGGCCGGAATGAGCCCGAATGTGGCCGATAAAGAACGCCCGATTTCTTTTCCATATTTGCTGCTGCAGTTTAGTTAACAAATGGAAGATAGCAGTTTTGTTTTCAGGCAAAACTGCAGTCTCAATGTGTGGAAACAGCCTGACCACATACTGAGAGTCAGAATAAAGGTTAAATTCTTTCTCCGCAAACATAACAAAGGCCTCAATAACAGCTGTGATTTCAGCCCTTTGCGCTGAAGTTTCTTGTGTTTCCAAAAGTTTTTGATGATCTCTTGTGACTATAGAGGCTCTACCGTTAGCCGATCCATCAGTAAAGACTACCTGAGCATCTGAAATAGGGAACTGTTTACACCGGACAGGAAAAATAACTGGATGGTTAGACATAAAATTTAGTAAAACATGCGAGGGTAAATGATGCAAAATTTGACCACAGTAATTCCCTATGGCAATCTGCCAGTCTTCATCAAACATTAAAAGAGCATCAAGCTGCTCCTTATTATATGGAATTACAATCTCTGATGGCTCTTTACCAAACAATTCAATGCTCCGCTTCCTTCCTTTTAGCATTAATGTGGCAATTAAACCAGGATAAGAAGCCACGACTTTTTTAGCTTGGGTAGGAAGATGGATCCATTCTAAAGGGCCGCGTTGCCACAGAACTCCCGTAGGCGCCGTTGGAGTAGCTAGGCAAAGGAACTGCCACGTCATCGTCAAATCAATTCTTTTTACATAGCTATTTGATAAGGCTGCTTCTACTTTGCCTAGGGCTTCTTGAGCCTCAGCTGTTAATTGTCTTTTTGAGGTTGGATCAGGATCCCCGCGTAAAGTGTTAAAAAGAGGTTTTAATTCGGCAGTGGTTAATTTTAAATATGGTCTAATCCAATTAATATCACCTAAGAGTTTTTGATAATCATTTAAAGTAATAAGATGGTCTTTTCTCAATTGCAGCGGGGTATGAGTCACCGTTTCCGAATTTATGACTCTTCCTAAGTAAGTTATGGGCGGATTGATTTGAATTTTTTCTGGGGCAATTTTTAGGCCTCTGTCTGTCAATGCCTGGGTCAGGTCCTGGAGCACAGTCTGCAGGTGAACTCTATCAGGATGAGCTATTAAAATATCATCCATATAGTGAATCATATACACGTGTTCATATTTAGCCCTAGTATCTTCTAGAGCGGCATTAACAAATTTTTGGCATAAAGTAGGGCTATTTTTCATTCCCTGAGGCAGAACCTTCCACTGAAACCGTAAATAAGGCTGTTTAAGATTTTCTGATGGCAGACTAAAGGCAAATCGCTTTTTATCCTCAGGATTTAAGGGAATAGTGAAAAAACAATCTTGTAAATCAATAACAATTATATTATATCCCTCTGGAACGGCTACTGGGGAAGGGAGCCCAGGCTGTAAGGCCCCCATGTCCTCCATGGTGGCATTAATAGCTCTCAAATCCTGTAAAAGTCGCCATTTACCAGATTTTTTCTTAATGACAAAAATAGGAGTGTTCCAGGGGCTATTGGAGGGCTCAATATGTCCCAATTCTAATTGTTCAAAGATTAATGCTTTAGCTGCCAATAATTTTTCCTTATGCAGAGGCCACTGTTCTACCCACACCGGATCTTGAGATTTCCATGTGATGGGGTCGGCAGCAAAAACAATGGCCTCAATTATAAATTTGGATATCCCAATCCAGCACGTAGCTTGCGAGGAGTTGGGCAAATTGGCTCAATTATTCCTGTCTGTTGTTTACCCAATCCTTTTGATGGATCATAGCCCATCTGCAACATCTGAGAGGTCACTTTATCATCAGGGCTAAAAAGTAACACTCCCATTTGAGATAGCACGTCCCTCCCCCACAGGGTAAGGGGGAGCGAAGGAACGACATAAGGTTGGAAAGTTCCACGGGTATCCTCAAATTGCCAATCTAAAATTTTTGCACTTTTGGCTATTGTGGGGGCTCTTCCTATCCCCACCAAGTTATTTTCAGTAGTATGTGTGGGCCAGGAGCTGGGCCAGTCTTTTCCTGAAATGCAAGAAACATCTGCTCCTGTGTCTAATAACCCCACAATAGACTTGCCATTAATCAGGATAGTCTTCATAGGACGTTTCTGAGTAATTTCTGTTATCCAAAAAACCATATCACTAGACCCAAATCCTTTATCCTGCCTTTCATTTTGAGTAGCTGTGCGCCCAATTGCAGTGTGGTAAGGCAAAAGCAAAAGTTGGGCTATTCTTTGTCCCTGATGTATTTGGAAAGTTTTAGTTGGGGGTGAAATCATTATCTGGATTTCTCCTGTATAATCTGAGTCAATTACTCCAGGGATGATTGTGAGACCTTGCATAGCTAAGGAACTTCTGCCTAGTATAATTCCTACTAAACCTGTTGGTAATGGGCCTTTAACTCCTGTAGGTATTTTTACAGTGGGGCTATCTGGTGTTAATATTGCTGAGGTGGTGGAACTGAGGTCCAGTCCTGCGCTGCCTGGGGTTGCTCTGATGAGTTCTGCGATGGGACGAAGGGAATGAATGGGTTCAGTGAGGCTGCCCCAATTGTTGTCGGGGCCTGAGGCTGGCCCCTCAATCCGTTTCCCGACTGCTGGTCGGGGCCCAAAAAGGCTCCATTTCTATGGAATTGTGACCTACATTCTTTTGCCCAGTGATATCCTTTTTGACAACGAGGGCAGAGAGATCTAGGGAGATTAGTAGGCACAGCCGGGGAGGGAGAATTCGGCAGAGAAGAACCGGCTGCTTTTTGGGGACAAGCTCGCATAAGGTGCCCTTCCCGTCCGCAAGAGAAGCAGGCCTTGGATAAACCAATATTCTGGCCTGGACTACTGGAATGACTCTTTGACGGGTTATTTCTATTTGTAAAAAAGGACTGTACTGCCTGCTGGTAAGAATTTCCCTTTATGGCTGCAGCTATGGCAACGCCCTGCATCATCGCTGGTCCTACATCTGCACATTGCCTGATATAATCTATTATTTCCCCAGTTTTTTTAATAGGACGTAAAATGGCCTGGCAGGTAGAATTAGCATTTTCAAATGCCAGTTGTTTTATCAATATACTAGCTGCCTCAGTGTTGGAAATTACTCTGTTGACTGCCTCTGCAAGTCTTGATATAAAGTCTTCATATGGCTCTTCTGGTTTTTGTTTAACATTTGAGAAGGAAGAGGTAGATTCTTTCCCTTCAGGCAACAAACGCCAAGCCCCAAGGGCGCAGGCGGTTACTTGATCTAAAGTGGTTTTATCTAATCCCATTTGATCTCTAAGTGTTCCAAAATCATTAGTCCCTGCCAACATATTTTTTATAATATATCTTGGGCCATATTTTTGGTTAGCATCAGCCTGTTTTTGGGCTAGATCTTCATATTCAGTTCTCCAAAGTACATATTGACCTCCAGACAGACAAGCTTTAGCGACTGTCTTCCAGTCATGGGGTGTCATCCATCTGCCCGCTAAAGCTTCCACCAATGATACAGTGTACGGGGCTTTAGGCCCATACAAAGCACAAGCCTGTTTGAGTTCTTTAATCATTTTCATTGGAATGGGTTCCCAGTGGGGGGCTGTTCTCCCACCACTTCCACCAAATATTATGGGGAAACAAGCCTCAAGGTGGGGATCAAGTTCATCATCTGGGATAGAGAAAACTCTTCTTCGGGGAGCTTCTAGTGGAGGCCCCTCACCCTTATAGGGAGGGGGGGGCAAGGGGTGTCCTATGTCACTTTCTTCGTACTTTGGGAATTTTTTATCCGTTCTGTGTTTAGGTCTTACGGATGTTTTATCTGGGGAATCTGGCCTTAAACTCTCAGGTGCATATAATCTGATGGGGGACATTTGTCTTGAGCCTCTGGAAGCAGAAGGCTTAATTAAGGAAATTTCTCTTGAATTTGTGGAAGCAGGTGGTCTGGTTGGGGAAGTTTTTATTAAGCTCTTTGGAGCAGATAATCTAATTGGAGAAGTTTCTCTTAAACTCCTTGGAGCATCTTTATTTAATAAAGACCAGTCCTCATCAGAATGATCTTGACTTACTTCCTCTTCCAAATCTTCCTCATCTGAAAGCTGCTCTTTTTTGTCATCTCTATCTATTACCTTTTCTTGGGCAGTCATTGCAGCTATCATTTGACTCAACTGCCGATAGTTAGGTGTAGCCTCCTTTTCATCACTCTCCTCTTCGATAGATACCTTTTTCTCTGCACTTTCCTCTTTAAGATGTACCTTTTCAGATTCAGGGGCAGGGTCTAGAGCGTCCCTAATTATATTCCATAAGGAAAAGGCGTCAGTAGGCACCTTTTGTGAGCCATGTTCAGCATGGTAAGTTTTTAGTTGTTTTCCTACTCTCTCCCAGGTGTCTAAGTTAACAGTGCCTTCTTCTGGAAACCAGGGACACTGTTCTTGTACAAAGGAAAAAAATGAATGAATATTGGATTTTTTAACTTTAATTCCTCGTTTAGTTAGTAACTGCAAGATTACTCCTGTAAAAAGCTGTCTTTCTTTTGATTCACTGTTACCCATGTCAGAAAATTAAGTCTTATAGAAAAGTCTACCTCAACAAAAAGGTTTTACCTTTGGCGAGGGGGGTTTTGTTTTCAACCCTAAGATAGCAGGTTTCTTTTCAACCTCTAGAGCACCAGGTTTCTCTTAAACCCTTGAACACTTCCCACTCCTCCTCACCCTGTCTATCCTACAGGGGGGTCCGCGGCACCCTGAGTGGGGTCCTAGCCGTCCCGAACACTCAACACTGGGGGAGTACCCGAAAGTACTCCGGGGGGAGTGATTAAGTCACTCCGGGGGGGAGCAACAGAGAGTGCTCCGGGGGGAGCAACAGAGAGTGCTCCGGGGGGAGCTACAGAGAGTGCTCCGGGGGGAGCTTTTGCTCCGAGGAACCTACCTTCGAATAGCCTGTTCCGGGCGCCACTTGCCGGGGTCCAGCCCCGGTGGATCCAGGGAATTCGAAGGGTGGACGGCGTTGGCGTGGAAAGACTTGTTTATTTATTAATATAAGATTAGATTAAGAAACTGTAGTGCAGTAGGAAGATTAAGTGGAGAAAGAGGGCTGAATAGCTTGGTTTACGCGGAAGACCAATAAAATTCCAGACAAGGAATTTGCACCATCTACGTTGGGCCGCCGGTGCCCGCTTGAATATCTAAGGGTGCCTCGCCTTAAGCTCCCTTTCTCGCGGATCTTAATAACCAGGGCAAATAAGTAGACCTGGCGAGCCTCCGCGCCCCAGATGGAAATTCAGCCTGAAATTAAAGTAAAGAGCAGAGGGAAGAAAAGGGAGAGAAAAAGAGAGAGAGAGAGAGACAGGGGGGGAGCCAGATTCCCAAGAAACCAGGCCGAGACTAGTCCGAGAAACTGGTCTGAGAATCTGGTCCCGTCCTTTATTGTTCAGAAGGCCTTTTATACTTTTGATAAAACATGGAGATCAATGGGTAACACAAAGTTATGCAGCGTTAGCAGTCCAGACTCTTATCAAAACCAGGCTTTTCTCTCTGCATACCTAATTGTATACACAAGTCTTAGGTAATTTACATCATCTTCCAACCAAAAGGGCCAATTAACATTTTACAGCCTTTTTTCTGATAAGGGTTTGTCAACCACAAGACTTATTTGTGTTGATCTTCCCAAGGTCTGGTGCCACTCTCGGAAAGCACTAAAGAAAGTTACATTCTTAGACAGCAAGGATACAGCAACTTATAACAAGTAGAGGGAGTGCAGTGATTTATAGCAAAAGAGAAGCAATTAATTCAAAAGTCTAGTGTTGCTAACATCAAAACTACTATGTATCTTTTTCTACATCCTGCTTACATTAACATCCTTCCAGGTGCCTAAAAGATAAAGAATAAGGAGGTCTGGCAGCAATCCTTGAGTCAACAGTGAAAACCCTCTACCAATATAATTTTTAACTCTTTAGAAAAGGCTCTGTATCTTTAAGATGCTTTTAAGCTTTGTGCCTCCCGCGGTTGGGCGGCTGTAAGCAATTCACAAGCTGTAAGCTTTGTGCCTCTCGCGGTTGGGGGGCTGTAAGCAATTCACAAGCTGTAAGAGGTCTGGGGAACCTGTTAGGCAGACTAGAGAGCTATCAGAGGGGTTTAACTGAAACATCCCTTTCAAATGCAGAAGACTAAAACCCTGAATTGAATTTTTTCCAGAGAATATCAGAAAAGTGGAAAAGCAGAGCACAAAAGCCAGCAGATTTTTGCTGGGGTACATGCTTAGGAATATCCAGAGGGGTCCCTGAAGTCTGAGCACGCCTTGCGTATGTCAGCTTCCTTCCTCATGACCTTGTCACGGGCGGGATTCCTCACACTGGTTTCCGGCAGGGTATGGTGGTGAACTTCTTGAGTTGCAGCAAGGATGTGAAAGACCCTTTCGAAGTTCCAGAGGTAAGGTGTCATTAGTCTCCAGACGCCTCATCGGAAATAGGCCTCATCTCGCCTGGAAGGGAGAACTTCCTGGATTTTCTCGAGTTGCGGCAGGTGTTCTCGAGTTACGACGGGGACCTCAGGGACCCGCCCTGGTGGCCTCAGGAGAGGCCAGTCCCTATGCGAGTTGCTAGGGGGCCTCTCGGGATTCCTCTCCCGTCGATACCGGGGCCAAAAACCTTGTGTGGAGTCAGGGCCGGAACCGAGGATTCCTCTCAGGGGCTGACATGGATCTTTGGGTACTTCTGGAGTCTCCCCAGGGGAGTCAGGCCTCGTCTCGAGTGGGGGCATGCACGTGCACTTTCCTTCCAGGCTGTAGCAGCAATGTCACGCTACCTGTCGCGTGGATCAAATGATCTGTGGTTTTCCCTCGAGGCTTTCCCACAGGGCTGTCCCACGTGCCACCGTGGTGTGAGTCGATCCTCGGCGTGAAAGATGAGCCAGTGCAGGGCAAAGAGGTTCCTCTGGAATGGACTGAGACATCTGGGGGACTCTTGGAATGGTGGTACGACCATGGAGTTCCTCTCGCCTTTCCTGTTGAGAGTGCCTCCTCTTGAGATGCGACGGGAACGCCGGGAATATTTTCCCGTTGAAAGCAGGGAAAGGATCCCTCATTTCGAGCTACGAGGGGGAAACGGGGCTCCTCTGGATGTGGGCGGGACCATCGTGCTTTCTCTCGAGTGGAGACGGGTATGGCGGTGAACTTCTTGAGTTGCAGCAAGGGTGTGAAAGACCCTTTCGAAGTTCCAGAGGTTAGGTGTCATTAGTCTCCAGACGCCTCATCGGAAATAGGCCTCATCTCGCCTGGAAGGGAGAACTTCCTTGATTTTCTCGAGTTGCGGCAGGTGTTCTCGAGTTACGACGGGGACCTCAGGGACCCGCCCTGTTGGCCTCAGGAGAGGCCAGTCCCTAGGCGTGTTGCAAGGGGGCCCCTCGGGATTCCTCTCCCGTCGATACCGGGGCCAAAAACCTTGTGTGGAGACAGGGCTGGAACCGAGGATTCCTCTCAGGGACTGATATGGATCTTTGGGTACTTCTGGAGTCTCGCCAGGGGAGACAGGCCTCGTCTCGTGTGGGGGCATGCACGTGCACTTTCCTTCCAGGCTGTAGCAGCAATGTCACGCTTCACGTCGCGTGGATCAAAGGATCTGCGGTTTTCCCTCGAGGCTTTCCCTCGAGGCTTTCCCACAGGGCTGTCCCACGTGCCACCGTGTTGTGAGTCGATCCTCGGCGTGAAAGATGAGCCAGTGCAGGGCAAAGAGGTTCCTCTGGAATGGACTGAGACATCTGGGGGACTCTTGGAATGGTGGTACGACCATGGAGTTCCTCTCGCCTTTCCTGTTGAGAGTGCCTCCTCTTGAGATGCGACGGGAACGCCGGGAATTCTTTCCCGTTGAAAGCAGGGAAAGGATCCCTCATCTCGAGCTACGAGGGGGAAACGGGGCTCCTCTGGATATGGGCGGGACCATCGTGCTTCCTCTCGAGTGGACACGGGTATGGCGGTGAACTTCTTGAGTTGCAGCAAGTGTGTGAAAGACCCTTTCGAAGTTCCAGAGGTTAGGTGTCATTAGTCTCCAGACGCCTCATCGGAAATAGGCCTCATCTCGCCTGGAAGGGAGAACATCCTGGATTTTCTCGAGTTGCGGCAGGTGTTCTCGAGTTACGACGGGGACCTCAGGGACCCGCCCTGGTGGCCTCAGGAGAGGCCAGTCCCCATGCGAGTTGCTAGGGGGCCTCTCGGGATTCCTCTCCCGTCGATACCGGGGCCAAAAACCTTGTGTGGAGTCAGGGCCGGAACCGAGGATTCCTCTCAGGGGCTGACATGGATCTTTGGGTACTTCTGGAGTCTCCCCAGGGGAGTCAGGCCTCGTCTCGAGTGGGGGCATGCACGTGCACTTTCCTTCCAGGCTGTAGCAGCAATGTCACGCTTCCCGTCGCGTGGATCAAAGGATCTGTGGTTTTCCCTCGAGGCTTTCCCACAGGGCTGTCCCACGTGCCACCGTGGTGTGAGTCGATCCTCGGCGTGAAAGATGAGCCAGTGCAGGGCAAAGAGGTTCCTCTGGAATGGACTGAGACATCTGGGGGACTCTTGGAATGGTGGTACGACCATGGAGTTCCTCTCGCCTTTCCTGTGGAGAGTGCCTCCTCTTGAGTTGCGACGGGAACGCCGGGAATTCTTTCCCGTTGAAAGCAGGGAAAGGATCCCTCATCTCGAGCTACGAGGGGGAAACGGGGCTCCTCTGGATGTGGGCGGGACCATCGTGCTTCCTCTCGAGTGGAGACGGGTATGGCGGTGAACTTCTTGAGTTGCAGCAAGGGTGTGAAAGACCCTTTCGAAGTTCCAGAGGTTAGGTGTCATTAGTCTCCAGAGGCCTCATCGGAAATAGGCCTCATCTCGCCTGGAAGGGAGAACTTCCTGGATTTTCTCGAGTTGCGGCAGGTGTTCTCGAGTTACGACGGGGACCTCAGGGACCCGCCCTGGTGGCCTCAGAAGAGGCCAGTCCCTAGGCGAGTTGCTAGGGGGCCTCTCGGGATTCCTCTCCCGTTGATAACGGGGCCAAAAACCTTGTGTGGAGTCAGGGCCGGAACCGAGGATTCCTCTCAGGGGCTGACATGGATCTTTGGGTACTTCTGGAGTCTCCCCAGGGGAGTCAGGCCTCGTCTCGAGTGGGGGCATGCACGTGCGCTTTCCTTCCAGGCTGTAGCAGCAATGTCACGCTTCCCGTCGCGTGGATCAAAGGATCTGTGGTTTTCCCTCGAGGCTTTCCCTCGAGGCTTTCCCACAGGGCTGTCCCACGTGCCACCGTGTTGTGAGTCGATCCTCGGCGTGAAAGATGAGCCAGTGCAGGGCAAAGAGGTTCCTCAGGAATGGACTGAGACATCTGGGGGACTCTTGGAATGGTGGTACGACCATGGAGTTCCTCTCGCCTTTCCTGTTGAGAGTGCCTCCTCTTGAGATGCGACGGGAACGCCGGGAATTCTTTCCCGTTGAAAGCAGGGAAAGGATCCCTCATCTCGAGCTACGAGGGGGAAACGGGGCTCCTCTGGATGTGGGCGGGACCATCGTGCTTCCTCTCGAGTGGAGACGGGTATGGCGGTGAACTTCTTGAGTTGCAGCAAGGGTGTGAAAGACCCTTTCGAAGTTCCAGAGGTTTGGTGTCATTAGTCTCCAGAGGCCTCATCGGAAATAGGCCTCATCTCGCCTGGAAGGGAGAACTTCCTGGATTTTCTCGAGTTGCGGCAGGTGTTCTCGAATTACGACGGGGACCTCAGGGACCCGCCCTGGTGGCCTCCGGAGAGGCCAGTCCCCATGCGAGTTGCTAGGGGGCCTCTCGGGATTCCTCTCCCGTCGATACCGGGGCCAAAAACCTTGTGTGGAGTCAGGGCCGGAACCGAGGATTCCTCTCAGGGGCTGACATGGATCTTTGGGTACTTCTGGAGTCTCCCCAGTGGAGTCAGGCCTCGTCTCGAGTGGGGGCATGCACGTGCGCTTTCCTTCCAGGCTGTAGCAGCAATGTCACGCTTCCCGTCGCTTGGATCAAAGGATCTGTGGTTTTCCCTCGAGGCTTTCCCTCGAGGCTTTCCCACAGGGCTGTCCCACGTGCCACCGTGTTGTGAGTCGATCCTCGGCGTGAAAGATCAGCCAGTGCAGGGCAAAGAGTTTCCTGTGGAATGGACTGAGACATCTGGGGGACTCTTGGAATGGTGGTACGACCATGGAGTTCCTCTCGCCTTTCCTGTTGAGAGTGCCTCCTCTTGAGATGCGAAGGGAACGCCGGGAATACTTTCCCTTTGAAAGCAGGGAAAGGATCCCTCATCTCGAGCTACGAGGGGGAAACGGGGCTCCTCTGGATGTGGGCGGGACCATCGTGCTTCCTCTCGAGTGGAGACGGGTATGGCGGTGAACTTCTTGAGTTGCAGCAAGGGTGTGAAAGACCCTTTCGATGTTCCAGAGGTTTGGTGTCATTAGTCTCCAGAGGCCTCATCGGAAATAGGCCTCATCTCGCCTGGAAGGGAGAACTTCCTGGATTTTCTCGAGTTGCGGCAGGTGTTCTCGAGTTACGACGGGGACCTCAGGGACCCGCCCTGGTGGCCTCAGGAGAGGCCAGTCCCCATGCGAGTTGCTAGGGGGCCTCTCGGGATTCCTCTCCCGTCGATACCGGGGCCAAAAAGCTTGTGTGGAGTCAGGGCCGGAACCGAGGATTCCTCTCAGGGGCTGACATGGATCTTTGGGTACTTCTGGAGTCTCCCCAGGGGAGTCAGGCCTCGTCTCGAGTGGGGGCATGCACGTGCGCTTTCCTTCCAGGCTGTAGCAGCAATGTCACGCTTCCCGTCGCGTGGATCAAAGGATCTGTGGTTTTCCCTCGAGGCTTTCCCTCGAGGCTTTCCCACAGGGCTGTCCCACGTGCCACCGTGTTGTGAGTCGTTCCTCGGCGTGAAAGATGAGCCAGTGCAGGGCAAAGAGGTTCCTCTGGAATGGACTGAGACATCTGGGGGACTCTTGGAATGGTGGTACGACCATGGAGTTCCTCTCGCCTTTCCTGTTGAGAGTGCCTCCTCTTGAGATGCGACGGGAACGCCGGGAATTCTTTCCCGTTGAAACCAGGGAAAGGATCCCTCATCTCGAGCTACGAGGGGGAAACGGGGCTCCTCTGGATGTGGGCGGGACCATCGTGCTTCCTCTCGAGTGGAGACGGGTATGGCGGTGAACTTCTTGAGTGGCAGCAAGGGTGTGAAAGACCTTTTCGAAGTTCCAGAGGTTTGGTGTCATTAGTCTCCAGAGGCCTCATCGGAAATAGGCCTCATCTCGCCTGGAAGGGAGAACTTCCTGGATTTTCTCGAGTTGCGGCAGGTGTTCTCGAATTACGACGGGGACCTCAGGGACCCGCCCTGGTGGCCTCCGGAGAGGCCAGTCCCCATGCGAGTTGCTAGGGGGCCTCTCGGGATTCCTCTCCCGTCGATACCGGGGCCAAAAACCTTGTGTGGAGTCAGGGCCGGAACCGAGGATTCCTCTCAGGGGCTGACATGGATCTTTGGGTACTTCTGGAGTCACCCCAGTGGAGTCAGGCCTCGTCTCGAGTAGGGGCATGCACGTGCGCTTTCCTTTCAGGCTGTAGCAGCAATGTCACGCTTCCCGTCACGTGGATCAAAGGATCTGTGGTTTTCCCTCGAGGCTTTCCCTCGAGGCTTTCCCACAGGGCTGTCCCACGTGCCACCGTGGTGTGAGTCGATCCTCGGCGTGAAAGATGAGCCAGTGCAGGGCAAAGAGGTTCCTCTGGAATGGACTGAGACATCTGGGGGACTCTTGGAATGGTGGTACGACCATGGAGTTCCTCTCGCCTTTCCTGTTGAGAGTGCCTCCTCTTGAGATGCGACGGGAACGCCGGGAATTTTTTGCCGTTGAAAGCAGGGAAAGGATCCCTCATCTCGAGCTACGAGGTGGAAACGGGGCTCCTCTGGATGTGGGCGGGACCATCGTGCTTCCTCTCGAGTGGAGACGGATATGGCGGTGAACTTCTTGAGTTGCAGCAAGGGTGTGAAAGACCCTTTCGAAGTTCCAGAGGTTAGGTGTCATTAGTCTCCAGAGGCCTCATCGGAAATAGGCCTCATCTCGCCTGGAAGCGAGAACTTCCTGGATTTTCTCGAGTTGCGGCAGGTGTTCTCGAGTTACGACGGGGACCTCAGGGACCCGCCCTGGTGGCCTCAGGAGAGGCCAGTCCCCATGCGAGTTGCTAGGGGGCCTCTCGGGATTCCTCTCCCGTCGATACCGGGGCCAAAAAGCTTGTGTGGAGTCAAGGCCGGAACCGAGGATTCCTCTCAGGGGCTGACATGGATCTTTGGGTACTTCTGGAGTCTCCCCAGGGGAGTCAGGCCTCGTCTCGAGTGGGGGCATGCACGTGCGCTTTCCTTCCAGGCTGTAGCAGCAATGTCACGCTTCCCGTCGCGTGGATCAAAGGATCTGTGGTTTTCCCTCGAGGCTTTCCCTCGAGGCTTTCCCACAGGGCTGTCTCACGTGCCACCGTGTTGTGAGTCGATCCTCGGCGTGAAAGATGAGCCAGTGCAGGGCAAAGAGCTTCCTCTGGAATGGACTGAGACATCTGGGGGACTCTTGGAATGGTGGTACGACCATGGAGTTCCTCTCGCCTTTCCTGTTGAGAGTGCCTCCTCTTGAGATGCGACGGGAACGCCGGGAATTCTTTCCCGTTGAAAGCAGGGAAAGGATCCCTCATCTCGAGCTACGAGGGGGAAACGGGGCTCCTCTGGATGTGGGCGGGACCATCGTGCTTCCTCTCGAGTGGAGACGGGTATGGCGGTGAACTTCTTGAGTTGCAGCAAGGGTGTGAAAGACCCTTTCGAAGTTCCAGAGGTTTGGTGTCATTAGTCTCCAGAGGCCTCATCGGAAATAGGCCTCATCTCGTCTGGAAGGGAGAACTTCCTGGATTTTCTCGAGTTGCGGCAGGTGTTCTCGAATTACGACGGGGACCTCAGGGACCCGCCCTGGTGGCCTCCGGAGAGGCCAGTCCCCATGCGAGTTGCTAGGGGGCCTCTCGGGATTCCTCTCCCGTCGATACCGGGGCCAAAAACCTTGTGTGGAGTCAGGGCCGGAACCGAGGATTCCTCTCAGGGGCTGACATGGATCTTTGGGTACTTCTGGAGTCTCCCCACTGGAGTCAGGCCTCGTTTCGAGTGGGGGCATACACGTGCGCTTTCCTTCCAGGCTGTAGCAGCAATGTCACGCTTCCCGTCGCGTGGATCAAAGGATCTGTGGTTTTCCCTCGAGGCTTTCCCTCGAGGCTTTCCCACAGGGCTGTCCCACGTGCCACCGTGGTGTGAGTCGATCCTCGGCGTGAAAGATGAGCCAGTGCAGGGCAAAGAGCTTCCTCTGGAATGGACTGAGACATCTGGGGGACTCTTGGAATGGTGGTACGACCATGGAGTTCCTCTCGCCTTTCCTGTTGAGAGTGCCTCCTCTTGAGATGCGACGGGAACGCCGGGAATTCTTTCCCGTTGAAAGCAGGAAAAGGATCCCTCATCTCGAGCTACGAGGGGGAAACGGGGCTCCTCTGGATGTGGGCGGGACCATCGTGCTTCCTCTCGAGTGGAGACGGGTATGGCGGTGAACTTCTTGAGTTGCAGCAAGGGTGTGAAAGACCCTTTCGAAGTTCCAGAGGTTAGGTGTCATTAGTCTCCAGACGCCTCATCGGAAATAGGCCTCATCTCGCCTGGAAGGGAGAACTTCCTGGATTTTCTCGAGTTGCGGCAGGTGTTCTCGAGTTACGACGGGGACCTCAGGGACCCGCCCTGGTGGCCTCAGGAGAGGCCAGTCCCCATGCGAGTTGCTAGGGGGCCTCTCGGGATTCCTCTCCCGTCGATACCGGGGCCAAAAACCTTGTGTGGAGTCAGGGCCGGAACCGAGGATTCCTCTCAGGGGCTGACATGGATCTTTGGGTACTTCTGGAGTCTCCCCAGGGGAGTCAGGCCTCGTCTCGAGTGGGGGCATGCACGTGCACTTTCCTTCCAGGCTGTAGCAGCAATGTCACGCTTCCCGTCGCGTGGATCAAAGGATCTGTGGTTTTCCCTCGAGGCTTTCCCACAGGGCTGTCCCACGTGCCACCGTGGTGTGAGTCGATCCTCGGCGTGAAAGATGAGCCAGTGCAGGGCAAAGAGGTTCCTCTGGAATGGACTGAGACATCTGGGGGACTCTTGGAATGGTGGTACGACCATGGAGTTCCTCTCGCCTTTCCTGTTGAGAGTGCCTCCTCTTGAGATGCGACGGGAACGCCGGGAATTCTTTCCCGTTGAAAGGAGGGAAAGGATCCCTCATCTCGAGCTACGAGGGGGAAACGGGGCTCCTCTGGATGTGGGCGGGACCATCGTGCTTTCTCTCGAGTGGAGACGGGTATGGCGGTGAACTTCTTGAGTTGCAGCAAGGGTGTGAAAGACCCTTTCGAAGTTCCAGAGGTTAGGTGTCATTAGTCTCCAGACGCCTCATCGGAAATAGGCCTCATCTCGCCTGGAAGGGAGAACGTCCTGGATTTTCTCGAGTTGCGGCAGGTGTTCTCGAGGTACGACGGGGACCTCAGGGACCCGCCCTGGTGGCCTCAGGAGAGGCCAGTCCCCATGCGAGTTGCTAGGGGGCCTCTCGGGATTCCTCTCCCGTCGATACCGGGGCCAAAAAGATTGTGTGGAGTCAGTGCCGGAACCGAGGATTCCTCTCAGGGGCTGACATGGATCTTTGGGTACTTCTGGAGTCTCCCCAGGGGAGTCAGGCCTCGTCTCGAGTGGGGGCATGCACGTGCGCTTTCCTTCCAGGCTGTAGCAGCAATGTCACGCTTCCCGTCGCGTGGATCAAAGGATCTGTGGTTTTCCCTCGAGGCTTTCCCTCGAGGCTTTCCCACAGGGCTGTCCCACGTGCCACCGTGATGTGAGTCGATCCTCGGCTTGAAAGATGAGCCAGTGCAGGGCAAAGAGGTTCCTCTGGAATGGACTGAGACATCAGGGGGACTCTTGGAATGGTGGTACGACCATGGAGTTCCTCTCGCCTTTCCTGTTGAGAGTGCCTCCTCTTGAGATGCGACGGGAACGCCGGGAATACTTTCCCGTTGAAAGCAGGGAAAGGATCCCTCATCTCGAGCTACGAGGGGGAAACGGGGCTCCTCTGGATGTGGGCGGGACCATCGTGCTTCCTCTCGAGTGGAGACGGGTATGGCGGTGAACTTCTTGAGTTGCAGCAAGGGTGTGAAAGACCCTATCGAAGTTCCAGAGTTTAGGTGTCATTAGTCTCCAGAGGCCTCATCGGAAATAGGCCTCATCTCGCCTGGAAGGGAGAACTTCCTGGATTTTCTCGAGTTGCGGCAGGTGTTCTCGAGTTACGACGGGGACCTCAGGGACCCGCCCTGGTGGCCTCCGGAGAGGCCAGTCCCCATGCGAGTTGCTAGGGGGCCTCTCGGGATTCCTCTCCCGTCGATACCGGGGCCAAAAACCTTGTGTGCAGTCAGGGCCGGAACCGAGGATTCCTCTCAGGGGCTGACATGGATCTTTGGGTACTTCTGGAGTCTACCCAGAGGAGTCAGGCCTCGTCTCGAGTGGGGGCATGCACGTGCGCTTTCCTTCCAGGCTGTAGCAGCAATGTCACGCTTCCCGTTGCGTGGATCAAAGGATCTGTGGTGTTCCCTCGAGGCTTTCCCTCGAGGCTTTCCCACAGGGCTGTCCCACGTGCCACCGTGGTGTGAGTCGATCCTCGGCGTGAAAGATGAGCCAGTGCAGGGCAAAGAGCTTCCCCTGGAATGGACTGAGACATCTGGGGGACTCTTGGAATGGTGGTACGACCATGGAGTTCCTCTCGCCTTTCCTGTTGAGAGTGCCTCCTCTTGAGATGCGACGGGAACGCAGGGAATTCTTTCCCGTTGAAAGCAGGGAAAGGATCCCTCATCTCGAGCTACGAGGGGGAAACGGGGCTCCTTTGGATGTGGTCGGGACCATCGTGCTTCCTCTCGAGTGGAAACGGGTATGGTGGTGAACTTCTTGAGTTGCAGCAAGTGTGTGAAAGACCCTTTCGAAGTTCCAGAGGTTAGGTGTCATTAGTCTCCAGACGCCTCATCGGAAATAGGCCTCATCTCGCCTGGAAGGGAGAACTTCCTGGATTTTCTCGAGTTGCGGCAGGTGTTCTCGAGCTACGACGGGGACCTCAGGGACCGGCCCTGGTGGCCTCAGGAGAGGCCAGTCCCCATGCGAGTTGCTAGGGGGCCTCTCGGGATTCCTCTCCCGTCGATACCGGGGCCAAAAAGCTTGTGTGGAGTCAGGGCCGGAACCGAGGATTCCTCTCAGGGGCTGACATGGATCTTTGGGTACTTCTGGAGTCTCCCCAGGGGAGTCAGGCCTCGTCTCGAGTGGGGGCATGCACGTGCGCTTTCCTTCCAGGCTGTAGCAGCATTGTCACGCTGCCGTCGCGTGGATCAAAGGATCTGTGGTTTTTCCTCGAGGCTTTCCCTCGAGGCTTTCCCACAGGGCTGTCCCACGTGCCACCGTGGTGTGAGTCGATCCTCGGCGTGAAAGATGAGCCAGTGCAGGGCAAAGAGGTTCCTCTGGAATGGACTGAGACATCTGGGGGACTCTTGGAATGGTGGTACGACCATGGAGTTCCTCTCGCCTTTCCTGTTGAGAGTGCCTCCTCTTGAGATGCGACGGGAACGCAGGGAATTCTTTCCCGTTGAAAGCAGGGAAAGGATCCCTCATCTCGAGCTACGAGGGGGAAACGGGGCTCCTCTGGATGTGGGCGGGACCATCGTGCATCCTCTCGAGTGGAGACGGGTATGGCGGTGAACTTCTTGAGTTGCAGCAAGGGTGTGAAAGACCCTTTCGAAGTTCCAGAGGTTAGGTGTCATTAGTCTCCAGAGGCCTCATCGGAAATAGGCCTCATCTCGCCTGGAAGGGAGAATTTCCTGGATTTTCTCGAGTTGCGGCAGGTGTTCTCGAGTTACGACGGGGACCTCAGGGACCCGCCCTGGTGGCCTCAGGAGAGGCCAGTCCCCATGCGAGTTGCTAGGGGGCCTCTCGGGATTCCTCTCCCGTCGATACCGGGGCCAAAAACCTTGTGTGGAGTCAGGGCCGGAACCGAGGATTCCTCTCAGGGGCTGACATGGATCTTTGGGTACTTCTGGAGTCTCCCCAGGGGAGTCAGGCCTCGTCTCGAGTGGGGGCAGGCACATGCACTTTCCTTCCAGGCTGTAGCAGCAATGTCACGCTTCCCGTCGCGTGGATCAAAGGATCTGTGGTTTTCCCTCGAGGCTTTCCCACAGGGCTGTCCCACGTGCCACCGTGGTGTGAGTCGATCCTCGGCGTGAAAGATGAGCCAGTGCAGGGCAAAGAGGTTCCTCTGGAATGGACTGAGACATCTGGGGGACTCTTGGAATGGTGGTACGACCATGGAGTTCCTCTCGCCTTTCCTGTTGAGAGTGCCTCCTCTTGAGATGCGACGGGAACGCCGGGAATTCTTTCCCGTTGAAACCAGGGAAAGGATCCCTCATCTCGAGCTACGAGGGGAAAACGGGGCTCCTCTGGATGTGGGCGGGACCATCGTGCTTCCTCTCGAGGGGAGACGGGTATGGCGGTGAACTTCTTGAGTTGCAGCAAGGGTGTGAAAGACCCTTTCGACGTTCCAGAGGTTTGGTGTCATTAGTCTCCAGAGGCCTCATCGGAAATAGGCCTCATCTCGCCTGGAAGGGAGAACTTCCTGGATTTTCTCGACTTGCGGCAGGTGTTCTCGAGTTACGACGGGGACCTCAGGGACCCGCCCTGGTGGCCTCCGGAGAGGCCAGTCCCCATGCGAGTTGCTAGGGGGCCTCTCGGGATTCCTCTCCCGTCGATACCGGGGCCAAAAAGCTTGTGTGGAGTCAGGGCCGGAACCGAGGATTCCTCTCAGGGGCTGACATGGATCTTTGGGTACTTCTGGAGTCTCCCCAGTGGAGTCAGGCCTCGTCTCGAGTGGGGGCATGCACGTGCGCTTTCCTTCCAGGCTGTAGCAGCAATGTCACGCTTCCCGTCGCGTGGATCAAAGGATCTGTGGTTTTCCCTCGAGGCTTTCCCTCGAGGCTTTCCCACAGGGCTGTCCCACGTGCCACCGTGGTGTGAGTCGATCCTCGGCGTGAAAGATGAGCCAGTGCAGGGCAAAGAGCTTCCTCTGGAATGGACTGAGAAATCTGGGGGACTCTTGGAATGGTGGTACGACCATGGAGTTCCTCTCGCCTTTCCTGTTGAGAGTGCCTCCTCTAAAGATGCGACGGGAACGCCGGGAATTCTTTCCCGTTGAAAGCAGGGAAAGGATCCCTCATCTCGAGCTACGAGGGGGAAACGGGGCTCCTCTGGATGTGGGCGGGACCATCGTGCTTCCTCTCGAGTGGAGACGGGTATGGCGGTGAACTTCTTGAGTTGCAGCAAGGGTGTGAAAGACCCTTTCGAAGTTCCAGAGGTTAGGTGTCATTAGTCTCCAGACGCCTCATCGGAAATAGGCCTCATCTCGCCTGGAAGGGAGAACTTCCTGGATTTTCTCGAGTTACGGCAGGTGTTCTCGAGTTACGACGGGGACCTCAGGGACCCGCCCTGGTGGCCTCAGGAGAGGCCAGTCCCAATGCGAGTTGCTAGGGGGCCTCTCGGGATTCCTCTCCCGTCGATACCGGGGCCAAAAACCTTGTGTGGAGTCAGGGCCGGAACCGAGGATTCCTCTCAGGGGCTGACATGGATCTTTGGGTACTTCTGGAGTCTCCCCAGGGGAGTCAGGCCTCGTCTCGAGTGGGGGCATGCACGTGCACTTTCCTTCCAGGCTGTAGCAGCAATGTCACGCTTCCCGTCGCATGGATCAAAGGATCTGTGGTTTTCCCTCGAGGCTTTCCCACAGGGCTGTCCCACGTGCCACCGTGGTGTGAGTCGATCCTCGGCGTGAAAGATGAGCCAGTGCAGGGCAAAGAGGTTCCTCTGGAATGGACTGAGACATCTGGGGGACTCTTGGAATGGTGGTACGACCATGGAGTTCCTCTCGCCTTTCCTGTTGAGAGTGCCTCCTCTTGAGATGCGACGGGAACGCCGGGAATTCTTTCCCGTTGAAAGCAGGGAAAGGATCCCTCATCTCGAGCTACGAGGGGGAAACGGGGCTCCTCTGGATGTGGGCGGGACCATCGTGCTTCCTCTCGAGTGGAGACGGGTATGGCGGTGAACTTCTTGAGTTGCAGCAAGGGTGTGAAAGACCCTTTCGAAGTTCCAGAGGTTAGGTGTCATTAGTCTCCAGACGCCTCATCGGAAATAGGCCTCATCTCGCCTGGAAGGGAGAACTTCCTGGATTTTCTCGAGTTGCGGCAGGTGTTCTCGAGTTACGACGGGGACCTCAGGGACCCGCCCTGGTGGCCTCAGGAGAGGTCAGTCCCCATGCGAGTTGCTAGGGGGCCTCTCGGGATTCCTCTCCCGTCGATACCGGGGCCAAAAACCTTGTGTGGAGTCAGGGCCGGAACCGAGGATTCCTCTCAGGGGCTGACATGGATCTTTGGGTACTTCTGGAGTCTCCCCAGGGGAGTCAGGCCTCGTCACAAGTGGGGGCATGCACGTGCGCTTTCCTTCCAGGCTGTAGCAGCAATGTCACGCTTCCCGTCGCGTGGATCAAAGGATCTGTGGTTTTCCCTCGAGGCTTTCCCTCGAGGCTTTCCCACAGGGCTGTCCCACGTGCCACCGTGTTGTGAGTCGATCCTCGGCGTGAAAGATGAGCCAGTGCAGGGCAAAGAGGTTCCTCTGGAATGGACTGAGACATCTGGGGGACTCTTGGAATGGTGGTACGACCATGGAGTTCCTCTCGCCTTTCCTGTTGAGAGTGCCTCCTCTTGAGATGCGACGGGAACGCCGGGAATTCTTACCCGTTGAAAGCAGGGAAAGGATCCCTCATCTCGAGCTACGAGGGGGAAACGGGGCTCCTCTGGATGTGGGCGGGACCATCGTGCTTCCTCTCGAGTGGAGACGGGTATGGCGGTGAACTTCTTGAGTTGCAGCAAGGGTGTGAAAGACCCTTTCGAAGTTCCAGAGGTTAGGTGTCATTAGTCTCCAGAGGCCTCATCGGAAATAGGCCTCATCTCGCCTGGAAGGGAGAACTTCCTGGATTTTCTCGAGTTGCGGCAGGTGTTCTCGAGTTACGACGGGGACCTCAGGGACCCGCCCTGGTGGCCTCAGGAGAGGCCAGTCCCCATGCGAGTTGCTAGGGGGCCTCTCGGGATTCCTCTCCCGTCGATACCGGGGCCAAAAAGCTTGTGTGGAGTCAGGGCCGGAACCGAGGATTCCTCTCAGGGGCTGACATGGATCTTTGGGTACTTCTGGAGTCTCCCCAGTGGAGTCAGGCCTCGTCTCGAGTGGGGGCATGCACGTGCGCTTTCCTTCCAGGCTCTAGCAGCAATGTCACGCTTCCCGTCGCGTGGATCAAAGGATCTGTGGTTTTCCCTCGAGGCTTTCCCTCGAGGCTTTCCCACAGGGCTGTCCCACGTGCCACCGTGTTGTGAGTCGATCCTCGGCGTGAAAGATGAGCCAGTGCAGGGCAAAGAGGTTCCTCTGGAATGGACTGAGACATCTGGGGGACTCTTGGAATGGTGGTACGACCATGGAGTTCCTCTCGACTTTCCTGTTGAGAGTGCCTCCTCTTGAGATGCGACGGGAACGCCGGGAATTCTTTCCCGTTGAAACCAGGGAAAGGATCCCTCATCTCGAGCTACGAGGGGGAAACGGGGCTCCTCTGGATGTGGGCGGGACCATCGTGCTTCCTCTCGAGTGGAGACGGGTATGGCGGTGAACTTCTTGAGTTACAGTAAGGGTGTGAAAGACCCTTTCGAAGTTCCAGAGGTTTGGTGTCATTAGTCTCCAGAGGCCTCATCGAAAATAGGCCTCATCTCGCCTGGAAGGGAGAACTTCCTGGATTTTCTCGAGTTGCGGCAGGTGTTCTCGAATTACGACGGGGACCTCAGGGACCCGCCCTGGTGGCCTCCGGAAAGGCCAGTCCCCATGCGAGTTGCTAGGGGGCCTCTCGGGATTCCTCTCCCGTCGATACCGGGGCCAAAAACCTTGTGTGGAGTCAGGGCCGGAACCGAGGATTCCTCTCAGGGGCTGACATGGATCTTTGGGTACTTCTGGAGTCACCCCAGTGGAGTCAGGCCTCGTCTCGAGTACGGGCATGCACGTGCGCTTTCCTTTCAGGCTGTAGCAGCAATGTCACGCTTCCCGTCACGTAGATCAAAGGATCTGTGGTTTTCCCTCTAGGCTTTCCCTCGAGGCTTTCCCACAGGGCTGTCCCACGTGCCACCGTGGTGTGAGTCGATCCTCGGCGTGAAAGATGAGCCAGTGCAGGGCAAAGAGGTTCCTCTGGAATGGACTGAGACATCTGGGGGACTCTTGGAATGGTGGTACGACCATGGAGTTCCTCTCGCCTTTCCTGTTGAGAGTGCCTCCTCTTGAGATGCGACGGGAACGCCGGGAATTCTTTCCCGTTGAAAGCAGGGAAAGGATCCCTCATCTCGAGCTACGAGGGGGAAACGGGGCTCCTCTGGATGTTGTCGGGACCATCGTGCTTCCTCTCTAGTGGAGACGGGTATGGCGGTGAACTTCTTGAGTTGCAGCAAGGGTGTGAAAGACCCTTTCGAAGTTCCAGAGGTTAGGTGTCATTAGTCTCCAGACGCCTCATCGGAAATAGGCCTCATCTCGCCTGGAAAGGAGAACTTCCTGGATTTTCTCGAGTTGCGGCAGGTGTTCTCGAGTTACGACGGGGACCTCAGGGACCCGCCCTGGTGGCCTCAGGAGAGGCCAGTCCCTAGGCGAGTTGCTAGGGGGCCTCTCGGGATTCCTCTCCCGTTGATAACGGGGCCAAAAACCTTGTGTGGAGTCAAGGCCGGAACCGAGGATTCCTCTCAGGGGCTGACATGGATCTTTGGGTACTTGTGGAGTCTCCCCAGGGGAGTCAGGCCTCGTCTCGAGTGGGGGCATGCACGTGCGCTTTCCTTCCAGGCTGTAGCAGCAATGTCACGCTTCCCGTCGCGTGGATCAAAGGATCTGTGGTTTTCCCTCGAGGCTTTCCCACAGGGCTGTCCCACGTGCCACCGTGGTGTGAGTCGATCCTCGGCGTGAAAGATGAGCCAGTGCAGGGCAAAGAGGTTCCTCTGGAATGGACTGAGACATCTGGGGGACTCTTGGAATGGTGGTACGACCATGGAGTTCCTCTCGCCTTTCCTGTTGAGAGTGCCTCCTCTTGAGATGCGACGGGAACGCCGGGAATTCTTTCCCGTTGAAAGCAGGGAAAGGATCCCTCATCTCGAGCTAAGAGGGGGAAACGGGGCTCCTCTGGATGTGGGCGGGACCATCGTGCTTCCTCTCTACTGGACACGGGTATGGTGGTGAACTTCTTGAGTTGCAGCAAGGCTGTGAAAGACCCTTTCGAAGTTCCAGAGGTTAGGTGTCATTAGTCTCCAGACGCCTCATCGGAAATAGGCCTCTTCTCGCCTGGAAGGGAGAACTTCCTGGATTTTCTCGAGTTGCGGCAGGTGTTCTCGAGTTACGACGGGGACCTCAGGGACCCGCCCTGGTGGCCTCAGGAGAGGCCACTCCCTATGCGAGTTGCTAGGGGGCCTCTCGGGATTCCTCTCCCCTCGATACCGGGGCCAAAAACCTTGTGTGGAGTCAGGGCCGGAACCGAGGATTCCTCTCAGGGGCTGACATGGATCTTTGGGTACTTCTGGAGTCTCCCCAGGGGAGTCAGGCCTCGTCTCGAGTGGGGGCATGCACGTGCACTTTCCTTCCAGGCTGTAGCAGCAATGTCACGCTTCCCGTCGCGTGGATCAAATGATGTGTGGTTTTCCCTAGAGGCTTTCCCACAGGGCTGTCCCACGTGCCACCGTGGTGTGAGTCGATCCTCGGCGTGAAAGATGAGCCAGTGCAGGGCAAAGAGGTTCCTCTGGAATGGACTGAGACATCTGGGGGACTCTTGGAATGGTGGTACGACCATGGAGTTCCTCTCGCCTTTCCTGTTGAGAGTGCCTCCTCTTGAAATGCGACGGGAACGCCGGGAATTTTTTGCCGTTGAAAGCAGGGAAAGGATCCCTCATCTCGAGCTACGAGGGGGAAACGGGGCTCCTCTGGATGTGGGCGGGACCATCGTGCTTTCTCTCGAGTGGAGACGGGTATGGCTGTGAACTTCTTGAGTTGCAGCAAGGGTGTGAAAGACCCTTTCGAAGTTCCAGAGGTTAGGTGTCATTAGTCTCCAGACGCCTCATCGGAAATAGGCCTCATCTCGCCTGGAAGGGAGAACTTCCTTCATTTTCTCTAGTTGCGGCAGGTGTTCTCGAGTTACGACGGGGACCTCAGGGACCCGCCCTGTTGGCCTCAGGAGAGGCCAGTCCCTATGCGTGTTGCTAGGGGGCCCCTCAGGATTCCTCTCCCGTCGATACCGGGGCCAAAAACCTTGTGTGGAGTCAGGGCCGGAACCGAGGATTCCTCTCAGGGACTGATATGGATCTTGGGTACTTCTGGAGTCTCACCAGGGGAGACAGGCCTCGTCTCGTGTGGGGGCATGCACGTGCACTTTCCTTCCAGGCTGTAGCAGCAATGTCACGCTTCCCGTCGCGTGAATCAAAGGATCTGCGGTTTTCGCTCGAGGCTTTCCCTCGAGGCTTTCCCACAGGGCTGTCCCACGTGACACCGTGGTGTGAGTCGATTCTCGGCGTGAAAAATGAGCCAGTGCAGGGCAAAGAGGTTCCTCTGAAATGGACTGAGACATCTGGGGGACTCTTGGAATGGTGGTACGACCATGGAGTTCCTCTCGCCTTTCCTGTTGAGAGTGCCTCCTCTTGAGATGCGACGGGAACGCCGGGAATTCTTTCCCGTTTAAAGCAGGGAAAGGATCCCTCATCTCGAGCTACGAGGGGGAAACGGGGCTCCTCTGGATGTGGGCGGGACCATCGTGCTTCCTCTTGAGTGGACACGGGTATGGCGGTGAACTTCTTGAGTTGCAGCAAGGGTGTGAAAGACCCTTTCGAAGTTCCAGAGGTTAGGTGTCATTAGTCTCCAGACGCCTCATCGGAAATAGGCCTCATCTCGCCTGGAAGGGAGAACTTCCTGGATTTTCTCGATTTGCGGCTGGTGTTCTCGAGTTACGACGGGGACCTCAGGGACCCGCCCTGGTGGCCTCAGGAGAGGCCAGTCCCCATGCGAGTTGCTAGGGGGCCTCTCGGGATTCCTCTCCCGTCGATACCGGGGCCAAAAACCTTGTGTGGAGTCAGGGCCGGAACCGAGGATTCCTCTCAGGGGCTGACATGGATCTTTGGGTACTTCTGGAGTCTACCCAGGGGAGTCAGGCCTCGTCTCGAGTGGGGGCATGCGCGTGCGCTTTCCTTCCAGGCTGTAGCAGCAATGTCACGCTTCCCGTCGCGTGAATCAAAGGATCTGTGGTTTTCCCTCGAGGCTTTCCCTCGAGGCTTTCCCACAGGGCTGTCCCACGTGCCACCGTGGTGTGAGTCGATCCTCGGCGTGAAAGATGAGCCAGTGCAGGGCAAAGAGGTTCCTCTGGAATGGACTGAGACATCTGGGGGACTCTTGGAATGGTGGTACGACCATGGAGTTTCTCTCGCCTTTCCTGTTGAGAGTGCCTCCTCTTGAGATGCGACGGGAACGCCGGGAATTTTTTGCTGTTGAAAGCAGGGAAAGGATCCCTCATCTCGAACTACGAGGGGGAAACGGGGCTCCTCTGGATGTGGGCGGGACCATCGTGCTTCCTCTCGAGTGGAGACGGGTATGGCGGTGAACTTCTTGAGTTGCAGCAAGGGTGTGAAAGACCCTTTCAAAGTTCCAGAGGTTAGGTGTCATTAGTCTCCAGAGGCCTCATCGGAAATAGGCCTCATCTCGCCTGGAAGGGAGAACTTCCTGGATTTTCTCGAGTTGAGGCAGGTGTTCTCGAGTTACGACGGGGACCTCAGGGACCCGCCCTGGTGGCCTCAGGAGAGGCCAGTCCCTATGCGAGTTGCTAGGGGGCCTCTCGGGATTCCTCTCCCGTCGATAACGGGGCCAAAAACCTTGTGTGGAGTCAGGGCCGGAACCGAGGATTCCTCTCAGGGGCTGACATGGATCTTTGGGTACTTCTGGAGTCTCCCCAGGGGAGTCAGGCCTCGTCTCGAGTGGGGGCATGCACGTGCACTTTCCTTCCAGGCTGTAGCAGCAATGTCACGCTTCCCGTCGCGTGGATCAAATGATGTGTGGTTTTCCCTCGAGGCTTTCCCACAGGGCTGTCCCACGTGCCACCGTGGTGTGAGTCGATCCTCGGCGTGAAAGATGAGCCAGTGCAGGGCAAAGAGGTTCCTCTGGGATGGACTGAGACATCTGGGGGACTCTTGGAATGGTGGTACGACCATGGAGTTCCTCTCGCCTTTCCTGTTGAGAGTGCCTCCTCTTGAGATGCGACGGGAACGCCGGGAATTTTTTGCCATTGAAAGCAGGGAAAGGATCCCTCATCTCGAGCTACGAGGGGGAAACGGGGCTCCTCTGGATGTGGGCGGGACCATCGTGCTTTCTCTCGAGTGGAGACGGGTATGGCGGTGAACTTCTTGAGTTGCAGCAGGGGTGTGAAAGACCCTTTCGAAGTTCCAGAGGTTAGGTGTCATTAGTCTCCAGACGCCTCATCGGAAATAGGCCTCATCTCGCCTGGAAGGGAGAACTTCCTTGATTTTCTCGAGTTGCGGCAGGTGTTCTCGAGTTAGGACGGGGACCTCAGGGACCCGCCCTGTTGGCCTCAGGAGAGGCCAGTCCCTATGCGTGTTGCTAGGGGGCCCCTCGGGATTCCTCTCCCGTCGATACCGGGGCCAAAAACCTTGTGTGGAGTCAGGGCCGGAACCGAGGATTCCTCTCAGGGACTGATATGGATCTTTGGGTACTTCTGGAGTCTCGCCAGGGGAGACAGGCCTCGTCTCGTGTGGGGGCATGCACGTGCACTTTCCTTCCAGGCTGTAGCAGCAATGTCACGCTTCCCGTCGCGTGGATCAAAGGATCTGCGGTTTTCGCTCGAGGCTTTCCCTCGAGGCTTTCCCACAGGGCTGTCCCACGTGACACCGTGGTGTGAGTCGATTCTCGGCGTGAAAAATGAGCCAGTGCAGGGCAAAGAGGTTCCTCTGGAATGGACTGAGACATCTGGGGGACTCTTGGAATGGTGGTACGACCATGGAGTTCCTCTCGCCTTTCCTGTTGAGAGTGCCTCCTCTTGAGATGCGACGGGAACGCCGGGAATTCTTTCCCGTTGAAAGCAGGGAAAGGATCCCTCATCTCGAGCTACGAGGGGGAAACGGGGCTCCTCTGGATGTGGGCGGGACCATCCTGCTTCCTCTTGAGTGGACACGGGTATGGTGGTGAACTTCTTGAGTTGCAGCAAGGGTGTGAAAGACCCTTTCGAAGTTCCAGAGGTTAGGTGTCATTAGTCTCCAGACGCCTCATCGGAAATAGGCCTCATCTCGCCTGGAAGGGAGAACTTCCTGGATTTTCTCGATTTGCGGCAGGTGTTCTCGAGTTACGACGGGGACCTCAGGGACCCGCCCTGGTGGCCTCAGGAGAGGCCAGTCCCCATGCGAGTTGCTAGGGGGCCTCTCGGGATTCCTCTCCCGTCGATACCGGGGCCAAAAAGCTTGTGTGGAGTCAGGGCCGGAACCGAGGATTCCTCTCAGGGGCTGACATGGATCTTTGGGTACTTCTGGAGTCTCCCCAGGGGAGTCAGGCCTCGTCTCGAGTGGGGGCATGCACGTGCGCTTTCCTTCCAGGCTGTAGCAGCAATGTCACGCTTCCCGTCGCGAGGATCAAAGGATCTGTGGTTTTCCCTCGAGGCTTTCCCTCGAGGCTTTCCCACAGGGCTGTCCCACGTGCCACCGTGTTATGAGTCGATCCTCGGCGTGAAAGATGAGCCAGTGCAGGGCAAAGCGATTCCTCTGGAATGGACTGAGACAACTGGGGGACTCTTGGAATGGTGGTACGACCATGGAGTTCCTCTCGCCTTTCCTGTTTAGAGTGCCTCCTCTTGAGATGCGACGGGAACGCCGGGAATTCTTTCCCGTTGAAAGCAGGGAAAGGATCCCTCATCTCGAGCTACGAGGGGGAAACGGGGCTCCTCTGGATGTGGGCGGGACCATCGTGCTTCCTCTCGAGTGGAGACGGGTATGGCGGTGAACTTCTTGAGTTGCAGCAAGGGTGTGAAAGACCCTTTCGAAGTTCCAGAGGTTTGGTGTCATTAGTCTCCAGAGGCCTCATCGGAAATAGGCCTCATCTCGCCTGGAAGGGAGAACTTCCTGGATTTTCTCGAGTTGCGGCAGGTGTTCTCGAGTTACGACGGGGACCTCAGGGACCCGCCCTGGTGGCCTCAGGAGAGGCCAGTCCCCATGCGAGTTGCTAGGGGGTCTCTCGGGATTCCTCTCCCGTCGATACCGGGGCCAAAAAGCTTGTGTGGAGTCAGGGCCGGAACCGAGGATTCTTCTCAGGGGCTGACATGGATCTTTGGGTACTTCTGGAGTCTCCCCAGGGGAGTCAGGCCTTGTCTCGAGTGGGGGCATGCATGTGCGCTTTCCTTCCAGGCTGTAGCAGCAATGTCATGCTTCCCGTCGCGTGGATCAAAGGATCTGTGGTTTTCCCTCGAGGCTTTCCCTCGAGGCTTTCCCACAGGGCTGTCCCACGTGCCACCGTGTTGTGAGTCGATCCTCGGCGTGAAAGATGAGCCAGTGCAGGGCAAAGAGGTTCCTCTGAAATGGACTGAGACATCTGGGGGACTCTTGGAATGGTGGTACGACCATGGAGTTCCTCTCGCCTTTCCTGTTGAGAGTGCCTCCTCTTGAGATGCGACGGGAACGCCGGGAATTCTTTCCCGTTGAAAGCAGGGAAAGGATCCCTCATCTCGAGCTACGAGGGGGAAACGGGGCTCCTCTGGATGTGGGCGGGACCATCGTGCTTCCTCTCGAGTGGAGACGGGTATGGCGGTGAACTTCTTGAGTTGCAGCAAGGGTGTGAAAGACCCTTTCGAAGTTCCAGAGGTTTGGTGTCATTAGTCTCCAGAGGCCTCATCGGAAATAGGCCTCATCTCGCCTGGAAGGGAGAACTTCCTGGATTTTCTCGAGTTGCGGCAGGTGTTCTCGAGTTACGACGGGGACCTCAGGGACCCGCCCTGGTGGCCTCCGGAGAGGCCAGTCCCCATGCGAGTTGCTAGGGGGCCTCTCGGGATTCCTCTCCCGTCGATACCGGGGCCAAAAACCTTGTGTGGAGTCAGGGCCGGAACCGAGGATTCCTCTCAGGGGCTGACATGGATCTTTGGGTACTTCTGGAGTCTCCCCAGTGGAGTCAGGCCTCGTCTCGAGTGGGGGCATGCACGTGCGCTTTCCTTCCAGGCTGTAGAAGCAATGTCACGCTTCCCGTCGCTTGGATCAAAGGATCTGTGGTTTTCCCTCGAGGCTTTCCCTCGAGGCTTTCCCACAGGGCTGTCCCACGTGCCACCGTGGTGTGAGTCGATCCTCGGCGTGAAAGATGAGCCAGTGCAGGGCAAAGAGTTTCCTCTGGAATGGACTGAGACATCTGGGGGACTCTTGGAATGGTGGTACGACCATGGAGTTCCTCTCGCCTTTCCTGTTGAGAGTGCCTCCTCTTGAGATGCGACGGGAATGCAGGGAATTCTTTCCCGTTGAAAGCAGGGAAAGGATCCCTCATCTCGAGCTACGAGGGGGAAACGGGGCTCCTTTGGATGTGGTCGGGACCATCGTGCTTCCTCTCGAGTGGAAACGGGTATGGTGGTGAACTTCTTGAGTTGCAACAAGGGTGTGAAAGACCCTTTCGAAGTTCCAGAGGTTAGGTGTCATTAGTCTCCAGACGCCTCATCGGAAATAGGCCTCATCTCGCCTGGAAGGGAGAACTTCCTGGATTTTCTCGAGTTGCGGCAGGTGTTCTCGAGTTACGACGGGGAGCTCAGGGATCGGCCCTGGTGGCCTCAGGAGAGGCCAGTCCCCATGCGAGTTGCTAGGGGCCTCTCGGGATTCCTCTCCCGTCGATACCGGGGCCAAAAAGCTTGTGTGGAGTCAGGGCCGGAACCGAGGATTCCTCTCAGGGGCTGACATGGATCTTTGGGTACTTCTGGAGTCTCCCCAGGGGAGTCAGGCCACGTCTCGAGTGGGGGAATGCACGTGCGCTTTCCTTCCAGGCTGTAGCAGCAATGTCACGCTTCCCGTCGCGTGGATCAAAGGATCTGTGGTTTTCCCTCGAGGCTTTCCCTCGAGGCTTTCCCACAGGGCTGTCCCACGTGCCACCGTGTTGTGAGTCGATCCTCGGCGTGAAAGATGAGCCAGTGCAGGGCAAAGAGGTTCCTCTGGAATGGACTGAGACATCTGGGGGACTCTTGGAATGGTGGTACGACCATGGAGTTCCTCTCGCCTTTCCTGTTTAGAGTGCCTCCTCTTGAGATGCGACGGGAACGCCGGGAATTCTTTCCCGTTGAAAGCAGGGAAAGGATCCCTCATCTCGAGCTACGAGGGGGAAACGGGGCTCCTCTGGATGTGGGCGGGACCATCGTGCTTCCTCTCGAGTGGAGACGGGTATGGCGGTGAACTTCTTGAGTTGCAGCAAGGGTGTGAAAGACCCTTTCGAAGTTCCAGAGGTTTGGTGTCATTAGTCTCCAGAGGCCTCATCGGAAATAGGCCTCATCTCGCCTGGAAGGGAGAACTTCCTGGATTTTCTCGAGTTGCGGCAGGTGTTCTCGAGTTACGACGGGGACCTCAGGGACCCGCCCTGGTGGCCTCAGGAGAGGCCAGTCCCCATGCGAGTTGCTAGGGGGTCTCTCGGGATTACTCTCCCGTCGATACCGGGGCCAAAAAGCTTGTGTGGAGTCAGGGCCGGAACCGAGGATTCTTCTCAGGGGCTGAATTGGATCTTTGGGTACTTCTGGAGTCTCCCCAGGGGAGTCAGGCCTCGTCTCGAGTGGGGGCATGCATGTGCGCTTTCCTTCCAGGCTGTAGCAGCAATGTCATGCTTCCCGTCGCGTGGATCAAAGGATCTGTGGTTTTCCCTCGAGGCTTTCCCTCGAGGCTTTCCCACAGGGCTGTCCCACGTGCCACCGTGTTGTGAGTCGATCCTCGGCGTGAAAGATGAGCCAGTGCAGGGCAAAGAGGTTCCTCTGAAATGGACTGAGACATCTGGGGGACTCTTGGAATGGTGGTATGACCATGGAGTTCCTCTCGCCTTTCCTGTTGAGAGTGCCTCCTCTTGAGATGCGACGGGAACGCCGGGAATTCTTTCCCGTTGAAAGCAGGGAAAGGATCCCTCATCTCGAGCTACGAGGGGGAAACGGGGCTCCTCTGGATGTGGGCGGGACCATCGTGCTTCCTCTCGAGTGGAGACGGGTATGGCGGTGAACTTCTTGAGTTGCACCAAGGGTGTGAAAGACCCTTTCGAAGTTCCAGAGGTTTGGTGTCATTAGTCTCCAGAGGCCTCATCGGAAATAGGCCTCATCTCGCCTGGAAGGGAGAACTTCCTGGATTTTCTCGAGTTGCGGCAGGTGTTCTCGAGTTACGACGGGGACCTCAGGGACCCGCCCTGGTGGCCTCAGGAGAGGCCAGTCCCCATGCGAGTTGCTAGGGGGCCTCTCGGGATTCCTCTCCCGTCGATACCGGGGCCAAAAACCTTGTGTGGAGTCAGGGCCGGAACCGAGGATTCCTCTCAGGGGCTGACATGGATCTTTGGGTACTTCTGGAGTCTCCCCAGTGGAGTCAGACCTCGTCTCGAGTGGGGGCATGCACGTGCGCTTTCCTTCCAGGCTGTAGCAGCAATGTCACGCTTCCCGTCGCGTGGATCAAAGGATCTGTGGCTTTCCCTCGAGGCTTTCCCACAGGGCTGTCCCACGTGCCACCGTGGTGTGAGTCGATCCTCGGCGTGAAAGATGAGCCAGTGCAGGGCAAAGAGTTTCCTCAGGAATGGACTGAGACATCTGGGGGACTCTTGGAATGGTGGTACGACCATGGAGATCCTCTCGCCTTTCCTGTTGAGAGTGCCTCCTCTTGAGATGCGACGGGAACGCCGGGAATTCTTTCCCGTTGAAAGCAGGGAAAGGATCCCTCATCTCGAGCACCGAGGGGAAAACGGGGCTCCTCTGGATGTGGGCGGGACCATCGTGCTTCCTCTCGAGTGGAGACGGGTATGGCGGTGAACTTCTTGAGTTGCAGCAAGGGTGTGAAAGACCCTTTCGAAGTTCCAGAGGTTTGGTGTCATTAGTCTCCAGAGGCCTCATCGGAAATAGGCCTCATCTCGCCTGGAAGGGAGAACTTCCTGGATTTTCTCGAGTTGCGGCAGGTGTTCTCGAGTTACGACGGGGACCTCAGGGACCCGCCCTGGTGGCCTCCGGAGAGGCCAGTCCCCATGCGAGTTGCTAGGGGGCCTCTCGGGATTCCTCTCCCGTCGATACCGGGGCCAAAAACCTTGTGTGGAGTCAGGGCCGGAACCGAGGATTCCTCTCAGGGGCTGACATGGATCTTTGGGTACTTCTGGAGTCTCCCCAGTGGAGTCAGGCCTCGTCTCGAGTGGGGGCATGCACGTGCGCTTTCCTTCCAGGCTGTAGAAGCAATGTCACGCTTCCCGTCGCTTGGATCAAAGGATCTGTGGTTTTCCCTCGAGGCTTTCCCTCGAGGCTTTCCCACAGGGCTGTCCCACGTGCCACCGTGGTGTGAGTCGATCCTCGGCGTGAAAGATGAGCCAGAGCAGGGCAAAGAGTTTCCTCTGGAATGGACTGAGACATCTGGGGGACTCTTGGAATGGTGGTACGACCATGGAGTTCCTCTCGCCTTTCCTGTTGAGAGTTCCTCCTCTTGAGATGCGACGGGAATGCAGGGAATTCTTTCCCGTTGAAAGCAGGGAAAGGATCCCTCATCTCGAGCTACGAGGGGGAAACGGGGCTCCTTTGGATGTGGTCGGGACCATCGTGCTTCCTCTCGAGTGGAAACGGGTATGGTGGTGAACTTCTTGAGTTGCAACAAGGGTGTGAAAGACCCTTTCGAAGTTCCAGAGGTTAGGTGTCATTAGTCTCCAGACGCCTCATCGGAAATAGGCCTCATCTCGCCTGGAAGGGAGAACTTCCTGGATTTTCTCGAGTTGCGGCAGGTGTTCTCGAGTTACGACGGGGAGCTCAGGGATCGGCCCTGGTGGCCTCAGGAGAGGCCAGTCCCCATGCGAGTTGCTAGGGGGCCTCTCGGGATTCCTCTCCCGTCGATACCGGGGCCAAAAAGCTTGTGTGGAGTCAGGGCCGGAACCGAGGATTCCTCTCAGGGGCTGACATGGATCTTTGGGTACTTCTGGAGTCTCCCCAGGGGAGTCAGGCCACGTCTCGAGTGGGGGAATGCACGTGCGCTTTCCTTCCAGGCTGTAGCAGCAATGTCACGCTTCCCGTCGCGTGGATCAAAGGATCTGTGGTTTTCCCTCGAGGCTTTCCCTCGAGGCTTTCCCACAGGGCTGTCCCACGTGCCACCGTGTTGTGAGTCGATCCTCGGCGTGAAAGATGAGCCAGTGCAGGGCAAAGAGGTTCCTCTGGAATGGACTGAGACATCTGGGGGACTCTTGGAATGGTGGTACGACCATGGAGTTCCTCTCGCCTTTCCTGTTTAGAGTGCCTCCTCTTGAGATGCGACGGGAACGCCGGGAATTCTTTCCCGTTGAAAGCAGGGAAAGGATCCCTCATCTCGAGCTACGAGGGGGAAACGGGGCTCCTCTGGATGTGGGCGGGACCATCGTGCTTCCTCTCGAGTGGAGACGGGTATGGCGGTGAACTTCTTGAGTTGCAGCAAGGGTGTGAAAGACCCTTTCGAAGTTCCAGAGGTTTGGTGTCATTAGTCTCCAGAGGCCTCATCGGAAATAGGCCTCATCTCGCCTGGAAGGGAGAACTTCCTGGATTTTCTCGAGTTGCGGCAGGTGTTCTCGAGTTACGACGGGGACCTCAGGGACCCGCCCTGGTGGCCTCAGGAGAGGCCAGTCCCCATGCGAGTTGCTAGGGGGTCTCTCGGGATTCCTCTCCCGTCGATACCGGGGCCAAAAAGCTTGTGTGGAGTCAGGGCCGGAACCGAGGATTCTTCTCAGGGGCTGAATTGGATCTTTGGGTACTTCTGGAGTCTCCCCAGGGGAGTCAGGCCTCGTCTCGAGTGGGGGCATGCATGTGCGCATTCCTTCCAGGCTGTAGCAGCAATGTCATGCTTCCCGTCGCGTGGATCAAAGGATCTGTGGTTTTCCCTCGAGGCTTTCCCTCGAGGCTTTCCCACAGGGCTGTCCCACGTGCCACCGTGTTGTGAGTCGATCCTCGGCGTGAAAGATGAGCCAGTGCAGGGCAAAGAGGTTCCTCTGAAATGGACTGAGACATCTGGGGGACTCTTGGAATGGTGGTATGACCATGGAGTTCCTCTCGCCTTTCCTGTTGAGAGTGCCTCCTCTTGAGATGCGACGGGAACGCCGGGAATTCTTTCCCGTTGAAAGCAGGGAAAGGATCCCTCATCTCGAGCTACGAGGGGGAAACGGGGCTCCTCTGGATGTGGGCGGGACCATCGTGCTTCCTCTCGAGTGGATACGGGTATGGCGGTGAACTTCTTGAGTTGCACCAAGGGTGTGAAAGACCCTTTCGAAGTTCCAGAGGTTTGGTGTCATTAGTCTCCAGAGGCCTCATCGGAAATAGGCCTCATCTCGCCTGGAAGGGAGAACTTCCTGGATTTTCTCGAGTTGCGGCAGGTGTTCTCGAGTTACGACGGGGACCTCAGGGACCCGCCCTGGTGGCCTCAGGAGAGGCCAGTCCCCATGCGAGTTGCTAGGGGGCCTCTCGGGATTACTCTCCCGTCGATACCGGGGCCAAAAACCTTGTGTGGAGTCAGGGCCGGAACCGAGGATTCCTCTCAGGGGCTGACATGGATCTTTGGGTACTTCTGGAGTCTCCCCAGTGGAGTCAGACCTCGTCTCGAGTGGGGGCATGCACGTGCACTTTCCTTCCAGGCTGTAGCAGCAATGTCACGCTTCCCGTCGCGTGGATCAAAGGATCTGTGGTTTTCCCTCGAGGCTTTCCCTCGAGGCTTTCCCACAGGGCTGTCCCACGTGCCACCGTGGTGTGAGTCGATCCTCGGCGTGAAAGATGAGCCAGTGCAGGGCAAAGAGTTTCCTCAGGAATGGACTGAGACATCTGGGGGACTCTTGGAATGGTGGTACGACCATGGAGATCCTCTCGCCTTTCCTGTTGAGAGTACCTCCTCTTGAGATGCGACGGGAACGCCGGGAATTCTTTCCCGTTCAAAGCAGGGAAAGGATCCCTCATCTCGAGCACCGAGGGGAAAACGGGGCTCCTCTGGATGTGGGCGGGACCATCGTGCTTCCTCTCGAGTGGAGAAGGGTATGGCGGAGAACTTCTTGAGTTGCAGCAAGGGTGTGAAAGACCCTTTCAAAGTTCCAGAGGTTAGGTGTCATTAGTCTCGAGACGCCTCATCGGAAATAGGCCTCATCTCGCCTGGAAGGGAGAACTTCCTGGATTTTCTCGAGTTGCGGCAGGTGTTCTCGAGTTACGACGGGGACCTCAGGGACCGGCCCTGGTGGCCTCAGGAGAGGCCAGTCCCCATGCGAGTTGCTAGGGGGCCTCTCGGGATTCCTCTCCCGTCGATACCGGGTCCAAAAAGCTTGTGTGGAGTCAGGGCCGGAACCGAGGATTCCTCTCAGGGGCTGACATGGATCTTTGGGTACTTCTGGAGTCTCCCCAGGGGAGTCAGGCCTCGTCTCGAGTGGGGGCATGCACGTGCGCTTTCCTTCCAGGCTGTAGCAGCAATGTCACGCTTCCCGTCGCGTGGATTAAAGGATCTGTGGTTTTCCCTCGAGGCTTTCCCTCGAGGCTTTCCCACAGGGCTGTCCCACGTGCCACCGTGGTGTGAGTCGATCCTCGGCGTGAAAGATGAGCCAGTGCAGGGCAAAGAGGTTCCTCTGGAATGGACTGAGACATCTGGGGGACTCTTGGAATGGTGGTACGACCATGGAGTTCCTCTCGCCTTTCCTGTTGAGAGTGCCTCCTCTTGAGATGCGACGGGAACGCCGGGAATTCTTTCCCGTTGAAAGCAGGGAAAGGATCCCTCATCTCGAGCTACGAGGGGGAAACGGGGCTCCTCTGGATGTGGGCGGGACCATCGTGCTTCCTCTCGAGTGGAGACGGGTATGGCGGTGAACTTCTTGAGTTGCACCAAGGGTGTGAAAGACCCTTTCGAAGTTCCAGAGGTTTGGTGTCATTAGTCTCCAGAGGCCTCATCGGAAATAGGCCTCATCTCGCCTGGAAGGGAGAACTTCCTGGATTTTCTCGAGTTGCGGCAGGTGTTCTCGAGTTACGACGGGGACCTCAGGGACCCGCCCTGGTGGCCTCAGGAGAGGCCAGTCCCCATGCGAGTTGCTAGGGGGCCTCTCGGGATTCCTCTCCCGTCGATACCGGGGCCAAAAACCTTGTGTGGAGTCAGGGCCGGAACCGAGGATTCCTCTCAGGGGCTGACATGGATCTTTGGGTACTTCTGGAGTCTCCCCAGTGGAGTCAGACCTCGTCTCGAGTGGGGGCATGCACGTGCACTTTCCTTCCAGGCTGTAGCAGCAATGTCACGCTTCCCGTCGCGTAGATCAAAGGATCTGTGGTTTTCCCTCGAGGCTTTCCCTCGAGGCTTTCCCACAGGGCTGTCCCACGTGCCACCGTGGTGTGAGTCGATCCTCGGCGTGAAAGATGAGCCAGTGCAGGGCAAAGAGTTTCCTCAGGAATGGACTGAGACATCTGGGGGACTCTTGGAATGGTGGTACGACCATGGAGATCCTCTCGCCTTTCCTGTTGAGAGTGCCTCCTCTTGAGATGCGACGGGAACGCCGGGAATTCTTTCCCGTTCAAAGCAGGGAAAGGATCCCTCATCTCGAGCACCGAGGGGAAAACGGGGCTCCTCTGGATGTGGGCGGGACCATCGTGCTTCCTCTCGAGTGGAGAAGGGTATGGCGGAGAACTTCTTGAGTTGCAGCAAGGGTGTGAAAGACCCTTTCAAAGTTCCAGAGGTTAGGTGTCATTAGTCTCGAGACGCCTCATCGGAAATAGGCCTCATCTCGCCTGGAAGGGAGAACTTCCTGGATTTTCTCGAGTTGCGGCAGGTGTTCTCGAGTTACGACGGGGACCTCAGGGACTGGCCCTGTTGGCCTCAGGAGAGGCCAGTCCACATGCGAGTTGCTAGGGGGCCTCTCGGGATTCCTCTCCCGTCGATACCGGGTCCAAAAAGCTTGTGTGGAGTCAGGGCCGGAACCGAGGATTCCTCTCAGGGGCTGACATGGATCTTTGGGTACTTCTGGAGTCTCCCCAGGGGAGTCAGGCCTCGTCTCGAGTGTGGGCATGCACGTGCGCTTTCCTTCCAGGCTGTAGCAGCAATGTCACGCTTCCCGTCGCGTGGATTAAAGGATCTGTGGTTTTCCCTCGAGGCTTTCCCTCGAGGCTTTCCCACAGGGCTGTCCCACGTGCCACCGTGGTGTGAGTCGATCCTCGGCGTGAAAGATGAGCCAGTGCAGGGCAAAGAGGTTCCTCTGGAATGGACTGAGAAATCTGGGGGACTCTTGGAATGGTGGTACGACCATGGAGTTCCTCTCGCCTTTCCTGTTGAGAGTGCCTCCTCTAGAGATGCGACGGGAACTCCGGGAATTCTTCCCTGTTGAAAGCAGGGAAAGATCCCTCATCTCGAGCTACGAGGGGGAAACGGGGCTCCTCTGGATGTGGGCGGGACCATCGTGCTTCCTCTCGAGTGGAGACGGGTATGGCGGTGAACTTCTTGAGTTGCAGCAAGGGTGTGAAAGACCCTTTCGAAGTTCCAGAGGTTAGGTGTCATTAGTCTCCAGACGCCTCATCGGAAATAGGCCTCATCTAGCCTGGAAGGGAAAACTTCCTGGACTTTCTCGAGGGGAGGCAGGTGTTCTCGAGTTACGACGGGTACCACAGGGACCCGTCCTGATCGCCTCAGGTACGGCCAGTCCCCATGCGAGTTGCTATGGGGCCTCTCAGGATTCCTCTCCCGTCGATACTGGGGGCAAAAACCTTGTGTTGAGTCAGGGCCGGAAACGATGATTCCTCTCAGGGGCTGACATGGATCTTTGGGTACTTCTGGAGTCTCCCCAGGGGAGTCAGGCCTCGTCTCCAGTGGGGGTATGCACGTGCGCTTTCCTTCCAGGCTGTAGCAGCAATGTCACGCTTCCCGTCGCGTGGATCAAAGGATCTTTGTTTTCCCCTCGAGGCTTTCCCTCCAGGCTTTCCCACAGGGCTGTCCCACGTGCCACCGTGGTGTGAGTCGATCCTCGGCGTGAAAGATGAGCCAATGCAGGGCAAAGAGGTTCCTCTGGAATGGACTGAGACATCTGGGTTCTCTTGGAATGGTGGTACGACCATGGAGTTCCTCTCGCCTTTCCTGTTGAGAGTGCCTCCTCTTGAGATGCGACGGGAACGCCGGGAATTCTTTCCCGTTGAAAGCAGGGAAAGGATCCCTCATCTCGAGCTCCGAGGGGGAAATGGGGCTCCTCTGGATGTGGGCGGGACCATCGTGCTTCCTCTCGAGTGGAGACGGGTATGGCTGTGAACTTCTTGAGTTGCAGCAAGGGTGTGAAAGACCCTTACGAAGTTCCAGAGGTTAGGTGTCATTAGTCTCCAGACGCCTCCTCGGAAATAGGCCTCATCTCGCCTGGAAGGGAGAACTTCCTGGATTTTCTCGAGTTTCGGCAGGTGTTCTCGAGTTACAACGGAGACCTCAGGGACCCACCCTGGTGGCCTCAGGAGAGGCCAGTCCACATGCGAGTTGCTAGGGGGCCTCACGGGATTCCTCTCCCGTCGTTTCCAGGGCCAAAAACCTTGTGTAGAGTCAGGGCCGGAACCGAGGATTCCTCTCAGGGGCTGACATGGATCTTTGGGTACTTCTGGAGTCTCCCCAGGGGAGTCAGGCCTCGTCTGGAGTGGGGGCATGCACTTGCGCTTTCCTTCCACGCTGTAGCAGCAATGTCACGCTTCCCGTCGCGTGGATCAAAGGATCTGTGATTTTCCCTCGAGGCTTTCCCTCGAGGCTTTCCCACAGGGCTGTCCCACGTGCCACCGTGGTGTGAGTCGATCCTCGGCGTGAAAGATGAGCCAATGCAGGGCAAAGAGGTTCCTCTGGAATGGACTTTGACATCTGGGTTCTCTTGGAATGGTGGTACGACCATGGAGTTCCTCTCGCCTTTCCTGTTGAGAGTGCCTCCTCTTGAGATGCGACGGGAACGCCGGGAATTCTTTCCCGTTGAAAGCAGGGAAAGGATCCCTCATCTCGAGCTCCGAGGGGGAAACGGGGCTCCTCTGGATGTGGGCGGGACCATCGTGCTTCCTCTCGAGTGGAGACGGGTATGGCTGTGAACTTCTTGAGTTGCAGCAAGGGTGTGAAAGACCCTTTCGAAGTTCCAGAGGTTAGGTGTCATTAGTCTCCAGACGCCTCATCGGAAATAGGCCTCATCTCGCCTGGAAGGGAGAACTTCCTGGATTTTCTCGAGTTGCGGCAGGTGTTCTCGAGTTACAACGGAGACCTCAGGGACCCACCCTGGTGGCCTCAGGAGAGGCCAGTCCACATGCGAGTTGCTAGGGGGCCTCACGGGATTCCTCTACCGTCGATACCAGGGCCAAAAACCTTCTGTGGAGTCAGGGCCGGAACCGAGGATTCCTCTCAGGGGCTGACATGGATCTTTGGGTACTTCTGGAGTCTCCCCAGGGGAGTCAGGCCTCGTCTCGAGTGGGGGCATGCACTTGCCCTTTCCTTCCAGGCTATAGCAGCAATGTCACGCTTCCCGTCGCGTGGATCAAAGGATCTGTGATTTTCCCTCGAGGCTTTCCCTCGAGGCTTTCCCACAGGGCTGACCCACGTGCCATCGTGGTGTGAGTCTATCCTCGGCGTGAAAGATGAGCCAGTGCAGGGCAAAGAGGTTCCTCTGGAATGGACTGCGACATCTGGGGGACTCTTGGAATGGTGGTACGACCATGGAGTTCCTCTCGCCTTTCCTGTTGAGAGTGCCTCCTCTTGAGATGCGACGGGAACGCCGGGAAATCTTTCCCGTTGAAGGCAGGGAAAGGATCCCTCATCTCGAGCTACGAGGGGGAAAAGGGGCTCCTCTGGATGTGGGCGGGACCATCGTGCTTCCTCTCGAGTGGATACGGGTATGGCGGTGAACTTCTTGAGTTGCAGCAAGGGTGTGAAAGACCCTTTCGAAGTTCCAGAGGTTAGGTGTCATTAGTCTCCAGACGCCTCATCGGAAATAGGCCTCATCTCGCCTGGAAGGGAGAACTTCCTGGATTTTCTCGAGTTGCGGTAGGTGTTCTCGAGTTACGATGGGGACCTCAGGGACCCGCCCTGGTGGCCTCAGGAGAGGCCAGTCCCCATGCGAGTTGCTAGGGGACCTCTCGGGATTCCTCTCCCGTCGATACCGGGGCCAAAAGCCTTGTGTGGAGTCAGGGCCGGAACCGAGCATTCCTCTCAGGGGCTGACATGGATCTTTGGGTACTTCTGGAGTCTCCCCAGGGGAGTCAGGCCTCGTCTCGAATGGGGGCATGCACGTGCGCTTTCCTTCCAGGCTGTAGCAGCAATGTCACGCTTCCCGTGGCGTGGATCAAAGGATCTGTGGTTTTCCTTCGAGGCTTTCCCTCGAGGCTTTCCCACAGGGCTGTCCCACGTGCCACGGTGCTGTGAGTCGATCCTCGGCGTGAATGATGAGCCAGTGCAGGGCAAAGAGGTTCCTCTGGAATGGACTGAGACATCTGGGGGACTCTTGGAATGGTGGTACGACCATGGAGTTCCTCTCGCCTTTCCTTTTGAGAGTGCCTCCTCTTGAGATGCGACGGGAACGCCGGGAATTCGTTGCCGTTGAAAGCAGGGAAAGAATCCCTCATCTCGAGCTACGAGAGGTAAACGGGGCTCCTCTGGATGTGGGCGGGACCATCGTGCTTCCTCTCGAGTGGAGACGGGTATGGCGGTGAACTTCTTGAGTTGCAGCAAGGGTGTGAAAGACCCTTTCGAAGTTCCAGAGGTTAGGTGTCATTAGTCTCCAGACGCCTCATCGGAAATATGCCTCATCTCGCCTGGAAGGGAGAACTTCCTGGATTTTCTCGAGTTGCGGCAGGTGTTCTCGAGTTACGAATGGGAACTCAGGGACCCGCCCTGGTGGCCTCAGGAGAGGCCAGTCCCCATGCGAGTTGCTAGGGGGCCTCTCGGGATTCCTCTCCCGTCGATTCCGGGGCCAAAAACCTTGTGTGGAGTCAGGGCCGGAAACGAGGATTCCTCTCAGGGGCTGACATGGATCTTTGGGTACTTCTGGAGTCTCCCCAGGGGAGTCAGGCCTCATCTCGAGAGGGGGCTTGCACGTGCGCTTTCCTTCCAGGTTGTAGCAGCAATGTCATGCTTCCCGTCGCGTGGATCAAAGGATCTGTGGTTTTCCCTCGAGGCTTTCCCTCGAGGCTTTCCCACAGGGCTGTCCCACGTGCCACCGTGGTGTGAGTCGATCCTCGGCGTGAAAGATGAGCCAGTGCAGGGCAAAGAGGTTCCTCTGGAATGGACTGAGACATCTGGGGGACTTTTGGAATGGTGGTACGACCATGGAGTTCCTCTCGCCTTTCCTGTTGAGAGTGCCTCCTCTTGAGATGCGACGGGAACGCCGGGAATTCTTTCCCGTTGAAAGCAGGGAAAGGATCCCTCATCTCGAGCTACGAGGGGGAAACGGGGCTCCTCTGGATGTGGGCGGGACCATCGTGCTTCCTCTCGAGTGGAGACGGGTATGGCGGTTAACTTCTTGAGTTGCAGCAAGGGTGTGAAAGACCCTTTCGAAGTTCCAGAGGTTAGGTGTCATTAGTCTCCAGACGCCTAATCGGAAATAGGCCTCATCTAGCCTGGAAGGGAAAACTTCCTGGATTTTCTCGAGGGGCGGCAGGTGTTCTCGAGTTACGACGGGTACCACAGGGAACCGTCTGATCGCCTCAGGTACGGCCAGTCCCCATGCGAGTTGCTAGGGGGCCTCTCAGGATTCCTGTCCCGTCGATACGGGGGGCAAAAACCTTGTGTGGAGTCAGGGCCGGAACCGATGATTCCTCTCAGGGGCTGACATGTATCTTTGGGTACTTCTGGAGTCTCCCCAGGGGAGTCAGGCCTCGTCTCCAGTGGGGGTATGCACGTGCGCTTTCCTTCCAGGCTGTAGCAGCAATGTCACGCTTCCCGTCGCGTGGATCAAAGGATCTGTGGTTTCCCCTCGAGGCTTTCCCTCGAAGCTTTCCCACAGGGCTGTCCCACGTGCCACCGTGGTGTGAGTCGATCCTCGGCATGAAAGATGAGCCAATGCAGGGCAAAGAGGTTCCTCTGGAATGGACTGAGACATCTGGGGTCTCTAGGAATGGTGGTACGACCATGGAGTTCCTCTCGCCTTTCCTGTTGAGAGTGCCTCCTCTTGAGATGCGACGGGAACGTCGGGAATTCTTTCCCGTTGAAAGCAGGGAAAGGATCCCTCATCTCGAGCTCCGAGGGGGAAACGGGGCTCCTCTGGATGTGGGCGGGACCATCGTGCTTCCTCTCGAGTGGAGACGGGTATGGCGGTGAACTTCTTGAGTTGCAGCAAGGGTGTGAAAGACCCTTTCGAAGTTCCAGAGGTTAGGTGTCATTAGTCTCCAGAGGCCTCATCGGAAATAGGCCTCATCTCGCCTGGAAGGGAGAACTTCCTGGATTTTCTCGAGTTGCGGCAGGTGTTCTCGAGTTTCGATGGGGACCTCAGGGACCCGCCCTGGTGGCCTCAGGAGAGGCCAGTTCCTATGCGAGGCGCTATGGGGCCTCTCGGGATTCCTCTCCCGTCGATACCGGGGCCAAAAACCTTGTGTGGAGTCAGGGCCGGAACCGAGGATTCCTCTCAGGGGCTGACATGGATCTTTGGTTACTTCTGGAGTCTCCCCAGGGGAGTCAGGCCTCGTCTCGACTGGGGGCATGCACGTGCGCTTTCCTTCCAGGCTATAGCAGCAATGTCACGCTTCCCGTCGGGTGGATCAAAGGATCTGTGGTTTTCCCTCGAGGCTTTCCCTCAAGGCTTTCCCACAGGGCTGTCCCACGTGCCACCGTGGTGTGAGTCGATCCTCGGCGTGAAAGATGAGCCAGTGCAGGGCAAAGAGATTCCTCTGGAATGGACTGAGACATCTGGGGGACTCTTGGAATGGTGGTACGACCATGGAGTTCCTCTCGCCTTTCCTGTTCAGAGTGCTTCCTCTTGAGATGCGACGGGAACGCCGGGAATTCTTTCCCGTTGAAAGCAGGGAAAGGATCCCTCATCTCGAGCTCTGAGGGGGAAACGGGGCTCCTCTGGATGTGGGCGGGACCATCGTGCTTCCTCTCGAGTGGAGACGGGTATGGCGGTGAACTTCTTGAGTTGCAGCAAGGGTGTGAAAGACCCTTTCGAAGTTCCAGAGGTTAGGCGTCATTAGTCTCCAGACGCCTCATCGGAAATAGGCCTCATCTCGCCTGGAAGGGAGAACTTCCTGGATTTTCTCGAGTTACGGCAGGTGTTCTCGAGTTACGACGGGGACCTCAGGGACCCTCCCTGGTGGCCTCAGGAGAGGCCAGTCCCCATGCGAGTTGCTAGGGGGCCTCTCGGGATTCCTCTCCCGTCGATACCGGGGCCAAAAACCTTTTGTGGAGTCAGGTCCGGAACCGAGCATTCCTCTCAGGGGATTACATGGATCTTTGGGTACTTCTGGAGTCTCCCCAGGGGAGTCAGGCCCCGTCTCGAGTGGGGGCATTCACGTGCGCTTTCCTTCCAGGCTGTAGCAGCAATGTCACGCTTCCCGTCGCGTGGATCGAAGGATCTGTGGTTTTCCCTCGAGGCTATCCCTCGAGGCTTTCCCACAGGGCTGTCCCACGTGCCACCGTGGTGTAAGTCGATCCTCGGCGTGAAAGATGAGCCAGTGCAGGGCAAAGAGCTTCCTCTGGAATGGACTGAGACATCTGGGGGACTCTTGGAATGGTGGTACGACCATGGAGTTCCTCTCGCCTTTCTTGTTGAGAGTGCCTCCTCTTGAGATGCGACGGGAATGCCGGGAATTCTTTCCCGTTGAAAGCAGGGAAAGGATCCCTCATCTCGAGCTACGAGGGGGAAACGGGGCTCCTCTGGATGTGGGAGGGACCATCGTGCTTCCTCTCGAGTGGAGACGGGTATGGCGGTGAACTTCTTGAGTTGCAGCAAGGGTGTGAAAGACCCTTTCGAAGTTCCAGAGGTTAGTTCTCATTAGTTTCCAGACGCCTCATCGGAAATAGGCCTCATCTCGCCTGGAAGGGAGAACTTCCTGGATTTTCTCGAGTTGCGGCAGGTGTTCTCGAGTTACGCCGGGGACCTCAGGGACCCGCCCTGGTGGCCTCAGGAGAGGCCAGTCCCCATGCGAGTTGCTAGGGGGCCTCACGGTATTCCTCTCCCGTCGATACCCGGGCCAAAAACCTTGTGTGGAGTCAGGGCCGGAACCGAGGATTCCTCTCAGGGGCTGACATGGATCTTTGGGTACTTCTGGAGTCTCCCCAGGGGAGTGAGGCCTCGTCTCGAGTGGGGGCATGTACTTGCGCTTTCCTTCCAGGCTGTAGCAGCAATGTCACGCTTCCCGTCGCGTGGATCAAAGGATCTGTGGTTTTCCCTCGAGGCTTTCCCTCGAGGCTTTCCCACAGGGTTGTCCCACGTGCCACCGTGGTGTGAGTCGATCCTCGGAGTGAAAGATGAGCCAGTGCAGGGCAAAGAGGTTACTCTGGAATGGACTGAGACATCTGGGGGACTCTTGGAATGGTGGTACGACCATGGAGTTCCTCTCGCCTTTCCTGTTGAGAGTGCCTCCTCTTGAGATGCGACGGGAACGCCGGGAATTCTTTCCCGTTGAAAGCAGGGAAAGGATCCCTCATCTCGAGCTCCGAGGGGGAAACCGGGCTCCTCTGGTTGTGGGAGGGACCATCGTGCTTCCTCTCGAGTGGAGACGGGTATGACAGTGAACTTCTTGAGTTGCAGCAAGGGTGTGAAAGACCCTTTCGAAGTTCCAGAGGTTAGGTGTCATTAGTCTCCAGACGCCTCATCGGAAATAGGCCTCATCTCGCCTGGAAGGGAGAACTTCCTGGATTTTCTCGAGTTGCGGCAGGTGTTCTCGAGTTACGACGGGGACCTCAGGGGCCCGCCCTGATGGCCTCAGGAGAGGCCAGTCCCCATGCAAGTTGCTAGGGAGCCTCTCGTGATTCCTCTCCCGTCGATACCGGGGCCAAAAACCTTGTGTGGAGTCAGGGCCGGAACCGAGGATTCCTCTCAGGGGCTGACATGGATTTTGGGTAATTCTGGAGTCTCCCCAGGGTAGTCAGGCCTCGTCTCGAGTGGGGGCATGCACGTGCGCTTTCCTTCCAGGCTGTAGCAGCAATGTCACGCTTCCCGTGGCGTGGATCAAAGGATCTGTGGTTTTCCCTCGAGGCTTTCCCTCGAGGCTTTCCCACAGGGTTGTCCCACGTGCCACCGTTTTGTGAGTCGATACTCGGCGTGAAAGATGAGCCAGTGCAGGGCAAAGAGGTTCCACTGGAATGGACTGAGACATCTGGGGGACTCTTGGAATGGTGGTACGAACATGGAGTTCCTCTCGCCTTTCCTGTTGAGAGTGCCTCCTCTTGAGATGCGACGGGAATGCCGGGAATTCTTTCCCGTTGAAAGCAGGGAAAGGATCCCTCATCTCGAGCTACGAGGGGGAAACGGGGCTCCTCTGAAAGTGGGCGGGACCATCGTGCTTCCTCTCGAGTGGAGACGGGTATGGCGGTGAAATTCTTGAGTTGCAGCAAGGGTGTGAAAGACCCTTTCGAAGTTCCAGAGGTTAGGTGTCATTAGTCTCCAGACGCCTCATCGGAAATAGGCCTCATCTCGCCTGGAAGGGAGAACTTCCTGGATTTTCTCGAGTTGCGGCAGGTGTTCTCGAGTTACGACGGGGACCTCAGGGACCCGCCCTGATAGCCTCAGGAACGGCCAGTCCCCATGCGAGTTTCTAGGGGGCCTCTCGGGATTCCTCTCCCGTCGATACCGGGGCCAAAAACCTTGTGTGGAATCAGGGCCGGAACCGAGGATTCCTCTCAGGGCCTGACATGGATGTTTGGGTACTTCTGGAGTCTCCCCAGGGGAGTCAGGCCTCGTCTCGAGTGGGGGCATGCACTTGCCCTTTCCTTCCAGGCTGTAGCAGCAATGTCACGCTTCCCGTCGCGTGGATCAAAGGATCTGTGGTTTTCCCTCGAGGCTTTCCCACAGGGCTGTCCCACGTGCCACTGTGGTGTGAGTCGATCCTCGGCGTGAAAGATGAGCCAGTGCAGGGCAACGAAGTTCCACTGGAATGGACTGAGACATCTGGGGGACTCTTGAAATGGTGGTACGACCATGGAGTTCCTCTCGCCTTTCCTGTTGAGAGTGCCTCCTCTTGAGATGCAACGGGAACGCCGGGAATTCTTTCCCGTTGAAAGCAGGGAAAGGATCCCTCATCTCGAGCTACGAGGGGGAAACGGGGCTCCTCTGGATGTGGGCGGGACCATCATGCTTCCTCTCGAGTGGAGACGGGTATGGCGGTGAACTTCTTGAGTTGCAGCAAGGGTGTGAAAAACCCTTTCGAAGTTCCAGAGGTTAGGTGTCATTAGTCTCCAGACGCCTCATCGGAAATAGGCCTCATCTCGCCTGGAAGGGAGAACTTCCTGGATTTTCTCGAGTTGCGGCAGGTGTTCTCGAGTTACGCCAGGGACCTCAGGGACCCGCCCTGGTGGCCTCAGGAGAGGCCAGTCCCCATGCGAGTTGCTAGGGGGCCTCTCGGGATACCTCTCCCGTCGATACCGGGGCCAAAAGCCTTGTGTGGAGTCAGGGCCAGAACCGAGCATTCCTCTCAGGGGCTGCCATGGATCTTTGGGTACTTCTGGAGTCTCCCCAGGGGAGTCAGGCCTCGTCTCGAGTGGGGGCATGCACGTGCGCTTTCCTTCCAGGCTGTAGCAGCAATGTCACGCTTCCCGTGGCGTGGATCAAAGGATCTGTGTTTTTCCCTCGAGGCTTTCCCTCGAGGCTTTCCCACAGGGCTGTCCCACGTGCCACCGTGGTGTGAGTCGATCCTCGGCGTGAAAGATGAGCCAGTGCAGGGCAAAGAGGTTCCTCTGGAATGGACTGAGACATCTGGGGGACTCTTGGAATGGTGGTACGACCATGGAGATCCTCTCGCCTTTCCTGTTGAGAGTGCCTCCTCTTGAGATGCGACGGGAACGCCGGGAATTGTTTTTCCGTTGAAAGCAGGGAAAGGATCCCTCATCTCGAGCTCCGAGGGGGAAACCGGGCTCCTCTGGTTGTGGGAGGGACCATCGTGCTTCCTCTCGAGTGGAGACGGGTATGACAGTGAACTTCTTGAGTTGCAGCAAGGGTGTGAAAGACCCTTTCGAAGTTCCAGAGGTTAGGTGTCATTAGTCTCCAGACGCCTCATCGGAAATAGGCCTCATCTCGCCTGGAAGGGAGAACTTCCTGGATTTTCTCGAGTTGCGGCAGGTGTTCTCGAGTTACGACGGGGACCTCAGGGACCCGCCCTGATAGCCTCAGGAACGGCCAGTCCCCATGCGAGTTTCTAGGGGGCCTCTCGGGATTCCTCTCCCGTCGATACCGGGGCCAAAAACCTTGTGTGGAATCAGGGCCGGAACCGAGGATTCCTCTCAGGGGCTGACATGGATCTTTGGGTACTTCTGGAGTCTCCCCAGGGGAGTCAGGCCTCGTCTCGAGTGGGGGCATGCACGTGCGCTTTCCTTCCAGGCTGTAGCAGCAATGTCATGCTTCCCGTCACGTGCATCAAAGGATCTGTGGTTTTCCCTCGAGGCTTTCCCTCGAGGCTTTCCCACAGGGCTGTCCCACGTGCCACCGTGGTGTGAGTCGATCCTCGGCGTGAAAGATGAGCCAGTGCAGGGCAAAGAGTTTCCTCTGGAATGGACTGAGACATCTGGGGGACTCTTGGAATGGTGGTACGACCATGGAGTTCCTCTCGCCTTTCCTGTTGAGAGTGCCTCCTCTTGATATGCGACGGGAACGCCGGGAATTCTTTCCCGTTGAAAGCAGGGAAAGGATCCCTCATCTCGAGCTACGAGGGGGAAACGGGGCTGCTCTGGATGTGGGCGGGACCATCGTGCTTCCTCTCGAGTGGAGACGGGTATGGCGGTGAACTTCTTGAGTTGCAGCAAGGGTGTGAAAGACCCTTTCGAAGTTCCAGAGGTTAGGTGTCATTAGTCTCCAGACGCCTCATCGGAAATAGGCCTCATCTCGCCTGGAAGGGAGAACTTCCTGGATTTTCTCGAGTTGCGGCAGGTGTTCTCGAGTTACGACGGGGACCTCAGGGACCCGCCCTGGTGGCCTCAGGAGAGGCCAGTCCCCATGCGAGTTGCTAGGGGGCCTCTCGGGATTCCTCTCCCCTCGATACCGGGGCCAAAATCCTTGTGTGGAGTCAGGACCGGAACCGAGGATTCCTCTCAGGGGCTGACATGGATCTTTGGGTACTTCTGGAGTCTCCCCAGGGGAGTCAGGCCTCGTCTCGAGTGGAGGCATGCACGTGCACTTTCCTTCCAGGCTGTAGCAGCAATGTCACGCTTCCCGTCGCGTGGATCAAAGGATCTGTGGTTTTCCCTCGAGGCTTTCCCACAGGGCTGTCCCACGTGCCACCGTGGTGTGAGTCGATCCTCGGCGTGAAAGATGAGCCAGTGCAGGGCAAAGAGGTTCCTCTGGAATGGACTGAGACATCTGGGGGACTCTTGGAATGGTGGTACGACCATGGAGTTCCTCTCGCCTTTCCTGTTGAGAGTGCCTCCTCTTGATATGCGACGGGAACGCCGGGAATTCTTTCCCGTTGAAACCAGGGAAAGGATCCCTCATCTCGAGCTACGAGGGGGAAACGGGGCTCCTCTGGATGTGGGCGGGACCATCGTGCTTCCTCTCGAGTGGAGACGGGTATGGCGGTGAACTTCTTGAGTTGCAGCAAGGGTGTGAAAGACCCTTTCGAAGTTCCAGAGGTTAGGTGTCATTAGTCTCCAGACGCCTCATCGGAAATAGGCCTCATCTCGCCTGGAAGGGAGAACTTCCTGGATTTTCTCGAGTTGCGGCAGGTGTTCTCGAGTTACGACGGGGACCTCAGGGACCCGCCCTGGTGGCCTCAGGAGAGGCCAGTCCCCATGCGAGTTGCTAGGGGGCCTCTCGGGATTCCTCTCCCGTCGATACCGGGGCCAAAAACCTTGAGTGGAGTCAGGGCCGGAACCGAGGATTCCTCTCAGGGGCTGACATGGATCTTTGGGTACTTCTGGAGTCTCCCCAGGGGAGTCAGGCCTCTTCTCGAGTGGGGGCATGCACGTGCGCTTTCCTTCCAGGCTGTAGCAGCAATGTCACGCTTCCCGTCACGTGCATCAAAGGATCTGTGGTTTTCCCTCGAGGCTTTCCCTCGAGGCTTTCCCACAGGGCTGTCCCACGTGCCACCGTGGTGTGAGTCGATCCTCGGCGTGAAAGATGAGCCAGTGCAGGGCAAAGAGTTTCCTCTGGAATGGACTGAGACATCTGGGGGACTCTTGGAATGGTGGTACGACCATGGAGTTCCTCTCGCCTTTCCTGTTGAGAGTGCCTCCTCTTGAGATGCGACGGGAACGCCGGGAATTCTTTCCCGTTGAAAGCAGGGAAAGGATCCCTCATCTCGAGCTACGAGGGGGAAACGGGGCTCCTCTGGATGTGGGCGGGACCATCGTGCTTTCTCTCGAGTGGAGACGGGTATGGCGGTGAACTTCTTGAGTTGCAGCAAGGGTGTGAAAGACCCTTTCGAAGTTCCAGAGGTTAGGTGTCATTAGACTCCAGACGCCTCATCGGAAATAGGCCTCATCTCGCCTGGAAGGGAGAACTTCCTGGATTTTCTCGAGTTGCGGCAGGTGTTCTCGAGTTTCGACGGGGACCTCAGGAACCCGCCCTGGTGGCCTCAGGAGAGGCCAGTCCCCATGCGAGTTGCTAGGGGGCCTCTCGGGATTCCTCTCCCGTCGATACCGGGGCCAAAAAGCTTGTGTGGAGTCAGGGCCGGAACCGAGGATTCCTCTCAGGGGCTGACATGGATGTTTGGGTACTTCTGGAGTCTCCCCAGTGGAGTCAGGCCTCGTCTCGAGTGGGGGCATGCACGTGCGCTTTCCTTTCAGGCTGAAGCAGCAATGTCACGCTTCCCGTCACGTGGATCAAAGGATATGTGGTTTTCCCTCGAGGCTTTCCCTCGAGGCTTTCCCACAGGGCTGTCCCACGTGCCACCGTGGTGTGAGTCGATCCTCGGCGTGAAAGATGAGCCAGTGCAGGGCAAAGAGGTTCCTCTGGAATGGACTGAGACATCTGGGGGACTCTTGGAATGGTGGTACGACCATGGAGTTCCTCTCGCCTTTCCTGTTGAGAGTGCCTCCTCTTGAGATGCGACGGGAACGCCGGGAATTCTTTCCCGTTGAAAGCAGGGAAAGGATCCCTCATCTCGAACTACGAGGGGGAAACGGGGCTCCTCTGGATGTGGGCGGGACCATCGTGCTTCCTCTCTTGTGGAGACGGGTATGGCGGTGAACTTCTTGAGTTGCAGCAAGGGTGTGAAAGACCCTTTCGAAGTTCCAGAGGTTAGGTGTCATTAGTCTCCAGAGGCCTCATCGGAAATAGGCCTCATCTCGCCTGGAAGGGAGAACTTCCTGGATTTTCTCGAGTTGCGGCAGGTGTTCTCGAGTTACGACGGGGACCTCAGGGACCCGCCCTGGTGGCCTCAGGAAAGGCCAGTCCCTAGGCGAGTTGCTAGGGGGCCTCTCGGGATTCCTCTCCCGTTGATACCGGGGCCAAAAACCTTGTGTGGAGTCAGGGCCGGAACCGAGGATTCCTCTCAGGGGCTGACATGGATCTTTGGGTACTTTTGGAGTCTCCCCAGGGGAGTCAGGCCTCGGCTCGAGTGGGGGCATGCACGTGCGCTTTCCTTCCAGGCTGTAGCAGCAATGTCACGCTTCCCGTCGCGTGGATCAAAGAATCTGTGGTTTTCCCTCGAGGCTTTCCCTCGAGGCTTTCCCACAGGGCTGTCCCACGTGCCACCGTGGTGTGAGTCGATCCTCGGCGTGAAAGATGAGCCAGTGCAGGGCAAAGAGGTTCCTCTGGAATGGACTGAGACATCTGGGGGACTCTTGGAATGGTGGTACGACCATGGAGTTCCTCTCGCCTTTCCTGTTGAGAGTGCCTCCTCTTGAGATGCGACGGGAACGCCGGGAATTCTTTCCCGTTGAAAGCAGGGAAAGGATCCCTCATCTCGAGCTACGAGGGGGAAACGGGGCTCCTCTGGATGTGGGCGGGACCATCGTGCTTCCTCTCTAGTGGAGACGGGTATGGTGGTGAACTTCTTGAGTTGCAGCAAGGCTGTGAAAGACCCTTTCGAAGTTCCAGAGCTTAGGTGTCATTAGTCTCCAGACGCCTCATCGGAAATAGGCCTCATCTCGCCTGGAAGGGAGAACTTCCTGGATTTTCTCGAGTTGCGGCAGGTGTTCTCGAGTTACGACGGGGACCTCAGGGACCCGCCCTGGTGGCCTCAGGAGAAGCCAGTCCCTATGCGAGTTGCTAGGGGGCCTCTCGGGATTCCTCTCCCGTCGATACCGGGGCCAAAAACCTTGTGTGGAGTCAGGGCCGGAACCGAGGATTCCTCTCAGGGGCTGACATGGATCTTTGGGTACTTCTGGAGTCTCCCCAGGGGAGTCAGGCCTCGTCTCGATTGGGGGCATGCACGTGCACTTTCCTTCCAGGCTGTAGCAGCAATGTCACGCTTCCCGTCGCGTGGATCAAATGATGTGTGGTTTTCCCTCGAGGCTTTCCCACAGGGCTGTCCCACGTGCCACCGTGGTGTGAGTCGATCCTCGGCGTGAAAGATGAGCCAGTGCAGGGCAAAGAGGTTCCTCTGGAATGGGCTGAGACATCTGGGGGACTCTTGGAATGGTGGTACGACCATGGAGTTCCTCTCGCCTTTCCTGTTGAGAGTGCCTCCTCTTGAGATGCGACGGGAACGCTGGGAATTCTTTCCCGTTGAAAGCAGGGAAAGGATCCCTCATCTCGAACTACGAGGGGGAAACGGGGCTCCTCTGGATGTGGGCGGGACCATCGTGCTTCCTCTCTAGTGGAGACGGGTATGGCGGTGAACTTCTTGAGTTGCAGCAAGGGTGTGAAAGACCCTTTCGAAGTTCCAGAGGTTAGGTGTCATTAGTCTCCAGAGGCCTCATCGGAAATAGGCCTCATCTCGCCTGGAAGGGAGAACTTCCTGGACTTTCTCGAGTTGCGGCAGGTGTTCTCGAGTTACGACGGGGACCTCAGGGACCCGCCCTGGTGGCCTCAGGAAAGGACAGTCCCTAGGCGAGTTGCTAGGGGGCCTCTCGGGATTCCTCTCCCCTCGATACCGGGGCCAAAATCCTTGTGTGGAGTCAGGACCGGAACCGAGGATTCCTCTCAGGGGCTGACATGGATCTTTGGGTACTTCTGGAGTCTCCCCAGGGGAGTCAGGCCTCGTCTCGAGTGGAGGCATGCACGTGCACTTTCCTTCCAGGCTGTAGCAGCAATGTCACGCTTCCCGTCGCGTGGATCAAAGGATCTGTGGTTTTCCCTCGAGGCTTTCCCACAGGGCTGTCCCACGTGCCACCGTGGTGTGAGTCGATCCTCGGCGTGAAAGATGAGCCAGTGCAGGGCAAAGAGGTTCCTCTGGAATGGACTGAGACATCTGGGGGACTCTTGGAATGGTGGTACGACCATGGAGTTCCTCTCGCCTTTCCTGTTGAGAGTGCCTCCTCTTGATATGCGACGGGAACGCCGGGAATTCTTTCCCGTTGAAACCAGGGAAAGGATCCCTCATCTCGAGCTACGAGGGGGAAACGGGGCTCCTCTGGATGTGGGCGGGACCATCGTGCTTCCTCTCGAGTGGAGACGGGTATGGCGGTGAACTTCTTGAGTTGCAGCAAGGGTGTGAAAGACCCTTTCGAAGTTCCAGAGGTTAGGTGTCATTAGTCTCCAGACGCCTCATCGGAAATAGGCCTCATCTCGCCTGGAAGGGAGAACTTCCTGGATTTTCTCGAGTTGCGGCAGGTGTTCTCGAGTTACGACGGGGACCTCAGGGACCCGCCCTGGTGGCCTCAGGAGAGGCCAGTCCCCATGCGAGTTGCTAGGGGGCCTCTCGGGATTCCTCTCCCGTCGATACCGGGGCCAAAAACCTTGAGTGGAGTCAGGGCCGGAACCGAGGATTCCTCTCAGGGGCTGACATGGATCTTTGGGTACTTCTGGAGTCTCCCCAGGGGAGTCAGGCCTCTTCTCGAGTGGGGGCATGCACGTGCGCTTTCCTTCCAGGCTGTAGCAGCAATGTCACGCTTCCCGTCACGTGCATCAAAGGATCTGTGGTTTTCCCTCGAGGCTTTCCCTCGAGGCTTTCCCACAGGGCTGTCCCACGTGCCACCGTGGTGTGAGTCGATCCTCGGCGTGAAAGATGAGCCAGTGCAGGGCAAAGAGTTTCCTCTGGAATGGACTGAGACATCTGGGGGACTCTTGGAATGGTGGTACGACCATGGAGTTCCTCTCGCCTTTCCTGTTGAGAGTGCCTCCTCTTGAGATGCGACGGGAACGCCGGGAATTCTTTCCCGTTGAAAGCAGGGAAAGGATCCCTCATCTCGAGCTACGAGGGGGAAACGGGGCTCCTCTGGATGTGGGCGGGACCATCGTGCTTTCTCTCGAGTGGAGACGGGTATGGCGGTGAACTTCTTGAGTTGCAGCAAGGGTGTGAAAGACCCTTTCGAAGTTCCAGAGGTTAGGTGTCATTAGACTCCAGACGCCTCATCGGAAATAGGCCTCATCTCGCCTGGAAGGGAGAACTTCCTGGATTTTCTCGAGTTGCGGCAGGTGTTCTCGAGTTTCGACGGGGACCTCAGGAACCCGCCCTGGTGGCCTCAGGAGAGGCCAGTCCCCATGCGAGTTGCTAGGGGGCCTCTCGGGATTCCTCTCCCGTCGATACCGGGGCCAAAAAGCTTGTGTGGAGTCAGGGCCGGAACCGAGGATTCCTCTCAGGGGCTGACATGGATGTTTGGGTACTTCTGGAGTCTCCCCAGTGGAGTCAGGCCTCGTCTCGAGTGGGGGCATGCACGTGCGCTTTCCTTTCAGGCTGAAGCAGCAATGTCACGCTTCCCGTCACGTGGATCAAAGGATATGTGGTTTTCCCTCGAGGCTTTCCCTCGAGGCTTTCCCACAGGGCTGTCCCACGTGCCACCGTGGTGTGAGTCGATCCTCGGCGTGAAAGATGAGCCAGTGCAGGGCAAAGAGGTTCCTCTGGAATGGACTGAGACATCTGGGGGACTCTTGGAATGGTGGTACGACCATGGAGTTCCTCTCGCCTTTCCTGTTGAGAGTGCCTCCTCTTGAGATGCGACGGGAACGCCGGGAATTCTTTCCCGTTGAAAGCAGGGAAAGGATCCCTCATCTCGAACTACGAGGGGGAAACGGGGCTCCTCTGGATGTGGGCGGGACCATCGTGCTTCCTCTCTTGTGGAGACGGGTATGGCGGTGAACTTCTTGAGTTGCAGCAAGGGTGTGAAAGACCCTTTCGAAGTTCCAGAGGTTAGGTGTCATTAGTCTCCAGAGGCCTCATCGGAAATAGGCCTCATCTCGCCTGGAAGGGAGAACTTCCTGGATTTTCTCGAGTTGCGGCAGGTGTTCTCGAGTTACGACGGGGACCTCAGGGACCCGCCCTGGTGGCCTCAGGAAAGGCCAGTCCCTAGGCGAGTTGCTAGGGGGCCTCTCGGGATTCCTCTCCCGTTGATACCGGGGCCAAAAACCTTGTGTGGAGTCAGGGCCGGAACCGAGGATTCCTCTCAGGGGCTGACATGGATCTTTGGGTACTTTTGGAGTCTCCCCAGGGGAGTCAGGCCTCGGCTCGAGTGGGGGCATGCACGTGCGCTTTCCTTCCAGGCTGTAGCAGCAATGTCACGCTTCCCGTCGCGTGGATCAAAGAATCTGTGGTTTTCCCTCGAGGCTTTCCCTCGAGGCTTTCCCACAGGGCTGTCCCACGTGCCACCGTGGTGTGAGTCGATCCTCGGCGTGAAAGATGAGCCAGTGCAGGGCAAAGAGGTTCCTCTGGAATGGACTGAGACATCTGGGGGACTCTTGGAATGGTGGTACGACCATGGAGTTCCTCTCGCCTTTCCTGTTGAGAGTGCCTCCTCTTGAGATGCGACGGGAACGCCGGGAATTCTTTCCCGTTGAAAGCAGGGAAAGGATCCCTCATCTCGAGCTACGAGGGGGAAACGGGGCTCCTCTGGATGTGGGCGGGACCATCGTGCTTCCTCTCTAGTGGAGACGGGTATGGTGGTGAACTTCTTGAGTTGCAGCAAGGCTGTGAAAGACCCTTTCGAAGTTCCAGAGCTTAGGTGTCATTAGTCTCCAGACGCCTCATCGGAAATAGGCCTCATCTCGCCTGGAAGGGAGAACTTCCTGGATTTTCTCGAGTTGCGGCAGGTGTTCTCGAGTTACGACGGGGACCTCAGGGACCCGCCCTGGTGGCCTCAGGAGAAGCCAGTCCCTATGCGAGTTGCTAGGGGGCCTCTCGGGATTCCTCTCCCGTCGATACCGGGGACAAAAACCTTGTGTGGAGTCAGGGCCGGAACCGAGGATTCCTCTCAGGGGCTGACATGGATCTTTGGGTACTTCTGGAGTCTCCCCAGGGGAGTCAGGCCTCGTCTCGAGTGGGGGCATGCACGTGCACTTTCCTTCCAGGCTGTAGCAGCAATGTCACGCTTCCCGTCGCGTGGATCAAATGATGTGTGGTTTTCCCTCGAGGCTTTCCCACAGGGCTGTCCCACGTGCCACCGTGGTGTGAGTCGATCCTCGGCGTGAAAGATGAGCCAGTGCAGGGCAAAGAGGTTCCTCTGGAATGGGCTGAGACATCTGGGGGACTCTTGGAATGGTGGTACGACCATGGAGTTCCTCTCGCCTTTCCTGTTGAGAGTGCCTCCTCTTGAGATGCGACGGGAACGCTGGGAATTCTTTCCCGTTGAAAGCAGGGAAAGGATCCCTCATCTCGAACTACGAGGGGGAAACGGGGCTCCTCTGGATGTGGGCGGGACCATCGTGCTTCCTCTCTAGTGGAGACGGGTATGGCGGTGAACTTCTTGAGTTGCAGCAAGGGTGTGAAAGACCCTTTCGAAGTTCCAGAGGTTAGGTGTCATTAGTCTCCAGAGGCCTCATCGGAAATAGGCCTCATCTCGCCTGGAAGGGAGAACTTCCTGGACTTTCTCGAGTTGCGGCAGGTGTTCTCGAGTTACGACGGGGACCTCAGGGACCCGCCCTGGTGGCCTCAGGAAAGGACAGTCCCTAGGCGAGTTGCTAGGGGGCCTCTCGGGATTCCTCTCCCGTTGATACCGGGGCCAAAAACCTTGTGTGGAGTCAGGGCCGGAACCGAGGATTCCTCTCAGGGGCTGACATGGATCTTTGGGTACTTCTGGAGTCTCCCCAGGGGAGTCAGGCCTCGGCTCGAGTGGGGGCATGCACGTGCGCTTTCCTTCCAGGCTGTAGCAGCAATGTCACGCTTCCCGTCGCGTGGATCAAAGAATCTGTGGTTTTCCCTCGAGGCTTTCCCTCGAGGCTTTCCCACAGGGCTGTCCCACGTGCCACCGTGGTGTGAGTCGATCCTCGGCGTGAAAGATGAGCCAGTGCAGGGCAAAGAGGTTCCTCTGGAATGGACTGAGACATCTGGGGGACTCTTGGAATGGTGGTACGACCATGGAGTTCCTCTCGCCTTTCCTGTTGAGAGTGCCTCCACTTGAGATGCGACGGGAACGCAGGGAATTCTTTCCCGTTGAAAGCAGGGAAAGGATCCCTCATCTCGAGCTACGAGGGGGAAACGGGGCTCCTTTGGATGTGGTCGGGACCATCGTGCTTCCTCTCGCGTGGAGACTGGTATGGTGGTGAACTTCTTGAGTTGCAGCAAGGGTGTGAAAGACCCTTTCGAAGTTCCAGAGGTTAGGTGTCATTAGTCTCCAGACGCCTCATCGGAAATAAGCCTCATCTCGCCTGGAAGGGAGAACTTCCTGGATTTTCTCGAGTTGTGGCAGGTGTTCTCGAGTAACGACGGGGACCTCAGGGACCGGCCCTGGTGGCCTCAGGAGAGGCCAGTCCCCATGCGAGTTGCTAGGGGGCCTCTCGGGATTCCTCTCCCATCGATACCGGGGCCAAAATGCTTGTGTGGAGTCAGGGCCGGAACCGAGGATTCCTCTCAGGGGCTGACATGGATCTTTGGGTACTTCTGGAGTCTCCCCAGGGGAGTCAGGCCTCGTCTCGAGTGGGGGCATGCACGTGCGCTTTCCTTCCAGGCTGTAGCAGCAATGTCACGCTTCCCGTCGCGTGGATCAAAGGATCTGTGGTTTTCCCTCGAGGCTTTCCCTCGAGGCTTTCCCACAGGGCTGTCCCACGTGCCACCGTGGTGTGAGTCGATCCTCGGCGTGAAAGATGAGCCAGTGCAGGGCAAAGAGGTTCCTCTGGAATGGACTGAGACATCTGGGGGACTCTTGGAATGGTGGTACGACCATGGAGTTCCTCTCGCCTTTCCTGTTGAGAGTGCCTCCTCTTGAGATGCGACGGGAACGCCGGGAATTCTTTCCCGTTGAAAGCAGGGAAAGGATCCCTCATCTCGAGCTACGAGGGGGAAACGGGGCTCCTCTGGATGTGGGCGGGACCATCGTGCTTCCTCTCGAGTGGAGACGGGTATGGCGGTGAACTTCTTGAGTTGCAGCAAGGGTGTGAAAGACCCTTTCGAAGTTCCAGAGGTTTGGTGTCAATAGTCTCCAGAGGCCTCATCGGAAATAGGCCTCATCTCGCCTGGAAGGGAGAACTTCCTGGATTTTCTCAAGTTGCGGCAGGTGTTCTCGAGTTACGACGGGGACCTCAGGGACCCGCCCTGGTGGCCTCAGGAGAGGCCAGTCCCCATGGGAGTTGCTAGGGGGTCTCTCGGGATACCTCTCCCGTCGATACCGGGGCCAAAAAGCTTGTGTGGAGTCAGGGCCGGAACCGAGGATTCTTCTCAGGGGCTGACATGGATCTTTGGGTACTTCTGGAGTCTCCCCAGGGGAGTCAGGCCTCGTCTCGAGTGGGGGCATGCATGTGCGCTTTCCTTCCAGGCTGTAGCAGCAATGTCACGCTTCCCGTCGCGTGGATCAAAGGATCTGTGGTTTTCCCTCGAGGCTTTCCCTCGAGGCTTTCCCACAGGGCTGTCCCACGTGCCACCGTGTTGTGAGTCGATCCTCGGAGTGAAAGATGAGCCAGTGCAGGGCAAAGAGGTTCCTCTGAAATGGACTGAGACATCTGGGGGACTCTTGGAATGGTGGTACGACCATGGAGTTACTCTCGCCTTTCCTGTTGAGAGTGCCTCCTCTTGAGATGCGACGGGAACGCCGGGAATACTTTCCCGTTGAAAGCAGGGAAAGGATCCCTCATCTCGAGCTACGAGGGGGAAACGGGGCTCCTCGGGATGTGGGCGGGACCATCGTGCTTCCTCTCGAGTGGAGACGGGTATGGCGGTGAACTTCTTGAGTTGCACCAAGGGTGTGAAAGACCCTTTCGAAGTTCCAGAGGTTTGGTGTCATTAGTCTCCAGAGGCCTCATCGGAAATAGGCCTCATCTCGCCTGGAAGGGAGAACTTCCTGGATTTTCTCGAGTTGCGGCAGGTGTTCTCGAGTTACGACGGGGACCTCAGGGACCCGCCCTGGTGGCCTCAGGAGAGGCCAGTCCCCATGCGAGTTGCTAGGGGGCCTCTCGGGATTCCTCTCCCGTCGATACCGGGGCCAAAAACCTTGTGTAGAGTCAGGGCCGGAACCGAGGATTCCTCTCAGGGGCTGACATGGATCTTTGGGTACTTCTGGAGTCTCCCCAGTGGAGTCAGACCTCGTCTCGAGTGGGGGCATGCACGTGCGCTTTCCTTCCAGGCTGTAGTAGCAATGTCACGCTTCCCGTCGCGTGGATCAAAGGATCTGTGGTTTTCCCTCGAGGCTTTCCCTCGAGGCTTTCCCACAGGGCTGTCCCACGTGCCACCGTGGTGTGAGTCGATCCTCGGCGTGAAAGATGAGCCAGTGCAGGGCAAAGAGGTTCCTCTGGAATGGACTGAGACATCTGGGGGACTCTTGGAATGGTGGTACGACCATGGAGATCCTCTCGCCTTTCCTGTTGAGAGTGCCTCCTCTTGAGATGCGACGGGAACGCCGGGAATTCTTTCCCGTTGAAAGCAGGGAAAGGTTCCCTCATCTCGAGCACCGAGGGGAAAACGGGGCTCCTCTGGATGTGGGCGGGACCATCGTGCTTCCTCTCGAGTGGAGACGGGTATGGCGGAGAACTTCTTGAGTTGCAGCAAGGGTGTGAAAGACCCTTTCGAAGTTCCAGAGGTTAGGTGTCATTAGTCTCCAGAGGCCTCATCGGAAATAGACCTCATCTCGCCTGGAAGGGAGAACTTCCTGGATTTTCTCGAGTTGTGGCAGGTGTTCTCGAGTAACGACGGGGACCTCAGGGACCCGCCCTGGTGGCCTCAGGAGAAGCCAGTCCCTATGCGAGTTGCTAGGGGGCCTCTCGGGATTCCTCTCCCGTCGATACCGGGGCCAAAAACCTTGTGTGGAGTCAGGGCCGGAACCGAGGATTCCTCTCAGGGGCTGACATGGATCTTTGGGTACTTCTGGAGTCTCCCCAGGGGAGTCAGGCCTCGTCTCGAGTGGGGGCATGCACGTGCACTTTCCTTCCAGGCTGTAGCAGCAATGTCACGCTTCCCGTCGCGTGGATCAAATGATGTGTGGTTTTCCCTCGAGGCTTTCCCACAGGGCTGTCCCACGTGCCACCGTGGTGTGAGTCGATCCTCGGCGTGAAAGATGAGCCAGTGCAGGGCAAAGAGCTTCCTCTGGAATGGACTGAGACATCTGGGGGACTCTTGGAATGGTGGTACGACCATGGAGTTCCTCTCGCCTTTCCTGTTGAGAGTGCCTCCTCTTGAGATGCGACGGGAACGCAGGGAATTCTTTCCCGTTGAAAGCAGGGAAAGGATCCCTCATCTCGAGCTACGAGGGGGAAACGGGGCTCCTTTGGATGTGGTCGGGACCATCGTGCTTCCTCTCGAGTGGAGACGGGTATGGTGGTGAACTTCTTGAGTTGCAGCAAGGGTGTGAAAGACCCTTTCGAAGTTCCAGAGGTTAGGTGTCATTAGTCTCCAGACGTCTCATCGGAAATAAGCCTCATCTCGCCTGGAAGGGAGAACTTCCTGGATTTTCTCGAGTTGTGGCAGGTGTTCTCGAGTAACGTCGGGGACCTCAGGGACCGGCCCTGGTGGCCTCAGGAGAGGCCAGTCCCCATGCGAGTTGCTAGGGGGCCTCTCGGGATTCCTCTCCCGTCGATACCGGGGCCAAAAACCTTGTGTGGAGTCAGGGCCGGAACCGAGGATTCCTCTCAGGGGCTGACATGGATCTTTGGGTACTTCTGGAGTCTCCCCAGGGGAGTCAGGCCTCGTCTCGAGTGGGGGCATGCATGTGCGCTTTCCTTCCAGGCTGTAGCAGCAATGTCACGCTTCCCGTCGCGTGGATCAAAGGATCTGTGGTTTTCCCTCGAGGCTTTCCCTCGAGGCTTTCCCACAGGGCTGTCCCACGTGCCACCGTGTTGTGAGTCGATCCTCGGCGTGAAAGATGAGCCAGTGCAGGGCAAAGAGGTTCCTCTGGAATGGACTGAGACATCTGGGGGACTCTTGGAATGGTGGTACGACCATGGATATCCTCTCGCCTTTCCTGTTGAGAGTGCCTCCTCTTGAGATGCGACGGGAACGCCGGGAATTCTTTCCCGTTGAAAGCAGGGAAAGGTTCCCTCATCTCGAGCACCGAGGGGAAAACGGGGCTCCTCTGGATGTGGGCGAGACCATCGTGCTTCCTCTCGAGTGGAGACGGGTATGGCGGAGATCTTCTTGAGTTGCAGCAAGGGTGTGAAAGACCCTTTCAAAGTTCCAGAGGTTAGGTGTCATTAGTCTCCAGACGCCTCATCGGAAATAGGCCTCATCTCGCCTGGAAGGGAGAACTTCCTGGATATTCTCGAGTTGCGGCAGGCGTTCTTAAGTTACGACGGGGAACTCAGGGACCCGCCCTGGTGGCCTCAGGAGAGGCCAGTCCCCATGCGAGTTGCTAGGGGGCCTCTCGGGATTCCTCTCCCGTCGATACCGGGGCCAAAAACCTTGAGTGGAGTCAGGGCCGGAACCGAGGATTCCTCTCAGGGGCTGACATGGATCTTTGGGTACTTCTGGAGTCTCCCCAGGGGAGTCAGGCCTCGTCTCGAGCGGGGGCATGCACGTGCGCTTTCCTTCCAGGCTGTAGCAGCAATGTCACGCTTCCCGTTACGTGGATCAAAGGATCTGTGGTTTTCCCTCGAGGCTTTCCCTCGAGGCTTTCCCACAGGGCTGTCCCACGTGCCACCGTGGTGTGAGTCGATCCTCGGCGTGAAAGATGAGCCAGTGCAGGGCAAAGAGCTTCCTCTGGAATGGACTGAGACATCTGGGGGACTCTTGGAATGGTGGTACGACCATGGAGTTCCTCTCGCCTTTCCTGTTGAGAGTGCCTCCTCTTGAGATGCGACGGGAACGCAGGGAATTCTTTCCCGTTGAAAGCAGGGAAAGGATCCCTCATCTCGAGCTACGAGGGGGAAACGGGGCTCCTTTGGATGTGGTCGGGACCATCGTGCTTCCTCTCGAGTGGAGACGGGTATGGTGGTGAACTTCTTGAGTTGCAGCAAGGGTGTGAAAGACCCTTTCGAAGTTCCAGAGGTTAGGTGTCATTAGTCTCCAGACGTCTCATCGGAAATAAGCCTCATCTCGCCTGGAAGGGAGAACTTCCTGGATTTTCTCGAGTTGTGGCAGGTGTTCTCGAGTAACGTCGGGGACCTCAGGGACCGGCCCTGGTGGCCTCAGGAGAGGCCAGTCCCCATGCGAGTTGCTAGGGGGCCTCTCGGGATTCCTCTCCCGTCGATACCGGGGCCAAAAACCTTGTGTGGAGTCAGGGCCGGAACCGAGGATTCCTCTCAGGGGCTGACATGGATCTTTGGGTACTTCTGGAGTCTCCCCAGGGGAGTCAGGCCTCGTCTCGAGTGGGGGCATGCATGTGCGCTTTCCTTCCAGGCTGTAGCAGCAATGTCACGCTTCCCGTCGCGTGGATCAAAGGATCTGTGGTTTTCCCTCGAGGCTTTCCCTCGAGGCTTTCCCACAGGGCTGTCCCACGTGCCACCGTGTTGTGAGTCGATCCTCGGAGTGAAAGATGAGCCAGTGCAGGGCAAAGAGGTTCCTCTGGAATGGACTGAGACATCTGGGGGACTCTTGGAATGGTGGTACGACCATGGAGTTCCTCTCGCCTTTCCTGTTGAGAGTGCCTCCTCTTGAGATGCGACGGGAACGCTGGGAATTCTTTCCCGTTGAAAGCAGGGAAAGGATCCCTCATCTCGAGCTACGAGGGGGAAACGGGGCTCCTCGGGATGTGGGCGGGACCATCGTGCTTCCTCTCGAGAGGAGACGGGTATGGCGGTGAACTTCTTGAGTTGCACCAAGGGTGTGAAAGACCCTTTCGAAGTTCCAGAGGTTTGGTGTCATTAGTCTCCAGAGGCCTCATCGGAAATAGGCCTCATCTCGCCTGGAAGGGAGAACTTCCTGGATTTTCTCGAGTTGCGGCAGGTGTTCTCGAGTTACGACGGGGACCTCAGGGACCCGCCCTGGTGGCCTCAGGAGAGGCCAGTCCCCATGCGAGTTGCTAGGGGGCCTCTCGGGATTCCTCTCCCGTCGATACCGGGGCCAAAAACCTTGTGTGGAGTCAGGGCCGGAACCGAGGATTCCTCTCAGGGGCTGACATGGATCTTTGGGTACTTCTGGAGTCTCCCCAGTGGAGTCAGACCTCGTCTCGAGTGGGGGCATGCACGTGCGCTTTCCTTCCAGGCTGTAGTAGCAATGTCACGCTTCCCGTCGCGTGGATCAAAGGATCTGTGGTTTTCCCTCGAGGCTTTCCCTCGAGGCTTTCCCACAGGGCTGTCCCACGTGCCACCGTGTTGTGAGTCGATCCTCGGCGTGAAAGATGAGCCAGTGCAGGGCAAAGAGGTTCCTCTGGAATGGACTGAAACATCTGGGGGACTCTTGGAATGGTGGTACGACCATGGATATCCTCTCGCCTTTCCTGTTGAGAGTGCCTCCTCTTGAGATGCGACGGGAACGCCGGGAATTCTTTCCCGTTGAAAGCAGGGAAAGGTTCCCTCATCTCGAGCACCGAGGGGAAAACGGGGCTCCTCTGGATGTGGGCGAGACCATCGTGCTTCCTCTCGAGTGGAGACGGGTATGGCGGAGATCTTCTTGAGTTGCAGCAAGGGTGTGAAAGACCCTTTCAAAGTTCCAGAGGTTAGGTGTCATTAGTCTCCAGACGCCTCATCGGAAATAGGCCTCATCTCGCCTGGAAGGGAGAACTTCCTGGATATTCTCGAGTTGCGGCAGGCGTTCTTAAGTTACGACGGGGAACTCAGGGACCCGCCCTGGTGGCCTCAGGAGAGGCCAGTCCCCATGCGAGTTGCTAGGGGGCCTCTCGGGATTCCTCTCCCGTCGATACCGGGGCCAAAAACCTTGAGTGGAGTCAGGGCCGGAACCGAGGATTCCTCTCAGGGGCTGACATGGATCTTTGGGTACTTCTGGAGTCTCCCCAGGGGAGTCAGGCCTCGTCTCGAGCGGGGGCATGCACGTGCGCTTTCCTTCCAGGCTGTAGCAGCAATGTCACGCTTCCCGTCACGTGGATCAAAGGATCTGTGGTTTTCCCTCGAGGCTTTCCCTCGAGGCTTTCCCACAGGGATGTCCCACGTGTCACTGTGGCGTGAGTCGATCCTCGGCGTGAAAGATGAGCCAGTGCAGGGCAAAGAGGTTCCTCTGGAATGGACTGAGACATCTGGGGGACTCTTGGAATGGTGGTACGACCATGGAGTTCCTCTCGCCTTTCCTGTTGAGAGTGCCTCCTCTTGATATGCGACGGGAACGCCGGGAATTCTTTCCCGTTGAAAGCAGGGAAAGGATCCCTCATCTCGAGCTACGAGGGGGAAACGGGGCTCCTCTGGATGTGGGCGGGACCATCGTGCTTCCTCTCGAGTGGAGACGGGTATGGCGGTGAACTTCTTGAGTTGCAGCAAGGGTGTGAAAGACCCTTTCGAAGTTCCAGAGGTTAGGTGTCATTAGTCTCCAGACGCCTCATCGGAAATAGGCCTCATCTCGCCTGGAAGGGAGAACTTCCTGGATTTTCTCGAGTTGCGGCAGGTGTTCTCGAGTTACGACGGGGACCTCAGGGACCCGCCCTGGTGGCCTCAGGAGAGGCCAGTCCCTAGGCGAGTTGCTAGGGGGCCTCTCGGGATTCCTCTCCCGTTGATACCGGGGCCAAAAACCTTGTGTGGAGTCAGGGCCGGAACCGAGGATTCCTCTCAGGGGCTGACATGGATCTTTGGGTACTTCTGGAGTCTCCCCAGGGGAGTCAGGCCTCGTCTCGAGTGGGGGCATGCACGTGCGCTTTCCTTCCAGGCTGTAGCAGCAATGTCACTCTTCCCGTCGCGTGGATCAAAGGATCTGTGGTTTTCCCTCGAGGCTTTCCCTCGAGGCTTTCCCACAGGGCTGTCCCACGTGCCACCGTGGTGTGAGTCAATCCTGGGCGTGAAAGATGAGCCAGTGCAGGGCAAAGAGGTTCCTCTGGAATGGACTGAGACATCTGGGGGACTCTTGGAATGGTGGTACGACCATGGAGTTCCTCTCGCCTTTCCTGTTGAGAGTGCCTCCTCTTGAGATGCGACGGGAACGCCGGGAATTCTTTCCCGTTTAAAGCAGGGAAAGGATCCCTCATCTCGAGCTACGAGGGGGTAACGGGGCTCCTCTGGATGTGGGCGGGACCATCGTGCTTCCTCTCTAGTGGAGACGGGTATGGTGGTGAACTTCTTGAGTTGCAGCAAGGCTGTGAAAGACCCTTTCGAAGTTCCAGAGGTAAGGTGTCATTAGTCTCCAGACGCCTCATCGGAAATAGGCCTCATCTCGCCTGGAAGGGAGAACTTCCTGGATTTTCTCGAGTTGCGGCAGGTGTTCTCGAGTTACGACGGGGACCTCAGGGACCCGCCCTGGTGGCCTTAGGAGAGGCCAGTCCCTATGCGAGTTGCTAGGGGGCCTCTCGGGATTCCTCTCCCGTCGATACCGGGGCCAAAAACCTTGTGTGGAGTCAGGGCCGGAACCGAGGATTCCTCTCAGGGGCTGACATGGATCTTTGGGTACTTCTGGAGTCTCCCCAGGGGAGTCAGGCCTCGTCTCGAGTGGGGGCATGCACGTGCACTTTCCTTCCAGGCTGTAGCAGCAATGTCACGCTTCCCGTCGCGTGGATCAAATGATGTGTGGTTTTCCCTCGAGGCTTTCACACAGGGCTGTCCCACGTGACACCGTGGTGTGAGTCGATCCTCGGCGTGAAAGATGAGCCAGTGCAGGGCAAAGAGGTTCCTCTGGAATGGACTGAGACATCTGGGGGACTCTTGGAATGGTGGTACGACCATGGAGTTCCTCTCGCCTTTCCTGTTGAGAGTGCCTCCTCTTGAGATGCGACGGGAAAGCCGGGAATTTTTTCCCGTTGAAAGCAGGGAAAGGATCCCTCATCTCGAGCTACGAGGGGGAAACGGGGCTCCTCTGGATGTGGGCGGGACCATAGTGCTTTCTCTCGAGTGGAGACGGGTATGGCGGTGAACTTCTTGAGTTGCAGCAAGGGTGTGAAAGACCCTTTCGAAGTTCCAGAGGTTAGGTGTCATTAGTCTCCAGATGCCTCATCGGAAATAGGCCTCATCTCGCCTGGAAGGGAGAACTTCCTTGATTTTCTCGAGTTGCGGCAGGTGTTCTCGAGGTACGACGGGGACCTCAGGGACCCGCCCTGTTGGCCTCAGGAGAGGCCAGTCCCTATGCGTGTTGCTAGGGGGCCCCTCGGGATTCCTCTCCCGTCGATACCAGGGCCAAAAACTTTGTGTGGAGTCAGGGCCGGAACCGAGGATTCCTCTCAGGGACTGATATGGATCTTTGGGTACTTCTGGAGTCTCGCCAGGGGAGACAGGCCTCGTCTCGTGTGGGGGCATGCACGTGCACTTTCCTTCCAGGCTGTAGCAGCAATGTCACGCTTCCCGTCGCGTGGATAAAAGGATCTGCGGTTTTCCCTCGAGGCTTTCCCTCGAGGCTTTCCCACAGGGCTGTCCGACGTGACACCGTGGTGTGAGTCGATTATCGGCGTGAAAAATGAGCCAGTGCAGGGCAAAGAGGTTCCTCTGGAATGGACTGAGACATCTGGGGTACTCTTGGAATGGTGGTACGACCATGGAGTTCCTCTCGCCTTTCCTGTTGAGAGTGCCTCCTCTTGAGATGCGACGGGAACGCCGGGAATTCTTTCCCGTTGAAAGCAGGGAAAGGATCCCTCATCTCGAGCTACGAGGGGGAAACGGGGCTCCTCTGGATGTGGGCGGGACCATCGTGCTTCCTCTTGAGTGGACACGGGTATGGCGGTGAACTTCTTGAGTTGCAGCAAGGTTGTGAAAGACCCTTTCGAAGTTCCAGAGGTTAGGTGTCATTAGTCTAGAAACGCCTCATCGGAAATAGGCCTCATCTCGCCTGGAAGGGAGAACTTCCTGGATTTTCTCGATTTGCGGCAGGTGTTCTCGAGTTACGACGGGGACCTCAGGGACCCGCCCTGGTGGCCTCAGGAGAGGCCAGTCCCCATGCGAGTTGTTAGGGGGCCTCTCGGGATTCCTCTCCCGTCGATACCGGGGCCAAAAACCTTGTGTGGAGTCAGGGCCGGAACCGAGGATTCCTCTCAGGTGCTGACATGGATCTTTGGGTATTTCTGGAGTCTCCCCAGGGGAGTCAGGCCTCGTCTCGAGTGGGGGCATGCGCGTGCGCTTTCCTTCCAGGCTTTAGCAGCAATGTCACGCTTCCCGTCGCTTGGATCAAAGGATCTGTGGTTTTCCCTCGAGGCTTTCCCTCGAGGCTTTCCCACAGGGCTGTCCCACGTGCCACCGTGGTGTGAGTCGATCCTCGGCGTGAAAGATGAGCCAGTGCAGGGCAAAGAGGTTCCTCTGGAATGGACTGAGACATCTGGGGGACTCTTGGAATGGTGGTACGACCATGGAGTTCCTCTCGCCTTTCCTGTTGAGAGTGCCTCCTCTTGAGATGCGACGGGAACGCCGGGAATTCTTTCCCGTTGAAAGCAGGGAAAGGATCCCTCATCTCGAGCTACGAGGGGGAAACTGGGCTCCTCTGGATGTGGGCGGGACCATCGTGCTTCCTCTCGAGTGGAGACGGGTATGGCGGTGAACTTCTTGAGTTGCAGCAAGGGTGTGAAAGACCCTTTCGAAGTTCCAGAGGTTAGGTGTCATTAGTCTCCAGACGCCTCATCGGAAATAGGCCTCATCTCGCCTGGAAGGGAGAACTTCCTGGATTTTCTCGAGGTGCAGCAGGTGTTCTCGAGTTTCGACGGGGACGTCAGGGACCCGCCCTGGTGGCCTCCGGAGAGGCCAGTCCCCATGCGAGTTGCTAGGGGGCCTCTCGGGATTCCTCTCCCGTCGATACCGGGGCCAAAAAGCTTGTGTGGAGTCAGGGCCGGAACCGAGGATTCCTCTCAGGGGCTGACATGGATCTTTGGGTACTTCTGGAGTCTCCCCAGTGGAGTCAGGCCTCGTCTCGAGTGGGGGCATGCACGTGCGCTTTCCTTTCAGGCTGTAGCAGCAATGTCACGCTTCCCGTCACGTGGATCAAAGGATCTGTGGTTTTCCCTCGAGGCTTTCCCTCGAGGCTTTCCCTCGAGGCTTTCCCACAGGGCTGTCCCACGTGCCACCGTGGTGTGAGTCGATCCTCGGCGTGAAAGATGAGCCAGTGCAGGGCAAAGAGGTTCCTCTGGAATGGAATGAGACATCTGGGGGACTCTTGGAATGGTGGTACGACCATGGAGTTCCTCTCGCCTTTCCTGTTGAGAGTGCCTCCTCTTGAGATGCGACGGGAACGCCGGGAATTCTTTCCCGTTGAAACCAGGGAAAGGATCCCTCATCTCGAGCTACGAGGGGGAAACGGGGCTCCTCTGGATGTGGGCGGGACCATCGTGCTTCCTCTCTAGTGGAGACGTGTATGGCGGTGAACTTCTTGAGTTGCAGCAAGGGTGTGAAAGACCCTTTCGAAGTTCCAGAGGTTAGGTGTCATTAGTCTCCAGAGGCCTCATCGGAAATAGGCCTCATCTCGCCTGGAAGGGAGAACTTCCTGGATATTCTCGAGTTGCGGCCGGTGTTCTCGAGTTACGACGGGGACCTCAGGGACCCGCCCTGGTGGCCTCAGGAAAGGCCAGTCCCTAGGCGAGTTGCTAGGGGGCCTCTCGGGATTCCTCTCCCGTTGATACCGGGGCCAAAAACCTTGTGTGGAGTCAAGGCCGGAACCGAGGATTCCTCTAAGGGGCTGACATGGATCTTTGGGTACTTCTGGAGTCTCCCCAGGGGAGTCAGGCTTCGTCTCGAGTGGGGGCATGCACGTGCGCTTTCCTTCCAGGCTGTAGCAGCAATGTCACGCTTCCCGTCGGGTGGATCAAAGGATCTGTGGTTTTCCCTCGAGGCTTTCCCTCGAGGCTTTCCCACAGGGCTGTCCCACGTGCCACCGTGGTGTGAGTCGATCCTCGGCGTGAAAGATGAGCCAGTGCAGGGCAAAGAGGTTCCTCTGGAATGGACTGAGACATCTGGGGGACTCTTGGAATGGTGGTACGACCATGGAGTTCCTCTCGCCTTTCCTGTTGAGGGTGCCTCCTCTTGAGATGCGACGGGAACGCCGGGAATTCTTTCCCGTTGAAAGCAGGGAAAGGATCCCTCATCTCGAGCTACGAGGGGGAAACGGGGCTCCTCTGGATGTGGGCGGGACCATCGTGCTTCCTCTCTAGTGGAGACGGGTATGGTGGTGAACTTCTTGAGTTGCAGCAAGGCTGTGAAAGACCCTTTCGAAGTTCCAGAGGTTAGGTGTCATTAGTCTCCAGACGCCTCATCGGAAATAGGCCTCATCTCGCCTGGAAGGGAGAACTTCCTGGATTTTCTCGAGTTGCGGCAGGTGTTCTCGAGTTACGACGGGGACCTCAGGGACCCGCCCTGGTGGCCTCAGGAGAGGCCAGTCCCTATGCGAGTTGCTAGGGGGCCTCTCGGGATTCCTCTCCCGTCGATACCGGGGCCAAAAACCTTGTGTGGAGTCAGGGCCGGAACCGAGGATTCCTCTCAGGGGCTGACATGGATCTTTGGGTACTTCTGGAGTCTCCCCAGGGGAGTCAGGCCTCGTCTCGAGTGGGGGCATGCACGTGCACATTCCTTCCAGGCTGTAGCAGCAATGTCACGCTTCCTGTCGGGTGGATCAAATGATGTGTGGTTTTCCCTCGAGGCTTTCCACAGGGCTGTCCCACGTGCCACCGTGGTGTGAGTCGATCCTCGACGTGAAAGATGAGCCAGTGCAGGGCAAAGAGGTTCCTCTGGAATGGACTGAGACATCTGGGGGACTCTTGGAATGGTGGTACGACCATGGAGTTCCTCTCGCCTTTCCTGTTGAGAGTGCCTCCTCTTGAGATGCGACGGGAAAGCCGGGAATTTTTTCCCGTTGAAAGCAGGGAAAGGATCCCTCATCTCGAGCTACGAGGGGGAAACGGGGCTCCTCTGGATGTGGGCGGGACCATCGTGCTTTCTCTCGAGTGGAGACGGGTATGGCGGTGAACTTTTTGAGTTGCAGCAAGGGTGTGAAAGACCCTTTTGAAGTTCCAGAGGTTAGGTGTCATTAGTCTCCAGACGCCTCATCGGAAATAGGCCTCATCTCGCCTGGAAGGGAGAACTTCCTTGATTTTCTCGAGTTGCGGCAGGTGTTCTCGAGTTACGACGGGGACCTCAGGGACCCGCCCTGTTGGCCTCAGGAGAGGCCAGTCCCTATGCGTGTTGCTAGGGGGCCCGTCGGGATTCCTCTCCCGTCGATACCGGGGCCAAAAACCTTGTTTTGAGTCAGGGCCGGAACCGAGGATTCCTCTCAGGGACTGATATGGATCTTTGGGTACTTCTGGAGTCTCGCCAGGGGAGACAGGCCTCGTCTCGTGTGGGGGCATGCACGTGCACTTTCCTTCCAGGCTGTAGCAGCAATGTCACGCTTCCCGTCGCGTGGATCAAAGGATCTGCGGTTTTCCCTCGAGGCTTTCCCTCGAGGCTTTCCCACAGGGCTGTCCCACGTGACACCGTGGTGTGAGTCGATTCTCGGCGTGAAAAATGAGCCAGTGCAGGGCAAAGAGGTTCCTCTGGAATGGACTGAGACATCTGGGGGACTCTTGGAATGGTGGTACGACCATGGAGTTCCTCTCGCCTTTCCTGTTGAGAGTGCCTCCTCTTGAGATGCGACGGGAACGCCGGGAATTCTTTCCCGTTGAAAGCAGGGAAAGGATCCCTCATCTCGAGCTACGAGGGGGAAACGGGGCTCCTCTGGATGTGGGCGGGACCATCGTGCTTCCTCTCGAGTGGAGACGGGTATGGCGGTGAACTTCTTGAGTTGCAGCAAGGGTGTGAAAGACCCTTTCGAAGTTCCAGAGGTTAGGTGTCATTAGTCTCCAGACGCCTCTTCGGAAATAGGCCTCTTCTCGCCTGGAAGGGAGAACTTCCTGGATTTTCTCGAGTTGCGGCAGGTGTTCTCGAGTTTCGACGGGGACCTCAGGGACCCGCCCTGGTAACCTCAGGAGAGGCCAGTCCCCATGCGAGTTGCTAGGGGGCCTCTCGGGATTCCTCTCCCGTCGATACCGGGGCCAAAAAGCTTGTGTGGAGTCAGGGCCGGAACCGAGGATTCCTCTCAGGGGCTGACATGGATCTTTGGGTACTTCTGGAGTCTCCCCAGGGGAGTCAGGCCTCGTCTCGAGTGGGGGCATGCACGTGCGCTTTCCTTCCAGGCTGTAGCAGCAATGTCACGCTTCCCGTCGCGTGGATCAAAGGATCTGTGGTTTTCCCTCGAGGCTTTCCCTCGAGGCTTTCCCACAGGGCTGTCCCAAGTGCCACCGTGTTGTGAGTCGATCCTCGGCGTGAAAGATGAGCCAGTGCAGGGCAAAGAGGTTCCTCTGGAATGGACTGAGACATCTGGGGGACTCTTGGAATGGTGGTACGACCATGGAGTTCCTATCGCCTTTCCTGTTGAGAGTGCCTCCTCTTGAGATGCGACGGGAACGCCGGGAATTCTTTCCCGTTGAAACCAGGGAAAGGATCCCTCATCTCGAGCTACGAGGGGGAAACGGGGCTCCTCTGGATGTGGGCGGGACCATCGTGCTTCCTCTCGAGTGGAGGCGGGTATGGCGGTGAACTTCTTGAGTTGCAGCAAGGGTGTGAAAGACCCTTTCGAAGTTCCAGAGTTTTGGTGTCATTAGTCTCCAGAGGCCTCATCGGAAATAGGCCTCATCTCGCCTGGAAGGGAGAACTTCCTGGATTTTCTCGAGTTTCGGCAGGTGTTCTCAAATTACGACGGGGACCTCAGGGACCCGCCCTGGTGGCCTCCGGAGAGGCCAGTCCCCATGCGAGTTGCTAGGGGGCCTCTCGGGATTCCTCTCCCGTCGATACTGGGGCCAAAAACCTTGTGTGGAGTCAGGGCCGGAACCGAGGATTCCTCTCAGGGGCTGACATGTATCTTTGGGTACTTCTGGAGTCTCCCCAGTGGAGTCAGGCCTCGTCTCGAGTGGGGGCATGCACGTGCGCTTTCCTTTCAGGCTGTAGCAGCAATGTCACGCTTCCCGTCACGTGGATCAAAGGATCTGTGGTTTTCCCTCGAGGCTTTCCCTCGAGGCTTTCCCACAGGGCAGTCCCACGTGCCACCGTGGTGTGAGTCGATCCTCGGCGTGAAAGATGAGCCAATGCAGGGCAAAGAGGTTCCTCTGGAATGGACTGAGACATCTGGGGGACTCTTGGAATGGTGGTACGACCGTGGAGTTCCTCTCGCCTTTCCTGTTGAGAGTGCCTCCTCTTGAGATGCGACGGGAACGCCGGGAATTCTTTCCCGTTGAAAGCAGGGAAAGGATCCCTCATCTCGAGCTACGAGGGGGAAACGGGGCTCCTCTGGATGTGGGCGGGACCATCGTGCTTCCTCTCTAGTGGAGACGGGTATGGCGGTGAACTTCTTGAGTTGCAGCAAGGGTGTGAAAGACCCTTTCGAAGTTCCAGAGGTTAGGTGTCATTAGTCTCCAGACGCCTCATCGGAAATAGGCCTCATCTCGCCTGGAAGGGAGAACTTCCTGGATTTTCTCGAGTTGCGGCAGGTGTTCTCGAGTTACGACGGGGACCTCAGGGACCCGCCCTGGTGGCCTCAGGAGAGGCCAGTCCCTAGGCGTGTTGCTGGGGGGCCTCTCGGGATTCCTCTTCCGTTGATACCGGTGCGAAAAACCTTGTGTGGAGTCAGGGCCGGAACCGAGGATTCCTCTCAGGGGCTGACATGGATCTTTGGGTACTTCTGGAGTCTCCCCAGGGGAGTCAGGCCTCGTCTCGAGTGGGGGCATGCACGTGCGCTTTCCTTCCAGGCTGTAGCAGCAATGTCACGCTTCCCGTCGCGTGGATCAAAGGATCTGTGGTTTTCCCTCGAGGCTTTCCCTCGAGGCTTTCCCACAGGGCTGTCCCACGTGCCACCGTGGTGTGAGTCGATCCTTGGCGTGAAAGATGAGCCAGTGCAGGGCAAAGAGGTTCCTCTGGAATGGACTGAGACATCTGGGGGACTCTTGGAATGGTGGTACGACCATGGAGTTCCTCTCGCCTTTCCTGTTGAGAGTGCCTCCACTTGAGATGCGACGGGAACGCCGGGAATTTTTTCCCGTTGAAAGCAGGGAAAGGATCCCTCATCTCGAGCTACGAGGGGAAAACGGGGCTCCTCTGGATGTGGGCGGGACCATCGTGCTTTCTCTCGAGTGGAGACGGGTATGGCGGTGAACTTCTTGAGTTGCAACAAGGGTGTGAAAGACCCTTTCGAAGTTCCAGAGGTTAGGTGTCATTAGTCTCCAGACGCCTCATCGGAAATAGGCCTCATCTCGCCTGGAAGGGAGAACTTCCTTGATTTTCTCGAGTTGCAGCAGGTGTTCTCGAGTTACGACGGGGACCTCAGGGACCCGCCCTGTTGGCCTCAGGAGTGGCCAGTCCCTATGCGTGTTGCTAGGGGGCCCCTCGGGATTCCTCTCCCGTCGATACAGGGGCCAAAAACCTTGTGTGGAGTCAGGGCCGGAACCGAGGATTCCTCTCAGGGACTCATATGGATCTTTGGGTACTTCTGGAGTCTCGTCAGGGGAGACAGGCCTCGTCTCGTGTGGGGGCATGCACGTGCACTTTCCTTCCAGGCTGTAGCAGCAATGTCACGCTTCCCGTCGCGTGGATCAAAGGATCTGCGGTTTTCCCTCGAGGCTTTCCCTCGAGGCTTTCCCACAGGGCTGTCCCACGTGACACCGTGGTGTGAGTCGATTCTCGGCGTTAAAAATGAGCCCGTGCAGGGCAAAGAGGTTCCTCTGGAATGGACTGAGACATCTGGGGGACTCTTGGAATTGTGGTACGACCATGGAGTTCCTCTCGCCTTTCCTGTTGAGAGTGCCTCCTCTTGAGATGCGACGGGAACGCCGGGAATTCTTTCCCGTTGAAAGCAGGGAAAGGATCCCTCATCTCGAGCTACGAGGGGGAAACGGGGCTCCTCTGGATGTGGGCGGGACCATCGTGCTTCCTCTCGAGTGGAGACGGGTATGGCGGTGAACTTCTTGAGTTGTAGCAAGGGTGTGAAAGACCCTTTCGAAGTTCCAGAGGTTAGGTGTCATTAGTCTCCAGACGCCTCATCGGAAATAGGCCTCATCTCGCCTGGAAGGGAGAACTTCCTGGATTTTCTCGAGTTGCGGCAGGTGTTCTCGAGTTACGACGGGGACCTCAGGGACCCGCCCTGGTGGCCTCAGGAGAGGCCAGTCCCCATGCGAGTTGCTAGGGGGCCTCTCGGGATTCCTCTCCCGTCGATACCGGGGCCAAAAACCTTGTGTGCAGTCAGGGCCGGAACCGAGGATTCCTCTCAGGGGCAGACATGGATCTTTGGGTACTTCTGGAGTCTCCCCAGGGGAGTCAGGCCTCGTCTCGAGTGGCGGCATGCACGTGCGCTTTCCTTCCAGGCTGTAGCAGCAATGTCACGCTTCCCGTGGCGTGGATCAAAGGATCTGTGGTTTTCCCTCGAGGCTTTCCCACAGGGCTGTCCCACGTGCCACCGTGGTGTGAGTCGATCCTCGGCGTGAAAGATGAGCCAGTGCAGGGCAAAGAGGTTACTCTGGAATGGACTGAGACATCTGGGGGACTCTTGGAATGGTGGTACGACCATGGAGTTCCTCTCGCCTTTCCTGTTGAGAGTGCCTCCTCTTGAGATGCGACGGGAACGCCGGGAATTCTTTCCCGTTGAAACCAGGGAAAGGATCCCTCATCTCGAGCTACGAGGGGGAAACGGGGCTCCTCTGGATGTGGGCGGGACCATCGTGCTTCCTCTCGAGTGGAGACGGGTATGGCGGTGAACTGCTTGAGTTGCAGCAAGGGTGTGAAAGACCCTTTCGAAGTTCCAGAGGTTTGGTGTCATTAGTCTCCAGAGGCCTCATCGGAAATAGGCCTCATCTCGCCTGGAAGGGAGAACTTCCTGGATTTTCTCGAGTTGCGGCAGGTGTTCTCGAGTTACGACGGGGACCTCAGGGACCCGCCCTTCTGGCCTCCGGAGAGGCCAGTCCCCATGCGAGTTGCTAGGGGGCCTCTCGGGATTCCTCTCCCGTCGATACCGGGGCCAAAAACCTTGTGTGCAGTCAGGGCCGGAACCGAGGATTCCTCTCAGGGGCTGACATGGATCTTTGGGTACTTCTGGAGTCTCCCCAGGGGAGTCAGGCCTCGTCTCGAGTGGGGGCATGCGCGTGCGCTTTCCTTCCAGGCTTTAGCAGCAATGTCACGCTTCCCGTCGCGTGGATCAAAGGATCTGTGGTTTTCCCTCGAGGCTTTCCCTCGAGGCTTTCCCACAGGGCTGTCCCACGTGCCACCGTGGTGTGAGTCGATCCTCGGCGTGAAAGATGAGCCAGTGCAGGGCAAAGAGGTTCCTCTGGAATGGACTGAGACATCTGGGGGACTCTTGGAATGGTGGTACGACCATGGAGTTCCTCTCGCCTTTCCTGTTGAGAGTGCCTCCTCTTGAGATACGACGGGAACGCCTGGAATTCTTTCCCGTTGAAAGCAGGGAAAGGATCCCTCATCTCGAGCTACGAGGGGGAAACGGGGCTCCTCTGGATGTGGGCGGGACCATCGTGCTTCCTCTCGAGTGGAGACGGGTATGGCGGTGAACTTGTTGAGTTGCAGCAAGGGTGTGAAAGACCCTTTCGAAGTTCCAGAGGTTAGGTGTCATTAGTCTCCAGACGCCTCTTCGGAAATAGGCCTCATCTCGCCTGGAAGGGAGAACTTCCTGGATTTTCTCGAGTTGCGGCAGGTGTTCTCGAGTTTCGACGGGGACCTCAGGGACCCGCCCTGGTAACCTCAGGAGAGGCCAGTCCCCATGCGAGTTGCTAGGGGGCCTCTCGGGATTCCTATCCCGTCGATACCGGGGCCAAAAAGCTTGTGTGGAGTCAGGGCCGGAACCGAGGATTCCTCTCAGGGGCTGACATGGATCTTTGGGTACTTCTGGAGTCTCCCCAGGGGAGTCAGGCCTCGTCTCGAGTGGGGGCATGCACGTGCGCTTTCCTTCCAGGCTGTAGCAGCAATGTCACGCTTCCCGTCGCGTGGATCAAAGGATCTGTGGTTTTCCCTCGAGGCTTTCCCTCGAGGCTTTCCCACAGGGCTGTCCCAAGTGCCACCGTGTTGTGAGTGGATCCTCGGCGTGAAAGATGAGCCAGTGCAGGGCAAAGAGGTTCCTCTGGAATGGACTGAGACATCTGGGGGACTCTTGGAATGGTGGTACGACCATGGAGTTCCTCTCGCCTTTCCTGTTGAGAGTGCCTCCTCTTGAGATGCGACGGGAACGCCGGGAATTCTTTCCCGTTGAAACCAGGGAAAGGATCCCTCATCTCGAGCTCCGAGGGGGAAACGGGGCTCCTCTGGATGTGGGCGGGACCATCGTGCTTCCTCTCGAGTGGAGGCGGGTATGGCGGTGAACTTCTTGAGTTGCAGCAAGGGTGTGAAAGACCCTTTCGAATTTCCAGAGGTTTGGTGTCATTAGTCTCCAGAGGCCTCATCGGAAATAGGCCTCATCTCGCCTGGAAGGGAGAACTTCCTGGATTTTCTCGAGTTGCGGCAGGTGTTCTCAAATTACGACGGGGACCTCAGGGACCCGCCCTGGTGGCCTCCGGAGAGGCCAGTCCCCATGCGAGTTGCTAGGGGGCCTCTCGGGATTCCTCTCCCGTCGATACTGGGGCCAAAAACCTTATGTGGAGTCAGGGCCGGAACCGAGGATTCCTCTCAGGGGCTGACATGGATCTTTGGGTACTTCTGGAGTCTCCCCAGTGGAGTCAGGCCTCGTCTCGAGTGGGGGCATGCACGTGCGCTTTCCTTTCAGGCTGTAGCAGCAATGTCACGCTTCCCGTCACGTGGATCAAAGGATCTGTGGTTTTCCCTCGAGGCTTTCCCTCGAGGCTTTCCCACAGGGCAGTCCCACGTGCCACCGTGGTGTGAGTCGATCCTCGGCGTGAAAGATGAGCCAATGCAGGGCAAAGAGGTTCCTCTGGAATGGACTGAGACATCTGGGGGACTCTTGGAATGGTGGTACGACCATGGAGTTCCTCTCGCCTTTCCTGTTGAGAGTGCCTCCTCTTGAGATGCGACGGGAACGCCGGGAATTCTTTCCCGTTGAAAGCAGGGAAAGGATCCCTCATCTCGAGCTACGAGGGGGAAACGGGGCTCCTCTGGATGTGGGCGGGACCATCGTGCTTCCTCTCGAGTGGAGACGGGTATGGCGGTGAACTTCTTGAGTTGCAGCAAGGGTGTGAAAGACCCTTTCGAAGTTCCAGAGGTTAGGTGTCATTAGTCTCCAGACGCCTCATCGGAAATAGGCCTCATCTCGCCTGGAAGGGAGAACTTCCTGGATTTTCTCGAGTTGCGGCAGGTGTTCTCGAGTTACGACGGGGACCTCAGGGACCCGCCCTGGTGGCCTCAGGAGAGGCCAGTCCCCATGCGAGTTGCTAGGGGGCCTCTCGGGATTCCTCTCCCGTCGATACCGGGGCCAAAAACCTTGTGTGCAGTCAGGGCCGGAACCGAGGATTCCTCTCAGGGGCAGACATGGATCTTTGGGTACTTCTGGAGTCTCCCCAGGGGAGTCAGGCCTCGTCTCGAGTGGGGGCATGCACGTGCGCTTTCCTTCCAGGCTGTAGCAGCAATGTCACGCTTCCCGTGGTGTGGATCAAAGGATCTGTGGTTTTCCCTCGAGGCTTTCCCACAGGGCTGTCCCACGTGCCACCGTGGTGTGAGTCGATCCTCGGCGTGAAAGATGAGCCAGTGCAGGGCAAAGAGGTTACTCTGGAATGGACTGAGACATCTGGGGGACTCTTGGAATGGTGGTACGACCATGGAGTTCCTCTCGCCTTTCCTGTTGAGAGTGCCTCCTCTTGAGATGCGACGGGAACGCCGGGAATTCTTTCCCGTTGAAACCAGGGAAAGGATCCCTCATCTCGAGCTGCGAGGGGGAAACGGGGCTCCTCTGGATGTGGGCGGGACCATCGTGCTTCCTCTCGAGTGGAGACGGGTATGGCGGTGAACTGCTTGAGTTGCAGCAAGGGTGTGAAAGACCCTTTCGAAGTTCTAGAGGTTTGGTGTCATTAGTCTCCAGAGGCCTCATCGGAAATAGGCCTCATCTCGCCTGGAAGGGAGAACTTCCTGGATTTTCTCGAGTTGCGGCAGGTGTTCTCGAGTTACGACGGGGACCTCAGGGACCGGCCCTGGTGGCCTCAGGAGAGGCCAGTCCCCATGCGAGTTGCTAGGGGGCCTCTCGGGATTCCTCTCCCGTCGATACCGGGGCCAAAAAGCTTGTGTGGAGTCAGGGCCGGAACCGAGGATTCCTCTCAGGGGCTGACATGGATCTTTGGGTAATTCTGGAGTCTCCCCAGGGGAGTCAGGCCTGGTCTCGAGTGGGGGCATGCACGTGCGCTTTCCTTCCAGGCTGTAGCAGCAATGTCACGCTTCCCGTCGCGTGGATCAAAGGATCTGTGGTTTTCCCTCGAGGCTTTCCCTCGAGGCTTTCCCACAGGGCTGTCCCACGTGCCACCGTGTTGTGAGTCGATCCTCGGCGTGAAAGATGAGCCAGTGCAGGGCAAAGAGGTTCCTCTGGAATGGACTGAGACATCTGGGGGACTCTTGGAATGGTGGTACGACCATGGAGTTCCTCTCGCCTTTCCTGTTGAGAGTGCCTCCTCTTGAGATGCGACGGGAACGCCGGGAATTCTTTCCCGTTGAAAGCAGGGAAAGGATCCCTCATCTCGAGCTCCGAGGGGGAAACGGGGCTCCTTTGGATGTGCTCGGGATCATCGTTCTTCCTCTCGAGTGGAGACGGGTATGGTGGTGAACTTCTTGAGTTGCAGCAAGGGTGTGAAAGACCCTTTCGAAGTTCCAGAGGTTAGGTGTCATTAGTCTCCAGACGCCTCATCGGAAATAGGCCTCATCTCGCCTGGAAGGGAGAACTTCCTGGATTTTCTCGAGTTGCGGCAGGTGTTCTCGAGTTACGACGGGGACCTCAGGGACCGGCCCTGGTGGCCTCAGGAGAGGCCAGTCCCCATGCGAGTTGCTAGGGGGCCTCTCGGGATTCCTCTCCCGTCGATACCGGGGCCAAAAACCTTCTGTGGAGTCAGGGCCGGAACCGAGGATTCCTCTCAGGGGCTGATATGGATCTTTGGATACTTCTGGAGTCTCCCCAGGGGAGTCAGGCCTCGTCTCGAGTGGGGGCATGCGCGTGCGCTTTCCTTCCAGGCTTTAGCAGCAATGTCACGCTTCCCGTCGCGTGGATCAAAGGATCTGTGGTTTTCCCTCGAGGCTTTCCCTCGAGGCTTTCCCACAGGGCTGTCCCACGTGCCACCGTGGTGTGAGTCGATCCTCGGCGTGAAAGATGAGCCAGTGCAGGGCAAAGAGGTTCCTCTGGAATGGACTGAGACATCTGGGGGACTCTTGGAATGGTGGTACGACCATGGAGTTCCTCTCGCCTTTCCTGTTGAGAGTGCCTCCTCTTGAGATGCGACGGGAACGCCGGGAATTCTTTCCCGTTGAAAGCAGGGAAAGGATCCCTCATCTCGAGCTACGAGGGGGAAACGGGGCTCCTCTGGATGTGGGCGGGACCATCGTGCTTCCTCTCGAGTGGAGACGGGTATGGCGGTGAACTTCTTGAGTTGCAGCAAGGGTGTGAAAGACCCTTTCGAAGTTCCAGAGGTTAGGTGTCATTAGTCTCCAGACGCCTCTTCGGAAATAGGCCTCATCTCGCCTGGAAGGGAGAACTTCCTGGATTTTCTCGAGTTGCGGCAGGTGTTCTCGAGTTACGACGGGGACCTCAGGGACCCGCCCTGGTAACCTCAGGAGAGGCCAGTCCCCATGCGAGTTGCTAGGGGGCCTCTCGGGATTCCTCTCCCGTCGATACCGGGGCCAAAAATCTTGTGTGGAGTCAGGGCCGGAACCGAGGATTCCTCTCAGGGGCTGACATGGATCTTTGGGTACTTCTGGAGTCTCCCCAGGGGAGTCAGGCCTCGTCTCGAGTGGGGGCATGCACGTGCGCTTTCCTTCCAGGCTGTAGCAGCAATGTCACGCTTCCCGTCGCGTGGATCAAAGGATCTGTGGTTTTCCCTCGAGGCTTTCCCTCGAGGCTTTCCCACAGGGCTGTCCCAAGTGCCACCGTGTTGTGAGTCGATCCTCGGCGTGAAAGATGAGCCAGTGCAGGGCAAAGAGGTTCCTCTGGAATGGACTGAGACATCTGGGGGACTCTTGGAATGGTGGTACGACCATGGAGTTCCTCTCGCCTTTCCTGTTGAGAGTGCCTCCTCTTGAGATGCGACGGGAACGCCGGGAATTCTTTCCCGTTGAAACCAGGGAAAGGATCCCTCATCTCGAGCTACGAGGGGGAAACGGGGCTCCTCTGGATGTGGGCGGGACCATCGTGCTTCCTCTCGAGTGGAGGCGGGTATGGCGGTGAACTTCTTGAGTTGCAGCAAGGGTGTGAAAGACCCTTTCGAAGTTCCAGAGGTTTGGTGTCATTAGTCTCCAGAGGCCTCATCGGAAATAGGCCTCATCTCGCCTGGAAGGGAGAACTTCCTGGATTTTCTCGAGTTGCGGCAGGTGTTCTCAAATTACGACGGGGACCTCAGGGACCCGACCTGGTGGCCTCCGGAGAGGCCAGTCCCCATGCGAGTTGCTAGGGGGCCTCTTGGGATTCCTCTCCCGTCGATACTGGGGCCAAAAACCTTGTGTGGAGTCAGGGCCGGAACCGAGGATTCCTCTCAGGGGCTGACATGGATCTTTGGGTACTTCTGGAGTCTCCCCAGTGGAGTCAGGCCTCGTCTCGAGTGGGGGCATGCACGTGCGCTTTCCTTTCAGGCTGTAGCAGCAATGTCACGCTTCCCGTCACGTGGATCAAAGGATCTGTGGTTTTCCCTCGAGGCTTTCCCTCGAGGCTTTCCCACAGGGCTGTCCCACGTGCCACCGTGGTGTGAGTCGATCCTCGGCGTGAAAGATGAGCCAGTGCAGGGCAAAGAGGTTCCTCTGGAATGGACTGAGACATCTGGGGGACTCTTGGAATGGTGGTACGACCATGGAGTTCCTCTCGCCTTTCCTGTTGAGAGTGCCTCCTCTTGAGATGCGACGGGAACGCCGGGAATTCTTTCCCGTTGAAAGCAGGGAAAGGATCCCTCATCTCGAGCTACGAGGGGGAAACGGGGCTCCTCTGGATGTGGGCGGGACCATCGTGCTTCCTCTCGAGTGGAGACGGGTATGGCGGTGAACTTCTTGAGTTGCAGCAAGGGTGTGAAAGACCCTTTCGAAGTTCCAGAGGTTAGGTGTCATTAGTCTCCAGACGCCTCATCGGAAATAGGCCTCATCTCGCCTGGAAGGGAGAACTTCCTGGATTTTCTCGAGTTGCGGCAGGTGTTCTCGAGTTACGACGGGGACCTCAGGGACCCGCCCTGGTGGCCTCAGGAGAGGCCAGTCCCCATGCGAGTTGCTAGGGGGCCTCTCGGGATTCCTCTCCCGTCGATACCGGGGCCAAAAACCTTGTGTGCAGTCAGGGCCGGAACCGAGGATTCCTCTCAGGGGCAGACATGGATCTTTGGGTACTTCTGGAGTCTCCCCAGGGGAGTCAGGCCTCGTCTCGAGTGGGGGCATGCACGTGCGCTTTCCTTCCAGGCTGTAGCAGCAATGTCACGCTTCCCGTGGTGTGGATCAAAGGATCTGTGGTTTTCCCTCGAGGCTTTCCCACAGGGCTGTCCCACGTGCCACCGTGGTGTGAGTCGATCCTCGGCGTGAAAGATGAGCCAGTGCAGGGCAAAGAGGTTACTCTGGAATGGACTGAGACATCTGGGGGACTCTTGGAATGGTGGTACGACCATGGAGTTCCTCTCGCCTTTCCTGTTGAGAGTGCCTCCTCTTGAGATGCGACGGGAACGCCGGGAATTCTTTCCCGTTGAAACCAGGGAAAGGATCCCTCATCTCGAGCTGCGAGGGGGAAACGGGGCTCCTCTGGATGTGGGCGGGACCATCGTGCTTCCTCTCGAGTGGAGACGGGTATGGCGGTGAACTGCTTGAGTTGCAGCAAGGGTGTGAAAGACCCTTTCGAAGTTCTAGAGGTTTGGTGTCATTAGTCTCCAGAGGCCTCATCGGAAATAGGCCTCATCTCGCCTGGAAGGGAGAACTTCCTGGATTTTCTCGAGTTGCGGCAGGTGTTCTCGAGTTACGACGGGGACCTCAGGGACCGGCCCTGGTGGCCTCAGGAGAGGCCAGTCCCCATGCGAGTTGCTAGGGGGCCTCTCGGGATTCCTCTCCCGTCGATACCGGGGCCAAAAAGCTTGTGTGGAGTCAGGGCCGGAACCGAGGATTCCTCTCAGGGGCTGACATGGATCTTTGGGTAATTCTGGAGTCTCCCCAGGGGAGTCAGGCCTGGTCTCGAGTGGGGGCATGCACGTGCGCTTTCCTTCCAGGCTGTAGCAGCAATGTCACGCTTCCCGTCGCGTGGATCAAAGGATCTGTGGTTTTCCCTCGAGGCTTTCCCTCGAGGCTTTCCCACAGGGCTGTCCCACGTGCCACCGTGTTGTGAGTCGATCCTCGGCGTGAAAGATGAGCCAGTGCAGGGCAAAGAGGTTCCTCTGGAATGGACTGAGACATCTGGGGGACTCTTGGAATGGTGGTACGACCATGGAGTTCCTCTCGCCTTTCCTGTTGAGAGTGCCTCCTCTTGAGATGCGACGGGAACGCCGGGAATTCTTTCCCGTTGAAAGCAGGGAAAGGATCCCTCATCTCGAGCTCCGAGGGGGAAACGGGGCTCCTTTGGATGTGCTCGGGATCATCGTTCTTCCTCTCGAGTGGAGACGGGTATGGTGGTGAACTTCTTGAGTTGCAGCAAGGGTGTGAAAGACCCTTTCGAAGTTCCAGAGGTTAGGTGTCATTAGTCTCCAGACGCCTCATCGGAAATAGGCCTCATCTCGCCTGGAAGGGAGAACTTCCTGGATTTTCTCGAGTTGCGGCAGGTGTTCTCGAGTTACGACGGGGACCTCAGGGACCGGCCCTGGTGGCCTCAGGAGAGGCCAGTCCCCATGCGAGTTGCTAGGGGGCCTCTCGGGATTCCTCTCCCGTCGATACCGGGGCCAAAAACCTTCTGTGGAGTCAGGGCCGGAACCGAGGATTCCTCTCAGGGGCTGATATGGATCTTTGGATACTTCTGGAGTCTCCCCAGGGGAGTCAGGCCTCGTCTCGAGTGGGGGCATGCGCGTGCGCTTTCCTTCCAGGCTTTAGCAGCAATGTCACGCTTCCCGTCGCGTGGATCAAAGGATCTGTGGTTTTCCCTCGAGGCTTTCCCTCGAGGCTTTCCCACAGGGCTGTCCCACGTGCCACCGTGGTGTGAGTCGATCCTCGGCGTGAAAGATGAGCCAGTGCAGGGCAAAGAGGTTCCTCTGGAATGGACTGAGACATCTGGGGGACTCTTGGAATGGTGGTACGACCATGGAGTTCCTCTCGCCTTTCCTGTTGAGAGTGCCTCCTCTTGAGATGCGACGGGAACGCCGGGAATTCTTTCCCGTTGAAAGCAGGGAAAGGATCCCTCATCTCGAGCTACGAGGGGGAAACGGGGCTCCTCTGGATGTGGGCGGGACCATCGTGCTTCCTCTCGAGTGGAGACGGGTATGGCGGTGAACTTCTTGAGTTGCAGCAAGGGTGTGAAAGACCCTTTCGAAGTTCCAGAGGTTAGGTGTCATTAGTCTCCAGACGCCTCTTCGGAAATAGGCCTCATCTCGCCTGGAAGGGAGAACTTCCTGGATTTTCTCGAGTTGCGGCAGGTGTTCTCGAGTTACGACGGGGACCTCAGGGACCCGCCCTGGTAACCTCAGGAGAGGCCAGTCCCCATGCGAGTTGCTAGGGGGCCTCTCGGGATTCCTCTCCCGTCGATACCGGGGCCAAAAATCTTGTGTGGAGTCAGGGCCGGAACCGAGGATTCCTCTCAGGGGCTGACATGGATCTTTGGGTACTTCTGGAGTCTCCCCAGGGGAGTCAGGCCTCGTCTCGAGTGGGGGCATGCACGTGCGCTTTCCTTCCAGGCTGTAGCAGCAATGTCACGCTTCCCGTCGCGTGGATCAAAGGATCTGTGGTTTTCCCTCGAGGCTTTCCCTCGAGGCTTTCCCACAGGGCTGTCCCAAGTGCCACCGTGTTGTGAGTCGATCCTCGGCGTGAAAGATGAGCCAGTGCAGGGCAAAGAGGTTCCTCTGGAATGGACTGAGACATCTGGGGGACTCTTGGAATGGTGGTACGACCATGGAGTTCCTCTCGCCTTTCCTGTTGAGAGTGCCTCCTCTTGAGATGCGACGGGAACGCCGGGAATTCTTTCCCGTTGAAACCAGGGAAAGGATCCCTCATCTCGAGCTACGAGGGGGAAACGGGGCTCCTCTGGATGTGGGCGGGACCATCGTGCTTCCTCTCGAGTGGAGGCGGGTATGGCGGTGAACTTCTTGAGTTGCAGCAAGGGTGTGAAAGACCCTTTCGAAGTTCCAGAGGTTTGGTGTCATTAGTCTCCAGAGGCCTCATCGGAAATAGGCCTCATCTCGCCTGGAAGGGAGAACTTCCTGGATTTTCTCGAGTTGCGGCAGGTGTTCTCAAATTACGACGGGGACCTCAGGGACCCGACCTGGTGGCCTCCGGAGAGGCCAGTCCCCATGCGAGTTGCTAGGGGGCCTCTTGGGATTCCTCTCCCGTCGATACTGGGGCCAAAAACCTTGTGTGGAGTCAGGGCCGGAACCGAGGATTCCTCTCAGGGGCTGACATGGATCTTTGGGTACTTCTGGAGTCTCCCCAGTGGAGTCAGGCCTCGTCTCGAGTGGGGGCATGCACGTGCGCTTTCCTTTCAGGCTGTAGCAGCAATGTCACGCTTCCCGTCACGTGGATCAAAGGATCTGTGGTTTTCCCTCGAGGCTTTCCCTCGAGGCTTTCCCACAGGGCTGTCCCACGTGCCACCGTGGTGTGAGTCGATCCTCGGCGTGAAAGATGAGCCAGTGCAGGGCAAAGAGGTTCCTCTGGAATGGACTGAGACATCTGGGGGACTCTTGGAATGGTGGTACGACCATGGAGTTCCTCTCGCCTTTCCTGTTGAGAGTGCCTCCTCTTGAGATGCGACGGGAACGCCGGGAATTCTTTCCCGTTGAAAGCAGGGAAAGGATCCCTCATCGAGAGCTCCGAGGGGGAAACGGGGCTCCTTTGGATGTGCTCGGGACCATCGTTCTTCCTCTCGAGTGGAGACGGGTATGGTGGTGAACTTCTTGAGTTGCAGCAAGGGTGTGAAAGACCCTTTCGAAGTTCCAGAGGTTAGGTGTCATTAGTCTCCAGACGCCTCATCGGAAATAGGCCTCATCTCGCCTGGAAGGGAGAACTTCCTGGATTTTCTCGAGTTGCGGCAGGTGTTCTCGAGTTACGACGGGGACCTCAGGGACCGGCCCTGGTGGCCTCAGGAGAGGCCAGTCCCCATGCGAGTTGCTAGGGGGCCTCTCGGGATTCCTCTCCCGTCGATACCGGGGCCAAAAACCTTCTGTGGAGTCAGGGCCGGAACCGAGGATTCCTCTCAGGGGCTGATATGGATCTTTGGATACTTCTGGAGTATCGCCTGGGAGACAGGCCTCGTTTCGTGAGGGGGCATGCACGTGCACTTTCCTTCCAGGCTTTAGCAGCAATGTCACGCTTCCCGTGGCGTGGATCAAAGGATCTGTGGTTTTCCCTCGAGGCTTTACCTCGAGGCTTTCCCACAGGGCTGTCCCACGTGCCACCGTGGTGTGAGTCGATCCTCGGCGTGAAAGATGAGCCAGTGCAGGGCAAAGAGGTTCCTCTGGAATGGACTGAGACATCTGGGGGACTCTTGGAATGGTGGTACGACCATGGAGTTCCTCTCGCCTTTCCTGTTGAGACTGCCTCCTCTTGAGATGCGACGGGAACGGCGGGAATTCTTTCCCGTTTAAAGCAGGGAAAGGATCCCTCATCTCGAGCTACGAGGGGGAAACGGGGCTCCTCTGGATGTGGGCGGGACCATCGTGCTTCCTCTCGAGTGGAGACGGGTATGGCGGTGAACTTCTTGAGTCGCAGCAAGGGTGTGAAAGACCCTTTCGAAGTTCCAGAGGTTAGGTGTCATTAGTCTCCAGACGCCTCATCGGAAATAGGCCTCATCTCGCCTGGAAGGGAGAACTTCCTGGATTTTCTCGAGTTGCGGCAGGTGTTCTCGAGTTACGACAGGGACCTCAGGGACCCGCCCTGGTGGCCTCAGGAGAGGCCAGTCCCCATGCGAGTTGCTAGGGGGCCTCTCGGGATTCCTATCCCGTCGATACCGGGGCCAAAAACCTTGTGTGGAGTCAGGTCCGGAACCGAGGATGCCTCTCAGGGGCTGACATGGATCTTTGGGTACTTCTGGAGTCTCCCCAGGGGAGTCAGGCCTCGTCTCGAGTGGGGGCATGCACGTGCGCTTTCCTTCCAGGCTGTAGCAGCAATGTCACGCTTCCCGTCGCGTGGATCAAAGGATCTGTGGTTTTCCCTCGAGGCTTTCCCTCGAGGCTTTCCCACAGGGCTGTCCCACGTGCCACCGTGGTGTGAGTCGATCCTCGGCGTGAAAGATGAGCCTGTGCAGGGCAAAGAGGTTCCTCTGGAATGGACTGAGACATCTGGGGGACTCTTGGAATGGTGGTACGACCATGGAGTTCCTCTCGCCTTTCCTGTTGAGAGTGCCTCCTCTTGAGATGCGACGGGAACGCCGGGAATTTTTTGCCGTTGAAAGCAGGGAAAGGATCCCTCATCTCGAGCTACGAGGGGGAAACGGGGCTCCTCTGGATGTGGGCGGGACCATCGTGCTTTCTCTCGAGTGGAGACGGGTATGGCGGTGAACTTCTTGAGTTGCAACAAGGGTGTGAAAGACCCTTTCGAAGTTCCAGAGGTTAGGTGTCATTAGTCTCCAGACGCCTCATCGGAAATAGGCCTCATCTCGCCTGGAAGGGAGAACTTCCTTGATTTTCTCGAGTTGAAGCAGGTGTTCTCGAGTTACGACGGGGACCTCAGGGACCCGCCTTGTTGGCCTCAGGAGAGGCCAGTCCCTATGCGTGTTGCTAGGGGGCCCCTCGGGATTCCTCTCCCGTCGATACCGGGGCCAAACACCTTGTGTGGAGTCAGGGCCGGAACCGAGGATTCCTCTCAGGGACTGATATGGATCTTTGGGTACTTCTGGAGTCTCGCCAGGGGAGACAGGCCTCGTCTCGTGTGGGGGCATGCACGTGCACTTTCCTTCCAGGCTGTAGCAGCAATGTCACGCTTCCCGTAGCGTGGATCAAAGGATCTGCGGTTTTCCCTCGAGGCTTTCCCTCGAGGCTTTCCCACAGGGCTGTCCCACGTGACAACGTGGTGTGAGTCGATTCTCGGCGTGAAAAATGAGCCAGTGCAGGGCAAAGAGGTTCCTCTTGAATGGACTGAGACATCTGGGGGACTCTTGGAATGGTGGTACGACCATGGAGTTCCTCTCGCCTTTCCTGTTGAGAGTGCCTCCTCTTGAGATGCGACGGGAACGCCGGGAATTCTTTCCCGTTGAAAGCAGGGAAAGGATCCCTCATCTCGAGCTACGAGGGGGAAACGGGGCTCCTCTGGATGTGGGCGGGACCATCGTGCTTCCTTTCGAGTGGAGACGGGTATGGCGGTGAACTTCTTGAGTTGCAGCAAGGGTGTGAAAGACCCTTTCGAAGTTCCAGAGGTTAGGTGTCATTAGTCTCCAGACGCCTCATCGGAAATAGGCCTCATCTCGCCTGGAAGGGAGAACTTCCTGGATTTTCTCGAGTTGCGGCAGGTGTTCTCGAGTTACGACGGGGACCTCAGGGACCCGCCCTGGTGGCCTCAGGAGAGGCCAGTCCCCATGCGAGTTGCTAAGGGGCCTCTCGGGATTCCTCTCCCGTCGATACCGGGGCCAAAAACCTTGTGTGCAGTCAGGGCCGGAACCGAGGATTCCTATCAGGGGCAGACATGGATCTTTGGGTACTTCTGGAGTCTCCCCAGGGGAGTCAGGCCTCGTCTCGAGTGGGGGCATGCACGTGCGCTTTCCTTCCAGGCTGTAGCAGCAATGTCACGCTTCCCATGGCGTGGATCAAAGGATCTGTGGTTTTCCCTCGAGGCTTTCCCACAGGGCTGTCCCACGTGCCACCGTGGTGTGAGTCGATCCTCGGCATGAAAGATGAGCCAGTGCAGGGCAAAGAGGTTCCTCTGGAATGGACTGAGACATCTGGGGGACTCTTGGAATGGTGGTACGACCATGGAGTTCCTCTCGCCTTTCCTGTTGAGAGTGCCTCCTCTTGAGATGCGACGGGAACGCCGGGAATTCTTTCCCGTTGAATCCAGGGAAAGGATCCCTCATCTCGAGGTACGAGGGGGAAACGGGGCTCCTCTGGATGTGGGCGGGACCATCGTGCTTCCTCTCGAGTAGAGACGGGTATGGCGGTGAACTTCTTGAGTTGCAGCAAGGGTGTGAAAGACCCTTTCGAAGTTCCAGAGGTTAGGTGTCATTAGTCTCCAGAGGCCTCATCGGAAATAGGCCTCATCTCGCCTGGAAGGGAGAACTTCCTGGATTTTCTCGAGTTTTGGCAGGTGTTCTCGAGTTACGTCGGGGACCTCAGGGACCCGCCCTGGTGGCCTCAGGAGAGGCCAGTCCCCATGCGAGTTGCTAGGGGGCCTCTCGGGATTCCTCTCCCGTCGATACTGGGGCCAAAAACCTTGTGTGGAGTCAGGGCCGGTACCGAGGATTCCTCTCAGGGGCTGACATGGATCTTTGGGTACTTCTGGAGTCTCCCCAGTGGAGTCAGGCCTCGTCTCGAGTGGGGGCATGCACGTGCGCTTTCCTTCCAGGCTGTAGCAGCAATGTCACGCTTCCCGTCGCGTGGATCAAAGGATCTGTGGTTTTCCCTCGAGGCTTTCCCTCGAGGCTTTCCCACAGGGCTGTCCCACGTGCCACCGTGGTGTGAGTCGATCCTCGGCGTGAAAGATGAGCCAGTGCAGGGCAAAGAGGTTCCTCTGGAATGGACTGAGACATCTGGGGGACTCTTGGAATGGTGGTACGACCATGGAGTTCCTCTCGCCTTTCCTGTTGAGAGTGCCTCCTCTTGAGATGCGACGGGAACGCCGGGAATTCTTTCCCGTTGAAAGCAGGGAAAGGATCCCTCATCTCGAGCTACGAGGGGAAAACGGGCTCCTCTGGATGTGGGCGGGACCATCGTGCTTCCTCGCGCGTGGAGACGGGTATGGTGGTGAACTTCTTGAGTTGCAGCAAGGGTGTGAAAGACCCTTTCGAAGTTCCAGAGGTTAGGTGTCATTAGTCTCCAGACGCCTCATCGGAAATAGGCCTCATCTCGCCTGGAAGTAGAACTTCCTGGATTTTCTCGAGTTGCGGCAGGTGTTCTCGAGTTACGACGGGGAACTCAGGGACCGGCCCTGGTGGCCTCAGGAAAGGACAGTCCCTAGGCGAGTTGCTAGGGGGCCTCTCGGGATTCCTCTCCCGTTGATACCGGGGCCAAAAACCTTGTGTGGAGTCAGGGCCGGAACCGAGGATTCCTCTCAGGGGCTGACATGGATCTTTGGGTACTTCTGGAGTCTCCCCAGGGGAGTCAGGCCTCGGCTCGAGTGGGAGCATGCACGTGCGCTTTCCTTCCAGGCTGTAGCAGCAATGTCACGCTTCCCGTCGCGTGGATCAAAGAATCTGTGGTTTTCCCTCGAGGCTTTCCCTCGAGGCTTTCCCACAGGGCTGTCCCACGTGCCACCGTGGTGTGAGTCGATCCTCGGCGTGAAAGATGAGCCAGTGCAGGGCAAAGAGGTTCCTCTGGAATGGACTGAGACATCTGGGGGACTCTTGGAATGGTGGTACGACCATGGAGTTCCTCTCGCCTTTCCTGTTGAGAGTGCCTCCACTTGAGATGCGACGGGAACGCAGGGAATTCTTTCCCGTTGAAAGCAGGGAAAGGATCCCTCATCTCGAGCTACGAGGGGGAAACGGGGCTCCTTTGGATGTGGTCGGGACCATCGTGCTTCCTCTCGCGTGGAGACTGGTATGGTGGTGAACTTCTTGAGTTGCAGCAAGGGTGTGAAAGACCCTTTCGAAGTTCCAGAGGTTAGGTGTCATTAGTCTCCAGACGCCTCATCGGAAATAAGCCTCATCTCGCCTGGAAGGGAGAACTTCCTGGATTTTCTCGAGTTGTGGCAGGTGTTCTCGAGTAACGACGGGGACCTCAGGGACCGGCCCTGGTGGCCTCAGGAGAGGCCAGTCCCCATGCGAGTTGCTAGGGGGCCTCTCGGGATTCCTCTCCCATCGATACCGGGGCCAAAATGCTTGTGTGGAGTCAGGGCCGGAACCGAGGATTCCTCTCAGGGGCTGACATGGATCTTTGGGTACTTCTGGAGTCTCCCCAGGGGAGTCAGGCCTCGTCTCGAGTGGGGGCATGCACGTGCGCTTTCCTTCCAGGCTGTAGCAGCAATGTCACGCTTCCCGTCGCGTGGATCAAAGGATCTGTGGTTTTCCCTCGAGGCTTTCCCTCGAGGCTTTCCCACAGGGCTGTCCCACGTGCCACCGTGGTGTGAGTCGATCCTCGGCGTGAAAGATGAGCCAGTGCAGGGCAAAGAGGTTCCTCTGGAATGGACTGAGACATCTGGGGGACTCTTGGAATGGTGGTACGACCATGGAGTTCCTCTCGCCTTTCCTGTTGAGAGTGCCTCCTCTTGAGATGCGACGGGAACGCCGGGAATTCTTTCCCGTTGAAAGCAGGGAAAGGATCCCTCATCTCGAGCTACGAGGGGGAAACGGGGCTCCTCTGGATGTGGGCGGGACCATCGTGCTTCCTCTCGAGTGGAGACGGGTATGGCGGTGAACTTCTTGAGTTGCAGCAAGGGTGTGAAAGACCCTTTCGAAGTTCCAGAGGTTTGGTGTCAATAGTCTCCAGAGGCCTCATCGGAAATAGGCCTCATCTCGCCTGGAAGGGAGAACTTCCTGGATTTTCTCAAGTTGCGGCAGGTGTTCTCGAGTTACGACGGGGACCTCAGGGACCCGCCCTGGTGGCCTCAGGAGAGGCCAGTCCCCATGGGAGTTGCTAGGGGGTCTCTCGGGATACCTCTCCCGTCGATACCGGGGCCAAAAAGCTTGTGTGGAGTCAGGGCCGGAACCGAGGATTCTTCTCAGGGGCTGACATGGATCTTTGGGTACTTCTGGAGTCTCCCCAGGGGAGTCAGGCCTCGTCTCGAGTGGGGGCATGCATGTGCGCTTTCCTTCCAGGCTGTAGCAGCAATGTCACGCTTCCCGTCGCGTGGATCAAAGGATCTGTGGTTTTCCCTCGAGGCTTTCCCTCGAGGCTTTCCCACAGGGCTGTCCCACGTGCCACCGTGTTGTGAGTCGATCCTCGGAGTGAAAGATGAGCCAGTGCAGGGCAAAGAGGTTCCTCTGAAATGGACTGAGACATCTGGGGGACTCTTGGAATGGTGGTACGACCATGGAGTTACTCTCGCCTTTCCTGTTGAGAGTGCCTCCTCTTGAGATGCGACGGGAACGCCGGGAATACTTTCCCGTTGAAAGCAGGGAAAGGATCCCTCATCTCGAGCTACGAGGGGGAAACGGGGCTCCTCGGGATGTGGGCGGGACCATCGTGCTTCCTCTCGAGTGGAGACGGGTATGGCGGTGAACTTCTTGAGTTGCACCAAGGGTGTGAAAGACCCTTTCGAAGTTCCAGAGGTTTGGTGTCATTAGTCTCCAGAGGCCTCATCGGAAATAGGCCTCATCTCGCCTGGAAGGGAGAACTTCCTGGATTTTCTCGAGTTGCGGCAGGTGTTCTCGAGTTACGACGGGGACCTCAGGGACCCGCCCTGGTGGCCTCAGGAGAGGCCAGTCCCCATGCGAGTTGCTAGGGGGCCTCTCGGGATTCCTCTCCCGTCGATACCGGGGCCAAAAACCTTGTGTAGAGTCAGGGCCGGAACCGAGGATTCCTCTCAGGGGCTGACATGGATCTTTGGGTACTTCTGGAGTCTCCCCAGTGGAGTCAGACCTCGTCTCGAGTGGGGGCATGCACGTGCGCTTTCCTTCCAGGCTGTAGTAGCAATGTCACGCTTCCCGTCGCGTGGATCAAAGGATCTGTGGTTTTCCCTCGAGGCTTTCCCTCGAGGCTTTCCCACAGGGCTGTCCCACGTGCCACCGTGGTGTGAGTCGATCCTCGGCGTGAAAGATGAGCCAGTGCAGGGCAAAGAGGTTCCTCTGGAATGGACTGAGACATCTGGGGGACTCTTGGAATGGTGGTACGACCATGGAGATCCTCTCGCCTTTCCTGTTGAGAGTGCCTCCTCTTGAGATGCGACGGGAACGCCGGGAATTCTTTCCCGTTGAAAGCAGGGAAAGGTTCCCTCATCTCGAGCACCGAGGGGAAAACGGGGCTCCTCTGGATGTGGGCGGGACCATCGTGCTTCCTCTCGAGTGGAGACGGGTATGGCGGAGAACTTCTTGAGTTGCAGCAAGGGTGTGAAAGACCCTTTCGAAGTTCCAGAGGTTAGGTGTCATTAGTCTCCAGAGGCCTCATCGGAAATAGACCTCATCTCGCCTGGAAGGGAGAACTTCCTGGATTTTCTCGAGTTGTGGCAGGTGTTCTCGAGTAACGACGGGGACCTCAGGGACCCGCCCTGGTGGCCTCAGGAGAAGCCAGTCCCTATGCGAGTTGCTAGGGGGCCTCTCGGGATTCCTCTCCCGTCGATACCGGGGCCAAAAACCTTGTGTGGAGTCAGGGCCGGAACCGAGGATTCCTCTCAGGGGCTGACATGGATCTTTGGGTACTTCTGGAGTCTCCCCAGGGGAGTCAGGCCTCGTCTCGAGTGGGGGCATGCACGTGCACTTTCCTTCCAGGCTGTAGCAGCAATGTCACGCTTCCCGTCGCGTGGATCAAATGATGTGTGGTTTTCCCTCGAGGCTTTCCCACAGGGCTGTCCCACGTGCCACCGTGGTGTGAGTCGATCCTCGGCGTGAAAGATGAGCCAGTGCAGGGCAAAGAGCTTCCTCTGGAATGGACTGAGACATCTGGGGGACTCTTGGAATGGTGGTACGACCATGGAGTTCCTCTCGCCTTTCCTGTTGAGAGTGCCTCCTCTTGAGATGCGACGGGAACGCAGGGAATTCTTTCCCGTTGAAAGCAGGGAAAGGATCCCTCATCTCGAGCTACGAGGGGGAAACGGGGCTCCTTTGGATGTGGTCGGGACCATCGTGCTTCCTCTCGAGTGGAGACGGGTATGGTGGTGAACTTCTTGAGTTGCAGCAAGGGTGTGAAAGACCCTTTCGAAGTTCCAGAGGTTAGGTGTCATTAGTCTCCAGACGTCTCATCGGAAATAAGCCTCATCTCGCCTGGAAGGGAGAACTTCCTGGATTTTCTCGAGTTGTGGCAGGTGTTCTCGAGTAACGTCGGGGACCTCAGGGACCGGCCCTGGTGGCCTCAGGAGAGGCCAGTCCCCATGCGAGTTGCTAGGGGGCCTCTCGGGATTCCTCTCCCGTCGATACCGGGGCCAAAAACCTTGTGTGGAGTCAGGGCCGGAACCGAGGATTCCTCTCAGGGGCTGACATGGATCTTTGGGTACTTCTGGAGTCTCCCCAGGGGAGTCAGGCCTCGTCTCGAGTGGGGGCATGCATGTGCGCTTTCCTTCCAGGCTGTAGCAGCAATGTCACGCTTCCCGTCGCGTGGATCAAAGGATCTGTGGTTTTCCCTCGAGGCTTTCCCTCGAGGCTTTCCCACAGGGCTGTCCCACGTGCCACCGTGTTGTGAGTCGATCCTCGGCGTGAAAGATGAGCCAGTGCAGGGCAAAGAGGTTCCTCTGGAATGGACTGAGACATCTGGGGGACTCTTGGAATGGTGGTACGACCATGGATATCCTCTCGCCTTTCCTGTTGAGAGTGCCTCCTCTTGAGATGCGACGGGAACGCCGGGAATTCTTTCCCGTTGAAAGCAGGGAAAGGTTCCCTCATCTCGAGCACCGAGGGGAAAACGGGGCTCCTCTGGATGTGGGCGAGACCATCGTGCTTCCTCTCGAGTGGAGACGGGTATGGCGGAGATCTTCTTGAGTTGCAGCAAGGGTGTGAAAGACCCTTTCAAAGTTCCAGAGGTTAGGTGTCATTAGTCTCCAGACGCCTCATCGGAAATAGGCCTCATCTCGCCTGGAAGGGAGAACTTCCTGGATATTCTCGAGTTGCGGCAGGCGTTCTTAAGTTACGACGGGGAACTCAGGGACCCGCCCTGGTGGCCTCAGGAGAGGCCAGTCCCCATGCGAGTTGCTAGGGGGCCTCTCGGGATTCCTCTCCCGTCGATACCGGGGCCAAAAACCTTGAGTGGAGTCAGGGCCGGAACCGAGGATTCCTCTCAGGGGCTGACATGGATCTTTGGGTACTTCTGGAGTCTCCCCAGGGGAGTCAGGCCTCGTCTCGAGCGGGGGCATGCACGTGCGCTTTCCTTCCAGGCTGTAGCAGCAATGTCACGCTTCCCGTCACGTGGATCAAAGGATCTGTGGTTTTCCCTCGAGGCTTTCCCTCGAGGCTTTCCCACAGGGCTGTCCCACGTGCCACCGTGGTGTGAGTCGATCCTCGGCGTGAAAGATGAGCCAGTGCAGGGCAAAGAGCTTCCTCTGGAATGGACTGAGACATCTGGGGGACTCTTGGAATGGTGGTACGACCATGGAGTTCCTCTCGCCTTTCCTGTTGAGAGTGCCTCCTCTTGAGATGCGACGGGAACGCAGGGAATTCTTTCCCGTTGAAAGCAGGGAAAGGATCCCTCATCTCGAGCTACGAGGGGGAAACGGGGCTCCTTTGGATGTGGTCGGGACCATCGTGCTTCCTCTCGAGTGGAGACGGGTATGGTGGTGAACTTCTTGAGTTGCAGCAAGGGTGTGAAAGACCCTTTCGAAGTTCCAGAGGTTAGGTGTCATTAGTCTCCAGACGTCTCATCGGAAATAAGCCTCATCTCGCCTGGAAGGGAGAACTTCCTGGATTTTCTCGAGTTGTGGCAGGTGTTCTCGAGTAACGTCGGGGACCTCAGGGACCGGCCCTGGTGGCCTCAGGAGAGGCCAGTCCCCATGCGAGTTGCTAGGGGGCCTCTCGGGATTCCTCTCCCGTCGATACCGGGGCCAAAAACCTTGTGTGGAGTCAGGGCCGGAACCGAGGATTCCTCTCAGGGGCTGACATGGATCTTTGGGTACTTCTGGAGTCTCCCCAGGGGAGTCAGGCCTCGTCTCGAGTGGGGGCATGCATGTGCGCTTTCCTTCCAGGCTGTAGCAGCAATGTCACGCTTCCCGTCGCGTGGATCAAAGGATCTGTGGTTTTCCCTCGAGGCTTTCCCTCGAGGCTTTCCCACAGGGCTGTCCCACGTGCCACCGTGTTGTGAGTCGATCCTCGGAGTGAAAGATGAGCCAGTGCAGGGCAAAGAGGTTCCTCTGGAATGGACTGAGACATCTGGGGGACTCTTGGAATGGTGGTACGACCATGGAGTTCCTCTCGCCTTTCCTGTTGAGAGTGCCTCCTCTTGAGATGCGACGGGAACGCTGGGAATTCTTTCCCGTTGAAAGCAGGGAAAGGATCCCTCATCTCGAGCTACGAGGGGGAAACGGGGCTCCTCGGGATGTGGGCGGGACCATCGTGCTTCCTCTCGAGAGGAGACGGGTATGGCGGTGAACTTCTTGAGTTGCACCAAGGGTGTGAAAGACCCTTTCGAAGTTCCAGAGGTTTGGTGTCATTAGTCTCCAGAGGCCTCATCGGAAATAGGCCTCATCTCGCCTGGAAGGGAGAACTTCCTGGATTTTCTCGAGTTGCGGCAGGTGTTCTCGAGTTACGACGGGGACCTCAGGGACCCGCCCTGGTGGCCTCAGGAGAGGCCAGTCCCCATGCGAGTTGCTAGGGGGCCTCTCGGGATTCCTCTCCCGTCGATACCGGGGCCAAAAACCTTGTGTGGAGTCAGGGCCGGAACCGAGGATTCCTCTCAGGGGCTGACATGGATCTTTGGGTACTTCTGGAGTCTCCCCAGTGGAGTCAGACCTCGTCTCGAGTGGGGGCATGCACGTGCGCTTTCCTTCCAGGCTGTAGTAGCAATGTCACGCTTCCCGTCGCGTGGATCAAAGGATCTGTGGTTTTCCCTCGAGGCTTTCCCTCGAGGCTTTCCCACAGGGCTGTCCCACGTGCCACCGTGTTGTGAGTCGATCCTCGGCGTGAAAGATGAGCCAGTGCAGGGCAAAGAGGTTCCTCTGGAATGGACTGAAACATCTGGGGGACTCTTGGAATGGTGGTACGACCATGGATATCCTCTCGCCTTTCCTGTTGAGAGTGCCTCCTCTTGAGATGCGACGGGAACGCCGGGAATTCTTTCCCGTTGAAAGCAGGGAAAGGTTCCCTCATCTCGAGCACCGAGGGGAAAACGGGGCTCCTCTGGATGTGGGCGAGACCATCGTGCTTCCTCTCGAGTGGAGACGGGTATGGCGGAGATCTTCTTGAGTTGCAGCAAGGGTGTGAAAGACCCTTTCAAAGTTCCAGAGGTTAGGTGTCATTAGTCTCCAGACGCCTCATCGGAAATAGGCCTCATCTCGCCTGGAAGGGAGAACTTCCTGGATATTCTCGAGTTGCGGCAGGCGTTCTTAAGTTACGACGGGGAACTCAGGGACCCGCCCTGGTGGCCTCAGGAGAGGCCAGTCCCCATGCGAGTTGCTAGGGGGCCTCTCGGGATTCCTCTCCCGTCGATACCGGGGCCAAAAACCTTGAGTGGAGTCAGGGCCGGAACCGAGGATTCCTCTCAGGGGCTGACATGGATCTTTGGGTACTTCTGGAGTCTCCCCAGGGGAGTCAGGCCTCGTCTCGAGCGGGGGCATGCACGTGCGCTTTCCTTCCAGGCTGTAGCAGCAATGTCACGCTTCCCGTCACGTGGATCAAAGGATCTGTGGTTTTCCCTCGAGGCTTTCCCTCGAGGCTTTCCCACAGGGATGTCCCACGTGTCACTGTGGCGTGAGTCGATCCTCGGCGTGAAAGATGAGCCAGTGCAGGGCAAAGAGTTTCCTCTGGAATGGACTGAGACATCTGGGGGACTCTTGGAATGGTGGTACGACCATGGAGTTCCTCTCGCCTTTCCTGTTGAGAGTGCCTCCTCTTGATATGCGACGGGAACGCCGGGAATTCTTTCCCGTTGAAAGCAGGGAAAGGATCCCTCATCTCGAGCTACGAGGGGGAAACGGGGCTCCTCTGGATGTGGGCGGGACCATCGTGCTTCCTCTCTAGTGGAGACGGGTATGGCGGTGAACTTCTTGAGTTGCAGCAAGGGTGTGAAAGACCCTTTCGAAGTTCCAGAGGTTAGGTGTCATTAGTCTCCAGAGGCCTCATCGGAAATAGGCCTCATCTCGCCTGGAAGGGAGAACTTCCTGGATTTTCTCGAGTTGCGGCAGGTGTTCTCGAGTTACGACGGGGACCTCAGGGACCCGCCCTGGTGGCCTCAGGAGAGGCCAGTCCCTAGGCGAGTTGCTAGGGGGCCTCTCGGGATTCCTCTCCCGTTGATACCGGGGCCAAAAACCTTGTGTGGAGTCAGGGCCGGAACCGAGGATTCCTCTCAGGGGCTGACATGGATCTTTGGGTACTTCTGGAGTCTCCCCAGGGGAGTCAGGCCTCGTCTCGAGTGGGGGCATGCACGTGCGCTTTCCTTCCAGGCTGTAGCAGCAATGTCACTCTTCCCGTCGCGTGGATCAAAGGATCTGTGGTTTTCCCTCGAGGCTTTCCCTCGAGGCTTTCCCACAGGGCTGTCCCACGTGCCACCGTGGTGTGAGTCAATCCTGGGCGTGAAAGATGAGCCAGTGCAGGGCAAAGAGGTTCCTCTGGAATGGACTGAGACATCTGGGGGACTCTTGGAATGGTGGTACGACCATGGAGTTCCTCTCGCCTTTCCTGTTGAGAGTGCCTCCTCTTGAGATGCGACGGGAACGCCGGGAATTCTTTCCCGTTTAAAGCAGGGAAAGGATCCCTCATCTCGAGCTACGAGGGGGTAACGGGGCTCCTCTGGATGTGGGCGGGACCATCGTGCTTCCTCTCTAGTGGAGACGGGTATGGTGGTGAACTTCTTGAGTTGCAGCAAGGCTGTGAAAGACCCTTTCGAAGTTCCAGAGGTAAGGTGTCATTAGTCTCCAGACGCCTCATCGGAAATAGGCCTCATCTCGCCTGGAAGGGAGAACTTCCTGGATTTTCTCGAGTTGCGGCAGGTGTTCTCGAGTTACGACGGGGACCTCAGGGACCCGCCCTGGTGGCCTTAGGAGAGGCCAGTCCCTATGCGAGTTGCTAGGGGGCCTCTCGGGATTCCTCTCCCGTCGATACCGGGGCCAAAAACCTTGTGTGGAGTCAGGGCCGGAACCGAGGATTCCTCTCAGGGGCTGACATGGATCTTTGGGTACTTCTGGAGTCTCCCCAGGGGAGTCAGGCCTCGTCTCGAGTGGGGGCATGCACGTGCACTTTCCTTCCAGGCTGTAGCAGCAATGTCACGCTTCCCGTCGCGTGGATCAAATGATGTGTGGTTTTCCCTCGAGGCTTTCACACAGGGCTGTCCCACGTGACACCGTGGTGTGAGTCGATCCTCGGCGTGAAAGATGAGCCAGTGCAGGGCAAAGAGGTTCCTCTGGAATGGACTGAGACATCTGGGGGACTCTTGGAATGGTGGTACGACCATGGAGTTCCTCTCGCCTTTCCTGTTGAGAGTGCCTCCTCTTGAGATGCGACGGGAAAGCCGGGAATTTTTTCCCGTTGAAAGCAGGGAAAGGATCCCTCATCTCGAGCTACGAGGGGGAAACGGGGCTCCTCTGGATGTGGGCGGGACCATAGTGCTTTCTCTCGAGTGGAGACGGGTATGGCGGTGAACTTCTTGAGTTGCAGCAAGGGTGTGAAAGACCCTTTCGAAGTTCCAGAGGTTAGGTGTCATTAGTCTCCAGATGCCTCATCGGAAATAGGCCTCATCTCGCCTGGAAGGGAGAACTTCCTTGATTTTCTCGAGTTGCGGCAGGTGTTCTCGAGGTACGACGGGGACCTCAGGGACCCGCCCTGTTGGCCTCAGGAGAGGCCAGTCCCTATGCGTGTTGCTAGGGGGCCCCTCGGGATTCCTCTCCCGTCGATACCGGGGCCAAAAACTTTGTGTGGAGTCAGGGCCGGAACCGAGGATTCCTCTCAGGGACTGATATGGATCTTTGGGTACTTCTGGAGTCTCGCCAGGGGAGACAGGCCTCGTCTCGTGTGGGGGCATGCACGTGCACTTTCCTTCCAGGCTGTAGCAGCAATGTCACGCTTCCCGTCGCGTGGATAAAAGGATCTGCGGTTTTCCCTCGAGGCTTTCCCTCGAGGCTTTCCCACAGGGCTGTCCGACGTGACACCGTGGTGTGAGTCGATTATCGGCGTGAAAAATGAGCCAGTGCAGGGCAAAGAGGTTCCTCTGGAATGGACTGAGACATCTGGGGTACTCTTGGAATGGTGGTACGACCATGGAGTTCCTCTCGCCTTTCCTGTTGAGAGTGCCTCCTCTTGAGATGCGACGGGAACGCCGGGAATTCTTTCCCGTTGAAAGCAGGGAAAGGATCCCTCATCTCGAGCTACGAGGGGGAAACGGGGCTCCTCTGGATGTGGGCGGGACCATCGTGCTTCCTCTTGAGTGGACACGGGTATGGCGGTGAACTTCTTGAGTTGCAGCAAGGTTGTGAAAGACCCTTTCGAAGTTCCAGAGGTTAGGTGTCATTAGTCTAGAAACGCCTCATCGGAAATAGGCCTCATCTCGCCTGGAAGGGAGAACTTCCTGGATTTTCTCGATTTGCGGCAGGTGTTCTCGAGTTACGACGGGGACCTCAGGGACCCGCCCTGGTGGCCTCAGGAGAGGCCAGTCCCCATGCGAGTTGTTAGGGGGCCTCTCGGGATTCCTCTCCCGTCGATACCGGGGCCAAAAACCTTGTGTGGAGTCAGGGCCGGAACCGAGGATTCCTCTCAGGTGCTGACATGGATCTTTGGGTATTTCTGGAGTCTCCCCAGGGGAGTCAGGCCTCGTCTCGAGTGGGGGCATGCGCGTGCGCTTTCCTTCCAGGCTTTAGCAGCAATGTCACGCTTCCCGTCGCTTGGATCAAAGGATCTGTGGTTTTCCCTCGAGGCTTTCCCTCGAGGCTTTCCCACAGGGCTGTCCCACGTGCCACCGTGGTGTGAGTCGATCCTCGGCGTGAAAGATGAGCCAGTGCAGGGCAAAGAGGTTCCTCTGGAATGGACTGAGACATCTGGGGGACTCTTGGAATGGTGGTACGACCATGGAGTTCCTCTCGCCTTTCCTGTTGAGAGTGCCTCCTCTTGAGATGCGACGGGAACGCCGGGAATTCTTTCCCGTTGAAAGCAGGGAAAGGATCCCTCATCTCGAGCTACGAGGGGGAAACTGGGCTCCTCTGGATGTGGGCGGGACCATCGTGCTTCCTCTCGAGTGGAGACGGGTATGGCGGTGAACTTCTTGAGTTGCAGCAAGGGTGTGAAAGACCCTTTCGAAGTTCCAGAGGTTAGGTGTCATTAGTCTCCAGACGCCTCATCGGAAATAGGCCTCATCTCGCCTGGAAGGGAGAACTTCCAGGATTTTCTCGAGGTGCAGCAGGTGTTCTCGAGTTTCGACGGGGACGTCAGGGACCCGCCCTGGTGGCCTCCGGAGAGGCCAGTCCCCATGCGAGTTGCTAGGGGGCCTCTCGGGATTCCTCTCCCGTCGATACCGGGGCCAAAAAGCTTGTGTGGAGTCAGGGCCGGAACCGAGGATTCCTCTCAGGGGCTGACATGGATCTTTGGGTACTTCTGGAGTCTCCCCAGTGGAGTCAGGCCTCGTCTCGAGTGGGGGCATGCACGTGCGCTTTCCTTTCAGGCTGTAGCAGCAATGTCACGCTTCCCGTCACGTGGATCAAAGGATCTGTGGTTTTCCCTCGAGGCTTTCCCTCGAGGCTTTCCCTCGAGGCTTTCCCACAGGGCTGTCCCACGTGCCACCGTGGTGTGAGTCGATCCTCGGCGTGAAAGATGAGCCAGTGCAGGGCAAAGAGGTTCCTCTGGAATGGAATGAGACATCTGGGGGACTCTTGGAATGGTGGTACGACCATGGAGTTCCTCTCGCCTTTCCTGTTGAGAGTGCCTCCTCTTGAGATGCGACGGGAACGCCGGGAATTCTTTCCCGTTGAAACCAGGGAAAGGATCCCTCATCTCGAGCTACGAGGGGGAAACGGGGCTCCTCTGGATGTGGGCGGGACCATCGTGCTTCCTCTCTAGTGGAGACGGGTATGGCGGTGAACTTCTTGAGTTGCAGCAAGGGTGTGAAAGACCCTTTCGAAGTTCCAGAGGTTAGGTGTCATTAGTCTCCAGAGGCCTCATCGGAAATAGGCCTCATCTCGCCTGGAAGGGAGAACTTCCTGGATATTCTCGAGTTGCGGCCGGTGTTCTCGAGTTACGACGGGGACCTCAGGGACCCGCCCTGGTGGCCTCAGGAAAGGCCAGTCCCTAGGCGAGTTGCTAGGGGGCCTCTCGGGATTCCTCTCCCGTTGATACCGGGGCCAAAAACCTTGTGTGGAGTCAAGGCCGGAACCGAGGATTCCTCTAAGGGGCTGACATGGATCTTTGGGTACTTCTGGAGTCTCCCCAGGGGAGTCAGGCTTCGTCTCGAGTGGGGGCATGCACGTGCGCTTTCCTTCCAGGCTGTAGCAGCAATGTCACGCTTCCCGTCGGGTGGATCAAAGGATCTGTGGTTTTCCCTCGAGGCTTTCCCTCGAGGCTTTCCCACAGGGCTGTCCCACGTGCCACCGTGGTGTGAGTCGATCCTCGGCGTGAAAGATGAGCCAGTGCAGGGCAAAGAGGTTCCTCTGGAATGGACTGAGACATCTGGGGGACTCTTGGAATGGTGGTACGACCATGGAGTTCCTCTCGCCTTTCCTGTTGAGGGTGCCTCCTCTTGAGATGCGACGGGAACGCCGGGAATTCTTTCCCGTTGAAAGCAGGGAAAGGATCCCTCATCTCGAGCTACGAGGGGGAAACGGGGCTCCTCTGGATGTGGGCGGGACCATCGTGCTTCCTCTCTAGTGGAGACGGGTATGGTGGTGAACTTCTTGAGTTGCAGCAAGGCTGTGAAAGACCCTTTCGAAGTTCCAGAGGTTAGGTGTCATTAGTCTCCAGACGCCTCATCGGAAATAGGCCTCATCTCGCCTGGAAGGGAGAACTTCCTGGATTTTCTCGAGTTGCGGCAGGTGTTCTCGAGTTACGACGGGGACCTCAGGGACCCGCCCTGGTGGCCTCAGGAGAGGCCAGTCCCTATGCGAGTTGCTAGGGGGCCTCTCGGGATTCCTCTCCCGTCGATACCGGGGCCAAAAACCTTGTGTGGAGTCAGGGCCGGAACCGAGGATTCCTCTCAGGGGCTGACATGGATCTTTGGGTACTTCTGGAGTCTCCCCAGGGGAGTCAGGCCTCGTCTCGAGTGGGGGCATGCACGTGCACATTCCTTCCAGGCTGTAGCAGCAATGTCACGCTTCCTGTCGGGTGGATCAAATGATGTGTGGTTTTCCCTCGAGGCTTTCCACAGGGCTGTCCCACGTGCCACCGTGGTGTGAGTCGATCCTCGACGTGAAAGATGAGCCAGTGCAGGGCAAAGAGGTTCCTCTGGAATGGACTGAGACATCTGGGGGACTCTTGGAATGGTGGTACGACCATGGAGTTCCTCTCGCCTTTCCTGTTGAGAGTGCCTCCTCTTGAGATGCGACGGGAAAGCCGGGAATTTTTTCCCGTTGAAAGCAGGGAAAGGATCCCTCATCTCGAGCTACGAGGGGGAAACGGGGCTCCTCTGGATGTGGGCGGGACCATCGTGCTTTCTCTCGAGTGGAGACGGGTATGGCGGTGAACTTTTTGAGTTGCAGCAAGGGTGTGAAAGACCCTTTTGAAGTTCCAGAGGTTAGGTGTCATTAGTCTCCAGACGCCTCATCGGAAATAGGCCTCATCTCGCCTGGAAGGGAGAACTTCCTTGATTTTCTCGAGTTGCGGCAGGTGTTCTCGAGTTACGACGGGGACCTCAGGGACCCGCCCTGTTGGCCTCAGGAGAGGCCAGTCCCTATGCGTGTTGCTAGGGGGCCCGTCGGGATTCCTCTCCCGTCGATACCGGGGCCAAAAACCTTGTTTTGAGTCAGGGCCGGAACCGAGGATTCCTCTCAGGGACTGATATGGATCTTTGGGTACTTCTGGAGTCTCGCCAGGGGAGACAGGCCTCGTCTCGTGTGGGGGCATGCACGTGCACTTTCCTTCCAGGCTGTAGCAGCAATGTCACGCTTCCCGTCGCGTGGATCAAAGGATCTGCGGTTTTCCCTCGAGGCTTTCCCTCGAGGCTTTCCCACAGGGCTGTCCCACGTGACACCGTGGTGTGAGTCGATTCTCGGCGTGAAAAATGAGCCAGTGCAGGGCAAAGAGGTTCCTCTGGAATGGACTGAGACATCTGGGGGACTCTTGGAATGGTGGTACGACCATGGAGTTCCTCTCGCCTTTCCTGTTGAGAGTGCCTCCTCTTGAGATGCGACGGGAACGCCGGGAATTCTTTCCCGTTGAAAGCAGGGAAAGGATCCCTCATCTCGAGCTACGAGGGGGAAACGGGGCTCCTCTGGATGTGGGCGGGACCATCGTGCTTCCTCTCGAGTGGAGACGGGTATGGCGGTGAACTTCTTGAGTTGCAGCAAGGGTGTGAAAGACCCTTTCGAAGTTCCAGAGGTTAGGTGTCATTAGTCTCCATACGCCTCTTCGGAAATAGGCCTCTTCTCGCCTGGAAGGGAGAACTTCCTGGATTTTCTCGAGTTGCGGCAGGTGTTCTCGAGTTTCGACGGGGACCTCAGGGACCCGCCCTGGTAACCTCAGGAGAGGCCAGTCCCCATGCGAGTTGCTAGGGGGCCTCTCGGGATTCCTCTCCCGTCGATACCGGGGCCAAAAAGCTTGTGTGGAGTCAGGGCCGGAACCGAGGATTCCTCTCAGGGGCTGACATGGATCTTTGGGTACTTCTGGAGTCTCCCCAGGGGAGTCAGGCCTCGTCTCGAGTGGGGGCATGCACGTGCGCTTTCCTTCCAGGCTGTAGCAGCAATGTCACGCTTCCCGTCGCGTGGATCAAAGGATCTGTGGTTTTCCCTCGAGGCTTTCCCTCGAGGCTTTCCCACAGGGCTGTCCCAAGTGCCACCGTGTTGTGAGTCGATCCTCGGCGTGAAAGATGAGCCAGTGCAGGGCAAAGAGGTTCCTCTGGAATGGACTGAGACATCTGGGGGACTCTTGGAATGGTGGTACGACCATGGAGTTCCTATCGCCTTTCCTGTTGAGAGTGCCTCCTCTTGAGATGCGACGGGAACGCCGGGAATTCTTTCCCGTTGAAACCAGGGAAAGGATCCCTCATCTCGAGCTACGAGGGGGAAACGGGGCTCCTCTGGATGTGGGCGGGACCATCGTGCTTCCTCTCGAGTGGAGGCGGGTATGGCGGTGAACTTCTTGAGTTGCAGCAAGGGTGTGAAAGACCCTTTCGAAGTTCCAGAGTTTTGGTGTCATTAGTCTCCAGAGGCCTCATCGGAAATAGGCCTCATCTCGCCTGGAAGGGAGAACTTCCTGGATTTTCTCGAGTTTCGGCAGGTGTTCTCAAATTACGACGGGGACCTCAGGGACCCGCCCTGGTGGCCTCCGGAGAGGCCAGTCCCCATGCGAGTTGCTAGGGGGCCTCTCGGGATTCCTCTCCCGTCGATACTGGGGCCAAAAACCTTGTGTGGAGTCAGGGCCGGAACCGAGGATTCCTCTCAGGGGCTGACATGTATCTTTGGGTACTTCTGGAGTCTCCCCAGTGGAGTCAGGCCTCGTCTCGAGTTGGGGCATGCACGTGCGCTTTCCTTTCAGGCTGTAGCAGCAATGTCACGCTTCCCGTCACGTGGATCAAAGGATCTGTGGTTTTCCCTCGAGGCTTTCCCTCGAGGCTTTCCCACAGGGCAGTCCCACGTGCCACCGTGGTGTGAGTCGATCCTCGGCGTGAAAGATGAGCCAATGCAGGGCAAAGAGGTTCCTCTGGAATGGACTGAGACATCTGGGGGACTCTTGGAATGGTGGTACGACCGTGGAGTTCCTCTCGCCTTTCCTGTTGAGAGTGCCTCCTCTTGAGATGCGACGGGAACGCCGGGAATTCTTTCCCGTTGAAAGCAGGGAAAGGATCCCTCATCTCGAGCTACGAGGGGGAAACGGGGCTCCTCTGGATGTGGGCGGGACCATCGTGCTTCCTCTCTAGTGGAGACGGGTATGGCGGTGAACTTCTTGAGTTGCAGCAAGGGTGTGAAAGACCCTTTCGAAGTTCCAGAGGTTAGGTGTCATTAGTCTCCAGACGCCTCATCGGAAATAGGCCTCATCTCGCCTGGAAGGGAGAACTTCCTGGATTTTCTCGAGTTGCGGCAGGTGTTCTCGAGTTACGACGGGGACCTCAGGGACCCGCCCTGGTGGCCTCAGGAGAGGCCAGTCCCTAGGCGTGTTGCTGGGGGGCCTCTCGGGATTCCTCTTCCGTTGATACCGGTGCGAAAAACCTTGTGTGGAGTCAGGGCCGGAACCGAGGATTCCTCTCAGGGGCTGACATGGATCTTTGGGTACTTCTGGAGTCTCCCCAGGGGAGTCAGGCCTCGTCTCGAGTGGGGGCATGCACGTGCGCTTTCCTTCCAGGCTGTAGCAGCAATGTCACGCTTCCCGTCGCGTGGATCAAAGGATCTGTGGTTTTCCCTCGAGGCTTTCCCTCGAGGCTTTCCCACAGGGCTGTCCCACGTGCCACCGTGGTGTGAGTCGATCCTTGGCGTGAAAGATGAGCCAGTGCAGGGCAAAGAGGTTCCTCTGGAATGGACTGAGACATCTGGGGGACTCTTGGAATGGTGGTACGACCATGGAGTTCCTCTCGCCTTTCCTGTTGAGAGTGCCTCCACTTGAGATGCGACGGGAACGCCGGGAATTTTTTCCCGTTGAAAGCAGGGAAAGGATCCCTCATCTCGAGCTACGAGGGGAAAACGGGGCTCCTCTGGATGTGGGCGGGACCATCGTGCTTTCTCTCGAGTGGAGACGGGTATGGCGGTGAACTTCTTGAGTTGCAACAAGGGTGTGAAAGACCCTTTCGAAGTTCCAGAGGTTAGGTGTCATTAGTCTCCAGACGCCTCATCGGAAATAGGCCTCATCTCGCCTGGAAGGGAGAACTTCCTTGATTTTCTCGAGTTGCAGCAGGTGTTCTCGAGTTACGACGGGGACCTCAGGGACCCGCCCTGTTGGCCTCAGGAGTGGCCAGTCCCTATGCGTGTTGCTAGGGGGCCCCTCGGGATTCCTCTCCCGTCGATACAGGGGCCAAAAACCTTGTGTGGAGTCAGGGCCGGAACCGAGGATTCCTCTCAGGGACTCATATGGATCTTTGGGTACTTCTGGAGTCTCGTCAGGGGAGACAGGCCTCGTCTCGTGTGGGGGCATGCACGTGCACTTTCCTTCCAGGCTGTAGCAGCAATGTCACGCTTCCCGTCGCGTGGATCAAAGGATCTGCGGTTTTCCCTCGAGGCTTTCCCTCGAGGCTTTCCCACAGGGCTGTCCCACGTGACACCGTGGTGTGAGTCGATTCTCGGCGTTAAAAATGAGCCCGTGCAGGGCAAAGAGGTTCCTCTGGAATGGACTGAGACATCTGGGGGACTCTTGGAATTGTGGTACGACCATGGAGTTCCTCTCGCCTTTCCTGTTGAGAGTGCCTCCTCTTGAGATGCGACGGGAACGCCGGGAATTCTTTCCCGTTGAAAGCAGGGAAAGGATCCCTCATCTCGAGCTACGAGGGGGAAACGGGGCTCCTCTGGATGTGGGCGGGACCATCGTGCTTCCTCTCGAGTGGAGACGGGTATGGCGGTGAACTTCTTGAGTTGCAGCAAGGGTGTGAAAGACCCTTTCGAAGTTCCAGAGGTTAGGTGTCATTAGTCTCCAGACGCCTCATCGGAAATAGGCCTCATCTCGCCTGGAAGGGAGAACTTCCTGGATTTTCTCGAGTTGCGGCAGGTGTTCTCGAGTTACGACGGGGACCTCAGGGACCCGCCCTGGTGGCCTCAGGAGAGGCCAGTCCCCATGCGAGTTGCTAGGGGGCCTCTCGGGATTCCTCTCCCGTCGATACCGGGGCCAAAAACCTTGTGTGCAGTCAGGGCCGGAACCGAGGATTCCTCTCAGGGGCAGACATGGATCTTTGGGTACTTCTGGAGTCTCCCCAGGGGAGTCAGGCCTCGTCTCGAGTGGCGGCATGCACGTGCGCTTTCCTTCCAGGCTGTAGCAGCAATGTCACGCTTCCCGTGGCGTGGATCAAAGGATCTGTGGTTTTCCCTCGAGGCTTTCCCACAGGGCTGTCCCACGTGCCACCGTGGTGTGAGTCGATCCTCGGCGTGAAAGATGAGCCAGTGCAGGGCAAAGAGGTTACTCTGGAATGGACTGAGACATCTGGGGGACTCTTGGAATGGTGGTACGACCATGGAGTTCCTCTCGCCTTTCCTGTTGAGAGTGCCTCCTCTTGAGATGCGACGGGAACGCCGGGAATTCTTTCCCGTTGAAACCAGGGAAAGGATCCCTCATCTCGAGCTACGAGGGGGAAACGGGGCTCCTCTGGATGTGGGCGGGACCATCGTGCTTCCTCTCGAGTGGAGACGGGTATGGCGGTGAACTGCTTGAGTTGCAGCAAGGGTGTGAAAGACCCTTTCGAAGTTCCAGAGGTTTGGTGTCATTAGTCTCCAGAGGCCTCATCGGAAATAGGCCTCATCTCGCCTGGAAGGGAGAACTTCCTGGATTTTCTCGAGTTGCGGCAGGTGTTCTCGAGTTACGACGGGGACCTCAGGGACCCGCCCTGCTGGCCTCCGGAGAGGCCAGTCCCCATGCGAGTTGCTAGGGGGCCTCTCGGGATTCCTCTCCCGTCGATACCGGGGCCAAAAACCTTGTGTGCAGTCAGGGCCGGAACCGAGGATTCCTCTCAGGGGCTGACATGGATCTTTGGGTACTTCTGGAGTCTCCCCAGGGGAGTCAGGCCTCGTCTCGAGTGGGGGCATGCGCGTGCGCTTTCCTTCCAGGCTTTAGCAGCAATGTCACGCTTCCCGTCGCGTGGATCAAAGGATCTGTGGTTTTCCCTCGAGGCTTTCCCTCGAGGCTTTCCCACAGGGCTGTCCCACGTGCCACCGTGGTGTGAGTCGATCCTCGGCGTGAAAGATGAGCCAGTGCAGGGCAAAGAGGTTCCTCTGGAATGGACTGAGACATCTGGGGGACTCTTGGAATGGTGGTACGACCATGGAGTTCCTCTCGCCTTTCCTGTTGAGAGTGCCTCCTCTTGAGATACGACGGGAACGCCTGGAATTCTTTCCCGTTGAAAGCAGGGAAAGGATCCCTCATCTCGAGCTACGAGGGGGAAACGGGGCTCCTCTGGATGTGGGCGGGACCATCGTGCTTCCTCTCGAGTGGAGACGGGTATGGCGGTGAACTTGTTGAGTTGCAGCAAGGGTGTGAAAGACCCTTTCGAAGTTCCAGAGGTTAGGTGTCATTAGTCTCCAGACGCCTCTTCGGAAATAGGCCTCATCTCGCCTGGAAGGGAGAACTTCCTGGATTTTCTCGAGTTGCGGCAGGTGTTCTCGAGTTTCGACGGGGACCTCAGGGACCCGCCCTGGTAACCTCAGGAGAGGCCAGTCCCCATGCGAGTTGCTAGGGGGCCTCTCGGGATTCCTATCCCGTCGATACCGGGGCCAAAAAGCTTGTGTGGAGTCAGGGCCGGAACCGAGGATTCCTCTCAGGGGCTGACATGGATCTTTGGGTACTTCTGGAGTCTCCCCAGGGGAGTCAGGCCTCGTCTCGAGTGGGGGCATGCACGTGCGCTTTCCTTCCAGGCTGTAGCAGCAATGTCACGCTTCCCGTCGCGTGGATCAAAGGATCTGTGGTTTTCCCTCGAGGCTTTCCCTCGAGGCTTTCCCACAGGGCTGTCCCAAGTGCCACCGTGTTGTGAGTGGATCCTCGGCGTGAAAGATGAGCCAGTGCAGGGCAAAGAGGTTCCTCTGGAATGGACTGAGACATCTGGGGGACTCTTGGAATGGTGGTACGACCATGGAGTTCCTCTCGCCTTTCCTGTTGAGAGTGCCTCCTCTTGAGATGCGACGGGAACGCCGGGAATTCTTTCCCGTTGAAACCAGGGAAAGGATCCCTCATCTCGAGCTCCGAGGGGGAAACGGGGCTCCTCTGGATGTGGGCGGGACCATCGTGCTTCCTCTCGAGTGGAGGCGGGTATGGCGGTGAACTTCTTGAGTTGCAGCAAGGGTGTGAAAGACCCTTTCGAATTTCCAGAGGTTTGGTGTCATTAGTCTCCAGAGGCCTCATCGGAAATAGGCCTCATCTCGCCTGGAAGGGAGAACTTCCTGGATTTTCTCGAGTTGCGGCAGGTGTTCTCAAATTACGACGGGGACCTCAGGGACCCGCCCTGGTGGCCTCCGGAGAGGCCAGTCCCCATGCGAGTTGCTAGGGGGCCTCTCGGGATTCCTCTCCCGTCGATACTGGGGCCAAAAACCTTATGTGGAGTCAGGGCCGGAACCGAGGATTCCTCTCAGGGGCTGACATGGATCTTTGGGTACTTCTGGAGTCTCCCCAGTGGAGTCAGGCCTCGTCTCGAGTGGGGGCATGCACGTGCGCTTTCCTTTCAGGCTGTAGCAGCAATGTCACGCTTCCCGTCACGTGGATCAAAGGATCTGTGGTTTTCCCTCGAGGCTTTCCCTCGAGGCTTTCCCACAGGGCAGTCCCACGTGCCACCGTGGTGTGAGTCGATCCTCGGCGTGAAAGATGAGCCAATGCAGGGCAAAGAGGTTCCTCTGGAATGGACTGAGACATCTGGGGGACTCTTGGAATGGTGGTACGACCATGGAGTTCCTCTCGCCTTTCCTGTTGAGAGTGCCTCCTCTTGAGATGCGACGGGAACGCCGGGAATTCTTTCCCGTTGAAAGCAGGGAAAGGATCCCTCATCTCGAGCTACGAGGGGGAAACGGGGCTCCTCTGGATGTGGGCGGGACCATCGTGCTTCCTCTCGAGTGGAGACGGGTATGGCGGTGAACTTCTTGAGTTGCAGCAAGGGTGTGAAAGACCCTTTCGAAGTTCCAGAGGTTAGGTGTCATTAGTCTCCAGACGCCTCATCGGAAATAGGCCTCATCTCGCCTGGAAGGGAGAACTTCCTGGATTTTCTCGAGTTGCGGCAGGTGTTCTCGAGTTACGACGGGGACCTCAGGGACCCGCCCTGGTGGCCTCAGGAGAGGCCAGTCCCCATGCGAGTTGCTAGGGGGCCTCTCGGGATTCCTCTCCCGTCGATACCGGGGCCAAAAACCTTGTGTGCAGTCAGGGCCGGAACCGAGGATTCCTCTCAGGGGCAGACATGGATCTTTGGGTACTTCTGGAGTCTCCCCAGGGGAGTCAGGCCTCGTCTCGAGTGGGGGCATGCACGTGCGCTTTCCTTCCAGGCTGTAGCAGCAATGTCACGCTTCCCGTGGTGTGGATCAAAGGATCTGTGGTTTTCCCTCGAGGCTTTCCCACAGGGCTGTCCCACGTGCCACCGTGGTGTGAGTCGATCCTCGGCGTGAAAGATGAGCCAGTGCAGGGCAAAGAGGTTACTCTGGAATGGACTGAGACATCTGGGGGACTCTTGGAATGGTGGTACGACCATGGAGTTCCTCTCGCCTTTCCTGTTGAGAGTGCCTCCTCTTGAGATGCGACGGGAACGCCGGGAATTCTTTCCCGTTGAAACCAGGGAAAGGATCCCTCATCTCGAGCTGCGAGGGGGAAACGGGGCTCCTCTGGATGTGGGCGGGACCATCGTGCTTCCTCTCGAGTGGAGACGGGTATGGCGGTGAACTGCTTGAGTTGCAGCAAGGGTGTGAAAGACCCTTTCGAAGTTCTAGAGGTTTGGTGTCATTAGTCTCCAGAGGCCTCATCGGAAATAGGCCTCATCTCGCCTGGAAGGGAGAACTTCCTGGATTTTCTCGAGTTGCGGCAGGTGTTCTCGAGTTACGACGGGGACCTCAGGGACCGGCCCTGGTGGCCTCAGGAGAGGCCAGTCCCCATGCGAGTTGCTAGGGGGCCTCTCGGGATTCCTCTCCCGTCGATACCGGGGCCAAAAAGCTTGTGTGGAGTCAGGGCCGGAACCGAGGATTCCTCTCAGGGGCTGACATGGATCTTTGGGTAATTCTGGAGTCTCCCCAGGGGAGTCAGGCCTGGTCTCGAGTGGGGGCATGCACGTGCGCTTTCCTTCCAGGCTGTAGCAGCAATGTCACGCTTCCCGTCGCGTGGATCAAAGGATCTGTGGTTTTCCCTCGAGGCTTTCCCTCGAGGCTTTCCCACAGGGCTGTCCCACGTGCCACCGTGTTGTGAGTCGATCCTCGGCGTGAAAGATGAGCCAGTGCAGGGCAAAGAGGTTCCTCTGGAATGGACTGAGACATCTGGGGGACTCTTGGAATGGTGGTACGACCATGGAGTTCCTCTCGCCTTTCCTGTTGAGAGTGCCTCCTCTTGAGATGCGACGGGAACGCCGGGAATTCTTTCCCGTTGAAAGCAGGGAAAGGATCCCTCATCTCGAGCTCCGAGGGGGAAACGGGGCTCCTTTGGATGTGCTCGGGATCATCGTTCTTCCTCTCGAGTGGAGACGGGTATGGTGGTGAACTTCTTGAGTTGCAGCAAGGGTGTGAAAGACCCTTTCGAAGTTCCAGAGGTTAGGTGTCATTAGTCTCCAGACGCCTCATCGGAAATAGGCCTCATCTCGCCTGGAAGGGAGAACTTCCTGGATTTTCTCGAGTTGCGGCAGGTGTTCTCGAGTTACGACGGGGACCTCAGGGACCGGCCCTGGTGGCCTCAGGAGAGGCCAGTCCCCATGCGAGTTGCTAGGGGGCCTCTCGGGATTCCTCTCCCGTCGATACCGGGGCCAAAAACCTTCTGTGGAGTCAGGGCCGGAACCGAGGATTCCTCTCAGGGGCTGATATGGATCTTTGGATACTTCTGGAGTCTCCCCAGGGGAGTCAGGCCTCGTCTCGAGTGGGGGCATGCGCGTGCGCTTTCCTTCCAGGCTTTAGCAGCAATGTCACGCTTCCCGTCGCGTGGATCAAAGGATCTGTGGTTTTCCCTCGAGGCTTTCCCTCGAGGCTTTCCCACAGGGCTGTCCCACGTGCCACCGTGGTGTGAGTCGATCCTCGGCGTGAAAGATGAGCCAGTGCAGGGCAAAGAGGTTCCTCTGGAATGGACTGAGACATCTGGGGGACTCTTGGAATGGTGGTACGACCATGGAGTTCCTCTCGCCTTTCCTGTTGAGAGTGCCTCCTCTTGAGATGCGACGGGAACGCCGGGAATTCTTTCCCGTTGAAAGCAGGGAAAGGATCCCTCATCTCGAGCTACGAGGGGGAAACGGGGCTCCTCTGGATGTGGGCGGGACCATCGTGCTTCCTCTCGAGTGGAGACGGGTATGGCGGTGAACTTCTTGAGTTGCAGCAAGGGTGTGAAAGACCCTTTCGAAGTTCCAGAGGTTAGGTGTCATTAGTCTCCAGACGCCTCTTCGGAAATAGGCCTCATCTCGCCTGGAAGGGAGAACTTCCTGGATTTTCTCGAGTTGCGGCAGGTGTTCTCGAGTTACGACGGGGACCTCAGGGACCCGCCCTGGTAACCTCAGGAGAGGCCAGTCCCCATGCGAGTTGCTAGGGGGCCTCTCGGGATTCCTCTCCCGTCGATACCGGGGCCAAAAATCTTGTGTGGAGTCAGGGCCGGAACCGAGGATTCCTCTCAGGGGCTGACATGGATCTTTGGGTACTTCTGGAGTCTCCCCAGGGGAGTCAGGCCTCGTCTCGAGTGGGGGCATGCACGTGCGCTTTCCTTCCAGGCTGTAGCAGCAATGTCACGCTTCCCGTCGCGTGGATCAAAGGATCTGTGGTTTTCCCTCGAGGCTTTCCCTCGAGGCTTTCCCACAGGGCTGTCCCAAGTGCCACCGTGTTGTGAGTCGATCCTCGGCGTGAAAGATGAGCCAGTGCAGGGCAAAGAGGTTCCTCTGGAATGGACTGAGACATCTGGGGGACTCTTGGAATGGTGGTACGACCATGGAGTTCCTCTCGCCTTTCCTGTTGAGAGTGCCTCCTCTTGAGATGCGACGGGAACGCCGGGAATTCTTTCCCGTTGAAACCAGGGAAAGGATCCCTCATCTCGAGCTACGAGGGGGAAACGGGGCTCCTCTGGATGTGGGCGGGACCATCGTGCTTCCTCTCGAGTGGAGGCGGGTATGGCGGTGAACTTCTTGAGTTGCAGCAAGGGTGTGAAAGACCCTTTCGAAGTTCCAGAGGTTTGGTGTCATTAGTCTCCAGAGGCCTCATCGGAAATAGGCCTCATCTCGCCTGGAAGGGAGAACTTCCTGGATTTTCTCGAGTTGCGGCAGGTGTTCTCAAATTACGACGGGGACCTCAGGGACCCGACCTGGTGGCCTCCGGAGAGGCCAGTCCCCATGCGAGTTGCTAGGGGGCCTCTTGGGATTCCTCTCCCGTCGATACTGGGGCCAAAAACCTTGTGTGGAGTCAGGGCCGGAACCGAGGATTCCTCTCAGGGGCTGACATGGATCTTTGGGTACTTCTGGAGTCTCCCCAGTGGAGTCAGGCCTCGTCTCGAGTGGGGGCATGCACGTGCGCTTTCCTTTCAGGCTGTAGCAGCAATGTCACGCTTCCCGTCACGTGGATCAAAGGATCTGTGGTTTTCCCTCGAGGCTTTCCCTCGAGGCTTTCCCACAGGGCTGTCCCACGTGCCACCGTGGTGTGAGTCGATCCTCGGCGTGAAAGATGAGCCAGTGCAGGGCAAAGAGGTTCCTCTGGAATGGACTGAGACATCTGGGGGACTCTTGGAATGGTGGTACGACCATGGAGTTCCTCTCGCCTTTCCTGTTGAGAGTGCCTCCTCTTGAGATGCGACGGGAACGCCGGGAATTCTTTCCCGTTGAAAGCAGGGAAAGGATCCCTCATCGAGAGCTCCGAGGGGGAAACGGGGCTCCTTTGGATGTGCTCGGGACCATCGTTCTTCCTCTCGAGTGGAGACGGGTATGGTGGTGAACTTCTTGAGTTGCAGCAAGGGTGTGAAAGACCCTTTCGAAGTTCCAGAGGTTAGGTGTCATTAGTCTCCAGACGCCTCATCGGAAATAGGCCTCATCTCGCCTGGAAGGGAGAACTTCCTGGATTTTCTCGAGTTGCGGCAGGTGTTCTCGAGTTACGACGGGGACCTCAGGGACCGGCCCTGGTGGCCTCAGGAGAGGCCAGTCCCCATGCGAGTTGCTAGGGGGCCTCTCGGGATTCCTCTCCCGTCGATACCGGGGCCAAAAACCTTCTGTGGAGTCAGGGCCGGAACCGAGGATTCCTATCAGGGGCAGACATGGATCTTTGGGTACTTCTGGAGTCTCCCCAGGGGAGTCAGGCCTCGTCTCGAGTGGGGGCATGCACGTGCGCTTTCCTTCCAGGCTGTAGCAGCAATGTCACGCTTCCCATGGCGTGGATCAAAGGATCTGTGGTTTTCCCTCGAGGCTTTCCCACAGGGCTGTCCCACGTGCCACCGTGGTGTGAGTCGATCCTCGGCATGAAAGATGAGCCAGTGCAGGGCAAAGAGGTTCCTCTGGAATGGACTGAGACATCTGGGGGACTCTTGGAATGGTGGTACGACCATGGAGTTCCTCTCGCCTTTCCTGTTGAGAGTGCCTCCTCTTGAGATGCGACGGGAACGCCGGGAATTCTTTCCCGTTGAATCCAGGGAAAGGATCCCTCATCTCGAGGTACGAGGGGGAAACGGGGCTCCTCTGGATGTGGGCGGGACCATCGTGCTTCCTCTCGAGTAGAGACGGGTATGGCGGTGAACTTCTTGAGTTGCAGCAAGGGTGTGAAAGACCCTTTCGAAGTTCCAGAGGTTAGGTGTCATTAGTCTCCAGAGGCCTCATCGGAAATAGGCCTCATCTCGCCTGGAAGGGAGAACTTCCTGGATTTTCTCGAGTTTTGGCAGGTGTTCTCGAGTTACGTCGGGGACCTCAGGGACCCGCCCTGGTGGCCTCAGGAGAGGCCAGTCCCCATGCGAGTTGCTAGGGGGCCTCTCGGGATTCCTCTCCCGTCGATACTGGGGCCAAAAACCTTGTGTGGAGTCAGGGCCGGTACCGAGGATTCCTCTCAGGGGCTGACATGGATCTTTGGGTACTTCTGGAGTCTCCCCAGTGGAGTCAGGCCTCGTCTCGAGTGGGGGCATGCACGTGCGCTTTCCTTCCAGGCTGTAGCAGCAATGTCACGCTTCCCGTCGCGTGGATCAAAGGATCTCTGGTTTTCCCTCGAGGCTTTCCCTCGAGGCTTTCCCACAGGGCTGTCCCACGTGCCACCGTGGTGTGAGTCGATCCTCGGCGTGAAAGATGAGCCAGTGCAGGGCAAAGAGGTTCCTCTGGAATGGACTGAGACATCTGGGGGACTCTTGGAATGGTGGTACGACCATGGAGTTCCTCTCGCCTTTCCTGTTGAGAGTGCCTCCTCTTGAGATGCGACGGGAACGCCGGGAATTCTTTCCCGTTGAAAGCAGGGAAAGGATCCCTCATCTCGAGCTACGAGGGGAAAACGGGCTCCTCTGGATGTGGGCGGGACCATCGTGCTTCCTCGCGAGTGGAGACGGGTATGGTGGTGAACTTCTTGAGTTGCAGCAAGGGTGTGAAAGACCCTTTCGAAGTTCCAGAGGTTAGGTGTCATTAGTCTCCAGACGCCTCATCGGAAATAGGCCTCATCTCGCCTGGAAGTAGAACTTCCTGGATTTTCTCGAGTTGCGGCAGGTGTTCTCGAGTTACGACGGGGAACTCAGGGACCGGCCCTGGTGGCCTCAGGAGAGGCCAGTCCCCATGCGAGTTGCTAGGGGGCCTCTCGGGATTCCTCTCCCGTCGATACCGGGGCCAAAAACCTTGTGTGGAGTCAGGGCCGGAACCGAGGATTCCTCTCAGGGGCTGATATGAATCTTTGGATACTTCTGGAGTCTCGCCAGGGGAGACAGGCCTCGTTTCGTGAGGGGGCATGCACGTGCACTTTCCATCCAGGCTTTAGCAGCAATGTCACGCTTCCCGTGGCGTGGATCAAAGGATCTGTGGTTTTCCCTCGAGGCTTTCCCTCGAGGCTTTCCCACAGGGCTGTCCCAAGTGCCACCGTGGTGTGAGTCGATCCTCGGCGTGAAAGATGAGCCAGTGCAGGGCAAAGAGGTTCCTCTGGAATGGACTGAGACATCTGGGGGACTCTTGGAATGGTGGTACGACCATGGAGTTCCTCTCGCCTTTCCTGTTGAGAGTGCCTCCTCTTGAGATGCGACGGGAACGCCGGGAATTCTTTCCCGTTTAAAGCAGGGAAAGGAACCCTCATCTCGAGCTACGAGGGGGAAACGGGGCTCCTCTGGATGTGGGCGGGACCATCGTGCTTCCTCTCGAGTGGAAACGGGTATGGCGGTGAACTTCTTGAGTCGCAGCAAGGGTGTGAAAGACCCTTTCGAAGTTCCAGAGGTTAGGTGTCATTAGTCTCCAGACGCCTTATCGGAAATAGGCCTCATCTCGCCTGGAAGGGAGAACTTCCTGGATTTTCTCGAGTTGCGGCAGGTGTTCTCGAGTTACGACGGGGACCTCAGGGACCCGCCCTGGTGGCCTCAGGAGAGGCCAGTCCCCATGCGAGTTGCTACGGGGCCTCTCGGGATTCCTCTCACGTCGATACCGGGGCCAAAAACCTTGTGTGGAGTCAGGGCCGGAACCGAGGATTCCTCTCAGGGGCTGACATGGATCTTTGGGTACTTCTGGAGTCTCCCCAGGGGAGTCAGGCCTCGTGTCGAGTGGGGGCATGCACGTGCGCTTTCCTTCCAGGCTGTAGCAGCAATGTCACGCTTCCCGTCGCGTGGATCAAAGGATCTGTGGTTTTCCCTCGAGGCTTTCCCTCGAGGCTTTCCCACCGGGCTGTCCCACGTGCCACCGTGGTGTGAGTCGATCCTCGGCGTGAAAGATGAGCCAGGGCAGGGCAAAGAGGTTCCTCTGGAATGGACTGAGACATCTGGGGGACTCTTGGAATGGTGGTACGACCATGGAGTTCCTCTCGCCTTTCCTGTTGAGAGTGCCTCCTCTTGAGATGCGACGGGAACGCCGGGAATTCTTTCCCGTTGAAAGCAGGGAAAGGATCCCTCATCTCGAGCTACGAGGGGGAAACGGGGCTCCTCTGGATGTGGGCGGGACCATCGTGCTTCCTCTCGAGTGGAGACGGGTATGGCGGTGAACTTCTTGAGTTGCAGCAAGGGTGTGAAAGACCCTTTCGAAGTTCCAGAGGTTAGGTGTCATTAGTCTCCAGACGCCTCATCGGAAATAGGCCTCATCTCGCCTGGAAGGGAGAACTTCCTGGATTTTCTCGAGTTGCGGCAGGTGTTCTCGAGTTACGACGGGGACCTCAGGGACCCGCCCTGGTGGCCTCAGGAGAGGCCAGTCCCCATGCGAGTTGCTAAGGGGCCTCTCGGGATTCCTCTCCCGTCGATACCGGGGCCAAAAACCTTGTGTGCAGTCAGGGCCGGAACCGAGGATTCCTATCAGGGGCAGACATGGATCTTTGGGTACTTCTGGAGTCTCCCCAGGGGAGTCAGGCCTCGTCTCGAGTGGGGGCATGCACGTGCGCTTTCCTTCCAGGCTGTAGCAGCAATGTCACGCTTCCCGTGGCGTGGATCAAAGGATCTGTGGTTTTCCCTCGAGGCTTTCCCACAGGGCTGTCCCACGTGCCACCGTGGTGTGAGTCGATCTTCGGCGTGAAAGATGAGCCAGTGCAGGGCAAAGAGGTTCCTCTGGAATGGACTGAGACATCTGGGGGACTCTTGGAATGGTGGTACGACCATGGAGTTCCTCTCGCCTTTCCTGTTGAGAGTGCCTCCTCTTGAGATGCGACGGGAACGCCGGGAATTCTTTCCCGTTGAAAGCAGGGAAAGGATCCCTCATCTCGAGCTACGAGGGGGAAACGGGGCTCCTTTGGATGTGGTCGGGACCATCGTGCTTCCTCTCGAGTGGAGACGGGTATGGTGGTGAACTTCTTGAGTTGCAGCAAGGGTGTGAAAGACCCTTTCGAAGTTCCAGAGGTTAGGTGTCATTAGTCTCCAGACGCCTCATCGGAAATAGGCCTCATCTCGCCTGGAAGGGAGAACTTCCTGGATTTTCTCGAGTTGCGGCAGGTGTTCTCGAGTTACGACGGGGACCTCAGGGACCCGCCCTGGTGGCCTCAGGAGAGGCCAGTCCCCATGCGAGGTGCTAGGGGGCCTCTCGGGATTCCTCTCCCGTCGATACCGGGGCCAAAAACCTTGTGTGGAGTCAGGGCCGGAACCGAGGATGCCTCTCAGGGGCTGACATGGATCTTTGGGTACTTCTGGAGTCTCCCCAGGGGAGTCAGGCCTCGTCTCGAGTGGGGGCATGCACGTGCGCTTTCCTTCCAGGCTGTAGCAGCAATGTCACGCTTCCCGTCGCGTGGATCAAAGGATCTGTGGTTTTCCCTCGAGGCTTTCCCTCGAGGCTTTCCCACAGGGCTGTCCCACGTGCCACCGTGGTGTGAGTCGATCCTCGGCGTGAAAGATGAGCCAGTGCAGGGCAAAGAGGTTCCGCTGGAATGGACTGAGACATCTGGGGGACTCTTGGAATGGTGGTACGACCATGGAGTTCCTCTCGCCTTTCCTGTTGAGAGTGCCTCCTCTTGAGATGCGACGGGAACGCCGGGAATTCTTTCCCGTTGAAAGCAGGGAAAGGATCCCTCATCTCGAGCTCCGAGGGGGAAACGGGGCTCCTCTGAATGTGGGCGGGACCATCGTGCTTCCTCTCGAGTGGAGACGGGTATGGCGGTGAACTTCTGGAGTTGCAGCAAGGGTGTGAAAGACCCTTTCGAAGTTCCAGAGGTTTGGTGTCATTAGTCTCCAGAGGCCTCATCGGAAATAGGCCTCATCTCGCCTGGAAGGGAGAACTTCCTGGATTTTCTCGAGTTGCGGCAGGTGTTCTCGAGTTACGACGGGGACCTCAGGGACCCGCCCTGGTGGCCTCAGGAGAGGCCAGTCCCCATGCGAGTTGCTAGGGGGCCTCTCGGGATTCCACTCCCGTCGATACCGGGGCCAAAAACCTTGTGTGGAGTCAGGGCCGGAACCGAGGATTCCTCTCAGGGGCTGACATGGATCTTTGGGTACTTCTGGAGTCTCCCCAGGGGAGTCAGGCCTCGTCTCGAGTAGGGGCATGCACGTGCGCTTTCCTTCCAGGCTGTAGCAGCAATGTCACGCTTCCCGTCGCGTGGATCAAAGGATCTGTGGTTTTCCCTCGAGGCTTTCCCTCGAGGCTTTCCCACAGTGCTGTCCCACGTGCCACCGTGGTGTGAGTCGATCCTCGGCGTGAAAGATGAGCCAGTGCAGGGCAAAGAGGTTCCTCTGGAATGGACTGAGACATCTGGGGGACTCTTGGAATGGTGGTACGACCATGGAGTTCCTCTCGCCTTTCCTGTTGAGAGTGCCTCCTCTTGAGATGCGACGGGAACGCAGGGAATTCTTTCCCGTTGAAAGCAGGGAAAGGATCCCTCATCTCGAGCTACGAGGGGGAAACGGGGCTCCTTTGGATGTTGTCGGGGCCATCGTGCTTCCTCTCGAGTGGAGACGGGTATGGTGGTGAACTTCTTGAGTTGCAGCAAGGGTGTGAAAGACCCTTTCGAAGTTCCAGAGGTTAGGTGTCATTAGTCTCCAGACGCCTCATCGGAAATAGGCCTCATCTCGCCTGGAAGGGAGAACTTCCTGGATTTTCTCGAGTTGCGGCAGGTGTTCTCGAGTTACGACGGGTACCTCAGGGACCGGCCCTGGTGGCCTCAGGAGAGGCCAGTCCCCATGCGAGTTGCTAGGGGGCCTCTCGGGATTCCTCTCCCGTCGATACCGGGGCCAAAAACCTTGTGTGGAGTCAGGGCCGGAACCGAAGATTCCTCTCAGGGGCTGATATGGATCTTTGGATACTTCTGGAGTCTCGCCAGGGGAGACAGGCCTCGTTTCGTGAGGGGGCATGCACGTGCACTTTCCTTCCAGGCTGTAGCAGCAATGTCACGCTTCCCGTCGCGTGGATCAAAGGATCTGTGGTTTTCCCTCGAGGCTTTCCCTCGAGGCTTTCCCACAGGGCTGTCCCACGTGCCACCGTGGTGTGAGTCGATCCTCGGCGTGAAAGATGAGCCAGTGCAGGGCAAAGAGGTTCCTCTGGAATGGACTGAGACATCTGGGGGACTCTTGGAATGGTGGTACGACCATGGAGTTCCTCTCGCCTTTCCTGTTGAGAGTGCCTCCTCTTGAGATGCGACGGGAACGCCGGGAATTCTTTCCCGTTGAAAGCAGGGAAAGGATCCCTCATCTCGAGCTACGAGGGGGAAACGGGGCTCTTCTGGATGTGGGCGGGACCATCGTGCTTCCTCTCGAGTGGAGACGGGTATGGCGGTGAACTTCTTGAGTTGCAGCAAGGGTGTGAAAGACCCTTTCGAAGTTCCAGAGGTTAGGTGTCATTAGTCTCCAGACGCCTCATCGGAAATAAGCCTCATCTCGCCTGGAAGGGAGAACTTCCTGGATTTTCTCGAGTTGCGGCAGGTGTTCTCGAGTTACGACGGGGACCTCAGGGACCCGCCCTGGTGGCCTCAGGAGAGGCCAGTCCCCATGCGAGTTGCTAGGGGGCCTCTCGGGATTCCTCTCCCGTTGATACCGGGGCCAAAAACCTTCTGTGGAGTCAGGGCTGGAACCGAGGATTCCTCTCAGGGGCTGACATGGATCTTTGGGTACTTCTGGAGTCTCCCCAGGGGAGTCAGGCCTCGTCTCGAGTGGGGGCATGCACGTGCGCTTTCCTTCCAGGCTGTAGCAGCAATGTCACGCTTCCCGTCGCGTGGATCAAAGGATCTGTGGTTTTCCCTCGAGGCTTTCCCTCGAGGCTTTCCCACAGGGCTGTCCTACGTGCCACCGTGGTGTGAGTCGATCCTCGGCGTGAAAGATGAGCCAGTGCAGGGCAAAGAGGTTCCTCTGGAATGGACTGAGACATCTGGGGGACTCTTGGAATAGTGGTACGACCATGGAGTTCCTCTCGCCTTTCCTGTTGAGAGTTCCTCCTCTTGAGATGCGACGGGAACGCCGGGAATTCTTTCCCGTTGAAACCAGGGAAAGGATCCCTCATCTCGAGCTACGAGGGGGAAACGGGGCTCCTCTGGATGTGGGCGGGACCATCGTGCTTCCTCTCGAGAGGAGACGGGTATGGTGGTGAACTTCTTGAGTTGCAGCAAGGGTGTGAAAGACCCTTTCGAAGTTCCAGAGGTTAGGTGTCATTAGTCTCCAGACGCCTCATCGGAAATAGGCCTCATCTCGCCTGGAAGGGAGAACTTCCTGGATTTTCTCGAGTTGCGGCAGGTGTTCTCGAGTTACGACGGGGAACTCAGGGACCGGCCCTGGTGGCCTCAGGAGAGGCCAGTCCCCATGCGAGTTGCTAGGGGGCCTCTCGGGATTCCTCTCCCGTCGATACCGGGGCCAAAAACCTTGTGTGGAGTCAGGGCTGGAACCGAGGATTCCTCTCAGGGGCTGACATGGATCTTTGGGTACTTCTGGAGTCTCCCCAGGGGAGTCAGGCCTCGTCTCGAGTGGGGGCATGCACGTGCGCTTTCCTTCCAGGCTGTAGCAGCAATGTCACGCTTCCCGTCGCGTGGATCAAAGGATCTGTGGTTTTCCCTCGAGGCTTTCCCTCGAGGCTTTCCCACAGGGCTGTCCCACGTGCCACCGTGGTGTGAGTCGATCCTCGGCGTGAAAGATGAGCCAGTGCAGGGCAAAGAGGTTCCTCTGGAATGGACTGAGACATCTGGTGGACTCTTGGAATGGTGGTATGACCATGGAGTTCCTCTCGCCTTTCCTGTTGAGAGTGCCTCCTCTTGAGATGCGACGGGAACGCCGGGAATTCTTTCCCGTTGAAAGCAGGGAAAGGATCCCTCATCTCGAGCTATGAGGGGGAAACGGGGATCCTCTGGATGTGGGCGGGACCATCGTGCTTCCTCTCGAGTGGAGACGGGTATGGCGGTGAACTTCTTGAGTCGCAGCAAGGGTGTGAAAGACCCTTTCGAAGTTCCAGAGGTTAGGTGTCATTAGTCTCCAGACGCCTCATCGGAAATAGGCCTCATCTCGCCTGGAAGGGAGAACTTCCTGGATTTTCTCGAGTTGCGGCAGGTGTTCTCGAGCTACGACGGGGACCTCAGGGACCCGCCCTGGTGGCCTCAGGAGAGGCCAGTCCTCATGCGAGTTGCTAGGGGGCCTCTCGGGATTCCTCTCCCGTCGATACCGGGGCCAAAAACCTTGTGTGGAGTCAGGGCCGGAACCGAGGATTCCTCTCAGGGGCTGACATGGATCTTTGGGTACTTCTGGAGTCTCCCCAGTGGAGTCAGGCCTCGTCTCGAGTGGGGGCATGCACGTGCGCTTTCCTTCCAGGCTTTAGCAGCAATGTCACGCTTCCCGTCGCGTGGATCAAAGGATCTGTGGTTTTCCCTCGAGGCTTTCCCTCGAAGCTGTCCCACAGGGCTGTCCCACGTGCCACCGTGGTGTGAGTCGATCCTCGGCGTGAAAGATGAGCCAGTGCAGGGCAAAGAGGTTCCTCTGGAATGGACTGAGACATCTGGGGGACTCTTGGAATGGTGGTACGACCATGGAGTTCCTCTCCTTTCCTGTTGACAGTGCCTCCTCTTGAGATGCGACGGGAACGCAGGGAATTCTTTCCCGTTGAAAGCAGGGAAAGGATCCCTCATCTCGAGCTACGAGGGGGAAACGGGGCTCCTTTGGATGTGGTCGGGACCATCGTGCTTCCTCTCGAGTGGAGACGGGTATGGTGGTGAACTTCTTGAGTTGCAGCAAGGGTGTGAAAGACCCTTTCGAAGTTCCAGAGGTTAGGTGTCATTAGTCTCCAGACGCCTCATCGGAAATAGGCCTCATCTCGCCTGGAAGGGAGAACTTCCTGGATTTTCTCGAGTTGCGGCAGGTGTTCTCGAGTTACGACGGGGAACTCAGGGACCGGCCCTGGTGGCCTCAGGAGAGGCCAGTCCCCATGCGAGTTGCTAGGGGGCCTCTCGGGATTCCTCTCCCGTCGATACCGGGGCCAAAAACCTTGTGTGGAGTCAGGGCCGGAACCGAGGATTCCTCTCAGGGGCTGATATGGATCTTTGGATACTTCTGGAGTCTCGCCAGGGGAGACAGGCCTCGTTTCGTGAGGGGGCATGCACGTGCACCTTCCATCCAGGCTTTAGCAGCAATGTCACGCTTCCCGTGGCGTGGATCAAAGGATCTGTGGTTTTCCCTCGAGGCTTTCCCTCGAGGCTTTCCCACAGGGCTGTCCCACGTGCCACCGTGGTGTGAGTCGATCCTCGGCGTGAAAGATGAGCCAGTGCAGGGCAAAGAGGTTCCTCTGGAATGGACTGAGACATCTGGGGAACTCTTGGAATGGTGGTACGACCATGGAGTTCCTCTCGCCTTTCCTGTTGAGAGTGCCTCCTCTTGAGATGCGACGGGAACGCCGGGAATTCTTTCCCGTTTAAAGCAGGGAAAGGATCCCTCATCTCGAGCTACGAGGGGGAAACGGGGCTCCTCTGGATGTGGGCGGGACCATCGTGCTTCCTCTCGAGTGGAGACGGGTATGGCGGTGAACTTCTTGAGTCGCAGCAAGGGTGTGAAAGACCCTTTCGAAGTTCCAGAGGTTAGGTGTCATTAGTCTCCAGACGCCTTATCGGAAATAGGCCTCATCTCGCCTGGAAGGGAGAACTTCCTGGATTTTCTCGAGTTGCGGCAGGTGTTCTCGAGTTACGACGGGGACCTCAGGGACCCGCCCTGGTGGCCTCAGGAGAGGCCAGTCCCCATGCGAGTTGCTAGGGGGCCTCTCGGGATTCCTCTCCCGTCGATACCGTGGCCAAAAACCTTGTGTGGAGTCAGGGCTGGAACCGAGGATTCCTCTCATGGGCTGACATGGATCTTTGGGTACTTCTGGAGTCTCCCCAGGGGAGTCAGGCCTCGTCTCGAGTGGGGGCATGCACGTGCGCTTTCCTTCCAGGCTGTAGCAGCAATGTCACGCTTCCCGTCGCGTGGATCAAAGGATCTGTGGTTTTCCCTCGAGGCTTTCCCTCGAGGCTTTCCCACAGGGCTGTCCCACGTGCCACCGTGGTGTGAGTCGATCCTCGGCGTGAAAGATGAGCCAGTGCAGGGCAAAGAGGTTCCTCTGGAATGGACTGAGACATCTGGTGGACTCTTGGAATGGTGGTACGACCATGGAGTTCCTCTCGCCTTTCCTGTTGAGAGTGCCTCCTCTTGAGATGCGACAGGAACGCCGGGAATTCTTTCCCGTTGAAAGCAGGGAAAGGATCCCTCATCTCGAGCTACGAGGGGGAAACGGAGATCCTCTGGATGTGGGCGGGACCATCGTGCTTACTCTCGAGTGGAGACGGGTATGGCGGTGAACTTCTTGAGTCGCAGCAAGGGTGTGAAAGACCCTTTCGAAGTTCCAGAGGTTAGGTGTCATTAGTCTCCAGACGCCTCATCGGAAATAGGCCTCATCTCGCCTGGAAGGGAGAACTTCCTGGATTTTCTCGAGTTGCGGCAGGTGCTCTCGAGTTACGACGAGGACCTCAGCGACCCGCCCTGGTGGCCTCAGGAGAGGCCAGTCCCCATGCGAGTTGCTAGGGGGCCTCTCGGGATTCCTCTCCCGTCGATACCGGGGCCAAAAACCTTGTGTGGAGTCAGGGCCGGAACCGAGGATTCCTCTCAGGGGCTGACATGGATCTTTGGGTACTTCTGGAGTCTCCCCAGGGGAGTCAGGCCTCGTCTCGAGTGGGGGCATGCACGTGCGCTTTCCTTCCAGGCTGTAGCAGCAATGTCACGCTTCCCGTCGCGTGGATCAATGGATCTGTGGTTTTCCCTCGAGGCTTTCCCTCGAGGCTTTCCCACAGGGCTGTCCCACGTGCCACCGTGGTGTGAGTCGATCCTCGGCGTGAAAGATGAGCCAGTGCAGGGCAAAGAGGTTCCTCTGGAATGGACTGAGACATCTGGGGGACTCTTGGAATGGTGGTACGACCATGGAGTTCCTCTCGCCTTTCCTGTTGAGAGTGCCTCCTCTTGAGATGCGACGGGAACGCCGGGAATTCTTCCCCGTTTAAAGCAGGGAAAGGATCCCTCATCTCGAGCTACGAGGGGGAAACGGGGTTCCTCTGGATGTGGGCGGGACCACCGTGCTTCCTCTCGAGTGGAGACGGGTATGGCGGTGAACTTCTTGAGTCGCAGCAAGGGTGTGAAAGACCCTTTCGAAGTTCCAGAGGTTAGGTGTCATTAGTCTCCAGACGCCTCATCGGAAATAGGCCTCATCTCGCCTGGAAGGGAGAACTTCCTGGATTTTCTCGAGTTGCGGCAGGTGCTCTCGAGTTACGACGAGGACCTCAGGGACCCGCCCTGGTGGCCTCAGGAGAGGCCAGTCCCCATGCGAGTTGCTAGGGGGCCTCTCGGGATTCCTCTCCCGTCGATACCGGGGCCAAAAACCTTGTGTGGAGTCAGGGCCGGAACCGAGGATTCCTCTCAGGGGCTGACATGGATCTTTGGGTACTTCTGGAGTCTCCCCAGGGGAGTCAGGCCTCGTCTCGAGTGGGGGCATGCACGTGCGCTTTCCTTCCAGGCTGTAGCAGCAATGTCACGCTTCCCGTGGCGTGGATCAAAGGATCTGTGGTTTTCCCTCGAGGCTTTCCCTCGAGGCTTTCCCTCGAGGCTTTCCCACAGGGCTGTCCCACGTGCCACCGTGGTGTGAGTCGATCCTCGGCGTGAAAGTTGAGCCAGTGCAGGGCAAAGAGGTTCCTCTGGAATGGACTGAGACATCTGGGGGACTCTTGGAATGGTGGTACGACCATGGAGTTCCTCTCGCCTTTCCTGTTGAGAGTGCCTCCTCTTGAGATGCGACGGGAACGCCGGGAATTCGTTCCCGTTGAAAGCAGGGAAAGGATCCCTCATCTCGAGCTACGAGGGGGAAACGGGGCTCCTCTGGATGTGGGCGGGACCATCGTGCTTCCTCTCGTGTGGAGACGGGTATGGCGGTGAACTTCTTGAGTTGCAGCAAGGGTGTGAAAGACCCTTTCGAAGTTCCAGAGGTTAGGTGTCATTAGTCTCCAGACGCCTCATCGGAAATAGGCCTCATCTCGCCTGGAAGGGAGAACTTCCTGGATTTTCTCGAGTTGCGGCAGGTGTTCTCGAGTTACGACGGGGAACTCAGGGACCGGCCCTGGTGGCCTCAGGAGAGGCCAGTCCCCATGCGAGTTGCTAGGGGGCCTCTCGGGATTCCTCTCCCGTCGATACCGGGGCCAAAAACCTTGTGTGGAGTCAGGGCCGGAACCGAGGATTCCTCTCAGGGGCTGATATGGATCTTTGGATACTTCTGGAGTCTCGCCAGGGGAGACAGGCTTCGTTTCGTGAGGGGGCATGCACGTGCACCTTCCATCCAGGCTTTAGCAGCAATGTCACGCTTCCCGTGGCGTGGATCAAAGGATCTGTGGTTTTCCCTCGAGGCTTTCCCTCGAGGCTTTCCCACAGGGCTGTCCCACGTGCCACCGTGGTGTGAGTCGATCCTCGGCGTGAAAGATGAGCCAGTGCAGGGCAAAGAGGTTCCTCTGGAATGGACTGAAACATCTGGGGGACTCTTGGAATGGTGGTACGACCATGGAGTTCCTCTCGCCTTTCCTGTTGAGAGTGCCTCCTCTTGAGATGCGACGGGAACGCCGGGAATTCTTTCCCGTTTAAAGCAGGGAAAGGATCCCTCATCTCGAGCTACGAGGGGGAAACGGGGCTCCTCTGGATGTGGGCGGGACCATCGTGCTTCCTCTCGAGTGGAGACGGGTATGGCGGTGAACTTCTTGAGTCGCAGCATGGGTGTGAAAGACCCTTTCGAAGTTCCAGAGGTTAGGTGTCATTAGTCTCCAGACGCCTTATCGGAAATAGGCCTCATCTCGCCTGGAAGGGAGAACTTCCTGGATTTTCTCGAGTTGCGGCAGGTGTTCTCGAGTTACGACGGGGACCTCAGGGACCCGCCCTGGTGGCCTCAGGAGAGGCCAGTCCCCATGCGAGTTGCTAGGGGGCCTTTCGGGATTCCTCTCCCGTCGATACCGGGGCCAAAAACCTTTTGTGGAGTCAGGGCTGGAACCGAGGATTCCTCTCAGGGGCTGACATGGATCTTTGGGTACTTCTGCAGTCTCCCCAGGGGAGTCAGGCCTCGTCTCGAGTGGGGGCATGCACGTGCGCTTTCCTTCCAGGCTGTAGCAGCAATGTCACGCTTCCCGTCGCGTGGATCAAAGGATCTGTGGTTTTCCCTCGAGGCTTTCCCTCGAGGCTTTCCCACAGGGCTGTCCCACGTGCCACCGTGGTGTGAGTCGATCCTCGGCGTGAAAGATGAGCCAGTGCAGGGCAAAGAGGTTCCTCTGGAATGGACTGAGACATCTGGTGGACTCTTGGAATGGTGGTACGACCATGGAGTTCCTCTCGCCTTTCCTGTTGAGAGTGCCTCCTCTTGAGATGCGACAGGAACGCCGGGAATTCTTTCCCGTTGAAAGCAGGGAAAGGATCCCTCATCTCGAGCTACGAGGGGGAAACGGGGATCCTCTGGATGTGGGCGGGACCATCGTGCTTACTCTCGAGTGGAGACGGGTATGGCGGTGAACTTCTTGAGTCGCAGCAAGGGTGTGAAAGACCCTTTCGAAGTTCCAGAGGTTAGGTGTCATTAGTCTCCAGACGCCTCATCGGAAATAGGCCTCATCTCGCCTGGAAGAGAGAACTTCCTGGATTTTCTCGAGTTGCGGCAGGTGCTCTCGAGTTACGACGAGGACCTCAGCGACCCGCCCTGGTGGCCTCAGGAGAGGCCAGTCCCCATGAGAGTTGCTAGGGGGCCTCTCGGGATTCCTCTCCCGTCGATACCGGGGCCAAAAACCTTGTGTGGAGTCAGGGCCGGAACCGAGGATTCCTCTCAGGGGCTGACATGGATCTTTGGGTACTTCTGGAGTCTCCCCAGGGGAGTCAGGCCTCGTCTCGAGTGGGGGCATGCACGTGCGCTTTCCTTCCAGGCTGTAGCAGCAATGTCACGCTTCCCGTCGCGTGGATCAAAGGATCTGTGGTTGTCCCTCGAGGCTTTCCCTCGAGGCTTTCCCTCGAGGCTTTCCCACAGGGCTGTCCCACGTGCCACCGTGGTGTGAGTCGATCCTCGGCGTGAAAGATGAGCCAGTGCAGGGCAAAGAGGTTCCTCTGGAATGGACTGAGACATCTGGGGGACTCTTGGAATGGTGGTACGACCATGGAGTTCCTCTCGCCTTTCCTGTTGAGAGTGCCTCCTCTTGAGATGCGACGGGAACGCCGGGAATTCGTTCCCGTTGAAAGCAGGGAAAGGATCCCTCATCTCGAGCTACGAGGGGGAAACGGGGCTCCTCTGGATGTGGGCGGGACCATCGTGCTTCCTCTCGTGTGGAGACGGGTATGGCGGTGAACTTCTTGAGTTGCAGCAAGGGTGTGAAAGACCCTTTCGAAGTTCCAGAGGTTAGGTGTCATTAGTCTCCAGACGCCTCATCGGAAATAGGCCTCATCTCGCCTGGAAGGGAGAACTTCCTGGATTTTCTCGAGTTGCGGCAGGTGTTCTCGAGTTACGACGCGGACCTCAGGGACCCGCCCTGGTGGCCTCAGGAGAGGCCAGTCCCCATGCGATGTGCTAGGGGGCCTCTCGAGATTCCTCTCCCGTCGATACCGGGGCCAAAAACCTTGTGTGGAGTCAGGGCCGGAACCGAGGATTCCTCTCAGGGGCTGACATGTATCTTTAGGTACTTCTGGAGTCTCCCCAGGGGAGTCAGGCCTCGTCTCGAGTGGGGGCATGCACGTGCGCTTTCCTTCCAGGCTGTAGCAGCAATGTCACGCTTCCCGTCGCGTGGATCAAAGGATCTGTGGTTTTCCCTCGAGGCTTTCCCTCGAGGCTTTCCCACAGGGCTGTCCCACGTGCCACCGTGGTGTGAGTCGATCCTCGGCGTGAAAGATGAGCCAGTGCAGGGCAAAGAGGTTCCTCTGGAATGGACTGAGACATCTGGGGGACTCTTGGAATGGTGGTACGACCATGGAGTTCCTCTCGACTTTCCTGTTGAGAGTGCCTCCTCTTGAGATGCGACGGGAACGCCGGGAATTCTTTCCCGTTGAAAGCAGGGAAAGGATCCATCATCTCGAGCTACGAGGGGGAAACGGGGCTCCTCTGGATGTGGGCGGGACCATCGTGCTTCCTCTCGAGTGGAGACGGGTATGGCGGTGAACTTCTTGAGTTGCAGCAAGGGTGTGAAAGACCCTTTCGAAGTTTCAGAGGTTAGGTGTCATTAGTCTCCAGACGCCTCATCGGAAATAGGCCTCATCTCGCCTGGAAGGGAGAACTTCCTGGATTTTCTCGAGTTGTGGCAGGTGTTCTCGAGTTACGACGGGGACCTCAGGCACCCGCCCTGGTGGCCTCAGGAGTGGCCAGTCCCCATGCGAGGTGCTAGGGGGCCTCTCGGGATTACTCTCCCGTCGATACCGGGGCCAAAAACCTTGTGTGGAGTCAGGGCCGGAACCGAGGATTCCTCTCAAGGGTTGACATGGATCTTTGGGTACTTGTGGAGTCTCCCCAGGGGAGTCAGGCCTCGTCTCGAGTGGGGGCATGCACGTGCGCTTTCCTTCCAGGCTGTAGCAGCAATGTCACGCTTCCCGTCGCGTGGATCAAAGGATCTGTGGTTGTCCCTCGAGGCTTTCCCTCGAGGCTTTCCCTCGAGGCTTTCCCACAGGGCTGTCCCACGTGCCACCGTGGTGTGAGTCGATCCTCGGCGTGAAAGATGAGCCAGTGCAGGGCAAAGAGGTTCCTCTGGAATGGACTGAGACATCTGGGGGACTCTTGGAATGGTGGTACGACCATGGAGTTCCTCTCGCCTTTCCTGTTGAGAGTGCCTCCTCTTGAGATGCGACGGGAACGCCGGGAATTCGTTCCCGTTGAAAGCAGGGAAAGGATCCCTCATCTCGAGCTACGAGGGGGAAACGGGGCTCCTCTGGATGTGGGCGGGACCATCGTGCTTCCTCTCGTGTGGAGACGGGTATGGCGGTGAACTTCTTGAGTTGCAGCAAGGGTGTGAAAGACCCTTTCGAAGTTCCAGAGGTTAGGTGTCATTAGTCTCCAGACGCCTCATCGGAAATAGGCCTCATCTCGCCTGGAAGGGAGAACTTCCTGGATTTTCTCGAGTTGCGGCAGGTGTTCTCGAGTTACGACGCGGACCTCAGGGACCCGCCCTGGTGGCCTCAGGAGAGGCCAGTCCCCATGCGATGTGCTAGGGGGCCTCTCGAGATTCCTCTCCCGTCGATACCGGGGCCAAAAACCTTGTGTGGAGTCAGGGCCGGAACCGAGGATTCCTCTCAGGGGCTGACATGTATCTTTAGGTACTTCTGGAGTCTCCCCAGGGGAGTCAGGCCTCGTCTCGAGTGGGGGCATGCACGTGCGCTTTCCTTCCAGGCTGTAGCAGCAATGTCACGCTTCCCGTCGCGTGGATCAAAGGATCTGTGGTTTTCCCTCGAGGCTTTCCCTCGAGGCTTTCCCACAGGGCTGTCCCACGTGCCACCGTGGTGTGAGTCGATCCTCGGCGTGAAAGATGAGCCAGTGCAGGGCAAAGAGGTTCCTCTGGAATGGACTGAGACATCTGGGGGACTCTTGGAATGGTGGTACGACCATGGAGTTCCTCTCGACTTTCCTGTTGAGAGTGCCTCCTCTTGAGATGCGACGGGAACGCCGGAAATTCTTTCCCGTTGAAAGCAGGGAAAGGATCCATCATCTCGAGCTACGAGGGGGAAACGGGGCTCCTCTGGATGTGGGCGGGACCATCGTGCTTCCTCTCGAGTGGAGACGGGTATGGCGGTGAACTTCTTGAGTTGCAGCAAGGGTGTGAAAGACCCTTTCGAAGTTCCAGAGGTTAGGTGTCATTAGTCTCCAGACGCCTCATCGGAAATAGGCCTCATCTCGCCTGGAAGGGAGAACTTCCTGGATTTTCTCGAGTTGTGGCAGGTGTTCTCGAGTTACGACGGGGACCTCAGGCACCCGCCCTGGTGGCCTCAGGAGTGGCCAGTCCCCATGCGAGGTGCTAGGGGGCCTCTCGGGATTACTCTCCCGTCGATACCGGGGCCAAAAACCTTGTGTGGAGTCAGGGCCGGAACCGAGGATTCCTCTCAAGGGTTGACATGGATTTTGGGTACTTGTGGAGTCTCCCCAGGGGAGTCAGGCCTCGTCTCGAGTGGGGGCATGCACGTGCGCTTTCCTTCCAGGCTGTAGCAGCAATGTCACGCTTCCCGTCGCGTGGATCAAAGGATCTGTGGTTTTCCCTCGAGGCTTTCCCTCGAGGCTTTCCCACAGGGCTGTCCCACGTGCCACCGTGGTGTGAGTCGATCCTCGGCGTGAAAGATGAGCCAGTGCAGGGCAAAGAGCTTCCTCTGGAATGGAATGAGACATCTGGGGGACTCTTGGAATGGTGGTACGACCATGGAGTTCCTCTCGCCTTTCCTGTTGAGAGTGCCTCCTCTTGAGTTGCGACGGGAACGCCGGGAATTCTTTCCCGTTGAAAGCAGGGAAAGGATCCCTCATCTCGAGCTACGAGGGGGAAACGGGGCTCCTCTGGATGTGGGCGGGACCATCGTGCTTCCTCTCGAGTGGAGACGGGTATGGCGGTGAACTTCTTGAGTTGCAGCAAGGGTGTGAAAGACCCTTTCGAAGTTCCAGAGGTTAGGTGTCATTAGTCTCCAGACGCCTCATCGGAAATAGGCCTCATCTCGCCTGGAAGGGAGAACTTCCTGGATTTTCTCGAGTTGCGGCAGGTGTTCTCGAGTTACGACGGGTACCTCAGGGACCCGCCCTGGTGGCCTCAGGATAGGCCAGTCCCCATGCGAGTTGCTAGGGGGCCTCTCTGGATTCCTCTCCCGTCGATACCGGGGCCAAAAACCTTGTGTGGAGTCAGGGCCGGATCCGAGGATTCCGCTCAGGGACTGACATGGATCTTTGGGTACTTGTGGAGTCTCCCCAGGGGAGTCAGGCCTCGTCTCGAGTGGGGGCATGCACGTGCGCTTTCCTTCCAGGCTGTAGCAGCAATGTCACGCTTCCCGTCGCGTGGATCAAAGGATCTGTGGTTTTCCCTCGAGGCTTTCCCTCGAGGCTTTCCCACAGGGCTGTCCCACGTGCCACCGTGGTGTGAGTCGGTTCTCGGCGTGAAAGATGAGCCAGTGCAGGGCAAAGAGGTTCCTCTGGAATGGACTGAGACATCTGGGGAACTCTTGGAATGGTGGTACGACCATGGAGTTCCTCTCGCCTTTCCTGTTTAGAGTGCCTCCTCTTGAGATGCGACGGAAACGCCGGGAATTCTTTCCCGTTGAAAGCAGGGAAAGGATCCCTCATCTCGAGCTACGAGGGGGAAACGGGGCTCCTCTGGATGTGGGCGGGACCATCGTGCTTCCTCTCGAGTGGAGACGGGTATGGCGGTGAACTTCTTGAGTTGCAGCAAGGGTGTGAAAGACCCTTTCGAAGTTCCAGAGGTTAGGTGTCATTAGTCTCCAGACGCCTCATCGGAAATAGGCCTCATCTCGCCTGGAAGGGAGAACTTCCTGGATTTTCTCGAGTTGCGGCAGGTGTTCTCGATTTACGACGCGGACCTCAGGGACCCGCCCTGGTGGACTCAGGAGAGGCCAGTCCCCATGCGAGTTGCTAGGGGGCCTCTCGGGATTCCTCTCCCGTCGATACTGGGGCCAAAAACCTTGTGTGGAGTCAGGGCCGGAACCGAGGATTCCTCTCAGGGGCTGACATGGATCTTTGGGTACTTCTGGAGTCTCCCCAGGGGAGTCAGGCCTCGTCTCGAGTGGGGGCATGCACGTGCGCTTTCCTTCCAGGCTGTAGCAGCAATGTCACGCTACCCGTCGCGTGGATCAAAGGATCTGTGGTTTTCCCTCGAGGCTTTCGCTCGAGGCTTTCCCACAGGGCTGTCCCACGTGCCACCGTGGTGTGAGTCGATCCTCGGCGTGAAAGATGAGCCAGTGCAGGGCAAAGAGGCTCCTCTGGAATGGACTGAGACATCTGGGGGACTCTTGGAATGGTGGTACGACCATGGAGTTCCTCTCGCCTTTCCTGTTGAGAGTGCCTCCTCTTGAGATGCGACGGGAACGCCGGGAATTCTTTCCCGTTGACAGCAGGGAATGGATCCCTCATCTCGAGCTACGAGGGGGAAACGGGGCTCCTCTGGATGTGGGCGGGACCATCGTGCTTCCTCTCGAGTGGAGACGGGTATGGCGGTGAACTTCTTGAGTTGCAGCAAGGGTGTGAAAGACCCCTTCGAAGTTCCAGAGGTTAGGTGTCATTTGTCTCCAGAGGCCTCATCGGAAATAGGCCTCATCTCGCCTGGAAGGGAGAACTTCCTGGATTTTCTCGAGTTGCGGCAGGTGTTCTCGAGATACGACGGGGACCTCAGGGACCCGCCCTGGTGGCCTCAGGAGAGGCCAGTCCCCATGCGAGATGCTAGGGGGCCTCTCGGGATTCCTCTCCCGTCGATACCGGGGCAAAAACCTTGTGTGGAGTCAGGGCCGGAACCGAGGATTCCTCTCAGGGGCTGACATGGATCTTTGGGTACTTGTGGAGTCTCCCCAGGGGAGTCAGGCCTCGTCTCGAGTGGGGGCATGCACGTGGGCTTTCCTTCCAGGCTGTAGCAGCAATGTCACGCTTCCCGTCGCGTGGATCAAAGGATCTGTGGTTTTCCCTCGAGGCTTTCCCACAGGGCTGTCCCACGTGACACCGTGGTGTGAGTCGATCCTCGGCGAGAAAGATGAGCCAGTGCAGGGGAAAGAGGTTCCTCTGGAATGGACTGAGACATCTGGGGGACTCTTGGAATGGTGGTACGACCATGGAGTTCCTCTCGCCTTTCCTGTTGAGAGTTCCTCCTCTTGAGATGTGACGGGAACGCCGGGAATTATTTCCCGTTGAAAGCAGGGAAAGGATCCCTCATCTCGAGCTACGAGGGGGAAACGGGGCTCCTCTGGATGTGGGCGGGACCATCGTGCTTCCTCTCGAGTGGAGACGGGTATGGCGGTGAACTTCTTGAGTTGCAGCAAGGGTGTGAAAGACCCTTTCGAAGTTCCAGAGTTTAGGTGTCATTAGTCTCCAGACGCCTCATCGGAAATACGCCTCATCTCGCCTGGAAGGGAGAACTTCCTGGATTTTCTCGAGTTGCGGCAGGTGTTCTCGAGTTACGACGGGGACCTCAGGGACCCGCCCTGGTGGCCTCAGGAGAGGCCAGTCCCCATGCGAGTTGCTAGGGGGCCTCTCGGGATTCCTCTCCCGTCGATACCGGGGCCAAAAACCTTGTGTGGAGTCAGGGCCTGAACCGAGGATTCCTCTCAGGGGCTGACATGGATCTTTGGGTACTTGTGGAGTCTCCCCAGGGGAGTCAGGCCTCGTCTCGAGTGGGGGCATGCACGTGCGCTTTCCTTCCAGGCTGTAGCAGCAATGTCACGCTTCCCGTCGCGTGGATCAAAGGTACTGTGGTTTTCCCTCGAGGCTTTCGCTCGAGGCTTTCCCACAGGGCTGTCCCACGTGCCACCGTGGTGTGAGTCGATCCTCGGCGTGAAAGATGAGCCAGTGCAGGGCAAAGAGGCTCCTCTGGAATGGACTGAGACATCTGGGGGACTCTTGGAATGGTGGTACGACCATGGAGTTCCTCTCGCCTTTCCTGTTGAGAGTGCCTCCTCTTGAGATGCGACGGGAACGCCGGGAATTCTTTCCCGTTGACAGCAGGGAATGGATCCCTCATCTCGAGCTACGAGGGGGAAACGGGGCTCCTCTGGATGTGGGCGGGACCATCGTGCTTCCTCTCGAGTGGAGACGGGTATGGCGGTGAACTTCTTGAGTTGCAGCAAGGGTGTGAAAGACCCCTTCGAAGTTCCAGAGGTTAGGTGTCATTTGTCTCCAGAGGCCTCATCGGAAATAGGCCTCATCTCGCCTGGAAGGGAGAACTTCCTGGATTTTCTCGAGTTGCGGCAGGTGTTCTCGAGTTACGACGGGGACCTCAGGGACCCGCCCTGGTGGCCTCAGGAGAGGCCAGTCCCCATGCGAGTTGCTAGGGGGCCTCTCGGGATTCCTCTCCCGTCGATACCGGGGCCAAAAACCTTGTGTGGAGTCAGGGCCGGAACCGAGGATTCCTCTCAGGGGCTGACATGGATCTTTGGGTACTTCTGGAGTCTCCCCAGGGGAGTCAGGCCTCGTCTCGAGTGCGGGCATGCACGTGCTCTTTCCTTCCAGGCTGTAGCAGCAATGTCACGCTTCCCGTCGCGTGGATCAAAGGATCTGTGGTTTTCCCTCGAGGCTTTCCCTCGAGGCTTTCCCACAGGGCTGTCCCACGTACCACCGTGGTGTGAGTCGATCCTCGGCGTGAAAGATGAGCCAGTGCAGGGCAAAGAGGCTCCTCTGGAATGGACTGAGACATCTGGGGGACTCTTGGAATGGTGGTACGACCATGGAGTTCCTCTCGCCTTTCCTGTTGAGAGTGCCTCCTCTTGAGATGCGACGGGAACGCCGGGAATTCTTTCCCGTTGGAAGCAGGGAAAGGATCCCTCATCTCGAGCTCCGAGGGGGAAACGGGGCTCCTCTGGATGTGGGCGGGACCATCGTGCTTCCTCTCGAGTGGAGAAGGGTATGGAGGTGAACTTCTTGAGTTGCATCAAGGGTGTGAAAGACCCTTTCGAAGTTCCAGAGGTTTGTTGTCATTTGTCTCCAGACGCCTCATCGGAAATAGGCCTCATCTCGCCTGGAAGGGAGAACTTCCTGGATTTTCTCGAGTTGCGGCAGGTGTTCTCGAGTTACGACGGGGACCTCAGGGACCCGCCCTGGTGGCCTCAGGAGAGGCCAGTCCCCATGCGAGATGCTAGGGGGCCTCTCGGGATTCCTCTCCCGTCGATACCGGGGCAAAAACCTTGTGTGGAGTCAGGGCCGGAACCGAGGATTCCTCTCAGGGGCTGACATGGATCTTTGGGGACTTGTGGAGTCTCCCCAGGGGAGTCAGGCCTCGTCTCGAGTGGGGGCATGCACGTGGGCTTTCCTTCCAGTCTGTAGCAGCAATGTCACGCTTCCCGTCGCGTGGATCAAAGGATCTGTGGTTTTCCCTCGAGGCTTTCCCACAGGGCTGTCCCACGTGACACCGTGGTGTGAGTCGATCCTCGGCGTGAAAGATGAGCCAGTGCAGGGGAAAGAGGTTCCTCTGGAATGGACTGAGACATCTGGGGGACTCTTGGAATGGTGGTACGACCATGGAGTTCCTCTCGCCTTTCCTGTTGAGAGTTCCTCCTCTTGAGATGTGACGGGAACGCCGGGAATTATTTCCCGTTGATAGCAGGGAAAGGATCCCTCATCTCGAGCTACGAGGGGGAAACGGGGCTCCTCTGGATGTGGGCGGGACCATCGTGCTTCCTCTCGAGTGGAGACGGGTAAGGCGGTGAACTTCTTGAGTTGCAGCAAGGGTGTGAAAGACCCTTTCGAATTTCCAGAGGTTAGGTGTCATTAGTCTCAAGACGCCTCATCGGAAATAGGCCTCATCTCGCCTGGAAGGGAGAACTTCCTGGATTTTCTCGAGTTGCGTCAGGTGTTCTCGAGTTACGACGGGGACCTCAGGGATCCGCCCTGGTGGCCTCAGGAAAGGCCAGTCCCCATGGGAGTTCCTAGGGGGCCTTTCGGGATTCCTCTCCCGTCGATACCGGGGCCAAAATCCTTGTGTGGAGTCAGGGCCGGAACCGAGGATTCCTCTCAGGGGCTGACATGGGTCTTTGGGTACTTCTGGAGTCTCCCCAGGGTGGTCAGGCCTCGTCTCGAGTGGGGGCATGCACGTGCGCCTTTCTTCCAGGCTGTAGCAGCAATGTCACGCTTCCCGTCTCGTGGATCAAAGGATCTGTGGTTTTCCCTCGAGGCTTTCCCACAGGGCTGTCCCACGTGCCACCGTGGTGTGAGTCGATTCTCGGCGTGAAAGATGAGCCAGTGCAGGGCAAAGAGTTTCCTCTGGATTGGACTGAGACATCTGGGGGACTCTTGGAATGGTAGTACGACCATGGAGTTCCTCTCGCCTTTCCTGTTGAGAGTGCCTCCTCTTGAGATGCGACGGGAACGCCGGGAATTCTTTCCCGTTGAAAGCAGGGAAAGGATCCCTCATCTCGAGCTACGAGGGGGAAACGGGGCTCCTCTGGATGTGGGCGGGACCATCGTGCTTCCTCTCGAGTGGAGACGGGTATTGCGGTGAAATTCTTGAGTTGCAGCAAAGGTGTGAAAGACCCTTTCGAAGTTCCAGAGGTTAGGTGTCATTAGTCTCCAGACGCCTCATCAGAAATAGGCCTCATTTCGCCTGGAAAGGAGAACTTCCTGGATTTTCTCGAGTTGCGGCAGGTGTTCTCGAGTTACGACGGGGACCTCAGGGACCCGCCCTGGTGGCCTCAGGAACGGCCAGTCCCCATGCTAGTTGCTAGCGGTCCTCTCGGGATTCCTCTCCCGTCGATACCGGGGCCAAAAACCTTGTGTGGAGTCAGGGCCGGAACCGAGGATTCCTCTCAGGGGCTGACATGGATCTTTGGGTACTTCTGGAGTCTCCCCAGGGGAGTCAGGCCTCGTCTCGAGTGGGGGCATGCACGTGCGCTTTCCTTCCAGGCTGTAGCAGCAATGTCATTCTTCCCGTCGCGTGGATCAAAGGATCTGTGGTTTTCCCTCGAGGCTTTCCCTCGAGGCTTTCCCACAGGGCTGTCTCACGTGCCACCGTTGTGTGAGTCGATCCTCGGCGTGAAAGATGAGCCAGTGCAGGGCAAACAGGTTCCTCTGGAATGGACTGAGACATCTGGGGGACTCTTGGAATGGTGGTACGACCATGGAGTTCCTCTCGCCTTTCCTGTTGAGAGTGCCTCCTCTTGAGATGCGACGGGAACGCCGGGAATTCTTTCCCGTTGGAAGCAGGGAAAGGATCCCTCATCTCGAGCTACGAGGGGGAAACGGGGCTCCTCTGGATGTGGGCGGGACCATCGTGCTTCCTCTCGAGTGGACACGGGTATGTCGGTGAACTTCTTGAGTTGCAGCAAGGGTGTGAAAGACCCTTTCGAAGTTCCAGAGGTTAGGTGTCATTAGTCTCCAGACGCCTCATCGGAAATAGGCCTCATTTCGCCTGGAAAGGAGAACTTCCTGGATTTTCTCGAGTTGCGGCAGGTGTTCTCGAGTTACGACGGGGACCTCAGGAACCCGCCATGGTTGCCTCAGGAAAGGTCAGTCCCCTTGCGAGTTCCTAGGGGGCCTCTCGGGATTCCTCTCCCGTCGATACCGGGGCCAAAATACTTGTGTGGAGTCAGGGCCGGAACCGAGGATTCCTCTCAGGGGCTGACATGGATCTTTGGGTACTTCTGGAGTCTCCCCAGGGGAGTCAGGCCTCGTCTCGAGTGGGGGCATGCACGTGCGCTTTCCTTACAGGCTGTAGCAGCAATGTCACGGTTCCCGTCGCGTGGATCAAAGGATCTGTGGTTTTCCCTCGAGGCTTTCCCACAGGGCTGTCCCACGTGCCACCGTGGTGTGAGTCGATCCTCGGCGTGAAAGATGAGCCAGTGCAGGGCAAAGAGGTTCCTCTGGAATGGACTGAGACATCTGGGAGACTCTTGGAATGGTGGTACGACCATGGAGTTCCTCTCGCCTTTCGTGTTGAGAGTTCCTCCTCTTGAGATGCGACGGGAACGCCGGGAATTCTTTCCTGTTGAAAGCAGGGAAAGGATCCCTCATCTCGAGCTACGAGGGGGAAACGGGGCTCCTCTGAATGTGGGCGGGACCATCGTGCTTCCTCTCGAGTGGAGACGGGTATGGCGGTGAACTTCTTGAGTTGCAGCAAGGGTGTGAAAGACCCTTTTGAAGTCCCAGAGATTAGCTGTCATTAGACTCCAGACGCCTCATCGGAAATAGGCCTCATCTCGCCTGGAACGGAGAACTTCCTGGATTTTCTCGAGTTGCGGCAGGTGTTCTCGAGTTACGACGGGGACGTGAGGGACAAGCCCTGGTGGCCTCAGGAAACTCCAGTCCCCATACGAGTTGCTAGGGTGCCTCTCGGGATTCCTCTCCAGTCGATACCGGGGCCTAAATCCTTGTGTGGAGTCAGGGCCGGAACGGAGGATTCCTCTAAGGGGCTGACATGGATCTTTGGGTCTTTCTGGAGTCTCCCCAGGGGAGTCAGTCCTCGTCTCGAGTGGGGGCATGCACGTGCGCTTTCCTTCCAGGCTGTAGCAGCAATGTCACGCTTCCCGTCGCGTGGATCAAAGGATCTGTGGTTTTCCCTCTAGGCTTTCCCTCGAGGCTATCCCACAGGGCTGTCCCACGTGCCACCGTGGTGTGAGTCGATATTCGGCATGAAAGATGCGTCATTGCAGGGCAAAGAGGTTCCTCTGGAATGGACTGAGACATCTGGGGGACTCTTGGAATGGTGGTACGACAAAGGAGTTCCTCTCGCCTTTCCTGTTGAGAGTGCCTCCCCTTGAGATGCGACGGGAACGCCGGGAATTCTTTCCCGTTGGAAGCAGGGAAAGGATCCCTCATCTCGAGCACGAGGGGGAAACGGGGCTCCTCGGGATGTGGGCGGGACCATCGTGCTTCCTCTCGAGTGGACACGGGTATGTCGGTGAACTTCTTGAGTTGCAGCAAGGGTGTGAAAGACCCTTTCGAAGTTCCAGAGGTTAGGTGTCATTAGTCTCCAGACACCTCATCGGAAATAGGCCTCATCTAACCTGGAAGGGAGAACTTCCTGGATTTTCTCGAGGTGCGGCAGGTGTTCTCACGTTACGACGGGTACCACAGGGACCCGCCCTGATGGCCTCAGGAGAGGCCAGTCCCCATGCGAGTTGCTAGGGGGCCTCTCGGGATTCCTCTCCCGTCGATACCGGGGCCAAAAACCTTGTGTGGAGTCAGGGCCAGAACCGAGGATTCCTCTCAGGGGCTGACATGGATCTTTGGGTACTTCTGGAGTCTCCCCAGGGGAGTCAGGCCTCGTCTCGAGTGGGGGCATGGACGTGCGCTTTCCTTCCAGGCTGTAGCAGCAATGTCACGCTTCCCGTGGCGTGGATCAAAGGATCTGTGGTTTTCCCTCGAGGCTTTCCCTCGAGGCTTTCCCACAGGGCTGTCCCACGTGCCACCGTGGTGTGAGTCGATCCTCGGCGTGAAAGATGAGCCAGTGCAGGGCAAAGAGGTTCCTCTGGAATGGACTGAGACATCTGGGGGACTCTTGGAATGGTGGTACGACCATGGAGTTCCTCTCGCCTTTCCTGTTGAGAGTGCCTCCTCTTGAGATGTGACGGGAATGCCGGGAATTCTTTCCCGTTGAAAGCAGGGAAAGGATCCCTCATCTCAAGCTACGAGGGGGAAACGGGGCTCCTCTGGATGTGGGCGGGACCATCGTGCTTCCTCTCGTGTGGAGACGGGTATGGCGGTAAACTTCTTGAGTTGCTGCAAGGGTGTGAAAGACCCTTTCGAAGTTCCAGAGGTTAGGTGTCATTAGTCTCCAGACGCCTCATTGGAAATAGGCCTCATCTCGCCTGGAAGGGAGAACTTCCTGGATTTTCTCGAGTTGCGGCAGGTGTTCTCGAGTTACGACGGGGACCTCAGGGACCCGCCCTGGTGGCCTCAGGAGAGGCCAGTCCCCATGCGAGTTGCTAGGGGGCCTCTCGGGATTCCTCTCCCGTCGATACCGGGGCCAAAAACCTTGTGTGGAGTCAGGGCCGGAACCGAGGATTCCTCTCAGGGGCTGACATGGATCTTTGGGTACTTCTGGAGTCTCCCCAGGGGAGTCAGGCCTCGTCTCGAGTGGGGGCATGCATGTGTGCTTTCCTTCCAGGCTGTAGCAGCAATGTCACGCTTCCCGTCGCGTGGATCAAAGGATCTGTGGTTTTCCCTCGAGGCTTTCCCTCGAGGCTTTCCCACAGGGCTGTCCCACGTGCCACCGTGGTGTGAGTCGATCCTCGGCGTGAAAGATGAGCCAGTGCAGGGCAAAGAGGTTCCTCTGGAATGGACTGAGACATCTGGGGGACTCTTGGAATGGTGGTACGATCATGGAGTTCCTCTCGCCTTTCCTGTTGAGAGTGCCTCCTTTTGAGATGCGACGGGAACACCGGGAATTCTTTCCCGTTGGAAGCAGGGAAAGGATCCCTCATCTCGAGCTACGAGGGGGAAACGGGGCTCCTCGGGATGTGGGCGGGACCATCGTGCTTCCTCTCGAGTGGACACGGGTATGTCGGTGAACTTCTTGAGTTGCAGCAAGGGTGTGAAAGACCCTTTCGAAGTTCCAGAGGTTAGGTGTCATTAGTCTCCAGACGCCTCATCGGAAATAGGCCTCATCTCGCCTGGAAGGGAGAACTTCCTGGATTTTCTCGAGGTGCGGCAGGTGTTCTCGAGTTACGACGGGTACCACAGGGACCCGCCCTGATGGCCTCAGGAGAGGCCAGTCCCCATGCGAGTTGCTAGGGGGCCTCTCGGGATTCCTCTCCCGTCAATACCGGCGCCAAAAACCTTGTGTGGAGTCAGGGCCAGAACCGAGGATTCCTCTCAGGGGCTGACATGGATCTTTGGGTACTTCTGGAGTCTCCCCAGGGGAGTCAGGCCTCGTCTCGAGTGGGGGCATGCACGTGCGCTTTCCTTCCAGGCTGTAGCAGCAATGTCACGCTTCCCGTCGCGTGGATCAAAGGATCTGTGGTTTTCCCTCGAGGCTTTCCCTCGAGGCTTTCCCACAGGGCTGTCCCACGTGCCACCGTGGTGTGAGTCGATCCTCGGCGTGAAAGATGAGCCAGTGCAGGGCAAAGAGGTTCCTCTGGAATGGACTGAGACATCTGGGGGACTCTTGGAATAGTGGTACGACCATGGAGTTCCTCTCGCCTTTCCTGTTGAGAGTGCCTCCTCTTGAGTTGTGACTGGAACGCCGGGAATTCTTTCCCGTTGGAAGCAGGGAAAGGATCCCTCATCTCGAGCTACGAGGGGGAAACGGGGCTCCTCTGGATGTGGGCGGGACCATCGTGCTTCCTCTCGAGTGGACACGGGTATGTCGGTGAACTTCTTGAGTTGCAGCAAGGGTGTGAAAGACCCTTTCGAAGTTCCAGAGGTTAGGTGTCATTAGTCTCCAGACGCCTCATCGGAAATAGGCCTCATCTCGCCTGGAAGGGAGAACTTCCTGGATTTTCTCGAGGTGCGGCAGGTGTTCTCGAGTTACGACGGGTACCACAGGGACCCGCCCTGATGGCCTCAGGAGAGGCCAGTCCCCATGCGAGTTGCTAGGGGGCCTCTCGGGATTCCTCTCCCGTCAATACCGGCGCCAAAAACCTTGTGTGGAGTCAGGGCCAGAACCGAGGATTCCTCTCAGGGGCTGACATGGATCTTTGGGTACTTCTGGAGTCTCCCCAGGGGAGTCAGGCCTCGTCTCGAGTGGGGGCATGCACGTGCGCTTTCGTTCCAGGCTGTAGCAGCAATGTCACGCTTCCCGTCGCGTGGATCAAAGGATCTGTGGTTTTCCCTAGAGGCTTTCCCTCGAGGCTTTCCCACAGGGCTGTCCCACGTGCCACCGTGGTGTGAGTCGATCCTCGGCGTGAAAGATGAGCCAGTGCAGGGCAAAGAGGTTCCTCTGGAATGGACTGAGACATCTGGGGGACTCTTGGAATAGTGGTACGACCATGGAGTTCCTCTCGCCTTTCCTGTTGAGAGTGCCTCCTTTTGAGATGCGACGGGAACGCCGGGAATTCTTTCCCGTTGGAAGCAGGGAAAGGATCCCTCATCTCGAGCTACGAGGGGGAAACGGGGCTCCTCTGGATGTGGGCGGGACCATCGTGCTTCCTCTCGAGTGGACACGGGTATGTCGGTGAACTTCTTGAGTTGCAGCAAGGGTGTGAAAGACCCTTTCGAAGTTCCAGAGGTTAGGTGTCATTAGTCTCCAGACGCCTCATCGGAAATAGGCCTCATCTCGCCTGGAAGGGAGAACTTCCTGGATTTTCTCGAGGTGCGGCAGGTGTTCTCGAGTTACGACGGGTACCACAGGGACCCGCCCTGATGGCCTCAGGAGAGGCCAGTCCCCATGCGAGTTGCTAGGGGGCCTCTCGGGATTCCTCTCCCGTCAATACCGGCGCCAAAAACCTTGTGTGGAGTCAGGGCCAGAACCGAGGATTCCTCTCAGGGGCTGACATGGATCTTTGGGTACTTCTGGAGTCTCCCCAGGGGAGTCAGGCCTCGTCTCGAGTGGGGGCATGCACGTGCGCTTTCGTTCCAGGCTGTAGCAGCAATGTCACGCTTCCCGTCGCGTGGATCAAAGGATCTGTGGTTTTCCCTCGAGGCTTTCCCTCGAGGCTTTCCCACAGGGCTGTCCCACGTGCCACCGTGGTGTGAGTCGATCCTCGGCGTGAAAGATGAGCCAGTGCAGGGCAAAGAGGTTCCTCTGGAATGGACTGAGACATCTGGGGGACTCTTGGAATGGTGGTACGACCATGGAGTTCCTCTCGCCTTTCCTGTTGAGAGTGCCTCCTCTTGAGATGCGACGGGAACGCCGGGAATTCTTTCCCGTTGAAAGCAGGGAAAGGATCCCTCATCTCGAGCTACGAGGGGGAAACGGGGCTCCTCGGGATGTGGGAGGGAACATCGTGCTTCCTCTCGAGTGGACACGGGTATGTCGGTGAACTTCTTGAGTTGCAGCAAGGGTGTGAAAGACCCTTTCGAAGTTCCAGAGGTTAGGTGTCATTAGTCTCCAGACGCCTCATCGGAAATAGGCCTCATCTAGCCTGGAAGGGAGAACTTCCTGTATTTTCTCGAGGTGCGGCAGGTGTTCTCGAGTTACGACGGGTACCACAGGGACCCGCCCTGATGGCCTCAGGAGAGGCCAGTCCCCATGCGAGTTGCTAGGGGGCCTCTCGGGATTCCTCTCCAGTCGATACCGGGGCCAAAAACCTTGTGTGGAGTCAGGGCCAGAACCGAGGATTCCTCTCACGGGCTGACATGGATCTTTGAGTACTTCTAGAGTCTCCCCAGGGGAGTCAGGCCTCGTCTCGAGTGGGGGCATGCACGTGCGCTTTCCTTCCAGGCTGTAGCAGCAATGTCACGCTTCCCGTGGCCTGGATCAAAGGATCTGTGGTTTTCCCTCGAGGCTTTCCCTCGAGGCTTTCCCACAGGGCTGTCCCATGTGCCACCGTGGTGTGAGTCGATCCTCGGCGTGAAAGATGAGCCAGTGCAGGGCAAAGAGGTTCCTCTGGAATGGACTGAGACATCTGGGGGACTCTTGGAATGGTGGTACGACCATGGAGTTCCTCTCGCCTTTCCTGTTGAGAGTGCCTCCTCTTGAGATGCGACGGGAACGCTGGGAATTCTTTCCCGTTGAAAGCAGGGAAAGGATCCCTCATCTCGAGCTACGAGGGGGAAACGGGTCTCCTCTGGATGTGGGCGGGACCATCGTGCTTCCTCTCGAGTGGAGACGGGTATGTCGGTGAACTTCTTGAGTTGCAGCAAGGGTGCGAAAGACCCTTTCGAAGTTCCAGAGGTTACGTGTCAGTCTCCAGACGCCTCATCGGAAATAGACCTCATCTCGACTGGAAGGGAGAACTTCCTGGATTATCTCGAGGTGCGGCAGGTGTTCTCGAGTTACGACTGGTACCACAGGGACCCGCCCTGATGGCCTCAGGAGAGGCCAGTCCCCATGCGTGTTGCTAGGGGGCCTCTCGGGATTCCTCTCCCGTCGATACCGGGGCCAAAATCCTTGTGTGGAGTCAGGGCCGGAACCGAGGATTCCTCTCAGGGGCTGACATGGATCTTTGGGTACTTCTAGAGTCTCCCCAGGAGAGTCAGGCCTCGTCTCGAGAGGGGGCATGCACGTGCGCTTTCCTTTCAGGCTGTAGCAGCAATGTCACGCTTCCCGTCACGTGGATCAAAGGATCTGTGGTTTTCCCTCGAGGCTTTCCCTCGAGGCTTTCCCACAGGGCTGTCCCACGTGCCACCGTGGTGTGAGTCGATCCTCGGCGTGAAAGATGAGCCAGTGCAGGGCAAAGGGGTTCCTCTGGAATGGACTGAGACATCTGGGGGACTCTTGGAATGGTGGTACGACCATGGAGTTCCTCTCGCCTTTCCTGTTGAGAGTGCCTCCTCTTGAGATGCGACGGGAACGCCGGGAATTCTTTCCCGTTGAAAGCAGGGAAAGGATCCCTCATCTCGAGCTCCGAGGGGGAAACGGGGCTCCTCTGGATGTGGGCGGGACCATCGTGCTTCCTCCCGAGTGGACACGGGTATGGCGGTGAACTTCTTGAGTTGCAGCAAGGGTGTGAAAGACCCTTTCGAAGTTCCAGAGGTTAGGTGTCATTAGTCTCCAGACGCCTCATCGGAAATAGGCCTCATCTCGCCTGGAAGGGAGAACTTCCTGGATTTTCTCGAGTTGCGGCAGGTGTTCTCGAGTTACGACGGGGACCTCAGGGACCCGCCCTGGTGGCCTCAGGAGAGGCCAGTCCCCATGCGAGTTGCTAGGGGGCCTCTCGGGATTCCTCTCCCGTCGATACCGGGGCCAAAAGCCTTGTGTGGAGTCAGGGCCGGAAGCGAGCATTCCTCTCAGGGGTTACATGGATCTTTGGGTACTTCTGGAGTCTCCCCAGGGGAGTCAGGCCTCGTCTCGAGTGGGGGCATGCACGTGCGCTTTCCTTCCTGGCTGTAGCAGCAATGTCACGCTTCCCATCGTGAGGATTAAAGGATCTGTGGTTTTCCCTCGAGTCTTTCCCTCGAGGCTTTCCCACAGGGCTGTCCCACGTGCCACCGTGGTGTGAGTCGATCCTCGGCGTGAAAGATGAGCCAGTGCAGGGCAAAGAGGTTCCTCTGGAATGGACTGAGACATCTGGGGGACTCTTGGAATGGTGGTACGACCATGGAGTTCCTCTCGCCTTTCCTGTTGAGAGTGCCTCCTCTTGAGATGCGACGGGAATGCCGGGAATTCTTTCCCGTTGAAAGCAGGGAAAGGATCCCTCATCTCAAGCTACGAGGGGGAAACGTGGCTCCTCTGTATGTGGGCGGGCCCATCGTGATTTCTCTCGTGTGGAGACGGGTATGGCGGTAAACTTCTTGAGTTGCAGCAAGGGTGTGAAAGACCCTTTCGAAGTTCCAGAGGTTAGGTGTCATTAGTCTCCAGACGCCTCATCAGAAATAGGCCTCATCTCGCTTGGAAGGGAGAACTTCCTGGATTTTCTCGAGTTGCGGCAGGTGTTCTCAAGTTACGACGGGGACCTCAGGGACCCGCCCTGGTGGCCTCAGGAGAGGCCAGTCCCCATGCGAGTTGCTAGCGGGCCTCTCGGGATTCCTCTCCCGTCGATACCGGGGCCAAAAACCTTGTGTGGAGTCAGGGCCGGAACCGAGGATTCCTCTCAGGGTCTGACATGGATCTTTGGGTACTTCTGGAGTCTCCCCAGGGGAGTCAGGCCTCGTCTCGAGTGGGGGCATGCACGTGTGCTTTCCTTCCAGGCTGTAGCAGCAATGTCACGCTTCCCGTCGCGTGGATCAAAGGATCTGTGGTTTTCCCTCGAGGCTTTCCCTCGAGGCTTTCCCACAGGGCTGTCCCACGTGCCACCGTGGTGTGAGTCGATCCTCGGCGTGAAAGATGAGCCAGTGCAGGGCAAAGAGGTTCCTCTGGAATGGACTGAGACATCTGGGGGACTCTTGGAATGGTGGTACGACCATGGAGTTCCTCTCGCCTTTCCTGTTGAGAGTGCCTCCTCTTGAGATGCGACGGGAACGCCGGGAATTCTTTCCCGTTGAAAGCAGGGAAAGGATCCCTCATCTCGAGCTACGAGGGGGAAACGGGGCTCCTCGGGATGTGGGCGGGACCATCGTGCTTCCTCTCGAGTGGACACGGGTATGTCGGTGAACTTCTTGAGTTGCAGCAAGGGTGTGAAAGACCCTTTCGAAGTTCCAGAGGTTAGGTGTCATTAGTCTCCAGACGCCTCATCGGAAATAGGCCTCATCTAGCCTGGAAGGGAGAACTTCCTGGATTTTCTCGAGGTGCGGCAGGTGTTTTCGAGTTACGACGGGTACCACAGGGACCCGCCCTGATGGCCTCAGGAGAGGCCAGTCCCCATGCGAGTTGCTAGGGGGCCTCTCGGGATTCCTCTCCCGTCGATACCGGCGCCAAAAACCTTGTGTGGAGTCAGGGCCAGAACCGAGGATTCCTCTCAGGGGCTGACATGGATCTTTGGGTACTTCTGGAGTCTCCCCAGGGGAGTCAGGCCTCGTCTCGAGTGGGGGCATGCACGTGCGCTTTCCTTCCAGGCTGTAGCAGCAATGTCACGCTTCCCGTCGCGTGGATCAAAGGATCTGTGGTTTTCCCTCGAGGCTTTCCCTCGAGGCTTTCCCACAGGGCTGTCCCACGTGCCACCGTGGTGTGAGTCGATCCTCGGCGTGAAAGATGAGCCAGTGCAGGGCAAAGAGGTTCCTCTGGAATGGACTGAGACATCTGGTGGACTCTTGGAATGGTGGTACGACCATGGAGTTCCTCTCGCCTTTCCTGTTGAGAGTGCCTCCTCTTGAGTTGTGACGGGAACGCCGGGAATTCTTTCCCGTTGAAAGCAGGGAAAGGATCCCTCATCTCGAGCTACGAGGGGGAAACGGGGCTCCTCGGGATGTGGGCGGGACCATCGTGCTTCCTCTCGAGTGGACACGGGTATGTCGGTGAACTTCTTGAGTTGCAGCAAGGGTGTGAAAGACCCTTTCGAAGTTCCAGAGGTTAGGTGTCATTAGTCTCCAGACGCCTCATCGGAAATAGGCCTCATCTCGCCTGGAAGGGAGAACTTCCTGGATTTTCTCGAGGTGCGGCAGGTGTTCTCGAGTTACGACGGGTACCACAGGGACCCGCCCTGATTGCCTCAGGAGAGGCCAGTCCCCATGCGAGTTGCTAGGGGGCCTCTCGCGATTCCTCTCCAGTCGATACCGGGGCCAAAAACCTTGTGTGGAGTCAGGGCCAGAACCGAGGATTCCTCTCAGGGGCTGACATGGATCTTTGGGTAATTCTAGAGTCTCCCCAGGGGAGTCAGGCCTCGTCTCGAGTGGGGGCATGCACGTGCGCTTTCCTTCCTGGCTGTAGCAGCAATGTCACGCTTCCCGTCGCGTGGATCAAATGATCTGTGGTTTTCCCTCGAGGCTTTCCCTCGAGGCTTTCCCACAGGGCTGTCCCATGTGCCACCGTGGTGTGAGTCGATCCTCGGAGTGAAAGATGAGCCAGTGCAGGGCAAAGAGGTTCCTCTGGAATGGACTGAGACATCTGGGGGACTCTTGGAATGGTGGTACGACCATGGAGTTCCTCTCGCCTTTCCTGTTGAGAGTGCCTCCTCTTGAGATGCGACGGGAACGCTGGGAATTCTTTCCCGTTGAAAGCAGGGAAAGGATCCCTCATCTCGAGCTACGAGGGGGAAAAGGGGCTCCTCTGGATGTGGGCGGGACCATCGTGCTTCCTTTCGAGTGGAGACGGGTATGGCGGTGAACTTCTTGAGTTGCAGCAAGGGTGTGAAAGACCCTTTCGAAGTTCCAGAGGTTAGGTGTCATTAGTCTCCAGACGCCTCATCGGAAATAGGCCTCATCTAGCCTGGAAGGGAGAACTTCCTGGATTTTCTCGAGGTGCGGCAGGTGTTCTCGAGTTACGACGGGTACCACATGGACCCTCCCTGATGGCCTCAGGAACGGCCAGTCCCCATGCGAGTTGCTAGGGGGCCTCTCGGGATTCCTCTCCCGTCGATACCGGGGCCAAAAACCTTGTGTGGAGTCAGGGCCGGAACCGAGGATTCCTCTCAGGGGCTGACATGGATCTTTGGGTACTTCTAGAGTCTCCCCAGGAGAGTCAGACCTCGTCTCGAGTGGGGGCATGCACGTGCGCTTTCCTTTCAGGCTGTAGCAGCAATGTCACGCTTTCCGTCGCGTGGATCAAATGATCTGTGGTTTTCCCTCGAGGCTTTCCCTCGAGGCTTTCCCACAGGGCTGTCCCACGTGCCACCGTGGTGTGAGTCGATCCTCGGCGTGAAAGATGAGCCAGTGCAGGGCAAAGGGGTTCCTCTGGAATGGACTGAGACATCTGGGGGACTCTTGGAATGGTGGTACGACCATGGAGTTCCTCTCGCCTTTCCTGTTGAGAGTGCCTCCTCTTGAGATGCGACGGAAACGCCGGGAATTCTTTCCCGTTGAAAGCAAGGAAAGGTTCCCTCATCTCGAGCTCCGAGGGGGAAACGGGGCTCCTCTGGATGTGGGCGGGACCATCGTTCTTCCTCCCGAGTGGACACGGGTATGGCGGTGAACTTCTTGAGTTGCAGCAAGGGTGTGAAAGACCCTTTCGAAGTTCCAGAGGTTAGGTGTCATTAGTCTCCAGACGCCTCATCGGAAATAGGCCTCATCTCGCCTGGAAGGGAGAACTTCCTGGATTTTCTCGAGTTGCGGCAGGTGTTCTCGAGTTACGACGGGGACCTCAGGGACCCGCCCTGGTGGCCTCAGTAGAGGCCAGTCCCCATGCGAGTTGCTAGGGGGCCTCTCGGGATTCCTCTCCCGTCGATACCGGGGCCAAAAGACTTGTGTGGAGTCAGGGCTGGAACCGAGCATTCCTCTCAGGGGTTACATGGATCTTTGGGTACTTCTGGAGGCTCCCCAGGGGAGTGAGGCCTCGTCTCGAGTGGGGGCATGCACGTGCGCTTTCCTTCCAGGCTGTAGCAGCAATGTCACGCTTCCCATCGCGAGGATTAAAGGATCTGTGGTTTTCCCTCGAGGCTTTCCCTCGAGGCTTTCCCACAGGGCTGTCCCACGGGCCACCGTGGTGTGAGTCGATCCTCGGCGTGAAAGATGAGCCAGTGCCGGGCAAAGAGGTTCCTCTGGAATGGACTGAGACATCTGGGGGACTTTGGAATGGTGGTACGACCGTGGAGTTCCTCTCGCCTTTCCTGTTGAGAGTGCCTCCTCTTGAGATGCGACGGGAATGCCGGGAATTCTTTCCCGTTGAAAGCAGGGAAAGGATCCCTCATCTCGAGCTCCGAGGGGGAAACGTGGCTCCTCTGTATGTGGGCGGGACCATCGTGCTTTCTCTCGTGTGGAGACGGGTATGGCGGTAAACTTCTTGAGTTGCAGCAAGGGTGTGAAAGACCCTTTCGACGTTCCAGAGGTTAGGTGTCATTAGTCTCCAGACGCCTCATCGGAAATAGGCCTCATCTCGCCTGGAAGGGAGAACTTCCTGGATTTTCTCGAGTTGCGGCAGGTGTTCTCGAGTTACGACGGGGACCTCAGGGACCCGCCCTGGTGGCCTCAGGAGAGGCCAGTCCCCATGCGAGTTGCTAGGTGGCCTCTCGGGATTCCTCTCCCGTCGATACCGGGGCCAAAAACCTTGTGTGGAGTCAGGGCCGGAACCGAGGATTCCTCTCAGGGGCTGACATGGATCTTTGGGTACTTCTAGAGTCTCCCCAGGGGAGTCAGGCCTCGTCTCGAGTGGGGGCATGCACGTACGCTTTCCTTTCAGGCTGTAGCAGCAATGTCACGCTTCCCGTCGCGTGGATCAAATGATCTGTGGTTTTCCCTCGAGGCTTTCCCTCGAGGCTTTCCCACAGGGCTGTCCCACGTGCCACCGTGGTGTGAGTCGATCCTCGGCGTGAAAGATGAGACAGTGCAGGGCAAAGGGGTTCCTCTGGAATGGACTGAGACATCTGGGGGACTCTTGGAATGGTGGTACGACCATGGAGTTCCTCTCGCCTTTCCTGTTGAGAGTGCCTCCTCTTGAGATGCGACGGGAACGCCGGGAATTCTTTCCCGTTGAAAGCAGGGAAAGGATCCCTCATCTCGAGCTCCGAGGGGGAAACGGGGCTCCTCTGGATGTGGGCGGGACCATCGTGCTCCCTCCCGAGTGGACACGGGTATGGCGGTGAACTTCTTGAATTGCAGCAAGGGTGTGAAAGACCCTTTCGAAGTTCAAGAGGTTAGGTGTCATTAGTCTCCAGACGCCTCATCGGAAATAGGCCTCATCTCGCCTGGAAGGGAGAACTTCCTGGATTTTCTCGAGTTGCGGCAGGTGTTCTCGAGTTACGACGGGGACCTCAGGGACCCGCCCTGGTGGCCTCAGTAGAGGCCAGTCCCCGTGCGAGTTGCTAGGGGGCCTCTCGAGATTCCTCTCCCGTCGATACCGGGGCCAAAAGCCTTGTGTGGAGTCAGGGCCGGAACCGAGCATTCCTCTCAGGGGTTACATGGATCTTTGGGTACTTCTGGAGTCTCCCCAGGGGAGTCAGGCCTCGTCTCGAGTGGGGGCATGCACGTGCGCTTTCCTTCCAGGCTGTAGCAGCAATGTCACGCTTCCCATTGCGAGGATTAAAGGATCTGTGGTTTTCCCTCGAGGCTTTCCCTCGAGGCTTTCCCACAGGGCTGTCCCACGTGCCACCGTGGTGTGAGTCGATCCTCGGCGTGAAAGATGAGCCAGTGCAGGGCAAAGAGGTTCCTCTGGAATGGACTGAGACATCTGGGGGACTCTTGGAATGGTGGTACGACCATGGAGTTCCTCTCGCCTTTCCTGTTGAGAGTGCCTCCTCTTGAGATGCAACGGGATCGCCGGGAATTCTTTCCCGTTGAAAGCAGGGAAAGGATCCCTCATCTCGAGCTCCGAGGGGGAAACGGGGCTCCTCTGGATGTGGGCGGGACCATCGTGCTTTCTCTCGTGTGGAGACGGGTATGGCGGTAAACTTCTTGAGTTGCAGCAAGGGTGTGAAAGACACTTTCGAAGTTCCAGAGGTTAGGTGTCATTAGTCTCCAGACGCCTCATCGGAAATAGGCCTCATCTCGCCTGGAAGGGAGAACTTCCCGGATTTTCTCGAGGTGCGCCCGGTGTTCTCGAGTTACGACGGGGACCTCAGGGACCCGCCCTGGTGACCTCAGGAGAGGCAGTCCCCATGCGAGTTGCTAGGGGGCCTCTCGGGATTCCTCTCCCGTCGATACCGGGGCCAAAAACCTTGTGTGGAGTCAGGGCCGGAACCGAGGATTCCTCTCAGGGGTGACATGGATCTTTGGGTAATTCTGGAGTCTCCCCAGGGGAGTCAGGCCTCGTCTCGACTGGGGGCATGCACGTGCGCTTTCCTTCCAGGCTGTAGCAGCAATGTCACGCTTCCCGTCGCGTGCATCAAAGGATCTGTGGTTTTCCCTCGAGGCTTTCCCTCGAGGCTTTCCCACAGGGCTGTCCCACGTGCCACCGTGGTGTGAGTCGATCCTCGGCGTGAAAGATGAGCCAGTGCAGGGCAAAGAGGTTCCTCTGGAATGGACTGAGACATCTGGGGGACTCTTGGAATGGTGGTACGACCATGGAGTTCCTCTCGCCTTTCCTGTTGAGAGTGCCTCCTCTTGAGATGCGACAGGAACGCCGGGAATTCTTTCCCGTTGAAAGCAGGGAAAGGATCCCTCATCTCGAGCTCCGAGGGGGAAACGGGGCTCTTCTGGATGTGGGCGGGACCATCGTGCTTCCTCTCGAGTGGAGACGGGTATGGCGGTGAACTTCTTGAGTTGCAGCAAGGGTGTGAAAGTCCCTTTCGAAGTTCCAGAGGTTAGGTGTCAGTCTCCAGACGCCTCATCGGAAATAGACCTCATTTCGCCTGGAAGGGAGAACTTCCTGGATTTTCTCGAGGTGCGGCAGGTGTTCTCGAGTTACGACGGGTACCACAGGGACCCGCCCTGATGGCCTCAGGAGAGGCCAGTCCCCATGCGAGTTGCTAGGGTGCCTCTCGGGATTCCTCTCCCGTCGATACTAGGGCCAAAAACCTTGTGTGGAGTCAGGACCGGAACCGAGGATTCCTCACAGGGGTGACATGGATATTTGGGTACTTCTGGAGTCTCCCCAGGGGAGTCAGGCCTCGTCTCGAGTGGGGGCATGCACGTGCGCTTTCCTTCCAGGCTGTAGCAGCAATGTCACGCTTCCCGTCGCATGGATCAAAGTATCTGTGGTTTTCCCTCGAGGCTTTCCCTCGAGGCTTTCCCGCAGGGCTGTCCCACGTGCCACCGTGGTGTGAGTCGATCCTCGGCGTGAAAGATGAGCCAGTGCAGGGCAAAGAGGTTCCTCTGGAATGGACTGAGAACATCTGGGGGACTCTTGGAATGGTGGTACGACCATGGAGTTCCTCTCGCCTTTCCTGTTGAGAGTGCCTCCTCTTGAGATGCGACGGGAACGCCGGGAATTCTTTCCCGTTGAAAGCAGGGAAAGGATCCCTCATCTCGAGCTCCGAGGGGGAAACGGGGCTCCTCTGGATGTGGGCGGGACCATCGTGCTTCCTCTCGGGTGGAGACGGGTATGGGGGTGAACTTTTTGAGTTGCAGCAAGGGTGTGAAAGACCCTTTCGAAGTTCCAGAGGTTAGGTGTCATTAGTCTCCAGACGCCTCATCGGAAATAGGCCTCATCTCGCCTGGAAGGGAGAACTTCCTGGATTTTCTCGAGTTGCGGCAGGTGTTCACGAGTTACGATGGGGACCTCAGGGACCCGCCCTGGTGGCCTCAAGAACGGCCAGTCCCCATGCGAGTTGCTAGGGGGCCTCTCGGGATTCCTCTCCCGTCGATACCGGGGCCAAAAACCTTGTGTGGAGTCAGGGCCGGAACCGAGGATTCCTCTCAGGGGCTGACATGGATCTTTGGGTACTTCTGGAGTCTCCCCAGGGGAGTCAGGCCTCGTCTCGAGTGGGGGCAGGCACGTGTGCTTTCCTTCCAGGCTGTAGCAGCAATGTCACGCTTCCCGTCGCGTGGATCAAAGATCTGTGGTTTTCCCTCGAGGCTTTCCCTCGAGGCTTTCACACAGGGCTGTCCCACGTGCCACCGTGGTGTGAGTCGATCCTCGGCATGAAAGATGAGCCAGTGCAGGGCAAAGAGGTTCCTCTGGAATGGACTCAGACATCTGGGGGACTCTTGGAATGGTGGTACGACCATGGAGTTCCTCTCGCCTTTCCTGTTGAGAGTGCCTTATCTTGAGATGCGACGGGAATGCCAGGAATTCTTTCCCGTTGAAAGCAGGGAAAGGATCCCTCATCTCTAGCTACGAGGGGGAAACGGGGCTCCTCTGGATGTGGGCGGGACCATCGTGCTTCCTATCGAGTGGAGACGGGCAAGGAGGTGAACTTCTTCAGTAGCAGCAAGGGTGTGAAAGACCCTTTCGAAGTTCCAGAGGTTGGGTGTCATTAGTCTCCAGACGCCTCATCGGAAATAGGCCTCATCTCGCCTGGAAGGGAAAACTTCCTGGATTTTCTCGAGTTGCGGCAGGCGTTCTCGAGTTACGACGGGGAACTCAGGGACCAGCCCTGGTGGCCTCAGGAGAGGCCAGTCCCCATGCGAGGTGCTAGGGGGCCTCTCGGGATTCCTCTCCCGTCGATACCGGGGCCAAAAACCTTGTGTGCAGTCAGGGCCGGAAACGAGGATTCCTCTCAGGGGCTGACATGGATCTTTGGGTACTTCTGGAGTCTCCCCAGGGGAGTCAGGCCTCGTCTCGTGTGGGGGCATGCACGTGCGCTTTCCTTCCAGGCTGTAGCAGCAATGTCACGCTTCCTGAGGCGTGGATCAAAGGATCTGTGGTTTTCCCTCGAGGCTTTCCCTCGAGGCTTTCCCACATGGCTGTGCCACGTGCCACCGTGGTGTGAGTCGATCCTCGGCGTGAAAGATGAGCCAGTGCAGGGCAAAGAGGTTCCTCTGGAATGGACTGAGACATCTGGGGGACTCTTGGAATGGTGGTACGACCATGGAGTTCCTCTCGCCTTTCCTGTTGAGAGTGCCTCCTCTTGAGATGCGACGGGAATGACGGGAATACTTTCCCGTTGAAAGCAGGGAAAGGATCCCTCATCTCGAGCTACGAGGGGGAAACGGGGCTCCTCTGGATGTGGGCGGGACCATCGTGCTTCCTCTCGAGTGGAGACGGGTATGGCGGTGAACTTCTTGAGTTGCAGCAAGTGTGTGAAAGACCCTTTAGAAGTTCCAGAGGTTAGGTGTCATTAGTCTCCAGACGCCTCATCGGAAATAGGCCTCATCTCGCCTGGAAGGGAGAACTTCCTTGATTTTCTCGAGTTGCGGTAGGTGTTCTCGAGTTACGACGGGGACCTCAGGGACCCGCCCTGGTTGCCTCAAGAGGCCAGTCCCCATGCGATTTGCTATGGGGCCTCTCGGGATTCCTCTCCCGTCGATTCCGGGGCCAAAAACCTTGTGTGGAGTCAGGGCCGTAACCGAGGATTCCTCTCAGGGGCTGACATGGATCTTTGGGTACTTCTGGAGTCTCCCCAGGGGAGTCAGACCTCGTCTCCAGTGGGGGCATGCATGTGCGCTTTCCTTCCAGGCTGTAGCAGCAATGTCACGCTTCCCGTGGCGTGGATCAAAGGATCTGTGGTTTTCCCTCGAGGCTTTCCCACAGGGCTGTCCCACGTGCCACCGTGGTGTGAGTCGATCCTCGGCGTGAAAGATGAGCCAGTGCAGTGCAAAGAGGTTCCTCTGGAATGGACTGAGACATCTGGGGGACTCTTGGAATGGTGGTACGACCATGGAGTTCCTCTCGCCTTTCCTGTTGAGAGTGCCTCCTCTTGAGATGCGACGGGAACGCCGGGAATTCTTTCCCGTTGAAAGCAGGGAAAGGATCCCTCATCTTGAGCTGCGAGGGGGAAACGGGGCTCCTCTGGATGTGGGCGGGACCATCGTGCTTCCTCTCGAGTGGAGACGGGTATGGCGGTGAACTTCTTGAGTTGCAGCAAGGGTGTGAAAGACCCTTTCGAATTTCCAGAGGTTAGGTGTCATTAGTCTCCAGACGACTCATCGGAAATAGGCCTCATCTCGCCTGGAAGGGAGAACTTCCTGGATTTTCTCGAGTTGCGGAAGGTGTTCTCGAGTTACGACGGGGACCTCAGGGACCCGCCCTTGTGGCCTCAGGAGAGGCCAGTCCCCATGCGAGGTGCTAGGGGGCCTCTCGGGATTCCTCTCCCGTCGATACCGGGGCCAAAAACCTTGTGTGCAGTCAGGGCCGGAACCGAGGATTCCTCTCAGGGGCTTATATGGATCTTTGGGTACTTCTGGAGTCTCCCCACGGGAGTCAGGCCTCGTCTCGAGTGGGGGCATGCACGTGCGCTTTCCTTCCAGGCTGTAGCAGCAATGTCACGCTTCCCGTCGCGTGGATCAAAGGATCTGTGGTTTTCCCTCGAGGCTTTCCCTCGAGGCTTTCCCACAGGGCTGTCCCACGTGCCTCCGTGGTGTGAGTCGATCCTCGGCGTGAAAGATGAGCCAGTGCAGGGCAAAGAGGTTCCTCTGGAATGGACTGAGACATCTGGGGGACTCTAGGAATGGTGGTAGGACCATGGAGTTCCTCTCGCCTTTCCTGTTTAGAGTGCCTCCTCTTGAGATGCGACGGGAACGCCGGGAATTCTTTCCCGTTGAAAGCAGGGAAAGGATCCCTCATCTTGAGCTGCGAGGGGGAAACGGGGCTCCTCTGGATGTGGGCGGGACCATCGTGCTTCCTCTCGAGTGGAGACGGGTATGGCGGTGAACTTCTTGAGTTGCAGCAAGGGTGTGAAAGACCCTTTCGAATTTCCAGAGGTTAGGTGTCATTAGTCTCCAGACGACTCATCGGAAATAGGCCTCATCTCGCCTGGAAGGGAGAACTTCCTGGATTTTCTCGAGTTGCGGCAGGTGTTCTCGAGTTACGACGGGGACCTCAGGGACCCGCCCTGGTGGCCTCAGGAGAGGCCAGTACCCATGCGAGGTGCTAGGGGGCCTCTCGGGATTCCTCTCCCGTCGATACCGGGGCCAAAAACCTTGTGTGGAGTCAGGGCCAGAACCGAGGATTCCTCTCAGGGGCTGACATGGATCTTTGGGTACTTCTGGAGTCTCCCCAGGGGAGTCAGGCCTCGTCTCGAGTGGGGGCATGCACGTGCGCTTTCCTTCCAGGCTGTAGCAGCAATGTCACGCTTCCCGTGGCGTGGATCAAAGGATCTGTGGTTTTCCCTCGAGGCTTTCCCACAGGGCTGTCCCACGTGCCACCGTGGTGTGAGTCGATCCTCGGCGTGAAAGATGAGCCAGTGCAGGGCAAAGAGGTTCCTCTGGAATGGACTGAGACATCTGGGGGACTTTTGGAATGGTGGTACGACCATGGAGTTCCTCTCGCCTTTCCTGTTGAGAGTGCCTCCTCTTGAGATGCGACGGGAACGCCGGGAATTCTTTCCCGTTGAAAGCAGGGAAAGGATCCCTCATCTTGAGCTCCGAGGGGGAAACGGGGCTCCTCTGGATGTGGGCGGGACCATCGTGCTTCCTCTCGAGTGGAGACGGGTATGGCGGTGAACTTCTTGAGTTGCAGCAAGGGTGTGAAAGACCCTTTCGAAGTTCGAGAGGTTAGGTGTCATTAGTCTCCAGACGCCTCATCGGAAATAGGCCTCATCTCGCCTGGAAGGGAGAACTTCCTGGATTTTCTCGAGTTGCGGCAGGTGTTCTCGAGTTACGACGGGGACCTCAGGGACCCGCCCTGGTGGCCTCAGGAGAGGCCAGTCCCCATGCGAGGTGCTAGGGGGCCTCTCGGGATTCCTCTCCCGTCGATACCGGGGCCAAAAACCTTGTGTGCAGTCAGGGCCGGAACCGAGGATTCCTCTCAGGGGCTGACATGGATCTTTGGGTACTTCTGGAGTCTCCCCACGGGAGTCAGGCCTCGTCTCGAGTGGGGGCATGCACGTGCGCTTTCCTTCCAGGCTGTAGCAGCAATGTCACGCTTCCCGTCGCGTGGATCAATGGATCTGTGGTATTCCCTCGAGGCTTTCCCTCGAGGCTTTCCCACAGGGCTGTCCCACGTGCCACCGTGGTGTGAGTCGATCCTCGGCGTGAAAGATGAGCCAGTGCAGGGCAAAGAGGTTCCTCTGGAATGGACTGAGACATCTGGGGGACTCTTGGAATGGTGGTACGACCATGGAGTTCCTCTCGCCTTTCCTGTTGAGAGTGCCTCCTCTTGAGATACGACGGGAACACCGGGAATTCTTTCCCGTTGAAAGCAGGGAAAGGATCCCTCATCTCGAGCTAAGAGTGGGAAACGGGGCTCCTCTGATGTGGGCGGGACCATCGTGCTTCCTCTCGAGTGGAGACGGGTATGGCAGTGAAATTCTTGAGTTGCAGCAAGGGTGTGAAAGACCCTTTCGAAGTTCGAGAGGTTAGGTGTCATTAGTCTCCAGACGCCTCATCGGAAATAGGCCTCATCTCGCCTGGAAGGGAGAACTTCCTGGATTTTCTCGAGTTGCGGCAGGTGTTCTCGAGTTACGACGGGGACCTCAGGGACCCGTCCTGGTGGCCTCAGGAGAGGCCAGTCCCCATGCGAGGTGCTAGGGGGCCTCTCGGGATTCCTCTCCCGTCGATACCAAGGCCAAAAACCTTGTGTGGAGTCAGGGTCGGAACCGAGGATTCCTCTCAGGGGCTTATATGGATCTTTGGGTACTTCTGGAGTCTCGCCAGTGGAGACAGGCCTCGTCTCGAGTGGGGGCATGCACGTGCGCTTTCTTTCCAGGCTGTAGCAGCAATGTCACGCTTCCCGTCGCGTGGATCAAAGGATCTGTGGTTTTCCCTCGAGGCTTTCCCTCGAGGCTTTCCCACAGGGCTGTCCCACGTGCCAACGTGGTGTGAGTCGATCCTCGGCGTGAAAGATGAGCCAGTGCAGGGCAAAGAGGTTCCTCTGGAATGGACTGAGACATCTGGGGGATTCTAGGAATGGTGGTACGACCATGGAGTTCCTCTCGCCTTTCCTGTTGAGAGTGCCTCCTCTTGAGATGCGACGGGAACGCCGGGAATTCTTTCCCGTTGAAAGCAGGGAAAGGATCCCTCATCTCGAGCTACGAGGGGGAAACGGGGCTCCTCTGGATGTGGGCGGGACCATCGTGCTTCCTCTCGAGTGGAGACGGGTATGGCGGTGAACTTCTTGAGTTGCAGCAAGGGTGTGAATGACCCTTTCGAAGTTCCAGAGGTTAGGTGTCATTAGTCTCCAGACGCCTCATCGGAAATAGGCCTCATCTCGCCTGGAAGGGAGAACTTCCTGGATTTTCTCGAGTTGCGGCAGGTGTTCTCGAGTTACGACGGGGACCTCAGGGACCCGCCCTGGTGGCCTCAGGAGAGGCCAGTCCCCATGCGAGGTGCTAGGGGGCCTCTCGGGATTCCTCTCCCGTCGATACCGGGGCCAAAAACCTTGTGTGGAGTCAGGGCCGGAACCGAGGATTCCTCTCAGGGGCTGACATGGATCTTTGGGTACTTCTGGAGTCTCCCCAGGGGAGTTAGGCCTCGTCTCGAGTGGGGGCATGCACGTGCGCTTTCCTTCCCGGCTGTAGCAGCAATGTCACGCTTCCCGTCGCATGGATCAAAGGATCTGTGGTTTTCCCTCGAGGCTTTCCCTCGAGGCTTTCCCACAGGGCTGTCCCACGTGCCACCGTGGTGTGAGTCGATCCTCGGCGTGAAAGATGAGCCAGTGCATGGCAAAGAGGTTCCTCTGGAATGGACTGAGACATCTGGGGGACTCGTGGAATGGTGGTACGACCATGGAGTTCCTCTCGCCTTTCCTGTTGAGAGTGCCACCTCTTGAGATGCGACGGGAACGCCGGGAATTCTTTCCCGTTGAAAGGAGGGAAAGGATCCCTCATTTCGAGCTACGAGGGGGAAACGGGGCTCCTCTGGATGTGGGCGGGACCATCGTGCTTCCTCTCGAGTGGAGACGGGTATGGCGGTGAACTTCTTGAGTTGCAGCAAGGGTGTGAAAGACCCTTTCGAAGTCCCAGAGGTTAGGTGTCATTAGTCTCCAGACGCCTCATCGGAAATAGGCCTCATCTCGCCTGGAAGGGAGAACTTCCTGGATTTTCTCGAGTTGCGGCAGGTGTTCTCGAGTTACAACGGGGACCTCAGGGACCCGCCCTGGTGGCCTCAGGAGAGGCCAGTCCCCATGCGAGTTGCTAGGTGTCCTCTCGGGATTCCTCTCCCGTCGATACCGGGGTCAAAAACCTTGTGTGGCGTCAGGGCCGGAACCGAGGATTCCTCTCAGGGGCTGACATGGATCTTTGGGTACTTCTGGAGTCTCCCCAGGGGAGTCAGGCCTCGTCTCGAGTCGGGGCATGCACGTGCGCTTTACTTCCGGGCTGTAGCAGCAATGTCACGCTTCCCGTCGCGTGGATCAAAGGATCTGTGGTTTTCCCTCGAGGCTTTCCCTCGAGGCTTTCCCACAGGGCTATCCCACGTCCCACCGTGGTGTGAGTCGATCTTCGGCGTGAAAGATGAGGCAGTGCAGGGCAAAGAGGTTCCTCTGGAATGGACTGAGACATCTGGGGGACTCTTGGAATGGTGGTAAGACCATGGAGTTCCTCTCGCCTTTCCTGTTGAGAGTGCCTCCTCTTGAGATGCGACGGGAACGCCGGGAATTCTTTCCCGTTGAAAGTAGGGAAAGGATCCTTCATCTCGAGCTACGAGGGGGAAACGGGGCTCCTCTGGATGTGGGCGGGACCATCGTGCTTCCTCTCGAGTGGAGAAGGGTATGGCGGTGAACTTATTGAGTTGCAGCAAGGGTGTGAAAGACCCTTTCGAAGTTCCAGAGGTTAGGTGTCATTAGTCTCCAGACGCCTCATCGGAAATAGGCCTCATCTCGCCTGGAAGAGAGAACTTCCTGGATTTTCTCGAGTTGCGGCAGGTGTTCTCGAGTTACGACGGGGACCTCAGGGACCCGCCCTGGTGGCCTCAGGAGAGGCCAGTCCCCATGCGAGGTGCTAGGGGGCCTCTCGGGATTCCTCTCCCGTCGATACCGGGGCCAAAATCCTTGTGTGGAGTCAGGGCCGGAACCGATGATTCCTCTCAGGGGCTGACATGGATCTTTGGGTACTTCTGGAGTCTCCCCAGGGGAGTTAGGCCTCTTCTCGAGTGGGGGCATGCACGTGCGCTTTCCTTCCCGGCTGTAGCAGCAATGTCACGCTTCCCGTCGCGTGGATCAAAGGATCTGTGGTTTTCCCTCGAGGCTTTCCCACAGGGCTGTCCCACGTGCCACCGTGGTGTGAGTCGATCCTCGGCGTGAAAGATGAGCCAGTGCAGGGCAAAGAGGTTCCTCTGGAATGGACTGAGACATCTGGGGACTCTTGGAATGGTGGTACGACCATGGAGTTCCTCTCGCCTTTCCTGTTGAGAGTGCCTCCTCTTGAGATGCGACGGGAACGCCGGGAATTCTTCCCCGTTGAAAGCAGGGAAAGGATCCATCATCTCGAGCTCCGAGGGGGAAACGGGGCTCCTTTGGATGTGGGCGGGACCATCATCCTTCCTCTCGAGTGGAGACGGGTATGGCGGTGAACTTCTTGAGTTGCAGCAAGGGTGTGAAAGACCCTTTCGAAGTTCCAGAGGTTAGGTGTCATTAGTCTCCAGACGCCTCATCGGAAATAGGCCTCATCTCGCCTGGAAGGGAGAACTTCCTGGATTTTCTCAAGATGCGGCAGGTGTTCTCGAGTTACGACGGGGACCTCAGGGACCCGCCCTGGTGGCCTCAGGAGAGGCCAGTCCCCATGCGAGTTGCTAGGGGGCCTCTCGGGATTCCTCTCCCGTCAATACCGGGGCCAAAAACTTTGTATGGAGTCAGGGCCGGAACCGAGGATTCCTCTCAGGGGCTGACATGGATCTTTGGGTTCTTCTGGAGTCCCCCCAGGGGAGTCAGGCCTCGTCTCGAGTGGGGGCATGCACGTGCGCTTTCCCTCCAGGCTGTAGCAGCAATGTCACGCTTCCCGTCGCGTGGATCAAAGGATCTGTGGTTTTCCCTCGAGGCTTTCCCTCGAGGCTTTCCCACAGGGCTGTCCCACGTGCCTCCGTGGTGTGAGTCGATCCTCGGCGTGAAAGATGAGCCAGTGCAGGGCAAAGAGGTTCCTCTGGAATGGACTGAGACATCTGGGGGACTCTAGGAATGGTGGTACGACCATGGAGTTCCTCTCGCCTTTCCTGTTGAGAGTGCCTCCTCTTGAGATGCGACGGGAACGCCGGGAAATCTTTCCCGTTGAAAGCAGGGAAAGGATCCCTCATCTCGAGCTACGAGGGGGAAACGGGGCTCCTCTGGATGTGGGCGGGACCATCGTGCTTCCTCTCGAGTGGAGACGGGTATGGCGGTGAACTTCTTGAGTTGCAGCAAGGGTGTGAAAGACCCTTTCGAAGTTCCAGAGGTTAGGTGTCATTAGTCTCCAGACGACTCATCGGAAATAGGCCTCATCTCGCCTGCAAGGGAGAACTTCCTGGATTTTCTCGAGTTGCGGCAGGTGTTCTCGAGTTACGACGGGGACCTCAGGGACCCGCCCTGGTGGCCTCAGGAGAGGCCAGTCCCCATGCGAGGTGCTAGGGGGCCTCTCGGGATTCCTCTCCCGTCGATACCGGGGCCAAAAACCTTGTGTGGAGTCAGGGTCGGAACCGAGGATTCCTCTCAGGGGCTTATATGGATCTTAGGGTACTTCTGGAGTCTCGCCAGGGGAGACAGGCCTCGTCTCGAGTGGGGGCATGCACGTGCGCTTTCCTTCCAGGCTGTAGCAGCAATGTCACGCTTCCCGTCGCGTTCATCAAAAGATCTGTGGTTTTCCCTCGAGGCTTTCCCTCGAGGCTTTCCCACAGGGCTGTCCCACGTGCCTCCGTGGTGTGAGTCGATCCTCGGCGTGAAAGATGAGCCAGTGCAGGGCAAAGAGGTTCCTCTGGAATGGACTGAGACATCTGGGGGACTCTTTGTATGGTGGTACGACCATGGAGTTCCTCTCGCCTTTCCTGTTGAGAGTGCCTCCTCTTGAGATGCGACGGGAACGCCGGGAATTCCTTCCCGTTGAAAGCAGGAAAGGATCCCTCATCTCGAGCTCCGAGAGGGAAACGGGGCTCCTCTGGATGTGGGCGGGACCATCGTGCTTCCTCTCGAGTGGAGACGGGTATGGCGGTGAACTTCTTGAGTTGCAGCAAGGGTGTGAAACACCCTTTCGAAATTCCAGAGGTTAGGTGTCATTAGTCTCCAGAAGCCTCATCGGAAATAGGCCTCATCTCGCCTGGAAGGGAGAACTTCCTGGATTTTCTCGAGTTGCGGCAGGTGTTCTCGAGTTAAGACGGGGACCTCAGGGACCCGCCCTGGTGGCCTCAGTAGAGGCCAGTCCCCATGCGAGGTGCTAGGGGGCCTCTCGGGATTCCTCTCCCGTCGATACCGGGGCCAAAAAGCTTGTGTGGAGTCAGGGCCGGAACCGAGGATTCCTCTCAGGGGCTGACATGGACCTTTGGGTACTTCTGGAGTCTCCCCAGAGGAGTTAGGCCTCGAATCAAGTGGGGGCATGCACGTGCGCTTTCCTTCCAGGCTGTAGCAGCAATGTCACGCTTCCCGTGGCGTGTATCAAAGGATCTGTGGTTTTCCCTCGAGACTTTCCCACAGGGCTGTCCCACGTGCCACCGTGGTGTGAGTCGATCCTCGGCGTGAAAGATGAGCCAGTGCAGGGCAAAGAGGTTCCTCTGGAATGGACTGAGACATCTGGGGGACTCTTGGAATGGTGGTACGACCATGGAGTTCCTCTCGCCTTTCCTGTTGAGAGTGCCTCCTCTTGAGATGCGACGGGAACGCCGGGAATTCTTTCCCGTTGAAAGCAGGGAAAGGATCCCTCATCTCGAGCTACGAGGGGGAAACGGGGCTCCTCTGGATGTGGGCGGGACCATCGTGCTTCCTCTCGAGTGGAGACGGGTATGGCGGTGAACTTCTTGAGTTGCAGCAAGGGTGTGAAAGACCCTTTCGAAGTTCCAGAGGTTAGGTGTCATTAGTCTCCAGACGCCTCATCGGAAATAGGCCTCATCTCGCCTGGAAGGGAGAACTTCCTGGATTTTCTCGAGTTGCGGCAGGTGTTCTCGAGTTACGACGGGGACCTCAGGGACCCGCCCTGGTGGCCTCAGGAGAGGCCAGTCCCCATGCGAGGTGCTAGGGGGCCTCTCGGGATTCCTCTCCCGTCGATACCGGGGCCAAAAACCTTGTGTGGAGTCAGGGCCGGAACCGAGGATTCCTCTCAGGGGCTGACATGGATCTTTGGGTACTTCTGGAGTCTCCCCAGGGGAGTTAGGCCTCGTCTCGAGTGGGGGCATGCACGTGCGCTTTCCTTCCCGGCTGTAGCAGCAATGTCACGCTTCCCGTCGCATGGATCAAAGGATCTGTGGTTTTCCCTCGAGGCTTTCCCTCGAGGCTTTCCCACAGGGCTGTCCCACGTGCCACCGTGGTGTGAGTCGATCCTCGGCGTGAAAGATGAGCCAGTGCATGGCAAAGAGGTTCCTCTGGAATGGACTGAGACATCTGGGGGACTCGTGGAATGGTGGTACGACCATGGAGTTCCTCTCGCCTTTCCTGTTGAGAGTGCCTCCTCTTGAGATGCGACGGGAACGCCGGGAATTCTTTCCCGTTGAAAGCAGGGAAAGGATCCCTCATCTCGAGCTACGAGGGGGAAACGGGGCTCCTCTGGATGTGGGCGGGACCATCGTGCTTCCTCTCGAGTGGAGACGGGTATGGCGGTGAACTTCTTGAGTTGCAGCAAGGGTGTGAAAGACCCTTTCGAAGTTCCAGAGGTTAGGTGTCATTAGTCTCCAGACGACTCATCGGAAATAGGCCTCATCTCGCCTGCAAGGGAGAACTTCCTGGATTTTCTCGAGTTGCGGCAGGTGTTCTCGAGTTACGACGGGGACCTCAGGGACCCGCCCTGGTGGCCTCAGAAGAGGCCAGTCTTCATGTGAGTTGCTAGGGGGCCTCTCGGGATTCCTCTCCCGTCGATACCGGGGCCAAAAACCTTGTGTGGAGTCAGGGTCGGAACCGAGGATTCCTCTCAGGGGCTTATATGGATCTTAGGGTACTTCTGGAATCTCGCCAGGGGAGACAGGCCTCGTCTCGAGTGGGGGCATGCACGTGCGCTTTCCTTCCAGGCTGTAGCAGCAATGTCACGCTTCCCGTCGCGTGCATCAAAAGATCTGTGGTTTTCCCTCGAGGCTTTCCCTCGAGGCTTTCCCACAGGGCTGTCCCACGTGCCTCCGTGGTGTGAGTCGATCCTCGGCGTGAAAGATGAGCCAGTGCAGGGCAAAGAGGTTCCTCTGGAATGGACTGAGACATCTGGGGGACTCTTTGTATGGTGGTACGACCATGGAGTTCCTCTCGCCTTTCCTGTTGAGAGTGCCTCCTCTTGAGATGCGACGGGAACGCCGGGAATTCCTTCCCGTTGAAAGCAGGAAAGGATCCCTCATCTCGAGCTCCGAGAGGGAAACGGGGCTCCTCTGGATGTGGGCGGGACCATCGTGCTTCCTCTCGAGTGGAGACGGGTATGGCGGTGAACTTCTTGAGTTGCAGCAAGGGTGTGAAACACCCTTTCGAAATTCCAGAGGTTAGGTGTCATTAGTCTCCAGAAGCCTCATCGGAAATAGGCCTCATCTCGCCTGGAAGGGAGAACTTCCTGGATTTTCTCGAGTTGCGGCAGGTGTTCTCGAGTTAAGACGGGGACCTCAGGGACCCGCCCTGGTGGCCTCAGTAGAGGCCAGTCCCCATGCGAGGTGCTAGGGGGCCTCTCGGGATTCCTCTCCCGTCGATACCGGGGCCAAAAAGCATGTGTGGAGTCAGGGCCGGAACCGAGGATTCCTCTCAGGGGCTGACATGGACCTTTGGGTACTTCTGGAGTCTCCCCAGAGGAGTTAGGCCTCGAATCAAGTGGGGGCATGCACGTGCGCTTTCCTTCCAGGCTGTAGCAGCAATGTCACGCTTCCCGTGGCGTGTATCAAAGGATCTGTGGTTTTCCCTCGAGACTTTCCCACAGGGCTGTCCCACGTGCCACCGTGGTGTGAGTCGATCCTCGGCGTGAAAGATGAGCCAGTGCAGGGCAAAGAGGTTCCTCTGGAATGGACTGAGACATCTGGGGGACTCTTGGAATGGTGGTACGACCATGGAGTTCCTCTCGCCTTTCCTGTTGAGAGTGCCTCCTCTTGAGATGCGACGGGAACGCCGGGAATTCTTTCCCGTTGAAAGCAGGGAAAGGATCCCTCATCTCGAGCTACGAGGGGGAAACGGGGCTCCTCTGGATGTGGGCGGGACCATCGTGCTTCCTCTCGAGAGGAGACGGGTATGGCGGTGAACTTCTTGAGTTGCAGCAAGGGTGTGAAAGACCCTTTCGAAGTTCCAGAGGTTAGGTGTCATTAGTCTCCAGACGCCTCATCGGAAATAGGCCTCATCTCGCCTGGAAGGGAGAACTTCCTGGATTTTCTCGAGTTGCGGCAGGTGTTCTCGAGTTACGACGGGGACCTCAGGGACCCGCCCTGGTGGCCTCAGGAGAGGCCAGTCCCCATGCGAGGTGCTAGGGGGCCTCTCGGGATTCCTCTCCCGTCGATACCGGGGCCAAAAACCTTGTGTGGAGTCAGGGCCGGAACCGAGGATTCCTCTCAGGGGCTGACATGGATCTTTGGGTACTTCTGGAGTCTCCCCAGGGGAGTTAGGCCTCGTCTCGAGTGGGGGCATGCACGTGCGCTTTCCTTCCCGGCTGTAGCAGCAATGCCACGCTTCCCGTCGCATGGATCAAAGGATCTGTGGTTTTCCCTCGAGGCTTTCCCTCGAGGCTTTCCCACAGGGCTGTCCCACGTGCCACCGTGGTGTGAGTCGATCCTCGGCGTGAAAGATGAGCCAGTGCATGGCAAAGAGGTTCCTCTGGAATGGACTGAGACATCTGGGGGACTCGTGGAATGGTGGTACGACCATGGAGTTCCTCTCGCCTTTCCTGTTGAGAGTGCCACCTCTTGAGATGCGACGGGAACGCCGGGAATTCTTTCCCGTTGAAAGGAGGGAAAGGATCCCTCATTTCGAGCTACGAGGGGGAAACGGGGCTCCTCTGGATGTGGGCGGGACCATCGTGCTTCCTCTCGAGTGGAGACGGGTATGGCGGTGAACTTCTTGAGTTGCAGCAAGGGTGTGAAAGACCCTTTCGAAGTCCCAGAGGTTAGGTGTCATTAGTCTCCAGACGCCTCATCGGAAATAGGCCTCATCTCGCCTGGAAGGGAGAACTTCCTGGATTTTCTCGAGTTGCGGCAGGTGTTCTCGAGTTACAACGGGGACCTCAGGGACCCGCCCTGGTGGCCTCAGGAGAGGCCAGTCCCCATGCGAGTTGCTAGGTGGCCTCTCGGGATTCCTCTCCCGTCGATACCGGGGTCAAAAACCTTGTGTGGCGTCAGGGCCGGAACCGAGGATTCCTCTCAGGGGCTGACATGGATCTTTGGGTACTTCTGGAGTCTCCCCAGGGGAGTCAGGCCTCGTCTCGTGTCGGGGCATGCACGTGCGCTTTACTTCCGGGCTGTAGCAGCAATGTCACGCTTCCCGTCGCGTGGATCAAAGGATCTGTGGTTTTCCCTCGAGGCTTTCCCTCGAGGCTTTCCCACAGGGCTATCCCACGTCCCACCGTGGTGTGAGTCGATCTTCGGCGTGAAAGATGAGGCAGTGCAGGGCAAAGAGGTTCCTCTGGAATGGACTGAAACATCTGGGGGACTCTTGGAATGGTGGTAAGACCATGGATTTCCTCTCGCCTTTCCTGTTGAGAGTGCCTCCTCTTGAGATGCGACGGGAACGCCGGGAATTCTTTCCCGTTGAAAGTAGGGAAAGGATCCTTCATCTCGAGCTACGAGGGGGAAACGGGGCTCCTCTGGATGTGGGCGGGACCATCGTGCTTCCTCTCGAGTGGAGAAGGGTATGGCGGTGAACTTATTGAGTTGCAGCAAGGGTGTGAAAGACCCTTTCGAAGTTCCAGAGGTTAGGTGTCATTAGTCTCCAGACGCCTCATCGGAAATAGGCCTCATCTCGCCTGGAAGAGAGAACTTCCTGGATTTTCTCGAGTTGCGGCAGGTGTTCTCGAGTTACGACGGGGACCTCAGGGACCCGCCCTGGTGGCCTCAGGAGAGGCCAGTCCCCATGCGAGGTGCTAGGGGGCCTCTCGGGATTCCTCTCCCGTCGATACCGGGGCCAAAAACCTTGTGTGGAGTCAGGGCCGGAACCGAGGATTCCTCTCAGGGGCTGACATGGATCTTTGGGTACTTCTGGAGTCTCCCCAGGGGAGTTAGGCCTCTTCTCGAGTGGGGGCATGCACGTGCGCTTTCCTTCCCGGCTGTAGCAGCAATGTCACGCTTCCCGTCGCGTGGATCAAAGGATCTGTGGTTTTCCCTCGAGGCTTTCCCACAGGGCTGTCCCACGTGCCACCGTGGTGTGAGTCGATCCTCGGCGTGAAAGATGAGCCAGTGCAGGGCAAAGAGGTTCCTCTGGAATGGACTGAGACATCTGGGGACTCTTGGAATGGTGGTACGACCATGGAGTTCCTCTCGCCTTTCCTGTTGAGAGTGCCTCCTCTTGAGATGCGACGGGAACTCCGGGAATTCTTCCCCGTTGAAAGCAGGGAAAGGATCCATCATCTCGAGCTCCGAGGGGGAAACGCGGCTCCTTTGGATATGGGCGGGACCATCATCCTTCCTCTCGAGTGGAGACGGTTATGGCGGTGAACTTCTTGAGTTGCAGCAAGGGTGTGAAAGACCCTTTCGAAGTTCCAGAGGTTAGGTGTCATTAGTCTCCAGACGCCTCATCGGAAATAGGCCTCATCTCGCCTGGAAGGGAGAACTTCCTGGATTTTCTCAAGATGCGGCAGGTGTTCTCGAGTTACGACGGGGACCTCAGGGACCCGCCCTGGTGGCCTCAAGAGAGGCCAGTCCCCATGCGAGTTGCTAGGGGGCCTCTCGGGATTCCTCTCCCGTCAATACCGGGGCCAAAAACTTTGTATGGAGTCAGGGCCGGAACCGAGGATTCCTCTCAGGGGCTGACATGGATCTTTGGGTTCTTCTGGAGTCCCCCCAGGGGAGTCAGGCCTCGTCTCGAGTGGGGGCATGCACGTGCGCTTTCCCTCCAGGCTGTAGCAGCAATGTCACGCTTCCTGTCGCGTGGATCAAAGGATCTGTGGTTTTCCCTCGAGGCTTTCCCTCGAGGCTTTCCCACAGGGCTGTCCCACGTGCCTCCGTGGTGTGAGTCGATCCTCGGCGTGAAAGATGAGCCAGTGCAGGGCAAAGAGGTTCCTCTGGAATGGACTGAGACATCTGGGGGACTCTTTGTATGGTGGTACGACCATGGAGTTCCTCTCGCCTTTCCTGTTGAGAGTGCCTCCTCTTGAGATGCGACGGGAATGCCGGGAATTCCTTCCCGTTGAAAGCAGGAAAGGATCCCTCATCTCGAGCTCCGAGAGGGAAACGGGGCTCCTCTGGATGTGGGCGGGACCATCGTGCTTCCTCTCGAGTGGAGACGGGTATGGCGGTGAACTTCTTGAGTTGCAGCAAGGGTGTGAAACACCCTTTCGAAATTCCAGAGGTTAGGTGTCATTAGTCTCCAGAAGCCTCATCGGAAATAGGCCTCATCTCGCCTGGAAGGGAGAACTTCCTGGATTTTCTCGAGTTGCGGCAGGTGTTCTCGAGTTAAGACGGGGACCTCAGGGACCCGCCCTGGTGGCCTCAGTAGAGGCCAGTCCCCATGCGAGGTGCTAGGGGGCCTCTCGGGATTCCTCTCCCGTCGATACCGGGGCCAAAAAGCTTGTGTGGAGTCAGGGCCGGAACCGAGGATTCCTCTCAGGGGCTGACATGGACCTTTGGGTACTTCTGGAGTCTCCCCAGAGGAGTTAGGCCTCGAATCAAGTGGGGGCATGCACGTGCGCTTTCCTTCCAGGCTGTAGCAGCAATGTCACGCTTCCCGTGGCGTGTATCAAAGGATCTGTGGTTTTCCCTCGAGACTTTCCCACAGGGCTGTCCCACGTGCCACCGTGGTGTGAGTCGATCCTCGGCGTGAAAGATGAGCCAGTGCAGGGCAAAGAGGTTCCTCTGGAATGGACTGAGACATCTGGGGGACTCTTGGAATGGTGGTACGACCATGGAGTTCCTCTCGCCTTTCCTGTTGAGAGTGCCTCCTCTTGAGATGCGACAGGAACGCCGGGAATTTTTTCCCGTTGAAAGCAGGGAAAGGATCCCTCATCTCGAGCTCCGAGGGGGAAACGGGGCTCCTCTGGATGTGGGCGGGACCATCGTGCTTCCTCTCGAGTGGAGACGGGTATGGCGGTGAACTTCTTGAGTTGCAGCAAGGGTGTGAAAGACCCTTTCGAAGTTCCAGAGATTAGGCGTCATTAGTCTCCAGACGCCTCATCGGAAATAGGCCTCATCTCGCCTGGAAGGGAGAACTTCCTGGATTTTCTCGAGTTGCGGCAGGTGTTCTCGAGTTACGACGGGGACCTCAGGGACCCGCCCTGGTGGCCTCAGGAGAGGCCAGTCCCCATGCGAGTTGCTAGGGGGCCTCTCGGGATTCCTCTCCCGTCGATACCGGGGCCAAAAACCTTGTGTGGAGTCAGGGCCGGAACCGAGGATTCCTCTCAGGGGCTGACATGGATCTTTGGGTACTTCTGGAGTCTCCCCAAGGACGTCAGGCTTAGTCACGAGTCGGGGCATGCACGTGCGCTTTCCTTCCAGGCTGTAGCAGCAATGTCACGCTTCCCGTCGCGTGGATCAAAGGATCTGTGGTTTTCCCTCGAGGCTTTCCCACAGGGCTGTCCCACGTGCCACCGTGGTGTGAGTCGATCCTCGGCGTGAAAGATGAGCCAGTGCAGGGCAAAGAGGTTCCTCTGGAATGGACTGAGACATCTGGGGGACTCTTGGAATGGTGGTACGACCATGGAGTTCCTCTCGCCTTTCCTGTTGAGAGTGCCTCCTCTTGAGATGCGATGGGAAAGCCGGGAATTCTTTCCCGTTGAAAGCAGGGAAAGGATCCCTCATCTCGAGCTACGAGGGGGAAACGGGGCTCCTCTGGATGTGGGCGGGACCATCGTGCTTCCTCTCGAGTGGAGACGGGTATGGGGGTGAACTTCTTGAGTTGCAGCAAGGGTGTGAAAGACCCTTTCGAAGTTCCAGAGGTTAGGTGTCATTTGTCTCCAGACGCCTCATCGGTAATAGGCCTCATCTCGCCTGGAAGGGAGAACTTCCTGGATTTTCTCGAGATGCGGCAGGTGTTCTCGAGTTACGACGGGGACCTCAGGGACCCGCCCTGGGGCCCTCAGGAGAGGCCAGTCCCCATGCGAGTTGCTAGGGGGCCTCTCGGGATTCCTCTCCCGTCGATACCGGGGCCAAAAACCTTGTGTGGAGTCAGGGCCGGAACCGAGGATTCCTCTCAGGGGCTGACATGGATCTTTGGGTACTTCTGGAGTCTCCCCAGGGGAGTCAGGCCTCGTCTCGAGTGGGGGCATGCACGTGCGCTTTCCTTCCAGGCTGTAGCATCAATGTCACGCTTCCCGTCGCGTGGATCAAAGGATCTGTGGTATTCCCTCGAGGCTTTCCATCGAGGCTTTCCCACAGGGCTGTCCCACGTGCCACCGTGGTTTGAGTCGATCCTCGGCGTGAAAGATGAGCCAGTGCAGGGCAAAGAGGTTCCTCTGGAATGGACTGAGACATCTGGGGGACTCTTGGAATGGTGGTACGACCATGGAGTTCCTCTCGCCTTTCCTGTTGAGAGTGCCTCCTCTTGAGATGCGACGGGAACGCCGGGAATTCTTTCCCGTTGAAAGCAGGGAAAGGATCCCTCATCTCGAGCTACGAGGGGGAAACGGGGCTCCTCTGGATGTGGGCGGGACCATCGTGCTTCCTCTCGAGTGGAGACGGGTATGGCGGTGAACTTCTTGAGTTGCAGCAAGGGTGTGAAAGACCCTTTAGAAATTCCAGTGGTTAGGTGTCATTCGTCTCCAGACGCCTCATCGGAAATAGGCCTCATCTCGCCTGGAAGGGAGAACTTCCTGGATTTTCTCGAGTTGCGGCAGGTGTTTTCAAGTTACGACGGGGACCTCAGGGACCCGCTCTGGTGGTCTCAGGAGAGGCCAGTCCCCATGCGAGTTGCTAGGGGGCCTCTCGGGATTCCTCTCCCGTCGATACCGGGGCCAAAAACCTTGTGTGGAGTCAGGGCCGGAACCGAGGATTCCTCTCAGGGGCTGACATGGATCTTTGGGTACTTCTGGAGTCTCCCCAAGGACGTCAGGCTTAGTCACGAGTCGGGGCATGCACGTGTGCTTTCCTTCCAGGCTGTAGCAGCAATGTCACGCTTCCCTTCGCGTGAATCAAAGGATCTGTGGTTTTCCCTCGAGGCTTTCCCACAGGGCTGTCCCACGTGCCACCGTGGTGTGAGTCGATCCTCGGCGTGAAAGATGAGCCAGTGCAGGGCAAAGAGGTTCCTCTGGAATGGACTGAGACATCTGGGGGACTCTTGGAATGGTGGTACGACCATGGAGTTCCTCTCGCCTTTCCTGTTGAGAGTGCCTCCTCTTGAGATGCGACAGGAACGCCGGGAATTTTTTCCCGTTGAAAGCAGGGAAAGGATCCCTCATCTCGAGCTCCGAGGGGGAAACGGGGCTCCTCTGGATGTGGGCGGGACCATCGTGCTTCCTCTCGAGTGGAGACGGGTATGGCGGTGAACTTCTTGAGTTGCAGCAAGGGTGTGAAAGACCCTTTCGAAGTTCCAGAGATTAGGCGTCATTAGTCTCCAGACGCCTCATCGGAAATAGGCCTCATCTCGCCTGGAAGGGAGAACTTCCTGGATTTTCTCGAGTTGCGGCAGGTGTTCTCGAGTTACGACGGGGACCTCAGGGACCCGCCCTGGTGGCCTCAGGAGAGGCCAGTCCCCATGCGAGTTGCTAGGGGGCCTCTCGGGATTCCTCTCCCGTCGATACCGGGGCCAAAAACCTTGTGTGGAGTCAGGGCCGGAACCGAGGATTCCTCTCAGGGGCTGACATGGATCTTTGGGTACTTCTGGAGTCTCCCCAAGGACGTCAGGCTTAGTCACGAGTCGGGGCATGCACGTGCGCTTTCCTTCCAGGCTGTAGCAGCAATGTCACGCTTCCCGTCGCGTGGATCAAAGGATCTGTGGTTTTCCCTCGAGGCTTTCCCACAGGGCTGTCCCACGTGCCACCGTGGTGTGAGTCGATCCTCGGCGTGAAAGATGAGCCAGTGCAGGGCAAAGAGGTTCCTCTGGAATGGACTGAGACATCTGGGGGACTCTTGGAATGGTGGTACGACCATGGAGTTCCTCTCGCCTTTCCTGTTGAGAGTGCCTCCTCTTGAGATGCGATGGGAAAGCCGGGAATTCTTTCCCGTTGAAAGCAGGGAAAGGATCCCTCATCTCGAGCTACGAGGGGGAAACGGGGCTCCTCTGGATGTGGGCGGGACCATCGTGCTTCCTCTCGAGTGGAGACGGGTATGGGGGTGAACTTCTTGAGTTGCAGCAAGGGTGTGAAAGACCCTTTCGAAGTTCCAGAGGTTAGGTGTCATTTGTCTCCAGACGCCTCATCGGTAATAGGCCTCATCTCGCCTGGAAGGGAGAACTTCCTGGATTTTCTCGAGATGCGGCAGGTGTTCTCGAGTTACGACGGGGACCTCAGGGACCCGCCCTGGGGCCCTCAGGAGAGGCCAGTCCCCATGCGAGTTGCTAGGGGGCCTCTCGGGATTCCTCTCCCGTCGATACCGGGGCCAAAAACCTTGTGTGGAGTCAGGGCCGGAACCGAGGATTCCTCTCAGGGGCTGACATGGATCTTTGGGTACTTCTGGAGTCTCCCCAGGGGAGTCAGGCCTCGTCTCGAGTGGGGGCATGCACGTGGGCTTTCCTTCCAGGCTGTAGCATCAATGTCACGCTTCCCGTCGCGTGGATCAAAGGATCTGTGGTATTCCCTCGAGGCTTTCCATCGAGGCTTTCCCACAGGGCTGTCCCACGTGCCACCGTGGTGTGAGTCGATCCTCGGCGTGAAAGATGAGCCAGTGCAGGGCAAAGAGGTTCCTCTGGAATGGACTGAGACATCTGGGGGACTCTTGGAATGGTGGTACGACCATGGAGTTCCTCTCGCCTTTCCTGTTGAGAGTGCCTCCTCTTGAGATTCGACGGGAACGCCGGGAATTCTTTCCCGTTGAAAGCAGGGAAAGGATCCCTCATCTCGAGCTACGAGGGGGAAACGGGGCTCCTCTGGATGTGGGCGGGACCATCGTGCTTCCTCTCGAGTGGAGACGGGTATGGCGGTGAACTTCTTGAGTTGCAGCAAGGGTGTGAAAGACCCTTTAGAAATTCCAGTGGTTAGGTGTCATTCGTCTCCAGACGCCTCATCGGAAATAGGCCTCATCTCGCCTGGAAGGGAGAACTTCCTGGATTTTCTCGAGTTGCGGCAGGTGTTTTCAAGTTACGACGGGGACCTCAGGGACCCGCTCTGGTGGTCTCAGGAGAGGCCAGTCCCCATGCGAGTTGCTAGGGGGCCTCTCGGGATTCCTCTCCCGTCGATACCGGGGCCAAAAACCTTGTGTGGAGTCAGGGCCGGAACCGAGGATTCCTCTCAGGGGCTGACATGGATCTTTGGGTACTTCTGGAGTCTCCCCAAGGACGTCAGGCTTAGTCACGAGTCGGGGCATGCACGTGTGCTTTCCTTCCAGGCTGTAGCAGCAATGTCACGCTTCCCTTCGCGTGAATCAAAGGATCTGTGGTTTTCCCTCGAGGCTTTCCCACAGGGCTGTCCCACGTGCCACCGTGGTGTGAGTCGATCCTCGGCGTGAAAGATGAGCCAGTGCAGGGCAAAGAGGTTCCTCTGGAATGGACTGAGACATCTGGGGGACTCTTGGAATGGTGGTACGACCATGGAGTTCCTCTCGCCTTTCCTGTTGAGAGTGCCTCCTCTTGAGATGCGATGGGAAAGCCGGGAATTCTTTCCCGTTGAAAGCAGGGAAAGGATCCCTCATCTCGAGCTACGAGGGGGAAACGGGGCTCCTCTGGATGTGGGCGGGACCATCGTGCTTCCTCTCGAGTGGAGACGGGTATGGGGGTGAACTTCTTGAGTTGCAGCAAGGGTGTGAAAGACCCTTTCGAAGTTCCAGAGGTTAGGTGTCATTTGTCTCCAGACGCCTCATCGGTAATAGGCCTCATCTCGCCTGGAAGGGAGAACTTCCTGGATTTTCTCGAGATGCGGAAGGTGTTCTCGAGTTACGACGGGGACCTCAGGGACCCGCCCTGGTGCCCTCAGGAGAGGCCATCCCGATGCGAGTTGCTAGGGGGCCTCTCGGGATTCCTCTCCCGTCGATGCCGGGGCCAAAAACCTTGTGTGGTGTCAGGGCCGGAACCGAGGATTCCTCTCAGGGGCTGACATGGATCTTTGGGTACTTCTGGAGTCTCCCCAGGGGAGTCAGGCCTCGTCTCGAGTGGGGGCATGCACGTGCGCTTTCCTTCCAGGCTGTAGCATCAATGTCACGCTTCCCGTCGCGTGGATCAAAGGATCTGTGGTATTCCCTCGAGGCTTTCCCTCGAGGCTTTCCCACAGGGCTGTCCCACGTGCCACCGTGGTGTGAGTCAATCCTCGGCGTGAAAGATGAGCCAGTGCAGGGCAACGACGTTCCTCTGGAATGGACTGAGACATCTGGGGGACTCTTGGAATGGTGCTACGACCATGGAGTTCCTCTCGCCTTTCCTGTTGAGAGTGCCTCCTCTTGAGATGCGACGGGAACGCCGGGAATTCTTTCCCGTTGAAAGCAGGGAAAGGATCCCTCATCTCGAGCTACGAGGGGGATACGGGGCTCCTCTGGATGTGGGCGGGACCATCGTGGTTCCTCTCGAGTGGAGACGGGTATGGCGGTGAACTTCTTCTGTTGCATCAAGGGTGTGAAAGACCCTTTCGAAGTTCCAGAGGTTAGGTGTCATTAATCTCCAGACGCCTCATCGGAAATAGGCCTCATCTCGCCTGGAAGGGAGAACTTCCTGGATTTTCTCGAGTTGCGGCAAGTGTTCTCGAGTTACGACGGGGACCTCAGGGACCCACCCTGGTGGCGTCAGGAGAGGCCAGTCCCCATGCGAGTTGCTAGGGGGCCTCTCGGGATTCCTCTCCCGTCGATACCGGGGCCAAAAACCTTGTGTGGAGTCAGGGCCGGAACCGAGGATTCCTCTCAGGGGCTGACATGGATCTTTGGGTACTTCTGGAGTCTCCCCAGGGGAGTCAGGCCTCGTCTCGAGTCGGGGCATGCACGTGCGCTTTCCTTCCAGGCTGTAGCAGCAATGTCACGCTTCCCGAGGCGTGGATCAAAGGATCTGAGGTTTTCCCTCGAGGCTTTCCCTCGAGGCTTTCCCACAGGGCTGTCCCACGTGCCACCGTGGTGTGAGTCGATCCTCGGCGGGAAAGATGAGCCAGTGCAGGGCAAAGAGGTTCCTCTGGAATGGACTGAGACATCTGGGGGACTCTTGGAATGGTGGTACGACCATGGAGTTCCTCTCGCCTTTCCTGTTGAGAGTGCCTCCTCTTGAGATTCGACGGGAACGCCGGGAATTCTTTCCCGTTGAAAGCAGGGAAAGGATCCCTCATCTCGAGCTACGAGGGGGAAACGGGGCTCCTCTGGATGTGGGCGGGACCATCGTGCTTCCTCTCGAGTGGAGACGGGTATGGCGGTGAACTTCTTGAGTTGCAGCAAGGGTGTGAAAGACCCTTTCGAAGTTCCAGAGGTTAGGTGTCATTAGTCTCCAGACGCCTCATCGGAAATAGGCCTCATCTCGCCTGGAAGGGAGAACTTCCTGGATTTTCTCGAGTTGCGGCAGGTGTTCTCGAGTTACGACGGGGACCTCAGGGACCCGCCCTGGTGGCCTCAGGAACGGCCAGTCCCCATGCGAGTTGCTAGGGGGCCTCTCGGGATTCCTTTCCCCTCGATACCGGTGGCAAAAATATTGTCTGGAGTCAGGGCCGGAACCGAGGATTCCTCTCAGGGGCTGACATGGATCTTTGGGTATTTCTGGAGTCTCCCCAGGGGAGTCAGGCCTCGTCTCGAGTGGGGGCATGCACGTGCGCTTTCCCTCCTGGCTGTAGCAGTAATGTCACGCTTCCCTTCGCGTGAATCAAAGGATCTGTGGTTTTCCCTCGAGGCTTTCCCTCGAGGCTTTCCCACAGGGCTCTCCCACTTGCCACCGTGGTGTGAGTCGATCCTCGGCGTGAAAGATGAGCCAGTGCAGGGCAAAGAGGTTCCTCTGGAATGGACTGAGACATCTGGGGGACTCTTGGAATGGTGGTACGACCATGGGGTTCCTCTCGCCTTTCCTGTTGACAGTGCCTCCTCTTGAGTTGCGACGGGAACGCCGGGAATTCTTTCCCGTTGAAAGCAGGCAAAGGATCCCTTTTCTCGTGCTACGAGGGGGAAACGGGGCTCCTCTGGATGTGGGCGGGACCATCGTGCTTCCTTTCGAGTGGAGACGGGTATGGCGGTGAACTTCTTGAGTTGCAGCAAGGGTGTGAAAGGCCCTTTCGAAGTTCCCGACGTTAGATGTCATTAGTCTCCAGAGGCCTCATTGGAAATAGGCCTCATCTCGCCTGGAAGGTAGAACTTCATAGATTTTCTCGAGTTGCGGCAGGTGTTCTCGAGTTACGACGCGGACCTCAGGGACCCGCCCTGGTGGCCTCAGGAAAGGCCAGTCCCCATGCGAGTTGCTAGGGGGCCTCTCGGGATTCCTCTCCCATCGAAACCGGGGCCAAAAACCTTGTGTGGAGTCAGGGCCGGAACCAAGGATTCCTCTCAGGGGCTGACATGGGTCTTTGGGTACTTTTGGAGTCTCCCCAGGGGAGTCAGGCCTCGTCTCGAGTGGGGGCATGCACGTGCGCTTTCCTTCCAGGCTGTAGCAGCAATGTCACGCTTCCCGTCGCGTGGATCAAAGGATCTGTGGTTTTCCCTCGAGGCTTTCCCTCGAGGCTTTCCCACAGGGCTGTCCCACGTGCCACCGTGGTGTGAGTCGATCCTCGGCGTGAAAGATGAGCCAGTGCAGGGCAAAGAGGTTCCTCTGGAATGGACTGAGACATCTGGGGGACTCTTGGAATGGTGGTACGACCATGGAGTTGCTCTCGACTTTCCTGTTGAGAGTGCCTCCTCTTGAGATGCGACGGGAATGCCGGGAATTCTTTCCCATTGAAAGCAGGGAAAGGATCCCTCATTTCGAGCTACGAGGTGGAAACGGGGCTCCTCTGGATGTGGGCGGGACCATCGTGCTTCCTCTCGAGTGGAGACGGGTATGGCGGTGAACTTCTTGAGTTGCAGCAAGGGTGTGAAAGACCCTTTCGAAATTCCAGAGGTTAGGTTTCATTAGTCTCCAGACGCCTCATCGGAAATAGGCCTCATCTCGCCTGGAAGGGAGAACTTCCTGGATTTTCTCGAGTTGCGGCAGGTGTTTTCGAGTTACGACGGGGACCTCAGGGACCCGCTCTGGTGATCTCAGGAGAGGCCAGTCCCCATGCGAGTTGCTAGGGGGCCTCTCGGGATTCTTCTCCCGTCGATACCGGGGCCAAAAACCTTGTGTGGAGTCAGGGCCGGAACCGAGGATTCCTCTCAGGGGCTGACATGGATCTTTGGGTACTTCTGGAGTCTCCCCAGGGACGTCAGGCTTAGTCACGAGTCGGGGCATGCACGTGCGCTTTCCTTCCAGGCTGTAGCAGCAATGTCACGCTTCCCGTCGCGTGGATCAAAGGATCTGTGGTTTTCCCTCGAGGCTTTCCCACAGGGCTGTCCCACGTGCCACCGTGGTGTGAGTCGATCCTCGGCGTGAAAGATGAGCCAGTGCAGGGCAAAGAGGTTCCTCTGGAATGGACTGAGACATCTGGGGGACTCTTGGAATGGTGGTACGACCATGGAGTTCCTCTCGCCGTTCCTGTTGAGAGTGCCTCCTCTTGAGATGCGAAGGGAAAGCCGGGAATTCTTTCCCGTTGAAAGCAGGGAAAGGATCCCTCATCTCGAGCTACGAGGGGGATTCGGGGCTCCTCTGGATGTGGGCGGGACCATCGTGCTTCCTCTCGAGTGGAGACGGGTATGGCGGTGAAATTCTTGAGTTGCAGCAAGGGTGTGAAAGACCCTTTCGAAGTTCCAGAGGTTAGGTGTCATTTGTCTCCAGACGCCTCATCGGTAATAGGCCTCATCTCGCCTGGAAGGGAGAACTTCCTGGATTTTCTCGAGTTGCGGCAGGTGTTCTCGAGTTACGACGGGGACCTCAGGGACCCGCCCTGGTGCCCTCAGGAGAGGCCAGTCCCCATGCGAGTTGCTAGGGGGCCTCTCGGGATTCCTCTCCCGTCGATACCGGGGCCAAAAACCTTGTGTGGAGTCAGGGCCGGAACCGAGGATTACTCTCAGGGGCTGACATGGATCTTTGGGTACTTCTGGAGTCTCCCCAGGGGAGTCAGGCCTCGTCTCGAGTGGGGGCATGCACGTGCGCTTTCCTTCCAGGCTGTAGCAGCAATGTCACGCTTCCCGTCGCGTGGATCAAAGGATCTGTGGTTTTCCCTCGAGGCTTTCCCTCGAGGCTTTCCCACAGGGCTGTCCCACGTGCCACCGTGGTGTGAGTCGATCCTCGGCGTGAAAGATGAGCCAGTGCAGGGCAAAGAGGTTCCTCTGGAATGGACTGAGACATCTGGGGGACTCTTGGAATGGTGGTACGACCATGGAGTTGCTCTCGACTTTCCTGTTGAGAGTGCCTCCTCTTGAGATGCGACGGGAATGCCGGGAATTCTTTCCCATTGAAAGCAGGGAAAGGATCCCTCATTTCGAGCTACGAGGTGGAAACGGGGCTCCTCTGGATGTGGGCTGGACCATCGTGCTTCCTCTCGAGTGGAGACGGGTATGGCGGTGAACTTCTTGAGTTGCAGCAAGGGTGTGAAAGACCCTTTCGAAATTCCAGAGGTTAGGTTTCATTAGTCTCCAGACGCCTCATCGGAAATAGGCCTCATCTCGCCTGGAAGGGAGAACTTCCTGGAATTTCTCGAGTTGCGGCAGGTGTTTTCGAGTTACGACGGGGACCTCAGGGACCCGCTCTGGTGATCTCAGGAGAGGCCAGTCCCCATGCGAGTTGCTAGGGGGCCTCTCGGGATTCTTCTCCCGTCGATACCGGGGCCAAAAACCTTGTGTGGAGTCAGGGCCGGAACCGAGGATTCCTCTCAGGGGCTGACATGGATCTTTGGGTACTTCTGGAGTCTCCCCAGGGACGTCAGGCTTAGTCACGAGTCGGGGCATGCACGTGCGCTTTCCTTCCAGGCTGTAGCAGCAATGTCACGCTTCCCGTCGCGTGGATCAAAGGATCTGTGGTTTTCCCTCGAGGCTTTCCCACAGGGCTGTCCCACGTGCCACCGTGGTGTGAGTCGATCCTCGGCGTGAAAGATGAGCCAGTGCAGGGCAAAGAGGTTCCTCTGGAATGGACTGAGACATCTGGGGGACTCTTGGAATGGTGGTACGACCATGGAGTTCCTCTCGCCGTTCCTGTTGAGAGTGCCTCCTCTTGAGATGCGAAGGGAAAGCCGGGAATTCTTTCCCGTTGAAAGCAGGGAAAGGATCCCTCATCTCGAGCTACGAGGGGGATTCGGGGCTCCTCTGGATGTGGGCGGGACCATCGTGCTTCCTCTCGAGTGGAGACGGGTATGGCGGTGAACTTCTTGAGTTGCAGCAAGGGTGTGAAAGACCCTTTCGAAGTTCCAGAGGTTAGGTGTCATTTGTCTCCAGACGCCTCATCGGTAATAGGCCTCATCTCGCCTGGAAGGGAGAACTTCCTGAATTTTCTCGAGTTGCGGCAGGTGTTGTCGAGTTACGACGGGGACCTCAGGGACCCGCCCTGGTGCCCTCAGGAGAGGCCAGTCCCCATGCGAGTTGCTAGGGGGCCTCTCGGGATTCCTCTCCCGTCGATACCGGGGCCAAAAACCTTGTGTGGAGTCAGGGCCGGAACCGAGGATTACTCTCAGGGGCTGACATGGATCTTTGGGTACTTCTGGAGTCTCCCCAGGGGAGTCAGGCCTCGTCTCGAGTGGGGGCATGCACGTGCGCATTCCTTCCAGGCTGTAGCAGCAATGTCACGCTTCCCGTCGCGTGGATCAAAGGATCTGATGTTTTCCCTCGAAGCTTTCCCTCGAGGCTTTCCCACAGGGCTGTCCCACGTGCCACCGTGGTGTGAGTCGATCCTCGGCGTGAAAGATGAGCCAGTGCAGGGCAAAGAGGTTCCTCTGGAATGGACTGAGACATCTGGGGGACTCTTGGAATGGTGGTACGACCATGGAGTTCCTCTCGCCTTTCCTGTTGAGAGTGCCTCCTCTTGAGATGCGACGGGAACGCCGGGAATTCTTTCCCGTTGAAAGCAGGGAAAGGATCCCTCATCTCGAGCTACGAGGGGGAAACGGGGCTCCTCTGGATGTGGGCGGGACCATCGTGCTTCCTCTCGAGTGGAGACGGGTATGGCGGTGATCTTCTTGAGTTGCAGCAAGGGTGTGAAAGACCCTTTCGAAGTTCCAGAGGTTAGGTGTCATTAGTCTCCAGACGCCTCATCGGAAATAGGCCTCATCTCGCCTGGAAGGGAGAACTTCCTGGATTTTCTCGAGTTGCGGCAGGTGTTCTCGAGTTACGACGGGGACCTCAGGGACCCGCCCTGGTGGCCTCAGGAACGGCCAGTCCCCATGCGAGTTGCTAGGGGGCCTCTCGGGATTCCTTTCCCCTCGATACCGGTGGCAAAAATATTGTCTGGAGTCAGGGCCGGAACCGAGGATTCCTCTCAGGGGCTGACATGGATCTTTGGGTATTTCTGGAGTCTCCCCAGGGGAGTCAGGCCTCGTCTCGAGTGGGGGCATGCACGTGCGCTTTCCCTCCAGGCTGTAGCAGTAATGTCACGCTTCCCCTCGCGTTAATCAAAGGATCTGTGGTTTTCCCTCGAGGCTTTCCCTCGAGGCTTTCCCACAGGGCTGTCCCACGTGCCACCGTGGTGTGAGTCGATCCTCGGCGTGAAAGATTAGCCAGTGCAGGGCAAAGAGCTTCCTCTGGAATGGACTGAGACATCTGGGGGACTCTTGGAATGGTGGTACGACCATGGAGTTCCTCTCGCCTTTCCTGTTGAGAGTGCCTCCGCTTGAGATGCGACGGGAACGCCGGGAATTCTTTCCCAATGAAAGCAGGGAAAGGATTCCTCATCTCGAGCTACGAGGGGGAAAGGGGGCTCCTCTGGATGTGGGCGGGACGATCGTGCTTCCTCTCGAGTGGAGACGGGTATGGCGGTGAACTTCTTGAGTTGCAGCAAGGGTGTGAAAGACCCTTTCGAAGTTCCAGAGGTTAGGTGTCATTAGTCTCCAGACGCCTCATCGGAAATAGGCCTCATCTCGCCTGGAAGGGGGAACTTCCTGGAATTTCTCGAGTTGTGGCAGGTGTTCTCGAGTTACGACGGGGACCTCAGGGACCCGCCCTGGTGGCCTCAGGAGAGGCCAGTCCCCATGCGACTTGCTAGGGGGCCTCTCGGGATTCCTCTCCCGTCGATACCGGGGCCAAAAAACTTGTGTGGAGTCAGGGCCGGCAACGAGGATTCCTCTCAGGGGCTGACATGGATCTTTGGGTACTTGTGGAGTCTCCCCAGGGGAGTCAGGCCTCGTCTCGAGTGGGGGCATGCACGTGCGCTTTCCTTCCAGGCTGTAGCAGCAATGTCACGCTTCCCGTGGCGTGGATCGAAGGATCTGTGGTTTTCCCTCGAGGCTTTCCCACAGGGCTGTCCCACGTGCCACCGTGGTGTGAGTCGATCCTCGGCGTGAAAGATGAGCCAGTGCAGGGCAAAGAGTTTCCTCTGGAATGGACTGAGACATCTGGGGGACTCTTGGAATGGTGGTACGACCATGGAGTTCCTCTTGCCTTTCCTGCTGAGAGTGCCTCCTCTTGAGATGCGTCGGGAACGCCGGGAATTCTTTCCCGTTGAAAGCAGGGAAAGGATCCCTCATCTCGAGCTACGAGGGGGAAACGGGGCTCCTCTGGATGTGGGCCGGAGCATAGTGCTTCCTCTCGAGTGGAGACGGGTATGGCGGTGAACTTCTTGAGTTGCAGCAAGGGTGTGAAAGACCCTTTCGAAGTTCCAGAGGTTAGGTGTCATTAGTCTCCAGACGCCTCATCGGAAATAGGCCTCATCTCGCCTGGAAGGGAGAACTTCCTGGATTTTCTCGAGTTGCGGCAGGTGTTCTCGAGTTACGACGGGGACCTCAGGGACCCGCCCTGGTGGCCTCAGGAGAGGCCAGTCCCCATGCGAGTTGCTAGGGGGCCTCTCGGGATTCCTCTCCCGTCGATACTGGGGCCAAAAACCTTGTGTGCAGTCACGGCCGGAACCGAGGATTCCTCTCAGGGGCTGACATGGAACTTTGGGTACTTGTGGAGTCTCCCCAGGGGAGTCAGGCCTCGTCTCGAGTGGGGGCATGCACGTGCCCTTTCCCTCCAGGCTGTAGCAGTAATATCACGCTTCCCGTCGCGTGAATCTAAGGATCTGTGGTTTTCCCTCAAGGCTTTCCCTCGAGGCTTTCCAACAGGGCTGTCCCACGTGCCACCGAGGTGTGAGTCGATCCTCGGCGTGAAAGATGAGCCAGTGCAGGGCAAAGAGGTTCCTCTGGAATGGACTGAGACATCTGGGGGACTCTTGGAATGGTGCTACGACCATGGAGTTCCTATCGCCTTTCCTGTTGAGAGTGCCTCCTCCTGAGATGCGACGGGAAAGCCTGGAATTCTTTCCCGTTAAAAGCAGGGAAAGGATCCCTCATCTCGAGCTACGAGGGGGAAACGGGGCTCCTCTGGATGTGGGCGGGACCATCGTGCTTTCTCTCGAGTGGAGACGGGTATGGCGGTGAACTTCTTGAGTTGCAGCAAGGGTGTGAAAGACCCTTTCGAAGTTCCAGAGGTTAGGTGTCATTTGTCTCCAGACGCCTCATCGGTAATAGGCCTCATCTCGCCTGGAAGGGAGAACTTCCTGGATTTTCTCGAGTTGCGGCAGGTGTTCTCGAGTTACGACGGGGACCTCAGGGACCCGCCCTGGTGCCCTCAGGAGAGGCCAGTCCCCATGCGAGTTGCTAGGGGGCCTCTCGGGATTCCTCTCCCGTCGATACCGGGGCCAAAAACCTTGTGTGGAGTCAGGGCCGGAACCGAGGATTACTCTCAGGGGCTGACATGGATCTTTGGGTACTTCTGGAGTCTCCCCAGGGGAGTCAGGCCTCGTCTCGAGTGGGGGCATGCACGTGCGCATTCCTTCCAGGCTGTAGCAGCAATGTCACGCTTCCCGTCGCGTGGATCAAAGGATCTGATGTTTTCCCTCGAAGCTTTCCCTCGAGGCTTTCCCACAGGGCTGTCCCACGTGCCACCGTGGTGTGAGTCGATCCTCGGCGTGAAAGATGAGCCAGTGCAGGGCAAAGAGGTTCCTCTGGAATGGACTGAGACATCTGGGGGACTCTTGGAATGGTGGTACGACCATGGAGTTCCTCTCGCCTTTCCTGTTGAGAGTGCCTCCTCTTGAGATGCGACGGGAACGCCGGGAATTCTTTCCCGTTGAAAGCAGGGAAAGGATCCCTCATCTCGAGCTACGAGGGGGAAACGGGGCTCCTCTGGATGTGGGCGGGACCATCGTGCTTCCTCTCGAGTGGAGACGGGTATGGCGGTGAACTTCTTGAGTTGCAGCAAGGGTGTGAAAGACCCTTTCGACCTTCCAGAGGTTAGGTGTCATTAGTCTCCAGACGCCTCATCGGAAATAGGCCTCATCTCGCCTGGAAGGGAGAACTTCCTGGATTTTCTCGAGTTGCGGCAGGTGTTCTCGAGTTACGACGGAGACCTCAGGGACCCGCCCTGGTGGCCTCAGGAAAGGCCAGTCTCCATGCGAGTTGCTAGGGGGCCTCTCGGAATTCCTCTCCCGTCGATACCGGGGCCAAAAACCTTGTGTGGAGTCAGGGCCGGAACTGAGGATTCCTCTCAGGGGCTGACATGGATCTTTGGGTACTTCTGGAGTCTCCCCAGGGGAGTCAGGCCTCGTCTCGAGTGGGGGCATGCACGTGCGCTTTCCTTCCAGGCTGTAGCAGCAATGTCACGCTTCCCGTCGCGTGGATTAAAGGATCTGTGGTTTTCCCTCGAGGCTTTCCCTCGAGGCTTTCCCACAGGGCTGTCCCTCGTGCCACCGTGGTGTGAGTCGATCCTCGGCGTGAAAGATGAGCCAGTGCAGGGCAAAGAGGTTCCTCTTTAATGGACTGAGACATCTGGGGGACTCTTGGAATGGTGGTACGACCATGGAGATCCTCTCGCCTTTCCTGTTGAGAGTGCCTCCTCGTGAGATGCGACGGGAACGCCGGGAATTCTTTCCCGTTGAAAGCAGGGAAAGGATCCCTCATCTCGAGCTACGAGGGGGAAACGGGGCTCCTCTGGATGTGGGTGGGACCATCGTGCTTCCTCTCGAGTGGAGACGGGTATGGCGGTGAACTTCTTGAGTTGCAGCAAGGGTGTGAAAGACCCTTTCGAAGTTCCAGAGGTTAGGTGTCATTAGTCTCTAGACGTCTCATCGGAAATAGGCCTCATCTCGCCTGGAAGGGAGAACTTCCTGGATTTTCTCGAGTTGCGGCAGGTGTTCTCGAGTTACGACGGGGACCTCAGGGACCCGCCCTGGTGGCCTCATGAAAAGCCAGTCCCCATGCGAGTTGCTAGGGGGCCTCTCGTGATTCCTCTCCCGTCGATACCGGAGCCAAAATCCTTGTGTGGAGTCAGGGACGGAACCGAGAATTCCTCTCAGGGGCTAACATGGATCTTGGGGTACTTCTGAAGTCTCCCCAGGGGAGTCAAGCCTCGTCTCGAGTGGGGGCATGCACGTGCGCTTTCCCTCCAGGCTGTAGCAGCAATGTCACGCTTCCCGTCTCGTGAATCAAAGGATCTGTGGTTTTCCCTCGAGGCTTTCCCTCGAGGCTTTCCCACAGGGCTGTCCCACGTGCCACCGTGGTGTGAGTCGATCCTCGGCGTGAAAGATGAGCCAGTGCAGGGCAAAGAGGTTCCTCTGGAATGGACTGAGACATCTGGGGGACTCTTGGAATGGTGGTACGACCATGGAGTTCCTCTCGCCTTTCCTGTTGAGAGTGCCTCCTCTTGAGATGCGACGGGAACGCCGGGAATGCTTTCCCGTTGAAATCAGGGAAAGGATCCCTCATCTCGAGCTACGAGGGGGAAACGGGGCTCCTCTGGATGTGGGCGGGACCATCGTGCTTCCTCTCGAGTGGAGACGGGTATGGCGGTGAACTTCTTGAGTTGCAGCAAGGGTGTGAAAGACCCTTTCGAAGTTCCAGAGGTTAGGTGTCATTAGTCTCCAGACGCCTCATCGGAAATAGGCCTCATCTCGCCTGGAAGGGAGAACTTCCTGGATTTTCTCGAGTTGCGCCAGGTGTTCTCGAGTTACGACGGGAACCTCAGGGACCCGCCCTGGTGGCCTCAGGAAAGGCCAGTCTCCATGCGAGTTGCTTGTGGGCCTCTCGGGATTCCTCTCCCGTCGATACCGGGGCCAAAAACCTTGTGTGGAGTCAGGGCCGGAACCGAGGATTCCTCTCAGGGGTGACATGGATTTTTGGGTACTTCTGGAGTCTCCCCAGGGGAGTCAGGCCTCGTCTCGACTGGGGGCATGCACGTGCGCTTTCCTTCCAGGCTGTAGCAGCAATGTCACGCTTCCCGTCGCGTGGATTAAAGGATCTGTGTTTTTCCCTCGAGGCTTTCCCTCGAGGCTTTCCCACAGGGCTGTCCCACGTGCCACCGTGGTGTGAGTCGATCCTCGGCGTGAAAGATGAGCCAGTGCAGGGCAAAGAGGTTCCTCTTTAATGGACTGAGACATCTGGGGGACTCCTGGAATGGTGGTACGACCATGGAGTTCCTATCGCCTTTCCTGTTGAGAGTGCCTCCTCCTGAGATGCGACGGGAAAGCCTGGAATTCTTTCCCGTTAAAAGCAGGGTAAGGATCCCTCATCTCGAGCTACGAGGGGGAAACGGGGCTCCTCTGGATGTGGGCGGGACCATCGTGCTTCCTCTCGAGTGGAGACGGGTATGGCGGTGAACTTCTTGAGTTGCAGCAAGGGTGTGAAAGACCCTTTCGAAGTTCCAGAGGTTAGGTGTCATTAGTCTCCAGACGCCTCATCGGAAATAGGCCTCATCTCGCCTGGAAGGGAGAACTTCCTGGAATTTCTCGAGTTGCGGCAGGTGTTCTCGAGTTACGAAGGGGACATCAGGGAACCGCCCTGGTGTCCTCAGGAAAAGCCAGTCCCCATGCGAGTTGCTAGGGGGCCTCTCGGGATTCCTTTCCCGTCGATACTGGGGCCAAAATCCTTTTGTGGAGTCAGGGCCGGAACCGAGGATTCCACTCAGGGGCTGACATGAATCTTGGGGTACTTCTGAAGTCTCCCCAGGGGAGTCAGGCCTCGTCTCGAGTGGGGGCATGCACGTGCCCTTTCCCTCCAGGCTGTAGCAGTAATGTCACGCTTCCCGTCGCGTGAATCTAAGGATCTGTGGTTTTCCCTCAAGGCTTTCCCTCGAGGCTTTCCAACAGGGCTGTCCCACGTGCCACCGTGGTGTGAGTCGATCCTCGGCGTGAAAGATGAGCCAGTGCAGGGCAAAGAGGTTCCTCTGGAATGGACTGAGACATCTGGGGGACTCTTGGAATGGTGGTACGATCATGGAGTTCCTCTCGCCTTTCCTGTTGAGAGTGCCTCCTTTTGAGATGCGACGGGAACGCCGGGAATTCTTTCCCGTTGAAAGCAGGCAAAGGATCCCTTATCTCGAGCTACGAGGGGGAAACGGGGCTCCTCTGGATGTGGGCGGGACCATCGTGCTTCCTTTCGAGTGTAGACGGGTATGGCGGTGAACTTCTTGAGTTGCAGCAAGGGTGTGAAATGCCCTTTCGAAGTTCCCGACTTTAGGTGTCATTAGTCTCCAGAGGCCTCCTCGGAAATTGGCCTCATCTCGCCTGGAAGTGAGAACTTCCTGGATTTCTCGAGTTGAGGCAGGTGTTCTCGAGTTACGACGGGGACATCAGGGACCCGCCCTGGTGGCCTCAGGAGAGGCCAGTCCCCATGCGAGTTGCTAGGGGGCCTCTCGGGATTCCTCTCCCGTCGATACCGGGGCCAAAGCCTTGTGTGGAGTCAGGGCCGGAACCGAGGATTCCTCTCAGGGGCTGAAATGGATCTTTGGGTATTTCTGGAGTCTCCCCACGGGAGTCAGGCCTCGTCTCGAGTGGGGGCATGCACGTGCGCTTTCCTTCCAGGCTGTAGCAGCAATGTCACGCTTCCCGTCGCGTGGATCAAAGGATCTGTGGTTTTCCCTCGAGGCTTTCCCTCGAGGCTTTCCCACAGGGCTGTCCCACGTGCCACCGTGGTATGAGTCGATCCTCGGCCTGAAAGATGAGCCAGTGCAGGGCAAAGAGGTTCCTCTGGAATGGAATGAGACATCTGGGGGACTCTTGGAATGGTGGTACGACCATGGAGTTCCTCTCGCCTTTCCTGTTGAGAGTGCCTCCTCTTGAGATGCGACGGGAACGCTGGGAATTCTTTCCCGTTGAAAGCAGGGAAAGGATCCCTCATCTCGAGCTCCGAGGGGGAAACGGGGCTCCTCTGGATGTGGGCGGGACCATCGTGCTTCCTCTCGAGTGGAGACGGGTATGGCGGTGAACTTCTTGAGTTGCAGCAAGGGTGTGAAAGACCCTTTCGAAGTTCCAGAGGTTAGGTGTCATTAGTCTCCAGACGCCTCATCGGAAATAGGCCTCATCTCGCCTGGAAGGGAGAACTTCCTGGATTTTCTCGAGTTGCGGCAGCTGTTCTCGAGTTACGACGGGGACCTCAGGGACCCGCCCTGGTGGCCTCAGGAGAGGCCAGTCCCCATGCGAGTTGCTAGGGGGCCTCTCGGGATTCCTCTCCCGTCGATACCGGGGCCAAAAACCTTGTGTGCAGTCAGGGCCGGAACCGAGGATTCCTCTCAGGGGCTGACATGGATCTTTGGGTACTTGTGGAGTCTCCCCAGGGGAGTCAGGCCTCGTCTCGAGTGGGGGCATGCACGTGCGCTTTCCTTCCAGGCTGTAGCAGCAATGTCACGCTTCCCGTGGCGTGGATCAAAGGATCTGTGGTTTTCCCTCGAGGCTTTCCCACAGGGCTGTCCCACGTGCCACCGTGGTGTGAGTCGATCCTCGGCGTGAAAGATGAGCCAGTGCAGGGCAAAGAGTTTCCTCTGGAATGGACTGAGACATCTGGGGGACTCTTGGAATGGTGGTACGACCATGGAGTTCCTCTTGCCTTTCCTGCTGAGAGTGCCTCCTCTTGAGATGCGTCGGGAACGCCGGGAATTCTTTCCCGTTGAAAGCAGGGAAAGGATCCCTCATCTCGAGCTACGAGGGGGAAACGGGGCTCCTCTGGATGTGGGCCGGACCATAGTGCTTCCTCTCGAGTGGAGACGGGTATGGTGGTGAACATCTTGAGTTGCAGCAAGGGTGTGAAAGACCCTTTCGAAGTTCCAGAGGTTAGGTGTCATTAGTCTCCTGACACCTCATCGGAAATAGGCCTCATCTCGCCTGGAAGGGAGAACTTCCTGGATTTTCTCGAGTTGCGGCAGGTGTTCTCGAGTTACGACGGGGACCTCAGGGACCCGCCCTGGTGGCCTCAGGAGAGGCCAGTCCCCATGCGAGTTGCTAGGGGGCCTCTCGGGATTCCTCTCCCGTCGATACCGGGGCCAAAAACCTTATGTGCAGTCAGGGCCGGAACCGAGGATTCCTCTCAGGGGCTGACATGGATCTTTGGGTACTTGTGGAGTCTCCCCAGGGGAGTCAGGCCTCGTCTCGAGTGGGGGCATGCACGTGCGCTTTCCTTCCAGGCTGTAGCAGCAATGTCACGCTTCCCGTGGCGTGGATCAAAGGATCTGTGGTTTTCCCTCGAGGCTTTCCCACAGGGCTGTCCCACGTGCCACCGTGGTGTGAGTCGATCCTCGGCGTGAAAGATGAGCCAGTGCAGGGCAAAGAGGTTCCTCTGTAATGGACTGAGACATCTGGGGGACTCTTGGAATGGTGGTACGACCATGGAGTTCCTCTCGCCTTTCCTGTTGAGAGTGCCTCCTCTTGAGATGCGACGGGAAAGCCGGGAATTCTTTCCCGTTGAAAGCAGGGAAAGGATCCCTCATCTCGAGCTCCGAGGGGGAAACGGGGCTCCTCTGGATGTGGGCGGGACCATCGTGCTTCCTCTCGAGTGGAGACGGGTATGGCGGTGAACTTCTTGAGTTGCAGCAAGGGTGTGAAAGACCCTTTCGAAGTTCCAGAGGTTAGGTGTCATTAGTCTCCAGACGCCTCATCGGAAATAGGCCTCATCTCGCCTGGAAGGGAGAACTTCCTGGATTTTCTCGAGTTGCGGCAGCTGTTCTCGAGTACGACGGGGACCTCAGGGACCCGCCCTGGTGGCCTCAGGAGAGGCCAGTCCCCATGCGAGTTGCTAGGGGGCCTCTCGGGATTCCTCTCCCGTCGATACCGGGGCCAAAAACCTTGTGTGCAGTCAGGGCCGGAACCGAGGATTCCTCTCAGGGGCTGACATGGATCTTTGGGTACTTGTGGAGTCTCCCCAGGGGAGTCAGGCCTCGTCTCGAGTGGGGGCATGCACGTGCGCTTTCCTTCCAGGCTGTAGCAGCAATGTCACGCTTCCCGTGGCGTGGATCAAAGGATCTGTGGTTTTCCCTCGAGGCTTTCCCACAGGGCTGTCCCACGTGCCACCGTGGTGTGAGTCGATCCTCGGCGTGAAAGATGAGCCAGTGCAGGGCAAAGAGTTTCCTCTGGAATGGACTGAGACATCTGGGGGACTCTTGGAATGGTGGTACGACCATGGAGTTCCTCTTGCCTTTCCTGCTGAGAGTGCCTCCTCTTGAGATGCGTCGGGAACGCCGGGAATTCTTTCCCGTTGAAAGCAGGGAAAGGATCCCTCATCTCGAGCTACGAGGGGGAAACGGGGCTCCTCTGGATGTGGGCCGGACCATAGTGCTTCCTCTCGAGTGGAGACGGGTATGGCGGTGAACTTCTTGAGTTGCAGCAAGGGTGTGAAAGACCCTTTCGAAGTTCCAGAGGTTAGGTGTCATTAGTCTCCAGACGCCTCATCGGAAATAGGCCTCATCTCGCCTGGAAGGGAGAACTTCCTGGATTTTCTCGAGTTGCGGCAGGTGTTCTCGAGTTACGACGGGGACCTCAGGGACCCGCCCTGGTGGCCTCAGGAGAGGCCAGTCCCCATGCGAGTTGCTAGGGGGCCTCTCGGGATTCCTCTCCCGTCGATACTGGGGCCAAAAACCTTGTGTGCAGTCAGGGCCGGAACCGAGGATTCCTCTCAGGGGCTGACATGGAACTTTGGGTACTTCTGGAGTCTCCCCAGGGGAGTCAGGCCTCGTCTCGAGTGGGGGCATGCACGTGCCCTTTCCCTCCAGGCTGTAGCAGTAATGTCACGCTTCCCGTCCCGTGGATCAAAGGATCTGTGGTTTTCCCTCAAGGCTTTCCCTCGAGGCTTTCCAACAGGGCTGTCCCACGTGCCACCGTGGTGTGAGTCGATCCTCGGCGTGAAAGATGAGCCAGTGCAGGGCAAAGAGGTTCCTCTGGAATGGACTGAGACATCTGGGGGACTCTTGGAATGGTGCTACGACCATGGAGTTCCTATCGCCTTTCCTGTTGAGAGTGCCTCCTCCTGAGATGCGACGGGAAAGCCTGGAATTCTTTCCCGTTAAAAGCAGGGAAAGGATCCCTCATCTCGAGCTACGAGGGGGAAACGGGGCTCCTCTGGATGTGGGCGGGACCATCGTGCTTTCTCTCGAGTGGAGACGGGTATGGCGGTGAACTTCTTGAGTTGCAGCAAGGGTGTGAAAGACCCTTTCGAAGTTCCAGAGGTTAGGTGTCATTTGTCTCCAGACGCCTCATCGGTAATAGGCCTCATCTCGCCTGGAAGGGAGAACTTCCTGGATTTTCTCGAGTTGCGGCAGGTGTTCTCGAGTTACGACGGGGACCTCAGGGACCCGCCCTCGTGCCCTCAGGAGAGGCCAGTCCCCATGCGAGTTGCTAGGGGGCCTCTCGGGATTCCTCTCCCGTCGATACCGGGGCCAAAAACCTTGTGTGGAGTCAGGGCCGGAACCGAGGATTACTCTCAGGGGCTGACATGGATCTTTGGGTACTTCTGGAGTCTCCCCAGGGGAGTCAGGCCTCGTCTCGAGTGGGGGCATGCACGTGTGCTTTCCTTCCAGGCTGTAGCAGCAATGTCCCCCTTCCCGTCGCGTAGAATAAAGGATCTGTGGTTTTCCCTCGAGGCTTTCCCTCGAGGCTTTCCCACAGGGCTGTCCCACGTGCCACCGTGGTGTGAGTCGATCCTCGGCGTGAAAGATGAGCCAGTGCAGGGCAAAGAGGTTCCTCTGGAATGGACTGAGACATCTGGGGGACTCTTGGAATGGTGGTACGACCATGGAGTTCCTCTCGCCTTTCCTGTTGAGAGTGCCTCCTCTTGAGATGCGACGGGAACGCCGGGAATGCTTTCCCGTTGAAATCAGGGAAAGGATCCCTCATCTCGAGCTACGAGGGGGAAACGGGGCTCCTCTGGATGTGGGCGGGACCATCGGGCTTCCTCTCGAGTGGAGACGGGTATGGCGGTGAACTTCTTGAGTTGCAGCAAGGGTGTGAAAGACCCTTTCGAAGTTCCAGAGGTTAGGTGTCATTAGTCTCCAGACGCCTCATCGGAAATAGGCCTCATCTCGCCTGGAAGGGAGAACTTCCTGGATTTTCTCGAGTTGCGCCAGGTGTTCTCGAGTTACGACGGGAACCTCAGGGACCCGCCCTGGTGGCCTCAGGAAAGGCCAGTCTCCATGCGAGTTGCTTGGGGGCCTCTCGGGATTCCTCTCCCGTCGATACCGGGGCCAAAAACCTTGTGTGGAGTCAGGGCCGGAACCGAGGATTCCTCTCAGGGGTGACATGGATCTTTGGGTACTTCTGGAGTCTCCCCAGGGGAGTCAGGCCTTGTCTCGACTGGGGGCATGCACGTGCGCTTTCCTTCCAGGCTGTAGCAGCAATGTCACGCTTCCCGTCGCGTGGATTAAAGGATCTGTGTTTTTCCCTCGAGGCTTTCCCTCGAGGCTTTCCCACAGGGCTGTCCCACGTGCCACCGTGGTGTGAGTCGATCCTCGGCGTGAAAGATGAGCCAGTGCAGGGCAAAGAGGTTCCTCTTTAATGGACTGAGACATCTGGGGGACTCCTGGAATGGTGGTACGACCATGGAGTTCCTATCGCCTTTCCTGTTGAGAGTGCCTCCTCCTGAGATGCGACGGGAAAGCCTGGAATTCTTTCCCGTTAAAAGCAGGGTAAGGATCCCTCATCTCGAGCTACGAGGGGGAAACGGGGCTCCTCTGGATGTGGGCGGGACCATCGTGCTTCCTCTCGAGTGGAGACGGGTATGGCGGTGAACTTCTTGAGTTGCAGCAAGGGTGTGAAAGACCCTTTCGAAGTTCCAGAGGTTAGGTGTCATTAGTCTCCAGACGCCTCATCGGAAATAGGCCTCATCTCGCCTGGAAGGGAGAACTTCCTGGAATTTCTCGAGTTGCGGCAGGTGTTCTCGAGTTACGAAGGGGATATCAGGGAACCGCCCTGGTGTCCTCAGGAAAAGCCAGTCCCCATGCGAGTTGCTAGGGGGCCTCTAGGGATTCCTTTCCCGTCGATACTGGGGCCAAAATCCTTTTGTGGAGTCAGGGCCGGAACCGAGGATTCCACTCAGGGGCTGACATGAATCTTGGGGTACTTCTGAAGTCTCCCCAGGGGAGTCAGGCCTCGTCTCGAGTGGGGGCATGCACGTGCCCTTTCCCTCCAGGCTGTAGCAGTAATGTCACGCTTCCCGTCGCGTGAATCTAAGGATCTGTGGTTTTCCCTCAAGGCTTTCCCTCGAGGCTTTCCAACAGGGCTGTCCCACGTGCCACCGTGGTGTGAGTCGATCCTCGGCGTGAAAGATGAGCCAGTGCAGGGCAAAGAGTTTCCTCTGGAATGGACTGAGACATCTGGGGGACTCTTGGAATGGTGGTACGATCATGGAGTTCCTCTCGCCTTTCCTGTTGAGAGTGCCTCCTTTTGAGATGCGACGGGAACGCCGGGAATTCTTTCCCGTTGAAAGCAGGCAAAGGATCCCTTATCTCGAGCTACGAGGGGGAAACGGGGCTCCTCTGGATGTGGGCGGGACCATCGTGCTTCCTTTCGAGTGTAGACGGGTATGGCGGTGAACTTCTTGAGTTGCAGCAAGGGTGTGAAATGCCCTTTCGAAGTTCCCGACTTTAGGTGTCATTAGTCTCCAGAGGCCTCATCGGAAATTGGCCTCATCTCGCCTGGAAGTGAGAACTTCCTGGATTTCTCGAGTTGAGGCAGGTGTTCTCGAGTTACGACGGGGACATCAGGGACCCGCCCTGGTGGCCTCAGGAGAGGCCAGTCCCCATGCGAGTTGCTAGGGGGCTTCTCGGGATTCCTCTCCCGTCGATACCGGGGCCAAAGCCTTGTGTGGAGTCAGGGCCGGAACCGAGGATTCCTCTCAGGGGCTGAAATGGATCTTTGGGTACTTCTGGAGTCTCCCCACGGGAGTCAGGCCTCGTCTCGAGTGGGGGCATGCACGTGCGCTTTCCTTCCAGGCTGTAGCAGCAATGTCACGCTTCCCGTCGCGTGGATCAAAGGATCTGTGGTTTTCCCTCGAGGCTTTCCCTCGAGGCTTTCCCACAGGGCTGTCCCACGTGCCACCGTGGTATGAGTCGATCCTCGGCGTGAAAGATGAGCCAGTGCAGGGCAAAGAGGTTCCTCTGGAATGGAATGAGACATCTGGGGGACTCTTGGAATGGTGGTACGACCATGGAGTTCCTCTCGCCTTTCCTGTTGAGAGTGCCTCCTCTTGAGATGCGACGGGAACGCTGGGAATTCTTTCCCGTTGAAAGCAGGGAAAGGATCCCTCATCTCGAGCTCCGAGGGGGAAACGGGGCTCCTCTGGATGTGGGCGGGACCATCGTGCTTCCTCTCGAGTGGAGACGGGTATGGCGGTGAACTTCTTGAGTTGCAGCAAGGGTGTGAAAGACCCTTTCGAAGTTCCAGAGGTTAGGTGTCATTAGTCTCCAGACGCCTCATCGGAAATAGGCCTCATCTCGCCTGGAAGGGAGAACTTCCTGGATTTTCTCGAGTTGCGGCAGCTGTTCTCGAGTTACGACGGGGACCTCAGGGACCCGCCCTGGTGGCCTCAGGAGAGGCCAGTCCCCATGCGATTTGCTAGGGGGCCTCTCGGGATTCCTCTCCCGTCGATACCGGGGCCAAAAACCTTGTGTGCAGTCAGGGCCGGAACCGAGGATTCCTCTCAGGGGCTGACATGGATCTTTGGGTACTTGTGGAGTCTCCCCAGGGGAGTCAGGCCTCGTCTCGAGTGGGGGCATGCACGTGCGCTTTCCTTCCAGGCTGTAGCAGCAATGTCACGCTTCCCGTGGCGTGGATCAAAGGATCTGTGGTTTTCCCTCGAGGCTTTTCCACAGGGCTGTCCCACGTGCCACCGTGGTGTGAGTCGATCCTCGGCGTGAAAGATGAGCCAGTGCAGGGCAAAGAGTTTCCTCTGGAATGGACTGAGACATCTGGGGGACTCTTGGAATGGTGGTACGACCATGGAGTTCCTCTTGCCTTTCCTGCTGAGAGTGCCTCCTCTTGAGATGCGTCGGGAACGCCGGGAATTCTTTCCCGTTGAAAGCAGGGAAAGGATCCCTCATCTCGAGCTACGAGGGGGAAACGGGGCTCCTCTGGATGTGGGCCGGACCATAGTGCTTCCTCTCGAGTGGAGACGGGTATGGTGGTGAACATCTTGAGTTGCAGCAAGGGTGTGAAAGACCCTTTCGAAGTTCCAGAGGTTAGGTGTCATTAGTCTCCTGACACCTCATCGGAAATAGGCCTCATCTCGCCTGGAAGGGAGAACTTCCTGGATTTTCTCGAGTTGCGGCAGGTGTTCTCGAGTTACGACGGGGACCTCAGGGACACGCCCTGGTGGCCTCAGGAGAGGCCAGTCCCCATGCGAGTTGCTAGGAGGCCTCTCGGGATTCCTCTCCCGTCGATACCGGGGCCAAAAACCTTGTGTGCTGTCAGGGCCGGAACCAAGGATTACTCTCAGGGGCTGACATGGATCTTTGGGTACTTCTGGAGTCTCCCCAGGGGAGTCAGGCCTCGTCTCGAGTGGGGGCATCCACGTGCGCTTTCCGTCCAGGCTGTAGCAGCAATGTCACGCTTCCCGTGGCGTGGATCAAAGAATCTGTGGTTTTCCCTCGAGGCTTTCCCACAGGGCTGTCCCACGTGCCACCGTGGTGTGAGTCGATCCTCGGCGTGAAAGATGAGCCAGTGCAGGGCAAAGAGGTTCCTCTGTAATGGACTGAGACATCTGGGGGACTCTTGGAATGGTGGTACGACCATGGAGTTCCTCTCGCCTTTCCTGTTGAGAGTGCCTCCTCTTGAGATGCGACGGGAAAGCCGGGAATTCTTTCCCGTTGAAAGCAGGGAAAGGATCCCTCATCTCGAGCTCCGAGGGGGAAACGGGGCTCCTCTGGATGTGGGCGGGACCATCGTGCTTCCTCTCGAGTGGAGACGGGTATGGCGGTGAACTTCTTGAGTTGCAGCAAGGGTGTGAAAGACCCTTTCGAAGTTCCAGAGGTTAGGTGTCATTAGTCTCCAGACGCCTCATCGGAAATAGGCCTCATCTCGCCTGGAAGGGAGAACTTCCTGGATTTTCTCGAGTTGCGGCAGGTGTTCTCGAGTTACGACGGGGACCTCAGGGACCCGCCCTGGTGGCCTCAGGAGAGGCCAGTCCCCATGCGAGTTGCTAGGGGGCCTCTCGGGATTCCTCTCCCGTCGATACTGGGGCCAAAAACCTTGTGTGCAGTCAGGGCCGGAACCGAGGATTCCTCTCAGGGGCTGACATGGAACTTTGGGTACTTCTGGAGTCTCCCCAGGGGAGTCAGGCCTCGTCTCGAGTGGGGGCATGCACGTGCGCTTTCCGTCCAGGCTGTAGCAGCAATGTCACGCTTCCCGTGGCGTGGATCAAAGGATCTGTGGTTTTCCCTCGAGGCTTTCCCTCGAGGCTTTCCCACAGGGCTGTCCCACGTGCCACCGTGGTGTGAGTCGATCCTCGGCATGAAAGATGAGCCAGTGCAGGGCAAAGAGGTTCCTCTGGAATGGACTGAGACATCTGGGGGACTCTTGGAATGGTGGTACGATCATGGAGTTCCTCTCGCCTTTCCTGTTGAGAGTTCCTCCTTTTGAGATGCGACGGGAACGCCGGGAATTCTTTCCCGTTGAAAGCAGGCAAAGGATCCCTTATCTCGAGCTACGAGGGGGAAACGGGGCTCCTCTGGATGTGGGCGGGACCATCGTGCTTCCTTTCGAGTGTAGACGGGTATGGCGGTGAACTTCTTGAGTTGCAGCAAGGGTGTGAAATGCCCTTTCGAAGTTCCCGAATTTAGGTTTCATTAGTCTCCAGAGGCCTCATCGGAAATTGGCCTCATCTCGCCTGGAAGGGAGAACTTCCTGGATTTCTCGAGTTGAGGCAGGTGTTCTCGAGTTACGACGGGGACATCAGGGACCCGCCCTGGTGGCCTCAGGAGAGGCCAGTCCCCATGCGAGTTGCTAGGGGGCCTCTCGGGATTCCTCTCCCGTCGATACCGGGGCCAAAGCCTTGTGTGGAGTCAGGGCCGGAACCGAGGATTCCTCTCAGGGGCTGAAATGGATCTTTGGGTACTTCTGGAGTCTCCCCAGGGGAGTCAGGCCTCGTCTCGAGTGGGGGCATGCACGTGCGCTTTCCTTCCAGGCTGTAGCAGCAATGTCACGCTTCCCGTCGCGTGGATCAAAGGATCTGTGGTTTTCCCTCGAGGCTTTCCCTCGAGGCTTTCCCACAGGGCTGTCCCACGTGCCACCGTGGTATGAGTCGATCCTCGGCGTGAAAGATGAGCCAGTGCAGGGCAAAGAGGTTCCTCTGGAATGGAATGAGACATCTGGGGGACTCTTGGAATGGTGGTACGACCATGGAGTTCCTCTCGCCTTTCCTGTTGAGAGTGCCTCCTCTTGAGATGCGACGGGAACGCTGGGAATTCTTTCCCGTTGAAAGCAGGGAAAGGATCCCTCATCTCGAGCTCCGAGGGGGAAACGGGGCTCCTCTGGATGTGGGCGGGACCATCGTGCTTCCTCTCGAGTGGAGACGGGTATGGCGGTGAACTTCTTGAGTTGCAGCAAGGGTGTGAAAGACCCTTTCGAAGTTCCAGAGGTTAGGTGTCATTAGTCTCCAGACGCCTCATCGGAAATAGGCCTCATCTCGCCTGGAAGGGAGAACTTCCTGGATTTTCTCGAGTTGCGGCAGCTGTTCTCGAGTACGACGGGGACCTCAGGGACCCGCCCTGGTGGCCTCAGGAGAGGCCAGTCCCCATGCGAGTTGCTAGGGGGCCTCTCGGGATTCCTCTCCCGTCGATACCGGGGCCAAAAACCTTGTGTGCAGTCAGGGCCGGAACCGAGGATTCCTCTCAGGGGCTGACATGGATCTTTGGGTACTTGTGGAGTCTCCCCAGGGGAGTCAGGCCTCGTCTCGAGTGGGGGCATGCACGTGCGCTTTCCTTCCAGGCTGTAGCAGCAATGTCACGCTTCCCGTGGCGTGGATCAAAGGATCTGTGGTTTTCCCTCGAGGCTTTCCCACAGGGCTGTCCCACGTGCCACCGTGGTGTGAGTCGATCCTCGGCGTGAAAGATGAGCCAGTGCAGGGCAAAGAGTTTCCTCTGGAATGGACTGAGACATCTGGGGGACTCTTGGAATGGTGGTACGACCATGGAGTTCCTCTTGCCTTTCCTGCTGAGAGTGCCTCCTCTTGAGATGCGTCGGGAACGCCGGGAATTCTTTCCCGTTGAAAGCAGGGAAAGGATCCCTCATCTCGAGCTACGAGGGGGAAACGGGGCTCCTCTGGATGTGGGCCGGACCATAGTGCTTCCTCTCGAGTGGAGACGGGTATGGCGGTGAACTTCTTGAGTTGCAGCAAGGGTGTGAAAGACCCTTTCGAAGTTCCAGAGGTTAGGTGTCATTAGTCTCCAGACGCCTCATCGGAAATAGGCCTCATCTCGCCTGGAAGGGAGAACTTCCTGGATTTTCTCGAGTTGCGGCAGGTGTTCTCGAGTTACGACGGGGACCTCAGGGACCCGCCCTGGTGGCCTCAGGAGAGGCCAGTCCCCATGCGAGTTGCTAGGGGGCCTCTCGGGATTCCTCTCCCGTCGATACTGGGGCCAAAAACCTTGTGTGCAGTCAGGGCCGGAACCGAGGATTCCTCTCAGGGGCTGACATGGAACTTTGGGTACTTCTGGAGTCTCCCCAGGGGAGTCAGGCCTCGTCTCGAGTGGGGGCATGCACGTGCCCTTTCCCTCCAGGCTGTAGCAGTAATGTCACGCTTCCCGTCGCGTGAATCTAAGGATCTGTGGTTTTCCCTCAAGGCTTTCCCTCGAGGCTTTCCCACAGGGCTGTCCCACGTGCCACCGTGGTGTGAGTCGATCCTCGGCGTGAAAGATGAGCCAGTGCAGGGCAAAGAGGTTCCTCTGGAATGGACTGAGACATCTGGGGGACTCTTGGAATGGTGGTACGACCATGGAGTTCCTCTCGCCTTTCCTGTTGAGAGTGCCTCCTCTTGAGATGCGACGGGAACGCCGGGAATTCTTTCCCGTTGAAAGCAGGGAAAGGATCCCTCATCTCGAGCTACGAGGGGGAAACGGGGCTCCTCTGGATGTGGGCGGGACCATCGTGCTTCCTCTCGAGTGGAGACGGGTATGGCGGTGAACTTCTTGAGTTTCAGCAAGGGTGTGAAAGACCCTTTCGAAGTTCCAGAGGTTAGGTGTCATTAGTCTCCAGACGCCTCATCGGAAATAGGCCTCATCTCGCCTGGAAGGGAGAACTTCCTGGAATTTCTCGAGTTGCGGCAGGTGTTCTCGAGTTACGAAGGGGACATCAGGGAACCGCCCTGGTGTCCTCAGGAAAAGCCAGTCCCCATGCGAGTTGCTAGGGGGCCTCTAGGGATTCCTTTCCCGTCGATACTGGGGCCAAAATCCTTTTGTGGAGTCAGGGCCGGAACCGAGGATTCCACTCAGGGGCTTACATGAATCTTGGGGTACTTCTGAAGTCTCCCCAGGGGAGTCAGGCCTCGTCTCGAGTGGGGGCATGCACGTGCCCTTTCCCTCCAGGCTGTAGCAGTAATGTCACGCTTCCCGTCGCGTGAATCTAAGGATCTGTGGTTTTCCCTCAAGGCTTTCCCTCGAGGCTTTCCAACAGGGCTGTCCCACGTGCCACCGTGGTGTGAGTCGATCCTCGGCGTGAAAGATGAGCCAGTGCAGGGCAAAGAGGTTCCTCTGGAATGGACTGAGACATCTGGGGGACTCTTGGAATGGTGGTACGATCATGGAGTTCCTCTCGCCTTTCCTGTTGAGAGTGCCTCCTTTTGAGATGCGACGGGAACGCCGGGAATTCTTTCCCGTTGAAAGCAGGCAAAGGATCCCTTATCTCGAGCTACGAGGGGGAAACGGGGCTCCTCTGGATGTGGGCGGGACCATCGTGCTTCCTTTCGAGTGTAGACGGGTATGGCGGTGAACTTCTTGAGTTGCAGCAAGGGTGTGAAATGCCCTTTCGAAGTTCCCGACTTTAGGTGTCATTAGTCTCCAGAGGCCTCATCGGAAATTGGCCTCATCTCGCCTGGAAGTGAGAACTTCCTGGATTTCTCGAGTTGAGGCAGGTGTTCTCGAGTTACGACGGGGACATCAGGGACCCGCCCTGGTGGCCTCAGGAGAGGCCAGTCCCCATGCGAGGTGCTAGGGGGCCTCTCGGGATTCCTCTCCCGTCGATACCGGGGCCAAAGCCTTGTGTGGAGTCAGGGCCGGAACCGAGGATTCCTCTCAGGGGCTGAAATGGATCTTTGGGTACTTCTGGAGTCTCCACACGGGAGTCAGGCCTCGTCTCGAGTGGGGGCATGCACGTGCGCTTTCCTTCCAGGCTGTAGCAGCAATGTCACGCTTCCCGTCGCGTGGATCAAAGGATCTGTGGTTTTCCCTCGAGGCTTTCCCTCGAGGCTTTCCCACAGGGCTGTCCCACGTGCCACCGTGGTATGAGTCGATCCTCGGCGTGAAAGATGAGCCAGTGCAGGGCAAAGAGGTTCCTCTGGAATGGAATGAGACATCTGGGGGACTCTTGGAATGGTGGTACGACCATGGAGTTCCTCTCGCCTTTCATGTTGAGAGTACCTCCTCTTGAGATGCGACGGGAACGCTGGGAATTCTTTCCCGTTGAAAGCAGGGAAAGGATCCCTCATCTCGAGCTCCGAGGGGGAAACGGGGCTCCTCTGGATGTGGGCGGGACCATCGTGCTTCCTCTCGAGTGGAGACGGGTATGGCGGTGAACTTCTTGAGTTGCAGCAAGGGTGTGAAAGACCCTTTCGAAGTTCCAGAGGTTAGGTGTCATTAGTCTCCAGACGCCTCATCGGAAATAGGCCTCATCTCGCCTGGAAGGGAGAACTTCCTGGATTTTCTCGAGTTGCGGCAGCTGTTCTCGAGTTACGACGGGGACCTCAGGGACCCGCCCTGGTGGCCTCAGGAGAGGCCAGTCCCCATGCGAGTGGCTAGGGGGCCTCTCGGGATTCCTCTCCCGTCGATACCGGGGCCAAAAACCTTGTGTGCAGTCAGGGCCGGAACCGAGGATTCCTCTCAGGGGCTGACATGGATCTTTGGGTACTTGTGGAGTCTCCCCAGGGGAGTCAGGCCTCGTCTCGAGTGGGGGCATGCACGTGCGCTTTCCTTCCAGGCTGTAGCAGCAATGTCACGCTTCCCGTGGCGTGGATCAAAGGATCTGTGGTTTTCCCTCGAGGCTTTCCCACAGGGCTGTCCCACGTGCCACCGTGGTGTGAGTCGATCCTCGGCGTGAAAGATGAGCCAGTGCAGGGCAAAGAGTTTCCTCTGGAATGGACTGAGACATCTGGGGGACTCTTGGAATGGTGGTACGACCATGGAGTTCCTCTTGCCTTTCCTGCTGAGAGTGCCTCCTCTTGAGATGCGTCGGGAACGCCGGGAATTCTTTCCCGTTGAAAGCAGGGAAAGGATCCCTCATCTCGAGCTACGAGGGGGAAACGGGGCTCCTCTGGATGTGGGCCGGACCATAGTGCTTCCTCTCGAGTGGAGACGGGTATGGTGGTGAACATCTTGAGTTGCAGCAAGGGTGTGAAAGACCCTTTCGAAGTTCCAGAGGTTAGGTGTCATTAGTCTCCTGACACCTCATCGGAAATAGGCCTCATCTCGCCTGGAAGGGAGAACTTCCTGGATTTTCTCGAGTTGCGGCAGGTGTTCTCGAGTTACGACGGGGACCTCAGGGACACGCCCTGGTGGCCTCAGGAGAGGCCAGTCCCCATGCGAGTTGCTAGGAGGCCTCTCGGGATTCCTCTCCCGTCGATACCGGGGCCAAAAACCTTGTGTGCTGTCAGGGCCGGAACCAAGGATTACTCTCAGGGGCTGACATGGATCTTTGGGTACTTCTGGAGTCTCCCCAGGGGAGTCAGGCCTCGTCTCGTGTGGGGGCATCCACGTGCGCTTTCCGTCCAGGCTCTAGCAGCAATGTCACGCTTCCCGTGGCGTGGATCAAAGAATCTGTGGTTTTCCCTCGAGGCTTTCCCACAGGGCTGTCCCACGTGCCACCGTGGTGTGAGTCGATCCTCGGCGTGAAAGATGAGCCAGTGCAGGGCAAAGAGGTTCCTCTGTAATGGACTGAGACATCTGGGGGACTCTTGGAATGGTGGTACGACCATGGAGTTCCTCTCGCCTTTCCTGTTGAGAGTGCCTCCTCTTGAGATGCGACGGGAAAGCCGGGAATTCTTTCCCGTTGAAAGCAGGGAAAGGATCCCTCATCTCGAGCTCCGAGGGGGAAACGGGGCTCCTCTGGATGTGGGCGGGACCATCGTGCTTCCTCTCGAGTGGAGACGGGTATGGCGGTGAACTTCTTGAGTTGCAGCAAGGGTGTGAAAGACCCTTTCGAAGTTCCAGAGGTTAGGTGTCATTAGTCTCCAGACGCCTCATCGGAAATAGGCCTCATCTCTCCTAGAAGAGAGAAATTCCTGGATTTTCTCGAGTTGCGGCAGGAGTTCTCGAGTTACGGCGGTGACATCAGGGACCCGCCCTGGTGGCCTCAGGAGAGGCCAGTCCCCATGCGAGTTGCTAGGGGGCCTCTCGGGATTCCTCTCCCGTCGATACCGGGGCCAAAAACCTTGTGTGGAGTCAGGGCCGGAATCGAGGATTCCTCTCAGGGGCTGACATGGATCTTTGGGTACTTCTGGAGTCTCCCCAGGGGAGTCAGGCCTCGTCTCGAGTGGGGGCATGCACGTGCGCTTTCCTTCCAGGCTGTAACAGCAATGTCACGCTTCCCGTCGCGTGGATCAACGGATCTGTGGTTTTCCCTCGAGGCTTTCCCTCGAGGCTTTCCCACAGGGCTGTCCCGCGTGCCATCGTGGTGTGAGTCGATCCTCGGCGTGAAAGATGAGCCAGTGCAGGGCAAAGAGGTTCCTCTGGAATGGACTGAGACATCTGGGGGACTCTTGGAATGGTGGTACGACCATGGAGTTCCTCTCGCCTTTCCTGTTGAGAGTGCCTCCTCTTGAGATGCGACGGGAACACCGGGAATTCTTTACCGTTGAAAGCAGGGAAAGGATCCCTCATATCGAGCTACGAGGGGGAAACGGGGCTCCTCTGGATGTGGGCGGGACCATCGTGCTTCCGCTCGAGTGGAGACGGGTTTGGCGGTGAACTTCTTGAGTTGCAGCAAGGGTGTGAAAGACCCTTTCAAAGTTCCAGAGGTTAGGTGTCATTAGTCTCCAGACACCTCATCGGAAATAGGCCTCATCTCGCCTGGAAGGGAGAACTTCCTGGATTTTCTCGAGTTGCGGCATGTGTTCTCGAGTTAGGACGGGGACTTCCGGGACCGGCCCTGGTGGCCTCAGGAACGGCCAGTCCCCATGCAAGTTGCTAGGGGGCCTCTCGTGATTCCTCTCCCGTCGATACCGGGGCCAAAATCCTTGTGTGGAGTCAGGGCCGGAACCGAGGATTCCTCTCATGGGCTGACATGGATCTTTGGGTACTTCTGGAGTCTCACCAGGGGAGTCAGGCCTCGTCTCGAGTGGGGGCATGCACGTGCGCTTTCCTTCCAGGCTGTAGCAGCAATGTCACGCTTCCCGTCGCGTGGATCAAAGGATCTGTGGTTTTCCCTCGAGGCTTTCCCACAGGGCTGTCCCACGTGCCAACGTGGTGTGAGTCGATCCTCGGCGTGAAAAATGAGCCAGTGCAGGGCAAAGAGGTTCCTCTGGAATGGACTGAGACATCTGGGGGACTCTTGGAATGGTGGTACGACCATAGAGTTCCTCTCGCCTTTCCTGTTGAGAGTGCCTCCTCTTGAGATGCGACGGGAACGCCGGGAATTCTTTCCCGTTGAAAGCAGGGAAAGGATCCCTCATCTCGAGCTGCGAGGGGGAAACGGGGCTCCTCTGGATGTGGGCGGGACTATCGTGCTTCCTCTCGAGTGGAGACGGGTATGGCGGTGAACTTCTTGAGTTGCAGCAAGGGTGTGAAAAACCCTTTCGAAGTTCCAGAGTTTAGGTGTCATTAGTCTCCAGACGCCTCATCGAAAATAGGCCTCATCTCGCCTGGAAGGGAGAACTTCCTGGATTTTCTCGAGTTGCGGCAGGTGTTCTCGAGTTACGACGGGGACCTCAGGGACCCGCCCTGGTGGCCTCAGGAGAGGCCAGTCCCCATGAGACTTGCTAGGGGGCCTCTCGGAATTCCTCTCCCGTCGATACCGGGGCCAAAAACCTTGTGTGGAGTCAGGGCCCGAACCGAGGATTCCTCTCAGGGGCTGACATGGATCTTTGGGTACTTCTGGAGTCTCCCAAGCGGTGTCAGGTCTCGTCTCGTGTGGGGGCATGCACGTGCGCTTTCCTTCCAGGCTGTAACAGCAATGTCACGCTTCCCGTCGCGTGGATCAAAGGATCTGTGGTTTTCCCTCGAGGCTTTCCCGCAGGGCTGTCCCGCGTGCCATCGTGGTGTGAGTCGATCCTCGGCGTGAAAGATGAGCCAGTGCAGGGCAAAGAGGTTCCGCTGGAATGGACTGAGACATCTGGCGGACTCTTGGAATGGTGGTACGACCATAGAGTTCCTCTCGCCTTTCCTGTTGAGAGTGCCTCCTCTTGAGATGCGACGGGAACTCCGGGAATTCTTTCCCGTTGAAAGCAGGGAAAGGATCCCTCATCTCGAGCTACGAGGGGGAAACGGGGCTCCTCTGGATGTGGGCGGGACCATCGTGCTTCCTCTCGAGTGGAGACGGGTATGGCGGTGAACTTCTTGAGTTGCAGCAAGGGTGTGAAAGACCCTTTCGAAGTTCCAGAGGTTAGGCGTCATTAGTCTCCAGACGCCTCATCGGAAATAGGCCTCATCTCGCCTGGAAGGGAGAACTTCCTGGATTTTCTCGAGTTGCGGCAGGTGTTCTCGAGTTACGACGGGGACCTCAGGGACCCGCCCTGGTGGCCTCAGGAGAGGCCAGTCCCCATGAGAGTTGCTAGGGGGCCTCTCGGGATTCCTCTCCCGTCGATACCGGAGCCAAAAACCTTGTGTGGAGTCAGGGCCGGAACCGAGGATTCCTCTCAGGGGCTGACATGTATCTTTGGGTACTTCTGGAATCTCCCTAGGAGAGTCAGGCCTCGTCTCGAGTGGGGGCATGCACGTGCGCATTCCTTCCAGGCTGTAGCAGCAATGTCACGCTTCCCGTCCCGTGGATCAAAGGATCTGTGGTTTTCCCTCGAGGCTTTCCCTCGAGGCTTTCCCACAGGGCTGTCCCACGTGCCACCGTGGTGTGAGTCGATCCTCGGCGTGAAAGATGAGCCAGTGCAGGGCAAAGAGGTTCCTCTGGAATGGACTGAGACATCTGGGGGACTCTTGGAATGGTGGTACGACCATGGAGTTCCTCTCGCCTTTCCTGTTGAGAGTGCCTCCTGTTGAGATGCGTCGGGAACGCCGGGAATTCTTTCCCGTTGAAAGCAGGCAAAGGATCCCTCATCTCGAGCTACGAGGCGGAAACGGGGCTCCTCTGGATGTGGGCGGGACCATCGTGCTTCCTCTCGAGTGGAGACGGGTATGGCGGTGAACTTCTTGAGTTGCAGCAAGGGTGTGAAAGACCCTTTCGAAGTTCCAGAGGTTAGGTGTCATTAGTCTCCAGACGCCTCATCGGAAATAGGCCTCATCTCGCCTGGAAGGGAGAACTTCCTGGATTTTCTCGAGTTGTGGCAGGTGTTCTCGAGTTACGACGGGGACCTCAGGGACCCGCCCTGGTGGCCTCAGGAGAGGCCAGTCCCCATGCGAGTTGCTAGGGGGCCTCTCGGGATTCCTCTCCCGTCGATACCGGAGCCAAAAACCTTGTGTGGAGTCAGGGCCGGAACCGAGGATTCCTTTCAGGGGCTGACATGGATCTTTGGGTACTTCTGGAGTCTCCCCAGGGGCGTCAGGCATCGTCTCGAGTGGGGGCATGCACGTGCGCTTTCCTTCCAGGCTGTAGTAGCAATGTCACACTTCCCGTGGCGTGGATCAAAGGATCTGTGGTTGTCCCTCTAGGCTTTCCCTCGAGGCTTTCCCACAGGGCTGTCCCACGTGCCACCGTGGTGTGAGTCGATCCTCGGCGAGAAAGATTAGCCAGTGCAGGGCAAAGAGGTTCCTCTGGAATGGACTGCGACATCTGGGGGACTCGTGGAATGGTGGTACGACCATGGAGTTCCTCTCGCCTTTCCTGTTGAGAGTGCCTCCTCTTGAGATGCGACGGGAACGCCGGGAATTCTTTCCCGTTGAAAGCAGGGAAAGGATCCCTCATCTCGAGCTACGAGGGGGAAACGGGGCTCCTCTGGATGTGGGCCGGACCATCGTGCTTCCTCTCGAGTGGAGACAGGTATGGCGGTGGACTTCTTGAGTTGCAGAAAGGGTGTGAAAGACCCTTTCGAAGTTCCAGAGGTTAGGTGTCATTAGTCCCCAGACGCCTCATCGGAAATAGGCCTCATCTCGCCTGGAAGGGAGAACTTCCTGGATTTTCTCGAGTTGCGGCAGGTGTTCTCGAGTTACGACGGGGACCTCAGGGACCCGCCCTGGTGGCCTCAGGAGAGGCCAGTCCCCATGAGAGTTGCTAGGGGGCCTCTCGGGATTCCTGTCCCATCGATACCGGAGCCAAAAACCTTGTGTGGAGTCAGGGCCGGAACCGAGGATTCCTCTCAGGGGCTGACATGGATCTTTGGGTACTTCTGGAGTCTCCCTAGGAGAGTCAGGCCTCGTCTCGAGTGGGGGCATGCACGTGCGCTTTCCTTCCAGGCTGTAGCAGCAATGTCACGCTTCCCGTCGCGTGGATCAAAGGATCTGTGGTTTTCCCTCGAGGCTTTCCCTCGAGGCTTTCCCACAGGGCTGTCCCACGTGCCACCGTGGTGTGAGTCGATCCTCGGCGTGAAAGATGAGCCAGTGCAGGGCAAAGAGGTTCCTCTGGAATGGACGGAGACATCTGGGGGACTCTTGGAATGGTGGTACGACCATGGAGTTCCTCTCGCCTTTCCTGTTGAGAGTGCCTCCTCTTGAGATGCGACGGGAACACCGGGAATTCTTTACCTTTGAAAGCAGGGAAAGGATCCCTCATATCGAGCTACGAGGGGGAAACGGGGCTCCTCTGGATGTGGGCGGGACCATCGTGCTTCCGCTCGAGTGGAGACGGGTTTGGCGGTGAACTTCTTGAGTTGCAGCAAGGGTGTGAAAGACCCTTTCAAAGTTCCAGAGGTTAGGTGTCATTAGTCTCCAGACACCTCATCGGAAATAGGCCTCATCTCGCCTGGAAGGGAGAACTTCCTGGATTTTCTCGAGTTGCGGCATGTGTTCTCGAGTTAGGACGGGGACTTCCGGGACCGGCCCTGGTGGCCTCAGGAACGGCCAGTCCCCATGCAAGTTGCTAGGGGGCCTCTCGTGATTCCTCTCCCGTCGATACCGGGGCCAAAATCCTTGTGTGGAGTCAGGGCCGGAACCGAGGATTCCTCTCATGGGCTGACATGGATCTTTGGGTACTTCTGGAGTCTCACCAGGGGAGTCAGGCCTCGTCTCGAGTGGGGGCATGCACGTGCGCTTTCCTTCCAGGCTGTAGCAGCAATGTCACGCTTCCCGTCGCGTGGATCAAAGGATCTGTGGTTTTCCCTCGAGGCTTTCCCACAGGGCTGTCCCACGTGCCAACGTGGTGTGAGTCGATCCTCGGCGTGAAAAATGAGCCAGTGCAGGGCAAAGAGGTTCCTCTGGAATGGACTGAGACATCTGGGGGACTCTTGGAATGGTGGTACGACCATAGAGTTCCTCTCGCCTTTCCTGTTGAGAGTGCCTCCTCTTGAGATGCGACGGGAACGCCGGGAATTCTTTCCCGTTGAAAGCAGGGAAAGGATCCCTCATCTCGAGCTGCGAGGGGGAAACGGGGCTCCTCTGGATGTGGGCGGGACTATCGTGCTTCCTCTCGAGTGGAGACGGGTATGGCGGTGAACTTCTTGAGTTGCAGCAAGGGTGTGAAAAACCCTTTCGAAGTTCCAGAGTTTAGGTGTCATTAGTCTCCAGACGCCTCATCGAAAATAGGCCTCATCTCGCCTGGAAGGGAGAACTTCCTGGATTTTCTCGAGTTGCGGCAGGTGTTCTCGAGTTACGACGGGGACCTCAGGGACCCGCCCTGGTGGCCTCAGGAGAGGCCAGTCCCCATGAGACTTGCTAGGGGGCCTCTCGGAATTCCTCTCCCGTCGATACCGGGGCCAAAAACCTTGTGTGGAGTCAGGGCCCGAACCGAGGATTCCTCTCAGGGGCTGACATGGATCTTTGGGTACTTCTGGAGTCTCCCAAGCGGTGTCAGGTCTCGTCTCGTGTGGGGGCATGCACGTGCGCTTTCCTTCCAGGCTGTAACAGCAATGTCACGCTTCCCGTCGCGTGGATCAAAGGATCTGTGGTTTTCCCTCGAGGCTTTCCCGCAGGGCTGTCCCGCGTGCCATCGTGGTGTGAGTCGATCCTCGGCGTGAAAGATGAGCCAGTGCAGGGCAAAGAGGTTCCGCTGGAATGGACTGAGACATCTGGCGGACTCTTGGAATGGTGGTACGACCATAGAGTTCCTCTCGCCTTTCCTGTTGAGAGTGCCTCCTCTTGAGATGCGACGGGAACGGCGGGAATTCTTTCCCGTTGAAAGCAGGGAAAGGATCCCTCATCTCGAGCTACGAGGGGGAAACGGGGCTCCTCTGGATGTGGGCGGGACCATCGTGCTTCCTCTCGAGTGGAGACGGGTATGGCGGTGAACTTCTTGAGTTGCAGCAAGGGTGTGAAAGACCCTTTCGAAGTTCCAGAGGTTAGGCGTCATTAGTCTCCAGACGCCTCATCGGAAATAGGCCTCATCTCGCCTGGAAGGGAGAACTTCCTGGATTTTCTCGAGTTGCGGCAGGTGTTCTCGAGTTACGACGGGGACCTCAGGGACCCGCCCTGGTGGCCTCAGGAGAGGCCAGTCCCCATGAGAGTTGCTAGGGGGCCTCTCGGGATTCCTCTCCCGTCGATACCGGAGCCAAAAACCTTGTGTGGAGTCAGGGCCGGAACCGAGGATTCCTCTCAGGGGCTGACATGTATCTTTGGGTACTTCTGGAGTCTCCCTAGGAGAGTCAGGCCTCGTCTCGAGTGGGGGCATGCACGTGCGCATTCCTTCCAGGCTGTAGCAGCAATGTCACGCTTCCCGTCCCGTGGATCAAAGGATCTGTGGTTTTCCCTCGAGGCTTTCCCTCGAGGCTTTCCCACAGGGCTGTCCCACGTGCCACCGTGGTGTGAGTCGATCCTCGGCGTGAAAGATGAGCCAGTGCAGGGCAAAGAGGTTCCTCTGGAATGGACTGAGACGTCTGGGGGACTCTTGGAATGGTGGTACGACCATGGAGTTCCTCTCGCCTTTCCTGTTGAGAGTGCCTCCTGTTGAGATGCGTCGGGAACGCCGGGAATTCTTTCCCGTTGAAAGCAGGCAAAGGATCCCTCATCTCGAGCTACGAGGCGGAAACGGGGCTCCTCTGGATGTGGGCGGGACCATCGTGCTTCCTCTCGAGTGGAGACGGGTATGGCGGTGAACTTCTTGAGTTGCAGCAAGGGTGTGAAAGACCCTTTCGAAGTTCCAGAGGTTAGGTGTCATTAGTCTCCAGACGCCTCATCGGAAATAGGCCTCATCTCGCCTGGAAGGGAGAACTTCCTGGATTTTCTCGAGTTGTGGCAGGTGTTCTCGAGTTACGACGGGGACCTCAGGGACCCGCCCTGGTGGCCTCAGGAGAGGCCAGTCCCCATGCGAGTTGCTAGGGGGCCTCTCGGGATTCCTCTCCCGTCGATACCGGAGCCAAAAACCTTGTGTGGAGTCAGGGCCGGAACCGAGGATTCCTCTCAGGGGCTGACATGGATCTTTGGGTACTTCTGGAGTCTCCCCAGGGGCGTCAGGCATCGTCTCGAGTGGGGGCATGCACGTGCGCTTTCCTTCCAGGCTGTAGTAGCAATGTCACACTTCCCGTGGCGTGGATCAAAGGATCTGTGGTTGTCCCTCTAGGCTTTCCCTCGAGGCTTTCCCACAGGGCTGTCCCACGTGCCACCGTGGTGTGAGTCGATCCTCGGCGAGAAAGATTAGCCAGTGCAGGGCAAAGAGGTTCCTCTGGAATGGACTGCGACATCTGGGGGACTCGTGGAATGGTGGTACGACCATGGAGTTCCTCTCGCCTTTCCTGTTGAGAGTGCCTCCTCTTGAGATGCGACGGGAACGCCGGGAATTCTTTCCCGTTGAAAGCAGGGAAAGGATCCCTCATCTCGAGCTACGAGGGGGAAACGGGGCTCCTCTGGATGTGGGCCGGACCATCGTGCTTCCTCTCGAGTGGAGACAGGTATGGCGGTGGACTTCTTGAGTTGCAGAAAGGGTGTGAAAGACCCTTTCGAAGTTCCAGAGGTTAGGTGTCATTAGTCCCCAGACGCCTCATCGGAAATAGGCCTCATCTCGCCTGGAAGGGAGAACTTCCTGGATTTTCTCGAGTTGCGGCAGGTGTTCTCGAGTTACGACGGGGACCTCAGGGACCCGCCCTGGTGGCCTCAGGAGAGGCCAGTCCCCATGAGAGTTGCTAGGGGGCCTCTCGGGATTCCTGTCCCATCGATACCGGAGCCAAAAACCTTGTGTGGAGTCAGGGCCGGAACCGAGGATTCCTCTCAGGGGCTGACATGGATCTTTGGGTACTTCTGGAGTCTCCCTAGGAGAGTCAGGCCTCGTCTCGAGTGGGGGCATGCACGTGCGCTTTCCTTCCAGGCTGTAGCAGCAATGTCACGCTTCCCGTCGCGTGGATCAAAGGATCTGTGGTTTTCCCTCGAGGCTTTCCCTCAAGGCTTTCCCACAGGGCTGTCCCACGTGCCACCGTGGTGTGAGTCGATCCTCGGCGTGAAAGATGAGCCAGTGCAGGGCAAAGAGGTTCCTCTGGAATGGACGGAGACATCTGGGGGACTCTTGGAATGGTGGTACGACCATGGAGTTCCTCTCGCCTTTCCTGTTGAGAGTGCCTCCTGTTGAGATGCGTCGGGAACGCCGGGAATTCTTTCCCGTTGAAAGCAGGCAAAGGATCCCTCATCTCGAGCTACGAGGCGGAAACGGGGCTCCTCTGGATGTGGGCGGGACCATCGTGCTTCCTCTCGAGTGGAGACGGGTATGGCGGTGAACTTCTTGAGTTGCAGCAAGGGTGTGAAAGACCCTTTCGAAGTTCCAGAGGTTAGGTGTCATTAGTCTCCAGACGCCTCATCGGAAATAGGCCTCATCTCGCCTGGAAGGGAGAACTTCCTGGATTTTCTCGAGTTGTGGCAGGTGTTCTCGAGTTACGACGGGGACCTCAGGGACCCGCCCTGGTGGCCTCAGGAGAGGCCAGTCCCCATGCGAGTTGCTAGGGGGCCTCTCGGGATTCCTCTCCCGTCGATACTGGGGCCAAAAACCTTGTGTGGAGTCAGGGCTGGAACCGAGGATTCCTCTCAGGGGCTGACATGGATCTTTGGGTACTTCTGGAGTCTCCCCAGGGGAGTCAGGCCTCGTCTCGAGTGGGGGTATGCACGTGCGCTTTCCTTCCAGGCTGTAGCAGCAATGTCAGGCTTCCCGTCGCATGGATCAAAGGATCTGTGGTTTTCCCTCGAGGCTTTCCCTCGAGGCTTTCCCACAGGGCTGTCCCACGTGCCACCGTGGTGTGAGTCGATCCTCGGTGTGAAAGATGTGCCAGTGCAGGGCAAACAGGTTCCTCTGGAATGGACTGAGACATCTGGGGGACTCTTGGAATGGTGGTACGACCATGGAGTTCCTCTCGCCTTTCCTGTTGAGAGTGCCTCCTCTTGAGATGCGACGGGAACTTCGGGAATTCTTTCCCGTTGAAAGCAGGGAAAGGATCCCTCATCTCGAGCTACGAGGGGGAAACGGGGCTCCTCTGGATGTGGGCGGGACCATCGTGCTTCCTCTCGAGTGGAGACAGGTATGGCGGTGAACTTCTTGAGTTGCAGCAAGGGTGTGAAAGACCCTTTCGAAGTTCCAGAGGTTAGGTGTCATTAGACTCCAGACGCCTCATCGGAAATAGGCCTCTTCTCGCCTGGAAGGGAGAACTTCCTGGATTTTCTCGAGTTGCGGCAGGTGTTCTTGAGTTACGACGGGGACCTCAGGGACCCGCCCTGGTGGCCTCAGGAGAGGCCAGTCCCCATGCGAGTTGCTAGGGGGCCTCTCGGGATTCCTCTCCCGTCGATACCGGGGCCAAAAACCTTGTGTGGAGTCAGGGCCGGAACCGAGGATTCCTCTCAGGGCCTGACATAGATCTTTGGGTACTTCTGGAGTCTCCCCAGGGGAGTCAGGCCTCGTCTCGAGTGGGGGCATGCACGTGCGCTTTCCTTCCAGGCTGTAGCAGCAATGTCACGCTTCCCGTCGCGTGGATCAAAGGATCTGTGGTTTTCCCTCGAGGCTTTCCCTCGAGGCTTTCCCACAGGGCTGTCCCACGTGCCACCGTGGTGTGAGTCGATCCTCGGCGTGAAAGATGAGCCAGTGCAAGGCAAAGAGGTTCCTCTGGAATGGACTGAGACATCTGGGGGACTCTTGGAATGGTGGTACGACCATGGAGTTCCTCTCGCCTTTCCGGTTGAGAGTTCCTCCTGTTGAGATGCGACGGGAACGCCGGGAATTCTTTCCCGTTGAAAGCAGGGAAAGGATCCCTCATCTCGATCTACGAGGGGGAAACGGGGCTCCTCTGGATGTGGGCGGGACCATCGTGCTTCCTCTCAAGTGGAGACGGGTATGGCGGTGAACTTCTTGAGTTGCAGCAAGGGTGTGAAAGACCCTTTCGAAGTTCCAGAGGTTAGGTGTCATTAGTCTCCAGACGACTCATCGGAAATAGGCCTCATCTCGCCTGGAAGGGAGAACTTCCTGGATTTTCTCGAGTTGCCGGAGCTGTTCTCGAGTTACGACGGGGACCTCAGGGACCCGCCCTGGTGGCCTCAGGAGAGGCCAGTCCCCATGCGAGTTGCTAGGGGACCTCTCGGGATTCCTCTCCCGTCGATACTGGGGCCAAAAACCTTGTGTGGAGTCAGGGCCGGAACCGAGGATTCCTCTCAGGGGCTGACACGGATCTTTGGGTACTTCTGGAGTCTCCCCAGGGGAGTCAGGCCTCGTCTCGAGTGGGGGCATGCACGTGCGCTTTCCTTCCAGGCTGTAGCAGCAATGTCACGCTTCCCGTCGCGTGGATCAAAGGATCTGTGGTTTTCCCTCGAGGCTTTTCCTCGAGGCTTTCCCACAGGGCTGTCCCACGTGCCACCATGGTGTGAGTCGATCCTCGGCGTGAAAGATCAGCCAGTGCAGGGCAAAGAGGTTCCTCTGGAATGGACTGCGACATCTGGGGGACTCTTGGAATGGTGGTAGGACCATGGAGTTCCTCTCGCCTTTCCTGTTGAGAGTGCCTCCTCTTGAGATGCGACGGGAACTTCGGGAATTCTTTCCCGTTGAAAGCAGGGAAAGGATCCCTCATCTCGAGCTACGAGGGGGAAACGGGGCTCCTCTGGATGTGGGCGGGACCATCGTGCTTCCTTTCGAGTGGAGACGGGTATGGCGGTGAACTTCTTGAGTTGTAGCAAGGGTGTGAAAGACCCTTTCGAAGTTCCAGAGGTTAGGTGTCATTAGTCTCCAGACTCCTCATCGGAAATAGGCCTCATCTCGCCTGGAAGGGAGAACTTCCTGGATTTTCTCGAGTTGCGTCAGGTGTTCTCGAATTACGACGGGGACCTCAGGGACCCGCCCTGGTGGCCTCAGGAGAGGCCAGTCCCCATGAGAGTTGCTAGGGGGCCTCTCGGGATTCCTCTCCCGTCGATACCGGAGCCAACAACCATGTGTGGAGTCAGGGCCGGAACCGAGGATTCCTCTCAGGGGATGACATGGATCTTTGGGTACTTCTGGAGTCTCCACAGGGGAGTCAGGCCTCGTCTCGAGAGGGGGCATGCACGTGCGCTTTCCTTCCAGGCTGTAGCAGCAATGTCACGCTTCCCATCGCGTGGATCAAGGATCTGTGGTTTTCCCTCGAGGCTTTCCCTCGAGGCTTTCCCACAGGGCTGTCCCACGTGCCACCGTGGTGTGAGTCGATCCTCGGCGTGAAAGATGAGCCAGTGAAGGCAAAGAGGTTCCTCTGGAATGGACTGATATATCTGGGGGACCTTTGAAATAGTGGTATGACCATGGAGTTCCTCTCGCCTTTCCTGTTGAGAGTGCCTCCTCTTGAGATGCGACGGGAACGCCGGGAATTCTTTCCCGTTGAAAGCAGGGAAAGGATCCCTCATCTCGAGCTACGAGGCGGAAACGGGGCTCCTCTGGATGTGGGCGGGACCATCGTGCTTCCTCTCGAGTGGAGACGGGTATGGCGGTGAACTTCTTGAGTTGCAGCAAGGGTGTGAAATACCCTTTCGAAGTTCCAGAGGTTAGGTGTCATTAGTCTCCAGACGCCTCATCGGATATAGGCCTCATCTCGCCTGGAAGGGAGAACTTCCTGGATTTTCTCGAGTTGCGGCAGGTGTTCTCAAGTTACGACAGGGACATCAGGGACCCAACCTGGTGGCCTCAGGAGAGGCTGGTCCTCATGCGAGTTGCTAGGGGGCCTCTCGGGATTCCTCTCCCGTCGATACCGGGGCCAAAAACCTTGTGTGGAGTCAGGGCCGGAACCGAGGATTCCTCTCAGGGGCTGACATGGATCTTTGGGTACTTCTGGAGTCTCCCCAGGGGAGTCAGGCCTCGTCTCGAGTGGGGGCATGCACGTGCGCTTTCCTTCCAGGCTGTAGCAGCAATGTCACGCTTCCCGTCGCGTGGATCAAAGGATCTGTGGTTTTTCCTCGAGGCTTTCCCTCGAGGCTTTCCCACAGGGCTGGCCCACGTACCACCGTGGTGTGAGTCGATCCTCGGCGTGAAAGATGAGCCAGTGCAGGGCAAAGAGGTTCCTCTGGAATGGACTGAGACATCTGGGGGACTCTTGGAATGGTGGTACGACCATGGAGTTCCTCTCGCCTTTCCTGTTGAGAGTGCCTCCTCTTGAGATGCGACGGGAACTTCGGGAATTCTTTCCCGTTGAAAGCAGGGAAAGGATCCCTCATCTCGAGCTACGAGGGGGAAACGGGGCTCCTCTGGATGTGGGCGGGACCATCGTGCTTCCTCTCGAGTGGAGACGGGTATGGCGGTGAACTTCTTGGTTGCAGCAAGGGTGTGAAAGACCCTTTCGAAGTTCCAGAGGTTAGGTGTCATTAGTCTCCAGACGCCTCATCGGAAATAGGCCTCATCTCGCCTGGAAGGGAGAACTTCCTGGATTTACTCGAGTTGCGGCAGGTGTTCTCGAGTTACGACGGGGACCTCAGGGACCCGCTCTGGTGGCCTCAGGAGAGGCCAGTCCTCATGCGAGTTGCTAGGGGGCCTCTCGGGATTCCTCTCCCGTCGATACCGGGGCCAAAAACCTTGTGTGGAGTCAGGGCCGGAACCGAGGATTCCTCTCAGGGGCTGACATGGATCTTTGGGTACTTCTGGAGTCTCCCTAGGGGAGTCAGGCCTCGTCTCGAGTGGGGGCATGCACGTGCGCTTTCCTTCCAGGCTGTAGCAGCAATGTCACGCTTCCCGTCGCGTGGATCAAAGGATCTGTGGTTTTCCCTCGAGGCTTTCCCTCGAGGCTTTCCCACAGGGCTGTCCCACGTGCCACCGTGGTGTGAGTCGATCCTCGGCGTGAAAGATGAGCCAGTGCAGGGCAAAGAGGTTCCTCTGGAATAGACGGAGACATCTGGGGGACTCTTGGAATGGTGGTACGACCATGGAGTTCCTCTCGCCTTTCCTGTTGAGAGTGCCTCCTGTTGAGATGCGTCGGGAACGCCGGGAATTCTTTCCCGTTGAAAGCAGGCAAAGGATCCCTCATCTCGAGCTACGAGGCGGAAACGGGGCTCCTCTGGATGTGGGCGGGACCATCGTGCTTCCTCTCGAGTGGAGACGGGTATGGCGGTGAACTTCTTGAGTTGCAGCAAGGGTGTGAAAGACCCTTTCGAAGTTCCAGAGGTTAGGTGTCATTAGTCTCCAGACGCCTCATCGGAAATAGGCCTCATCTCGCCTGGAAGGGAGAACTTCCTGGATTTTCTCGAGTTGTGGCAGGTGTTCTCGAGTTACGACGGGGACCTCAGGGACCCGCCCTGGTGGCCTCAGGAGAGGCCAGTCCCCATGCGAGTTGCTAGGGGGCCTCTCGGGATTCCTCTCCCGTCGATACTGGGGCCAAAAACCTTGTGTGGAGTCAGGGCTGGAACCGAGGATTCCTCTCAGGGGCTGACATGGATCTTTGGGTACTTCTGGAGTCTCCCCAGGGGAGTAAGGCCTCGTCTCGAGTGGGGGTATGCACGTGCGCTTTCCTTCCAGGCTGTAGCAGCAATGTCAGGCTTCCCGTCGCATGGATCAAAGGATCTGTGGTTTTCCCTCGAGGCTTTCCCTCGAGGCTTTCCCACAGGGCTGTCCCACGTGCCACCGTGGTGTGAGTCGATCCTCGGTGTGAAAGATGTGCCAGTGCAGGGCAAACAGGTTCCTCTGGAATGGACTGAGACATCTGGGGGACTCTTGGAATGGTGGTACGACCATGGAGTTCCTCTCGCCTTTCCTGTTGAGAGTGCCTCCTCTTGAGATGCGACGGGAACTTCGGGAATTCTTTCCCGTTGAAAGCAGGGAAAGGATCCCTCATCTCGAGCTACGAGGGGGAAACGGGGCTCCTCTGGATGTGGGCGGGACCATCGTGCTTCCTCTCGAGTGGAGACAGGTATGGCGGTGAACTTTTTGAGTTGCAGCAAGGGTGTGAAAGACCCTTTCGAAGTTCCAGAGGTTAGGTGTCATTAGACTCCAGACGCCTCATCGGAAATAGGCCTCTTCTCGCCTGGAAGGGAGAACTTCCTGGATTTTCTCGAGTTGCGGCAGGTGTTCTTGAGTTACGACGGGGACCTCAGGGACCCGCCCTGGTGGCCTCAGGAGAGGCCAGTCCCCATGCGAGTTGCTAGGGGGCCTCTCGGGATTCCTCTCCCGTCGATACCGGGGCCAAAAACCTTGTGTGGAGTCAGGGCCGGAACCGAGGATTCCTCTCAGGGCCTGACATAGATCTTTGGGTACTTCTGGAGTCTCCCCAGGGGAGTCAGGCCTCGTCTCGAGTGGGGGCATGCACGTGCGCTTTCCTTCCAGGCTGTAGCAGCAATGTCACGCTTCCCGTCGCGTGGATCAAAGGATCTGTGGTTTTCCCTCGAGGCTTTCCCTCGAGGCTTTCCCACAGGGCTGTCCCACGTGCCACCGTGGTGTGAGTCGATCCTCGGCGTGAAAGATGAGCCAGTGCAAGGCAAAGAGGTTCCTCTGGAATGGACTGAGACATCTGGGGGACTCTTGGAATGGTGGTACGACCATGGAGTTCCTCTCGCCTTTCCGGTTGAGAGTTCCTCCTGTTGAGATGCGACGGGAACGCCGGGAATTCTTTCCCGTTGAAAGCAGGGAAAGGATCCCTCATCTCGAGCTATGAGGGGGAAACGGGGCTCCTCTGGATGTGGGCGGGACCATCGTGCTTCCTCTCAAGTGGAGACGGGTATGGCGGTGAACTTCTTGAGTTGCAGCAAGGGTGTGAAAGACCCTTTCGAAGTTCCAGAGGTTAGGTGTCATTAGTCTCCAGACGACTCATCGGAAATAGGCCTCATCTCGCCTGGAAGGGAGAACTTCCTGGATTTTCTCGAGTTGCCGGAGCTGTTCTCGAGTTACGACGGGGACCTCAGGGACCCGCCCTGGTGGCCTCAGGAGAGGCCAGTCCCCATGCGAGTTGCTTGGGGACCTCTCGGGATTCCTCTCCCGTCGATACTGGGGCCAAAAACCTTGTGTGGAGTCAGGGCCGGAACCGAGGATTCCTCTCAGGGGCTGACACGGATCTTTGGGTACTTCTGGAGTCTCCCCAGGGGAGTCAGGCCTTGTCTCGAGTGGGGGCATGCACGTGCGCTTTCCTTCCAGGCTGTAGCAGCAATGTCACGCTTCCCGTCGCGTGGATCAAAGGATCTGTGGTTTTCCCTCGAGGCTTTTCCTCGAGGCTTTCCCACAGGGCTGTCCCACGTGCCACCGTGGTGTGAGTCGATCCTCGGCGTGAAAGATGAGTCAGTGCAGGGCAAAGAGGTTCCTCTGGAATGGACTGAGACATCTGGGGGACTCTTGGAATGGTGGTACGACCATGGAGTTCCTCTCGCCTTTCCTGTTGAGAGTGCCTCCTCTTGAGATGCGACGGGAACGCCGGGAATTCTTTCCCGTTGAAAGCAGGGAAAGGATCCCTCATCTCGAGCTACGAGGGGGAAACGGGGCTCCTCTGGATGTGGGTGGGACCATCGTCCTTCCTCTCGAGTGGAGACGGGTATGGCGGTGAACTTCTTGAGTTGCAGCAAGGGTGTGAAAGACCCTTTCGAAGTTCCAGAGGTTAGGTGTCATTAGTCTCCAGACGCCTCATCGGAAATAGGCCTCATCTCGCCTGGAAGGGAGAACTTCCTGGATTTTCTCGAGTTGCGGCAGGTGTTCTCGAGTTACGACGGGGACCTCAGGGACCCGCCCTGGTGGCCTCAGGAGAGGCCAGTCCCCATGCTAGTTGCTAGGGGGCCTCTCAGGATTCCTCTCCCGTCGATACCGGGGCCAAAAACCTTGTGTGGAGTCAGGGCCGGAACCGAGGATTCCTCTCAGGTGCTGACATGGATCTTTGGGTACTTCTGGAGTCTCCCCAGGGGAGTCAGGCCTCGTCTCGAGTGGGGGCATGCACGTGCGCTTTCCTTCCAGGCTGTACCAGCAATGTCAGGCTTCCCGTGGCATGGATCAAAGGATCTGTGGTTTTCCCTCGAGGCTTTCCCTCGAGGCTTTCCCACAGGTCTTTCCCTCGTGCCACCGTGGTGTGAGTCGATCCTCGGCGTGAAAGATCAGCCAGTGCAGGGCAAAGAGGTTCCTCTGGAATGGACTGCGACATCTGGGGGACTCTTGGAATGGTGGTAGGACCATGGAGTTCCTCTCGCCTTTCCTGTTGAGAGTGCCTCCTCTTGAGATGCGACGGGATCTTCGGGAATTCTTTCCCGTTGAAAGCAGGGAAAGGATCCCTCATCTCGAGCTACGAGGGGGAAACGGGGCTCCTCTGGATGTGGGCGGGACCATCGTGCTTCCTCTCGAGTGGAGACGGGTATGGCGGTGAACTTCTTGAGTTGCAGCAAGGGTGTGAAAGACCCTTTCGAAGTTCCAGAGGTTAGGTGTCATTAGTCTCCAGACGCCTCATCGGAAATAGGCCTCATCTCGCCTGGAAGGGAGAACTTCCTGGATTTTCTCGAGTTGCGTCAGGTGTTCTCGAATTACGAAGGGGACCTCAGGGACCCGCCCTGGTGGCCTCAGGAGAGGCCAGTCCCCATGAGAGTTGCTAGGGGGCCTCTCGGGATTCCTCTCCCGTCGATACCGGAGCCAAAAACCATGTGTGGAGTCAGGGCCGGAACCGAGGATTCCTCTCAGGGGCTGACATGGATCTTTGGGTACTTCTGGAGTCTCCACAGGGGAGTCAGGCCTCGTCTCGAGAGGGGGCATGCACGTGCGCTTTCCTTCCAGGCTGTAGCAGCAATGTCACGCTTCCCATCGCGTGGATCAAGGATCTGTGGTTTTCCCTCGAGGCTTTCCCTCGAGGCTTTCCCACAGGGCTGTCCCACGTGCCACCGTGGTGTGAGTCGATCCTCGGCGTGAAAGATGAGCCAGTGAAGGCAAAGAGGTTCCTCTGGAATGGACTGATATATCTGGGGGACCTTTGAAATGGTGGTATGAGCATGGAGTTCCTCTCGCCTTTCCTGTTGAGAGTGCCTCCTCTTGAGATGCGACGGGAACGCCGGGAATTCTTTCCCGTTGAAAGCAGGGAAAGGATCCCTCATCTCGAGCTACGAGGCGGAAACGGGGCTCCTCTGGATGTGGGCGGGACCATCGTGCTTCCTCTCGAGTGGAGACGGGTATGGCGGTGAACTTCTTGAGTTGCAGCAAGGGTGTGAAAGACCCTTTCGAAGTTCCAGAGGTTAGGTGTCATTAGTCTCCAGACGCCTCATCGGATATAGGCCTCATCTCGCCTAGAAGGGAGAACTTCCTGGATTTTCTCGAGTTGCGGCAGGTGTTCTCAAGTTACGACAGGGACATCAGGGACCCAACCTGGTGGCCTCAGGAGAGGCTGGTCCTCATGCGAGTTGCTAGGGGGCCTCTCGGGATTCCTCTCCCGTCGATACCGGGGCCAAAAACCTTGTGTGGAGTCAGGGCCGGAACCGAGGATTCCTCTCAGGGGCTGACATGGATCTTTGGGTACTTCTGGAGTCTCCCCAGGGGAGTCAGGCCTCGTCTCGAGTGGGGGCATGCACGTGCGCTTTCCTTCCAGGCTGTAGCAGCAATGTCACGCTTCCCGTCGCGTGGATCAAAGGATCTGTGGTTTTTCCTCGAGGCTTTCCCTCGAGGCTTTCCCACAGGGCTGTCCCACGTGCCACCGTGGTGTGAGTCGATCCTCGGCGTGAAAGATGAGCCAGTGCAGGGCAAAGAGGTTCCTCTGGAATGGACTGAGACATCTGGGGGACTCTTGGAATGGTGGTACGACCATGGAGTTCCTCTCGCCTTTCCTGTTGAGAGTGCCTCCTCTTGAGATGCGACGGGAACTTCGGGAATTATTTCCCGTTGAAAGCAGGGAAAGGATCCCTCATCTCGAGCTACGAGGGGGAAACGGGGCTCCTCTGGATGTGGGCGGGACCATCGTGCTTCCTCTCGAGTGGAGACGGGTATGGCGGTGAACTTCTTGGTTGCAGCAAGGGTGTGAAAGACCCTTTCGAAGTTCCAGAGGTTAGGTGTCATTAGTCTCCAGACGCCTCATCGGAAATAGGCCTCATCTCGCCTGGAAGGGAGAACTTCCTGGATTTACTCGAGTTGCGGCAGGTGTTCTCGAGTTACAACGGGGACCTCAGGGACCAGCTCTGGTGGCCTCAGGAGAGGCCAGTCCTCATGCGAGTTGCTAGGGGGCCTCTCGGGATTCCTCTCCCGTCGATACCGGGGCCAAAAACCTTGTGTGGAGTCAGGGCCGGAACCGAGGATTCCTCTCAGGGGCTGACATGGATCTTTGGGTACTTCTGGACTCTCCCTAGGGGAGTCAGGCCTCGTCTCGAGTGGGGGCATGCACGTGCGCTTTCCTTCCAGGCTGTAGCAGCAATGTCACGCTTCCCGTCGTGTGGATCAAAGGATCTGTGGTTTTCCCTCGAGGCTTTCCCTCGAGGCTTTCCCACAGGGCTGTCCCACGTGCCACCGTGGTGTGAGTCGATCCTCGGCGTGAAAGATGAGCCAGTGCAGGGCAAAGAGGTTCCTCTGGAATAGACGGAGACATCTGGGGTACTCTTGGAATGGTGGTACGACCATGGAGTTCCTCTCGCCTTTCCTGTTGAGAGTGCCTCCTGTTGAGATGCGTCGGGAACGCCGGGAATTCTTTCCCGTTGAAAGCAGGCAAAGGATCCCTCATCTCGAGCTACGAGGCGGAAACGGGGCTCCTCTGGATGTGGGCGGGACCATCGTGCTTCCTCTCGAGTGGAGACGGGTATGGCGGTGAACTTCTTGAGTTGCAGCAAGGGTGTGAAAGACCCTTTCGAAGTTCCAGAGGTTAGGTGTCATTAGTCTCCAGACGCCTCATCGGATATAGGCCTCATCTCGCCTGGAAGGGAGAACTTCCTGGATTTTCTCGAGTTGCGGCAGGTGTTCTCGAGTTACGACGGGGACCTCAGGGACCCGCCCTGGTGGCCTCAGGAGAGGCCAGTCCCCATGCGAGTTGCTAGGGGACCTCTCGGTATTCCTCTCCCGTCGATACTGGGGCCAAAAACCTTGTGTGGAGTCAGGGCCGGAACCGAGGATTCCTCTCAGGGGCTGACACGGATCTTTGGGTACTTCTGGAGTCTCCCCAGGGGAGTCAGGCCTCGTCTCGAGTGGGGGCATGCACGTGCGCTTTCCTTCCAGGCTGTAGCAGCAATATCACGCTTCCCGTCGCGTGGATCAAAGGATCTGTGATTTTCCCTTGAGGCTTTCCCTCGAGGCTTTCCCACAGGGCTGTCCCACGTGCCACCGTGGTGTGAGTCGATCCTCGGCGTGAAAGATGAGCCAGTGCAGGGCAAAGAGGTTCCTCTGGAATGGACTGAGACATCTGGGGGACTCTTGGAATGGTGGTACGACCATGGAGTTCCTCTCGCCTTTCCTGTTGAGAGTGCCTCCTCTTGAGATGCGACGGGAACGCCGGGAATTCTTTCCCGTTGAAAGCAGGGAAAGGATCCCTCATTTCGAGCTCCGAGGGGGAAACGGGGCTCCTCTGGATGTGGGCGGGACCATCGTGCTTCCTCTCGAGTGGAGACGGGTATGGCGGTGAACTTCTTGAGTTGCAGCAAGGGTGTGAAAGACCCTTTCGAAGTTCCAGAGGTTAGGTGTCATTAGTCTCCAGACGCCTCATCGGAAATAGGCCTCATCTCGCCTGGAAGGGAGAACTTCCTGGATTTTCTCGAGTTGCGGCAGGTGTTCTCGAGTTACGACGGGGACCTCAGGGACCAGCCCTGGTGGCCTCAGAAGAGGCCAGTCCCCATGCGAGTTGCTAGGGGGCCTCTCGGGATTCCTCTCCCGTCGATACCGGGGCCAAAAACCTTGTGTGGAGTCAGGGCCGGAACCGAGGATTCCTCTCAGGGGCTGACATGGATCTTTGGGTACTTCTGGAGTCTCCCCAGGGGAGTCAGGCCTCGTCTCGAGTGGGGGCATGCACGTGCGCTTTCCTTCCAGGCTGTAGTAGCAATGTCACGCTTCCCGTCGCGTGGATCAAAGGATCTGTGGTTTTCCCTCGAGGCTTTCCCTCGAGGCTTTCCCACAGGGCTGTCCCAGGTGCCACCATGGTGTGAGTAGATCCTCAGCGTGAAAGATGAGCCAGTGCAGGGCAATGAGGTTCCTCTGGAATGGACTGAGACATCTGGGGGACTCTTGGAATGGTGGTACGACCATGGTGTTCCTCTCGCCTTTCCTGTTGAGAGTGCCTCCTCTTGAGATGCGACGGGAACGCCGGGAATTCTTTCCCGTTGAAAGCAGGGAAAGGATCCCTCATCTCGAGCTACGAGGGAGAAACGGGGCTCCTCTGGATGTGGGCGGGACCATCGTGCTTCCTCTCGAGTGGAGACGGGTATGGCGGTGAACTTCTTGAGTTGCAGCAAGGGTGTGAAAGACCCTTTCGAAGTTCCAGATGTTAGGTGTCATTAGTCTCCAGACGCCTCATCGGAAATAGGCCTCCTCTCGCCTGGAAGGGAGAAATCCTGGATTTTCTCGAGTTTCGGCAGGTGTTCTCGAGTTTCGACGGGAACCTCAGGGACCCGCCCTGGTGGCCTCAGGAAAGGCCAGTCCCCATGCGAGTTGCTAGGGGCCCTCTCGGGATTCCTCTCCCGTCGATACCGGGGCCAAAAACCTTGTGTGGAGTCAGGGCCGGAACCGAGGATTCCTCTCAGGGGCTGACATGGATCTTTGGGTACTTCTGGAGTCTCCCCAGGGGAGTCAGGCATCGTCTCGAGTGGGGGCATGCACGTGCGCTTTCCTTCCAGGCTGTAGCAGCAATGTCACGCTTCCCGTCGCGTGGATTAAAGGATCTCTGGTTTTCCCTCGAGGCTTTCCCTCGAGGCTTTCCCACAGGGCTGTCCCTCGTGCCACCGTGGTGTGAGTCGATCCTCGGCGTGAAAGATGAGCCAGTGCAGGGCAAAGAGGTTCCTCTTTAATGGACTGAGACATCTGGGGGACTCCTGGAATGGTGCTACGACCATGGAGTTCCTATCGCCTTTCCTGTTGAGAGTGCCTCCTCCTGAGATGCGACGGGAAAGCCTGGAATTCTTTCCCGTTAAAAGCAGGGAAAGGATCCCTCATATCGAGCTACGAGGGGGAAACGGGGCTCCTCTGGATGTGGGCGGGACCATCGTGCTTCCTCTCGAGTGGAGACGGGTATGGCGGTGAACTTCTTGAGTTGCAGCAAGGGTGTGAATGACCCTTTCGAAGTTCGAGAGGTTAGGTGTCATTAGTCTCCAGACGCCTCATCGGAAATAGGCCTCATCTCGCCTGGAAGGGAGAACTTCCTGGAATTTCTCGAGTTGCGGAAGGAGTTCTCAAGTTACGACGGGGACCTCAGAGACCCGCCCTGGTGGCCTCAGGAAAGGCCAGTCCCCATGCGAGTTGCTAGGGGGCCTCTCGGGATTCCTCTCCCATCGAAACCTGGGCCAAAAACCTTGTGTGGAGTCAGGGCCGGAAGCGAGGATTCCTCTCAGGGGCTGACATGGATCTTTGGGTACTTCTGGAGTCTCCCCAGGGGAGTCAGGCCTCGTCTCGAGTGGGGGCATGCACGTGCGCTTTCCTTCCAGGCTGTAGCAGCAATGTCACGCTTCCCGTGGCGTGGATCAAAGGATCTGTGGTTTTCCCTCGAGGCTTTCCCTCGAGGCTTTCCCACAGGGCTGTCCCACGTGCCACCGTGGTGTGAGTCGATCCTCGGCGTGAAAGATGAGCCAGTGCAGGGCAAAGAGGTTCCTCTGGAATGGACTGAGACATCTGGGGGACTCTTGGAATGGTGGTACGACCATGGAGTTCCTCTCGCCTTTCCTGTTGAGAGTGCCTCCTCTTGAGATGCGACGGGAACGCCGGGAATTCTTTCCCGTTGAAAGCAGGGAAAGGATCCCTCATCTCGAGTCACGAGGGGGAAACGGGGCTCCTCTGGATGTGGGCGGGACCATCGTGCTTCCTCTCGAGTGGAGACGGGTATGGCGGTGAACTTCTTGAGTTGCAGCAAGGGTGTGAAAGACCCTTTCGAAGTTCCAGAGGTTAGGTGTCATTAGTCTCCAGACGCCTCATCGGAAATAGGCCTCATCTCGCCTGGAAGGGAGAACTTCCTGGATTTTCTCGAGTTGCGGCAGGTGTTCTCGAGTTACGACGGGGACCTCAGGGACCCGCCCTGGTGTCCTCAGGAAAAGCCAGTCCCCATGCGAGTTGCTAGGGGGCCTCTAGGGATTCCTTTCCCGTCGATACCGGGGCCAAAATCCTTTTGTGGAGTCAGGGCCGGAACCGAGGATTCCTCTCATTGGCTGACATGAATCTTGGGGTACTTCTAAAGTCTCCCCAGGGGAGTCAGGCCTCGTCTCGAGTGGGAGCATGCACGTGCGCTTTCCCTCCAGGCTGTAGCAGTAATGTCACGCTTCCCGTCGCGTGAATCTAAGGATCTGTGGTTTTCCCTCAAGGCTTTCCCTCGAGGCTTTCCAACAGGGCTGTCCCACGTGCCACCGTGGTGTGAGTCGATCCTCGGCGTGAAAGATGAGCCAGTGCAGGGCAAAGAGGTTCCTCTGGAATGGACTGAGACATCTGGGGGACTCTTGGAATGGTGGTACGACCATGGAGTTCCTCTCGCCTTTCCTGTTGAGAGTGCCTCCTTTTGAGATGCGACGGGAACGCCGGGAATTCTTTCCCGTTGAAAGCAGGCAAAGGATCCCTTATCTCGAGCTACGAGGGGGAAACGGGGCTCCTCTGGATGTGGGCGGGACCATCGTGCTTCCTTTCGAGTGTAGACGGGTATGGCGGTGAACTTCTTGAGTTGCAGCAAGGGTGTGAAAGGCCCTTTCGAAGTTCCCGACTTTAGGTGTCATTAGTCCCCAGAGGCCTCATCGGAAATTGGCCTCATCTCGCCTGGAAGGGAGAACTTCCTGGATTTCTCGAGTTGCGGCAGGTGTTCTCGAGTTACGACGGGGACCTCAGGGACCCGCCCTGGTGGCCTCAGGAGAGGCCAGTCCCCATGCGAGTTGCTAGGGGGCCTCTCGGGATTCCTCTCCCGTCGATACCGGGGCCAAAGCCTTGTGTGGAGTCAGGGCCGGAACCGAGGATTCCTCTCAGGGGCTGACATGGATCTTTGGGTACTTCTGGAGTCTCCCCAGGGGAGTCAGGCCTCGTCTCGAGTGGGGGCTTGCACGTGCGCTTTCCTTCCAGGCTGTAGCAGCAATGTCACGCTTCCCGTGGCGTGGATCAAAGGATCTGTGGTTTTCCCTCGAGGCTTTCCCACAGGGCTGTCCCACGTGCCACCGTGGTGTGAGTCGATCCTCGGCGTGAAAGATGAGCCAGTGCAGGGCAAAGAGTTTCCTCTGGAATGGACTGAGACATCTGGGGGACTCTTGGAATGGTGGTACGACCATGGAGTTCCTCTTGCCTTTCCTGCTGAGAGTGCCTCCTCTTGAGATGCGACGTAAACGCCGGGAATTCTTTCCCGTTGAAAGCAGGGAAAGGATCCCTCATCTCGAGCTCCGAGGGGGAAACGGGGCTCCTCTGGATGTGGGCGGGACCATCGTGCTTCCTCTCGAGTGGAGACGGGTATGGCGGTGAACTTCTTGAGTTTCAGCAAGGGTGTGAAAGACCCTTTCGAAGTTCCAGAGGTTAGGTGTCATTAGTCTCCAGACGCCTCATCGGAAATAGGCCTCATCTCGCCTGGAAGGGAGAACTTCCTGGATTTTCTCGAGTTGCGGCAGCTGTTCTCGAGTTACGACGGGGACCTCAGGGACCCGCCCTGGTGGCCTCAGGAGAGGCCAGTCCCCATGCGAGTTGCTAGGGGGCCTCTCGGGATTCCTCTCCCGTCGATACCGGGGCCAAAAACCTTGTGTGCAGTCAGGGCCGGAACCGAGGATTCCTCTCAGGGGCTGACATGGATCTTTGGGTACTTGTGGAGTCTCCCCAGGGGAGTCAGGCCTCGTCTCGAGTGGGGGCATGCACGTGCGCTTTCCTTCCAGGCTGTAGCAGCAATGTCACGCTTCCCGAGGGGTGGATCAAAGGATCTGTGGTTTTCCCTCCAGGCTTTCCCACAGGGCTGTCCCACGTGCCACCGTGGAGTGAGTCGATCCTCGGCGTGAAAGATGAGCCAGTGCAGGGCAAAGAGGTTCCTCTGGTATGGACTGAGACATCTGGGAGACTCTTGAAATGGTGGTACGACCATGGAGTTCCTCTCGTCTTTCCTGTTGAGAGTGCCTCCTCTTGAGATGCGACGGGAACGCCGGGAATTCTTTCCCGTTGAAAGCAGGGAAAGGATCCCTCATATCGAGCTACGAGGGGGAAACGGGGCTCCTCTGGATGTGGGCGGGACCATCGTGCTTCCTCTCGAGTGGAGACGGGTATGGCGGTGAACTTCTTGAGTTGCAGCAAGGGTGTGAAAGACCCTTTCGAAGTTCCAGAGGTTAGGTGTCATTAGTCTCCAGACCCCTCATCGGAAATAGGCCTCATCTCGCCTGGAAGGGAGAACTTCCTGGATTTTCTCGAGTTGCGGCAGGTGTTCTCGAGTTACGACGGGGACCTCAGGGACCCGCCCTGGTGGCCTCAGGAGACGCCAGTCCCCATGCGAGTTGCTAGGGGGCTTCTCGGGATTCCTCTCCCGTCGATACCGGGGCCAAAAACCTTGTGTGGTGTCAGGGCCGGAACCGAGGATTCCTCTCAGGGGCTGACATGGATCTTTGGGTACTTCTGGAGTCTCCCCACGGGAGTCAGGCCTCGTCTAGAGTGGGGGCATGCACGTGCGCTTTCCTTCCAGGCTGTAGCAGCAATGTCACACTTCCCGCCGCGTGGATCAAAGGATCTGTGGTTTTCCCTCGAGGCTTTCCCTCGAGGCTTTCCCACAGGGCTGTCCCACGTGCCACCGTGGTGTGAGCCGATCCTTGGCGTGAAAGATGAGCCAGTGCAGGGCAAAGAGGTTCCTCTGGAATGGACTGAGACATCTGGGGGACTCTTGGAATGGTGGTACGACCATGGAGTTCCTCTCGCCTTTCCTGTTGAGAGTGCCTCCTTTTGAGATGCGACGGGAACGCCGGGAATTCTTTCCCGTTGAAAGCAGGGAAAGGATCGCTCATCTCGAGCTAGGAGGGGGAAACGGGGCTCCTCTGGATGTGGGCGGGATCATCGTGCTTCCTCTCGAGTGGAGACGGGTATGGCGGTGAACTTCTTGAGTTGCAGCAAGGGTGTGAAAGACCCTTTCGAAGTTCCAGAGGTTAGGTGTCATTAGTCTCCAGACGCCTCATCGGAAATAGGCCTCATCTCGCCTGGAAGGGAGAACTTCCTGGATTTTCTCGAGTTGCGGCAGGTGTTCTCGAGTTACGACGGGGACCTCAGGGACCCGCCCTGGTGGCCTCAGGAGAGGCCAGTCCCCATGCGACTTGCTGGGGGGCCTCTCGGGATTCCTCTCCCGTCGATACCGGGGCCAAAAACCTTGTGTCGAGTCAGGGCCAGAACCGAGGATTCCTCTCAGGGGCTGACATGGATCTTTGGGTTCTTCTGGAGTCTCCCCAGGGGAGTCAGGCCTCGTCTCGAGTGGGGGCATGCACGTGCGCTTTCCTTCCAGCCCGTAGCAGCAATGTCACACTTCCCGTCGCGTGGATCAAAGGATCTGTGGTTTTCCCTCGAGGCTTTCCCTCGAGGCTTTCCCACAGGGCTGTCCCACGTGCCACCGTGGTGTGAGCCGATCCTTGGCGTGAAAGATGAGCCAGTGCAGGGCAAAGAGGTTCCTCTGGAATGGACTGAGACATCTGGGGGACTCTTGGAATGGTGGTACGACCATGGAGTTCCTCTCGCCTTTCCTGTTGAGAGTGCCTCCTCTTGAGATGCGACGGGAACGCCGGGAATTCTTTCCCGTTGAAAGCAGGGAAAGGATCCCTCATCTCGAGCTACGAGGGCGAAACGGGGCTCCTCTGGATGTGGGCGGGACCATCGTGCTTCCTCTCGAGTGGAGACGGGTATGGCGGTGAACTTCTTGAGTTGCAGCAAGGGTGTGAAAGACCCTTTCGAAGTTCCAGAGGTTAGGTGTCATTAGTCTCCAGACGCCTCATCGGAAATAGGCCTCATCTCGCCTGGAAGGGAGAACTTCCTGGAATTTCTCGAGTTGCGGCAGGTGTTCTTGAGTTACGACGGGGACCTCAGGGACCCGCCCTGGTGGCCTCAGGAGAGGCCAGTCCCCATGCGAGTTGCTAGGGGGCCTCTCGGGATTCCTCTCCCGTCGATACCGGGGCCAAAAACATTGTGTGGAGTCAGGGCCGGAACCGAGGATTCCTCTCAGGGGCTGACATGGATCTTTGGGTACTTCTGGAGTCTCCCCAGGGGAGTCAGGCCTCGTCTCGAGTGGGGGCATGCACGTGCGCTTTCCTTCCAGGCTGTAGCAGCAATGTCACGCTTCCCGTGGCGTGGATCAAAGGATCTGTGGTTTTCCCTCGAGGCTTTCCCTCGAGGCTTTCCCACAGGGCTGTCCCACGTGCCACCGTGGTGTGAGTCGATCCTCGGCGTGAAAGATGAGCCAGTGCAGGGCAAAGAGGTTCCTCTGGAATGGACTGAGACATCTGGGGGACTCTTGGAATGGTGGTACGACCATGGAGTTCCTCTCGCCTTTCCTGTTGAGAGTGCCTCCTCTTGAGATGCGACGGGAACGCCGGGAATTCTTTCCCGTTGAAAGCAGGGAAAGGATCCCTCATCTCGAGCTACGAGGGGGAAACGGGGCTCCTCTGGATGTGGGCGGGACCATCGTGCTTCCTCTCGAGTGGAGACGGGTATGGCGGTGAACTTCTTGAGTTGCAGCAAGGGTGTGAAAGACCCTTTCGAAGTTCCAGAGGTTAGGTGTCATTAGTCTCCAGACGCCTCATCGGAAATAGGCCTCATCTCGCCTGGAAGGGAGAACTTCCTGGATTTTCTCGAGTTGCGGCAGGTGTTCTCGAGTTACGACGGGGACCTCAGGGACCCGCCCTGGTGGCCTCAGGAGAGGCCAGTCCCCATGCGAGTTGCTAGGGGGCCTCTCGGGATTCCTCTCCCGTCGATACCGGGGCCAAAAACCTTGTGTGGAGTCAGGGCCGGAACCGAGGATTCCTCTCAGGGGCTGACATGGATCTTTGGGTACTTCTGGAGTCTCCCCAGGGGAGTCAGGCCTCGTCTCGTGTGGGGGCATGCACGTGCGCTTTCCTTCCAGGCTGTAGCAGCAATGTCACACTTCCCGCCGCGTGGATCAAAGGATCTGTGGTTTTCCCTCGAGGCTTTCCCTCGAGGCTTTCCCACAGGGCTGTCCCACGTGCCACCGTGGTGTGAGCCGATCCTCGGCGTGAAAGATGAGCCAGTGCAGGGCAAAGAGGTTCCTCTGGAATGGACTGAGACATCTGGGGGACTCTTGGAATGGTGGTACGACCATGGAGTTCCTCTCGCCTTTCCTGTTGAGAGTGCCTCCTCTTGAGATGCGACGGGAACGCCGGGAATTCTTTCCCGTTGAAAGCAGGGAAAGGATCCCTCATCTCGAGCTACGAGGGGGAAACGGGGCTCCTCTGGATGTGGGCGGGACCATCGTGCTTCCTGTCGAGTGGAGACGGGTATGGCGGTGAACTTCTTGAGTTGCAGCAAGGGTGTGAAAGACCCTTTCGAAGTTCCAGAGGTTAGGTGTCATTAGTCTCCAGACGCCTCATCGGAAATAGGCCTCATCTCGCCTGGAAGGGAGAACTTCCTGGATTTTCTCGAGTTGCGGCAGGTGTTCTCGAGTTACGACGGGGACCTCAGGGACCCGCCCTGGTGGCCTCAGGAGACGCCAGTCCCCATGCGAGTTGCTAGGGGGCCTCTCGGGATTCCTCTCCCGTCGATACCGGGGCCAAAAACATTGTGTGGAGTCAGGGCCGGAACCGAGGATTCCTCTCAGGGGCTGACATGGATCTTTGGGTACTTCTGGAGTCTCCCCAGGGGAGTCAGGCCTCGTCTCGAGTGGGGGCATGCACGTGCGCTTTCCTTCCAGGCTGTAGCAGCAATGTCACACTTCCCTCCGCGCGGATCAAAGGATCTGTGGTTTTCCCTCGAGGCTTTCCCTCGAGGCTTTCCCACAGGGCTGTCCCACGTGCCACCGTGGTGTGAGCCGATCCTCGGCGTTAAAGATGAGCCAGTGCAGGGCAAAGAGGTTCCTCTCGAATGGACTGAGACATCTGGGGGACTCTTGGAATGGTGGTACGACCATGGAGTTCCATCTCGCCTTTCCTGTTGAGAGTGCCTCCTCTTGAGATGCGACGGGAACGCCGGGAATTCTTTCCCGTTGAAAGCAGGGAAAGGATCCCTCATCTCGAGCTACGAGGGGGAAACTGGGCTCCTCTGGATGTGGGCGGGACCATCGTGCTTCCTCTCGAGTGGAGACGGGTATGGCGGTGAACTTCTTGAGTTGTAGCAAGGGTGTGAAAGACCCTTTCGAAGTTCCAGAGGTTAGGTGTCATTAGTCTCCAGACGCCTCATCGGAAATAGGCCTCATCTCGCCTGGAAGGGAGAACTTTCTGGATTTTCTCGAGTTGCGGCAGGTGTTCTCGAGTTACGACGGGGACCTCAGGGACCCGCCCTGGTGGCCTCAGGAGAGGCCAGTCCCCATGCGACTTGCTAGGGGGCCTCTCGGGATTCCTCTCCCGTCGATACCGGGGCCAAAAACCTTGTGTCGAGTCAGGGCCAGAACCGAGGATTCCTCTCAGGGGCTGACATGGATCTTTGGGTTCTTCTGGAGTCTCCCCAGGGGAGTCAGGCCTCGTCTAGAGTGGGGGCATGCACGTGCGCTTTCCTTCCAGGCTGTAGCAGCAATGTCACGCTTCCCGTCACGTGGATCAAAGGATCTGTGGTTTTCCCTCGAGGCTTTCCCTCGAGGCTTTCCCACAGGGCTGTCCCACGTGCCACCGTGGTGTGAGTCGATCCTCGGCGTGAAAGATGAGCCAGTGCAGGGCAAAGAGGTTCCTCTGGAATGGACTGAGACATCTGGGGGACTCTTGGAATGGTGGTACGACCATGGAGTTCCTCTCGCCTTTCCTGTTGAGAGTGCCTCCTCTTGAGATGCGACGGGAACGCCGGGAATTCTTTCCCGTTGAAAGCAGGGAAAGGATCCCTCATCTCGAGCTACGAGGGGGAAACGGGGCTCCTCTGGATGTGGGCGGGACCATCGTGCTTCCTCTCGAGTGGAGACGGGTATGGCGGTGAACTTCTTGAGTTGCAGCAAGGGTGTGAAAGACCCTTTCGAAGTTCCAGAGGTTAGGTGTCATTAGTCTCCAGAAGCCTCATCGGAAATAGGCCTCATCTCGCCTGGAAGGGAGAACTTCCTGGATTTTCTCGAGTTGCGGCAGGTGTTCTCGAGTTACAACGGGGACCTCAGGGACCCGCCCTGGTGGCCTCAGGAGAGGCCAGTCCCCATGCGACTTGCTAGGGGGCCTCTCGGGATTCCTCTCCCGTCGATACCGGGGCCAAAAACCTTGTGTGGAGTCAGGGCCGGAACCGAGGATTCCTCTCAGGGGCTGACATGGATCTTTGGGTACTTCTGGAGTCTCCCCAGGGGAGTCAGGCCTCGTCTCGAGTGGGGGCATGCACGTGCGCTTTCCTTCCAGGCTGTAGCAGCAATGTCACGCTTCCCGTGGCGTGCATCAAAGGATCTGTGGTTTTCCCTCGAGGCTTTCCCTCGAGGCTTTCCCAAAGGGCTGTCCCACGTGCCACCGTGGTGTGAGTCGATCCTCGGCGTGAAAGATGAGCCAGTGAAGGGCAAAGAGGTTCCTCTGGAATGGACTGAGACATCTGGGGGACTCTTGGAATGGTGGTACGACCGTGGAGTTCCTCTCGCCTTTCCTGTTGAGAGTGCCTCCTCTTGAGATGCGACGGGAACGCCGGGAATACTTTCCCGTTGAAAGCAGGGAAAGGATCCCTCATCTCGAGCTACGAGGGGGAAACGGGGCTCCTCTGGATGTGGGCGGGACCATCGTGCTTCCTGTCGAGTGGAGACGGGTATGGCGGTGAACTTCTTGAGTTGCAGCAAGGGTGTGAAAGACCCTTTCGAAGTTCCAGAGGTTAGGTGTCATTAGTCTCCAGACGCCTCATCGGAAATAGGCCTCATCTCGCCTGGAAGGGAGAACTTCCTGGAATTTCTCGAGTTGCGGCAGGTGTTCTCGAGTTACGACGGGGACCTCAGGGACCCGCCCTGGTGGCCTCAGGAGACGCCAGTCCCCATGCGAGTTGCTAGGGGGCCTCTCGGGATTCCTCTCCCGTCGATACCGGGGCCAAAAACATTGTGTGGAGTCAGGGCCGGAATCGAGGATTCCTCTCAGGGGCTGACATGGATCTTTGGGTACTTCTGGAGTCTCCCCAGGGGAGTCAGGCCTCGTCTCGAGTGGGGGCATGCACGTGCGCTTTCCTTCCAGGCTGTAGCAGCAATGTCACGCTTCCCGTGGCGTGGATCAAAGGATCTGTGGTTTTCCCTCGAGGCTTTCCCTCGAGGCTTTCCCACAGGGCTGTCCCACGTGCCACCGTGGTGTGAGTCGGTCCTCGGCGTGAAAGATGAGCCAGTGCAGGGCAAAGAGGTTCCTCTGGAATGGACTGAGACATCTGGGGGACTCTTGGAATGGTGGTACGACCATGGAGTTCCTCTCGCCTTTCCTGTTGAGAGTGCCTCCTCTTGAGATGCGACGGGAACGCCGGGAATTCTTTCCCGTTGAAAGCAGGGAAAGGATCCCTCATCTCGAGCTACGAGGGGGAAACGGGGCTCCTCTGGATGTGGGCGGGACCATCGTGCTTCCTGTCGAGTGGAGACGGGTATGGCGGTGAACTTCTTGAGTTGCAGCAAGGGTGTGAAAGACCCTTTCGAAGTTCCAGAGGTTAGGTGTCATTAGTCTCCAGACGCCTCATCGGAAATAGGCCTCATCTCGCCTGGAAGGGAGAACTTCCTGGATTTTCTCGAGTTGCGGCAGGTGTTCTCGAGTTACGACGGGGACCTCAGGGACCCGCCCTGGTGGCCTCAGGAGAGGCCAGTCCCCATGCGAGTTGCTAGGGGGCCTCTCGGGATTCCTCTCCCGTCGATACCGGGGCCAAAAACCTTGTGTGGAGTCAGGGCCGGAACCGAGGATTCCTCTCAGGGGCTGACATGGATCTTTGGGTACTTCTGGAGTCTCCCCAGGGGAGTCAGGCCTCGTCTCGAGTGGGGGCATGCACTTGCGCTTTCCTTCCAGGCTGTAGCAGCAATGTCACACTTCCCGTCGCGTGGATCAAAGGATCTGTGGTTTTCCCTCGAGGCTTTCCCTCGAGGCTTTCCCACTGGGCTGTCCCACGTGCCACCGTGTTGTGAGCCGATCCTCGGCGTGATAGATGAGCCAGTGCAGGGCAAAGAGGTTCCTCTGAAATGGACTGAGACATCTGGGGGACTCTTGGAATGGTGGTACGACCATGGAGTTCCTCTCACCTATCCTGTTGAGAGTGCCTCCTCTTGAGATGCGACGGGAATGCCGGGAATTCTTTCCAGTTGAAAGCAGGGAAAGGATCCCTCATCTCGAGCTACGAGGGGGAAACGGGGCTCCTCTGGATGTGGGCGGGACCATCGTGCTTCCTCTCGAGTGGAGACGGGTATGGCGGTGAACTTCTTGAGTTGCAGCAAGGGTGTGAAAGACCCTTTCGAAGTTCCAGAGGTTAGGTGTCATTAGTCTCCAGACGCCTCATCGGAAATAGGCCTCATCTCGCCTGGAAGGGAGAACTTCCTGGATTTTCTCGAGTTGCGGCAGGTGTTCTCGAGTTACGACGGGGACCTCAGGGACCCGCCCTGGTGTCCTCAGAAGAGGCCAGTCTTCATGCGAGTTGCTAGGGGGCCTCTCGGGATTCCTCTCCCGTCGATACCGGGGCCAAAAACCTTGTGTGGAGTCAGGGCCGGAACCGAGGATTCCTCTCAGGGTCTGACATGGATCTTTGGGTACTTCTGGAGTCTCCCCAGGGGAGTCAGGCCTCGTCTCGAGTGGGGGCATGCACGTGCGCTTTCCTTCCAGGCTGTAGCAGCAATGTCACGCTTCCCGTGGCGAGGATCAAAGGATCTGTGGTTTTCCCTCGAGGCTTTCCCTTGAGGCTTTCCCACAGGGCTGTCCCACGTGCCACCGTGGTGTGAGCCGATCCTCGGCGTGAAAGATGAGCCAGTGCAGGGCAAAGAGATTCCTCTGGAATGGACTGAGACATCTGGGGGACTCTTGGAATGGTGGTACGACCATGGAGTTCCTCTCGCCTTTCCTGTTGAGAGTGCCTCCTCTTGAGATGCGACGGGAATGCCGGGAATTCTTTCCCGTTGAAAGCAGGGAAAGGATCCCTCATCTCGAGCTACGAGGGGGAAACGGGGCTCCTCTGGATGTGGGCGGGACCATCGTGCTTCCTCTCGAGTGGAGACGGGTATGGCGGTGAACTTCTTGAGTTTCAGCAAGGGTGTGAAAGACCCTTTCGAAGTTCCAGAGGTTAGGTGTCATTAGTCTCCAGACGCCTCATCGGAAATAGGCCTCTTCTCGCCTGGAAGGGAGAACTTCCTGGATTTTTTCGAGTTGCGGCAGGTGTTCTCCAGATACGACCGGGAACTCAGGGACCCGCCCTGGTGGCCTCAGGAGAGGCCAGTCCCCATGCGACTTGCTAGGGGGCCTCTCGGGATTCCTCTCCCGTCGATACCGGGGCCAAAAACCTTGTGTCGATTCAGGGCCAGAACCGAGGATTCCTCTCAGGGGCTGACATGGATCTTTGGGTTCTTCTGGAGTCTCCCCAGGGGAGTCAGGCCTCGTCTCGAGTGGGGGCATGCACGTGCGCTTTCCTTCCAGCCTGTAGCAGCAATGTCACACTTCGCGTGGCGTGGATCAAAGGATCTGTGGTTTTCCCTCGAGGCTTTCCCTCGAGGCTTTCCCACAGGGCTGTCCCACATGCCACCGTGGTGTGAGTCGATCCTCGGCGTGAAAGATGAGCCAGTGCAGGGCAAAGAGGTTCCTCTGGAATGGACTGAGACATCTGGGGGACTCTTGGAATGGTGGTACGACCATGGAGTTCCTCTCTCCTTTCCTGTTGAGAGTGCCTACTCTTGAGATGCGACGGGAACGCCGGGAATTCTTTCCCGTTGAAAGCAGGGAAGGATCCCTCATCTCGAGCTACGAGGGGGAAACGGGGCTCCTCTGGATGTGGGCGGGATCATCGTGCTTCCTCTCGAGTGGAGACGGGTATGGCGGTGAACTTCTTGAGTTGCAGCAAGGGTGTGAAAGACCCTTTCGAAGTTCCAGAGGTTAGGTGTCATTAGTCTCCAGACGCCTCATCGGAAATAGGCCTCATCTCGCCTGGAAGGGAGAACTTCCTGGATTTTCTCGAGTTGCGGCAGGTGTTCTCCAGATACGACCGGGACCTCAGGGACCCGCCCTGGTGGCCTCAGGAGAGGCCAGTCCCCATGCGACTTGCTAGGGTGCCTCTCGGGATTCCTCTCCCGTCGATACCGGGGCCAAAAACCTTGTGTGGAGTCAGGGCTGGCACCGAGGATTCCTCTCAGGGGCTGACATGGATCTTTGGGTACTTCTGGAGTCTCCCCAGGGGAGTCAGGCCTCGTCTCGAGTGGGGGCATGCACGTGCGCTTTCCTTCCAGGCTGTAGCAGCAATGTCACGCTTCCCGTGGCGTGGATCAAAGGATCTGTGGTTTTCCCTCGAGGCTTTCCCTCGAGGCTTTCCCACAGGGCTGTCCCACGTGCCACCGTGGTGTGAGTCGATCCTCGGCGTGAAAGATGAGCCAGTGCAGGGCAAAGAGATTCCTCTGGAATGGAGTGAGACATCTGGGGGACTCTTGGAATGGTGGTACGACCATGGAGTTCCTCTCGCCTTTCCTGTTGAGAGTGCCTCCTCTTGAGATGCAACGGGAACGCCGGGAATTCTTTCCCGTTGAAAGCAGGGAAAGGATCCCTCATCTCGAGCTACGAGGGGGAAACGGGGCTCCTCTGGATGTGGGCGGGACCATCGTGCTTCCTCTCGAGTGGAGACGGGTATGGCGGTGAACTCCTTAAGTTGCAGCAAGGGTGTGAAAGACCCTTTCGAAGTTCCAGAGGTTAGGTGTCATTAGTCTCCAGACGCCTCATCGGAAATAGGCCTCATCTCGCCTGGAAGGGAGAACTTCCTGGATTTTCTCGAGTTGCGGCAGGTGTTCTCGAGTTACGACGGGGACCTCAGGGACCCGCCCTGGTGGCCTCAGGAGAGGCCAGTCCTCATGCGAGTTGCTAGGGGGCCTCTCGGGATTCCTCTCCCGTCGATACCGGGGCCAAAAACCTTGTGTGGAGTCAGGGCCGGAACCGAGGATTCCTCTCATGGGCTGACATGGATCTTTGGGTACTTCTGGAGTCTCCCCAGGGGAGTCAGGCCTCGTCTAGAGTGGGGGCATGCACGTGCGCTTTCCTTCCAGGCTGTAGCAGCAATGTCACGCTTCCCGTCACGTGGATCAAAGGATCTGTGGTTTTCCCTCGAGGCTTTCCCTCGAGGCTTTCCCACAGGGCTGTCCCACGTGCCACCGAGGTGTGAGTCGATCCTCGGCGTGAAAGATGAGCCAGTGCAGGGCAAAGAGGTTCCTCTGGAATGGACTGAGACATCTGGGGGACTCTTGGAATGGTGGTACGACCTTGGAGTTCCTCTCGCCTTTCCTGTTGAGAGTGCCTCCTCTTGAGATGCGACGGGAACGCCGGGAATTCTTTCCCGTTGAAAGCAGAGAAAGGATCCCTCATCTCGAGCTACGAGTGGGAAACGGGGCTCCTCTGGATGTGGGCGGGACCATCGTGCTTCCTGTCGAGTGGAGACGGGTATGGCGGTGAACTTCTTGAGTTGCAGCAAGGGTGTAAAAGACCCTTTCGAAGTTCCAGAGGTTAGGTGTCATTAGTCTCCAGACGCCTCATCGGAAATAGGCCTAATCTCGCCTGGAAGGGAGAACTTCCTGGATTTTCTCGAGTTGCGGCAGGTGTTCTCCAGTTACGACGGGGACCTCAGGGACCGGCCCTGGTGGCCTCAGGAGAGGCCAGTCCCCATGCGAGTTGCTAGGGGGCCTCTCGGGATTCCTCTCCCGTAGATACCGGGGCCAAAAACCTTGTGTGGAGTCAGGGCCGGAACCGAGGATTCCTCTCAGGGGCTGACATGGATCTTTGGGTACTTCTGGAGACTCCCCAGGGGAGTCAGGCCTCGTCTCGAGTGGGGACATACACGTGCGCTTTCCTTCCAGGCTGTAGCAGCAATGTCACGCTTCCCATCACGTGGATCAAAGGATCTGTGGTTTTCCCTCGAGGCTTTCCCTCGAGGCTTTCCCACAGGGCTGTCCCACGTGCCACCGTGGTGTGAGTTGATCCTCGGCGTGAAAGATGAGCCAGTGCAGGGCAAAGAGGTTCCTCTGGAATGGACTGAGACATCTGGGGGACTCTTGGAATGGTGGTACGACCATGGAGTTCCTCTCGCCTTTCCTGTTGAGAGTGCCTCCTCTTGAGATGCGACGGGAACGCCGGGAATTCTTTCCCGTTGAAAGCAGGGAAAGGATCCCTCATCTCGAGCTACGAGGGGGAAACGGGGCTCCTCTGGATGTGGGCGGGACCATCGTGCTTCCTCTCGAGTGGAGACGGGTATGGCGGTGAACTTCTTGAGTTGCAGCAAGGGTGTGAAAGACCCTTTCGAAGTTCCAGAGGTTAGGTGTCATTAGTCTCCAGACGCCTCATCGGAAATAGGCCTCATCTCGCCTGGAAGGGAGAACTTCCTGGATTTTCTCGAGTTGCGGCAGGTGTTCTCGAGTTACGACGGGGACCTAAGGAACCCGCCCTGGTGGCCTCAGGAGAGGCCAGTCCTCATGTGAGTTGCTAGGGGGCCGCTCGGGATTCCTCTCCCGTGGATACCGGGGCCAAAAACCTTGTGTGGAGTCAGGGCCGGAACCGAGGATTCCTCTCAGGGGCTGACATGGATCTTTGGGTACTTCTGGAGTCTCCCCAGGGGAGTCAGGCCTCGTCTCGAGTGGGGGCATGCACGTGCGCTTTCCTTCCAGGCTGTAGCAGCAATGTCACGCTTCCCGTCACGTGGATCAAAGGATCTGTGGTTTTCCCTCGAGGCTTTCCCTCGAGGCTTTCCCACAGGGCTGTCCCACGTGCCACCGTGGTGTGAGTCGATCCTCGGCGTGAAAGATGAGCCAGTGCAGGGCAAAGAGGTTCCTCTGGAATGGACTGAGACATCTGGGGGACTCTTGGAATGGTGGTACGACCTTGGAGTTCCTCTCGCCTTTCCTGTTGAGAGTGCCTCCTCTTGAGATGCGACGGGAACGCCGGGAATTCTTTCCCGTTGAAAGCAGGGAAAGGATCCCTCATCTCGAGCTACGAGTGGGAAACGGGGCTCCTCTGGATGTGGGCGGGACCATCGTGCTTCCTGTCGAGTGGAGACGGGTATGGCGGTGAACTACTTGAGTTGCAGCAAGGGTGTAAAAGACCCTTTCGAAGTTCCAGAGGTTAGGTGTCATTAGTCTCCAGACGCCTCATCGGAAATAGGCCTAATCTCGCCTGGAAGGGAGAACTTCCTGGATTTTCTCGAGTTGCGGCAGGTGTTCTCCAGTTACGACGGGGACCTCAGGGACCCGCCCTGGTGGCCTCAGGAGAGGCCAGTCCCCATGCGAGTTGCTAGGGGGACTCTCGGGATTCCTCTCCCGTAGATACCGGGGCCAAAAACCTTGTGTGGAGTCAGGGCCGGAACCGAGGATTCCTCTCAGGGGCTGACATGGATCTTTGCTACTTCTGGAGTCTCCCCAGGGGAGTCAGGCCTCGTCTCGAGTGGGGACATACACGTGCGCTTTCCTTCCAGGCTGTAGCAGCAATGTCACGCTTCCCGTCACGTGGATCAAAGGATCTGTGGTTTTCCCTCGAGGCTTTCCCTCGAGGCTTTCCCACAGGGCTGTCCCACGTGCCACCGTGGTGTGAGTCGATCCTCGGCGTAAAAGATGAGCCAGTGCAGGGCAAAGAGATTCCTCTGGAATGGAGTGAGACATCTGGGGGACTCTTGGAATGGTGGTACGACCATGGAGTTCCTCTCGCCTTTCCTGTTGAGAGTGCCTCCTCTTGAGATGCGACGGGAACGCCGGGAATTCTTTCCCGTTGAAAGCAGGGAAAGGATCCCTCATCTCGAGCTACGAGGGGGAAACGGGGCTCCTCTGGATGTGGGCGGGACCATCGTGCTTCCTCTCGAGTGGAGACGGGTATGGCGGTGAACTTCTTGAGTTGCAGTAAGGGTGTGAAAGACCCTTTCGAAGTTCCAGAGGTTAGGTGTCATTAGTCTCCAGACGCCTCATCGGAAATAGGCCTCATCTCGCCTGGAAGGGAGAACTTCCTGGATTTTCTCGAGTTGCGGCAGGTGTTCTCGAGTTACGACGGGGACCTCAGGGACCCGCCCTGGTGGCCTCAGGAGAGGCCAGTCCCCATGTGAGTTGCTAGGGGGCCTCTCGGGATTCCTCTCCTGTCGATACCGGGGCCAAAAAACTTGTGTGGAGTCAGGGCCGGAACCGAGGATTCCTCTCAGGGGCTGACATGGATCTTTGGGTACTTCTGGAGTCTCCCCAGGGGAGTCAGGCCTCGTCTCGAGTGGGGGCATGCACGTGCGCTTTCCTTCCAGGCTGTAGCAGCAATGTCACGCTTCCCGTCACGTGGATCAAAGGATCTGTGGTTTTCCCTCGAGGCTTTCCCTCGAGGCTTTCCCACAGGGCTGTCCCACGTGCCACCGTGGTGTGAGTCGATCCTCGGCGTGAAAGATGAGCCAGTGCAGGGCAAAGAGGTTCCTCTGGAATGGACTGAGACATCTGGGGGACTCTTGGAATGGTGGTACGACCATGGAGTTCCTCTCGCCTTTCCTGTTGAGAGTGCCTCCTCTTGAGATGCGACAGGAACGCCGGGAATTCGTTCCCGTTGAAAGCAGGGAAAGGATCCCTCATCTCGAGCTACGAGGGGGAAACGGGGCTCCTCTGGATGTGGGCGGGACCATCGTGCTTCCTCTGGAGTGGAGACGGGTATGGCGGTGAACTTCTTGAGTTGCAGCAAGGGTGTGAAAGACCCTTTCGAAGTTCCAGAGGTTAGGTGTCATTAGTCTCCAGACGCCTCATCGGAAATAGGCCTCATCTCGCCTGGAAGGGAGAACTTCCTGGATTTTCTCGAGTTGCGGCAGGTGTTCTCGAGTTACGACGGGGACCTCAGGGACCCGCCCTGGTGGCCTCAGGAGAGGCCAGTCCTCATGCGAGTTGCTAGGGGGCCTCTCGGGATTCCTCTCCCGTCGATACCGGGGCCAAAAACCTTGTGTGGAGTCAGGGCCGGAACCGATGATTCCTCTCAGGGGCTGACATGGATCTTTGGGTACTTCTGGAGTCTCCCCAGGGGAGTCAGGCCTCGTCTCGAGTGGGGGCATGCACGTGCGCTTTCCTTCCAGGCTCTAGCAGCAATGTCACGCATCCCGTCACGTGGATCAAAGGATCTGTGGTTTTCCCTCGAGGGTTTCCCTCGAGGCTTTCCCACAGGGCTGTCCCACGTGCCACCGTGGTGTGAGTCGATCCTCGGCGTGAAAGATGAGCCAGTGCAGGGCAAAGAGGTTCCTCTGGAATGGACTGAGACATCTGGGGGACTCTTGGAATGGTGATACGACCATGGAGTTCCTCTCGCCTTTCCTGTTGAGAGTGCCTCCTCTTGAGATGCGACGGGAACGCCGGGAATTCTTTCCCGTTGAAAGCAGGGAAAGGATCCCTCATCGCGAGCTACGATGGGGAAACGGGGCTCCTCTGGATGTGGGCGGGACCATCGTGCTTCCTCTCGAGTGGAGACGGGTATGGCGGTGAACTTCTTGAGTTGCAGCAAGGGTGTGAAAGACCCTTTCGAAGTTCCAGAGGTTAGGTGTCATTAGTCTCCAGACGCCTCATCGGAAATAGGCCTCATCTCGCCTGGAAGGGAGAACTTCCTGGATTTTCTCGAGTTGCGGCAGGTGTTCTCGAGTTACGATGGGGACCTCAGGGACCCGCCCTGGTGGCCTCAGGAGAGGCCAGTCCTCATGCAAGTTGCTAGGGGGCCTCTCGGGATTCCTCTCCCGTCGATACCGGGGCCAAAAACCTTGTGTGGAGTCAGGGCCGGAACCGAGGATTCCTCTCAGGGGCTGACATGGATCTTTGGGTACTTCTGGAGTCTCCCCAAGGGAGTCAGGCCTCGTCTCGAGTGGGGGCATGCACGTGCGCTTTCCTTCCAGGCTGTAGCAGCAATGTCACGCTTCCCGTGGCGTGGATCAAAGGATCTGTGGTTTTCCCTCGAGGCTTTCCCTCGAGGCTTTCCCACAGGGCTGTCCCACGTGCCACCGTGGTGTGAGTCGATCCTCGGCGTGAAAGATGAGCCAGTGCAGGGCAAAGAGATTCCTCTGGAATGGAGTGAGACATCTGGGGGACTCTTGGAATGGTGGTACGACCATGGAGTTCCTCTCGCCTTTCCTGTTGAGAGTGCCTCCTCTTGAGATGCGACGGGAATGCCGGGAATTCTTTCCCGTTGAAAGCAGGGAAAGGATCCCTCATCTCGAGCTACGAGGGGGAAACGGGGCTCCTCTGGATGTGGGCGGGACCATCGTGCTTCCTGTCGAGTGGAGACGGGTATGGGGTGAACTTCTTGAGTTGCAGCAAGGGTGTGAAAGACCCTTTCGAAGTTCCAGAGGTTAGGTGTCATTAGTCTCCAGACGCCTCATCAGAAATAGGCCTAATCTCGCCTGGAAGGGAGAACTTCCTGGATTTTCTCGAGTTGCGGCAGGTGTTCTCGAGTTACGACGGGGACCTCAGGGACCCGCCCTGGTGGCCTCAGGAGAGGCCAGTCCCCATGTGAGTTGCTAGGGGGCCTCTCGGGATTCCTCTCCCGTCGATTCCGGGGCCAAAAACCTTGTGTGGAGTCAGGGCCAGAACCGAGGATTCCTCTCAGGGGCTGACATGGATCTTTCGGTACTTCTGGAGTCTCCCCAGGGGAGTCAGGCCTCGTCTCGAGTGGGGACATACACGTGCGCTTTCCTTCCAGGCTGTAGCCGCAATGTCACGCTTCCCGTCACGTGGATCAAAGGATCTGTGGTTTTCCCTCGAGGCTTTCCCTCGAGGCTTTCCCACAGGGCTGTCCCACGTGCCACCGTGGTGTGAGTTGATCCTCGGCGTGAAAGATGAGCCAGTGCAGGGCAAAGAGGTTCCTCTGGAATGGACTGAGACATCTGGGGGACTCTTGGAATGGTGGTACGACCATCGAGTTCCTCTCGCCTTTCCTGTTGACAGTGCCTCCTCTTGAGATGCGACGGGAACGCCGGGAATTCTTTCCCGTTGAAAGCAGGGAAAGGATCCCTCATCTCGAGCTACGAGGGGGAAACGGGGCTCCTCTGGATGTGGGCGGGACCATCGTGCTTCCTCTGGAGTGGAGACGGGTATGGCGGTGAACTTCTTGAGTTGCAGCAAGGGTGTGAAAGACCCTTTCGAAGTTCCAGAGGTTAGGTGTCATTAGTCTCCAGACGCCTCATCGGAAATAGGCCTCATCTCGCCTGGAATTTAGAACTTCCTGGATTTTCTCGAGTTGCGGCAGGTGTTCTCGAGTTACGATGGGGACCTCAGGGACCCGCCCTGGTGGCCTCAGGAGAGGCCAGTCCTCATGCGAGTTGCTAGGGGGCCTCTCGGGATTCCTCTCCCGTCGATACCGGGGCCAAAAACCTTGTGTGGAGTCAGGGCCGGAACCGAGGATTCCTCTCAGGGGCTGACATGGATCTTTGGGTACTTCTGGAGTCTCCCCAGGGGAGTCAGGCCTCGTCTCGAGTGGGGGCATGCACGTGCGCTTTCCTTCCAGGCTGTAGCAGCAATGTCACGCTTCCCGTGGCGTGGATCAAAGGATCTGTGGTTTTCCCTCGAGGCTTTCCCTCGAGGCCTTTCCAAAGGGCTGTCCCACGTGCCACCGTGGTGTGAGTCGATCCTCGGCGTGAAAGATGAGCCAGTGAAGGGCAAAGAGGTTCCTCTGGAATGGACTGAGACATCTGGGGGACTCTTGGAATGGTGGTACGACCATGGAGTTCCTCTCGCCTTTCCTGTTGAGAGTGCCTCCTCTTGAGATGCGACGGGAACGCCGGGAATTGTTTCCCGTTGAAAGCAGGGAAAGGATCCCTCATCTCGAGCTACGAGGGGGAACGGGGCTCCTCTGGATGTGGGCGGGACCATCGTGCTTCCTCTCGAGTGGAGACGGGTATGGCGGTGAACTTCTTGAGTTGCAGCAAGGGTGTGAAAGACCCTTTCGAAGTTCCAGAGGTTAGGTGTCATTAGTCTCCAGACGCCTCATCGGAAATAGGCCTCATCTCGCCTGGAAGGGAGAACTTCCTGGATTTTCTCGAGTTGCGGCAGGTGTTCTCGAGTTACGACGGGGACCTCAGGGACCCGCCCTGGTGGCCTCAGGAGAGGCCAGTCCTCATGCGAGTTGCTAGGGGGCCTCTCGGGATTCCTCTCCCGTCGATACCGGGGCCAAAAACCTTGTGTGGAGTCAGGGCCGGAACCGATGATTCCTCTCAGGGGCTGACATGGATCTTTGGGTACTTCTGGAGTCTCCCCAGGGGAGTCAGGCCTCGTCTCGAGTGGGGGCATGCACGTGCGCTTTCCTTCCAGGCTCTAGCAGCAATGTCACGCATCCCGTCACGTGGATCAAAGGATCTGTGGTTTTCCCTCGAGGGTTTCCCTCGAGGCTTTCCCACAGGGCTGTCCCACGTGCCACCGTGGTGTGAGTCGATCCTCGGCGTGAAAGATGAGCCAGTGCAGGGCAAAGAGGTTCCTCTGGAATGGACTGAGACATCTGGGGGACTCTTGGAATGGTGATACGACCATGGAGTTCCTCTCGCCTTTCCTGTTGAGAGTGCCTCCTCTTGAGATGCGACGGGAACGCCGGGAATTCTTTCCCGTTGAAAGCAGGGAAAGGATCCCTCATCGCGAGCTACGATGGGGAAACGGGGCTCCTCTGGATGTGGGCGGGACCATCGTGCTTCCTCTCGAGTGGAGACGGGTATGGCGGTGAACTTCTTGAGTTGCAGCAAGGGTGTGAAAGACCCTTTCGAAGTTCCAGAGGTTAGGTGTCATTAGTCTCCAGACGCCTCATCGGAAATAGGCCTCATCTCGCCTGGAAGGGAGAACTTCCTGGATTTTCTCGAGTTGCGGCAGGTGTTCTCGAGTTACGATGGGGACCTCAGGGACCCGCCCTGGTGGCCTCAGGAGAGGCCAGTCCTCATGCAAGTTGCTAGGGGGCCTCTCGGGATTCCTCTCCCGTCGATACCGGGGCCAAAAACCTTGTGTGGAGTCAGGGCCGGAACCGAGGATTCCTCTCAGGGGCTGACATGGATCTTTGGGTACTTCTGGAGTCTCCCCAAGGGAGTCAGGCCTCGTCTCGAGTGGGGGCATGCACGTGCGCTTTCCTTCCAGGCTGTAGCAGCAATGTCACGCTTCCCGTGGCGTGGATCAAAGGATCTGTGGTTTTCCCTCGAGGCTTTCCCTCGAGGCTTTCCCACAGGGCTGTCCCACGTGCCACCGTGGTGTGAGTCGATCCTCGGCGTGAAAGATGAGCCAGTGCAGGGCAAAGAGATTCCTCTGGAATGGAGTGAGACATCTGGGGGACTCTTGGAATGGTGGTACGACCATGGAGTTCCTCTCGCCTTTCCTGTTGAGAGTGCCTCCTCTTGAGATGCGACGGGAATGCCGGGAATTCTTTCCCGTTGAAAGCAGGGAAAGGATCCCTCATCTCGAGCTACGAGGGGGAAACGGGGCTCCTCTGGATGTGGGCGGGACCATCGTGCTTCCTGTCGAGTGGAGACGGGTATGGGGTGAACTTCTTGAGTTGCAGCAAGGGTGTGAAAGACCCTTTCGAAGTTCCAGAGGTTAGGTGTCATTAGTCTCCAGACGCCTCATCAGAAATAGGCCTAATCTCGCCTGGAAGGGAGAACTTCCTGGATTTTCTCGAGTTGCGGCAGGTGTTCTCGAGTTACGACGGGGACCTCAGGGACCCGCCCTGGTGGCCTCAGGAGAGGCCAGTCCCCATGTGAGTTGCTAGGGGGCCTCTCGGGATTCCTCTCCCGTCGATTCCGGGGCCAAAAACCTTGTGTGGAGTCAGGGCCAGAACCGAGGATTCCTCTCAGGGGCTGACATGGATCTTTCGGTACTTCTGGAGTCTCCCCAGGGGAGTCAGGCCTCGTCTCGAGTGGGGACATACACGTGCGCTTTCCTTCCAGGCTGTAGCCGCAATGTCACGCTTCCCGTCACGTGGATCAAAGGATCTGTGGTTTTCCCTCGAGGCTTTCCCTCGAGGCTTTCCCACAGGGCTGTCCCACGTGCCACCGTGGTGTGAGTTGATCCTCGGCGTGAAAGATGAGCCAGTGCAGGGCAAAGAGGTTCCTCTGGAATGGACTGAGACATCTGGGGGACTCTTGGAATGGTGGTACGACCATCGAGTTCCTCTCGCCTTTCCTGTTGACAGTGCCTCCTCTTGAGATGCGACGGGAACGCCGGGAATTCTTTCCCGTTGAAAGCAGGGAAAGGATCCCTCATCTCGAGCTACGAGGGGGAAACGGGGCTCCTCTGGATGTGGGCGGGACCATCGTGCTTCCTCTGGAGTGGAGACGGGTATGGCGGTGAACTTCTTGAGTTGCAGCAAGGGTGTGAAAGACCCTTTCGAAGTTCCAGAGGTTAGGTGTCATTAGTCTCCAGACGCCTCATCGGAAATAGGCCTCATCTCGCCTGGAATTTAGAACTTCCTGGATTTTCTCGAGTTGCGGCAGGTGTTCTCGAGTTACGATGGGGACCTCAGGGACCCGCCCTGGTGGCCTCAGGAGAGGCCAGTCCTCATGCGAGTTGCTAGGGGGCCTCTCGGGATTCCTCTCCCGTCGATACCGGGGCCAAAAACCTTGTGTGGAGTCAGGGCCGGAACCGAGGATTCCTCTCAGGGGCTGACATGGATCTTTGGGTACTTCTGGAGTCTCCCCAGGGGAGTCAGGCCTCGTCTCGAGTGGGGGCATGCACGTGCGCTTTCCTTCCAGGCTGTAGCAGCAATGTCACGCTTCCCGTGGCGTGGATCAAAGGATCTGTGGTTTTCCCTCGAGGCTTTCCCTCGAGGCCTTTCCAAAGGGCTGTCCCACGTGCCACCGTGGTGTGAGTCGATCCTCGGCGTGAAAGATGAGCCAGTGAAGGGCAAAGAGGTTCCTCTGGAATGGACTGAGACATCTGGGGGACTCTTGGAATGGTGGTACGACCATGGAGTTCCTCTCGCCTTTCCTGTTGAGAGTGCCTCCTCTTGAGATGCGACGGGAACGCCGGGAATTCTTTCCCGTTGAAAGCAGGGAAAGGATCCCTCATCTCGAGCTACGAGGGGGAAACGGGGCTCCTCTGGATGTGGGCGGGACCATCGTGCTTCCTCTCGAGTGGAGACGGGTATGGCGGTGAACTTCTTGAGTTGCAGCAAGGGTGTGAAAGACCCTTTCGAAGTTCCAGAGGTTAGGTGTCATTAGGCTCCAGACGCCTCATCGGAAATAGGCCTCATCTCGCCTGGAAGGGAGAACTTCCTGGATTTTCTCGAGTTGCGGCAGGTGTTCTCGAGTTACGACGGGGACCTCAGGGACCCGCCCTGGTGGCCTCAGGATAGGCCAGTCCTCATGCGAGTTGCTAGGGGGCCTCTCGGGATTCCTCTCCCATCGATACCGGGGCCAAAAACCTTGTGTGGAGTCAGGGCCGGAACCGAGGATTCCTCTCAGGGGCTGACATCGATCTTTGGGTACTTCTGGAGTCTCCCCAGGGGAGTCAGGCCTCGTCTCGAGTGGGGGCATGCACGTGCGCTTTCCTTCCAGGCTGTAGCAGCAATGTCACGCTTCCCGTCACGTGGATCAAAGGATCTGTGGTTTTCCCTCGAGGCTTTCCCTCGAGGCTTTCCCACAGGGCTGTCCCACGTGCCACCGTGTTGTGAGTCGATCCTCGGCGTGAATGATGAGCCAGTGCAGGGCAAAGAGGTTCCTCTGGAATGGACTGAGACATCTGGGGGACTCTTGGAATGGTGGTACGACCACGGAGTTCCTCTCGCCTTTCCTGTTGAGAGTGCCTCCTCTTGAGATGCGACGGGAACGCCGGGAATTCTTTCCCGTTGAAAGCAGGGAAAGGATCCCTCATCTCGAGCTACGAGGGGGAAACGGGGCTCCTCTGGATGTGGGCGGGACCATCGTGCTTCCTCTCGAGTGGAGACGGGTATGGCGGTGAACTTCTAGAGTTGCAGCATGGGTGTGAAAGACCCTTTCAAAGTTCCAGAGGTTAGGTGTCATTAGTCTCCAGACGCCTCATCGGAAATAGGCCTCATCTCGCCTGGAAGGGAGAACTTCCTGGATTTTCTCGAGTTGCGGCAGGTGTTCTCGAGTTACGATGGGGACCTCAGGGACCCGCCCTGGTGGCCTCAGGAGAGGCCAGTCCTCATGCGAGTTGCTAGGGGGCCTCTCGGGATTCCTCTCCCGTCGATACCGGGGCCAAAAACCTTGTGTGGAGTCAGGGCCGGAACCGAGGATTCCTCTCAGGGGCTGACATGGATCTTTGGGTACTTCTGGAGTCTCCCCAGGGGAGTCCGGCCTCGTCTCGAGTGGGGGCATGCACGTGCGCTTTCCTTCCAGGCTGTAGCAGCAATGTCACGCTTCCCGTGGCGTGGATCAAAGGATCTGTGGTTTTCCCTCGAGGCTTTCCCTCGAGGCTTTCCCACAGGGCTGTCCCACGTGCTACCGTGGTGTGAGTCGATCCTCGGCGTGAAAGATGAGCCAGTGCAGGGCAAAGAGATTCCTCTGGAATGGAGTGAGACATCTGGGGGACTCTTGGAATGGTGGTACGACCATGGAGTTCCTCTCGCCTTTCCTGTTGAGAGTGCCTCCTCTTGAGATGCAACGGGAACGCCGGGAATTCTTTCCCGTTGAAAGCAGGGAAAGGATCCCTCATCTCGAGCTACGAGGGGGAAACGGGGCTCCTCTGGATGTGGGCGGGACCATCGTGCTTCCTCTCGAGTGGAGACGGGTATGGCGGTGAACTCCTTAAGTTGCAGCAAGGGTGTGAAAGACCCTTTCGAAGTTCCAGAGGTTAGGTGTCATTAGTCTCCAGACGCCTCATCGGAAATAGGCCTCATCTCGCCTGGAAGGGAGAACTTCCTGGATTTTCTCGAGTTGCGGCAGGTGTTCTCGAGTTACGACGGGGACCTCAGGGACCCGCCCTGGTGGCCTCAGGAGAGGCCAGTCCTCATGCGAGTTGCTAGGGGGCCTCTCGGGATTCCTCTCCCGTCGATACCGGGGCCAAAAACCTTGTGTGGAGTCAGGGCCGGAACCGAGGATTCCTCTCATGGGCTGACATGGATCTTTGGGTACTTCTGGAGTCTCCCCAGGGGAGTCAGGCCTCGTCTAGAGTGGGGGCATGCACGTGCGCTTTCCTTCCAGGCTGTAGCAGCAATGTCACGCTTCCCGTCACGTGGATCAAAGGATCTGTGGTTTTCCCTCGAAGCTTTCCCTCGAGGCTTTCCCACAGGGCTGTCCCACGTGCCACCGAGGTGTGAGTCGATCCTCGGCGTGAAAGATGAGCCAGTGCAGGGCAAAGAGGTTCCTCTGGAATGGACTGAGACATCTGGGGGACTCTTGGAATGGTGGTACGACCTTGGAGTTCCTCTCGCCTTTCCTGTTGAGAGTGCCTCCTCTTGAGATGCGACGGGAACGCCGGGAATTCTTTCCCGTTGAAAGCAGGGAAAGGATCCCTCATCTCGAGCTACGAGTGGGAAACGGGGCTCCTCTGGATGTGGGCGGGACCATCGTGCTTCCTGTCGAGTGGAGACGGGTATGGCGGTGAACTTCTTGAGTTGCAGCAAGGGTGTAAAAGACCCTTTCGAAGTTCCAGAGGTTAGGTGTCATTAGTCTCCAGACGCCTCATCGGAAATAGGCCTAATCTCGCCTGGAAGGGAGAACTTCCTGGATTTTCTCGAGTTGCGGCAGGTGTTCTCCAGTTACGACGGGGACCTCAGGGACCGGCCCTGGTGGCCTCAGGAGAGGCCAGTCCCCATGCGAGTTGCTAGGGGGCCTCTCGGGATTCCTCTCCCGTAGATACCGGGGCCAAAAACCTTGTGTGGAGTCAGGGCCGGAACCGAGGATTCCTCTCAGGGGCTGACATGGATCTTTGGGTACTTCTGGAGACTCCCCAGGGGAGTCAGGCCTCGTCTCGAGTGGGGACATACACGTGCGCTTTCCTTCCAGGCTGTAGCAGCAATGTCACGCTTCCCGTCACGTGGATCAAAGGATCTGTGGTTTTCCCTCGAGGCTTTCCCTCGAGGCTTTCCCACAGGGCTGTCCCACGTGCCACCGTGGTGTGAGTTGATCCTCGGCGTGAAAGATGAGCCAGTGCAGGGCAAAGAGGTTCCTCTGGAATGGACTGAGACATCTGGGGGACTCTTGGAATGGTGGTACGACCATGGAGTTCCTCTCGCCTTTCCTGTTGAGAGTGCCTCCTCTTGAGATGCGACGGGAACGCCGGGAATTCTTTCCCGTTGAAAGCAGGGAAAGGATCCCTCATCTCGAGCTACGAGGGGGAAACGGGGCTCCTCTGGATGTGGGCGGGACCATCGTGCTTCCTCTCGAGTGGAGACGGGTATGGCGGTGAACTTCTTGAGTTGCAGCAAGGGTGTGAAAGACCCTTTCGAAGTTCCAGAGGTTAGGTGTCATTAGTCTCCAGACGCCTCATCGGAAATAGGCCTCATCTCGCCTGGAAGGGAGAACTTCCTGGATTTTCTCGAGTTGCGGCAGGTGTTCTCGAGTTACGACGGGGACCTAAGGAACCCGCCCTGGTGGCCTCAGGAGAGGCCAGTCCTCATGTGAGTTGCTAGGGGGCCGCTCGGGATTCCTCTCCCGTGGATACCGGGGCCAAAAACCTTGTGTGGAGTCAGGGCCGGAACCGAGGATTCCTCTCAGGGGCTGACATGGATCTTTGGGTACTTCTGGAGTCTCCCCAGGGGAGTCAGGCCTCGTCTCGAGTGGGGGCATGCACGTGCGCTTTCCTTCCAGGCTGTAGCAGCAATGTCACGCTTCCCGTCACGTGGATCAAAGGATCTGTGGTTTTCCCTCGAGGCTTTCCCTCGAGGCTTTCCCACAGGGCTGTCCCACGTGCCACCGTGGTGTGAGTCGATCCTCGGCGTGAAAGATGAGCCAGTGCAGGGCAAAGAGGTTCCTCTGGAATGGACTGAGACATCTGGGGGACTCTTGGAATGGTGGTACGACCTTGGAGTTCCTCTCGCCTTTCCTGTTGAGAGTGCCTCCTCTTGAGATGCGACGGGAACGCCGGGAATTCCTTCCCGTTGAAAGCAGGGAAAGGATCCCTCATCTCGAGCTACGAGTGGGAAACGGGGCTCCTCTGGATGTGGGCGGGACCATCGTGCTTCCTGTCGAGTGGAGACGGGTATGGCGGTGAACTACTTGAGTTGCAGCAAGGGTGTAAAAGACCCTTTCGAAGTTCCAGAGGTTAGGTGTCATTAGTCTCCAGACGCCTCATCGGAAATAGGCCTCATCTCGCCTGGAAGGGAGAACTTCCTGGATTTTCTCGAGTTGCGGCAGGTGTTCTCCAGTTACGACGGGGACCTCAGGGACCCGCCCTGGTGGCCTCAGGAGAGGCCAGTCCCCATGCGAGTTGCTAGGGGGACTCTCGGGATTCCTCTCCCGTAGATACCGGGGCCAAAAACCTTGTGTGGAGTCAGGGCCGGAACCGAGGATTCCTCTCAGGGGCTGACATGGATCTTTGCTACTTCTGGAGTCTCCCCAGGGGAGTCAGGCCTCGTCTCGAGTGGGGACATACACGTGCGCTTTCCTTCCAGGCTGTAGCAGCAATGTCACGCTTCCCGTCACGTGGATCAAAGGATCTGTGGTTTTCCCTCGAGGCTTTCCCTCGAGGCTTTCCCACAGGGCTGTCCCACGTGCCACCGTGGTGTGAGTCGATCCTCGGCGTAAAAGATGAGCCAGTGCAGGGCAAAGAGATTCCTCTGGAATGGAGTGAGACATCTGGGGGACTCTTGGAATGGTGGTACGACCATGGAGTTCCTCTCGCCTTTCCTGTTGAGAGTGCCTCCTCTTGAGATGCGACGGGAACGCCGGGAATTCTTTCCCGTTGAAAGCAGGGAAAGGATCCCTCATCTCGAGCTACGAGGGGGAAACGGGGCTCCTCTGGATGTGGGCGGGACCATCGTGCTTCCTCTCGAGTGGAGACGGGTATGGCGGTGAACTTCTTGAGTTGCAGTAAGGGTGTGAAAGACCCTTTCGAAGTTCCAGAGGTTAGGTGTCATTAGTCTCCAGACGCCTCATCGGAAATAGGCCTCATCTCGCCTGGAAGGGAGAACTTCCTGGATTTTCTCGAGTTGCGGCAGGTGTTCTCGAGTTACGACGGGGACCTCAGGGACCCGCCCTGGTGGCCTCAGGAGAGGCCAGTCCCCATGTGAGTTGCTAGGGGGCCTCTCGGGATTCCTCTCCTGTCGATACCGGGGCCAAAAAACTTGTGTGGAGTCAGGGCCGGAACCGAGGATTCCTCTCAGGGGCTGACATGGATCTTTGGGTACTTCTGGAGTCTCCCCAGGGGAGTCAGGCCTCGTCTCGAGTGGGGGCATGCACGTGCGCTTTCCTTCCAGGCTGTAGCAGCAATGTCACGCTTCCCGTCACGTGGATCAAAGGATCTGTGGTTTTCCCTCGAGGCTTTCCCTCGAGGCTTTCCCACAGGGCTGTCCCACGTGCCACCGTGGTGTGAGTCGATCCTCGGCGTGAAAGATGAGCCAGTGCAGGGCAAAGAGGTTCCTCTGGAATGGACTGAGACATCTGGGGGACTCTTGGAATGGTGGTACGACCATGGAGTTCCTCTCGCCTTTCCTGTTGAGAGTGCCTCCTCTTGAGATGCAACAGGAACGCCGGGAATTCGTTCCCGTTGAAAGCAGGGAAAGGATCCCTCATCTCGAGCTACGAGGGGGAAACGGGGCTCCTCTGGATGTGGGCGGGACCATCGTGCTTCCTCTGGAGTGGAGACGGGTATGGCGGTGAACTTCTTGAGTTGCAGCAAGGGTGTGAAAGACCCTTTCGAAGTTCCAGAGGTTAGGTGTCATTAGTCTCCAGACGCCTCATCGGAAATAGGCCTCATCTCGCCTGGAAGGGAGAACTTCCTGGATTTTCTCGAGTTGCGGCAGGTGTTCTCGAGTTACGACGGGGACCTCAGGGACCCGCCCTGGTGGCCTCAGGAGAGGCCAGTCCTCATGCGAGTTCTAGGGGGCCTCTCGGGATTCCTCTCCCGTCGATACCGGGGCCAAAAACCTTGTGTGGAGTCAGGGCCGGAACCGAGGATTCCTCTCAGGGGCTGACATGGATCTTTGGGTACTTCTGGAGACTCCCCAGGGGAGTCAGGCCTCGTCTCGAGTGGGGACATACACGTGCGCTTTCCTTCCAGGCTGTAGCAGCAATGTCACGCTTCCCGTCACGTGGATCAAAGGATCTGTGGTTTTCCCTCGAGGCTTTCCCTCGAGGCTTTCCCACAGGGCTGTCCCACGTGCCACCGTGGTGTGAGTTGATCCTCGGCGTGAAAGATGAGCCAGTGCAGGGCAAAGAGGTTCCTCTGGAATGGACTGAGACATCTGGGGGACTCTTGGAATGGTGGTACGACCATGGAGTTCCTCTCGCCTTTCCTGTTGAGAGTGCCTCCTCTTGAGATGCGACGGGAACGCCGGGAATTCTTTCCCGTTGAAAGCAGGGAAAGGATCCCTCATCTCGAGCTACGAGGGGGAAACGGGGCTCCTCTGGATGTGGGCGGGACCATCGTGCTTCCTCTCGAGTGGAGACGGGTATGGCGGTGAACTTCTTGAGTTGCAGCAAGGGTGTGAAAGACCCTTTCGAAGTTCCAGAGGTTAGGTGTCATTAGTCTCCAGACGCCTCATCGGAAATAGGCCTCATCTCGCCTGGAAGGGAGAACTTCCTGGATTTTCTCGAGTTGCGGCAGGTGTTCTCGAGTTACGACGGGGACCTAAGGAACCCGCCCTGGTGGCCTCAGGAGAGGCCAGTCCTCATGTGAGTTGCTAGGGGGCCGCTCGGGATTCCTCTCCCGTGGATACCGGGGCCAAAAACCTTGTGTGGAGTCAGGGCCGGAACCGAGGATTCCTCTCAGGGGCTGACATGGATCTTTGGGTACTTCTGGAGTCTCCCCAGGGGAGTCAGGCCTCGTCTCGAGTGGGGGCATGCACGTGCGCTTTCCTTCCAGGCTGTAGCAGCAATGTCACGCTTCCCGTCACGTGGATCAAAGGATCTGTGGTTTTCCCTCGAGGCTTTCCCTCGAGGCTTTCCCACAGGGCTGTCCCACGTGCCACCGTGGTGTGAGTCGATCCTCGGCGTGAAAGATGAGCCAGTGCAGGGCAAAGAGGTTCCTCTGGAATGGACTGAGACATCTGGGGGACTCTTGGAATGGTGGTACGACCTTGGAGTTCCTCTCGCCTTTCCTGTTGAGAGTGCCTCCTCTTGAGATGCGACGGGAACGCCGGGAATTCTTTCCCGTTGAAAGCAGGGAAAGGATCCCTCATCTCGAGCTACGAGTGGGAAACGGGGCTCCTCTGGATGTGGGCGGGACCATCGTGCTTCCTGTCGAGTGGAGACGGGTATGGCGGTGAACTACTTGAGTTGCAGCAAGGGTGTAAAAGACCCTTTCGAAGTTCCAGAGGTTAGGTGTCATTAGTCTCCAGACGCCTCATCGGAAATAGGCCTCATCTCGCCTGGAAGGGAGAACTTCCTGGATTTTCTCGAGTTGCGGCAGGTGTTCTCCAGTTACGACGGGGACCTCAGGGACCCGCCCTGGTGGCCTCAGGAGAGGCCAGTCCCCATGCGAGTTGCTAGGGGGACTCTCGGGATTCCTCTCCCGTAGATACCGGGGCCAAAAACCTTGTGTGGAGTCAGGGCCGGAACCGAGGATTCCTCTCAGGGGCTGACATGGATCTTTGCTACTTCTGGAGTCTCCCCAGGGGAGTCAGGCCTCGTCTCGAGTGGGGACATACACGTGCGCTTTCCTTCCAGGCTGTAGCAGCAATGTCACGCTTCCCGTCACGTGGATCAAAGGATCTGTGGTTTTCCCTCGAGGCTTTCCCTCGAGGCTTTCCCACAGGGCTGTCCCACGTGCCACCGTGGTGTGAGTCGATCCTCGGCGTAAAAGATGAGCCAGTGCAGGGCAAAGAGATTCCTCTGGAATGGAGTGAGACATCTGGGGGACTCTTGGAATGGTGGTACGACCATGGAGTTCCTCTCGCCTTTCCTGTTGAGAGTGCCTCCTCTTGAGATGCGACGGGAACGCCGGGAATTCTTTCCCGTTGAAAGCAGGGAAAGGATCCCTCATCTCGAGCTACGAGGGGGAAACGGGGCTCCTCTGGATGTGGGCGGGACCATCGTGCTTCCTCTCGAGTGGAGACGGGTATGGCGGTGAACTTCTTGAGTTGCAGTAAGGGTGTGAAAGACCCTTTCGAAGTTCCAGAGGTTAGGTGTCATTAGTCTCCAGACGCCTCATCGGAAATAGGCCTCATCTCGCCTGGAAGGGAGAACTTCCTGGATTTTCTCGAGTTGCGGCAGGTGTTCTCGAGTTACGACGGGGACCTCAGGGACCCGCCCTGGTGGCCTCAGGAGAGGCCAGTCCCCATGTGAGTTGCTAGGGGGCCTCTCGGGATTCCTCTCCTGTCGATACCGGGGCCAAAAAACTTGTGTGGAGTCAGGGCCGGAACCGAGGATTCCTCTCAGGGGCTGACATGGATCTTTGGGTACTTCTGGAGTCTCCCCAGGGGAGTCAGGCCTCGTCTCGAGTGGGGGCATGCACGTGCGCTTTCCTTCCAGGCTGTAGCAGCAATGTCACGCTTCCCGTCACGTGGATCAAAGGATCTGTGGTTTTCCCTCGAGGCTTTCCCTCGAGGCTTTCCCACAGGGCTGTCCCACGTGCCACCGTGGTGTGAGTCGATCCTCGGCGTGAAAGATGAGCCAGTGCAGGGCAAAGAGGTTCCTCTGGAATGGACTGAGACATCTGGGGGACTCTTGGAATGGTGGTACGACCATGGAGTTCCTCTCGCCTTTCCTGTTGAGAGTGCCTCCTCTTGAGATGCGACAGGAACGCCGGGAATTCGTTCCCGTTGAAAGCAGGGAAAGGATCCCTCATCTCGAGCTACGAGGGGGAAACGGGGCTCCTCTGGATGTGGGCGGGACCATCGTGCTTCCTCTGGAGTGGAGACGGGTATGGCGGTGAACTTCTTGAGTTGCAGCAAGGGTGTGAAAGACCCTTTCGAAGTTCCAGAGGTTAGGTGTCATTAGTCTCCAGACGCCTCATCGGAAATAGGCCTCATCTCGCCTGGAAGGGAGAACTTCCTGGATTTTCTCGAGTTGCGGCAGGTGTTCTCGAGTTACGACGGGGACCTCAGGGACCCGCCCTGGTGGCCTCAGGAGAGGCCAGTCCTCATGCGAGTTCTAGGGGGCCTCTCGGGATTCCTCTCCCGTCGATACCGGGGCCAAAAACCTTGTGTGGAGTCAGGGCCGGAACCGATGATTCCTCTCAGGGGCTGACATGGATCTTTGGGTACTTCTGGAGTCTCCCCAGGGGAGTCAGGCCTCGTCTCGAGTGGGGGCATGCACGTGCGCTTTCCTTCCAGGCTCTAGCAGCAATGTCACGCATCCCGTCACGTGGATCAAAGGATCTGTGGTTTTCCCTCGAGGGTTTCCCTCGAGGCTTTCCCACAGGGCTGTCCCACGTGCCACCGTGGTGTGAGTCGATCCTCGGCGTGAAAGATGAGCCAGTGCAGGGCAAAGAGGTTCCTCTGGAATGGACTGAGACATCTGGGGGACTCTTGGAATGGTGATACGACCATGGAGTTCCTCTCGCCTTTCCTGTTGAGAGTGCCTCCTCTTGAGATGCGACGGGAACGCCGGGAATTCTTTCCCGTTGAAAGCAGGGAAAGGATCCCTCATCGCGAGCTACGAGGGGGAAACGGGGCTCCTCTGGATGTGGGCGGGACCATCGTGCTTCCTCTCGAGTGGAGACGGGTATGGCGGTGAACTTCTTGAGTTGCAGCAAGGGTGTGAAAGACCCTTTCGAAGTTCCAGAGGTTAGGTGTCATTAGTCTCCAGACGCCTCATCGGAAATAGGCCTCATCTCGCCTGGAAGGGAGAACTTCCTGGATTTTCTCGAGTTGCGGCAGGTGTTCTCGAGTTACGATGGGGACCTCAGGGACCCGCCCTGGTGGCCTCAGGAGAGGCCAGTCCTCATGCAAGTTGCTAGGGGGCCTCTCGGGATTCCTCTCCCGTCGATACCGGGGCCAAAAACCTTGTGTGGAGTCAGGGCCGGAACCGAGGATTCCTCTCAGGGGCTGACATGGATCTTTGAGTACTTCTGGAGTCTCCCCAGGGGAGTCAGGCCTCGTCTCGAGTGGGGGCATGCACGTGCGCTTTCCTTCCAGGCTGTAGCAGCAATGTCACGCTTCCCGTGGCGTGGATCAAAGGATCTGTGGTTTTCCCTCGAGGCTTTCCCTCGAGGCTTTCCCACAGGGCTGTCCCACGTGCCACCGTGGTGTGAGTCGATCCTCGGCGTGAAAGATGAGCCAGTGCAGGGCAAAGAGATTCCTCTGGAATGGAGTGAGACATCTGGGGGACTCTTGGAATGGTGGTACGACCATGGAGTTCCTCTCGCCTTTCCTGTTGAGAGTGCCTCCTCTTGAGATGCGACGGGAATGCCGGGAATTCTTTCCCGTTGAAAGCAGGGAAAGGATCCCTCATCTCGAGCTACGAGGGGGAAACGGGGCTCCTCTGGATGTGGGCGGGACCATCGTGCTTCCTGTCGAGTGGAGACGGGTATGGGGTGAACTTCTTGAGTTGCAGCAAGGGTGTGAAAGACCCTTTCGAAGTTCCAGAGGTTAGGTGTCATTAGTCTCCAGACGCCTCATCAGAAATAGGCCTAATCTCGCCTGGAAGGGAGAACTTCCTGGATTTTCTCGAGTTGCGGCAGGTGTTCTCGAGTTACGACGGGGACCTCAGGGACCCGCCCTGGTGGCCTCAGGAGAGGCCAGTCCCCATGTGAGTTGCTAGGGGGCCTCTCGGGATTCCTCTCCCGTCGATTCCGGGGCCAAAAACCTTGTGTGGAGTCAGGGCCAGAACCGAGGATTCCTCTCAGGGGCTGACATGGATCTTTCGGTACTTCTGGAGTCTCCCCAGGGGAGTCAGGCCTCGTCTCGAGTGGGGACATACACGTGCGCTTTCCTTCCAGGCTGTAGCCGCAATGTCACGCTTCCCGTCACGTGGATCAAAGGATCTGTGGTTTTCCCTCGAGGCTTTCCCTCGAGGCTTTCCCACAGGGCTGTCCCACGTGCCACCGTGGTGTGAGTTGATCCTCGGCGTGAAAGATGAGCCAGTGCAGGGCAAAGAGGTTCCTCTGGAATGGACTGAGACATCTGGGGGACTCTTGGAATGGTGGTACGACCATGGAGTTCCTCTCGCCTTTCCTGTTGACAGTGCCTCCTCTTGAGATGCGACGGGAACGCCGGGAATTCTTTCCCGTTGAAAGCAGGGAAAGGATCCCTCATCTCGAGCTACGAGGGGGAAACGGGGCTCCTCTGGATGTGGGCGGGACCATCGTGCTTCCTCTGGAGTGGAGACGGGTATGGCGGTGAACTTCTTGAGTTGCAGCAAGGGTGTGAAAGACCCTTTCGAAGTTCCAGAGGTTAGGTGTCATTAGTCTCCAGACGCCTCATCGGAAATAGGCCTCATCTCGCCTGGAATTTAGAACTTCCTGGATTTTCTCGAGTTGCGGCAGGTGTTCTCGAGTTACGATGGGGACCTCAGGGACCCGCCCTGGTGGCCTCAGGAGAGGCCAGTCCTCATGCGAGTTGCTAGGGGGCCTCTCGGGATTCCTCTCCCGTCGATACCGGGGCCAAAAACCTTGTGTGGAGTCAGGGCCGGAACCGAGGATTCCTCTCAGGGGCTGACATGGATCTTTGGGTACTTCTGGAGTCTCCCCAGGGGAGTCAGGCCTCGTCTCGAGTGGGGGCATGCACGTGCGCTTTCCTTCCAGGCTGTAGCAGCAATGTCACGCTTCCCGTCACGTGGATCAAAGGATCTGTGGTTTTCCCTCGAGGCTTTCCCTCGAGGCTTTCCCACAGGGCTGTCCCACGTGCCACCGTGGTGTGAGTCGATCCTCGGCGTGAAAGATGAGCCAGTGCAGGGCAAAGAGGTTCCTCTGGAATGGACTGAGACATCTGGGGGACTCTTGGAATGGTGGTACGACCATGGAGTTCCTCTCGCCTTTCCTGTTGAGAGTGCCTCCTCTTGAGATGCGACGGGAACGCCGGGAATTCTTTCCCGTTGAAAGCAGGGAAAGGATCCCTCATCTCGAGCTACGAGGGGGAAACTGGGCTCCTCTGGATGTGGGCGGGACCATCGTGCTTCCTCTCGAGTGGAGACGGGTATGGCGGTGAACTTCTTGAGTTGCAGCAAGGGTGTGAAAGACCCTTTCGAAGTTCCAGAGGTTAGGTGTCATTAGTCTCCAGACGCCTCATCGGAAATAGGCCTCATCTCGCCTGGAAGGGAGAACTTCCTGGATTTTCTCGAGTTGCGGCAGGTGTTCTCGAGTTACGACGGGGACCTCAGGGACCCGCCCTGGTGGCCTCAGGAGAGGCCAGTCCTCATGTGAGTTGCTAGGGGGCCGCTCGGGATTCCTCTCCCGTGGATACCGGGGCCAAAAACCTTGTGTGGAGTCAGGGCCGGAACCGAGGATTCCTCTCAGGGGCTGACATGGATCTTTGGGTTCTTCTGGAGTCTCCCCAGGGGAGTCAGGCCTCGTCTCGAGTGGGGGCATGCACGTGAGCTTTCCTTCCAGGCTGTAGCAGCAATGTCACGCTTCCCGTGGCGTGGATCAAAGGACCTGTGGTTTTCCCTCGAGGCTTTCCCTCGAGGCTTTCCCACAGGGCTGTCCCACGTGCCACCGTGGTGTGAGTCGATCCTCGGCGTGAAAGATGAGCCAGTGCAGGGCAAAGAGATTCCTCTGGAATGGATTGAGACATCTGGGGGACTCTTGGAATGGTGGTACGACCATGGAGTTCCTCTCGCTTTTCCTGTTGAGAGTGCCTCCTCTTGAGATGCGACGGGAACGCCGGGAATTCTTTCCCGTTGAAAGCAGGGAAAGGATCCCTCATCTCGAGCTACGAGGGGGAAACGGGGCTCCTCTGGATGTGGGCGGGACCATCGTGCTTCCTCTCGAGTGGAGACGGGTATGGCGGTGAACTTCTTGAGTTGCAGCAAGGGTGTGAAAGACCCTTTCGAAGTTCCAGAGTTTAGGTGTCATTAGTCTCCAGACGCCTCATCGGAAATAGGCCTCATCTCGCCTGGAAGGGAGAACTTCCTGGATTTTCTCGAGTTGCGGCAGGTGTTCTCGAGTTACGACGGGGACCTCAGGGACCCGCCCTGGTGGCCTCAGGAGAGGCCAGTCCTCATGCGAGTTGCTAGGGGTCCTCTCGGGATTCCTCTCCTGTCGATACCGGGGCCAAAAACCTTGTGTGGAGTCAGGGCCGGAACCGAGGATTCCTCTCAGGGGCTGACATGGATCTTTGGGTACTTCTGAAGTCTCCCCAGGGGAGTCAGGCCTCGTCTCGAGTGGGGGCATGCACGTGCGCTTTCCTTCCAGGCTGTAGCAGCAATGTCACGCTTCCCGTCACGTGGATCAAAGGATCTGTGGTTTTCCCTCGAGGCTTTCCCTCGAGGCTTTCCCACAGGGCTGTCCCACGTGCCACCGTGGTGTGAGTCGATCCTCGGCGTGAACGATGAGCCAGTGCAGGGCAAAGAGGTTCCTCTGGAATGGACTGAGACATCTGGGGGACTCTTGGAAGGGTGGTACGACCATGGAGTTCCTCTCGCCTTTCCTGTTGAGAGTGCCTCCTCTTGAGATGCGACGGGAACGCCGGGAATTCGTTCCCGTTGAAAGCAGGGAAAGGATCCCTCATCTCGAGCTACGAGGGGGAAACGGGGCTCCTCTGGATGTGGGCGGGACCATCGTGCTTCCTCTCGAGTGGAGACGGGTATGGCGGAGAACTTCTTGAGTTGCAGCAAGGGTGTGAAAGACCCTTTCGAAGTTTCAGAGGTTAGGTGTCATTAGTCTCCAGACGCCTCATCGGAAATAGGCCTAATCTCGCCTGGAAGGGAGAACTTCCTGGATTTTCTCGAGTTGCGCAGGTGTTCTCCAGTTACGACGGGGACCTCAGGGACCCGCCCTGGTGGCCTCAGGAGAGGCCAGTCCCCATGCGAGTTGCTAGGGGGCCTCTCGGGATTCCTCTCCCGTAGATACCGGGGCCAAAAACCTTGTGTGGAGTCAGGGCCGGAACCGAGGATTCCTCTCAGGGGCTGACATGGATCTTTGGGTACTTCTGGAGACTCCCCAGGGGAGTCAGGCCTCGTCTCGAGTGGGGACATACACGTGCGCTTTCCTTCCAGGCTGTAGCAGCAATGTCACGCTTCCCGTCACGTGGATCAAAGGATCTGTGGTTTTCCCTCGAGGCTTTCCCTCGAGGCTTTCCCACAGGGCTGTCCCACGTGCCACCGTGGTGTCAGTTGATCCTCGGCGTGAAAGATGAGCCAGTGCAGGGCAAAGAGGTTCCTCTGGAATGGACTGAGACATCTGGGGGACTCTTGGAATGGTGGTACGACCATGGAGTTCCTCTCGCCTTTCCTGTTGAGAGTGCCTCCTCTTGAGATGCGACGGGAACGCCGGGAATTCTTTCCCGTTGAAAGCAGGGAAAGGATCCCTCATCTCGAGCTACGAGGGGGAAACGGGGCTCCTCTGGATGTGGGCGGGACCATCGTGCTTCCTCTCGAGTGGAGACGGGTATGGCGGTGAACTTCTTGAGTTGCAGCAAGGGTGTGAAAGACCCTTTCGAAGTTCCAGAGGTTAGGTGTCATTAGTCTCCAGACGCCTCATCGGAAATAGGCCTCATCTCGCCTGGAAGGGAGAACTTCCTGGATTTTCTCGAGTTGCGGCAGGTGTTCTCGAGTTACGACGGGGACCTAAGGAACCCGCCCTGGTGGCCTCAGGAGAGGCCAGTCCTCATGTGAGTTGCTAGGGGGCCGCTCGGGATTCCTCTCCCGTGGATACCAGGGCCAAAAACCTTGTGTGGAGTCAGGGCCGGAACCGAGGATTCCTCTCAGGGGCTGACATGGATCTTTGGGTACTTCTGGAGTCTCCCCAGGGGAGTCAGGCCTCGTCTCGAGTGGGGGCATGCACGTGCGCTTTCCTTCCAGGCTGTAGCAGCAATGTCACGCTTCCCGTCACGTGGATCAAAGGATCTGTGGTTTTCCCTCGAGGCTTTCCCTCGAGGCTTTCCCACAGGGCTGTCCCACGTGCCACCGTGGTGTGAGTCGATCCTCGGCGTGAAAGATGAGCCAGTGCAGGGCAAAGAGGTTCCTCTGGAATGGACTGAGACATCTGGGAGACTCTTGGAATGGTGGTACGACCTTGGAGTTCCTCTCGCCTTTCCTGTTGAGAGTGCCTCCTCTTGAGATGCGACGGGAACGCCGGGAATACTTTCCCGTTGAAAGCAGGGAAAGGATCCCTCATCTCGAGCTACGAGGGGGAAACGGGGCTCCTCTGGATGTGGGCGGGACCATCGTGCTTCCTCTCGAGTGGAGACGGGTATGGCGGTGAACTTCTTGAGTGGCAGCAAGGGTGTGAAAGACCCTTTCGAAGTTCCAGAGGTTAGGTGTCATTAGTCTCCAGACGCCTCATCGGAAATAGGCCTCATCTCGCCTGGAAGGGAGAACTTCCTGGATTTTCTCGAGTTGCGGCAGGTGTTCTCGAGTTACGACGGGGACCTCAGGGACCCGCCCTGGTGGCCTCAGGAGAGGCCAGTCCCCATGCGAGTTGCTAGGGGGCCTCTCGGGATTCCTCTCCCGTCGATACCGGGGCCAAAAACCTTGTGTGGATTCAGGGCCGGAACCGAGGATTCCTCTCAGGGGCTGACATGGATCTTTGGGTACTTCTGGAGTCTCCCCAGGGGAGTCAGGCCTCGTCTCGAGTGGGGGCATGCACGTGCGCTTTCCTTCCAGGCTGTAGCAGCAATGTCACACTTCCCGTCGCGTGGATCAAAGGATCTGTGGTTTTCCCTCGAGGCTTTCCCTCGAGGCTTTCCCACAGGGCTGTCCCACGTGCCACCGTGGTGTGAGTCGATCCTCGGCGTGAAAGATGAGCCAGTGCAGGGCAAAGAGGTTCCTCTGGAATGGACTGAGACATCTGTGGGACTCGTGGAATGGTGGTACGACCATGGAGTTCCTCTGGCCTTTTCTGTTGAGAGTGCCTCCTCTTGAGATGCGACGGGAACGCCGGGAATTCTTTCCCGTTGAAAGCAGGGAAAGGATCCCTCATCTCGAGCTACGTTGGGGAAACGGGTCTCCTCTGGATGTGGGCGGGACCATCGTGCTTCCTTTCGAGTGGAGACGGGTATGGCGCTGAACTTCTTGAGTTGCAGCAAGGGTGTGAAAGACCCTTTCGAAGTTCCAGAGGTTAGGTGTCATTAGTCTCCAGACGCATCATCGGAAATAGGCCTCGTCTCACCTGGAAGGGAGAACTTCCTGGATTTTCTCGAGTTGCGGCAGGTGTTCTCGAGTTACGACGGGGACCTCAGGGACCCGCCCTGGTGGCCTCAGGAGAGGCCAGTCCCATGCGATTTGCTAGGGGGCCTCTCGGGATTCCTCTCCCATCGATACCGGGGCCAAAAACCTTGTGTGGAGTCAGGGCCGGAACCGAGGATTCCTCTCAGGGGCTGACATGGATCTTTGGGTACTTCTGGAGTCTCCCCAGGGGAGTCAGGCCTCGTCTCGATTGGGGGCATGCACGTGCGCTTTCCTTCCAGGCTGTAGCTGCAATGTCTCGCTTCCCGTTGCGTGGATCAAAGGATCTGTGGTTTTCCCTCGAGGCTTTCCCACAGGGCTGTCCCACGTGCCACCGTGGTGTGAGTCGATCCTCGGCGTGAAAGATGACCCAGTGCATGGCAAAGAGGTTCCTCTGGAATGGACTGAGACATCTGGGGGACTCTTGGAATGGTGGTTCGACCATGGAGTTCCTCTCGCCTTTCCTGTTGAGAGTGCCTCCTCTTGAGATGCGACGGGAACGCCGGGATTCTTTCCCGTTGAAAGCAGGGAAAGGATCCCTCATCTCGAACTATGAGTGGGAAACGGGGCTCCTCTGGATGTGGGCGGGACCATCGTGCTTGCTCTCGAGTGGAGACGGGTATGGCGGTGAACTTCTTGAGTTGCAGCAAGGGTGTGAAAGACCCTTTCGACCTTCCAGAGGTTAGGTGTCATTAGTCTCCAGACGCCTCATCGGAAATAGGCCTCATCTCGCCTGGAAGGGAGAACTCCCTGGATTTTCTCGAGTTGCGGCAGGTGTTCTCGAGTTACGACGGAGACCTCAGGGACCCGCCCTGGTGGCCTCAGGAAGGCCAGTCCCCATGCGAGTTGCTAGGGGGCCTCTCGGGTTTCCTCTCCCGTCGATACCGGGGCCAAAAACCTTGTGTGGAGTCAGGGCCGGAACCAATGATTCCTCTCAGGGGCTGACATGGATTTTTGGGTACTTCTGGATCTCCCCAGGGGAGTCAGGCCTCGTCTCGAGTGGGGGCATGCACGTGCGCTTTCCTTCCAGGCTGTAGCAGCAATGTCACGCTTCCCGTCGCATGGATCAAAGGATGTGTTGTTTTCCCTCGAGGATTTCCCTCGAGGCTTTCCCACAGGGCTGTCCCACGTACCACCGTGGTGTGAGTCGATCCTCGGCGTGAAAGATGAGCCAGTGCAGGGCAAAGAGGTTCCTCTGGAATGGACTGAGACATCTGGGGGACTCTTGGAATGGTGGTTCGACCATGGAGTTCATATCGCCTTTCCTGTTGAGAGTGCCTCCTCTTGAGATGCGATGGGAACGCCGGGAATTCTTTCCCGTTGAAAGCAGGGAAAGGATCCCTCATTTCGAGCTACGAGGCGGAAACGGGGCTCCTCTGGATGTGGACGGGACCATCGTGCTTCCTCTCGAGTGGAGAGGGGTATGGCGGTGAACTCCTTGAGAGCAGCAAGGCTGTGAAAGACCCTTTCGAAGTTCCAGAGGTTAGGTGTCATTAGTCTCCAGACGACTCATCGGAAATAGGCCTCATCTCGCCTGGAAGGGAGAACTTCCTGGATTTTCTCGAGTTGCGGCAGGTGTTCTCGAGTTACGACGGGGACCTCAGGGACCCGCCCTGGTGGCCTCAGGAGAGGCCAGTCCCATGCGATTTGCTAGGGGGCCTCTCGGGATTCCTCTCCCTTCAATACCGGGGCCAAAAACCTTGTGTGGAGTCAGGGCCGGAACCGAGGATTCCTCTCAGGGGCTGACATGGATCTTTGGGTACTTCTGTTGTCTCCCCAGGGGAGTCAGGCCTCGTCTCGAGTGGGGGCATGCACGTGCGCTTTCCTTCCAGGCTGTAGCTGCAATGTCTCGCTTCCCGTCGCGTGGATCAAAGGATCTGGGGTTTTCCCTCGAGGCTTTCCCACAGGGCTGTCCCACGTGCCACCGTGGTGTGAGTCGATCCTTGGCGTGAAAGATGAGCCAGTGCAGGGCAAAGAGGTTCCTCTGGAATGAACTGAGACATCTGGGGGACTCTTGGAATGGTGGTTCGACCATGGAGTTCTTCTCGCCTTTCCTGTTGAGAGTGCCTCCTCTTGAGATGCGATGGGAACGCCGGGAATTCTTTCCCGTTGAAAGCAGGGAAAGGTTCCCTCATTTCGAGCTACGAGGGGGAAACGGGGCTCCTCTGGATGTGGGCGGGACCATCGTGCTTCCTCTCGAGTGGAGAGGGGTATGGCGGTGAACTCCTTGAGAGCAGCATGGGTGTGAAAGACCCTTTCGAAGTTCCAGAGGGTAGGTGTCATTAGTCTCCAGACGCCTCATCGGAAATAGGCCTCATCTCGCCTGGAAGGGAGAACTTCCTGGATTTTCTCGAGTTGCGGCAGGTGTTCTCGAGTTACGACGGGGAACTCAGGGACCCACCCTGGTGGCCTCAGGAAAGGCCAGTCCCCATGCGAGTTGCTAGGGGGTCTCTCGGGATTCCTCTCCCTTCAATACCGGGGCCAAAAACCTTGTGTGGATTCAGGGCCGGAACCGAGGATTCCTCTCATGGGCTGACATGGATCTTTGGGTACTTCTGGAGTCTCCCCAGGGGAGTCAGGCATCGTCTCTAGTGGGGGCATGCACGTGCGCTTTCCTTCCAGGCTGTAGCAGCAATGTCACGCATCCCGTCGCGTGGATTAAAGGATCTGGGTTTTTCCCTCGAGGCTTTCACTCGAGGCTTTCCGACAGGGCTGTCCCACGTGCCACCGTGGTGTGAGTCGATCCTCGGCGTGAAAGATGAGCCAGTGCAGGGCAAAGATTTTCCTCTGGAAAGGACTGAGACATCTGTGGGACTCTTGGAATGGTGGTTCGACCATGGAGTTCTTCTCGCCTTTCCTGTTGAGAGTGCCTCCTCTTGAGATGCGATGGGAACGCCGGGAATTCTTTCCCGTTGAAAGCAGGGAAAGGATCCCTCATCTCGAGCTACGAGGGGGAAACCGGTCTCCTCTGGATGTGGGCGGGACCATCGTGCTTCCTTTCGAGTGGAGACGGGTATGGCGCTGAACTTCTTGAGTTGCAGCAAGGCTGTGAAAGACCCTTTCGAAGTTCCAGAGGTTAGGTGTCATTAGTCTCCAGACATATCATCGGAAATAGGCCTCATCTCACCTGGAAGGGAGAACTTCCTGGATTTTCTCGAGTTGCGGCAGGTGTTCTCGAGTTACGACGGGGACCTCAGGGACCCGCCCTGGTGGCCTCAGGAGAGGCCAGTCCCATGCGATTTGCTAGGGGGCCTCTCGGGATTCCTCTCCCATCGATACCGGGGCCAAAAACCTTGTGTGGAGTCAGGGCCGGAACCGAGGATTCCTCTCAGGGGCTGACATGGATCTTTGGGTACTTCTGGAGTCTCCCCAGGGGAGTCAGGCCTCGTCTCGAGTGGGGGCATGCACGTGCGCTTTCCTTCCAGGCTGTAGCTGCAATGTCTCGCTTCCCGTCGCGTGGATCAAAGGATCTGTGGTTTTCCCTCGAGGCTTTCCCACAGGGCTGTCCCACGTGCCACCGTGGTGTGAGTCGATCCTCGGCGTGAAAGATGAGCCAGTGCAGGGCAAAGAGGTTCCTCTGGAATGGACTGAGACATCTGGGGGACTCTTGGAATGGTGGTTCGACCATGGAGTTCCTCTCGCCTTTCCTGTTGAGAGTGCCTCCTCTTGAGATGCGACGGGAACGCCGGGATTCTTTCCCGTTGAAAGCAGGGAAAGGATCCCTCATTTCGAACTACGAGTGGGAAACGGGGCTCCTCTGGATGTGGGCGGGACCATCGTGCTTCCTCTCGAGTGGAGACGGGTATGGCGGTGAACTTCTTGAGTTGCAGCAAGGGTGTGAAAGACCCTTTCGACCTTCCAGAGGTTAGGTGTCATTAGTCTCCAGACGCCTCATTGGAAATAGGCCTCATCTCGCCTGGAAGGGAGAACTCCCTGGATTTTCTCGAGTTGCGGCAGGTGTTCTCGAGTTACGACGGAGACCTCAGGGACCCGCCCTGGTGGCCTCAGGAAGGCCAGTCCCCATGCGAGTTGCTAGGGGGCCCCTCGGGTTTCCTCTCCCGTCGATACCGGGGCCAAAAACCTTGTGTGGAGTCAGGGCCGGAACCGATGATTCCTCTCAGGGGCTGACATGGATTTTTGGGTACTTCTGGAGTCTCCCCAGGGGAGTCAGGCCTCGTCTCGAGTGGGGGCATGCACGTGCGCTTTCCTTCCAGGCTGTAGCAGCAATGTCACGCTTCCCGTCGCATGGATCAAAGGATCTGTGGTTTTCCCTCGAGGCTTTCCCTCGAGGCTTTCCCACAGGGCTGTCCCACGTGCCACCGTGGTGTGAGTCGATCCTCGGCGTGAAAGATGAGCCAGTGCAGGGCAAAGAGATTCCTCTGGAATGGAGTGAGACATCTGGGGGACTCTTGGAATGGTGGTACGACCATGGAGTTCCTCTCGCCTTTCCTGTTGAGAGTGCCTCCTCTTGAGATGCGACGGGAACGCCGGGAATTCTTTCCCGTTGAAAGCAGGGAAAGGATCCCTCATCTCGAGCGAGGGGGAAACGGGGCTCCTCTGGATGTGGGCGGGACCATCGTGCTTCCTCTCGAGTGGAGACGGGTATGGCGGTGAACTTCTTGAGTTGCAGCAAGGGTGTGAAAGACCCTTTCGAAGTTCCAGAGTTTAGGTGTCATTAGTCTCCAGACGCCTCATCGGAAATAGGCCTCATCTCGCCTGGAAGGGAGAACTTCCTGGATTTTCTCGAGTTGCGGCAGGTGTTCTCGAGTTACGACGGGGACCTCAGGGACCCGCCCTGGTGGCCTCAGGAGAGGCCAGTCCTCATGCGAGTTGCTAGGTGTCCTCTCGGGATTCCTCTCCTGTCGATACCGGGGCCAAAAACCTTGTGTGGAGTCAGGGCCGGAACCGAGGATTCCTCTCAGGGGCTGACATGGATCTTTGGGTACTTCTGAAGTCTCCCCAGGGGAGTCAGGCCTCGTCTCGAGTGGGGGCATGCACGTGCGCTCTCCTTCCAGGCTGTAGCAGCAATGTCACACTTCCCGTTGCGTGGATCAAAGGATCTGTGGTTTTCCCTCGAGGCTTTCCCTCGAGGCTTTCCCACAGGGCTGTCCCACGTGCCACCGTGGTGTGAGTCGATCCTCGGCGTGAAAGATGAGCCAGTGCAGGGCAAAGAGGTTCCTCTGGAATGGACTGAGACATCTGGGGGACTCTTGGAATGGTGGTACGACCATGGAGTTCCTCTCGCCTTTCCTGTTGAGAGTGCCTCCTCTTGAGATGCGACGGGAACGCCGGGAATTCTTTCCCGTTGAAAGCAGGGAAAGGATCCCTCATCTCGAGCTACGAGGGGGAAACGGGGCTCCTCTGGATGTGGGCGGGACCATCGTGCTTCCTCTCGAGTGGAGACGGGTATGGCGGTGAACTTCTTGAGTGGCAGCAAGGGTGTGAAAGACCCTTTCGAAGTTCCAGAGGTTAGGTGTCATTAGTCTCCAGACGCCTCATCGGAAATAGGCCTCATCTCGCCTGGAAGGGAGAACTTCCTGGATTTTCTCGAGTTGCGGCAGGTGTTCTCGAGTTACGACGGGGACCTTAGGGACCCGCCCTGGTGGCCTCAGGAGAGGCCAGTCCCCATGCGAGTTGCTAGGGGGCCTCTCGGGATTCCTCTCCCGTCGATACCGGGGCCAAAAACCTTGTGTGGAGTCAGGGCCGGAACCGAGGATTCCTCTCATGGGCTGACTTGGATCTTTGGGTACTTCTGGAGTCTCCCCAGGGGAGTCAGGCCTCGTCTCGAGTGGGGGCATGCACGTGCGCTTTCCTTCCAGGCTGTAGCAGCAATGTCACGCTTCCCGTGGCGTGGATCAAAGGATCTGTGGTTTTCCCTCGAGGCTTTCCCTCGAGGCTTTCCCACAGGGCTGTCCCACGTGCCACCGTGGTGTGAGTCGATCCTCGGCGTGAAAGATGAACCAGTGCAGGGCAAAGAGATTCCTCTGGAATGGACTGAGACATCTGGTGGACTCTTGGAATGGTGGTACGACCATGGAGTTCCTCTCGCCTTTCCTGTTGAGAGTGCCTCCTCTTGAGATGCGACGGGAACGCCGGGAATTCTTTCCCGTTGAAAGCAGGGAAAGGATCCCTCATCTCGAGCTACGAGGGGGAAACGGGGCTCCTCTGGATGTGGGCGGGACCATCGTGCTTCCTCTCGAGTGGAGACGGGTATGGCGGTGAACTTCTTGAGTTGCAGCAAGGGTGTGAAAGACCTTTCGACCTTCCAGAGGTTAGGTGTCATTAGTCTCCAGACGCCTCATCGTAAATAGGCCTCATCTCGCCTGGAAGGGAGAACTTCCTGGATTTTCTCGAGTTGCGGCAGGTGTTCTCGAGATACGACGGGGACCACAGGGACCCGCCCTGGTGGCCTCAGGAGAGGCCAGTCCTCATGAGAGTTGCTAGGGGGCCTCTCGGGATTCCTCTCCCGTTGATACTGGGGCCAAAAACCTTGTGTGGAGTCAGGGCCGGAACCGAGGATTCCTCTCAGGGGCTGACATGGATCTTTGGGTACTTCTGAAGTCTCCCCAGGGGAGTCAGGCCTCGTCTCGAGTGGGGGCATGCACGTGCGCTTTCCTTCCAGGCTGTAGCAGCAATGTCATGCTTCCCGTCACGTGGATCAAAGGATCTGTGGTTTTCCCTCGAGGCTTTCCCTCGAGGCTTTCCCACAGGGCTGTCCCACGTGCCACCGTGGTGTGAGTCGAATCTCGGCGTGAAAGATGAGCCAGTGCAGGGCAAAGAGGTTCCTCTGGAATGGACTGAGACATCTGGGGGACTCTTGGAATGGTGGTACGACCATGGAGTTCCTCTCGCCTTTCCTGTTGAGAGTGCCTCCTCTTGAGATGCGACGGGAACACCGGGAATTCGTTCCCGTTGAAAGCAGGGAAAGGATACCTCATCTCGAGCTACGAGGGGGAAACGGGGCTCCTCTGGATGTGGGCGGGACCATCGTGCTTCCTCTCGAGGGGAGACGGGTATGGCGGAGAACTTCTTGAGTTGCAGCAAGGGTGTGAAAGACCCTTTCGAAGTTCCAGAGGGTAGGTGTCATTAGTCTCCAGACGCCTCATCGGAAATAGGCCTCATCTCGCCTGGAAGGGAGAACTTCCTGGATTTTCTCGAGTTGCGGCAGGTGTTCTCGAGATATGACGGGGACCTCAGGGACCCGCCCTGGTGGCCTCAGGAGAGGCCAGTCCTCATGCGAGTTGCTAGGGGGCCTCTCGGGATTCCTCTCCCGTTGATATCGGGGCCAAAAACCTTGTGTGGAGTCAGAGCCGGAACCGAGGATTCCTCTCAGGGGCTGACATGGATCTTTGGGTACTTCTGGAGTCTCCCCAGGGGAGTCAGGCCTCGTCTCGAGTGGGGGCATGCACGTGCGCTCTCCTTCCAGGCTGTAGCAGCAATGTCACACTTCCCGTTGCGTGGATCAAAGGATCTGTGGTTTTCCCTCGAGGCTTTCCCTCGAGGCTTTCCCACAGGGCTGTCCCACGTGCCACCGTGGTGTGAGTCGATCCTCGGCGTGAAAGATGAGCCAGTGTAGGGCAAAGAGGTTCCTCTGGAATGGACTGAGACATCTGGGGGACTCTTGGAATGGTGGTACGACCATGGAGTTCCTCTCGCCTTTCCTGTTGAGAGTGCCTCCTCTTGAGATGCGACGGGAACGCCGGGAATTCTTTCCCGTTGAAAGCAGGGAAAGGATCCCTCATCTCGTGTTACTAGGGGGAAACGGGGCTCCTCTGGATGTGGGCGGGACCATCGTGCTTCCTCTCGAGTCGAGACAGGTATGGCGGTGAACTTCTTGAGTGGCAGCAAGGGTGTGAAAGACCCTTTCGAAGTTCCAGAGGTTAGGTGTCATTAGTCTCCAGACGCCTCATCGGAAATAGGCCTCATCTCGCCTGGAAGGGAGAACTTCCTGGATTTTCTCGAGTTGCGGCAGGTGTTCTCGAGTTACGACGGGGACCTCAGGGACCCGCCCTGGTGGCCTCAGGAGAGGCCAGTCCCCATGGGAGTTGCTAGGGGGCCTCTCGGGATTCCTCTCCCGTCGATACCGGGGCCAAAAACCTTGTGTGGAGTCAGGGCCGGAACCGAGGATTCCTCTCAGGGGCTGACATGGATCTTTGGGTACTTCTGGAGTCTCCCCAGGGGAGTCAGGCCTCGTCTCGAGTGGGGGCATGCACGTGCGCTTTCCTTCCAGGCTGTAGCTGCAATGTCTCGCTTCCCGTCGCGTGGATCAAAGGATCTGGGTTTTTCCCTCCAGGCTTTCACTCGAGGCTTTCCGACAGGGCTGTCCCACGTGCCACCGTGGTGTGAGTCGATCCTCGGCGTGAAAGATGAGCCAGTGCAGGGCAAAGATTTTCCTCTGGAAAGGACTGAGACATCTGGGGGACTCTTGGAATGGTGGTTCGACCATGGAGTTCCTCTCGCTTTTCCTGTTGAGAGTGCCTCCTCTTGAGGTGCGACGGGAATGCCGGGATACTTTCCCGTTGAAAGCAGTGAAAGGATCCCTCATCTCGAGCTACGAGGGGAAAACGGGGCTCCTCTGGATGTGGGCGGGAGCATCGTGCTTCCTTTCGAGTGGAGACGCTTATGGCGCTGAACTTCTTGAGTTGCAGCAAGGGTGTGAAAGACCCTTTCGAAGTTCCAGAGTGTAGGTGTCATTAGTCTCCAGACGCCTCATCGGAAATAGGCCTCATCTCGCCTGGAAGGGAGAACTTCCTGGATTTTCTCGAGTTGCGGCAGGTGTTCTCGAGTTACGACGGGGACCTCAGGGACCCGCCCTGGTAGCCTCATGAAAGGCCAGTCCCCATGCGAGTTGCTAGGGGGCCTCTCGGGATTCCTCTCCCGTCGATACCGGGGCCAAAAAGCTTGTGTGGAGTCAGGGCCGGAACCGAGGATTCCTCTCAGGGGCTGACATGGATCTTCGGGTACTTCTGGAGTCTCCCCAGGGAAGTCAGGCCTCGTCTCGAGTGGGGGCATGCACGTGCGCTTTCCTTCCAGGCTGTAGCAGCAATGTCTCGCTTCCCGTGGCGTGGATCAAAGGATCTGTGGTTTTCCCTCGAGGCTTTCCCTCGAGGCTTTCCCACAGAGCTGTCCCACGTGCCACCGTGGTGTGAGTCGATCCTCGGCGTGAAAGATGGGCCAGTGCAGGGCAAAGAGGTTCCTCTGGAATGGACTGAGACATCTGGGGGACTCTTGGAATGGTGGTTCGACCATGGAGTTCTTCTCGCCTTTCCTGTTGAGAGTGCCTCCTCTTGAGATGCGATGGGAACGCCGGGAATTCTTTCCCGTTGAAAGCAGGGAAAAGATCCCTCATCTCGAGCTACGAGGGGGAAACGGGTCTCCTCTGGATGTGGGCGGGACCATCGTGCTTCCTTTCGAGTGGAGACGGTTATGGCGCTGAAATTCTTGAGTTGCAGCAAGGGTGTGAAAGACCCTTTCGAAGTTCCAGAGTGTAGGTGTCATTAGTCTCCAGACGCCTCATCGGAAATAGGCCTCATCTCGCCTGGAAGGGAGAACTTCCTGGATTTTCTCGAGTTGCGGCAGGTGTTCTCGAGTTACGACGGGGACCTCAGGGACCCGCCCTGGTAGCCTCATGAAAGGCCAGTCCCCATGCGAGTTGCTAGGGGGCCTCTCGGGATTCCTCTCCCGTCGATACCGGGGCCAAAAAGCTTGTGTGGAGTCAGGGCCGGAACCGAGGATTCCTCTCAGGGGCTGACATGGATCTTTGGGTACTTCTGGAGTCTCCCCAGGGAAGTCAGGCCTCGTCTCGAGTGGGGGCATGCACGTGCGCTTTCCTTCCAGGCTGTAGCAGCAATGTCACGCTTCCCGTGGCGTGGATCAAAGGATCTGTGGTTTTCCCTCGAGGCTTTCCCTCGAGGCTTTCCCACAGAGCTCTCCCACGTGCCACCGTGGTGTGAGTCGATCCTCGGCGTGAAAGATGGGCCAGTGCAGGGCAAAGAGGTTCCTCTGGAATGGACTGAGACATCTGGGGGACTCTTGGAATGGTGGTTCGACCATGGAGTTCTTCTCGCCTTTCCTGTTGAGAGTGCCTCCTCTTGAGATGCGATGGGAACGCCGGGAATTCTTTCCCGTTGAAAGCAGGGAAAGGATCCCTCATCTCGAGCTACGAGGGGGAAACGGGTCTCCTCTGGATGTGGGCGGGACCATCGTGCTTCCTTTCGAGTGGAGACGGGTATGGCGCTGAACTTCTTGAGTTGCAGCAAGGCTGTGAAAGACCCTTTCGAAGTTCCAGAGGTTAGGTGTCATTAGTCTCCAGACGCATCATCGGAAATAGGCCTCATCTCACCTGGAAGGGAGAACTTCCTGGATTTTCTCGAGTTGCGGCAGGTGTTCTCGAGTTACGACGGGGACCTCAGGGACCCGCCCTGGTGGCCTCAGGAATGCCAGTACCCATGCGAGTTGCTAGGGGGCCTCTCGGGTTTCCTCTCCCGTCGATACCGGGGCCAAAAACCTTGTGTGGAGTCAGGGCCGGAACCGATGACTCCTCTCAGGGGCTGACATGGATCTTTGGGTACTTCTGGAGTCTCCCCAGGGGAGTCAGGCCTCGTCTCGAGTGGGGGCATGCACGTGCGCTTTCCTTCCAGGCTGTAGCAGCAATGTCACGCTTCCCGTCGCAGGAATCAAAGGATCTGTGGTTTTCCCTCGAGGATTTCCCTCGAGGCTTTCCCACAGGGCTGTCCCACGGACCACCGTGGTGTGAGTCGATCCTCGGCGTGAAAGATGAGCCAGTGCAGGGCAAAGAGGTTCCTCTGGAATGGACTGAGACATCTGGGGGACTCTTGGAATGGTGGTACGACCATGGAGTTCCTCTCGCCTTTCCTGTTGAGAGTGCCTCCTCTTGAGATACGACGGGAACGCCGGGAATTCTTTCCCATTGAAAGCAAGGAAAGGATCCCTCATCTCGAGCTATGAGGGGAAAACGAGTCTCCTCTGGATGTGGGCGGGAGCATCGTGCTTCCTTTCGAGTGGAGACGGGTATGGCGCTGAACTTCTTGAGTTGCAGAAAGGGTGTGAAAGACCCTTTCGAAGTTCCAGAGGTTAGGTGTCATTAGTGTCCAGACGCCTCATGGGAAATAGGCCTCATCTCGCCTGGAAGGGAGAACTTCCTGGATTTTCCAGAGTTGCGGCAGGTGTTCTCGAGTTACGACGGGGAACTCAGGCACCCGCCCTGGTGGCCTCAGTAGAGGCCAGTCCCCATGCGAGTTGCTAGGGGGCCTGTCTTCCTCTCCCATCGATACCGGGGCCAAAAACCTTGTCTGGATTCAGGGCCGGAACCGAGGATTCCTCTCACGGGCTGACATGGATCTTTGGGTACTTCTGGAGTCTCCCCAGGGGAGTCAGGGCTCGTCTCGAGTGGGGGCATGCACGTTCGCTTTCCTTCCAGGCTGTAACAGCAATGTCATGCTTCCCGTCGCGTGGATCAAAGGATCTGGGTTTTTCCCTGGAGGCTTTCCCTCGAGGCTTTCCCACAGGGCTGTCCCACGTGCCACCGTGGTGTGAGTCGATCCTCGGCGTGAAAGATGAGCCAGTGCAGGGCAAAGAGGTTCCTCTGGAATGGACTGAGACATCTGGGGGACTCTTGGAATGGTGGTTCGACCATGGAGTTCCTCTCGCCTTTCCTGTTAAGAGTGCCTCCTCTTGAGATGCGACGGGAACGCCGTGATTCTTTCCCGTTGAAAGCAGGGAAAGGATCCCTCATCTCGAACTACGAGTGGGAAACGGGGCTCCTCTGGATGTGGGCGGGACCATCGTGCTTCCTCTCGAGTGAAGACGGGTATGGCGGTGAACTTCTTGAGTTGCAGCAAGGGTGTGAAAGAACCTTTCGACCTTCCAGAGGTTAGGTGTCATTAGTCTCCAGACGCCTCATCGGAAATAGGCCTCATCTCGCCTGGAAGGGAGAACTCCCTGAATTTTCTCGAGTTGCGGCAGGTGTTCTCGAGTTACGACGGGGACCTCAGGGACCCGCCCTGTTGGCCTCAGGAAGGCCAGTCCCCATGCGAGTTGCTAGGGGGCCTCTCGGGTTTCCTCTCCCGTCGATACCGGGGCCAAAAACCTTGTGTGGAGTCAGGGCCGGAACCGATGATTCCTCTCAGGGGCTGACATGGATCTTTGGGTACTTCTGGAGCCTCCCCAGGGGAGTCAGGCCTCGTCTCGAGTGGGGGCATGCACGTGCGCTTTCCTTCCAGGCTGTAGCAGCAATGTCACGCTTCCCGTCGCATGGATCAAAGGATCTGGGGTTTTCCCTCGAGGCTTTCGCACAGGGCTGTCCCACGTGCCACCGTGGTGTGAGTTGATCCTCGGCGTGAAAGATGAGCCAGTGCAGGGCAAAGAGGTTCCTCTGGAATGGACTGAGACATCTGGGGGACTCTTGGAATGGTGGTTCGACCATGGAGTTCTTCTCGCCTTTCCTGTTGAGAGTGCCTCCTCTTGAGATGCGATGGGAACGCCGGGAATTCTTTCCCGTTGAAAGCAGGGAAAGGATCCCTCATTTCGAGCTACGAGGGGGAAACGGGGCTCCTCTGGATGTGGGCGGCACCATCGTGCTTCCTCTCGAGTGGAGAGGGGTATGGCGGTGAACTCCTTGAGAGCAGGATGGGTGTGAAAGACCCTTTCGAAGTTCCAGAGGTTAGGTGTCATTAGTCTCCAGACGCCTCATCGGAAATAGGCCTCATCTCACCTGGAAGGGAGAACTTCCTGGATTGTCTCGAGTTGCGGCAGGTGTTCTCGAGTTACGACGGGGACCTCAGGGACCCACCCTGGTGGCCTCAGGAAAGGCCAGTCCCCATGCGAGTTGCTAGGGGGCCTCTCGGGATTCCTCTCCCTTCGATACCGGGGCCAAAAACCTTGTGTGGATTCAGGGCCGGAACCGAGGATTCCTCTCATGGGCTGACATGGATCTTTGGGTACTTCTGGAGTCTCCCCAGGGGAGTCAGGCCTCGTCTCTAGTGGGGGAATGCATGCGCGCTTTCCTTCCAGGCTGTAGCAGCAATGTCACGCATCCCGTCGCGTGGATCAAAGGATCTGGGGTTTTCCCTCGAGGCTTTCGCACAGGGCTGTCCCACGTGCCACCGTGGTGTGAGTCGATCCTCGGCGTGAAAGATGAGCCAGTGCAGGGCAAAGAAGTTCCTCTGGAATGGACTGAGACATCTGGGGGACTCTTGGAATGGTGGTTCCACCATGGAGTTCCTCTCGCCTTTCCTGTTGAGAGTGCCTCCTCTTGAGATGCGACGGGAAAGCCGGGAATTTTTTCCCGTTGAAAGCAGGGAAAGGATCCCTCATCTCGAGCTACGAGGGGGAAACGGGGCTCCTCTGGATGTGGGCGGGACCATCGTGCTTCCTCTCGAGTGGAGACGGGTATGGCGGTGAACTTCTTGAGTTGCAGAAAGGGTGTGAAAGACCCTTTCGAATTTCCAGAAGTTAGGTGTCATTAGTCTCCAGACGCCTCATCGGAAATAGGCCTCATCTCGCCTGGAAGGGAGAACTTCCTGGATTTTCTCGAGTTGCGGCAGGTGTTCTCGAGTTACGACGGGGACCTCAGGGACCCGCCCTGGTGGCCTCAGGAAAGGCCAGTTCCCATGCGAGTTGCTAGGGGGCCTCTCGGGATTCCTCTCCCATCGATACCGGGGCCAAAAATCTTGTGTGGAGTCTGGGCCGGAACCGAGGATTCCTCTCAGGGGCTGACATGGATCTTTGCGTACTTCTGGAGTCTCCCCAGGGGAGTCAGGCCTCGTCTCGAGTGTGGGCATGCACGTGCGCTTTCCTTCCAGGCTGCAGCTGCAATGTCACGCTTCCCGTCGCGTGGATCAAAGGATCTGTGGTTTTCCCTCGAGGCTTTCCCACAGGGCTGTCCCACGTGCCACCGTGGTGTGAGTCAATCCTCGGCGTGAAAGATGAGCCAGTACAGGGCAAAGAGGTTCCTCTGGAATGGACTGAGACATCTGGGGGACTCTTGGAATGGTGGTTCGACCATGGAGTTCCTCTCGCCTTTCCTGTTGAGAGTGCCTCCTCTTGAGATGCGACGGAAACGCCGGGAATTCTTTCCCGTTGAAAGCAAGGAAAGGATCCCTCATCTCGAGCTACGAGGGGAAAACGGTTCTCCTCTGGATGTGGGCGGGACCATCGTGCTTCCTCTCGAGTGGAGACGGGTATGGCAGTGAACTTCTTGAGTTGCAGCAAGGGTGTAAAAGACCCTTTCGACTTTCCAGAGGTTAGGTGTCATTAGTCTCCAGACGCCTCATCGGAAATAGGCCTCATCTCGCCTGGAAGGGAGAACTCCCTGGATTTTCTCGAGTTGCGGCAGGTGTTCTCGAGTTACGACGGGGACCTCAGGGACCCGCCCTGGTGGCCTCAGGAAGGCCAGTACCCATGCGAGTTGCTAGGGTCCTCTCGGGTTTCCTATCCCGTCGATACCGGGGCCAAAAACCTTGTGTGGAGTCAGGGCCGGAACCGATGACTCCTCTCAGGGGCTGACATGGATCTTTGGGTACTTCTGGAGTCTCCCCAGGGGAGTCAGGCCTCGTCTCGAGTGGGGGCATGCACGTGCGCTTTCCTTCCAGGCTGTAGCAGCAATGTCACGCTTCCCGTCGCATGGATCAAAGGATCTGTGGTTTTCCCTCGAGGATTTCCCTGGAGGCTTTCCCACAGGGCTGTCCCACGTACCACCGTGGTGTGAGTCGATCCTCGGCGTGAAAGATGAGCCAGTGCAGGGCAAAGAGGTTCCTCTGGAATGGACTGAGACATCTGGGGGACTCTTGGAATGGTGGAACGACCATGGAGTTCCTCTCGCCTTTCCTGTTGAGAGTGCCTCCTCTTGAGATACGACGGGAACGCCGGGAATTCTTTCCCGTTGAAAGCAAGGAAAGGATCCCTCATCTGGACCTACGAGGGGAAAACGGGTCTCCTCTGGATGTGGGCGGGATCATCGTGCTTCCTTTCGAGTGGAGACGGGTATAGCGCTGAACTTCTTAAGTTGCCGAAAGGGTGTGAAAGACCCTTTCGAAGTTCCAGAGGTTAGGTGTCATTAGTGTCCAGACGCCTCATGGGAAATAGGCCTCATCTCGCCTGGAAGGGAGAACTTCCTGGATTTTCTAGAGTTGCGGCAGGTGTTCTCGAGTTACGACGGGGACCTCAGGCACCCGCCCTGGTGGCCTCAGTAGTGGCCAGTCCCCATGCGAGTTGCTAGGGGGCTTCTCTTCCTCTCCCATCGATACCGGGGCCAAAAACCTTGTGTGGATTCAGGGCCGGAACCGAGGATTCCTCTCACGGGCTGACATGGATCTTTGGGTACTTCTGGAGTCTCCCCAGGGGAGTCAGGGCTCGTCTCGAGTGGGGGCATGCACGTTCGCTTTCCTTCCAGGCTGTAACAGCAATGTCACGCTTCCCGTCGCGTGGATCAAAGGATCTGGGTTTTTCCCTCGAGGCTTTCCCTCGAGGCTTTCGCACAGGGCTGTCCCACGTGCCACCGTGGTGTGAGTCGATCCTCGGCGTGAAAGATGAGCCAGTGCAGGGCAAAGAGGTTCCTCTGGAATGGACTGAGACATCTGGGGGACTCTTGGAATGGTGGTTCCACCATGGAGTTCCTCTCGCCTTTCCTGTTGAGAGTGCCTCCTCTTGAGATGCGACGGGAACGCCGGGAATTCTTTCCCGTTGAAAGCAGGGAAAGGATCCCTCATCTCGAGCTACGAGGGGGAAACGGGGCTCCTCTGGATGTGGGCGGGACCATCGTGCTTCCTCTCGAGTGGAGACGGGTATGGCGGTGAACTTCTTGAGTGGCAGCAAGGGTGTGAAAGACCCTTTCGAAGTTCCAGAGGTTAGGTGTCATTAGTCTCCAGACGCCTCATCGGAAATAGGCCTCATCTCGCCTGGAAGGGAGAACTTCCTGGATTTTCTCGAGTTGCGGCAGGTGTTCTCGAGTTACGACGGGGACCTTAGGGACCCGCCCTGGTGGCCTCAGGAGAGGCCAGTCCCCATGCGAGTTGCTAGGGGGCCTCTCGGGATTCCTCTCCCGTCGATACCGGGGCCAAAAACCTTGTGTGGAGTCAGGGCCGGAACCGAGGATTCCTCTCATGGGCTGACTTGGATCTTTGGGTACTTCTGGAGTCTCCCCAGGGGAGTCAGGCCTCGTCTCGAGTGGGGGCATGCACGTGCGCTTTCCTTCCAGGCTGTAGCAGCAATGTCACGCTTCCCGTGGCGTGGATCAAAGGATCTGTGGTTTTCCCTCGAGGCTTTCCCTCGAGGCTTTCCCACAGGGCTGTCCCACGTGCCACCGTGGTGTGAGTCGATCCTCGGCGTGAAAGATGAACCAGTGCAGGGCAAAGAGATTCCTCTGGAATGGACTGAGACATCTGGTGGACTCTTGGAATGGTGGTACGACCATGGAGTTCCTCTCGCCTTTCCTGTTGAGAGTGCCTCCTCTTGAGATGCGACGGGAACGCCGGGAATTCTTTCCCGTTGAAAGCAGGGAAAGGATCCCTCATCTCGAGCTACGAGGGGGAAACGGGGCTCCTCTGGATGTGGGCGGGACCATCGTGCTTCCTCTCGAGTGGAGACGGGTATGGCGGTGAACTTCTTGAGTTGCAGCAAGGGTGTGAAAGACCTTTCGACCTTCCAGAGGTTAGGTGTCATTAGTCTCCAGACGCCTCATCGTAAATAGGCCTCATCTCGCCTGGAAGGGAGAACTTCCTGGATTTTCTCGAGTTGCGGCAGGTGTTCTCGAGATACGACGGGGACCACAGGGACCCGCCCTGGTGGCCTCAGGAGAGGCCAGTCCTCATGAGAGTTGCTAGGGGGCCTCTCGGGATTCCTCTCCCGTTGATACTGGGGTCAAAAACCTTGTGTGGAGTCAGGGCCGGAACAGAGGATTCCTCTCAGGGGCTGACATGGATCTTTGGGTACTTCTGGAGTCTCCGCAGGGGAGTCAGGCCTCGTCTCGAGTGGGGGCATGCACGTGCGATTTCCTTCCAGGCTGTAGCAGCAATGTCACGCTTCCCGTGGCGTGGATCAAAGGATGTGTGGTTTTCCCTCGAGCCTTTCCCTCGAGGCTTTCCCACAGGGCTGTCCCACGTGCCACCGTGGTGTGAGTCGATCCTCGGCGTGAAAGATGAGCCAGTGCAGGGCAAAGAGATTCCTCTGGAATGGAGTGAGACATCTGGGGGACTCTTGGAATGGTGGTACGACCATGGAGTTCCTCTCGCCTTTCCTGTTGAGAGTGCCTCCTCTTGAGATGCGACGGGAACGCCGGGAATTCTTTCCCGTTGAAAGCAGGGAAAGGATCCCTCATCTCGAGCTACGAGGGGGAAACGGGGCTCCTCTGGATGTGGGCGGGACCATCGTGCTTCCTCTCGAGTGGAGACGGGTATGGCGGTGAACTTCTTGAGTTGCAGCAAGGGTGTGAAAGACCCTTTCGAAGTTCCAGAGGTTAGGTGTCATTAGTCTCCAGACGCCTCATCGGAAATAGGCCTCATCTCGCCTGGAAGGGAGAACATCCTGGATTTTCTCGAGTTGCGGCAGGTGTTCTCGAGTTACGACGGGGACCTAAGGGACCCGCCCTGGTGGCCTCAGGAGAGGCCAGTCCTCATGCGAGTTGCTAGGGGTCCTCTCGGGATTCCTCTCCTGTCGATACCGGGGCCAAAAACCTTGTGTGGAGTCAGGGCCGGAACCGAGGATTCCTCTCAGGGGCTGACATGGATCTTTGGGTACTTCTGAAGTCTCCCCAGGGGAGTCAGGCCTCGTCTCGAGTGGGGGCATGCACGTGCGCTTTCCTTCCAGGCTGTAGCAGCAATGTCATGCTTCCCGTCACGTGGATCAAAGGATCTGTGGTTTTCCCTCGAGGCTTTCCCTCGAGGCTTTCCCACAGGGCTGTCCCACGTGCCACCGTGGTGTGAGTCGAATCTCGGCGTGAAAGATGAGCCAGTGCAGGGCAAAGAGGTTCCTCTGGAATGGACTGAGACATCTGGGGGACTCTTGGAATGGTGGTACGACCATGGAGTTCCTCTCGCCTTTCCTGTTGAGAGTGCCTCCTCTTGAGATGCGACGGGAACACCGGGAATTCGTTCCCGTTGAAAGCAGGGAAAGGATACCTCATCTCGAGCTACGAGGGGGAAACGGGGCTCCTCTGGATGTGGGCGGGACCATCGTGCTTCCTCTCGAGGGGAGACGGGTATGGCGGAGAACTTCTTGAGTTGCAGCAAGGGTGTGAAAGACCCTTTCGAAGTTCCAGAGGGTAGGTGTCATTAGTCTCCAGACGCCTCATCGGAAATAGGCCTCATCTCGCCTGGAAGGGAGAACTTCCTGGATTTTCTCGAGTTGCGGCAGGTGTTCTCGAGATACGACGGGGACCTCAGGGACCCGCCCTGGTGGCCTCAGGAGAGGCCAGTCCTCATGCGAGTTGCTAGGGGGCCTCTCGGGATTCCTCTCCCGTTGATATCGGGGCCAAAAACCTTGTGTGGAGTCAGAGCCGGAACCGAGGATTCCTCTCAGGGGCTGACATGGATCTTTGGGTACTTCTGGAGTCTCCCCAGGGGAGTCAGGCCTCGTCTCGAGTGGGGGCATGCACGTGCGCTCTCCTTCCAGGCTGTAGCAGCAATGTCACACTTCCCGTTGCGTGGATCAAAGGATCTGTGGTTTTCCCTCGAGGCTTTCCCTCGAGGCTTTCCCACAGGGCTGTCCCACGTGCCACCGTGGTGTGAGTCGATCCTCGGCGTGAAAGATGAGCCAGTGTAGGGCAAAGAGGTTCCTCTGGAATGGACTGAGACATCTGGGGGACTCTTGGAATGGTGGTACGACCATGGAGTTCCTCTCGCCTTTCCTGTTGAGAGTGCCTCCTCTTGAGATGCGACGGGAACGCCGGGAATTCTTTCCCGTTGAAAGCAGGGAAAGGATCCCTCATCTCGTGTTACTAGGGGGAAACGGGGCTCCTCTGGATGTGGGCGGGACCATCGTGCTTCCTCTCGAGTCGAGACAGGTATGGCGGTGAACTTCTTGAGTGGCAGCAAGGGTGTGAAAGACCCTTTCGAAGTTCCAGAGGTTAGGTGTCATTAGTCTCCAGACGCCTCATCGGAAATAGGCCTCATCTCGCCTGGAAGGGAGAACTTCCTGGATTTTCTCGAGTTGCGGCAGGTGTTCTCGAGTTACGACGGGGACCTCAGGGACCCGCCCTGGTGGCCTCAGGAGAGGCCAGTCCCCATGGGAGTTGCTAGGGGGCCTCTCGGGATTCCTCTCCCGTCGATACCGGGGCCAAAAACCTTGTGTGGAGTCAGGGCCGGAACCGAGGATTCCTCTCAGGGGCTGACATGGATCTTTGGGTACTTCTGGAGTCTCCCCAGGGGAGTCAGGCCTCGTCTCGAGTGGGGGCATGCACGTGCGCTTTCCTTCCAGGCTGTAGCTGCAATGTCTCGCTTCCCGTCGCGTGGATCAAAGGATCTGGGTTTTTCCCTCCAGGCTTTCACTCGAGGCTTTCCGACAGGGCTGTCCCACGTGCCACCGTGGTGTGAGTCGATCCTCGGCGTGAAAGATGAGCCAGTGCAGGGCAAAGATTTTCCTCTGGAAAGGACTGAGACATCTGGGGGACTCTTGGAATGGTGGTTCGACCATGGAGTTCCTCTCGCTTTTCCTGTTGAGAGTGCCTCCTCTTGAGGTGCGACGGGAATGCCGGGATACTTTCCCGTTGAAAGCAGTGAAAGGATCCCTCATCTCGAGCTACGAGGGGGAAACGGGTCTCCTCTGGATGTGGGCGGGACCATCGTGCTTCCTTTCGAGTGGAGACGGTTATGGCGCTGAAATTCTTGAGTTGCAGCAAGGGTGTGAAAGACCCTTTCGAAGTTCCAGAGTGTAGGTGTCATTAGTCTCCAGACGCCTCATCGGAAATAGGCCTCATCTCGCCTGGAAGGGAGAACTTCCTGGATTTTCTCGAGTTGCGGCAGGTGTTCTCGAGTTACGACGGGGACCTCAGGGACCCGCCCTGGTAGCCTCATGAAAGGCCAGTCCCCATGCGAGTTGCTAGGGGGCCTCTCGGGATTCCTCTCCCGTCGATACCGGGGCCAAAAAGCTTGTGTGGAGTCAGGGCCGGAACCGAGGATTCCTCTCAGGGGCTGACATGGATCTTTGGGTACTTCTGGAGTCTCCCCAGGGAAGTCAGGCCTCGTCTCGAGTGGGGGCATGCACGTGCGCTTTCCTTCCAGGCTGTAGCAGCAATGTCACGCTTCCCGTGGCGTGGATCAAAGGATCTGTGGTTTTCCCTCGAGGCTTTCCCTCGAGGCTTTCCCACAGAGCTCTCCCACGTGCCACCGTGGTGTGAGTCGATCCTCGGCGTGAAAGATGGGCCAGTGCAGGGCAAAGAGGTTCCTCTGGAATGGACTGAGACATCTGGGGGACTCTTGGAATGGTGGTTCGACCATGGAGTTCTTCTCGCCTTTCCTGTTGAGAGTGCCTCCTCTTGAGATGCGATGGGAACGCCGGGATTTCTTTCCCGTTGAAAGCAGGGAAAGGATCCCTCATCTCGAGCTACGAGGGGGAAACGGGTCTCCTCTGGATGTGGGCGGGACCATCGTGCTTCCTTTCGAGTGGAGACGGGTATGGCGCTGAACTTCTTGAGTTGCAGCAAGGCTGTGAAAGACCCTTTCGAAGTTCCAGAGGTTAGGTGTCATTAGTCTCCAGACGCATCATCGGAAATAGGCCTCATCTCACCTGGAAGGGAGAACTTCCTGGATTTTCTCGAGTTGCGGCAGGTGTTCTCGAGTTACGACGGGGACCTCAGGGACCCGCCCTGGTGGCCTCAGGAATGCCAGTACCCATGCGAGTTGCTAGGGGGCCTCTCGGGTTTCCTCTCCCGTCGATACCGGGGCCAAAAACCTTGTGTGGAGTCAGGGCCGGAACCGATGACTCCTCTCAGGGGCTGACATGGATCTTTGGGTACTTCTGGAGTCTCCCCAGGGGAGTCAGGCCTCGTCTCGAGTGGGGGCATGCACGTGCGCTTTCCTTCCAGGCTGTAGCAGCAATGTCACGCTTCGGGTCGCGTGGATCAAAGGATCTGTGGTTTTCCCTCGAGGCTTTCCCGAGAGGCTTTCCCACAGGGCTGTCCCACGTGCCACCGTGGTGTGAGTCGATCCTCGGCGTGAAAGATGAGCCAGTGTAGGGCAAAGAGGTTCCTCTGGAATGGACTGAGACATCTGGGGGACTCCTGGAATGGTGGTACGACCATGGAGTTCCTCTCGCCTTTCCTGTTGAGAGTGCCTCCTCTTGAGATGCGACGGGAACGCCGGGAATTCTTTCCCGTTGAAAGCAGGGAAAGGATCCCTCATCTCGAGCTACGAGGGGGAAACGGGGCTCCTCTGGATGTGGGCGGGACCATCGTGCTTCCTCTCGAGTGGAGACGGGTATGGCTGTGAACTTCTTGAATTGCCGCAAGGGTGTGAAATACCCTTTCGAATTTCCAGAGGTTAGGTGTCATTAGTCTCCAGACGCCTCATCGGAAATACGCCTCATCTCGCCTGGAAGGGAGAACTTCCTGGATTTTCTCGAGTTGCGGCAGGTGTTCTCGAGTTATGACGGGGACCTCAGGGACCCGCCCTGGTGGCCTCAGGAGAGGCCAGTCCCCATGCGAGTTGCTAGGGGGCCTCTCGGGATTCCTCTCCCGTCGATACCGGGGCCAAAAACCTTGTGTGGAGTCAGGGCCGGAACCGAGGATTCCTCTCAGGGGCTGACATGGATCTTTGGGTACTTCTGGAGTCTCCCCAGGGGAGTCAGGCCTCGTCTCGAGTGGGGGCATGCACGTGCGCTTTCCTTCCAGGCTGTAGCAGCAATGTCACGCTTCGGGTCGCGTGGATCAAAGGATCTGTGGTTTTCCCTCGAGGCTTTCCCGAGAGGCTTTCCCACAGGGCTGTCCCACGTGCCACCGTGGTGTGAGTCGATCCTCGGCATGAAAGATGAGCCAGTGCAGGGCAAAGAGGTTCCTCTTTAATGGACTGAGACATCTGGGGGACTCCTGGAATGGTGGTACGACCATGGAGTTCCTATCGCCTTTCCTGTTGAGAGTGCCTCCTCCTGAGATGCGACGGGAAAGCCTGGAATTCTTTCCCATTGAAAGCAGGGAAAGGATCCCTCATCTCGAGCTACGAGGGGGAAACGGGGCTCCTCTGGATGTGGGCGGGACCATCGTGCTTCCTCTCGAGTGGAGACGGTTATGGCGGTGAACTTCTTGAGTTGCAGCAAGGGTGTGAAAGACCCTTTCGAAGTTCCAGAGGTTAGGTGTCATTAGTCTCCAGACGCCTCATCGGAAATAGGCCTCATCTCGCCTGGAAGGGAGAACTTCCTGGAATTTCTCGAGTTGCGGCAGGTGTTCTCGAGTTACGACGGGGACATCAGGGAACCGCCCTGGTGGCCTCAGGAAAAGCCAGTCCCCATGCGAGTTGCTAGGGGGCCTCTCGGGATTCCTTTCCCGTCGATACCGGGGCCAAAATCCTTTTGTGGAGTCAGGGCCGGAACTGAGGATTCCTCTCAAGGGCTGACATGAATCCTGGGGTACTTCTGAAGTCTCCCCAGGGTAGTCAGGCCTCGTCTCGAGTGGGGGCATGCACGTGTGCTTTCCCTCCAGGCTGTAGCAGTAATGTCACGTTTCCCCTCGCGTGAATCAAAGGATCTGTGGTTTTCCCTCGAGGCTTTCCCTCGAGGCTTTCCCACAGGGCTGTCCCACGTGCCACCGTGGTGTGAGTCGATCCTCGGCGTGAAAGATGAGCCAGTGCAGGGCAAAGAGGTTCCTCTGGAATGGACTGAGACATCTGGGGGACTCTTGGAATGGTGGTACGACCATGGAGTTCCTCTCGCCTTTCCTGTTGAGAGTGCCTCCTTTTGAGATGCGACGGGAACGCCGGGAATTCTTTCCCGTTGAAAGCAGGCAAAGGATCCCTCATCTCGAGCTACGAGGGGGAAACGGGGCTCCTCTGGATGTGGGCGGGACCATCGTGCTTCCTTTCGAGTGGAGACTGGTATGGCGGTGAACTTCTTGAGTTGCAGCAAGGGTGTGAAAGGCCCTTTCGAAGTTCCCGACGTTAGGTGTCATTAGTCTCCTGAGGCCTCATAGGAAATAGGCCTCATCTCGCCTGGAAGGGAGAACTTCCTGGATTTTCTCGAGTTGCGGCAGGAGTTCTCGAGTTACGACGGGGACCTCAGGGACCCGCCCTGGTGGCCTCAGGAAAGGCCAGTCCCCATGCGAGTTGCTAGGGGGCCTCTCGGGATTCCTCTCCCATCGAAACCTGGGCCAAAAACCTTGTCTGGAGTCAGGGCCGGAAGCGAGGATTCCTCTCAGGGGCTGACATGGATCTTTGGGTACTTCTGGAGTCTCCCCAGGGGAGTCAGGCATCGTCTCGAGTGGGGGCATGCACGTGCGCTTTCCTTCCAGGCTGTAGCAGCAATGTCACGCTTCCCCGTCACGTGGATTAAAGGATCTGTGGTTTTCCCTTGAGGCTTTCCCTCGAGGCTTTCCCACAGGGCTGTCCCACGTGCCACCGTGGTGTGAGTCGATCCTCGGCGTGAAAGATGAGCCAGTGCAGGGCAAAGAGGTTCCTCTTTAATGGACTGAGACATCTGGGGGACTCCTGGAATGGTGGTACGACCATGGAGTTCCTATCGCCTTTCCTGTTGAGAGTGCCTCCTCCTGAGATGCGACGGGAAAGCCTGGAATTCTTTCCCGTTAAAAGCAGGGAAAGGATCCCTCATCTCGAGCTACGAGGGGGAAACGGGGCTCCTCTGGATGTGGGCGGGACCATCGTGCTTCCTCTCGAGTGGAGACGGGTATGGCGGTGAACTTCTTGAGTTGCAGCAAGGGTGTGAAAGACCCTTTCGAAGTTCCAGAGGTTAGGTGTCATTAGTCTCCAGACGCCTCATCGGAAATAGGCCTCATCTCGCCTGGAAGGGAGAACTTCCTGGAATTTCTCGAGTTGCGGCAGGTGTTCTCGAGTTACGACGGGGACATCAGGTAACCGCCCTGGTGTCCTCAGGAAAAGCCAGTCCCCATGCGAGTTGCTAGGGGGCCTCTAGGGATTCCTCTCCCGTCGATACCGGGGCCAAAATCCTTTTGTGGAGTCAGGGCCGGAACTGAGGATTCCTCTCAGGGCCTGACATGAATCTTGGGGTACTTCTGAAGTCTCCCCAGGGGAGTCAGGCCTCGTCTCGAGTGGGGGCATGCACGTGCGCTTTCCCTCCAGGCTGTAGCAGTAATGTCACACTTCCCGTCGCGTGAATCTAAGAATCTGTGGTTTTCCCTCAAGGCTTTCCCTCGAGGCTTTCCAACAGGGCTGTCCCACGAGCCACCGTGGTGTGAGTCGATCCTCGGCGTGAAAGATGAGCCAGTGCAGGGCAAAGAGGTTCCTCTGGAATGGACTGAGACATCTGGGGGACTCTTGGAATGGTGGTACGATCATGGAGTTCCTCTCGCCGTTCCTGTTGAGAGTGCCTCCTTTTGAGATGCGACGGGAACGCCGGGAATTCTTTCCCGTTGAAAGCAGGCAAAGGATCCCTCATCTCGAGCTACGAGGGGGAAACGGGGCTCCTCTGGATGTGGGCGGGACCATCGTGCTTCCTTTCGAGTGTAGACGGGTATGGCGGTGAACTTCTTGAGTTGCAGCAAGGGTGTGAAAGGCCCTTTCGAAGTTCCCGACTTTAGGTGTCATTAGTCTCCAGAGGCCTCATCGGAAATAGGCCTCATCTCGCCTGGAAGGGAGAACTTCCTGGATTTTCTCGAGTTGCGGCAGGTGTTCTCGAGTTACGACGGGGACCTCAGGGACCCGCCCTGGTGGCCTCAGGAAAGGCCAGTCCCCATGCGAGTTGCTAGGTGGCCTCTCGGGATTCCTCTGCCGTCGGTTCCGGGGCCAAAATCCTTGTGTGGAGTCAGGGCCAGAACCGAGGATTCCTCTCAGGGGCTGACATGGATCTTTGGGTACTTCTGGAGTCTCCCCAGGGGAGTCAGGCCTCGTCTCGAGTGGGGGCATTCACGTGCGCTTTCCTTCCAGGCTGTAGCATCAATGTCACGCTTCCCGTCGCGTGGATCAAAGGATCTGTGGTATTCCCTCGAAGCTTTCCCTCGAGGCTTTCCCACAGGGCTGTCCCACGTGCCACCGTGGTGTGAGTCGATCCTCGGCGTGAAAGATGAGCCAGTGCAGGGCAAAGAGGTTCCTCTGGAATGGACTGAGACATCTGGGGGACTCTTGGAATGGTGGTACGACCATGGAGTTCCTCTCGCCTTTCCTGTTGAGAGTGCCTCCTCTTGAGATGCGACGGGAACGCCGGGAATTCTTTCCCGTTGAAAGCAGGGAAAGGATCCCTCATCTCGAGCTACGAGGGGGAAACGGGGCTCCTCTGGATGTGGGCGGGACCATCGTGCTTCCTCTCGAGTGGAGACGGGTATGGCGGTGAACTTCTTGAGTTGCAGCAAGGGTGTGAAAGACCCTTTCGAAGTTCCAGAGGTTAGGTGTCATTAGTCTCCAGACTCCTCATCGGAAATAGGCCTCATCTCGCCTGGAAGGGAGAATTTCCTGGATTTTCTCGAGTTGCGGCAGGTGTTCTAGAGTTACGACGGGGACCTCAGGGACCCCCCCTGGTGGCCTCAGGAGAGGCCAGTCCCCATGCGAGTTGCTAGGGGGCCTCTCGGGATTCCTCTCCCGTCGATACCGGGGCCAAAAACCTTGTGTGGAGTCAGGGCCGGAACCGAGGATTCCTCTCAGGGGCTGACATGGATCTTTGGGTACTTCTGGAGTCTCCACAGGGGAGTCAGGCCTCGTCTCGAGTGGGGGCATGCACGTGCGCTTTCCTTCAAGGCTGTAGCAGCAATGTCACGCTTCCCGTGTCGTGGATGAAAGGATATGTGGTTTTCTCTCGAGGCTTTCCCACAGGGCTGTCCCACGTGCCCCCGTGGTGTGAGTCGATCCTCGGCGTGAAAGATGAGCCAGTGCAGGGCAAAGAGGTTCCTCTGGAATGGACTGAGACATCTCGGGGACTCTTGGAATGGTGCTACGACCATGGAGTTCCTCTCGCCTTTCCTGTTGAGAGTGCCTCCTCTTGACATGCGACGGGAACGCCGGGAATTCTTTCCCGTTGAAAGCAGGGAAAGGATCCCTCATCTCGAGCTACGAGGGGGATACGGGGCTCCACTGGATGTGGGCGGGACCATCGTGCTTCCTCTCGAGTGGAGACGGGTATGGCGGTGAACTTCTTGAGTTGCAGCAAGGGTGTGAAAGACCCTTTCGAAGTTCCAGAGGTTAGGTGTCATTAATCTCCAGACGCCTCATCGGAAATAGGCCTCATTTCGCCTGGAAGGGAGAACTTCCTGGATTTTCTCGAGTTGCAGCAAGTGTTCTCGAGTTACGACGGGGACCTCAGGGACCCACCCTGGTGGCGTCAGGAGAGGCCAGTCCCCATGCGAGTTGCTAGGGGGCCTCTCGGGATTCCTCTCCCGTTGATACCGGGGTCAAAAACCTTGTGTGGAGTCAGGGCCGGAACCGAGGATTCCTCTCAGGGGCTGACATGAATCTTTGGGTACTTCTGGAGTCTCCCCAGGGGAGTCAGGCCTCGTCTCGAGTGGGGGCATGCACGTGCGCTTTCCTTCCAGGCTGTAGCAGCAATGTCACGCTTCCCGTCGCGTGGATCAAAGCATCTGTGGTTTTCCCTCGAGGCTTTCCCTCGAGGCTTTCCCACGTGCCACCGTGGTGTGAGTCGATCCTCGGCGTGAAAGATGAGCCAGTGCAGGGCAAAGAGGTTCCTCTGGAATGGACTGAGACATCTGGGGGACTCTTGGAATGGTGGTACGACCATGGAGTTCCTCTCGCCTTTCCTGTTGAGAGTGCCTCCTCTTGAGATGCGACGGGAACGCCGGGAATTCTTTCCCGTTGAAAGCAGGCAAAGGATCCCTCATCTCGAGCTACGAGGGGGAAACGGGGCTCCTCTGGATGTGGGCGGGACCATCGTGCTTCCTCTCGAGTGGAGACGGGTATGGCGGTGAACTTCTTGAGTTGCAGCAAGGGTGTGAAAGACCCTTTCGATGTTCCAGAGGTTAGGTGTCATTAGTCTCCAGACGCCTCATCGGAAATAGGCCTCATCTCGCCTGGAAGGGAGAACTTCCTGGATTTTCTCGAGTTGCGGCAGGTGTTCTCGAGTTACGACGGGGACCTCAGGGACCCGCCCTGGTGGCCTCAGGAGAGGCCAGTCCCCATTCGAGTTGCTAGGGGGCCTCTCGGGATTCCTCTCCCGTCGATACCGGGGCCAAAAACCTTGTGTGGAGTCAGGGCCGGAACCGAGGATTCCTCTCAGGGGCTGACATGGATCTTTGGGTGCTTCTGGAGTCTCCACAGGGGAGTCAGGCCTCGTCTCGAGTGGGGGCATGCACGTGCGCTTTCCTTCCAGGCTGTAGCAGCAATGTCCCGCTTCCCGTCGCGTGGATCAAAGGATATGTGGTTTTCTCTCGAGGCTTTCCCACAGGGCTGTCCCACGTGCCACCGTGGTGTGAATAGATCCTCGGAGTGAAAGATGAGCCAGTGCAGGCCAAAGAGTTTCCTCTGGAATGGACTGAGACATCTGGGGGACTCTTGGAATGGTGCTACGACCATGGAGTTCCTCTCGCCTTTCCTGTTGAGAGTGCCTCCTCTTGAGATGCGACGGGAATGCCGGGAATTCTTTCCCGTTGAAAGCAGGGAAAGGATCCCTCATCTCGAGCTACGAGGGGGATACGGGGCTCCTCTGGATGTGGGCGGGACCATCGTGCTTCCTCTCGAGTGGAGACGGGTATGGCGGTGAACTTCTTGAGTTGCAGCAAGGGTGTGAAAGACCCTTTCGAAGTTCCAGAGGTTAGGTGTCATTAATCTCCAGACGCCTCATTGGAAATAGGCCTCATCTCGCCTGGAAGGGGAACTTCCTGGATTTTCTCGAGTTGCGGCAAGTGTTCTCGAGTTACGACGGGGACCTCAGGGACCCACCCTGGTGGCGTCAGGAGAGGCCAGTCCCCATGCGAGTTGCTAGGGGGCCTCTCGGGATTCCTCTCCCGTCGATACCGGGGCCAAAAACATTGTGTGGAGTCAGGGCCGGAACCGAGGATTCCTCTCAGGGGCTGACATGGATCTTTGGGTACTTCTGGAGTCTCCCCAGGGGAGTCAGGCCTCGTCTCGAGTGGGGGCATGCACGTGCGCTTTCCTTCCAGGCTGTAGCAGCAATGTTACGCTTCCCGTGTCGTGGATCAAAGGATCTGTGGTTTTCTCTCGAGGCTTTCACACAGGGCTGTCCCACGTGCCCCCGTGGTGTGAGTCGATCCTCGGCGTGAAAGATGAGCCAGTGCAGGGCAAAGAGGTTCCTCTGGAATGGACTGAGACATCTGGGGGACTCTTGGAATGGTGCTACGACCATGGAGTTCCTCTCGCCTTTCCTGTTGAGAGTGCCTCCTCTTGAGATGCGACGGGAACGCCGGGAATTCTTTCCCGTTGAAAGCAGGGAAAGGATCCCTCATCTCGAGCTACGAGGGGGATACGGGGCTCCACTGGATGTGGGCGGGACCATCGTGCTTCCTCTCGAGTGGAGACGGGTATGGCGGTGAACTTCTTGAGTTGCAGCAAGGGTGTGAAAGACCCTTTCGAAGTTCCAGAGGTTAGGTGTCATTAATCTCCAGACGCCTCATCGGAAATAGGCCTCATCTCGCCTGGAAGGGAGAACTTCCTGGATTTTCTCGAGTTGCAGCAAGTGTTCTCGAGTTACGACGGGGACCTCAGGGACCCACCCTGGTGGCGTCAGGAGAGGCCAGTCCCCATGCGAGTTGCTAGGGGGCCTATCGGGATTCCTCTCCCGTTGATACCGGGGTCAAAAACCTTGTGTGGAGTCAGGGCCGGAACCGAGGATTCCTCTCAGGGGCTGACATGAATCTTTGGGTACTTCTGGAGTCTCCCCAGGGGAGTCAGGCCTCGTCTCGAGTGGGGGCATGCACGTGCGCTTTCCTTCCAGGCTGTAGCAGCAATGTCACGCTTCCCGTCGCGTGGATCAAAGCATCTGTGGTTTTCCCTCGAGGCTTTCCCTCGAGGCTTTCCCACAGGGCTGTCCCACGTGCCACCGTGGTGTGAGTCGATCCTCGGCGTGGAAGATGAGCCAGTGCAGGGCAAAGAGGTTCCTCTGGAATGGACTGAGACATCTGGGGGACTCTTGGAATGGTGGTACGACCATGGAGTTCCTCTCGCCTTTCCTGTTGAGAGTGCCTCCACTTGAGATGCGACGGGAACGCCGGGAATTCTTTCCCGTTGAAAGCAGGGAAAGGATCCCTCATCTCGAGCTACGAGGGGGAAACGGGGCTCCTCTGGATGTGGGCGGTACCATCGTGCTTCCTCTCGAGTGGAGATGGGTATGGCGGAGAACTTCTTGAGTTGCAGCAAGGGTGTGAGAGACCCTTTCGAAGTTCAAGAGGTTAGGTGTCATTAGTCTCCAGACGCCTCATCGGAAATAGGCCTCATCTCGCCTGGAAGGGAGAACTTCCTGGATTTTCTCGAGTTGCGGCAGGTGTTCTCGAGTTACGACGGGGACCTCAGGGACCCGCCCTGGTGGCCTCAGGAGAGGCCAGTCCCCATGCGAGTTGCTAGGGGGCCTCTCGGGATTCCTCTTCCGTCGATACCGGTGCCAAAATCCTTGTGTGGAGTCAGGGCCGGAACCGAGGATTCCTCTCAGGGGCTGACATGGATCGTTGGGTACTTCTAGAGTCTCCCCAGGGGAGTCAGGCCTCGTCTCGAGTGGGGGCATGCACGTGCGCTTTCCTTCCAGGCTGTAGCAGCAATTTCACGCTTCCCGTCCCTGGATCAAAGGATCTGTGGTTTTCCCTCGAGGTTTTCCCTCAAGGCTTTCCCACAGGGCTGTCCCACGTGCCACCGTGGTGTGAGTCGATCCTTGGTGTGAAAGATGAGCCAGTGCAGGGCAAAGAGGTTCCTCTGGAATGGACTGTGACATCTGGGGGACTCGTGGAATGGTGGTACGACCATGGAGTTCCTCTCGCCTTTCCTGTTGAGAGTGCCTCCTCTTGAGATGCGACGGGAACGCCGGGAATTCTTTCCCGTTGAAAGCAGGGAAAGGATCCCTCATCTCGAGCTACGAGGGGGAAACGGGGCTCCTCTGGATGTGGGCGGGACCATCGTGCTTCCTCTCGAGTGGAGACGGGTATGGCTGTGAACTTCTTGAATTGCCGCAAGGGTGTGAAATACCCTTTCGAATTTCCAGAGGTTAGGTGTCATTAGTCTCCAGACGCCTCATCGGAAATAGGCCTCATCTCGCCTGGAAGGGAGAACTTCCTGGATTTTCTCGAGTTGCGGCAGGTGTTCTCGAGTTACGACGGGGACCTCAGGGACCCGCCCTGGTGGCCTCAGGAGAGGCCAGTCACCATGCGAGTTTCTAGGGGGCCTCTCGGGATTCCTCTTCCGTCGATACCGGTGCCAAAATCCTTGTGTGGAGTCAGGGCCGGAACCGAGGATTCCTCTCAGGGGCTGACATGGATCTTTGGGTACTTCTGGAGTCTCCCCAGGGGAGTCAGGCCTCGTCTCGATTGGGGGCATGCACGTGCGCTTTCCTTCCAGGCTGTAGCAGCAATGTCACTCTTCCCGTGGCCTGGATCAAAGGATCTGTGGTTTCCCTCGAGGCTTTCCCTCGAGGCTTTCCCACAAGGCTGTCCGACGTGCCACCGTGGTGTGAGTCGATCCTCGTCGTGAAAGATGAGCCAGTGCAGGGCAAAGAGGTTCCTCTGGAATGGACTGAGAAATCTGGGGGACTTTGGAATGGTGGTACGACCATGGATTTCCTCTCGCCTTTCCTGTTGAGAGTGCCTCCTCTTGAGATGCGACGGGAACGCCGGGAATTCTTTCCCGTTGAAAGCAGGGAAAGGATCCCACATCTCGAGCTACGAGGGGGAAACGGGGCTCCTCTGGATGTGGGCGGGACCATCGTGCTTCCTCTCGAGTGGAGACGGGTATGGCGGTGAACTTCTTGAGTTACAGCAAGGGTGTGAAAGACCCTTTCGAAGTTCCAGAGGTTAGGTGTCATTAGTCTCCAGACGCCTCATCGGAAATAGGCCTCATCTCGCTGGAAGGGAGAACTTCCTGGATTTACTCGAGTTGCGGCAGGTGTTCTCGAGTTACGACGGGGAACTCAGGGACCCGCCCTGGTGGCCTCAGGAGAGGCCAGTCCCCATGCGAGTTGCTAGGGGGCCTCTCGGGATTCCTCTCCCGTCGATACCGGGGCCAAAAACCTTGTGTGGAGTCAGGGCCGGAACCGAGGATTCCTCTCAGGGGCTGACATGGATCTTTGGGTACTTCTGGAGTCTCCCCAGGGGAGTCAGGCCTCGTCTCGAGTGGGGGCATGCACGTGCGCTTTCCTTCCAGGCTGTAGCAGCAATGTCACGCTTCCCGTCGCGTGGATCAAAGCATCTGTGGTTTTCCCTCGAGGCTTTCCCTCGAGGCTTTCCCACAGGGCTGTCCCACGTGCCACCGTGGTGTGAGTCGATCCTCGGCGTGGAAGATGAGCCAGTGCAGGGCAAAGAGGTTCCTCTGGAATGGACTGAGACATCTGGGGGACTCTTGGAATGGTGGTACGACCATGGAGTTCCTCTCGCCTTTCCTGTTGAGAGTGCCTCCACTTGAGATGCGACGGGAATGCCGGGAATTCTTTCCCGTTGAAAGCAGGGAAAGGATCCCTCATCTCGAGCTACGAGGGGGAAACGGGGCTCCTCTGGATGTGGGCGGTACCATCGTGCTTCCTCTCGAGTGGAGATGGGTATGGCGGAGAACTTCTTGAGTTGCAGCAAGGGTGTGAGAGACCCTTTCGAAGTTCAAGAGGTTAGGTGTCATTAGTCTCCAGACGCCTCATCGGAAATAGGCCTCATCTCGCCTGGAAGGGAGAACTTCCTGGATTTTCTCGAGTTGCGGCAGGTGTTCTCGAGTTACGACGGGGACCTCAGGGACCCGCCCTGGTGGCCTCAGGAGAGGCCAGTCCCCATGCGAGTTGCTAGGGGGCCTCTCGGGATTCCTCTTCCGTCGATACCGGTGCCAAAATCCTTGTGTGGAGTCAGGGCCGGAACCGAGGATTCCTCTCAGGGGCTGACATGGATCGTTGGGTACTTCTAGAGTCTCCCCAGGGGAGTCAGGCCTCGTCTCGAGTGGGGGCATGCACGTGCGCTTTCCTTCCAGGCTGTAGCAGCAATTTCACGCTTCCCGTCCCTGGATCAAAGGATCTGTGGTTTTCCCTCGAGGTTTTCCCTCAAGGCTTTCCCACAGGGCTGTCCCACGTGCCACCGTGGTGTGAGTCGATCCTTGGTGTGAAAGATGAGCCAGTGCAGGGCAAAGAGGTTCCTCTGGAATGGACTGTGACATCTGGGGGACTCGTGGAATGGTGGTACGACCATGGAGTTCCTCTCGCCTTTCCTGTTGAGAGTGCCTCCTCTTGAGATGCGACGGGAACGCCGGGAATTCTTTCCCGTTGAAAGCAGGGAAAGGATCCCTCATCTCGAGCTACGAGGGGGAAACGGGGCTCCTCTGGATGTGGGCGGGACCATCGTGCTTCCTCTCGAGTGGAGACGGGTATGGCTGTGAACTTCTTGAATTGCCGCAAGGGTGTGAAATACCCTTTCGAATTTCCAGAGGTTAGGTGTCATTAGTCTCCAGACGCCTCATCGGAAATAGGCCTCATCTCGCCTGGAAGGGAGAACTTCCTGGATTTTCTCGAGTTGCGGCAGGTGTTCTCGAGTTACGACGGGGACCTCAGGGACCCGCCCTGGTGGCCTCAGGAGAGGCCAGTCACCATGCGAGTTTCTAGGGGGCCTCTCGGGATTCCTCTTCCGTCGATACCGGTGCCAAAATCCTTGTGTGGAGTCAGGGCCGGAACCGAGGATTCCTCTCAGGGGCTGACATGGATCTTTGGGTACTTCTGGAGTCTCCCCAGGGGAGTCAGGCCTCGTCTCGATTGGGGGCATGCACGTGCGCTTTCCTTCCAGGCTGTAGCAGCAATGTCACTCTTCCCGTGGCCTGGATCAAAGGATCTGTGGTTTTCCCTCGAGGCTTTCCCTCGAGGCTTTCCCACAGGGCTGTCCGACGTGCCACCGTGGTGTGAGTCGATCCTGGTCGTGAAAGATGAGCCAGTGCAGGGCAAAGAGGTTCCTCTGGAATGGACTGAGAAATCTGGGGGACTTTGGAATGGTGGTACGACCATGGATTTCCTCTCGCCTTTCCTGTTGAGAGTGCCTCCTCTTGAGATGCGACGGGAACACCGGGAATTCTTTCCCGTTGAAAGCAGGGAAAGGATCCCACATCTCGAGCTACGAGGGGGAAACGGGGCTCCTCTGGATGTGGGCGGGACCATCGTGCTTCCTCTCGAGTGGAGACGGGTATGGCGGTGAACTTCTTGAGTTACAGCAAGGGTGTGAAAGACCCTTTCGAAGTTCCAGAGGTTAGGTGTCATTAGTCTCCAGACGCCTCATCGGAAATAGGCCTCATCTCGCTGGAAGGGAGAACTTCCTGGATTTACTCGAGTTGCGGCAGGTGTTCTCGAGTTACGACGGGGAACTCAGGGACCCGCCCTGGTGGCCTCAGGAGAGGCCAGTCCCCATGCGAGTTGCTAGGGGGCCTCTCGGGATTCCTCTCCCGTCGATACCGGGGCCAAAAACCTTGTGTGGAGTCAGGGCCGGAACCGAGGATTCCTCTCAGGGGCTGACATGGATCTTTGGGTACTTCTGGAGTCTCCACAGGGGAGTCAGGCCTCGTCTCGAGTGGGGGCATGCACGTGCGCTTTCCTTCCAGGCTGTAGCAGCAATGTCACGCTTCCCGTCGCGTGGATCAAAGGATCTGTGGTTTTCCCTCGAGGCTTTCCCACAGGGCTGTCCCACGTGCCACCGTGGTGTGAGTCGATCCTCGGCGTGAAAGATGAGCCAGTGCAGGGCAAAGAGGTTCCTCTGGAATGGACTGAGACATCTGGGGGACTCTTGGAATGGTGGTACGACCATGGAGTTGCTCTCGCCTTTCCTGTTGAGAGTGCCTCCTCTTGACATGCAACGGGAATGCCGGGAATTCTTACCCATTGAAAGCAGGGATAGGATCCCTCATTTCGAGCTACGAGGTGGAAACGGGGCTCCTCTGGATGTGGGCGGGACCATCGTGCTTCCTCTCGAGTGGAGACGGGTATGGTGGTGAACTTCTTGAGTTGCAGCAAGGGTGTGAAAGACCCTTTCGAAATTCCAGAGGTTAGGTGTCATTAGTCTCCAGACGCCTCATCGGAAATAGGCCTCATCTCGCCTGGAAGGGAGAACTTCCTGGATTTTCTCGAGTTGCGGCAGGTGTTTTCGAGTTACGACGGGGACCCCAGGGACCCGCTCTGGTGGTCTCAGGAGAGTCCAGTCCCCATGCGAGTTGCTAGGGGGCCTCTCGGGATTCCTCTCCCGTCGATACCGGGGCCAAAAACCTTGTGTGGAGTCAGGGCCGGAACCGAGGATTCCTCTCAGGGGCTGACATGGATCTTTGGGTGATTCTGGAGTCTCCCCAGGGACGTCAGGCTTAGTCACGAGTCGGGGCATGCACGTGCGCTTTCCTTCCAGGCTGTAGCAGCAATGTCACGCTTCCCGTCGCGTGGATCAAAGGATCTGTGGTTTTCCCTCGAGGCTTTCCCACAGGGCTGTCCCACGTGCCACCGTGGTGTGAGTCGATCCTCGGCGTGAAAGATGAGCCAGTGCAGGGCAAAGAGGTTCCTCTGGAATGGACTGAGACATCTGGGGGACTCTTGGAATGGTGGTACGACCATGGAGTTGCTCTCGACTTTCCTGTTGAGAGTGCCTCCTCTTGAGATGCGACGGGAACGCCGGGAATTCTTTCCCGTTGAAAGCAGGGAAAGGATCCCTCATCTCGAGCTACGAGGGGGAAACGGGGCTCCTCTGGATGTGGGCGGTACCATCGTGCTTCCTCTCGAGTGGAGATGGGTATGGCGGAAAACTTCTTGAGTTGCAGCAAGGGTGTGAGAGACCCTTTCGAAGTTCAAGAGGTTAGGTGTCATTAGTCTCCAGACGCCTCATCGGAAATAGGCCTCATCTCGCCTGGAAGGGAGAACTTCCTGGATTTTCTCGAGTTGCGGCAGGTGTTCTCGAGTTACGACGGGGACCTCAGGGACCCGCCCTGGTGGCCTCAGGAGAGGCCAGTCCCCATGCGAGTTGCTAGGGGGCCTCTCGGGATTCCTCTTCCGTCGATACCGGTGCCAAAATCCTTGTGTGGAGTCAGGGCCGGAACCGAGGATTCCTCTCAGGGGCTGACATGGATCGTTGGGTACTTCTAGAGTCTCCCCAGGGGAGTCAGGCCTCGTCTCGAGTGGGGGCATGCACGTGCGCTTTCCTTCCAGGCTGTAGCAGCAATTTCACGCTTCCCGTCCCTGGATCAAAGGATCTGTGGTTTTCCCTCGAGGTTTTCCCTCAAGGCTTTCCCACAGGGCTGTCCCACGTGCCACCGTGGTGTGAGTCGATCCTTGGTGTGAAAGATGAGCCAGTGCAGGGCAAAGAGGTTCCTCTGGAATGGACTGTGACATCTGGGGGACTCGTGGAATGGTGGTACGACCATGGAGTTCCTCTCGCCTTTCCTGTTGAGAGTGCCTCCTCTTGAGATGCGACGGGAACGCCGGGAATTCTTTCCCGTTGAAAGCAGGGAAAGGATCCCTCATCTCGAGCTACGAGGGGGAAACGGGGCTCCTCTGGATGTGGGCGGGACCATCGTGCTTCCTCTCGAGTGGAGACGGGTATGGCTGTGAACTTCTTGAATTGCCGCAAGGGTGTGAAATACCCTTTCGAATTTCCAGAGGTTAGGTGTCATTAGTCTCCAGACGCCTCATCGGAAATAGGCCTCATCTCGCCTGGAAGGGAGAACTTCCTGGATTTTCTCGAGTTGCGGCAGGTGTTCTCGAGTTACGACGGGGACCTCAGGGACCCGCCCTGGTGGCCTCAGGAGAGGCCAGTCACCATGCGAGTTTCTAGGGGGCCTCTCGGGATTCCTCTTCCGTCGATACCGGTGCCAAAATCCTTGTGTGGAGTCAGGGCCGGAACCGAGGATTCCTCTCAGGGGCTGACATGGATCTTTGGGTACTTCTGGAGTCTCCCCAGGGGAGTCAGGCCTCGTCTCGATTGGGGGCATGCACGTGCGCTTTCCTTCCAGGCTGTAGCAGCAATGTCACTCTTCCCGTGGCCTGGATCAAAGGATCTGTGGTTTTCCCTCGAGGCTTTCCCTCGAGGCTTTCCCACAGGGCTGTCCGACGTGCCACCGTGGTGTGAGTCGATCCTCGTCGTGAAAGATGAGCCAGTGCAGGGCAAAGAGGTTCCTCTGGAATGGACTGAGAAATCTGGGGGACTTTGGAATGGTGGTACGACCATGGATTTCCTCTCGCCTTTCCTGTTGAGAGTGCCTCCTCTTGAGATGCGACGGGAACACCGGGAATTCTTTCCCGTTGAAAGCAGGGAAAGGATCCCACATCTCGAGCTACGAGGGGGAAACGGGGCTCCTCTGGATGTGGGCGGGACCATCGTGCTTCCTCTCGAGTGGAGACGGGTATGGCGGTGAACTTCTTGAGTTACAGCAAGGGTGTGAAAGACCCTTTCGAAGTTCCAGAGGTTAGGTGTCATTAGTCTCCAGACGCCTCATCGGAAATAGGCCTCATCTCGCTGGAAGGGAGAACTTCCTGGATTTACTCGAGTTGCGGCAGGTGTTCTCGAGTTACGACGGGGAACTCAGGGACCCGCCCTGGTGGCCTCAGGAGAGGCCAGTCCCCATGCGAGTTGCTAGGGGGCCTCTCGGGATTCCTCTCCCGTCGATACCGGGGCCAAAAACCTTGTGTGGAGTCAGGGCCGGAACCGAGGATTCCTCTCAGGGGCTGACATGGATCTTTGGGTACTTCTGGAGTCTCCACAGGGGAGTCAGGCCTCGTCTCGAGTGGGGGCATGCACGTGCGCTTTCCTTCCAGGCTGTAGCAGCAATGTCACGCTTCCCGTCGCGTGGATCAAAGGATCTGTGGTTTTCCCTCGAGGCTTTCCCACAGGGCTGTCCCACGTGCCACCGTGGTGTGAGTCGATCCTCGGCGTGAAAGATGAGCCAGTGCAGGGCAAAGAGGTTCCTCTGGAATGGACTGAGACATCTGGGGGACTCTTGGAATGGTGGTACGACCATGGAGTTGCTCTCGACTTTCCTGTTGAGAGTGCCTCCTCTTGAGATGCGACGGGAATGCCGGGAATTCTTTCCCATTGAAAGCAGGGATAGGATCCCTCATTTCGAGCTACGAGGTGGAAACGGGGCTCCTCTGGATGTGGGCGGGACCATCGTGCTTCCTCTCGAGTGGAGACGGGTATGGTGGTGAACTTCTTGAGTTGCAGCAAGGGTGTGAAAGACCCTTTCGAAATTCCAGAGGTTAGGTGTCATTAGTCTCCAGACGCCTCATCGGAAATAGGCCTCATCTCGCCTGGAAGGGAGAACTTCCTGGATTTTCTCGAGTTGCGGCAGGTGTTTTCGAGTTACGACGGGGACCCCAGGGACCCGCTCTGGTGGTCTCAGGAGAGTCCAGTCCCCATGCGAGTTGCTAGGGGGCCTCTCGGGATTCCTCTCCCGTCGATACCGGGGCCAAAAACCTTGTGTGGAGTCAGGGCCGGAACCGAGGATTCCTCTCAGGGGCTGACATGGATCTTTGGGTGATTCTGGAGTCTCCCCAGGGACGTCAGGCTTAGTCACGAGTCGGGGCATGCACGTGCGCTTTCCTTCCAGGCTGTAGCAGCAATGTCACGCTTCCCGTCGCGTGGATCAAAGGATCTGTGGTTTTCCCTCGAGGCTTTCCCACAGGGCTGTCCCACGTGCCACCGTGGTGTGAGTCGATCCTCGGCGTGAAAGATGAGCCAGTGCAGGGCAAAGAGGTTCCTCTGGAATGGACTGAGACATCTGGGGGACTCTTGGAATGGTGGTACGACCATGGAGTTGCTCTCGACTTTCCTGTTGAGAGTGCCTCCTCTTGAGATGCGACGGGAACGCCGGGAATTCTTTCCCGTTGAAAGCAGGGAAAGGATCACTCATCTCGAGCTACGAGGGGGAAACGGGGCTCCTCTGGATGTGGGCGGGACCATCGTGCTTCCTCTCCAGTGGAGACGGGTATGGCGGTGAACTTCTTGAGTTGCAGCAAGGGTGTGAAAGACCCTTTCGAAGTTCCAGAGGTTAGGTGTCATTTGTCTCCAGAAGCCTCATCGGTAATAGGTCTCATTTCGCCTGGAACGGAGAACTTCCTGGATTTTCTCGAGTTGCGGCAGGTGTTCTCGAGTTACGACGGGGACCTCAGGGACCCGCCCTGGTGCCCTCAGGAGAGGCCAGTCCCCATGCAAGTTGCTAGGGGGCCTCTCGGGATTCCTCTCCCTTCGATACCGGGGCCAAAATCCTTGTGTGGAGTCAGGGCCGGAACCGAGGATTCCTCTCAGGGGCTGACATGGATCTTTGGGTACTTCTGGAGTCTCCCCAGGGGAGTCAGGCCTCGTCTCGAGTGGGGGCATGCACGTGCGCATTCCTTCCATGCTGTAGCAGCAATGTCACGCTTCCCGTGGCGTGGATCAAAGGATCTGTGGTTTTCCCTCGAGGCTTTCCTCGAGGCTTTCCCACAGGGCTGTCCCACGTGCCACCGTGGTGTGAGTCGATCCTCGGCGTGAAAGATGAGCCAGTGCAGGGCAAAGAGGTTCCTCTGGAATGGACTGAGACATCTGGGGGACTCTTGGAATGGTGGTACGACCATGGAGTTCCTCTCGCCTTTCCTGTTGAGAGTGCCTCCTCTTGAGATGCGACGGGAACGCCGGGAATTCTTTCCCGTTGAAAGCAGGGAAAGGATCCCTCATCTCGAGCTACGAGGGGGAAACGGGGCTCCTCTGGATGTGGGCGGGACCATCGTGCTTCCTCTCCAGTGGAGACGGGTATGGCGGTGAACTTCTTGAGTTGCAGCAAGGGTGTGAAAGACCCTTTCGAAGTTCCAGAGGTTAGGTGTCATTAGTCTCCAGACGCCTCATCGGAAATAGGCCTCATCTCGCCTGGAAGGGAGAACTTCCTGGATTTTCTCGAGTTGCGGCAGGTGTTCTCGAGTTACGACGGGGACCTCAGGGACCCGCCCTGGTGGCCTCAGGAGAGGCCAGTCCCCATGCGAGTTGCTAGGGGGCCTCTCGGGATTCCTCTCCCGTCGATACCGGGGCCAAAAACCTTGTGTGGAGTCAGGGCCGTAACCGAGGATTCCTCTCAGGGGCTGACATGGATCTTTGGGTACTTCTGGAGTCTCCACAGGGGAGTCAGGCCTCGTCTCGAGTGGGGGCATGCACGTGCGCTTTCCTTCCAGGCTGTAGCAGCAATGTCCCGCTTCCCGTCGCGTGGATCAAAGGATATGTGGTTTTCTCTCGAGGCTTTCCCACAGGGCTGTCCCACGTGCCACCGTGGTGTGAGTAGATCCTCGGAGTGAAAGATGAGCCAGTGCAGGCCAAAGAGTTTCCTCTGGAATGGACTGAGACATCTGGGGGACTCTTGGAATGGTGCTACGACCATGGAGTTCCTCTCGCCTTTCCTGTTGAGAGTGCCTCCTCTTGAGATGCGACGGGAATGCCGGGAATTCTTTCCCGTTGAAAGCAGGGAAAGGATCCCTCATCTCGAGCTACGAGGGGGATACGGGGCTCCTCTGGATGTGAGCGGGACCATCGTGCTTCCTCTCGAGTGGAGACGGGTATGGCGGTGAACTTCTTGAGTTGCAGCAAGGGTGTGAAAGACCCTTTCGAAGTTCCAGAGGTTAGGTGTCATTAATCTCCAGACGCCTCATTGGAAATAGGCCTCTTCTCGCCTGGAAGGGAGAACTTCCTGGATTTTCTCGAGTTGCGGCAAGTGTTCTCGAGTTACGACGGGGACCTCAGGGACCCACCCTGGTGGCGTCAGGAGAGGCCAGTCCCCATGCGAGTTGCTAGGAGGCCTCTCGGGATTCCTCTCCCGTCGATACCGGGGCCAAAAACCTTGTGTGGAGTCAGGGCCGGAACCGAGGATTCCTCTCAGGGGCTGACATGGATCTTTGGGTACTTCTGGAGTCTCCCCAGGGGAGTCAGGCCTCGTCTCGAGTGGGGGCATGCACGTGCGCTTTCCTTCCAGGCTGTAGCAGCAATGTCACGCTTCCCGTGTCGTGGATCAAAGGATCTGTGGTTTTCTCTCGAGGCTTTCACACAGGGCTGTCCCACGTGCCACCGTGGTGTGAGTCGATCCTCGGCGTGAAAGATGAGCCAGTGCAGGGCAAAGAGGTTCCTCTGGAATGGACTGAGACATCTGGGGGACTCTTGGAATGGTGGTACGACCATGGAGTTCCTCTCGCCTTTCCTGTTGAGAGTGCCTCCTCTTGAGATGCGACGGGAACGCCGGGAATTCTTTCCCGTTGAAAGCAGGGAAAGGATCCCTCATCTCGAGCTACGAGGGGGAAACGGGGCTCCTCTGGATGTGGGCGGGACCATCGTGCTTCCTCTCGAGTGGAGACAGGTATGGCGGTGAACTTCTTGAGTTGCAGCAAGCGTGTGAAAGACCCTTTCGAAGTTCCAGAGGTTAGGTGCATTAGTCTCCAGACGCCTCATCGGAAATAGGCCTCATCTCGCCTGGAAGGGAGAACTTCCTGGATTTTCTCGAGTTGCGGCAGGTGTTCTCGAGTTTCGACGGGGACCTCAGGGACCCGCCCTGGTGGCCTCAGGAGAGGCCAGTCCCCATGCGAGTTGCTAGGGGGCCTCTCGGGATTCCTCTCCCGTCGATACCGGGGCCAAAAACCTTGTGTGGAGTCAGGGCCGGAACCGAGGATTCCTCTCAGGGGCTGACATGGATCTTTGGGTACTTCTGGAGTCTCCCCAGGGGAGTCAGGCCTCGTCTCGATTGGGGGCATGCACGTGCACTTTCCTTCCAGGCTGTAGCAGCAATGTCACTCTTCCCGAGGCCTGGATCAAAGTATCTGTGGTTTTCCCTCGAGGCTTTCCCTCGAGGCTTTCCCACAGGGCTGTCCCACGTGCCACCGTGGTGTGAGTCGATCCTCGGCGTGAAAGATGAGCCAGTGCAGGGCAAAGAGGTTCCTCTGGAATGGACTGAGACATCTGGGGGACTCTTGGAATGGTGGTACGACCATGGAGTTCCTCTCGCCTTTCCTGTTGAGAGTGCCTCCTCTTGAGATGCGACGGGAACGCCGGGAATTCTTTCCCGTTGAAAGCAGGGAAAGGATCCCTCATCTCGAGCTACGAGGGGGAAACGGGGCTCCTCTGGATGTGGGCGGGACCATCGTGCTTCCTCTCGAGTGGAGACGGGTATGGCGGTGAACTTCTTGAGTTGCAGCAAGGGTGTGAAAGACCCTTTCGAAGTTCCAGAGTGTAGGTGTCATTAGTCTCCAGACGCCTCATCGGAAATAGGCATCATCTCGACTGGAAGGGAGAACTTCCTGGATTTTCTCGAGTTGTGGCAGGTGTTCTTGAGTTACGACGGGGACCTCAGGGACCCGCCCTGGTTGCCTCAGGAGAGGCCAGTCCCCATGCGAGTTGCTAGGGGGCCTCTCGGGATTCCTCTCCCGTCGATACTGGGGCCAAAAACCTTGTGTGGAGTCAGGGCCTGAACCGAGCATTCCTCTCAGGGGCTGACATGGATCTTTGGGTACTTCTGGAGTCTCCCCAGGGGAGTCAGGCCTCGTCTCGAGTGGGGGCATGCACGTGCGCTTTCCTTCCAGGCTGTAGCAGCAATGTCACGCTTCCCGTCGCGTGGATCAAAGGATCTGTGGTTTTCCCTCGAGACTTTCCCTCGAGGCTTTCACACAGTGCTCTCCCACGTGCCACCGTGGTGTGAGTCGATCCTCGGCGTGAAAGATGAGCCAGTGCAGGGCAAAGAGGTTCCTCTGGAATGGACTGAGACATCTGGGGGACTCTTGGAATGGTGGTACGACCATGGAGTTCCTCTCGCCTTTCCTGTTGAGAGTGCCTCCTCTTGAGATGCGACGGGAACGCCGGGAATTCTTTCCCGTTGAAAGCAGGGAAAGGATCCCTCATCTCGAGCTACGAGGGGGAAACGGGGCTCCTCTGGATGTGGGCGGGACCATCGTGCTTCCTCTCGAGTGGAGACGGGTATGGCGGTGAACTTCTTGAGTTGCAGCAAGGGTGTGAAAGACCCTTTCGAAGTTCCAGAGGTTAGGTGTCATTAGTCTCCAGACGCCTCATCGGAAATAGGCCTCATCTCGCCTGGAAGGGAGAACTTCATGGATTTTCTCGAGTTGCGGCAGGTGTTCTCGAGTTACGACGGGGACCTCAGGGACCCGCACTTTTGGCCTCAGGAAAGGGCAGTCCCCATGCGAGTTGCTAGGGGGCCTCTCGGGATTCCTTTCCCCTCGATACCGGTGGCAAATATATTGTGTGGAGTTACGGCAGGAACCGAGGATTCCTCTCAGGGGCTGACATGGATCTTTGGGTATTTCTGGAGTCTCCCCAGGGGAGTCAGGCCTCGTCTCGAGTGGGGGCATGCACGTGCGCTTTCCCTCCAGGCTGTAGCAGTAATGTCACGCTTCCCGTCGCGTGAATCAAAGGATCTGTGGTTTTCCCTCGAGGCTTTCCCTCGAGGCTTTCCCACAGGGCTGTCCCACGTGCCACCGTGGTGTGAGTCGATCCTCGGCGTGAAAGATGAGCCCGTGCAGGGCAAAGAGGTTCCTCTGGAATGGACTGAGACATCTGGGGGACTCTTGGAATGGTGGTACGACCATGGGGTTCCTGTCGCCTTTCCTGTTGAGAGTGCCTCCTCTTGAGATGCGACGGGAACGCCGGGAATTCTTTCCCGTTGAAATCAGGGAAAGGATCCCTCATCTCGAGCTACGAGGGGGAAACGGGGCTCCTCTGGATGTGGGCGGGACCATCGTGCTTCCTCTCGAGTGGAGACGGGTATGGCGGTGAACTTCTTGAGTTGCAGCAAGGGTGTGAAAGACCCTTTCGAAGTTCCAGAGGTTAGGTGTCATTAGTCTCCAGACGCCTCATCGGAAATAGGCCTCATCTCGCCTGGAAGGGAGAACTTCCTGGATTTTCTCGAGTTGCGCCAGGTGTTCTCGAGTTACGACGGGGACCTCAGGGACCCGCCCTGGTGGCCTCAGGAAAGGCCAGTCTCCATGCGAGTTGCTAGGGAGCCACTCGGGATTCCTCTCCCGTCGATACCGGGGCCAAAAACCTTGTGTGGAGTCAGGGCCGGAACCGAGGATTCCTCTCAGGGGCTGACATGGATCTTTGGGTACTTCTGGAGTCTCCCCAGGGGAGTCAGGCCTCGTCTCGAGTGGGGGCATGCACGTGCGCTTTCCTTCCAGGCTGTAGCAGCAATGTCACGCTTCCCGTCGCGTGGATTAAAGGATCTGTGGTTTTCCCTCGAGGCTTTCCCTCGAGGCTTTCCCACAGGGCTGTCCCACGTGCCACCGTGGTGTGAGTCGATCCTCGGCGTGAAAGATGAGCCAGTGCAGGGCAAAGAGGTTCCTCTTTAATGGACTGAGACATCTGGGGGACTCCTGGAATGGTGGTACGACCATGGAGTTCCTATCGCCTTTCCTGTTGAGAGTGCCTCCTCCTGAGATGCGACGGGAAAGCCTGGAATTCTTTCCCGTTAAAAGCAGGGAAAGGATCCCTCATCTCGAGCTACGAGGGGGAAACGGGGCTCCTCTGGATGTGGGCGGGACCATCGTGCTTCCTCTCGAGTGGAGACGGGTATGGCGGTGAACTTCTTGAGTTGCAGCAAGGGTGTGAAAGACCCTTTCGAAGTTCCAGAGGTTAGGTGTCATTAGTCTCCAGACGCCTCATCGGAAATAGGCCTCATCTCGCCTGGAAGGGAGAACTTCCTGGAATTTCTCGAGTTGCGGCAGGTGTTCTCGAGTTACGAAGGGGACATCAGGGACCCGCCCTGGTGTCCTCAGGAAAAGCCAGTCCCCATGCGAGTTGCTAGGGGCCTCTAGGGATTCCTTTCCCGTCGATACCGGGGCCAAAATCCTTTTTTGGAGTCAGGGCCGGAACTGAGGATTCCTCTCAGGGGCTGACATGAATCTTGGGCTACTTCTGAAGTCTCCCCAGGGGAGTCAGGCCTCGTCTCGAGTGGGGGCATGAACGTGCGCTTTCCCTCCAGGCTGGAGCAGTAATGTCACGCTTCCCGTCGCGTGAATCTAAGGATCTGTGGTTTTCCCTCAAGGCTTTCCCTCGAGGCTTTCCAACAGGGCTGTCCCACGTGCCACCGTGGTGTGAGTCGATCATCGGCGTGAAAGATGAGCCAGTGCAGGGCAAAGAGGTTCCTCTGGAATGGACTGAGACATCTGGGGGACTCTTGGAATGGTGGTACGATCATGGAGTTGCTCTCGCCTTTCCTGTTGAGAGTGCCTCCTTTTGAGATGCGACGGGAACACCGGGAATTCTTTCCCGTTGAAAGCAGGCAAAGGATCCCTCATCTCGAGCTACGAGGGGGAAACGGGGCTCCTCTGGATGTGGGCGGGACCATCGTGCTTCCTTTCGAGTGTAGACGGGTATGGCGGTGAACTTCTTGAGTTGCAGCAAGGGTGTGAAAGGCCCTTTCGAAGTTCCCGACTTTACGTGTCATTAGTCTCCAGAGGCCTCATCGGAAATAGGCCTCATCTCGCCTGGAAGGGAGAACTTCCTGGATTTTCCCGAGTTGCGGCAGGAGTTCTCGAGTTACGACGGGGACCTCAGGGACCCACTCTGGTGGCCTCAGGAAAAGCAAGTCCCCATGCGAGTTGCTAGGGGGCCTCTCGGGATTCCTCTCCCGTCGATACCGGGGCCAAAATCCTTTTGTGGAGTCAGGGCCGGAACCGAGGATTCCTCTCAGGGGCTGACATAGATCTTGGGGTGCTTCTGAAGTCTCCCCAGGGGAATCAAGCCTCGTCTAGAGTGGTGGCATGCACGTGCGCTTTCCCTCCAGGCTGTAGCAGCAATGTCACGCTTCCCGTCGCATGAATCAAAGGATCTGTGGTTTTCCCTCGAGGCTTTCCCTCGAGGCTTTCCCACAGGGCTGTCCCACGTGCCACCGTGGTGTGAGTCGATCCTCGGCGTGAAAGATGAGCCAGTGCAGGGCAAAGAGGTTCCTCTGGAATGGACTGAGACATCTGGGGGACTCTTGGAATGGTGGTACGACCATGGAGTTCCTCTCGCCTTTCCTGTTGAGAGTGCCTCCTCTTGAGATGCGACGGGAACGCCGGGAATTCTTTCCCGTTGAAAGCAGGGAAAGGATCCCTCATCTCGAGCTACGAGGGGGAAACGGGGCTCCTCTGGATGTGGGCGGGACCATCGTGCTTCCTCTCGAGTGGAGACGGGGATGGCGGTGAACTTCTTGAGTTGCAGCAAGGGTGTGAAAGACCCTTTCGAAGTTCCAGAGGTTAATTGTCATTAGTCTCCAGACGCCTCATCGGAAATAGGCCTCATCTCGCCTGGAAGGGAGAACGTCCTGGATTTTCTCGAGTTGCCGCAGGTGTTCTCGAGTTACGACGGGGACCTCAGGGACCCGCCCTGGTGGCCTCAGGAAAGGCCAGTCCCCATGCGAGTTGCTAGGTGGCCTCTCGGGATTCCTCTCCCGTCGGTTCCGGGGCCAAAATCCTTGTGTGGAGTCAGGGCCAGAACCGAGGATTCCTCTCAGCGGCTGGCATGGATCTTTGGGTACTTCTGGAGTCTCCCCATGGGAGTAAGGCCTCGTCTCGAGTGGGGGCATGCACGTGCACTTTCCTTCCAGGCTGTAGCAGCAATGTTACGCTTCCCGTCGCGTGGATCAAAGGATCTGTGGTTTTCCCTCGAGGCTTTCCCTCGAGGCTTTCCCACAGGGCTGTCCCACGTGCCACCGTGGTGTGAGTCGATCCTCGACGTGAAAGATGAGCCAGTGCAGGGCAAAGAGGTTCCTCTGGAATGGACTGAGACATCTGGGGGACTCTTGGAATGGTGGTACGACCATGGAGTTCCTCTCGCCTTTCCTGTTGAGAGTGCCTCCTCTTGAGATGCGACGGGAACGCCGGGAATTCTTTCCCGTTGAAAGCAGGGAAAGGATCCCTCATCTCGAGCTACGAGGGGGAAACGGGGCTCCTCTGAATATGGGCGGGACCATTGTGCTTCCTCTCGAGTGGAGACGGGTATGGCGGTGAACTTCTTGAGTTGCAGCAACCGTGTGAAAGACCCCTTCGAAGTTCCAGAGGTTAGGTGCATTAGTCTCCAGACGCCTCATCGGAAATAGGCCTCATCTCGCCTGGAAGGGAGAACTTCCTGGATTTTCTCGAGTTGCGGCAGGTGTTCTCGAGTTACGACGGTGACCTCAGGGACCCGCCCTGGTGGCCTCAGGAGAGGCCAGTCCCCATGCGAGTTGCTAGGGGGCCTCTCGGGATTCCTCTCCCGTCGATACCGGGGCCAAAAACCTTGTGTGGAGTCAGGGCCGGAACCGAGGATTCCTCTCAGGGGCTGACATGGATCTTTGGGTACTTCTGGAGTCTCCCCAGGGGAGTCAGGCCTCGTCTCGAGTGGGGGCATGCACGTGCGCTTTCCTTCCAGGCTGTAGCAGCAATGTCACGCTTCCCGTCGCGTGGATCAAAGGATCTGTGGTTTTCCCTCGAGGCTTTCCCTCGAGCCTTTCCCACAGGGCAGTCCCACGTGCCACCGTGGTGTGAGTCGATCCTCGGCGTCGAAGATGAGCCAGTGCAGGGCAAAGAGGTTCCTCTGGAATGGACTGAGACATCTGGGGGACTCTTGGAATGGTGGTACGACCATGGATTTCCTCTCGCCTTTCCTGTTGAGAGTGCCTCCTCTTGAGATGCGACGGGAACGCCGGGAGTTCTTTCCCGTTGAAAGCAGGGAAAGGATCCCACATCTCGAGCTACGAGGGGGAAACGGGGCTCCTCTGGATGTGGGCGGGACCATCGTGCTTCCTCTCGAGTGGAGACGGGTATGGCGGTGAACTTCTTGAGTTGCAGCAAGGGTGTGAAAGACCCTTTCGAAGTTCCAGAGGTTAGGTATCATTAGTCTCCAGACGCCTCATCGGAAATAGGCCTCATCTCGCCTGGAAGGGAGAACTTCCTGGATTTTCTCGAGTTGCGGCAGGTGTTCTCGAGTTTCGACGGGGAGCTCAGGGACCCGCCCTGGTGGCCTCAGGAGAGGCCAGTCCCCATGCGAGTTGCTAGGGGGCCTCTCGGGATTCCTCTCCCGTCGATACCGGGGCCAAAAACCTTGTGTGGAGTCAGGGCCGGAACCGAGGATTCCTCTCAGGGGCTGACATGGATCTTTGGGTACTTCTGGAGTCTCCCCAGGGGAGTCAGGCCTCGTCTCGAGTGGGGGCATGCACGTGCGCTTTCCTTCCAGGCTGTTGCAGCAATGTCACGCTTCCCGTGGCGTGGATCAAAGGATCTGTGGTTTTCCCTCGAGGCTTTCCCTCGAGGCTTTCCCACAGGGCTGTCCCACGTGTCACCGTGGTGTGAGTCGATCCTCGGCGTGAAAGATGAGCCAGTGCAGGGCAAAGAGGTTCCTCTGGAATGGACTGAGACATCTGGGGGACTCTTGGAATGGTGGTACGACCATGGAGTTGCTCTCGACTTTCCTGTTGAGAGTGCCTCCACTTGAGATGCGACGGGAATGCCGGGAATTCTTTCCCGTTGAAAGCAGGGAAAGGATCCCTCATTTCGAGCTACGAGGGGGAAACGGGGCTCCTCTGGATGTGGGCGGGACCATCGTGCTTCCTCTCGAGTGGAGACGGGTATGGCGGTGAACTTCTTGAGTTGCAGCAAGGGTGTGAAAGACCCTTTCAAAATTCCAGAGGTTAGGTGTCATTCGTCTCCAGACGCCTCATCGGAAATAGGCCTCATCTCCCCTGGAAGGGAGAACTTCCTGGATTTTCTCGAGTTGCGGCAGGTGTTTTCGAGTTACGACGGGGACCTCAGGGACCATCTCTGGTGGTCTCAGGAGAGGCCAGTCTCCATGCGAGTTGCTAGGGGGCCTCTCGGGATTCCTCTCCCGTCGATACCGGGGCCAAAAACCTTGTGTGGAGTCAGGGCCGGAACCGAGGATTCCCCTCAGGGGCTGACATGGATCTTTGGGTACTTCTGGAGTCTCCCCAGGGACGTCAGGCTTAGTCACGAGTCGGGGCATGCACGTGCGCTTTCCTTCCAGGCTGTAGCAGCAATGTCACGCTTCCCGTCGCGTGGATCAAAGGATCTGTGGTTTTCCCTCGAGGCTTTCCCACAGGGCTGTCCCACGTGCCACCGTGGTGTGAGTCGATCCTCGGCGTGAAAGATGAGCCAGTGCAGGGCAAAGAGGTTCCTCTGGAATGGACTGAGACATCTGGGGGACTCTTGGAATGGTGGTACGACCATGGATTTCCTCTCGCCTTTCCTGTTGAGAGTGCCTCCTCTTGAGATGCGACGGGAACGCCGGGAGTTCTTTCCCGTTGAAAGCAGGGAAAGGATCCCACATCTCGAGCTACGAGGGGGAAACGGGGCTCCTCTGGATGTGGGCGGGACCATCGTGCTTCCTCTCGAGTGGAGACGGGTATGGCGGTGAACTTCTTGAGTTGCAGCAAGGGTGTGAAAGACCCTTTCGAAGTTCCAGAGGTTAGGTGTCATTAGTCTCCAGACGCCTCATCGGAAATAGGCCTCATCTCGCCTGGAAGGGAGAACTTCCTGGATTTTCTCGAGTTGCGGCAGGAGTTCTCGAGTTACGACGGGGTCCTCAGGGACCCGCCCTGGTGGCCTCAGGAAAGGCCAGTCCCCATGCGAGTTGCTAGGGGGCCTCTCGGGATTCCTCTCCCATCGAAACCTGGGCCAAAAACCTTGTGTGGAGTCAGGGCCGGAAGCGAGGATTCCTCTCAGGGGCTGACATGGATCTTTGGGTACTTCTGGAGTCTCCCCAGGGGAGTCAGGCCTCGTCTCGAGTGGGGGCATGCACGTGCGCTTTCCTTCCAGGCTGTAGCAGCAATGTCACGCTTCCCGTCGCGTGGATCAAAGGATCTGTGGTTTTCCCTCGAGGCTTTCCCTCGAGGCTTTCCCACAGGGCAGTCCCACGTGCCACCGTGGTGTGAGTCGATCCTCGGCGTGGAAGATGAGCCAGTGCAGGGCAAAGAGGTTCCTCTGGAATGGACTGAGACATCTGGGGGACTCTTGGAATGGTGGTACGACCATGGATTTCCTCTCGCCTTTCCTGTTGAGAGTGCCTCCTCTTGAGATGCGACGGGAACGCCGGGAGTTCTTTCCCGTTGAAAGCAGGGAAAGGATCCCACATCTCGAGCTACGAGGGGGAAACGGGGCTCCTCTGGATGTGGGCGGGACCATCGTGCTTCCTCTCGAGTGGAGACGGGTATGGCGGTGAACTTCTTGAGTTGCAGCAAGGGTGTGAAAGACCCTTTCGAAGTTCCAGAGGTTAGGTATCATTAGTCTCCAGACGCCTCATCGGAAATAGGCCTCATCTCGCCTGGAAGGGAGAACTTCCTGGAATTTCTCGAGTTGCGGCAGGTGTTCTCGAGTTACGAAGGGGACATCAGGGACCCGCCCTGGTGTCCTCAGGAAAAGCCAGTCCCCATGCGAGTTGCTAGGGGCCTCTAGGGATTCCTTTCCCGTCGATACCGGGGCCAAAATCCTTTTGTGGAGTCAGGGCCGGAACTGAGGATTCCTCTCAGGGGCTGACATGAATCTTGGGGTACTTCTGAAGTCTCCCCAGGGGAGTCAGGCCTCGTCTCGAGTGGGGGCATGAACGTGCGCTTTCCCTCCAGGCTGGAGCAGTAATGTCACGCTTCCCGTCGCGTGAATCTAAGGATCTGTGGTTTTCCCTCAAGGCTTTCCCTCGAGGCTTTCCAACAGGGCTGTCCCACGTGCCACCGTGGTGTGAGTCGATCATCGGCGTGAAAGATGAGCCAGTGCAGGGCAAAGAGGTTCCTCTGGAATGGACTGAGACATCTGGGGGACTCTTGGAATGGTGGTACGATCATGGAGTTGCTCTCGCCTTTCCTGTTGAGAGTGCCTCCTTTTGAGATGCGACGGGAACGCCGGGAATTCTTTCCCGTTGAAAGCAGGCAAAGGATCCCTCATCTCGAGCTACGAGGGGGAAACGGGGCTCCTCTGGATGTGGGCGGGACCATCGTGCTTCCTTTCGAGTGTAGACGGGTATGGCGGTGAACTTCTTGAGTTGCAGCAAGGGTGTGAAAGGCCCTTTCGAAGTTCCCGACTTTAGGTGTCATTAGTCTCCAGAGGCCTCATCGGAAATAGGCCTCATCTCGCCTGGAAGGGAGAACTTCCTGGATTTTCCCGAGTTGCGGCAGGAGTTCTCGAGTTACGACGGGGACCTCAGGGACCCACCCTGGTGGCCTCAGGAAAAGCAAGTCCCCATTCGAGTTGCTAGGGGGCCTCTCGGGATTCCTCTCCCGTCGATACCGGGGCCAAAATCCTTTTGTGGAGTCAGGGCCGGAACCGAGGATTCCTCTCAGGGGCTGACATGGATCTTGGGGTGCTTCTGAAGTCTCCCCAGGGGAATCAAGCCTCGTCTAGAGTGGTGGCATGCACGTGCGCTTTCCCTCCAGGCTGTAGCAGCAATGTCACGCTTCCCGTCGCATGAATCAAAGGATCTGTGGTTTTCCCTCGAGGCTTTCCCTCGAGGCTTTCCCACAGGGCTGTCCCACGTGCCACCGTGGTGTGAGTCGATCCTCGGCGTGAAAGATGAGCCAGTGCAGGGCAAAGAGGTTCCTCTGGAATGGACTGAGACATCTGGGGGACTCTTGGAATGGTGGTACGACCATGGAGTTCCTCTCGCCTTTCCTGTTGAGAGTGCCTCCTCTTGAGATGCGACGGGAACGCCGGGAATTCTTTCCCGTTGAAAGCAGGGAAAGGATCCCTCATCTCGAGCTACGAGGGGGAAACGGGGCTCCTCTGGATGTGGGCGGGACCATCGTGCTTCCTCTCGAGTGGAGACGGGGATGGCGGTGAACTTCTTGAGTTGCAGCAAGGGTGTGAAAGACCCTTTCGAAGTTCCAGAGGTTAATTGTCATTAGTCTCCAGACGCCTCATCGGAAATAGGCCTCATCTCGCCTGGAAGGGAGAACTTCCTGGATTTTCTCGAGTTGCGGCAGGTGTTCTCGAGTTTCGACGGGGAGCTCAGGGACCCGCCCTGGTGGCCTCAGGAGAGGCCAGTCCCCATGCGAGTTGCTAGGGGGCCTCTCGGGATTCCTCTCCCGTCGATACCGGGGCCAAAAACCTTGTGTGGAGTCAGGGCCGGAACCGAGGATTCCTCTCAGGGGCTGACATGGATCTTTGGGTACTTCTGGAGTCTCCCCAGGGGAGTCAGGCCTCGTCTCGAGTGGGGGCATGCACGTGCGCTTTCCTTCCAGGCTGTTGCAGCAATGTCACGCTTCCCGTGGCGTGGATCAAAGGATCTGTGGTTTTCCCTCGAGGCTTTCCCTCGAGGCTTTCCCACAGGGCTGTCCCACGTGTCACCGTGGTGTGAGTCGATCCTCGGCGTGAAAGATGAGCCAGTGCAGGGCAAAGAGGTTCCTCTGGAATGGACTGAGACATCTGGGGGACTCTTGGAATGGTGGTACGACCATGGAGTTGCTCTCGACTTTCCTGTTGAGAGTGCCTCCACTTGAGATGCGACGGGAATGCCGGGAATTCTTTCCCGTTGAAAGCAGGGAAAGGATCCCTCATTTCGAGCTACGAGGGGGAAACGGGGCTCCTCTGGATGTGGGCGGGACCATCGTGCTTCCTCTCGAGTGGAGACGGGTATGGCGGTGAACTTCTTGAGTTGCAGCAAGGGTGTGAAAGACCCTTTCAAAATTCCAGAGGTTAGGTGTCATTCGTCTCCAGACGCCTCATCGGAAATAGGCCTCATCTCGCCTGGAAGGGAGAACTTCCTGGATTTTCTCGAGTTGCGGCAGGTGTTTTCGAGTTACGACGGGGACCTCAGGGACCATCTCTGGTGGTCTCAGGAGAGGCCAGTCCCCATGCGAGTTGCTAGGGGGCCTCTCGGGATTCCTCTCCCGTCGATACCGGGGCCAAAAACCTTGTGTGGAGTCAGGGCCGGAACCGAGGATTCCCCTCAGGGGCTGACATGGATCTTTGGGTACTTCTGGAGTCTCCCCAGGGACGTCAGGCTTAGTCACGAGTCGGGACATGCACGTGCGCTTTCCTTCCAGGCTGTAGCAGCAATGTCACGCTTCCCGTCGCGTGGATCAAAGGATCTGTGGTTTTCCCTCGAGGCTTTCCCACAGGGCTGTCCCACGTGCCACCGTGGTGTGAGTCGATCCTCGGCGTGAAAGATGAGCCAGTGCAGGGCAAAGAGGTTCCTCTGGAATGGACTGAGACATCTGGGGGACTCTTGGAATGGTGGTACGACCATGGAGTTCCTCTCGCCTTTCCTGTTGAGAGTGTCTCCTCTTGAGATGCGACGGGAACGCCGGGAATTCTTTCCCGTTGAAAGCAGGGAAAGGATCCCTCATCTCGAGCTACGAGGGGCAAACGGGGCTCCTCTGGATGTGGGCGGGACCATCGTGCTTCCTCTCGAGTGGAGACGGGTATGGCGGTGAACTTCTTGAGTTGCAGCAAGGGTGTGAAAGACCCTTTCGAAGTTCCAGAGGTTAGGTATCATTAGTCTCCAGACGCCTCATCGGAAATAGGCCTCATCTCGCCTGGAAGGGAGAACTTCCTGGATTTTCTCGAGTTGCGGCAGGTGTTCTCGAGTTTCGACGGGGAGCTCAGGGACCCGCCCTGGTGGCCTCAGGAGAGGCCAGTCCCCATGCGAGTTGCTAGGGGGCCTCTCGGGATTCCTCTCCCGTCGATACCGGGGCCAAAAACCTTGTGTGGAGTCAGGGCCGGAACCGAGGATTCCTCTCAGGGGCTGACATGGATCTTTGGGTACTTCTGGAGTCTCCCCAGGGGAGTCAGGCCTCGTCTCGAGTGGGGGCATGCACGTGCGCTTTCCTTCCAGGCTGTTGCAGCAATGTCACGCTTCCCGTCGCGTGGATCAAAGGATCTGTGGTTTTCCCTCGAGGCTTTCCCTCGAGGCTTTCCCACAGGGCTGTCCCACGTGTCACCGTGGTGTGAGTCGATCCTCGGCGTGAAAGATGAGCCAGTGCAGGGCAAAGAGGTTCCTCTGGATTGGACTGAGACATCTGGGGGACTCTTGGAATGGTGGTACGACCATGGAGTTGCTCTCGACTTTCCTGGTGAGAGTGCCTCCACTTGAGATGCGACGGGAATGCCGGGAATTCTTTCCCGTTGAAAGCAGGGAAAGGATCCCTCATTTCGAGCTACGAGGGGGAAACGGGGCTCCTCTGGATGTGGGCGGGACCATCGTGCTTCCTCTCGAGTGGAGACGGGTATGGCGGTGAACTTCTTGAGTTGCAGCAAGGGTGTGAAAGACCCTTTCAAAATTCCAGAGGTTAGGTGTCATTCGTCTCCAGACGCCTCATCGGAAATAGGCCTCATCTCGCCTGGAAGGGAGAACTTCCTGGATTTTCTCGAGTTGCGGCAGGTGTTTTCGAGTTACGACGGGGACCTCAGGGACCATCTCTGGTGGTCTCAGGAGAGGCCAGTCCCCATGCGAGTTGCTAGGGGGCCTCTCGGGATTCCTCTCCCGTCGATACCGGGGCCAAAAACCTTGTGTGGAGTCAGGGCCGGAACCGAGGATTCCCCTCAGGGGCTGACATGTATCTTTGGGTACTTCTGGAGTCTCCCCAGGGACGTCAGGCTTAGTCACGAGTCGGGGCATGCACGTGCGCTTTCCTTCCAGGCTGTAGCAGCAATGTCACGCTTCCCGTCGCGTGGATCAAAGGATCTGTGGTTTTCCCTCGAGGCTTTCCCACAGGGCTGTCCCACGTGCCACCGTGGTGTGAGTCGATCCTCGGCGTGAAAGATGAGCCAGTGCAGGGCAAAGAGGTTCCTCTGGAATGGACTGAGACATCTGGGGGACTCTTGGAATGGTGGTACGACCATGGAGTTCCTCTCGCCTTTCCTGTTGAGAGTGTCTCCTCTTGAGATGCGACGGGAACGCCGGGAATTCTTTCCCGTTGAAAGCAGGGAAAGGATCCCTCATCTCGAGCTACGAGGGGCAAACGGGGCTCCTCTGGATGTGGGCGGGACCATCGTGCTTCCTCTCGAGTGGAGACGGGTATGGCGGTGAACTTCTTGAGTTGCAGCAAGGGTGTGAAAGACCCTTTCGAAGTTCCAGAGGTTAGGTATCATTAGTCTCCAGACGCCTCATCGGAAATAGGCCTCATCTCGCCTGGAAGGGAGAACTTCCTGGATTTTCTCGAGTTGCGGCAGGTGTTCTCGAGTTTCGACGGGGAGCTCAGGGACCCGCCCTGGTGGCCTCAGGAGAGGCCAGTCCCCATGCGAGTTGCTAGGGGGCCTCTCGGGATTCCTCTCCCGTCGATACCGGGGCCAAAAACCTTGTGTGGAGTCAGGGCCGGAACCGAGGATTCCTCTCAGGGGCTGACATGGATCTTTGGGTACTTCTGGAGTCTCCCCAGGGGAGTCAGGCCTCGTCTCGAGTGGGGGCATGCACGTGCGCTTTCCTTCCAGGCTGTTGCAGCAATGTCACGCTTCCCGACGCGTGGATAAAAGGATCTGTGGTTTTCCCTCGAGGCTTTCCCTCGAGGCTTTCCCACAGGGCTGTCCCACGTGTCACCGTGGTGTGAGTCGATCCTCGGCGTGAAAGATGAGCCAGTGCAGGGCAAAGAGGTTCCTCTGGATTGGACTGAGACATCTGGGGGACTCTTGGAATGGTGGTACGACCATGGAGTTGCTCTCGACTTTCCTGGTGAGAGTGCCTCCACTTGAGATGCGACGGGAATGCCGGGAATTCTTTCCCGTTGAAAGCAGGGAAAGGATCCCTCATTTCGAGCTACGAGGGGGAAACGGGGCTCCTCTGGATGTGGGCGGGACCATCGTGCTTCCTCTCGAGTGGAGACGGGTATGGCGGTGAACTTCGTGAGTTGCAGCAAGGGTGTGAAAGACCCTTTCAAAATTCCAGAGGTTAGGTGTCATTCGTCTCCAGACGCCTCATCGGAAATAGGCCTCATCTCGCCTGGAAGGGAGAACTTCCTGGATTTTCTCGAGTTGCGGCAGGTGTTTTCGAGTTACGACGGGGACCTCAGGGACCATCTCTGGTGGTCTCAGGAGAGGCCAGTCCCCATGCGAGTTGCTAGGGGGCCTCTCGGGATTCCTCTCCCGTCGATACCGGGGCCAAAAACCTTGTGTGGAGTCAGGGCCGGAACCGAGGATTCCCCTCAGGGGCTGACATGGATCTTTGGGTACTTCTGGAGTCTCCCCAGGGACGTCAGGCTTAGTCACGAGTCGGGGCATGCACGTGCGCTTTCCTTCCAGGCTGTAGCAGCAATGTCACGCTTCCCGTCGCGTGGATCAAAGGATCTGTGGTTTTCCCTCGAGGCTTTCCCACAGGGCTGTCCCACGTGCCACCGTGGTGTGAGTCGATCCTCGGCGTGAAAGATGAGCCAGTGCAGGGCAAAGAGGTTCCTCTGGAATGGACTGAGACATCTGGGGGACTCTTGGAATGGTGGTACGACCATGGAGTTCCTCTCGCCTTTCCTGTTCAGAGTGCCTCCTCTTGAGATGCGACGGGAACGCCGGGAGTTCTTTCCCGTTGAAAGCAGGGAAAGGATCCCACATCTCGAGCTACGAGGGGGAAACGGGACTCCTCTGGATGTGGGCGGGACCATCGTGCTTCCTCCCGAGTGGAGACGGGTATGGCGGTGAACTTCTTGAGTTGCAGCAAGGGTGTGAAAGACCCTTTCGAAGTTCCAGAAGTTAGGTGTCATTTATCTCCAGACGCCTCATCGGAAATAGGCCTCATCTCGCCTGGAAGGGAGAACTTCCTGGATTTTCTCGAGTTGCGGCAGGTGTTCTCGAGTTACGACGGGGACCTCAGGGACCCGCCCTGGTGGCCTCAGGAGAGGCCAGTCCCCATGCGAGTTGCTAGGAGGCCTCTCGGGATTCCTCTGCCGTCGATACCGGGGCCAAAAACCTTGTGTGGCGTCAGGGCCGGAAGCGAGGATTCCTCTCAGGGGCTGACATGGATCTTTGGGTACTTCTGGAGTCTCCCCAGGGGAGTCAGGCCTCGTCTCGAGTGGGGGCATGCACGTGCGCTTTCCTTCCAGGCTGTAGCAGCAATGTCACGCTTCCCGTCGCGTGGATCAAAGGATCTGTGGTTTTCCCTCGAGGCTTTCCCTAGAGGCTTTCCCACAGGGCTGTCCCACGTGCCACCGTGGTGTGAGTCGATCCTCGGCGTGAAAGATGAGCCAGTGCAGGGCAAAGAGGTTCCTCTGGAATGGACTGAGACATCTGGGGGACTCTTGGAATGGTGGTACGACCATGGAGTTCCTCTCGCCTTTCCTGTTGAGAGTGCCTCCTCTTGAGATGCGACGGGAACGCCGGGAATTCTTTCCCGTTGAAAGCAGGGAAAGGATCCCTCATCTCGAGCTACGAGGGGGAAACGGGGCTCCTCTGGATGTGGGCGGGACCATCGTGCTTCCTCTCGAGTGGACACGGGTATGGCGATGCACTTCTTGAGTTGCAGCAAGGGTGTGAAAGACCCTTTCGAAGTTCCCGAGGTTAGGTGTCATTAGTCTCCAGACGCCTCATCGGAAATAGGCCTCATCTCGCCTGGAAGGGAGAATTTCCAGGATTTTCTCGAGTTGCGGCAGGTGTTCTCGAGTTACGACGGGGACCTCAGGGACCCGCCCTGGTGGCCTCAGGAGACGCCAGTCCCCATGCGAGTTGCTAGGGGGCCTCTCGGGATTCCTCTCCCGTCGATACCGGGCCCAAAAACATTTTTTGGAGTCAGGGCCGGAACCGAGGATTCCTCTTAGGGGCTGACATGGATCTTTGGGTACTTCTGGAGTGTCCCCAAGGGAGTCAGGCCTCGTCTCGAGTCGGGGCATGCACGTGCGCTTTCCTTCCAGGCTGTAGCAGCAATGTCACGCTTTCCGTCGCGTGGATCAAAGGATCTGTGGTTTTCCCTCGAGGCTTTCCCTCGAGGCTTTCCCACAGGGCTGTCCCACGTGCCACCGTGGTGTGAGTCGATCCTCGGCATTAAATATGAGCCAGTGCAGGGCAAAGAGGTTCCTCTGGAATGGACTGAGACATCTGGGGGACTCTTGGAATGGTGGTACGACCATGGAGTTCCTCTCGCCTTTCCTGTTGAGAGTGCTTTCTCTTGAGATGCGACGGGAACGCCGGGAATTCTTTCCCGTTGAAAGCAGGGAAAGGATCCCTCATCTCGAGCTCCGAGGGGGAAACGGGGCTCCTCTGGATGTTGGCGGGTCCATCGTGCTTCCTCTCGAGTGGAGACGGGTATGGCGGTGAACTTCTTGAGTTGCAGCAAGGGTGTGAAAGACCCTTTCGAAGTTCCAGAGGTTAGGTGTCATTAGTCTCCAGACGCTTCATCGGAAATAGGCCTCATCTCGCGTGGAAGGGAGAACTTCCTGGATTTTCTCGAGTTGCGGCAGGTGTTCTCGAGTTACGACGGGGACCTCAGGGACCCGCCCTGGTGGCCTCAGGAGAGGCCAGTCCCCATGCGAGTTGCTAGGGGGCCTATCGGGATTGCTCTCCCGTCGATACTGGGGCCAAAAACCTTGTGTGGCGTCAGGGCCGGAACCGAGGATTACTCTCAGGGGCTGACATGGATCTTTGGGTACTTCTGGAGTCTCCCCAGGGGAGTCAGGCCTCGTCTTGAGTGGGGGCATGCACGTTAGCTTTCCTTCCAGGCTGTAGCAGCAATGTCAATCTTCCCGTCGCGTGGATCAAAGGATCTGTGGTTTTCCCTCGAAGCTTTCCCTAGAGGCTTTCTACAGGGCTGTCCCACGTGCCACCGTGGTGTGAGTCGATCTTCGGCGTGAAAGATGAGCCAGTGCAGGGCAAAGAGGTTCCTCTGGAATGGACTGAGACATCTGGGGGACTCTTGGAATGGTGGTACGACCATGGAGTTCCTCTCGCCTTTCCTGTTGAGAGTGCCTCCTCTTGAGATGCGACGGAAACGCCGGGAATTCTTTCCCCTTGAAAGCAGGGAAAGGATCCCTCATCTCGAGCTCCGAGGGGGAAACGGGGCTCCTCTGGATGTGGGCGGGACCATCGTGCTTCCTCTCGAGTGGAGACGGGTATGGCGGTAAACTTCGTGAGTTGCAGCAAGGGTGTGAAAGACCCTTTCGAAGTTCCAGAGGTTAGGTGTCATTAGTCTCCAGACGCCTCATCGGAAATAGGCCTCATCTCGCCTGGAAGGGAGAACTTCCTGGATTTTCTCGAGTTGCGGCAGGTGTTCTCGAGTTACGACGGGGACCTCAGGGACCCGCCCTGGTGGCCTCAGGAGAGGCCAGTCCCCATGCGAGTTGCTAGGGGGCCTCTCGGGATTCCTCTCCCGTCGATACCGGGCCCAAAAACATTTTTTTGAGTCAGGGCCGGAAACGAGGATTCCTCTCAGGGGCTGACATGGACCTTTGGGTACTTCTGGAGTGTCCCCAAGGGAGTCAGGCCTCGTCTCGAGTCGGGGCATGCACGTGCGCTTTCCTTCCAGGCTGTAGCAGCAATGTCACGCTTCCCGTGGTGTGGATCAAAGGATCTGTGGTTTTCCCTCGAGGCTTTCCCTCGAGGCTTTCCCACAGGGCTGTCCCACGTGCCACCGTGGTGTGAGTCGATCCTCGGCGTGAAAGATGAGCCAGTGCAGGGCAAAGAGGTTCCTCTGGAATGGACTGAGACATCTGGGGGACTCTTGGAATGGTGGTACGACCATGGAGTTCCTCTCGCCTTTCCTGTTGAGAGTGCCTCCTCTTGAGATGCGACGGGAACGCCGGGAATTCTTTCCCGTTGAAAGCAGGGAAAGGATCCCTCATCTCGAGCTTCGAGGGGGAAACGGGGCTCCTCTGGATGTTGGCGGGTCCATCGTGCTTCCTCTCGAGTGGAGACGGGTATGCTGGTGAACTTCTTGAGTTGCAGCAAGGGTGTGAAAGACCCTTTCGAAGTTCCATAGGTTAGGTGTCATTAGTCTCCAGACGCCTCATCGGAAATAGGCCTCATCTCGCCTGGAAGGGAGAACTTCCTGGATTTTCTCGAGTTGCGGCAGGTGTTCTCGAGTTACGACGGGGACCTCAGGGACCCGCCCTGGTGGCCTCAGGAGAGGCCACTCCCCATGCGAGTTGCTAGGGGGCCTCTCGGGTTTCCTCTCCCGTTGATACCAGGGCCAAAAACCTTGTGTGGAGTCAGGGCCGGAAGCGAGGATTCCTCTCAGGGGCTGACATGGATCTTTGGGTACTTCTGCAGTCTCCCCAAGGGAGTCAGGCCTCGTCTCGAGTGGGGGCATGCACGTGCGCTTTCCTTCCAGGCTGTAGCAGCAATGTCACGCTTCCTGTCTCGTGGATCAAAGGATCTGTGGTTTTCCCTCGAGGCTTTCCCTCGAGGCTTTCCCACAGGGCTGTCCCACGTGCCACCTTGGTGTGAGTCGATCCTCGGCGTGAAAGATGAGCCAGTGCAGGGCAAAGAGTTTCCTCTGGAATGGACTGAGACATCTGGGGGACTCTTGGAATGGTGGTACGACCATGGAGTTCCTCTCGCCTTTCCTGTTGAGAGTGCCTCCTCTTGAGATGCGACGGGAACGCCGGGAATTCTTTCCCGTTGAAAGCAGGGAAAGGATCCCCCATTTCGAGCTCCGAGGGGAAAACGGGGCTCCTCTGGATGTGGGCGGGACCATCGTGCTTCCTCTCGAGTGGAGACGGGTATGGTGGTGAACTTCTTGAGTTGCAGCAAGGGTGTGAAAGACCCTTTCGAAGTTCCAGAGGTTAGGTGTCATTAGTCTCCAGACGCCTCATCGGAAATAGGCCTCATCTCGCCTGGAAGGGAGAACTTCCTGGATTTTCTCGAGTTGCGGCAGGTGTTCCCGAGTTACGACGGGAACCTCAGGGACCCGCCCTGGTGGCCTCAGGAGAGGCCAGTCCCCATGCGAGTTGCTAGGGGGCCTCTCGGGATTCCTCTCCCGTCGATACCGGGGCCAAAAACCTTGTGTGGAGTCAGGGCCGGAACCGAGGATTCCTCTCAGGGGCTGACATGGATCTTTGGGTACTTCTGGAGTCTCGCCAGGGGAGACAGGCCTCGTCTCGAGTGGGGGCATGCACGTGCGCTTTCCTTCCAGGCTGTTGCAGCAATGTCACGCTTCCCGTCGCGTGGATCAAAGGGTCTGTGGTTTTCCCTCGAGGCTTTCCCTCGAGGCTTTCCCACAGGGCTGTCCCACGTGCCACCGTGGTGTGAGTCGATCCTCGGCGTGAAAGATGAGCCAGTGCAGGGCAAAGAGGTTCCTCTGGAATGGACTGAGACATCTGGGGGACTCTTGGAATGGTGGTACGACCATGGAGTTCCTCTCGGCTTTCCTGTTGAGAGTGCCTCCTCTTGAGATGCGACGGGATCGCCAGGAATTCTTTCCCGTTGAAAGCAGGGAAAGGATCCCTCATCTCGAGCTCCGAGGGGGAAACGGGGCTCCTCTGGATGTGGGCGGGACCATCGTGCTTCCTCTCGAGTGGAGACGGGTATGGCGGTGAACTTCTTGAGTTGCAGCAAGGGTGTGAAAGACCCTTTCGAAGTTCCAGAGGTTAGGTGTCATTAGTCTCCAGACGCCTCATCGGAAATAGGCCTCATCTCGCCTGGAAGGGAGAACTTCCTGGATTTTCTCGAGTTGTGGCAGGTGTTCTCGAGTTACGACGGGGACCTCAGGCACCCGCCCTGGTGGCCTCAGGAGAGGCCAGTCCCCATGCGAGTTGCTAAGGGGCCTCTCGGGATTCCTCTCCCGTCGATACCGGGCCCAAAAACATTTTTTGGAGTCAGGGCCGGAACCGAGGTTTCCTCTTAGGGGCTGACATGGATCTTTGGGTACTTCTGGAGTGTCCCCAAGGGAGTCAGGCCTCGTCTCGAGTCGGGGCATGCACGTGCGCTTTCCTTCCAGGCTGTAGCAGCAATGTCACGCTTCCCGTCGCGTGGATCAAAGGATCTGTGGTTTTCCCTCGAGGCTTTCCCTCGAGGCTTTCCCACAGGGCTGTCCCACGTGCCACCGTGGTGTGAGTCGATCCTCGGCATTAAAGATGAGCCAGTGCAGGGCAAAGAGGTTCCTCTGGAATGGACTGAGACATCTGGGGGACTCTTGGAATGGTGGTACGACCATGGAGTTCCTCTCGCCTTTCCTGTTGAGAGTGCTTCCTCTTGAGATGCGACGGGAACGCCGGGAATTCTTTCCCGTTGAAAGCAGGGAAAGGATCCCTCATCTCGAGCTCCGAGGGGGAAACGGGGCTCCTCTGGATGTTGGCGGGTCCATCGTGCTTCCTCTCGAGTGGAGACGGGTATGGCGGTGAACTTCTTGAGTTGCAGCAAGGGTGTGAAAGACCCTTTCGAAGTTCCAGAAGTTAGGTGTCATTTATCTCCAGACGCCTCATCGGAAATAGGCCTCATCTCGCCTGGAAGGGAGAACTTCCTGGATTTTCTCGAGTTGCGGCAGGTGTTCTCGAGTTACGACGGGGACCTCAGGGACCCGCCCTGGTGGCCTCAGGAGAGGCCAGTCCCCATGCGAGGTGCTAGGGGGCCTCTCGTGATTCCTCTCCCGTCGATACCGGAGCCAAAAACCTTGTGTGAAGTCAGGGCCGGAACCGAGGATTCCTCTCAGGGGCTGACATGGATCTTTGGGTACTTGTGGAGTCTCCCCAGCGGAGTCAGGCCTCGTCTCGAGTGGGGGCATGCACGTGCGCTTTCCTTCCAGGCTGTAGCAGCAATGTCACGCTTCCCGTCACGTGGATCAAAGGATCTGTGGTTTTCCCTCGAGGCTTTCCCTAGAGGCTTTCCCACAGGGCTGTCCCACGTGCCACCGTGGTGTGAGTCGATCCTCGGCATGAAAGATGAGCCAGTGCAGGGCAAAGAGGTTCCTCTGGAATGGACTGAGACATCTGGTGGACTCTTGGAATGGTGGTACGACCATGGAGTTCCTCTCGCCTTTCCTGTTGAGAGTGCCTCCTATTGAGATGCGACGGGAACGCCGGGAATTCTTTCCCGTTGAAAGCAGGGAAAGGATCCCTCATCTCGAGCTCCGAGGGGGAAACGAGGCTCCTCTGGATGTGGGCGGGACCATCGTGCTTCCTCTCGAGTGGAGACGGTTATGGCGGTGAACTTCTTGAGTTGCAGCAAGGATGTGAAAGACCCTTTCGAAGTTCCAGAGGTTAGGTGTCATTAGTCTCCAGACGCTTCATCGGAAATAGGCCTCATCTCGCGTGGAAGGGAGAACTTCCTGGATTTTCTCGAGTTGCGGCAGGTGTTCTCGAGTTACGACGGGGACCTCAGGGACCCGCCCTGGTGGCCTCAGGAGAGGCCAGTCCCCATGCGAGTTGCTAGGGGGCCTATCGGGATTCCTCTCCCGTCGATACTGGGGCCAAAAACCTTGTGTGGCGTCAGGGCCGGAACCGAGGATTCCTCTCAGGGGCTGACATGGATCTTTGGGTACTTCTGGAGTCTCCCCAGGGGAGTCAGGCCTCGTCTTGAGTGGGGGCATGCACGTGAGCTTTCCTTCCAGGCTGTAGCAGCAATGTCAATATTCCCGTCGCGTGGATCAAAGGATCTGTGGTTTTCCCTCGAAGCTTTCCCTAGAGGCTTTCCCACAGGGCTGTCCCACGTGCCACCGTGTTGTGAGTCGATCTTCGGCGTGAAAGATGAGCCACTGCAGGGCAAAGAGGTTCCTCTGGAATGGACTGAGACATCTGGGGGACTCTTGGAATGGTGGTACGACCATGGAGTTCCTCTCGCCTTTCCTGTTGAGAGTGCCTCCTCTTGAGATGCGACGGAAACGCCGGGAATTCTTTCCCGTTGAAAGCAGGGAAAGGATCCCTCATCTCGAGCTCCGAGGGGGAAACGGGGCTCCTCTGGATGTTGGCGGGTCCATCGTGATTCCTCTCGAGTGGAGACGGGTATGGCGGTGAACTTCTTGAGTTTCAGCAAGGGTGTGAAAGACCCTTTCGAAGTTCCAGAGGTTAGGTGTCATTAGTCTCCAGACGCCTCATCGGAAATAGGCCTCATCTCGCCTGGAAGGGAGAACTTCCTGGATTTTCTCGAGTTGCGGCAGGTGTTCTCGAGTTACGACGGGGACCTCAGGGACCCGCCCTGGTGGCCTCAGGAGAGGCCAGTCCCCATGCGAGTTGCTAGGGGGCCTCTCGGGATTCCTCTCCCGTTGATACCAGGGCCAAAAACCATGTGTGGAGTCAGGGCCGGAAGCGAGGATTCCTCTCAGGGGCTGACATGGATCTTTGGGTACTTCTGGAGTCTCCCCAGGGGAGTCAGGCCTCGTCTCGAGTGGGGGCATGCACGTGCGCTTTCCTTCCAGGCTGTAGCAGCAATGTCACGCTTCCCGTCGCGTGGATCAAAGGATCTGTGGTTTTCCCTCAAGGCTTTCCCTCGAGGCTTTCCCACAGGGCTGTCCCACGTGCCACCGTGGTGTGAGTCGATCCTCGGCGTGAAAGATGAGCCAGTGCAGGGCAAAGAGGTTCCTCTGGAATGGACTGAGACATCTGGGGGACTCTTGGAATGGTGGTACGACCATGGAGTTCCTCTCGCCTTTCCTGTTGAGAGTGCCTCCTCTTGAGTTGCGACGGGAACGCCGGGAATTCTTTCCCGTTGAAAGCAGGGAAAGGATCCCTCATCTCGAGCTACGAGGGGGAAACGGGGCTCCTCTGGATGTGGGTGGGACCATCGTGCTTCCTCTCGAGTGGAGACGGGTATGGCAGAGAACTTCTTGAGTTGCAGCAAGGGAGTGAAAGACCCTTTCGAAGTTCCAGAGGTTAGGTGTCATTAGTCTCCAGACGCCTCATCGGAAATAGGCCTCATCTCGCCTGGAAGGGAGAACTTCCTGGATTTTCTCGAGTTGCGGAAGGTGTTCTCCAGTTACGACGGGGACCTCAGGTACCAGCCCTGGTGGCCTCAGGAAAGGCCAATCCCCATGCGAGTTGCTAGAGGGACTCTGGGATTCCTCTCCCGTCGATACCGGGTCCAAAAACCTTGTGTGGAGTCAGGTCCAGAACCGAGGTTTCCTCTCTGGGGCTTACATGGATCTTTGGGTACTTCTGGAGTCTCCCCAGGGGAGTCAGGCCTCGTCTCGAGTGGGGACAGGTACGTGCGCTTTCCTTCCAGGCTGTAGCAGCAATGTCACTCTTCCCGTGGCCTGGATCAAAGGATCTGTGGTTTTCCCACGAGGCTTTCCCTCGAGGCTTTCCCACAGGTCTGTCCAACGTTCCACCGTGGTGTGAGTCGATCCTCAGCGTGAAAGATGAGCCAGTGCAGGGCAAAGAGGTTCCTCTGGAATGGACTGAGACATCTGGGGGACTCTTGGAATGGTGGTACCACCATGGAGTTCCTCTCGCCTTTCCTGTTGAGAGTGCCTCCTCTTGAGATGCGACGGGAACGCCAGGAATTCTTTCCCGTTGAAAGCAGGGAAAGGATCCCTCATCTCGAGCTACGAGGGGGAAACGGGGCTCCTCTGGATGTGGGCGGGACCATCGTGCTTCCTCTCGAGTGGAGACGGGTATGGCGGTGAACTTCTTGAGTTGCAGCAAGGGTGTGAAAGACCCTTTCGAAGTTCCAGAGGTTAGGTGTCATTAGTCTCCAAACGCCTCATCGGAAATAGGATTCTTCTCGCCTGGAATGGAGAACTTCCTGGATTTTCTCGAGTTGGGACAGGTGTTCTCGAGTTACGATGGGGACCTCAGGGACCCGCCCTGGTGGCCTCAGGAGAGGCCAGTCCCCATGCGAATTTCTAGGGGGCCTCTCGGGATTCCTCTCCCGTCGATACCGGGGCCAAAAACCTTGTGTGGAGTCAGGGCCGGAACCGAGGATTCCTCTCAGGGGCTGACATGGATCTTTCTGTACTTCTGGAGTCTCCGCAGGGTAGTCAGGCCTCACCTCGAGTGGGGGCATGCACGTGCGCTTTCCTTTCAGGCTATAGCAGCAATGTCATGCTTCCCGTCGCCTGGATCAAAGGATCTGTGGTTTTCCCTCGAGGCTTTCCCTTGAGGCTTTCCCACAGGGCTGTCCCACGTGCCACCGTGGTGTGAGTCGATCCTCGGCGTGAAAGATGAGCCAGTGCAGGGCAAAGAGGTTGCTCTGGAATGGACTGAGACATCTGGGGGACTCTTGGAATGGTGGTACGACCATGGAGTTCCTCTCGCCTTTCCTGTTGAGAGTGCCTCCTCTTGAGATGCGACGGGAACGCCGGGAATTCTTTCCCGTTGAAAGCAGGGAAAGGATCCCTCATCTCGAGCTACGAGGGTGAAACGGGGCTCCTCTGGATGTGGGCGGGACCATCGTGCTTCCTCTCGAGTGGAGACGGGTATGGCGGTGAACTTCTTGAGTTGCAGCAAGGGTGTGAAAGACCCGTTCGAAGTTCCAGAGGTTAGGTGTCATTAGTCTCCAGACGCCTCATCGGAAATAGGCCTCATCTCGCCTGGAAGGGAGAACTTCCTGGATTTTCTCGAGTTGCGGCAGGTGTTCTCGAGTTACGACGGGGACCTCAGGGACCCGCCCTGGTGGCCTCAGGAGAGGCCAGTCCCCATGCGAGTTGCTAGGGGGCCTCTCGGGATTCCTCTCCCGTCGATACCGGGGCCAAAAACCTTGTGTGGAGTCAGGGCCGGAATCGAGGATTCCTCTCAGGGGCTGACATGGATCTTTGGGTACTTGTGGACTCTCCCCAGGGGAGTCAGGCCTCGTCTCGAGTGGGGGCATGCACGTGCGCTTTCCTTCCAGGCTGTAGCAGGAATGTCACGCGTCCCGTCGCGTGGATCAAAGGATCTGTGGTTTTCCCTCGAGGCTTTCCCTCGAGGCTTTCCCACAGGGCTGTCCCATGTGCCACCGTGGTGTGAGTCGATCCTCGGCGTGAAAGATGAGCCAGTGCAGGGCAAAGAGGTTCCTCTGGAATGGACTGAGACATCTGGGGGACTCTTGGAATGGTGGTACGACCATGGAGTTCCTCTCGCCTTTCCTGTTGAGAGTGCCTCCTCTTGAGATGCGACGGGAACGCCGGGAATTCTTTCCCGTTGAAAGCAGGGAAAGGATCCCTCATCTCGAGCTACGAGGGGGAAACGGGGCTCCTCTGGATGTGGGCGGGACCATCGTGCTTCCTCTCGAGTGGAGACGGGTATGGCAGAGAACTTCTTGAGTTACAGCAAGGGAGTGAAAGACCCTTTCGAAGTTCCAGAGGTTAGGTGTCATTAGTCTCCAGACGCCTCATCGGAAATAGGCCTCATCTCGCCTGGAAGGGAGAACTTCCTGGATTTTCTCGAGTTGCGACAGGTGTTCTCGAGTTATGACGGGGACCTCAGGGACCAGCCCTGGTGGCCTCAGGAGAGGCCAATCCCCATGCGAGTTGCTAGGGGGACTCTGGGATTCCTCTCCCGTCGATACCGGGTCCAAAAACCTTGTGTGGAGTCAGGGCCGGAACCGAGGATTCCTCTCAGGGGCTGACATGGATCTTTGGGTACTTCTGGAGTCTCCCCAGGGGAGTCAGGCTAAGTCTCGAGTGGGGACAGGTACGTGCGCTTTCCTTCCAGGCTGTAGCAGCAATGTCACGCTTCCCGTGGCGTGGATCAAAGGATCTGTGGTTTTCCCACGAGGCTTTCCCTCGAGGCTTTCCCACAGGTCTGTCCCACGTGCCACCGTGGTGTGAGTTGATACTCGGCGTGAAAGATGAGCCAGTGCAGGGCAAAGAGGTTCCTCTGGAATGGACTGAGACATCTGGGGGACTCTTGGAATGGTGGTACCACCATGGAGTTCCTCTCGCCTTTCCTGTTGAGAGTGCCTCCTCTTTAGATGCGACGGGAACGCCGGGAATTCTTTCCCGTTGAAAACAGGGAAAGGATCCCTCATCTCGAGCTACGAGGGGGAAACGGGGCTCCTCTGGATGTGGGCGGGACCATCGTGCTTCCTCGCGAGTGGAGACGGGTATGGCGGTGAACTTCTTGAGTTGCAGCAAGGGTGTGAAAGACCCTTTCGAAGTTCCAGAGTTTAGGTGTCATTAGTCTCCAAACGCCTCATCGGAAATAGGCCTCATCTCGCCTGGAAGGGAGAACTTCCTGGATTTTCTCGAGTTCCGACAGGTGTTCTCGAGTTACGACGGAGACCTCAGGGACCCGCCCTGGTGGCCTCAGGAGAGGCCAGTCCCCATGCGAGTTGCTAGGGGGCCTCTCGGGATTCCTCTCCCGTCGATACCGGGGCCAAAAACCTTGTGTGGAGTCAGGGCCAGAACCGAGGATTCCTCTCAGGGGCTGACATGGATCTTTGGGTACTTCTGGAGTCTCCCCAGGGGAGTCAGGCCTCGTCTCGTGTGGGGGCATGCACGTGCGCTTTCCTTCCAGGCTGTAGCAGCAATGTCACGCTTCCCGTCGCGTGGATCAAAGGATCTGTGGTTTTCCCTCGAGGCTTTGCCTCGAGGCTTTCCCACAGGGCTGTCCCACGTGCCACCGTGGTGTGAGTCGATCCTCGGCGTGAAAGATGAGCCAGTGCAGGGCAAAGAGGTTCCTCTGGAATGGACTGAGACATCTGGGGGACTCTTGGAATGGTGGTACGACCATGGAGTTCCTCTCGCCTTTCCTGTTGAGAGTGCCTCCTCTTGAGATGCGACGGGAATGCCGGGAATACTTTCCCGTTGAAAGCAGGGAAAGGATCCCTCATCTCGAGCTACGAGGGGGAAACGGGGCTCCTCTGGATGTGGGCGGGACCATCGTGCTTCCTCTCGAGTGGACACGGGTATGGCGGTGAACTTCTTGAGTTATAGCAAGGGTGTGAAAGACCCTTTCGAAGTTCCAGAGGTTAGGTGTCGTTAGTCTCCAGACGCCTCATCGGAAATAGGCCTCATCTCGCCTGGAAGGGAGAACTTCCTGGATTTTCTCGAGTTGTGGCAGGTGTTCTCGAGTTACGACGGGGACCTCAGGGACCCGCCCTGGTGGCCTCAGGAACGGCCAGTCCCCATGGGAGTTGCTAGGGGGCCTCTCGGGATTCCTCTCCCGTCGATACCGGGGCCAGAAACCTTGTGTGGAGTCAGGGCCGGAATCGAGGATTCCTCTCAGGGGCTGACATGGATCTTTGGGTACTTCTGGAGTCTCCCCAGGGCCGTCAGGCCTCGTCTCGAGTGGGGGCATGCACGTGCGCTTTCCTTACAGGCTGTAGCAGCAATGTCATGCTTCCCGTGGCCTGGATCAAAGGATCTGTGGTTTTCCCTCGAGGCTTTCCCTCGAGGCTTTCACACAGGGCTGTCCCACGTGCCACCGTGGTGTGAGTTGATACTCGGCGTGAAAGATGAGCCAGTGCAGGGCAAAGAGGTTCCTCTGGAATGGACTGAGACATCTGGGGGACTCGTGGAATGGTGGTACGACCATGGAGTTCCTCTCGCCTTTCCTGTTGAGAGTGCCTCCTCTTGAGATGCGATGGGAACGCCGGGAATTCTTTCCCGTTGAAAGCAGGGAAAGGATCCCTCATCTCGAGCTACGAGGGGGAAACGGGGCTCCTCTGGATGTGGGCGGGACCATCGTGCTTCCTCACGAGTGGAGACGGGTATGGCGGTGAACTTCTTGAGTCGCAGCAAGGGTGTGAAAGACCCTTTCGAAGTTCCAGAGTTTAGGTGTCATTAGTCTCCAAACGCCTCATCGGAAATAGGATTCTTCTCGCCTGGAATGGAGAACTTTCTGGATTTTCTCGAGTTGCGACAGGTGTTCTCGAGTTACGACGGAGACCTCAGGGACCCGCCCTGGTGGCCTCAGGAGAGGCCAGTCCCCATGCGAGTTGCTAGGGGGCCTCTCGGGATTCCTCTCCCGTCGATACCGGGGCCAAAAACCTTGTGTGGAGTCAGGGCCGGAACCGAGGATTCCTCTCAGGGCCTGACATGGATCTTTGGGTACTTCTGGAGTCTCCCCAGGGGAGTCAGGCCCCGTCTCGAGTGGGGGCATGCACGTGCGCTTTCCTTCCAGGCTGTAGCAGCAATGTCACGCTTTCCGTCGCGTGGATCAAAGGATCTGTGGTTTTCCCTCAAGGCTTTGCCTCGAGGCTTTCGCACAGGGCTGTCCCACGTGCCACCGTGGTGTGAGTCGATCCTCGGCGTGAAAGATGAGCCAGTGCAGGGCAAAGAGGTTGCTCTGGAATGGACTGAGACATCTGGGGGACTCTTGGAATGGTGGTACGACCATGGAGTTCCTCTCGCCTTTCCTGTTGAGAGTGACTCCTCTTGAGATGCGACGGGAACGCCGGGAATTCTTTCCCGTTGAAAGCAGGGAAAGGATCCCTCATCTCGAGCTACGAGGGTGAAACGGGGCTCCTCTGGATGTGGGCGGGACCATCGTGCTTCCTCTCGAGTGGAGACGGGTATGGCGGTGAACTTCTTGAGTTGCAGCAAGGGTGTGAAAGACCCTTTCGAAGTTCCAGAGGTTAGGTGTCATTAGTCTCCAGACGCCTCATCGGAAATAGGCCTCATCTCGCCTGGAAGGGAGAACTTCCTGGATTTTCTCGAGTTGCGGCAGGTGTTCTCGAGTTACGACGGGGACCACAGGGACCCGCCCTGGTGGCCTCAGGAGAGGCCAGTCCCCATGCGAGTTGCTAGGGGGCCTCTCGGGATTCCTCTCCCGTCGATACCGGGGCCAAAAACCTTGTGTGGAGTCAGGGCCGGAATCGAGGATTCCTCTAAGGGGCTGACATGGATCTTTGGGTACTTGTGGACTCTCCCCAGGGGAGTCAGGCCTCGTCTCGAGTGGGGGCATGCACGTGCGCTTTCCTTCCAGGCTGTAGCAGGAATGTCACGCTTCCCGTCGCGTGGATCAAAGGATCTGTGGTTTTCCCTCGAGGCTTTCCCTCGAGGCTTTCCCACAGGGCTGTCCCATGTGCCACCGTGGTGTGAGTCGATCCTCGGCGTGAAAGATGAGCCAGTGCAGGGCAAAGAGGTTCCTCTGGAATGGACTGAGACATCTGGGGGACTCTTGGAATGGTGGTACGACCATGGAGTTCCTCTCGCCTTTCCTGTTGAGAGTGCCTCCTCTTGAGATGCGACGGGAACGCCGGGAATTCTTTCCCGTTGAAAGCAGGGAAAGGATCCCTCATCTCGAGCTACGAGGGGGAAACGGGGCTCCTCGGGATGTGGGCGGGACCATCGTGCTTCCTCTCGAGTGGAGACGGGTATGGCAGAGAACTTCTTGAGTTACAGCAAGGGAGTGAAAGACCCTTTCGAAGTTCCAGAGGTTAGGTGTCATTAGTCTCCAGACTCCTCATCGGAAATAGGCCTCATCTCGCCTGGAAGGGAGAACTTCCTGGATTTTCTCGAGTTGCGACAGGTGTTCTCGAGTTATGACGGGGACCTCAAGGACCAGCCCTGGTGGCCTCAGGAGAGGCCAATCCCCATGCGAGTTGCTAGGGGGACTCTGGGATTCCTCTCCCGTCGATACCGGGTCCAAAAACCTTGTGTGGAGTCAGGGCCGGAACCGAGGATTCCTCTCAGGGGCTGACATGGATCTTTGGGTACTTCTGGAGTCTCCCCAGGGGAGTCAGGCTAAGTCCCGAGTGGGGACAGGTACGTGCGCTTTCCTTCCAGGCTGTAGCAGCAATGTCACGCTTCCCGTGGCGTGGATCAAAGGATCTGTGGTTTTCCCACGAGGCTTTCCCTCGAGGCTTTCCCACAGGTCTGTCCCACGTGCCACCGTGGTGTGAGTTGATACTCGGCGTGAAAGATGAGCCAGTGCAGGGCAAAGAGGTTCCTCTGGAATGGACTGAGACATCTGGGGGACTCTTGGAATGGTGGTACCACCAGGGAGTTCCTCTCGCCTTTCCTGTTGAGAGTGCCTCCTCTTTAGATGCGACGGGAACGCCGGGAATTCTTTCCCGTTGAAAGCAGGGAAAGGATCCCTCATCTCGAGCTACGAGGGGGAAACGGGGCTCCTCTGGATGTGGGCGGGACCATCGTGCTTCCTCGCGAGTGGAGACGGGTATGGCGGTGAACTTCTTGAGTTGCAGCAAGGGTGTGAAAGACCCTTTCGAAGTTCCAGAGTTTAGGTGTCATTAGTCTCCAAACGCCTCATCGGAAATAGGCCTCATCTCGCCTGGAAGGGAGAACTTCCTGGATTTTCTCGAGTTCCGACAGGTGTTCTCGAGTTACGACGGAGACCTCAGGGACCCGCCCTGGTGGCCTCAGGAGAGGCCAGTCCCCATGCGAGTTGCTAGGGGACCTCTCGGGATTCCTCTCCCGTCGATACTGGGGCCAAAAACCTTGTGTGGAGTCAGGGCCAGAACCGAGGATTCCTCTCAGGGGCTGACATGGATCTTTGGGTAATTCTGGAGTCTCCCCAGGGGAGTCAGGCCTCGTCTCGTGTGGGGGCATGCACGTGCGCTTTCCTTCCAGGCTGTAGCAGCAATGTCACGCTTCCCGTCGCGTGGATCAAAGGATCTGTGGTTTTCCCTCGAGGCTTTGCCTCGAGGCTTTCCCACAGGGCTGTCCCACGTGCCACCGTGGTGTGAGTCGATCCTCGGCGTGAAAGATGAGCCAGTGCAGGGCAAAGAGGTTCCTCTGGAATGGACTGAGACATCTGGGGGACTCTTGGAATGGTGGTACGACCATGGAGTTCCTCTCGCCTTTCCTGTTGAGAGTGCCTCCTCTTGAGATGCGACGGGAATGCCGGGAATACTTTCCCGTTGAAAGCAGGGAAAGGATCCCTCATCTCGAGCTACGAGGGGGAAACGGGGCTCCTCTGGATGTGGGCGGGACCATCGTGCTTCCTCTCGAGTGGACACGGGTATGGCGGTGAACTTCTTGAGTTGTAGCAAGGGTGTGAAAGACCCTTTCGAAGTTCCAGAGGTTAGGTGTCGTTAGTCTCCAGACGCCTCATCGGAAATAGGCCTCATCTCGCCTGGAAGGGAGAACTTCCTGGATTTTCTCGAGTTGTGGCAGGTGTTCTCGAGTTACGACGGGGACCTCAGGGACCCGCCCTGGTGGCCTCAGGAACGGCCAGTCCCCATGGGAGTTGCTAGGGGGCCTCTCGGGATTCCTCTCCCGTCGATACCGGGGCCAGAAACCTTGTGTGGAGTCAGGGCCGGAATCGAGGATTCCTCTCAGGGGCTGACATGGATCTTTGGGTACGTCTGGAGTCTCCCCAGGGCCGTCAGGCCTCGTCTCGAGTGGGGGCATGCACGTGCGCTTTCCTTACAGTCTGTAGCAGCAATGTCATGCTTCCCGTGGCCTGGATCAAAGGATCTGTGGTTTTCCCTCGAGGCTTTCCCTCGAGGCTTTCACACAGGGCTGTCCCACGTGCCACCGTGGTGTGAGTCGATCGTCGGCGTGAAAGATGAGCCAGTGCAGGGCAAAGAGGTTCCTCTGGAATGGACTGAGACATCTGGGGGACTCGTGGAATGGTGGTACGACCATGGAGTTCCTCTCGCCTTTCCTGTTGAGAGTGCCTCCTCTTGAGATGCGAAGGGAACGCCGGGAATTCTTTCCCGTTGAAAGCAGGGAAAGGATCCCTCATCTCGAGCTACGAGGGGGAAACGGGGCTCCTCTGGATGTGGGCGGGACCATCGTGCTTCCTCACGAGTGGAGACGGGTATGGCGGTGAACTTCTTGAGTCGCAGCAAGGGTGTGAAAGACCCTTTCGAAGTTCCAGAGTTTAGGTGTCATTAGTCTCCAAACGCCTCATCGGAAATAGGATTCTTCTCGCCTGGAATGGAGAACTTTCTGGATTTTCTCGAGTTGCGACAGGTGTTCTCGAGTTACGACGGAGACCTCAGGGACCCGCCCTGGTGGCCTCAGGAGAGGCCAGTCCCCATGCGAGTTGCTAGGGGGCCTCTCGGGATTCCTCTCCCGTCGATACCGGGGCCAAAAACCTTGTGTGGAGTCAGGGCCGGAACCGAGGATTCCTCTCAGGGGCTGACATGGATCTTTGGGTACTTCTGGAGTCTCCCCAGGGGAGTCAGGCCTCGTCTCGAGTGGGGGCATGCACGTGCGCTTTCCTTCCAGGCTGTAGCAGCAATGTCACGCTTCCCGTCGCGTGGATCAAAGGATCTGTGGTTTTCCCTCGAGGCTTTCCCTCGAGGCTTTCCCACAGGGCTGTCCCACGTGCCACCGTGGTGTGAGTCGATCCTCGGCGTGAAAGATGAGCCAGTGCAGTGCAAAGAGGTTCCTCTGGAATGGACTGAGACATCTGGGGGACTCTTGGAATGGTGGTACGACCATGGAGTTCCTCTCGCCTTTCCTGTTGAGTGTGCCTCCTCTTGAGATGCGACGGGAACGCCGGGAATTCTTTCCCGTTGAAAGCAGGGAAAGGATCCCTCATCTCGAGCTACGAGGGGGAAACGGGGCTCCTCGGGATGTGGGCGGGACCATCGTGCTTCCTCTCGAGTGGAGACGGGTATGGCGGTGAACTTCTTGAGTTGCAGCAAGGGTGTGAAAGACCCTTTCGAAGTTCCAGAGGTTACGTGTCAGTCTCCAGACGCCTCATCGGAAATAGACCTCATCTCGCCTGGAAGGGAGAACTTCCTGGATTTTCTCGAGTTGCGGCAGGTGTTCTCGAGTTACGACGGGGACCTCAGGGACCCGCCCTGGTGGCCTCAGGAGAGGCCAGTCCCCATGCGAGTTGCTAGGGGGCCTCTCGGGATTCCTCTCCCGTCGATACCGGGGCCAAAAACCTTGTGTGGAGTCAGGGCCGGAACCGAGGATTCCTCTCAGGGGCTGACATGGATCTTTGGGTACTTCTGGAGTCTCCCCAGGGGAGTCAGGCCTCGTCTCGAGTGGGGGCATGCACGTGTGCTTTCCTTCCAGGCTGTAGCAGCAATGTCACGCTTCCCGTCGCGTGGATCAAAGGATCTGTGGTTTTCCCTCGAGGCTTTCCCTCCAGGCTTTCCCACAGGGCTCTCCCACGTGCCACCGTGGTGTGAGTCGATCCACGGCGTGAAAGATGAGCCAGTGCAGGGCAAAGAGGTTCCTCTGGAATGGACTGAGACATCTGGGGGACTCTTGGAATGGTGGTACGACCATGGAGTTCCTCTCGCCTTTCCTGTTGAGAGTGCCTCCTCTTGAGATGCGACGGGAACGCCGGGAATTCTTTCCCGTTGAAAGCAGGGAACGGATCCCTCATCTCGAGCTACGAGGGGGAAACGGGGCTCCTCTGGATGTGGGCGGGACCATCGTGCTTCCTCTCGAGTGGACACGGGTATGTCGGTGAACTTCTTGAGTTGCAGCAAGGGTGTGAAAGACCCTTTCGAAGTTCCAGAGGTTGGGTGTCATTAGTCTCCAGACGCCTCATCGGAAATAGGCCTCATCTCGCCTGGAAGGGAGAACTTCCTGGATTTTCTCGAGTTGCGGCAGGTGTTCTCGAGTTACGACGGGGACCTCAGGGACCCGCCCTGGTGGCCTCAGGAGAGGCCAGTCCCCATGCGAGTTGCTAGGGGGCCTCTCGGGATTCCTCTTCCGTCGATACCGGGGCCAAAAACCTTGTGTGGAGTCAGGGCCGGAACCGAGGATTCCTCTCAGGGGCTGACATGGATCTTTGGGTACTTCTGGAGTCTCCCCAGCGGAGTCAGGCCTCGTCTCGAGTGGGGGCATGCACGTGTGCTTTCCTTCCAGGCTGTAGCAGCAATGTCACGCTTCCCGTCGCGTGCATCAAAGGATCTGTGGTTTTCCCTCGAGGCTTTCCCTCGAGGCTTTCCCACAGGGCTGTCCCACGTGCCACCGTGGTGTGAGTCGATCTTCGGCGTGAAAGATGAGCCAGTGCAGGGCAAAGAGGTTCCTCTGGAATGGACTGAGACATCTGGGGGACTCTTGGAATGGTGGTACGACCATGGAGTTCCTCTCGCCTTTCCTGTTGAGAGTGCCTCCTCTTGAGATGCGACGGGAATGCCGGGAATTCTTTCCCGTTGAAAGCAGGGAAAGGATCCCTCATCTCGAGCTACGAGGGGGAAACGGGGCTCCTCTGGATGTGGGCGGGACCATCGTGCTTTCTCTCGTGTGGAGACGGGTATGGTGGTAAACTTCTTGAGTTGCAGTAAGGGTGTGAAAGACCCTTTCGAAGTTCCAGAGGTTGGGTGTCATTAGTCTCCAGACGCCTCATCGGAAATAGGCCTCATCTCGCCTGGAAGGGAGAACTTCCTGGATTTTCTCGAGTTGCGGCAGGTGTTCTCGAGTTACGACGGGGACCTCAGGGACCCGCCCTGGTGGCCTCAGTAGAGGCCAGTCCCCATGCGAGTTGCTAGGGGGCCTCTCGGGATTCCTCTCCCGTCGATACCGGGGCCAAAAACCTTGTGTGGAGTCAGGGCCGGAACCGAGGATTCCTCTCAGGGGCTGACATGGATCTTTGGGTACTTCTGGAGTCTCCCCAGGGGAGTCAGGCCTCGTCTCGAGTGGGGGCATGGTCGTGCGCTTTCCTTCCAGGCTGTAGCAGCAATGTCACGCTTCCCGTCGCGTGGATCAAAGTATCTGTGGTTTTCCCTCGAGGCTTTCCCTCGAGGCTTTCCCACAGGGCTGTCCCACGTGCCACCGTGGTGTGAGTCGATCCTCGGCGTGAAAGATGAGCCAGTGCAGGGCAAAGAGGTTCCTCTGGAATGGACTGAGACATCTGGGGGACTCTTGGAATGGTGGTACGACAATGGAGTTCCTCTCGCCTTTCCTGTTGAGAGTGCCTCCCCGTGAGATGCGACGGGAACGCCGTGAATTCTTTCCCGTTGGAAGCAGGGAAAGGATCCCTCATCTCGAGCTACGAGGGGGAAACGGGGCTCCTCGGGATGTGGGCGGGACCATCGTGCTTCCTCTCGAGTGGACACGGGTATGTCGGTGAACTTCTTGAGTTGCAGCAAGGGTGTGAAAGACCCTTTCGAAGTTCCAGAGGTTAGGTGTCATTAGTCTCCAGACGCCTCATCGGAAATAGGCCTCATCTAGCCTGGAAGGGAGAACTTCCTGGATTTTCTCGAGGTGCGGCAGGTGTTCTCACGTTACGACGGGTACCACAGGGACCCGCCCTGATGGCCTCAGGAGAGGCCAGTCCCCATGCGAGTTGCTAGGGGGCCTCTCGGGATTCCTCTCCCGTCGATACCGGGGCCAAAAACCTTGTGTGGAGTCAGGGCCAGAACCGAGGATTCCTCTCAGGGGCTGACATGGATCTTTGGGTACTTCTGGAGTCTCCCCAGGGGAGTCAGGCCTCGTCTCGAGTGGGGGCATGGACGTGCGCTTTCCTTCCAGGCTGTAGCAGCAATGTCACGCTTCCCGTCGCGTGGATCAAAGGATCTGTGGTTTTCCCTCGAGGCTTTCCCTCGAGGCTTTCCCACAGGGCTGTCCCACGTGCCACCGTGGTGTGAGTCGATCCTCGGCGTGAAAGATGAGCCAGTGCAGGGCAAAGAGGTTCCTCTGGAATGCACTGAGACATCTGGGGGACTCTTGGAATGGTGGTACGACCATGGAGTTCCTCTCGCCTTTCCTGTTGAGAGTGCCTCCTCTTGTGATGCGACGGGAACGCCGGGAATTCTTTCCCGTTGAAAGCAGGGAAAGGATCCCTCATCTCAAGCTACGAGGGGGAAACGGGGCTCCTCTGGATGTGGGCGGGACCATCGTGCTTCCTCTCGTGTGGAGACGGGTATGGCGGTAAACTTCTTGAGTTGCTGCAAGGGTGTGAAAGACCCTTTCGAAGTTCCAGAGTTTAGGTGTCATTAGTCTCCAAACGCCTCATCGGAAATAGGATTCTTCTCGCCTGGAATGGAGAACTTTCTGGATTTTCTCGAGTTGCGACAGGTGTTCTCGAGTTACGACGGAGACCTCAGGGACCCGCCCTGGTGGCCTCAGGAGAGGCCAGTCCCCATGCGAGTTGCTAGGGGGCCTCTCGGGATTCCTCTCCCGTCGATACCGGGGCCAAAAACCTTGTGTGGAGTCAGGGCCGGAACCGAGGATTCCTCTCAGGGGCTGACATGGATCTTTGGGTACTTCTGGAGTCTCCCCAGGGGAGTCAGGCCCCGTCTCGAGTGGGGGCATGCACGTGCGCTTTCCTTCCAGGCTTTAGCAGCAATGTCACGCTTTCCGTCGCGTGGATCAAAGGATCTGTGGTTTTCCCTCAAGGCTTTGCCTCGAGGCTTTCCCACAGGGCTGTCCCACGTGCCACCGTGGTGTGAGTCGATCCTCGGCGTGAAAGATGAGCCAGTGCAGGGCAAAGAGGTTCCTCTGGAATGGACTGAGACATCTGGGGGACTCTTGGAATGGTGGTACGACCATGGAGTTCCTCTCGCCTTTCCTGTTGAGAGTGCCTCCTCTTGAGATGCGACGGGAATGCCGGGAATTCTTTCCCGTTGAAAGCAGGGAAAGGATCCCTCATCTCGAGCTACGAGGGGGAAACGGGGCTCCTCTGGATGTGGGCGGGACCATCGTGCTTCCTCTCGAGTGGAGACGGGTATGGCAGTGAACTTCGTGAGTTGCAGCAAGGGTGTGAAAGACCCTTTCGAAGTTCCAGAGGTTAGGTGTCATTAGTCTCCAGACGCCTCATCGGAAATAGGCCTCATCTCGCCTGGAAGGGAGAACTTCCTGGATTTTCTCGAGTTGCGGCAGGTGTTCTCGAGTTACGACGGGGACCTCAGGGACCCGCCCTGGTGGCCTCAGGAGAGGCCAGTCCCCATGCGAGTTGCTAGGGGGCCTCTCGGGATTCCTCTCCCGTCGATACCGGGGCCAAAACCTTGTGTGGAGTCAGGGCCGGAACCGAGGATTCCTCTCAGGGGCTGACATGGATCTTTGGGTACTTCTGGAGTCTCCCCAGGGGAGTCAGGCCTCGTCTCGAGTGGGGGCATGCACGTGTGCTTTCCTTCCAGGCTGTAGCAGCAATGTCACGCTTCCCGTCGCGTGGATCAAAGGATCTGTGGTTTTCCCTCGAGGCTTACCCTCGAGGCTTTCCCACAGGGCTGTCCCACGTGCCACCGTGGTGTGAGTCGATCCTCGGCGTGAAAGATGAGCCAGTGCAGTGCAAAGAGGTTCCTCTGGAATGGACTGAGACATCTGGGGGACTCGTGGAATGGTGGTACGACCATGGAGTTCCTCTCGCCTTTCCTGTTGAGTGTGCCTCCTCTTGAGATGCGACGGGAACGCCGGGAATTCTTTCCCGTTGAAAGCAGGGAAAGGATCCCTCATCTCGAGCTACGAGGGGGAAACGGGGCTCCTCGGGATGTGGGCGGGACCATCGTGCTTCCTCTCGAGTGGAGACGGGTATGGCGGTGAACTTCTTGAGTTGCAGCAAGGGTGTGAAAGACCCTTTCGAAGTTCCAGAGGTTACGTGTCAGTCTCCAGACGCCTCATCGGAAATAGACCTCATCTCGCCTGGAAGGGAGAACTTCCTGGATTTTCTCGAGTTGCGGCAGGTGTTCTCGAGTTACGACGGGGACCTCAGGGACCCGCCCTGGTGGCCTCAGGAGAGGCCAGTCCCCATGCGAGTTGCTAGGGGGCCTCTCGGGATTCCTCTCCCGTCGATACCGGGGCCAAAAACCTTGTGTGGAGTCAGGGCCGGAACCTAGGATTCCTCTCAGGGGCTGACATGGATCTTTGGGTACTTCTGGAGTCTCCCCAGGGGAGTCAGGCCTCCTCTCGAGTGGGGGAATGCACGTGTGCTTTCCTTCCAGGCTGTAGCAGCAATGTCATGCTTCCCGTCGCGTGGATCAAAGGATCTGTGGTTTTCCCTCGAGGCTTTCCCTCCAGGCTTTCCCACAGGGCTCTCCCACGTGCCACCGTGGTGTGAGTCGATCCACGGCGTGAAAGATTAGCCAGTGCAGGGCAAAGAGGTTCCTCTGGAATGGACTGAGACATCTGGGGGACTCTTGGAATGGTGGTACGACCATGGAGTTCCTCTCGCCTTTCCTGTTGAGAGTGCCTCCTCTTGAGATGCGACGGGAACGCCGGGAATTCTTTCCCGTTGAAAGCAGGGAAAGGATCCCTCATCTCGAGCTACGAGGGGGAAACGGGGCTCCTCTGGATGTGGGCGGGACCATCGTGCTTCCTCTCGAGTGGACACGGGTATGTCGGTGAACTTCTTGAGTTGCAGCAAGGGTGTGAAAGACCCTTTCGAAGTTCCAGAGGTTGGGTGTCATTAGTCTCCAGACGCCTCATCGGAAATAGGCCTCATCTCGCCTGGAAGGGAGAACTTCCTGGATTTTCTCGAGTTGCGGCAGGTGTTCTCGAGTTACGACGGGGACCTCAGGGACCCGCCCTGGTGGCCTCAGGAGAGGCCAGTCCCCATGCGAGTTGCTAGGGGGCCTCTCGGGATTCCTCTCCCGTCGATACCGGGGCCAAAAACCTTGTGTGGAGTCAGGGCCGGAACCGAGGATTCCTCTCAGGGGCTGACATGGATCTTTGGGTACTTCTGGAGTCTCCCCAGCGGAGTCAGGCCTCGTCTCGAGTGGGGGCATGCACGTGTGCTTTCCTTCCAGGCTGTAGCAGCAATGTCACGCTTCCCGTCGCGTGCATCAAAGGATCTGTGGTTTTCCCTCGAGGCTTTCCCTCGAGGCTTTCCCACAGGGCTGTCCCACGTGCCACCGTGGTGTGAGTCGATCCTCGGCGTGAAAGATGAGCCAGTGCAGGGCAAAGAGGTTCCTCTGGAATGGACTGAGACATCTGGGGGACTCTTGGAATGGTGGTACGACCATGGAGTTCCTCTCGCCTTTCCTGTTGAGAGTGCCTCCTCTTGAGATGCGACGGGAATGCCGGGAATTCTTTCCCGTTGAAAGCAGGGAAAGGATCCCTCATCTCGAGCTACGAGGGGGAAACGGGGCTCCTCTGGATGTGGGCGGGACCATCGTGCTTTCTCTCGTGTGGAGACGGGTATGGTGGTAAACTTCTTGAGTTGCAGTAAGGGTGTGAAAGACCCTTTCGAAGTTCCAGAGGTTGGGTGTCATTAGTCTCCAGACGCCTCATCGGAAATAGGTCTCATCTCGCCTGGAAGGGAGAACTTCCTGGATTTTCTCGAGTTGCGGCAGGTGTTCTCGAGTTACGACGGGGACCTCAGGGACCCGCCCTGGTGGCCTCAGTAGAGGCCAGTCCCCAAGCGAGTTGCTAGGGGGCCTCTCGGGATTCCTCTCCCGTCGATACCGGGGCCAAAAACCTTGTGTGGAGTCAGGGCCGGAACCGAGGATTCCTCTCAGGGGCTGACATGGATCTTTGGGTACTTCTGGAGTCTCCCCAACGGAGTCAGGCCTCGTCTCGAGTGGGGGCATGGTCGTGCGCTTTCCTTCCAGGCTGTAGCAGCAATGTCACGCTTCCCGTCGCGTGGATCAAAGGATCTGTGGTTTTCCCTCGAGGCTTTCCCTCCAGGCTTTCCCACAGGGCTCTCCCACGTGCCACCGTGGTGTGAGTCGATCCACGGCGTGAAAGATGAGCCAGTGCAGGGCAAAGAGGTTCCTCTGGAATGGACTGAGACATCTGGGGGACTCTTGGAATGGTGGTACGACCATGGAGTTCCTCTCGCCTTTCCTGTTGAGAGTGCCTCCTCTTGAGATGCGACGGGAACGCCGGGAATTCTTTCCCGTTGAAAGCAGGGAAAGGATCCCTCATCTCGAGCTACGAGGGGGAAACGGGGCTCCTCTGGATGTGGGCGGGACCATCGTGCTTCCTCTCGAGTGGACACGGGTATGTCGGTGAACTTCTTGAGTTGCAGCAAGGGTGTGAAAGACCCTTTCGAAGTTCCAGAGGTTGGGTGTCATTAGTCTCCAGACGCCTCATCGGAAATAGGCCTCATCTCGCCTGGAAGGGAGAACTTCCTGGATTTTCTCGAGTTGCGGCAGGTGTTCTCGAGTTACGACGGGGACCTCAGGGACCCGCCCTGGTGGCCTCAGGAGAGGCCAGTCCCCATGCGAGTTGCTAGGGGGCCTCTCGGGATTCCTCTCCCGTCGATACCGGGGCCAAAAACCTTGTGTGGAGTCAGGGCCGGAACCGAGGATTCCTCTCAGGGGCTGACATGGATCTTTGGGTACTTCTGGAGTCTCCCCAGCGGAGTCAGGCCTCGTCTCGAGTGGGGGCATGCACGTGTGCTTTCCTTCCAGGCTGTAGCAGCAATGTCACGCTTCCCGTCGCGTGCATCAAAGGATCTGTGGTTTTCCCTCGAGGCTTTCCCTCGAGGCTTTCCCACAGGGCTGTCCCACGTGCCACCGTGGTGTGAGTCGATCCTCGGCGTGAAAGATGAGCCAGTGCAGGGCAAAGAGGTTCCTCTGGAATGGACTGAGACATCTGGGGGACTCTTGGAATGGTGGTACGACCATGGAGTTCCTCTCGCCTTTCCTGTTGAGAGTGCCTCCTCTTGAGATGCGACGGGAATGCCGGGAATTCTTTCCCGTTGAAAGCAGGGAAAGGATCCCTCATCTCGAGCTACGAGGGGGAAACGGGGCTCCTCTGGATGTGGGCGGGACCATCGTGCTTTCTCTCGTGTGGAGACGGGTATGGTGGTAAACTTCTTGAGTTGCAGTAAGGGTGTGAAAGACCCTTTCGAAGTTCCAGAGGTTGGGTGTCATTAGTCTCCAGACGCCTCATCGGAAATAGGTCTCATCTCGCCTGGAAGGGAGAACTTCCTGGATTTTCTCGAGTTGCGGCAGGTGTTCTCGAGTTACGACGGGGACCTCAGGGACCCGCCCTGGTGGCCTCAGTAGAGGCCAGTCCCCATGCGAGTTGCTAGGGGGCCTCTCGGGATTCCTCTCCCGTCGATACCGGGGCCAAAAACCTTGTGTGGAGTCAGGGCCGGAACCGAGGATTCCTCTCAGGGGCTGACATGGATCTTTGGGTACTTCTGGAGTCTCCCCAGGGGAGTCAGGCCTCGTCTCGAGTGGGGGCATGGTCGTGCGCTTTCCTTCCAGGCTGTAGCAGCAATGTCACGCTTCCCGTCGCGTGGATCAAAGTATCTGTGGTTTTCCCTCGAGGCTTTCCCTCGAGGCTTTCCCACAGGGCTGTCCCACGTGCCACCGTGGTGTGAGTCGATCCTCGGCGTGAAAGATGAGCCAGTGCAGGGCAAAGAGGTTCCTCTGGAATGGACTGAGACATCTGGGGGACTCTTGGAATGGTGGTACGACAATGGAGTTCCTCTCGCCTTTCCTGTTGAGAGTGCCTCCCCGTGAGATGCGACGGGAACGCCGTGAATTCTTTCCCGTTGGAAGCAGGGAAAGGATCCCTCATCTCGAGCTCCGAGGGGGAAACGGGGCTCCTCGGGATGTGGGCGGGACCATCGTGCTTCCTCTCGAGTGGACACGGGTATGTCGGTGAACTTCTTGAGTTGCATCAAGGGTGTGAAAGACCCTTTCGAAGTTCCAGAGGTTAGGTGTCATTAGTCTCCAGACGCCTCATCGGAAATAGGCCTCATCTAGCCTGGAAGGGAGAACTTCCTGGATTTTCTCGAGGTGCGGCAGGTGTTCTCACGTTACGACGGGTACCACAGGGACCCGCCCTGATGGCCTCAGGAGAGGCCAGTCCCCATGCGAGTTGCTAGGGGGCCTCTCGGGATTCCTCTCCCGTCGATACCGGGGCCAAAAACCTTGTGTGGAGTCAGGGCCAGAACCGAGGATTCCTCTCAGGGGCTGACATGGATCTTTGGGTACTTCTGGAGTCTCCCCAGGGGAGTCAGGCCTCGTCTCGAGTGGGGGAATGGACGTGCGCTTTCCTTCCAGGCTGTAGCAGCAATGTCACGCTTCCCATCGCGTGGATCAAAGGATCTGTGGTTTTCCCTCGAGGCTTTCCCTCGAGGCTTTCCCACAGGGCTGTCCCACGTGCCACCGTGGTGTGAGTCGATCCTCGGCGTGAAAGATGAGCCAGTGCAGGGCAAAGAGGTTCCTCTGGAATGCACTGAGACATCTGGGGGACTCTTGGAATGGTGGTACGACCATGGAGTTCCTCTCGCCTTTCCTGTTGAGAGTGCCTCCTCTTGTGATGCGACGGGAACGCCGGGAATTCTTTCCCGTTGAAAGCAGGGAAAGGATCCCTCATCTCAAGCTACGAGGGGGAAACGGGGCTCCTCTGGATGTGGGCGGGACCATCGTGCTTCCTCTCGTGTGGAGACGGGTATGGCGGTAAACTTCTTGAGTTGCTGCAAGGGTGTGAAAGACCCTTTCGAAGTTCCAGAGGTTAGGTGTCATTAGTCTCCAGACGCCTCATCGGAAATAGGCCTCATCTCGCCTGGAAGGGAGAACTTCCTGGATTTTCTCGAGTTGCGGCAGGTGTTCTCGAGTTACGACGGGGACCTCAGGGACCCGCCCTGGTGGCCTCGGGAGAGGCCAGTCCCCATGCGAGTTGCTAGGGGGCCTCTCGGGATTCCTCTCCCGTCGATACCGGGGCCAAAAACCTTGTGTGGAGTCAGGGCCGGAACCGAGGATTCCTCTCAGGGGCTGACATGGATCTTTGGGTACTTCTGGAGTCTCCCCAGGGGAGTCAGGCCTCGTCTCGAGTGGGGGCATGCACGTGCGCTTTCCTTCCAGGCTGTAGCAGCAATGTCACACTTCCCGTCGCGTGGATCAAAGGATCTGTGGTTTTCCCTCGAGGCTTTCCCTCGAGGCTTTCCCACAGGGCTGTCCCACGTGCCACCGTGGTGTGAGTCGATCCTCGGCGTGAAAGATGAGCCAGTGCAGGGCAAAGAGGTTCCTCTGGAATGGACTGAGACATCTGGGTGACTCTTGGAATGGTGGTACGACCATGGAGTTCCTCTCGCCTTTCCTGTTGAGAGTGCCTCCTCTTGAGATGCGACGGGAATGCCGGGAATTCTTTCCCGTTGAAAGCAGGGAAAGGATCCCTCATCTCGAGCTCCGAGGGGGAAACGGGGCTCCTCTGGATGTGGGCGGGACCATCGTGCTTCCTCCCGAGTGGACACGGGTATGGCGGTGAACTTCTTGAGTTGCAGCAAGGGTGTGAAAGACCCTTTCGAAGTTCCAGAGGTTAGGTGTCATTAGTCTCCAGACGCCTCATCGGAAATAGGCCTCATCTCGCCTGGAAGGGAGAACTTCCTGGATTTTCTCGAGTTGCGGCAGGTGTTCTCGAGTTACGACGGGGACCTCAGGGACCCGCCCTGGTGGCCTCAGGAGAGGCCAGTCCCCATGCGAGTTGCTAGGGGGCCTCTCGGGATTCCTCTCCCGTCGATACCGGGGCCAAAAACCTTGTGTGGAGTCAGGGCCGGAACCGAGGATTCCTCTCAGGGGCTGACATGGATCTTTGGGTACTTCTGGAGTCTCCCCAGGGGAGTCAGGCCTCGTCTCGAGTGGGGGCATGCACGTGTGCTTTCCTTCCAGGCTGTAGCAGCAATGTCACGCTTCCCGTCGCGTGGATCAAAGGATCTGTGGTTTTCCCTCGAGGCTTTCCCTCGAGGCTTTCCCACAGGGCTGTCCCACGTGCCACCGTGGTGTGAGTCGATCCTCGGCGTGAAAGATGAGCCAGTGCAGTGCAAAGAGGTTCCTCTGGAATGGACTGAGACATCTGGGGGACTCTTGGAATGGTGGTACGACCATGGAGTTCCTCTCGCCTTTCCTGTTGAGTGTGCCTCCTCTTGAGATGCGACGGGAACGCCGGGAATTCTTTCCCGTTGAAAGCAGGGAAAGGATCCCTCATCTCGAGCTACGAGGGGGAAACGGGGCTCCTCGGGATGTGGGCGGGACCATCGTGCTTCCTCTCGAGTGGAGACGGGTATGGCGGTGAACTTCTTGAGTTGCAGCAAGGGTGTGAAAGACCCTTTCGAAGTTCCAGAGGTTACGTGTCAGTCTCCAGACGCCTCATCGGAAATAGACCTCATCTCGCCTGGAAGGGAGAACTTCCTGGATTTTCTCGAGTTGCGGAAGGTGTTCTCGAGTTACGACGGGGACCTCAGGGACCCGCCCTGGTGGCCTCAGGAGAGGCCAGTCCCCATGCGAGTTGCTAGGGGGCCTCTCGGGATTCCTCTCCCGTCGATACCGGGGCCAAAAACCTTGTGTGGAGTCAGGGCCGGAACCGAGGATTCCTCTCAGGGGCTGACATGGATCTTTGGGTACTTCTGGAGTCTCCCCAGGGGAGTCAGGCCTCGTCTCGAGTGGGGGCATGGTCGTGCGCTTTCCTTCCAGGCTGTAGCAGCAATGTCACGCTTCCCGTCGCGTGGATCAAAGTATCTGTGGTTTTCCCTCGAGGCTTTCCCTCGAGGCTTTCCCACAGGGCTGTCCCACGTGCCACCGTGGTGTGAGTCGATCCTCGGCGTGAAAGATGAGCCAGTGCAGGGCAAAGAGGTTCCTCTGGAATGGACTGAGACATCTGGGGGACTCTTGGAATGGTGGTACGACAATGGAGTTCCTCTAGCCTTTCCTGTTGAGAGTGCCTCCCCGTGAGATGCGACGGGAACGCCGTGAATTCTTTCCCGTTGGAAGCAGGGAAAGGATCCCTCATCTCGAGCTACGAGGGGGAAACGGGGCTCCTCTGGATGTGGGCGGGACCATCGTGCTTCCTCTCGAGTGGAGAAGGGTATGTCGGTGAACTTCTTGAGTTGCAGCAAGGGTGTGAAAGACCCTTTCGAAGTTCCAGAGGTTAGGTGTCATTAGTCTCCAGACGCCTCATCGGAAATAGGCCTCATCTAGCCTGGAAGGGAGAACTTCCTGGATTTTCTCGAGGTGCGGCAGGTGTTCTCACGTTACGACGGGTACCACAGGGACCCGCCCTGATGGCCTCAGGAGAGGCCAGTCCCCATGCGAGTTGCTAGGGGGCCTCTCGGGATTCCTCTCCCGTCGATACCGGGGCCAAAAACCTTGTGTGGAGTCAGGGCCAGAACCGAGGATTCCTCTCAGGGGCTGACATGGATCTTTGGGTACTTCTGGAGTCTCCCCAGGGGAGTCAGGCCTCGTCTCGAGTGGGGGCATGGACGTGCGCTTTCCTTCCAGGCTGTAGCAGCAATGTCACGCTTCCCGTCGCGTGGATCAAAGGATCTGTGGTTTTCCCTCGAGGCTTTCCCTCGAGGCTTTCCCACAGGGCTGTCCCACGTGCCACCGTGGTGTGAGTCGATCCTCGGCGTGAAAGATGAGCCAGTGCAGGGCAAAGAGGTTCCTCTGGAATGCACTGAGACATCTGGGGGACTCTTGGAATGGTGGTACGACCATGGAGTTCCTCTCGCCTTTCCTGTTGAGAGTGCCTCCTCTTGTGATGCGACGGGAACGCCGGGAATTCTTTCCCGTTGAAAGCAGGGAAAGGATCCCTCATCTCAAGCTACGAGGGGGAAACGGGGCTCCTCTGGATGTGGGCGGGACCATCGTGCTTCCTCTCGTGTGGAGACGGGTATGGCGGTAAACTTCTTGAGTTGCTGCAAGGGTGTGAAAGACCCTTTCGAAGTTCCAGAGGTTAGGTGTCATTAGTCTCCAGACGCCTCATCGGAAATAGGCCTCATCTCGCCTGGAAGGGAGAACTTCCTGGATTTTCTCGAGTTGCGGCAGGTGTTCTCGAGTTACGACGGGGACCTCAGGGACCCGCCCTGGTGGCCTCGGGAGAGGCCAGTCCCCATGCGAGTTGCTAGGGGGCCTCTCGGGATTCCTCTCCCGTCGATACCGGGGCCAAAAACCTTGTGTGGAGTCAGGGCCGGAACCGAGGATTCCTCTCAGGGGCTGCCATGGATCTTTGGGTACTTCTGGAGTCTCCCCAGGGGAGTCAGGCCTCGTCTCGAGTGGGGGCATGCACGTGCGCTTTCCTTCCAGGCTGTAGCAGCAATGTCGCGCTTCCCGTCGCGTGGATCAAAGGATCTGTGGTTTTCCCTCGAGGCTTTCCCTCGAGGCTTTCCCACAGGGCTGTCCCACGTGCCACCGTGGTGTGAGTCGATCCTCGGCGTGAAAGATGAGCCAGTGCAGGGCAAAGAGGTTCCTCTGGAATGGACTGAGACATCTGGGGGACTCTTGGAATGGTGGTACGACAATGGAGTTCCTCTCGCCTTTCCTGTTGAGAGTGCCTCCCCGTGAGATGCGACGGGAACGCCGTGAATTCTTTCCCGTTGGAAGCAGGGAAAGGATCCCTCATCTCGAGCTACGAGGGGGAAACGGGGCTCCTCGGGATGTGGGCGGGACCATCGTGCTTCCTCTCGAGTGGACACGGGTATGTCGGTGAACTTCTTGAGTTGCAGCAAGGGTGTGAAAGACCCTTTCGAAGTTCCAGAGGTTAGGTGTCATTAGTCTCCAGACGCCTCATCGGAAATAGGCCTCATCTAGCCTGGAAGGGAGAACTTCCTGGATTTTCTCGAGGTGCGGCAGGTGTTCTCACGTTACGACGGGTACCACAGGGACCCGCCCTGATGGCCTCAGGAGAGGCCAGTCCCCATGCGAGTTGCTAGGGGGCCTCTCGGGATTCCTCTCCCGTCGATACCGGGGCCAAAAACCTTGTGTGGAGTCAGGGCCAGAACCGAGGATTCCTCTCAGGGGCTGACATGGATCTTTGGGTACTTCTGGAGTCTCCCCAGGGGAGTCAGGCCTCGTCTCGAGTGGGGGCATGGACGTGCGCTTTCCTTCCAGGCTGTAGCAGCAATGTCACGCTTCCCGTCGCGTGGATCAAAGGATCTGTGGTTTTCCCTCGAGGCTTTCCCTCGAGGCTTTCCCACAGGGCTGTCCCACGTGCCACCGTGGTGTGAGTCGATCCTCGGCGTGAAAGATGAGCCAGTGCAGGGCAAAGAGGTTCCTCTGGAATGCACTGAGACATCTGGGGGACTCTTGGAATGGTGGTACGACCATGGAGTTCCTCTCGCCTTTCCTGTTGAGAGTGCCTCCTCTTGTGATGCGACGGGAACGCCGGGAATTCTTTCCCGTTGAAAGCAGGGAAAGGATCCCTCATCTCAAGCTACGAGGGGGAAACGGGGCTCCTCTGGATGTGGGCGGGACCATCGTGCTTCCTCTCGTGTGGAGACGGGTATGGCGGTAAACTTCTTGAGTTGCAGCAAGGGTGTGAAAGACCCTTTCGAAGTTCCAGAGTTTAGGTGTCATTAGTCTCCAAACGCCTCATCGGAAATAGGATTCTTCTCGCCTGGAATGGAGAACTTTCTGGATTTTCTCGAGTTGCGACAGGTGTTCTCGAGTTACGACGGAGACCTCAGGGACCCGCCCTGGTGGCCTCAGGAGAGGCCAGTCCCCATGCGAGTTGCTAGGGGGCCTCTCGGGATTCCTCTCCCGTCGATACCGGGGCCAAAAACCTTGTGTGGAGTCATTGCCGGAACCGAGGATTCCTCTCAGGGGCTGACATGGATCTTTGGGTACTTCTGGAGTCTCCCCAGGGGAGTCAGGCCCCGTCTCGAGTGGGGGCATGCACGTGCGCTTTCCTTCCAGGCTTTAGCAGCAATGTCACGCTTTTCGTCGCGTGGATCAAAGGATCTGTGGTTTTCCCTCAAGGCTTTGCCTCGAGGCTTTCCCACAGGGCTGTCCCACGTGCCACCGTGGTGTGAGTCGATCCTCGGCGTGAAAGATGAGCCAGTGCAGGGCAAAGAGGTTCCTCTGGAATGGACTGAGACATCTGGGGGACTCTTGGAATGGTGGTACGACCATGGAGTTCCTCTCGCCTTTCCTGTTGAGAGTGCCTCCTCTTGAGATGCGACGGGAATGCCGGGAATTCTTTCCCGTTGAAAGCAGGGAAAGGATCCCTCATCTCGAGCTACGAGGGGGAAACGGGGCTCCTCTGGATGTGGGCGGGACCATCGTGCTTCCTCTCGAGTGGAGACGGGTATGGCAGTGAACTTCGTGAGTTGCAGCAAGGGTGTGAAAGACCCTTTCGAAGTTCCAGAGGTTAGGTGTCATTAGTCTCCAGACGCCTCATCGGAAATAGGCCTCATCTCGCCTGGAAGGGAGAACTTCCTGGATTTTCTCGAGTTGCGGCAGGTGTTCTCGAGTTACGACGGGGACCTCAGGGACCCGCCCTGGTGGCCTCAGGAGAGGCCAGTCCCCATGCGAGTTGCTAGGGGGCCTCTCGGGATTCCTCTCCCGTCGATACCGGGGCCAAAAACCTTGTGTGGAGTCAGGGCCGGAACCGAGGATTCCTCTCAGGGGCTGACATGGATCTTTGGGTACTTCTGGAGTCTCCCCAGGGGAGTCAGGCCTCGTCTCGAGTGGGGGCATGCACGTGTGCTTTCCTTCCAGGCTGTAGCAGCAATGTCACGCTTCCCGTCGCGTGGATCAAAGGATCTGTGGTTTTCCCTCGAGGCTTTCCCTCGAGGCTTTCCCACAGGGCTGTCCCACGTGCCACCGTGGTGTGAGTCGATCCTCGGCGTGAAAGATGAGCCAGTGCAGTGCAAAGAGGTTCCTCTGGAATGGACTGAGACATCTGGGGGACTCTTGGAATGGTGGTACGACCATGGAGTTCCTCTCGCCTTTCCTGTTGAGTGTGCCTCCTCTTGAGATGCGACGGGAACGCCGGGAATTCTTTCCCGTTGAAAGCAGGGAAAGGATCCCTCATCTCGAGCTACGAGGGGGAAACGGGGCTCCTTGGGATGTGGGCGGGACCATCGTGCTTCCTCTCGAGTGGAGACGGGTATGGCGGTGAACTTCTTGAGTTGCAGCAAGGGTGTGAAAGACCCTTTCGAAGTTCCAGAGGTTACGTGTCAGTCTCCAGACGCCTCATCGGAAATAGACCTCATCTCGCCTGGAAGGGAGAACTTCCTGGATTTTCTCGAGTTGCGGCAGGTGTTCTCGAGTTACGACGGGGACCTCAGGGACCCGCCCTGGTGGCCTCAGGAGAGGCCAGTCCCCATGCGAGTTGCTAGGGGGCCTCTCGGGATTCCTCTCCCGTCGATACCGGGGCCAAAAACCTTGTGTGGAGTCAGGGCCGGAACCTAGGATTCCTCTCAGGGGCTGACATGGATCTTTGGGTACTTCTGGAGTCTCCCCAGGGGAGTCAGGCCTCGTCTAGAGTGGGGGCATGCACGTGTGCTTTCCTTCCAGGCTGTAGCAGCAATGTCACGCTTCCCGTCGCGTGGATCAAAGGATCTGTGGTTTTCCCTCGAGGCTTTCCCTCCAGGCTTTCCCACAGGGCTCTCCCACGTGCCACCGTGGTGTGAGTCGATCCACGGCGTGAAAGATGAGCCAGTGCAGGGCAAAGAGGTTCCTCTGGAATGAACTGAGACATCTGGGGGACTCTTGGAATGGTGGTACGACCATGGAGTTCCTCTCGCCTTTCCTGTTGAGAGTGCCTCCTCTTGAGATGCGACGGGAACGCCGGGAATTCTTTCCCGTTGAAAGCAGGGAACGGATCCCTCATCTCGAGCTACGAGGGGGAAACGGGGCTCCTCTGGATGTGGGCGGGACCATCGTGCTTCCTCTCGAGTGGACACGGGTATGTCGGTGAACTTCTTGAGTTGCAGCAAGGGTGTGAAAGACCCTTTCGAAGTTCCAGAGGTTGGGTGTCATTAGTCTCCAGACGCCTCATCGGAAATAGGCCTCATCTCGCCTGGAAGGGAGAACTTCCTGGATTTTCTCGAGTTGCGGCAGGTGTTCTCGAGTTACGACGGGGACCTCAGGGACCCGCCCTGGTGGCCTCAGGAGAGGCCAGTCCCCATGCGAGTTGCTAGGGGGCCTCTCGGGATTCCTCTCCCGTCGATACCGGGGCCAAAAACCTTGTGTGGAGTCAGGGCCGGAACCGAGGATTCCTCTCAGGGGCTGACATGGATCTTTGGGTACTTCTGGAGTCTCCCCAGCGGAGTCAGGCCTCGTCTCGAGTGGGGGCATGCACGTGTGCTTTCCTTCCAGGCTGTAGCAGCAATGTCACGCTTCCCGTCGCGTGCATCAAAGGATCTGTGGTTTTCCCTCGAGGCTTTCCCTCGAGGCTTTCCCACAGGGCTGTCCCACGTGCCACCGTGGTGTGAGTCGATCCTCGGCGTGAAAGATGAGCCAGTGCAGGGCAAAGAGGTTCCTCTGGAATGGACTGAGACATCTGTGGGACTCTTGGAATGGTGGTACGACCATGGAGTTCCTCTCGCCTTTCCTGTTGAGAGTGCCTCCTCTTGAGATGCGACAGGAATGCCGGGAATTCTTTCCCGTTGAAAGCAGGGAAAGGATCCCTCATCTCGAGCTACGAGGGGGAAACGGGGCTCCTCTGGATGTGGGCGGGACCATCGTGCTTTCTCTCGTGTGGAGACGGGTATGGTGGTAAACTTCTTGAATTGCAGTAAGGGTGTGAAAGACCCTTTCGAAGTTCCAGAGGTTGGGTGTCATTAGTCTCCAGACGCCTCATCGGAAATAGGCCTCATCTCGCCTGGAAGGGAGAACTTCCTGGATTTTCTCGAGTTGCGGCAGGTGTTCTCGAGTTACGACGGGGACCTCAGGGACCCGCCCTGGTGGCCTCAGTAGAGGCCAGTCCCCATGCGAGTTGCTAGGGGGCCTCTCGGGATTCCTCTCCCGTCGATACCGAGGCCAAAAACCTTGTGTGGAGTCAGGGCCGGAACCGAGGATTCCTCTCAGGGGCTGACATGGATCTTTGGGTACTTCTGGAGTCTCCCCAGGGGAGTCAGGCCTCGTCTCGAGTGGGGGCATGGTCGTGCGCTTTCCTTCCAGGCTGTAGCAGCAATGTCACGCTTCCCGTCGCGTGGATCAAAGTATCTGTGGTTTTCCCTCGAGGCTTTCCCTCGAGGCTTTCCCACAGGGCTGTCCCACGTGCCACCGTGGTGTGAGTCGATCCTCGGCGTGAAAGATGAGCCAGTGCAGGGCAAAGAGGTTCCTCTGGAATGGACTGAGACATCTGGGGGACTCTTGGAATGGTGGTACGACAATGGAGTTCCTCTCGCCTTTCCTGTTGAGAGTGCCTCCCCGTGAGATGCGACGGGAACGCCGTGAATTCTTTCCCGTTGGAAGCAGGGAAAGGATCCCTCATCTCGAGCTACGAGGGGGAAACGGGGCTCCTCGGGATGTGGGCGGGACCATCGTGCTTCCTCTCGAGTGGACACGGGTATGTCGGTGAACTTCTTGAGTTGCAGCAAGGGTGTGAAAGACCCTTTCGAAGTTCCAGAGGTTAGGTGTCATTAGTCTCCAGACGCCTCATCGGAAATAGGCCTCATCTAGCCTGGAAGGGAGAACTTCCTGGATTTTCTCGAGGTGCGGCAGGTGTTCTCACGTTACGACGGGTACCACAGGGACCCGCCCTGATGGCCTCAGGAGAGGCCAGTCCCCATGCGAGTTGCTAGGGGGCCTCTCGGGATTCCTCTCCCGTCGATACCGGGGCCAAAAACCTTGTGTGGAGTCAGGGCCAGAACCGAGGATTCCTCTCAGGGGCTGACATGGATCTTTGGGTACTTCTGGAGTCTCCCCAGGGGAGTCAGGCCTCGTCTCGAGTGGGGGCATGGACGTGCGCTTTCCTTCCAGGCTGTAGCAGCAATGTCACGCTTCCCGTCGCGTGGATCAAAGGATCTGTGGTTTTCCCTCGAGCCTTTCCCTCGAGGCTTTCCCACAGGGCTGTCCCACGTGCCACCGTGGTGTGAGTCGATCCTCGGCGTGAAAGATGAGCCAGTGCAGGGCAAAGAGGTTCCTCTGGAATGCTCTGAGACATCTGGGGGACTCTTGGAATGGTGGTACGACCATGGAGTTCCTCTCGCCTTTCCTGTTGAGAGTGCCTCCTCTTGAGATGCGACAGGAACGCCGGGAATTCTTTCCCGTTGAAAGCAGGGAAAGGATCCCTCATCTCAAGCTACGAGGGGGAAACGGGGCTCCTCTGGATGTGGGCGGGACCATCGTGCTTCCTCTCGTGTGGAGACGGGTATGGCGGTAAACTTCTTGAGTTGCTGCAAGGGTGTGAAAGACCCTTTCGAAGTTCCAGAGGTTAGGTGTCATTAGTCTCCAGACGCCTCATCGGAAATAGGCCTCATCTCGCCTGGAAGGGAGAACTTCCTGGATTTTCTCGAGTTGCGGCAGGTGTTCTCGAGTTACGACGGGGACCTCAGGGACCCGCCCTGGTGGCCTCGGGAGAGGCCAGTCCCCATGAGAGTTGCTAGGGGGCCTCTCGGGATTCCTCTCCCGTCGATACCGGGGCCAAAAACCTTGTGTGGAGTCAGGGCCGGAACCGAGGATTCCTCTCAGGGGCTGACATGGATCTTTGGGTACTTCTGGAGTCTCCCCAGGGGAGTCAGGCCTCGTCTCGAGTGGGGGCATGCACGTGCGCTTTCCTTCCAGGCTGTAGCAGCAATGTCGCGCTTCCCGTCGCGTGGATCAAAGGATCTGTGGTTTTCCCTCGAGGCTTTCCCTCGAGGCTTTCCCACAGGGCTGTCCCACGTGCCACCGTGGTGTGAGTCGATCCTCGGCGTGAAAGATGAGCCAGTGCAGGGCAAAGAGGTTCCTCTGGAATGGACTGAGACATCTGGGTGACTCTTGGAATGGTGGTACGACCATGGAGTTCCTCTCGCCTTTCCTGTTGAGAGTGCCTCCTCTTGAGATGCGACGGGAATGCCGGGAATTCTTTCCCGTTGAAAGCAGGGAAAGGATCCCTCATCTCGAGCTCCGAGGGGGAAACGGGGCTCCTCTGGATGTGGGCGGGACCATCGTGCTTCCTCCCGAGTGGACACGGGTATGGCGGTGAACTTCTTGAGTTGCAGCAAGGGTGTGAAAGACCCTTTCGAAGTTTCAGAGGTTAGGTGTCATTAGTCTCCAGACGCCTCATCGGAAATAGGCCTCATCTCGCCTGGAAGGGAGAACTTCCTGGATTTTCTCGAGTTGCGGCAGGTGTTCTCGAGTTACGACGGGGACCTCAGGGACCCGCCCTGGTGGCCTCAGTAGAGGCCAGTCCCCATGCGAGTTGCTAGGGGGCCTCTCGGGATTCCTCTCCCGTCGATACCGGGGCCAAAAGCCTCGTGTGGAGTCAGGGCTGGAACCGAGCATTCCTCTCAGGGGTTACATGGATCTTTGGGTACTTCTGGAGGCTCCCCAGGGGAGTCAGGCCTCGTCTCGAGTGGGGGCATGCACGTGCGCTTTCCTTCCAGGCTGTAGCAGCAATGTCACGCTTCCCATCGCGAGGATTAAAGGATCTGTGGTTTTCCCTCGAGGCTTTACCTCGAGGCTTTCCCACAGGGCTGTCCCACGGGCCACCGTGGTGTGAGTCGATCCTCGGCGTGAAAGATGAGCCAGTGCCGGGCAAAGAGGTTCCTCTGGAATGGACTGAGACATCTGGGGGACTCGTGGAATGGTGGTACGACCATGGAGTTCCTCTCGCCTTTCCTGTTGAGAGTGCCACCTCTTGAGATGCGACGGGAACGCCGGGAATTCTTTCCCGTTGAAAGCAGGGAATGGATCCCTCATTTCGAGCTACGAGGGGGAAACGGGGCTCCTCTGGATGTGGGCGGGACCATCGTGCTTCCTCTCGAGTGGAGACGGGTATGGCGGTGAACTTCTTGAGTTGCAGCAAGGGTGTGAAAGACCCTTTCGAAGTCCCAGAGGTTAGGTGTCATTAGTCTCCAGACGCCTCATCGGAAATAGGCCTCATCTCGCCTGGAAGGGAGAACTTCCTGGATTTTCTCGAGTTGCGGCAGGTGTTCTCGAGTTACAACGGGGACCTCAGGGACCCGCCCTGGTGGCCTCAGGAGAGGCCAGTCCCCATGCGAGTTGCTAGGTGGCCTCTCGGGATTCCTCTCCCGTCGATACCGGGGTCAAAAACCTTGTGTGGCGTCAGGGCCGGAACCGAGGATTCCTCTCAGGGGCTGACATGGATCTTTGGGTACTTCTGGAGTCTCCCCAGGGGAGTCAGGCCTCGTCTCGTGTGGGGGCATGCACGTGCGCTTTCCTTACAGGCTGTAGCAGCAATGTCACGCTTCCCGTGGCGTGGATCAAAGGATCTGTGGTTTTCCCTCGAGGCTTTCCCACAGGGCTGTCCCACGTGCCACCGTGGTGTGATTCGATCCTCGGCGTGAAAGATGAGCCAGTGCAGGGCAAAGAGGTTCCTCTGGAATGGACTGAGACATCTGGGGGACTCCTGGAATGGTGGTACGACCATGGAGTTCCTCTCGCCTTTCCTGTTGAGAGTGCCTCCTCTTGAGATGCGACGGGAACGCCGGGAATTCTTTCCCGTCTAAAGCAGGGAAAGGTTCCCTCATCTCGAGATACGAGGGGGAAACGGGGCTCCTCTGGATGTGGGCGGGACCATCATGCTTCCTCTCGAGTGGAGACGGGTATGGCGGTGAACTTCTTGAGTTGCAGCAAGGGTGTGAAAGACCCTTTCGAAGTTCCAGAGGTTAGGTGTCATTAGTCTCCAGACGCCTCATCGGAAATAGGCCTCATCTCGCCTGGAAGGGAGAACTTCCTGGATTTTCTCGAGATGCGGCAGGTGTTCTCGAGTTACGACGGGTACCTCAGGGACCCGCCCTGGTGGCCTCAGGAGAGGCCAGTCCCCATGCGAGTTGCTAGGGGGCCTCTCGGGATTCCTCTCCCGTCGATACCGGGGCCAAAAACTTTGTATGGAGTCAGGGCCGGAACCGAGGATTCCTCTCAGGGGCTGACATGGATCTTTGGGTACTTCTGGAGTCTCCCCAGGGGAGTCAGGCCTCGTCTCGTGTGGGGGCATGCACGTGCGCTTTCCTTACAGGCTGTAGCAGCAATGTCACGCTTCCCGTGGCGTGGATCAAAGGATCTGTGGTTTTCCCTCGAGGCTTTCCCACAGGGCTGTCCCACGTGCCACCGTGGTGTGATTCGATCCTCGGCGTGAAAGATGAGCCAGTGCAGGGCAAAGAGGTTCCTCTGGAATGGACTGAGACATCTGGGGGACTCCTGGAATGGTGGTACGACCATGGAGTTCCTCTCGCCTTTCCTGTTGAGAGTGCCTCCTCTTGAGATGCGACGGGAACGCCGGGAATTCTTTCCCGTCTAAAGCAGGGAAAGGTTCCCTCATCTCGAGATACGAGGGGGAAACGGGGCTCCTCTGGATGTGGGAGGGACCATCATGCTTCCTCTCGAGTGGAGACGGGTATGGCGGTGAACTTCTTGAGTTGCAGCAAGGTTGTGAAAGACCCTTTCGAAGTTCCAGAGGTTAGGTGTCATTAGTCTCCAGACGCCTCATCGGAAATAGGCCTCATCTCGCCTGGAAGGGAGAACTTCCTGGATTTTCTCGAGATGCGGCAGGTGTTCTCGAGTTACGACGGGTACCTCAGGGACCCGCCCTGGTGGCCTCAGGAGAGGCCAGTCCCCATGCGAGTTGCTAGGGGGCCTCTCGGGATTCCTCTCCCGTCGATACCGGGGCCAAAAACTTTGTATGGAGTCAGGGCCGGAACCGAGGATTCCTCTCAGGGGCTGACATGGATCTTTGGGTTCTTCTGGAGTCCCCCCAGGGAGTCAGGCCTCGTCTCGAGTGGGGGCATGCACGTGCGCTTTCCTTCCAGGCTGTAGCAGCAATGTCACGCTTCCCGTCGCGTGGATCAAAGGATCTGTGGTTTTCCCTCGAGGCTTTCCCTCGAGGCTTTCCCACAGGGCTGTCCCACGTGCCACCGTGGTGTGAGTCGATCCTCGGCGTGAAAGATGAGAAAGTGCAGGGCAAAGAGGTTCCTCTGGAATGGACTGAGACATCTGGGGGACTCTTGGAATGGTGGTACGACCATGGAGTTCCTCTCGCCTTTCCTGTTGAGAGTGCCTCCTCTTGAGATGCGACGGGAACGCCGGGAATTCTTTCCCGTTGAAAGCAGGAAAAGGATCCCTCATCTCGAGCTACGAGGGGGAAACGGGGCTCCTCTGGATGTGGGCGGGACCATCGTGCTTCCTCTCTAGTGGAGACGGGTATGGTGGTGAACTTCTTGAGTTGCAGCAAGGGTGTGAAAGACCCTTTCGAAGTTCCAGAGTTTAGGTGTCATTAGTCTCCAGACGCCTCATAGGAAATAGGCCTCATCTCGCCTGGAAGGGAGAACTTCCTGGATTTTCTCGAGTTGCGGCAGGTGTTCTCGAGTTACGACGGGGACCTCAGGAACCCGCCCTGGTGGCCTCAGGAGAGGCCAGTCCCTATGCGAGGTGCTAGGGGGCCTCTCGGGATTCCTCTCCCGTCGATACCGGGGCCAAAAACCTTGTATGGAGTCAGGGCCGGAAAAGGATTCCTCTCAGGGGCTGACATGGATCTTTGGGTACTTCTGGAGTCTCCCCAGGGGAGTCAGGCCTCGTCTCGAGTGGGAGCATGCACGTGCACTTTCCTTCCAGGCTGTAGCAGCAATGTCACGCTTCCCGTCGCGTGGATCAAAGGATCTGTGGATTTCCCTCGAGGCTTTCCCACAGGGCTGTCCCACGTGCCACCGTGGTGTGAGTCGATCCTCGGCGTGAAAGATGAGCCAGTGCAGGACAAAGAGGTTCCTCTGGAATGGACTGAGATATCTGGGGGAATCTTGGAATGGTGGTACGACCATGGAGTTCCTCTCGCCTTTCCTGTTGAGAGTGCCTCCTCTTGAGATGCGACGGGAACGCCGGGAACTCTTTCCCTTTGAAACCAGGGAAAGGATCCCTCATCTCGAGCTACGAGGGGAAAACGGGGCTCCTCTGGATGTGGGCGGGACCATCGTGCTTCCTCTCGAGTGGAGACGGGTATGGCGGTGAACTTCTTGAGTTGCAGCAAGGGTATGAAAGACCCTTTCGAAGTTCCAGAGGTTAGGTGTCATTAGTCTCCAGACGCCTCATCAGAAATAGGCCTCATCTCGCCTGGAAGGGAGAACTTCCTGGATTTTCTCGAGTTGCGGCAGGTGTTCTCGAGTTACGACGGGGACCTCAGGGACCCGCCCTGGTGGCCTCAGGAGAGGCCAGCCCCTATGCGAGTTGCTAGGGGGCCTCTCGGGATTCCTCTCCCGTCGATACCGGGGCCAACAACCTTGTGTGGAGTCAGGGCCGTAACCGAGGATTCCTCTCATGGGCTGACATGGATCTTTGGGTACGTCTGGAGACTCCCCAGTGGAGTCAGGCCTCGTCTCGAGTGGGGGCATGCACGTGCGCTTTCCTTCCAGGCTGTAGCAGCAATGTCACGCTTCCCGTCTCGTGGATCATAGGATCTGTGGTTTTCCCTCGAGGCTTTCCCTCGAGGTTTTCCCACAGGGCTGTCCCACGTGCCACCGTGGTGTGAGTCGATCCTCGGCGTGAAAGATGAGCCAGTGCAGGGCAAAGAGCTTCCTCTGGAATGGACTGAGACATCTGGGGGACTCTTGGAATGGTGGTACGACCATGGAGTTCCTCTCGCCTTTCCTGTTGAGAGTGCCTCCTCTTGAGATGCGACGGGAACGCCGGGAATTCTTTCCCGTTGAAAGCAGGAAAAGGATCCCTCATCTCGAGCTACGAGGGGGAAACGGGGCTCCTCTGGATGTGGGCGGGACCATCGTGCTTCCTCTCTAGTGGAGACGGGTATGGTGGTGAACTTCTTGAGTTGCAGCAAGGGTGTGAAAGACCCTTTCGAAGTTCCAGAGTTTAGGTGTCATTAGTCTCCAGACGCCTCATAGGAAATAGGCCTCATCTCGCCTGGAAGGGAGAACTTCCTGGATTTTCTCGAGTTGCGGCAGGTGTTCTCGAGTTACGACGGGGACCTCAGGAACCCGCCCTGGTGGCCTCAGTAGAGGCCAGTCCCCATGCGAGTTGCTAGGGGGCCTCTCGGGATTCCTCTCCCGTCGATACCGGGGCCAAAAGCCTTGTGTGGAGTCAGGGCTGGAACCGAGCATTCCTCTCAGGGGTTACATGGATCTTTGGGTACTTCTGGAGGCTCCCCAGGGGAGTCAGGCCTCGTCTCGAGTGGGGGCATGCACGTGCGCTTTCCTTCCAGGCTGTAGCAGCAATGTCACGCTTCCCATCGCGAGGATTAAAGGATCTGTGGTTTTCCCTCGAGGCTTTACCTCGAGGCTTTCCCACAGGGCTGTCCCACGGGCCACCGTGGTGTGAGTCGATCCTCGGCGTGAAAGATGAGCCAGTGCCGGGCAAAGAGGTTCCTCTGGAATGGACTGAGACATCTGGGGGACTCTTGGAATGGTGGTACGACCAAGGAGTTCCTCTCGCCTTTCCTGTTGAGAGTGCCTCCTCTTGAGATGCGACGGGAATGCCGGGAATTCTTTCCCGTTGAAAGCAGGGAAAGGATCCCTCATCTCGAGCTCCGAGGGGGAAACGTGGCTCCTCTGTATGTGGGCGGGACCATCGTGCTTTCTCTCGTGTGGAGACGGGTATGGCGGTAAACTTCTTGAGTTGCAGCAAGGGTGTGAAAGACCCTTTCGAAGTTCCAGAGTTTGGGTGTCATTAGTCTCCAGACGCCTCATCGGAAATAGGCCTCATCTCGCCTGGAAGGGAGAACTTCCTGGATTTTCTCGAGTTGCGTCAGGTGTTCTCGAGTTACGACGGGGACCTCAGTGACCCGCCCTGGTGGCCTCAGGAGAGGCCAGTCCCCATGCGAGTTGCTAGGGGGCCTCTCGGGATTCCTCTCCCGTCGATACCGGGGCCAAAAACCTTGTGTGGAGTCAGGGCCAGAACCGAGGATTCCTCTCAGGGGCTGACATGGATCTTTGGGTACTTCTGGAGTCTCCCCAGGGGAGTCAGGCCTCGTCTCGAGTGGGGGCATGCACGTGCGCTTTCCTTCCAGGCTGTAGCAGCAATGTCACGCTTCCTGTCGCGTGGATCAAAGGATCTGTGGTTTTCCCTCGAGGCTTTCCCTCGAGACTTTCCCACAGGGCTGTCCCACGTGCCACCGTGGTGTGAGTCGATCCTCGGCGTGAAAGATGAGCCAGTGTAGGGCAAAGAGGTTCCTCTGGAATGGACTGAGACATCTGGGGGACTCCTGGAATGGTGGTACGACCATGGAGTTCCTCTCGCCTTTCCTGTTGAGAGTGCCTCCTCTTGAGATGCGACGGGAACGCCGGGAATTCTTTCCCGTCTAAAGCAGGGAAAGGTTCCCTCATCTCGAGATACGAGGGGGAAACGGGGCTCCTCTGGATGTGGGCGGGACCATCATGCTTCCTCTCGAGTGGAGACGGGTATGGCGGTGAACTTCTTGAGTTGCAGCAAGGGTGTGAAAGACCCTTTCGAAGTTCCAGAGGTTAGGTGTCATTAGTCTCCAGACGCCTCATCGGAAATAGGCCTCATCTCGCCTGGAAGGGAGAACTTCCTGGATTTTCTCGAGATGCGGCAGGTGTTCTCGAGTTACGACGGGTACCTCAGGGACCCGCCCTGGTGGCCTCAGGAGAGGCCAGTCCCCATGCGAGTTGCTAGGGGGCCTCTCGGGATTCCTCTCCCGTCGATACCGGGGCCAAAAACTTTGTATGGAGTCAGGGCCGGAACCGAGGATTCCTCTCAGGGGCTGACATGGATCTTTGGGTACTTCTGGAGTCTCCCCAGGGGAGTCAGGCCTCGTCTCGTGTGGGGGCATGCACGTGCGCTTTCCTTACAGGCTGTAGCAGCAATGTCACGCTTCCCGTGGCGTGGATCAAAGGATCTGTGGTTTTCCCTCGAGGCTTTCCCACAGGGCTGTCCCACGTGCCACCGTGGTGTGAGTCGATCCTCGGCGTGAAAGATGAGCCAGTGTAGGGCAAAGAGGTTCCTCTGGAATGGACTGAGACATCTGGGGGACTCCTGGAATGGTGGTACGACCATGGAGTTCCTCTCGCCTTTCCTGTTGAGAGTGCCTCCTCTTGAGATGCGACGGGAATGCCGGGAATTCTTTCCCGTCTAAAGCAGGGAAAGGTTCCCTCATCTCGAGCTACGAGGGGGAAACGGGGCTCCTCTGGATGTGGGCGGGACCATCGTGCTTCCTCTCGAGTGGACACGGGTATGGCGGTGAAGTTCTTGAGTTGCAGCAAGGGTGTGAAAGACCCTTTCGAAGTTCCAGAGGTTAGGTGTCATTAGTCTCCAGACGCCTCATCGGAAATAGGCCTCATCTCGCCTGAAAGGGAGAACTTCCTGGATTTTCTCGAGTTGCGGCAGGTGTTCTCGAGTTACGACGGGTACCTCAGGGACCCGCCCTGGTGGCCTCAGGAAAGGCCAGTCCCCATGCGAGGTGCTAGGGGGCCTCTCGGGATTCCTCTCCCGTCGATACCGGGGCCAAAAACCTTGTGTGGAGTAAGGGCCGGAACCGAGGATTCCTCTCAGGGGCTGACATGGATCTTTGGGTACTTCTGGAGTCTCCCCAGGGGAGTCAGGCCTCGTCTCGTGTGGGGGCATGCACGTGCGCTTTCCTTACAGGCTGTAGCAGCAATGTCACGCTTCCCGTGGCGTGGATCAAAGGATCTGTGGTTTTCCCTCGAGGCTTTCCCTCGAGGCTTTCCCACAGGGCTGTCCCACGTGCCACCGTGGTGTGAGTCGATCCTCGGCGTGAAAGATGAGCCAGTGCAGGGCAAAGAGGTTCCTCTGGAATGGACTGAGACATCTGGGTGACTCTTGGAATGGTGGTACGACCATGGAGTTCCTCTCGCCTTTCCTGTTGAGAGTGCCTCCTCTTGAGATGCGACGGGAATGCCGGGAATTCTTTCCCGTTGAAAGCAGGGAAAGGATCCCTCATCTCGAGCTCCGAGGGGGAAACGGGGCTCCTCTGGATGTGGGCGGGACCATCGTGCTTCCTCCCGAGTGGACACGGGTATGGCGGTGAACTTCTTGAGTTGCAGCAAGGGTGTGAAAGACCCTTTCGAAGTTTCAGAGGTTAGGTGTCATTAGTCTCCAGACGCCTCATCGGAAATAGGCCTCATCTCGCCTGGAAGGGAGAACTTCCTGGATTTTCTCGAGTTGCGGCAGGTGTTCTCGAGTTACGACGGGGACCTCAGGGACCCGCCCTGGTGGCCTCAGTAGAGGCCAGTCCCCATGCGAGTTGCTAGGGGGCCTCTCGGGATTCCTCTCCCGTCGATACCGGGGCCAAAAGCCTTGTGTGGAGTCAGGGCTGGAACCGAGCATTCCTCTCAGGGGTTACATGGATCTTTGGGTACTTCTGGAGGCTCCCCAGGGGAGTCAGGCCTCGTCTCGAGTGGGGGCATGCACGTGCGCTTTCCTTCCAGGCTGTAGCAGCAATGTCACGCTTCCCATCGCGAGGATTAAAGGATCTGTGGTTTTCCCTCGAGGCTTTACCTCGAGGCTTTCCCACAGGGCTGTCCCACGGGCCACCGTGGTGTGAGTCGATCCTCGGCGTGAAAGATGAGCCAGTGCCGGGCAAAGAGGTTCCTCTGGAATGGACTGAGACATCTGGGGGACTCGTGGAATGGTGGTACGACCATGGAGTTCCTCTCGCCTTTCCTGTTGAGAGTGCCACCTCTTGAGATGCGACGGGAACGCCGGGAATTCTTTCCCGTTGAAAGCAGGGAAAGGATCCCTCATTTCGAGCTACGAGGGGGAAACGGGGCTCCTCTGGATGTGGGCGGGACCATCGTGCTTCCTCTCGAGTGGAGACGGGTATGGCGGTGAACTTCTTGAGTTGCAGCAAGGGTGTGAAAGACCCTTTCGAAGTCCCAGAGGTTAGGTGTCATTAGTCTCCAGACGCCTCATCGGAAATAGGCCTCATCTCGCCTGGAAGGGAGAACTTCCTGGATTTTCTCGAGTTGCGGCAGGTGTTCTCGAGTTACAACGGGGACCTCAGGGACCCGCCCTGGTGGCCTCAGGAGAGGCCAGTCCCCATGCGAGTTGCTAGGTGGCCTCTCGGGATTCCTCTCCCGTCGATACCGGGGTCAAAAACCTTGTGTGGCGTCAGGGCCGGAACCGAGGATTCCTCTCAGGGGCTGACATGGATCTTTGGGTACTTCTGGAGTCTCCCCAGGGGAGTCAGGCCTCGTCTCGTGTGGGGGCATGCACGTGCGCTTTCCTTACAGGCTGTAGCAGCAATGTCACGCTTCCCGTGGCGTGGATCAAAGGATCTGTGGTTTTCCCTCGAGGCTTTCCCACAGGGCTGTCCCACGTGCCACCGTGGTGTGATTCGATCCTCGGCGTGAAAGATGAGCCAGTGCAGGGCAAAGAGGTTCCTCTGGAATGGACTGAGACATCTGGGGGACTCCTGGAATGGTGGTACGACCATGGAGTTCCTCTCGCCTTTCCTGTTGAGAGTGCCTCCTCTTGAGATGCGACGGGAACGCCGGGAATTCTTTCCCGTCTAAAGCAGGGAAAGGTTCCCTCATCTCGAGATACGAGGGGGAAACGGGGCTCCTCTGGATGTGGGCGGGACCATCATGCTTCCTCTCGAGTGGAGACGGGTATGGCGGTGAACTTCTTGAGTTGCAGCAAGGGTGTGAAAGACCCTTTCGAAGTTCCAGAGGTTAGGTGTCATTAGTCTCCAGACGCCTCATCGGAAATAGGCCTCATCTCGCCTGGAAGGGAGAACTTCCTGGATTTTCTCGAGATGCGGCAGGTGTTCTCGAGTTACGACGGGTACCTCAGGGACCCGCCCTGGTGGCCTCAGGAGAGGCCAGTCCCCATGCGAGTTGCTAGGGGGCCTCTCGGGATTCCTCTCCCGTCGATACCGGGGCCAAAAACTTTGTATGGAGTCAGGGCCGGAACCGAGGATTCCTCTCAGGGGCTGACATGGATCTTTGGGTACTTCTGGAGTCTCCCCAGGGGAGTCAGGCCTCGTCTCGTGTGGGGGCATGCACGTGCGCTTTCCTTACAGGCTGTAGCAGCAATGTCACGCTTCCCGTGGCGTGGATCAAAGGATCTGTGGTTTTCCCTCGAGGCTTTCCCACAGGGCTGTCCCACGTGCCACCGTGGTGTGATTCGATCCTCGGCGTGAAAGATGAGCCAGTGCAGGGCAAAGAGGTTCCTCTGGAATGGACTGAGACATCTGGGGGACTCCTGGAATGGTGGTACGACCATGGAGTTCCTCTCGCCTTACCTGTTGAGAGTGCCTCCTCTTGAGATGCGACGGGAACGCCGGGAATTCTTTCCCGTCTAAAGCAGGGAAAGGTTCCCTCATCTCGAGATACGAGGGGGAAACGGGGCTCCTCTGGATGTGGGAGGGACCATCATGCTTCCTCTCGAGTGGAGACGGGTATGGCGGTGAACTTCTTGAGTTGCAGCAAGGTTGTGAAAGACCCTTTCGAAGTTCCAGAGGTTAGGTGTCATTAGTCTCCAGACGCCTCATCGGAAATAGGCCTCATCTCGCCTGGAAGGGAGAACTTCCTGGATTTTCTCGAGATGCGGCAGGTGTTCTCGAGTTACGACGGGTACCTCAGGGACCCGCCCTGGTGGCCTCAGGAGAGGCCAGTCCCCATGCGAGTTGCTAGGGGGCCTCTCGGGATTCCTCTCCCGTCGATACCGGGGCCAAAAACTTTGTATGGAGTCAGGGCCGGAACCGAGGATTCCTCTCAGGGGCTGACATGGATCTTTGGGTTCTTCTGGAGTCCCCCCAGGGAGTCAGGCCTCGTCTCGAGTGGGGGCATGCACGTGCGCTTTCCTTCCAGGCTGTAGCAGCAATGTCACGCTTCCCGTCGCGTGGATCAAAGGATCTGTGGTTTTCCCTCGAGGCTTTCCCTCGAGGCTTTCCCACAGGGCTGTCCCACGTGCCACCGTGGTGTGAGTCGATCCTCGGCGTGAAAGATGAGAAAGTGCAGGGCAAAGAGGTTCCTCTGGAATGGACTGAGACATCTGGGGGACTCTTGGAATGGTGGTACGACCATGGAGTTCCTCTCGCCTTTCCTGTTGAGAGTGCCTCCTCTTGAGATGTGACGGGAACGCCGGGAATTCTTTCCCGTTGAAAGCAGGAAAAGGATCCCTCATCTCGAGCTACGAGGGGGAAACGGGGCTCCTCTGGATGTGGGCGGGACCATCGTGCTTCCTCTCTAGTGGAGACGGGTATGGTGGTGAACTTCTTGAGTTGCAGCAAGGGTGTGAAAGACCCTTTCGAAGTTCCAGAGTTTAGGTGTCATTAGTCTCCAGACGCCTCATAGGAAATAGGCCTCATCTCGCCTGGAAGGGAGAACTTCCTGGATTTTCTCGAGTTGCGGCAGGTGTTCTCGAGTTACGACGGGGACCTCAGGAACCCGCCCTGGTGGCCTCAGGAGAGGCCAGTCCCTATGCGAGGTGCTAGGGGGCCTCTCGGGATTCCTCTCCCGTCGATACCGGGGCCAAAAACCTTGTATGGAGTCAGGGCCGGAAAAGGATTCCTCTCAGGGGCTGACATGGATCTTTGGGTACTTCTGGAGTCTCCCCAGGGGAGTCAGGCCTCGTCTCGAGTGGGAGCATGCACGTGCACTTTCCTTCCAGGCTGTAGCAGCAATGTCACGCTTCCCGTCGCGTGGATCAAAGGATCTGTGGATTTCCCTCGAGGCTTTCCCACAGGGCTGTCCCACGTGCCACCGTGGTGTGAGTCGATCCTCGGCGTGAAAGATGAGCCAGTGCAGGACAAAGAGGTTCCTCTGGAATGGACTGAGATATCTGGGGGAATCTTGGAATGGTGGTACGACCATGGAGTTCCTCTCGCCTTTCCTGTTGAGAGTGCCTCCTCTTGAGATGCGACGGGAACGCCGGGAACTCTTTCCCTTTGAAACCAGGGAAAGGATCCCTCATCTCGAGCTACGAGGGGAAAACGGGGCTCCTCTGGATGTGGGCGGGACCATCGTGCTTCCTCTCGAGTGGAGACGGGTATGGCGGTGAACTTCTTGAGTTGCAGCAAGGGTATGAAAGACCCTTTCGAAGTTCCAGAGGTTAGGTGTCATTAGTCTCCAGACGCCTCATCAGAAATAGGCCTCATCTCGCCTGGAAGGGAGAACTTCCTGGATTTTCTCGAGTTGCGGCAGGTGTTCTCGAGTTACGACGGGGACCTCAGGGACCCGCCCTGGTGGCCTCAGGAGAGGCCAGCCCCTATGCGAGTTGCTAGGGGGCCTCTCGGGATTCCTCTCCCGTCGATACCGGGGCCAACAACCTTGTGTGGAGTCAGGGCCGTAACCGAGGATTCCTCTCATGGGCTGACATGGATCTTTGGGTACGTCTGGAGACTCCCCAGTGGAGTCAGGCCTCGTCTCGAGTGGGGGCATGCACGTGCGCTTTCCTTCCAGGCTGTAGCAGCAATGTCACGCTTCCCGTCTCATGGATCATAGGATCTGTGGTTTTCCCTCGAGGCTTTCCCTCGAGGTTTTCCCACAGGGCTGTCCCACGTGCCACCGTGGTGTGAGTCGATCCTCGGCGTGAAAGATGAGCCAGTGCAGGGCAAAGAGCTTCCTCTGGAATGGACTGAGACATCTGGGGGACTCTTGGAATGGTGGTACGACCATGGAGTTCCTCTCGCCTTTCCTGTTGAGAGTGCCTCCTCTTGAGATGCGACGGGAACGCCGGGAATTCTTTCCCGTTGAAAGCAGGAAAAGGATCCCTCATCTCGAGCTACGAGGGGGAAACGGGGCTCCTCTGGATGTGGGCGGGACCATCGTGCTTCCTCTCTAGTGGAGACGGGTATGGTGGTGAACTTCTTGAGTTGCAGCAAGGGTGTGAAAGACCCTTTCGAAGTTCCAGAGTTTAGGTGTCATTAGTCTCCAGACGCCTCATAGGAAATAGGCCTCATCTCGCCTGGAAGGGAGAACTTCCTGGATTTTCTCGAGTTGCGGCAGGTGTTCTCGAGTTACGACGGGGACCTCAGGAACCCGCCCTGGTGGCCTCAGTAGAGGCCAGTCCCCATGCGAGTTGCTAGGGGGCCTCTCGGGATTCCTCTCCCGTCGATACCGGGGCCAAAAGCCTTGTGTGGAGTCAGGGCTGGAACCGAGCATTCCTCTCAGGGGTTACATGGATCTTTGGGTACTTCTGGAGGCTCCCCAGGGGAGTCAGGCCTCGTCTCGAGTGGGGGCATGCACGTGCGCTTTCCTTCCAGGCTGTAGCAGCAATGTCACGCTTCCCATCGCGAGGATTAAAGGATCTGTGGTTTTCCCTCGAGGCTTTACCTCGAGGCTTTCCCACAGGGCTGTCCCACGGGCCACCGTGGTGTGAGTCGATCCTCGGCGTGAAAGATGAGCCAGTGCCGGGCAAAGAGGTTCCTCTGGAATGGACTGAGACATCTGGGGGACTCTTGGAATGGTGGTACGACCAAGGAGTTCCTCTCGCCTTTCCTGTTGAGAGTGCCTCCTCTTGAGATGCGACGGGAATGCCGGGAATTCTTTCCCGTTGAAAGCAGGGAAAGGATCCCTCATCTCGAGCTCCGAGGGGGAAACGTGGCTCCTCTGTATGTGGGCGGGACCATCGTGCTTTCTCTCGTGTGGAGACGGGTATGGCGGTAAACTTCTTGAGTTGCAGCAAGGGTGTGAAAGACCCTTTCGAAGTTCCAGAGTTTGGGTGTCATTAGTCTCCAGACGCCTCATCGGAAATAGGCCTCATCTCGCCTGGAAGGGAGAACTTCCTGGATTTTCTCGAGTTGCGTCAGGTGTTCTCGAGTTACGACGGGGACCTCAGGGACCCGCCCTGGTGGCCTCAGGAGAGGCCAGTCCCCATGCGAGTTGCTAGGGGGCCTCTCGGGATTCCTCTCCCGTCGATACCGGGGCCAAAAACCTTGTGTGGAGTCAGGGCCAGAACCGAGGATTCCTCTCAGGGGCTGACATGGATCTTTGGGTACTTCTGGAGTCTCCCCAGGGGAGTCAGGCCTCGTCTCGAGTGGGGGCATGCACGTGCGCTTTCCTTCCAGGCTGTAGCAGCAATGTCACGCTTCCTGTCGCGTGGATCAAAGGATCTGTGGTTTTCCCTCGAGGCTTTCCCTCGAGACTTTCCCACAGGGCTGTCCCACGTGCCACCGTGGTGTGAGTCGATCCTCGGCGTGAAAGATGAGCCAGTGTAGGGCAAAGAGGTTCCTCTGGAATGGACTGAGACATCTGGGGGACTCCTGGAATGGTGGTACGACCATGGAGTTCCTCTCGCCTTTCCTGTTGAGAGTGCCTCCTCTTGAGATGCGACGGGAATGCCGGGAATTCTTTCCCGTCTAAAGCAGGGAAAGGTTCCCTCATCTCGAGCTACGAGGGGGAAACGGGGCTCCTCTGGATGTGGGCGGGACCATCGTGCTTCCTCTCGAGTGGACACGGGTATGGCGGTGAACTTCTTGAGTTGCAGCAAGGGTGTGAAAGACCCTTTCGAAGTTCCAGAGGTTAGGTGTCATTAGTCTCCAGACGCCTCATCGGAAATAGGCCTCATCTCGCCTGAAAGGGAGAACTTCCTGGATTTTCTCGAGTTGCGGCAGGTGTTCTCGAGTTACGACGGGGACCTCAGGGACCCGCCCTGGTGGCCTCAGGAAAGGCCAGTCCCCATGCGAGGTGCTAGGGGGCCTCTCGGGATTCCTCTCCCGTCGATACCGGGGCCAAAAACCTTGTGTGGAGTAAGGGCCGGAACCGAGGATTCCTCTCAGGGGCTGACATGGATCTTTGGGTACTTCTGGAGTCTCCCCAGGGGAGTTAGGCCTCTTCTCGAGTGGGGGCATGCACGTGCGCTTTCCTTCCAGGCTGTAGCAGCAATGTCACGCTTCCCGTCGCATGGATCAAAGGATCTGTGGTTTTCCCTCGAGGCTTTCCCTCGAGGCTTTCCCACAGGGCTGTCCCACGTGCCACCGTGGTGTGAGTCGATCCTCGGCGTGAAAGATGAGCCAGTGCAGGGCAAAGAGGTTCCTCTGGAATGGACTGAGACATCTGGGGGACTCGTGGAATGGTGGTACGACCATGGAGTTCCTCTCGCCTTTCCTGTTGAGAGTGCCACCTCTTGAGATGCGACGGGAACGCCGGGAATTCTTTCCCGTTGAAAGCAGGGAAAGGATCCCTCATTTCGAGCTACGAGGGGGAAACGGGGCTCCTCTGGATGTGGGCGGGACCATCGTGCTTCCTCTCGAGTGGAGACGGGTATGGCGGTGAACTTCTTGAGTTGCAGCAAGGGTGTGAAAGACCCTTTCGAAGTCCCAGAGGTTAGGTGTCATTAGTCTCCAGACGCCTCATCGGAAATAGGCCTCATCTCGCCTGGAAGGGAGAACTTCCTGGATTTTCTCGAGTTGCGGCAGGTGTTCTCGAGTTACAACGGGGACCTCAGGGACCCGCCCTGGTGGCCTCAGGAGAGGCCAGTCCCCATGCGAGTTGCTAGGTGGCCTCTCGGGATTCCTCTCCCGTCGATACCGGGGTCAAAAACATTGTGTGGCGTCAGGGCCGGAACCGAGGATTCCTCTCAGGGGCTGACATGGATCTTTGGGTACTTCTGGAGTCTCCCCAGGGGAGTCAGGCCTCGTCTCGTGTGGGGGCATGCACGTGCGCTTTCCTTACAGGCTGTAGCAGCAATGTCACGCTTCCCGTGGCGTGGATCAAAGGATCTGTGGTTTTCCCTCGAGGCTTTCCCACAGGGCTGTCCCACGTGCCACCGTGGTGTGATTCGATCCTCGGCGTGAAAGATGAGCCAGTGCAGGGCAAAGAGGTTCCTCTGGAATGGACTGAGACATCTGGGGGACTCCTGGAATGGTGGTACGACCATGGAGTTCCTCTCGCCTTTCCTGTTGAGAGTGCCTCCTCTTGAGATGCGACGGGAACGCCGGGAATTCTTTCCCGTCTAAAGCAGGGAAAGGTTCCCTCATCTCGAGATACGAGGGGGAAACGGGGCTCCTCTGGATGTGGGCGGGACCATCATGCTTCCTCTCGAGTGGAGACGGGTATGGCGGTGAACTTCTTGAGTTGCAGCAAGGGTGTGAAAGACCCTTTCGAAGTTCCAGAGGTTAGGTGTCATTAGTCTCCAGACGCCTCATCGGAAATAGGCCTCATCTCGCCTGGAAGGGAGAACTTCCTGGATTTTCTCGAGATGCGGCAGGTGTTCTCGAGTTACGACGGGTACCTCAGGGACCCGCCCTGGTGGCCTCAGGAGAGGCCAGTCCCCATGCGAGTTGCTAGGGGGCCTCTCGGGATTCCTCTCCCGTCGATACCGGGGCCAAAAACTTTGTATGGAGTCAGGGCCGGAACCGAGGATTCCTCTCAGGGGCTGACATGGATCTTTGGGTACTTCTGGAGTCTCCCCAGGGGAGTCAGGCCTCGTCTCGTGTGGGGGCATGCACGTGCGCTTTCCTTACAGGCTGTAGCAGCAATGTCACGCTTCCCGTGGCGTGGATCAAAGGATCTGTGGTTTTCCCTCGAGGCTTTCCCACAGGGCTGTCCCACGTGCCACCGTGGTGTGAGTCGATCCTCGGCGTGAAAGATGAGCCAGTGTAGGGCAAAGAGGTTCCTCTGGAATGGACTGAGACATCTGGGGGACTCCTGGAATGGTGGTACGACCATGGAGTTCCTCTCGCCTTTCCTGTTGAGAGTGCCTCCTCTTGAGATGCGACGGGAATGCCGGGAATTCTTTCCCGTCTAAAGCAGGGAAAGGTTCCCTCATCTCGAGCTACGAGGGGGAAACGGGGCTCCTCTGGATGTGGGCGGGACCATCGTGCTTCCTCTCGAGTGGACACGGGTATGGCGGTGAAGTTCTTGAGTTGCAGCAAGGGTGTGAAAGACCCTTTCGAAGTTCCAGAGGTTAGGTGTCATTAGTCTCCAGACGCCTCATCGGAAATAGGCCTCATCTCGCCTGAAAGGGAGAACTTCCTGGATTTTCTCGAGTTGCGGCAGGTGTTCTCGAGTTACGACGGGTACCTCAGGGACCCGCCCTGGTGGCCTCAGGAAAGGCCAGTCCCCATGCGAGGTGCTAGGGGGCCTCTCGGGATTCCTCTCCCGTCGATACCGGGGCCAAAAACCTTGTGTGGAGTAAGGGCCGGAACCGAGGATTCCTCTCAGGGGCTGACATGGATCTTTGGGTACTTCTGGAGTCTCCCCAGGGGATTTAGGCCTCTTCTCGAGTGGGGGCATGCACGTGCGCTTTCCTTCCAGGCTGTAGCAGCAATGTCACGCTTCCCGTCGCATGGATCAAAGGATCTGTGGTTTTCCCTCGAGGCTTTCCCTCGAGGCTTTCCCACAGGGCTGTCCCACGTGCCACCGTGGTGTGAGTCGATCCTCGGCGTGAAAGATGAGCCAGTGCAGGGCAAAGAGGTTCCTCTGGAATGGACTGAGACATCTGGGGGACTCGTGGAATGGTGGTACGACCATGGAGTTCCTCTCGCCTTTCCTGTTGAGAGTGCCACCTCTTGAGATGCGACGGGAACGCCGGGAATTCTTTCCCGTTGAAAGCAGGGAAAGGATCCCTCATTTCGAGCTACGAGGGGGAAACGGGGCTCCTCTGGATGTGGGCGGGACCATCGTGCTTCCTCTCGAGTGGAGACGGGTATGGCGGTGAACTTCTTGAGTTGCAGCAAGGGTGTGAAAGACCCTTTCGAAGTCCCAGAGGTTAGGTGTCATTAGTCTCCAGACGCCTCATCGGAAATAGGCCTCATCTCGCCTGGAAGGGAGAACTTCCTGGATTTTCTCGAGTTGCGGCAGGTGTTCTCGAGTTACAACGGGGACCTCAGGGACCCGCCCTGGTGGCCTCAGGAGAGGCCAGTCCCCATGCGAGTTGCTAGGTGGCCTCTCGGGATTCCTCTCCCGTCGATACCGGGGTCAAAAACCTTGTGTGGCGTCAGGGCCGGAACCGAGGATTCCTCTCAGGGGCTGACATGGATCTTTGGGTACTTCTGGAGTCTCCCCAGGGGAGTCAGGCCTCGTCTCGTGTGGGGGCATGCACGTGCGCTTTCCTTACAGGCTGTAGCAGCAATGTCACGCTTCCCGTGGCGTGGATCAAAGGATCTGTGGTTTTCCCTCGAGGCTTTCCCACAGGGCTGTCCCACGTGCCACCGTGGTGTGATTCGATCCTCGGCGTGAAAGATGAGCCAGTGCAGGGCAAAGAGGTTCCTCTGGAATGGACTGAGACATCTGGGGGACTCCTGGAATGGTGGTACGACCATGGAGTTCCTCTCGCCTTTCCTGTTGAGAGTGCCTCCTCTTGAGATGCGACGGGAACGCCGGGAATTCTTTCCCGTCTAAAGCAGGGAAAGGTTCCCTCATCTCGAGATACGAGGGGGAAACGGGGCTCCTCTGGATGTGGGCGGGACCATCATGCTTCCTCTCGAGTGGAGACGGGTATGGCGGTGAACTTCTTGAGTTGCAGCAAGGGTGTGAAAGACCCTTTCGAAGTTCCAGAGGTTAGGTGTCATTAGTCTCCAGACGCCTCATCGGAAATAGGCCTCATCTCGCCTGGAAGGGAGAACTTCCTGGATTTTCTCGAGATGCGGCAGGTGTTCTCGAGTTACGACGGGTACCTCAGGGACCCGCCCTGGTGGCCTCAGGAGAGGCCAGTCCCCATGCGAGTTGCTAGGGGGCCTCTCGGGATTCCTCTCCCGTCGATACCGGGGCCAAAAACTTTGTATGGAGTCAGGGCCGGAACCGAGGATTCCTCTCAGGGGCTGACATGGATCTTTGGGTACTTCTGGAGTCTCCCCAGGGGAGTCAGGCCTCGTCTCGTGTGGGGGCATGCACGTGCGCTTTCCTTACAGGCTGTAGCAGCAATGTCACGCTTCCCGTGGCGTGGATCAAAGGATCTGTGGTTTTCCCTCGAGGCTTTCCCACAGGGCTGTCCCACGTGCCACCGTGGTGTGATTCGATCCTCGGCGTGAAAGATGAGCCAGTGCAGGGCAAAGAGGTTCCTCTGGAATGGACTGAGACATCTGGGGGACTCCTGGAATGGTGGTACGACCATGGAGTTCCTCTCGCCTTTCCTGTTGAGAGTGCCTCCTCTTGAGATGCGACGGGAACGCCGGGAATTCTTTCCCGTCTAAAGCAGGGAAAGGTTCCCTCATCTCGAGATACGAGGGGGAAACGGGGCTCCTCTGGATGTGGGAGGGACCATCATGCTTCCTCTCGAGTGGAGACGGGTATGGCGGTGAACTTCTTGAGTTGCAGCAAGGGTGTGAAAGACCCTTTCGAAGTTCCAGAGGTTAGGTGTCATTAGTCTCCAGACGCCTCATCGGAAATAGGCCTCATCTCGCCTGGAAGGGAGAACTTCCTGAATTTTCTCGAGATGCGGCAGGTGTTCTCGAGTTACGACGGGTACCTCAGGGACCCGCCCTGGTGGCCTCAGGAGAGGCCAGTCCCCATGCGAGTTGCTAGGGGGCCTCTCGGGATTCCTCTCCCGTCGATACCGGGGCCAAAAACTTTGTATGGAGTCAGGGCCGGAACCGAGGATTCCTCTCAGGGGCTGACATGGATCTTTGGGTTCTTCTGGAGTCCCCCCAGGGAGTCAGGCCTCGTCTCGAGTGGGGGCATGCACGTGCGCTTTCCTTCCAGGCTGTAGCAGCAATGTCACGCTTCCCGTCGCGTGGATCAAAGGATCTGTGGTTTTCCCTCGAGGCTTTCCCTCGAGGCTTTCCCACAGGGCTGTCCCACGTGCCACCGTGGTGTGAGTCGATCCTCGGCGTGAAAGATGAGAAAGTGCAGGGCAAAGAGGTTCCTCTGGAATGGACTGAGACATCTGGGGGACTCTTGGAATGGTGGTACGACCATGGAGTTCCTCTCGCCTTTCCTGTTGAGAGTGCCTCCTCTTGAGATGCGACGGGAACGCCGGGAATTCTTTCCCGTTGAAAGCAGGAAAAGGATCCCTCATCTCGAGCTACGAGGGGGAAACGGGGCTCCTCTGGATGTGGGCGGGACCATCGTGCTTCCTCTCTAGTGGAGACGGGTATGGTGGTGAACTTCTTGAGTTGCAGCAAGGGTGTGAAAGACCCTTTCGAAGTTCCAGAGTTTAGGTGTCATTAGTCTCCAGACGCCTCATAGGAAATAGGCCTCATCTCGCCTGGAAGGGAGAACTTCCTGGATTTTCTCGAGTTGCGGCAGGTGTTCTCGAGTTACGACGGGGACCTCAGGAACCCGCCCTGGTGGCCTCAGGAGAGGCCAGTCCCTATGCGAGGTGCTAGGGGGCCTCTCGGGATTCCTCTCCCGTCGATACCGGGGCCAAAAACCTTGTATGGAGTCAGGGCCGGAAAAGGATTCCTCTCAGGGGCTGACATGGATCTTTGGGTACTTCTGGAGTCTCCCCAGGGGAGTCAGGCCTCGTCTCGAGTGGGAGCATGCACGTGCACTTTCCTTCCAGGCTGTAGCAGCAATGTCACGCTTCCCGTCGCGTGGATCAAAGGATCTGTGGATTTCCCTCGAGGCTTTCCCACAGGGCTGTCCCACGTGCCACCGTGGTGTGAGTCGATCCTCGGCGTGAAAGATGAGCCAGTGCAGGACAAAGAGGTTCCTCTGGAATGGACTGAGATATCTGGGGGAATCTTGGAATGGTGGTACGACCATGGAGTTCCTCTCGCCTTTCCTGTTGAGAGTGCCTCCTCTTGAGATGCGACGGGAACGCCGGGAACTCTTTCCCTTTGAAACCAGGGAAAGGATCCCTCATCTCGAGCTACGAGGGGAAAACGGGGCTCCTCTGGATGTGGGCGGGACCATCGTGCTTCCTCTCGAGTGGAGACGGGTATGGCGGTGAACTTCTTGAGTTGCAGCAAGGGTGTGAAAGACCCTTTCGAAGTTCCAGAGGTTAGGTGTCATTAGTCTCCAGACGCCTCATCAGAAATAGGCCTCATCTCGCCTGGAAGGGAGAACTTCCTGGATTTTCTCGTGTTGCGGCAGGTGTTCTCGAGTTACGACGGGGACCTCAGGGACCCGCCCTGGTGGCCTCAGGAGAGGCCAGCCCCTATGCGAGTTGCTAGGGGGCCTCTCGGGATTCCTCTCCCGTCGATACCGGGGCCAACAACCTTGTGTGGAGTCAGGGCCGTAACCGAGGATTCCTCTCATGGGCTGACATGGATCTTTGGGTACGTCTGGAGACTCCCCAGTGGAGTCAGGCCTCGTCTCGAGTGGGGGCATGCACGTGCGCTTTCCTTCCAGGCTGTAGCAGCAATGTCACGCTTCCCGTCTCGTGGATCATAGGATCTGTGGTTTTCCCTCGAGGCTTTCCCTCGAGGTTTTCCCACAGGGCTGTCCCACGTGCCACCGTGGTGTGAGTCGATCCTCGGCGTGAAAGATGAGCCAGTGCAGGGCAAAGAGCTTCCTCTGGAATGGACTGAGACATCTGGGGGACTCTTGGAATGGTGGTACGACCATGGAGTTCCTCTCGCCTTTCCTGTTGAGAGTGCCTCCTCTTGAGATGCGACGGGAACGCCGGGAATTCTTTCCCGTTGAAAGCAGGAAAAGGATCCCTCATCTCGAGCTACGAGGGGGAAACGGGGCTCCTCTGGATGTGGGCGGGACCATCGTGCTTCCTCTCTAGTGGAGACGGGTATGGTGGTGAACTTCTTGAGTTGCAGCAAGGGTGTGAAAGACCCTTTCGAAGTTCCAGAGTTTAGGTGTCATTAGTCTCCAGACGCCTCATAGGAAATAGGCCTCATCTCGCCTGGAAGGGAGAACTTCCTGGATTTTCTCGAGTTGCGGCAGGTGTTCTCGAGTTACGACGGGGACCTCAGGAACCCGCCCTGGTGGCCTCAGGAGAGGCCAGTCCCTATGCGAGGTGCTAGGGGGCCTCTCGGGATTCCTCTCCCGTCGATACCGGGGCCAAAAACCTTGTATGGAGTCAGGGCCGGAACCGAGGATTCCTCTCAGGGGCTGACATGGATCTTTGGGTACTTCTGGAGTCTCCCCAGGGGAGTCAGGCCTCGTCTCGAGTGGGAGCATGCACGTGCACTTTCCTTCCAGGCTGTAGCAGCAATGTCACGCTTCCCGTCGCGTGGATCAAGGGATCTGTGGATTTCCCTCGAGGCTTTCCCACAGGGCTGTCCCACGTGCCACCGTGGTGTGAGTCGATCCTCGGCGTGAAAGATGAGCCAGTGCAGGACAAAGAGGTTCCTCTGGAATGGACTGAGATATCTGGGGGAATCTTGGAATGGTGGTACGACCATGGAGTTCCTCTCGCCTTTCCTGTTGAGAGTGCCTCCTCTTGAGATGCGACGGGAACGCCGGGAACTCTTTCCCTTTGAAACCAGGGAAAGGATCCCTCATCTCGAGCTACGAGGGGAAAACGGGGCTCCTCTGGATGTGGGCGGGACCATCGTGCTTCCTCTCGAGTGGAGACGGGTATGGCGGTGAACTTCTTGAGTTGCAGCAAGGGTGTGAAAAACCCTTTCGAAGTTCCAGAGGTTAGGTGTCATTAGTCTCCAGACGCCTCATCAGAAATAGGCCTCATCTCGCCTGGAAGGGAGAACTTCCTGGATTTTCTCGAGTTGCGGCAGGTGTTCTCGAGTTACGACGGGGACCTCAGGGACCCGCCCTGGTGGCCTCAGGAGAGGCCAGCCCCTATGCGAGTTGCTAGGGGGCCTCTCGGGATTCCTCTCCCGTCGATACCGGGGCCAACAACCTTGTGTGGAGTCAGGGCCGTAACCGAGGATTCCTCTCATGGGCTGACATGGATCTTTGGGTACGTCTGGAGACTCCCCAGTGGAGTCAGGCCTCGTCTCGAGTGGGGGCATGCACGTGCGCTTTCCTTCCAGGCTGTAGCAGCAATGTCACGCTTCCCGTCTCGTGGATCATAGGATCTGTGGTTTTCCCTCGAGGCTTTCCCTCGAGGTTTTCCCACACGGCTGTCCCACGTGCCACCGTGGTGTGAGTCGATCCTCGGCGTGAAAGATGAGCCAGTGCAGGGCAAAGAGCTTCCTCTGGAATGGACTGAGACATCTGGGGGACTCTTGGAATGGTGGTACGACCATGGAGTTCCTCTCGCCTTTCCTGTTGAGAGTGCCTCCTCTTGAGATGCGATGGGAACTCCGGGAATTCTTTCCCGTTGAAAGCAGGCAAAGGATCCCTCATCTCGAGCTACGAGGGGGAAACGGGGCTCCTCTGGATGTGGGCGGGACCATCGTGCTTCCTCTCGAGTGGAGACGGGTATGGCGGTGAACTTCTTGAGTTGCAGCAAGGGTGTGAAAGACCCTTTCGAAGTTCCAGAGGTTAGGTGTCATTAGTCTCCAGATGCCTCATCGGAAATAGGCTTCATCTCGCCTGGAAGGGAGAACTTCCTGGATTTTCTCGAGTTGCGGCAGGTGTTCTCGAGTTACGACGGGGACCTCAGGGACCCGCCCTGGTGGCCTCAGGAGTGGCCAGTCCCCATGCGAATTGCTAGGGGGCCTCTCGGGATTCCTCTCCCGTCGATACCGGGGCCAAAAACCTTGTGTGGAGTCAGGGCCAGAACCGAGGATTCCTCTCAGGGGCTGATATGGATCTTTGGGTACTTCTGGAGTCTCGCCAGGGGAGACAGGCCTCGTCTCGTGAGGGGGCATGCACGTGCACTTTCCTTCCAGGCTGTAGCAGCAATGTCACGCTTCCCGTCGCGTGGATCAAAGGATCTGTGGTTTTCCCTCGAGGCTTTCCCTCGAGGCTTTCCCACAGGGCTGTCCCACGTGCCACCGTGGTGTGAGTCGATCCTCGACGTGAAAGATGAGCCAGTGCAGGGCAAAGAGCTTCCTCTGGAATGGACTGAGACATCTGGGGGACTCTTGGAATGGTGGTACGACCATGGAGTTCCTCTCGCCTTTCCTGTTGAGAGTGCCTCCTCTTGAGATGCGACGGGAACGCCGGGAATTCTTTCCCGTTGAAAGCAGGCAAAGGATCCCTCATCTCGAGCTACGAGGGGGAAACGGGGCTCCTCTGGATGTGGGCGGGACCATCCTGCTTCCTCTCGAGTGGAGACGGGTATGGAAGTGAACTTCTTGAGTTGCAGCAAGGGTGTGAAAGACCCTTTCGAAGTTCCAGAGGTTAGGTGTCATTAGTCTCCAGACGCCTCATAGGAAATAGGCCTCATCTCGCCTGGAAGGGAGAACTTCCTGGATTTTCTCGAGATGCGGCAGGTGTTCTCGAGTTACGACGGGGACCTCAGGGACCCGCCCTGGTGGCCTCAGGAGAGGCCAGTCCACATGCGAGTTGCTAGGGGGCCTCGCGGGATTCCTCTCCCGTCGATACCGGGGCCAAAAACCTTGTGTGGAGTCAGGGCCGGAAACGAGGATTCCTCTCAGGGGCTGACATGGATCTTTGGGTACTTCTGGAGTCTCCGCAGGGGAGTCAGGCCTCGTCTCGAGTGGGGGCATGCACGTGCGTTTTCTTTCCAGGCTGTAGCAGCAATGTCACACTTCCCGTCGCGTGGATCAAAGGATCTGTGGTTTTCCCTCGAGGCTTTCCCACAGGGCTGTCCCACGTTCCACCGTGGTGTGAGTCGATCCTCGGCGTGAAAGATGAGCCAGTGCAGGGCAAAGAGGTTCCTCTGGAATGGACTGAGACATCTGGGGGACTCTTGGAATGGTGGTACGACCATGGAGTTCCTCTCTCCTTTCCTGTTGAGAGTGCCTCCTCTTGAGATGCGACGGGAACGCCGTGAATTCTTTCCCGTTGAAAGTAGGGAAAGGATCCCTCATCTCGAGCTACGAGGGGGAAACGGGGCTCCTCTGGATGTGGGCGGGACCATCATGCTTCCTCTCTAGTGGAGACGGGTATTGCCGGGGTCCAGCCCCGGTGGATCCAGGGAATTCGAAGGGTGGACGGCGTTGGCGTGGAAAGACTTGTTTATTTATTAATATAAGATTAGATTAAGAAACTGTAGTGCAGTAGGAAGATTAAGTGGAGAAAGAGGGCTGAATAGCTTGGTTTACGCGGAAGACCAATAAAATTCCAGACAAGGAATTTGCACCATCTACGTTGGGCCACCGGTGCCCGCTTGAATATCTAAGGGTGCCTCGCCTTAAGCTCCCTTTCTCGCGGATCTTAATAACCAGGGCAAATAAGTAGACCTGGCGAGCCTCCGCGCCCCAGATGGAAATTCAGCCTGAAATTAAAGTAAAGAGCAGAGGGAAGAAAAGGGAGAGAAAAGAGAGAGAGAGAGAGAGACAGGGGGGGAGCCAGATTCCCAAGAAACCAGGCCGAGACTAGTCCGAGAAACTGGTCTGAGAATCTGGTCCCGTCCTTTATTGTTCAGAAGGCCTTTTATACTTTTGATAAAACATGGAGATCAATGGGTAACACAAAGTTATGCAGCGTTAGCAGTCCAGACTCTTATCAAAACCAGGCTTTTCTCTCTGCATACCTAATTGTATACACAAGTCTTAGGTAATTTTCATCATCTTCCAACCAAAAGGGCCAATTAACATTTTACAGCCTTTTTTCTGATAAGGGTTTGTCAACCACAAGACTTATTTGTGTTGATCTTCCCAAGGTCTGGTGCCACTCTCGGAAAGCACTAAAGAAAGTTACATTCTTAGACAGCAAGGATACAGCAACTTATAACAAGTAGAGGGAGTGCAGTGATTTATAGCAAAAGAGAAGCAATTAACTCAAAAGTCTAGTGTTGCTAACATCAAAACTACTATGTATCTTTTTCTACATCCTGCTTACATTAACATCCTTCCAGGTGCCTAAAAGATAAAGAATAAGGAGGTCTGGCAGCAATCCTTGAGTCAACAGTGAAAACCCTCTACCAATATAATTTTTAACTCTTTAGAAAAGGCTCTGTATCTTTAAGATGCTTTTAAGCTTTGTGCCTCCCGCGGTTGGGGGGCTGTAAGCAATTCACAAGCTGTAAGCTTTGTGCCTCTCGCGGTTGGGGGGCTGTAAGCAATTCACAAGCTGTAAGAGGTCTGGGGAACCTGTTAGGCAGACTAGAGAGCTATCAGAGGGGTTTAACTGAAACATCCCTTTCAAATGCAGAAGACTAAAACCCTGAATTGACTTTTTTCCAGAGAATATCAGAAAAGTGGAAAAGCAGAGCACAAAAGCCGGCAGATTTTTGCTGGGGTACATGCTTAGGAATATCCAGAGGGGTCCCTGAAGTCTGAGCACGCCTTGCGTATGTCAGCTTCCTTCCTCATGACCTTGTCACAGGCGGGATTCCTCACACTGGCTTCCGGCAACTCCCCTTTCTTTATTAGTTTTTTAAAAAAATTAGGTGCAGTTCAGTCGCGAGATTCCGAATGCTCTGCCGAAGAGTCCTGACAACACAAGGAAGCACGATTACAAGGAGCAGGATTATGGCACCCACAGCAGCATAGCTAGAGACAGTAGTCAGAAGAGTTTTTCCAGAAATGAAGTCAGAGAAGGTGTGGAAAAAGTCATTGGCTTCTCCTGCGGCGGTAAAATCTAATCGGGAGTGTTCCAAGGTCTGAATCTGATTATGAAGTTTCCCTAAATCTAAACTAATATCTGAGCTGTTCCAGACACCTAAAATATGATTTTTGACCCTCTCCCATTTAAAATCTGTCTCATTTACTTTCAGGGATGTAACACATATCCACCGGTAATCGGCATGACATGAAAGAGCCAATTTCATTTTCAGACTCTGTAATTCATTCCCAATATGCATTACTGCTTCTTCTAAGGCATCAATCCTTATTTCTAGCTTCCTATCTATAATTTCCTGGGTTGCCAGCGTTAGAGAAACATTTTTGGATACGGTGTCAACATATTGGGCAGTATACACTTGTTGAGACAATGATAATGCCGCCACAGTAATAGAAGTAATTGCGGTTATCAAAGCTGATATTCCCAAAACAAGTAAGCCCACAAACCGTCGTGTTCGCATTAAATCTTGTAGCTGTTGCAGTACAGCTAGGCCATGGTTATCATACCAATACGTGGCTACAGTTACAGGTACCATGAGATAGGGCGGACGTTTTAAAACCATGAAAGAGCAAACTTTATATTGAGGAGTTAAACAGGATGAAAGCATACATTGTTCACAAGACACTACATGGGGTCCACCTGTATAATTCAATTGTATGTTAAGTCTTTCAGAATCATTAGTGAAAAGAAAAACATAAGGAGAGGGTAGACAAGCTAAAATAGAGTAAATAGAGGTATTTTTTGGTCGGATTAAAATAATAGGGGCGGTAGCCGCAAGGGCTCTCCAAATTTCTGGCTGCCAAAAGGTTTTACGTCTAGTTATATAAGACAGCATAGGGGGAACAAATTGGTTATGATGCCGTCTGGTGGCAACTAACGGCCAAGAAATTGAATATTCTTTCCAATTATCCAATCTATTGATAAAGTCATCGTCAGACTCAGGGTCTTGACCTGGATTTGGGTTGCTCCAGTCCTGAATCGCACAATTTCTTCCTCCCGGCATATTGTAATCTACTCTCGAATTATAAATACAAGATTTCCAAATCGGATATCCTGAATGATCATCTATAGTTTTCCAAATAACATCTGAGGGAGCAACATCATCACAATTTGGATATTCTGATGGAGTTTTGAGAGACAAAGACTTATAGGGGCCAAGGACCCCAGGCATACGGGCTCGTAATATCCAAGCAGACCGATCCCCTATAGATGCAAATTTAGAGGTTGGGGAATCTGTCATAACTGCTTTTGTGGAGGCTCCAATGCATCCTGTCTTGGTAAAGAAGTCTCCTGTAAGGCCAGGAGGAAAATTAAAGCAGACAGGAAAATCATCTGCTAGTCCTTTAAAGGTATAATTGAAATTAATAGGGTATTGGTCTTTTGTATAGGAAGTATAAGATCCTCCCAAAAGGCGAGGCTGGTCTGTACTAACTCGTATGGGGTCACTGTTCCAAGTAACAACTTGGAAAGTTGGAGGATCCGGGAGAAACGCCCAATATTTGGTTGGAATGGGAGCAGCGCTTACCTGGCAAGAGAGCAAGGCAAGCATGGCAATAAACACCTTTTCAGGAGAGACTGACGATCCCTGTAGGGTAGCTATCCCCTGTGCCTGGCGACAGAGAGCTTTAATCTGTCCCCAGGTGGGCAAGGAGGCTTGTTGGGTTGACTGAGCTGGGCGTCCTAATGGATTCCTGCGAGGCAAAAAATCAGGGGGTGCAATATCCTGTATCTGAAGTCGTGACATCTGTCCAGTGGGTGGCTCCGATCCGCGCCTATCCGGGATCTCCAATGTCAGCTGTCCTGGGGTCAGCGGCGTTTCCCGTGCTGGCGGAGGGAGCGGGGGAAGAGGGAGTTTCTTCCTTTTTAGAGATCGCGGTGGCGGGGGATTCTGGTATCCGGGGAGCTGAGACATGGCGAATTAGTCTGTCTGGAACCCAAATCGGAGCGTCCGCGTCCTGTGGAAAAACACAAGCATACCCTCGCCCATTGGTTAATAAGGGGTCAGGACCTTTCCATTGTCCGGAAAGAAGGTCCCTCCATTTTACTAATGGTTTTGCATTCAATTGCTCTGGGCACCAATGGCGAAGCATTGCAGTGTTTCCGGATGAATCAGCATTTAAGTTATTTATTACGAAAAGAGCATGTTGCAAAATCTGATGGGGGGAACTATATTTAAATTCCCCTTCTTTTAGTTTTTGAATATGGATTTTCAGTGTTTGATGTGCTCTTTCCACAATGGCTTGTCCTTGTGGGTTATAAGGGATGCCGGTGTTATGTTTAATTTGAAATCTTGTACAGAATTGCTGAAAAGATTTAGAAGTGTAAGCAGGAGCATTATCAGTTTTTAAAGCTTTTGGCAAGCCCAGATAGGAAAAGCATGTAAAAAGATGTTGTATTACATCTTTAACTGCTTCCCCTGTACGAGCAGTGGCAATAATAACATGAGAGAAGGTATCTACAGTTACATGAACAAAAGACAGTTTTCCAAATGAAGAGACATGGGTTACATCCATTTGCCAGAGTGCATTAGGTTTGAGACCGCGAGGGTTAACTCCCAGAGGCAAAGCATTCACGGTAGTAGGACAATGTGAACAAGAACGAACAATCTCTCGGGCAGATTCTCGAGGAATTTGAAACTGGTATCGTAAGGCAGTGGCATTTTGGTGATGAAGTGAGTGAGAAGCTCGAGCTTCTTCAAAAACAGAAGCCACTGAAATCCTGGTTAACGAATCTGCCAATTCATTGAGAGCATTTAAAGGGCCAGGCAGGCCGGAATGAGCCCGAATGTGGCCGATAAAGAACGCCCGATTTCTTTTCCATATTTGCTGCTGCAGTTTAGTTAACAAATGGAAGATAGCAGTTTTGTTTTCAGGCAAAACTGCAGTCTCAATGTGTGGAAACAGCCTGACCACATACTGAGAGTCAGAATAAAGGTTAAATTCTTTCTCCGCAAACATAACAAAGGCCTCAATAACAGCTGTGATTTCAGCCCTTTGAGCTGAAGTTTCTTGTGTTTCCAAAAGTTTTTGATGATCTCTTGTGACTATAGAGGCTCTACCGTTAGCCGATCCATCAGTAAAGACTACCTGAGCATCTGAAATAGGGAACTGTTTACACCGGACAGGAAAAATAACTGGATGGTTAGACATAAAATTTAGTAAAACATGCGAGGGTAAATGATGCAAAATTTGACCACAGTAATTCCCTATGGCAATCTGCCAGTCTTCATCAAACATTAAAAGAGCATCAAGCTGCTCCTTATTATATGGAATTACAATCTCTGATGGCTCTTTACCAAACAATTCAATGCTCCGCTTCCTTCCTTTTAGCATTAATGTGGCAATTAAACCAGGATAAGAAGCCACGACTTTTTTAGCTTGGGTAGGAAGATGGATCCATTCTAAAGGGCCGCGTTGCCACAGAACTCCCGTAGGCGCCGTTGGAGTAGCTAGGCAAAGGAACTGCCACGTCATCGTCAAATCAATTCTTTTTACATAGCTATTTGATAAGGCTGCTTCTACTTTGCCTAGGGCTTCTTGAGCCTCAGCTGTTAATTGTCTTTTTGAGGTTGGATCAGGATCCCCGCGTAAAGTGTTAAAAAGAGGTTTTAATTCGGCAGTGGTTAATTTTAAATATGGTCTAATCCAATTAATATCACCTAAGAGTTTTTGATAATCATTTAAAGTAATAAGATGGTCTTTTCTCAATTGCAGCGGGGTATGAGTCACCGTTTCCGAATTTATGACTCTTCCTAAGTAAGTTATGGGCGGATTGATTTGAATTTTTTCTGGGGCAATTTTTAGGCCTCTGTCTGTCAATGCCTGGGTCAGGTCCTGGAGCACAGTCTGCAGGTGAACTCTATCAGGATGAGCTATTAAAATATCATCCATATAGTGAATCATATACACGTGTTCATATTTAGCCCTAGTATCTTCTAGAGCGGCATTAACAAATTTTTGGCATAAAGTAGGGCTATTTTTCATTCCCTGAGGCAGAACCTTCCACTGAAACCGTAAATAAGGCTGTTTAAGATTTTCTGATGGCAGACTAAAGGCAAATCGCTTTTTATCCTCAGGATTTAAGGGAATAGTGAAAAAACAATCTTGTAAATCAATAACAATTATATTATATCCCTCTGGAACGGCTACTGGGGAAGGGAGCCCAGGCTGTAAGGCCCCCATGTCCTCCATGGTGGCATTAATAGCTCTCAAATCCTGTAAAAGTCGCCATTTACCAGATTTTTTCTTAATGACAAAAATAGGAGTGTTCCAGGGGCTATTGGAGGGCTCAATATGTCCCAATTCTAATTGTTCAAAGATTAATGCTTTAGCTGCCAATAATTTTTCCTTATGCAGAGGCCACTGTTCTACCCACACCGGATCTTGAGATTTCCATGTGATGGGGTCGGCAGCAAAAACAATGGCCTCAATTATAAATTTGGATATCCCAATCCAGCACGTAGCTTGCGAGGAGTTGGGCAAATTGGCTCAATTATTCCTGTCTGTTGTTTACCCAATCCTTTTGATGGATCATAGCCCATCTGCAACATCTGAGAGGTCACTTTATCATCAGGGCTAAAAAGTAACACTCCCATTTGAGATAGCACGTCCCTCCCCCACAGGGTAAGGGGGAGCGAAGGAACGACATAAGGTTGGAAAGTTCCACGGGTATCCTCAAATTGCCAATCTAAAATTTTTGCACTTTTGGCTATTGTGGGGGCTCTTCCTATCCCCACCAAGTTATTTTCAGTAGTATGTGTGGGCCAGGAGCTGGGCCAGTCTTTTCCTGAAATGCAAGAAACATCTGCTCCTGTGTCTAATAACCCCACAATAGACTTGCCATTAATCAGGATAGTCTTCATAGGACGTTTCTGAGTAATTTCTGTTATCCAAAAAACCATATCACTAGACCCAAATCCTTTATCCTGCCTTTCATTTTGAGTAGCTGTGCGCCCAATTGCAGTGTGGTAAGGCAAAAGCAAAAGTTGGGCTATTCTTTGTCCCTGATGTATTTGGAAAGTTTTAGTTGGGGGTGAAATCATTATCTGGATTTCTCCTGTATAATCTGAGTCAATTACTCCAGGGATGATTGTGAGACCTTGCATAGCTAAGGAACTTCTGCCTAGTATAATTCCTACTAAACCTGTTGGTAATGGGCCTTTAACTCCTGTAGGTATTTTTACAGTGGGGCTATCTGGTGTTAATATTGCTGAGGTGGTGGAACTGAGGTCCAGTCCTGCGCTGCCTGGGGTTGCTCTGATGAGTTCTGCGATGGGACGAAGGGAATGAATGGGTTCAGTGAGGCTGCCCCAATTGTTGTCGGGGCCTGAGGCTGGCCCCTCAATCCGTTTCCCGACTGCTGGTCGGGGCCCAAAAAGGCTCCATTTCTATGGAATTGTGACCTACATTCTTTTGCCCAGTGATATCCTTTTTGACAACGAGGGCAGAGAGATCTAGGGAGATTAGTAGGCACAGCCGGGGAGGGAGAATTCGGCAGAGAAGAACCGGCTGCTTTTTGGGGACAAGCTCGCATAAGGTGCCCTTCCCGTCCGCAAGAGAAGCAGGCCTTGGATAAACCAATATTCTGGCCTGGACTACTGGAATGACTCTTTGACGGGTTATTTCTATTTGTAAAAAAGGACTGTACTGCCTGCTGGTAAGAATTTCCCTTTATGGCTGCAGCTATGGCAACGCCCTGCATCATCGCTGGTCCTACATCTGCACATTGCCTGATATAATCTATTATTTCCCCAGTTTTTTTAATAGGACGTAAAATGGCCTGGCAGGTAGAATTAGCATTTTCAAATGCCAGTTGTTTTATCAATATACTAGCTGCCTCAGTGTTGGAAATTACTCTGTTGACTGCCTCTGCAAGTCTTGATATAAAGTCTTCATATGGCTCTTCTGGTTTTTGTTTAACATTTGAGAAGGAAGAGGTAGATTCTTTCCCTTCAGGCAACAAACGCCAAGCCCCAAGGGCGCAGGCGGTTACTTGATCTAAAGTGGTTTTATCTAATCCCATTTGATCTCTAAGTGTTCCAAAATCATTAGTCCCTGCCAACATATTTTTTATAATATATCTTGGGCCATATTTTTGGTTAGCATCAGCCTGTTTTTGGGCTAGATCTTCATATTCAGTTCTCCAAAGTACATATTGACCTCCAGACAGACAAGCTTTAGCGACTGTCTTCCAGTCATGGGGTGTCATCCATCTGCCCGCTAAAGCTTCCACCAATGATACAGTGTACGGGGCTTTAGGCCCATACAAAGCACAAGCCTGTTTGAGTTCTTTAATCATTTTCATTGGAATGGGTTCCCAGTGGGGGGCTGTTCTCCCACCACTTCCACCAAATATTATGGGGAAACAAGCCTCAAGGTGGGGATCAAGTTCATCATCTGGGCTAGAGAAAACTCTTCTTCGGGGAGCTTCTAGTGGAGGCCCCTCACCCTTATAGGGAGGGGGGGGCAAGGGGTGTCCTACGTCACTTTCTTCGTACTTTGGGAATTTTTTATCCGTTCTGTGTTTAGGTCTTACGGATGTTTTATCTGGGGAATCTGGCCTTAAACTCTCAGGTGCATATAATCTGATGGGGGACATTTGTCTTGAGCCTCTGGAAGCAGAAGGCTTAATTAAGGAAATTTCTCTTGAATTTGTGGAAGCAGGTGGTCTGGTTGGGGAAGTTTTTATTAAGCTCTTTGGAGCAGATAATCTAATTGGAGAAGTTTCTCTTAAACTCCTTGGAGCATCTTTATTTAATAAAGACCAGTCCTCATCAGAATGATCTTGACTTACTTCCTCTTCCAAATCTTCCTCATCTGAAAGCTGCTCTTTTTTGTCATCTCTATCTATTACCTTTTCTTGGGCAGTCATTGCAGCTATCATTTGACTCAACTGCCGATAGTTAGGTGTAGCCTCCTTTTCATCACTCTCCTCTTCGATAGATACCTTTTTCTCTGCACTTTCCTCTTTAAGATGTACCTTTTCAGATTCAGGGGCAGGGTCTAGAGCGTCCCTAATTATATTCCATAAGGAAAAGGCGTCAGTAGGCACCTTTTGTGAGCCATGTTCAGCATGGTAAGTTTTTAGTTGTTTTCCTACTCTCTCCCAGGTGTCTAAGTTAACAGTGCCTTCTTCTGGAAACCAGGGACACTGTTCTTGTACAAAGGAAAAAAATGAATGAATATTGGATTTTTTAACTTTAATTCCTCGTTTAGTTAGTAACTGCAAGATTACTCCTGTAAAAAGCTGTCTTTCTTTTGATTCACTGTTACCCATGTCAGAAAATTAAGTCTTATAGAAAAGTCTACCTCAACAAAAAGGTTTTACCTTTGGCGAGGGGGGTTTTGTTTTCAACCCTAAGATAGCAGGTTTCTTTTCAACCTCTAGAGCACCAGGTTTCTCTTAAACCCTTGAACACTTCCCACTCCTCCTCACCCTGTCTATCCTACAGGGGGGTCCGCGGCACCCTGAGTGGGGTCCTAGCCGTCCCGAACACTCAACACTGGGGGAGTACCCGAAAGTACTCCGGGGGGAGTGATTAAGTCACTCCGGGGGGGAGCAACAGAGAGTGCTCCGGGGGGAGCAACAGAGAGTGCTCCGGGGGGAGCTACAGAGAGTGCTCCGGGGGGAGCTTTTGCTCCGAGGAACCTACCTTCGAATAGCCTGTTCCGGGCGCCACTTGCCGGGGTCCAGCCCCGGTGGATCCAGGGAATTCGAAGGGTGGACGGCGTTGGCGTGGAAAGACTTGTTTATTTATTAATATAAGATTAGATTAAGAAACTGTAGTGCAGTAGGAAGATTAAGTGGAGAAAGAGGGCTGAATAGCTTGGTTTACGCGGAAGACCAATAAAATTCCAGACAAGGAATTTGCACCATCTACGTTGGGCCACCGGTGCCCGCTTGAATATCTAAGGGTGCCTCGCCTTAAGCTCCCTTTCTCGCGGATCTTAATAACCAGGGCAAATAAGTAGACCTGGCGAGCCTCCGCGCCCCAGATGGAAATTCAGCCTGAAATTAAAGTAAAGAGCAGAGGGAAGAAAAGGGAGAGAAAAAGAGAGAGAGAGAGAGACAGGGGGGGAGCCAGATTCCCAAGAAACCAGGCCGAGACTAGTCCGAGAAACTGGTCTGAGAATCTGGTCCCGTCCTTTATTGTTCAGAAGGCCTTTTATACTTTTGATAAAACATGGAGATCAATGGGTAACACAAAGTTATGCAGCGTTAGCAGTCCAGACTCTTATCAAAACCAGGCTTTTCTCTCTGCATACCTAATTGTATACACAAGTCTTAGGTAATTTTCATCATCTTCCAACCAAAAGGGCCAATTAACATTTTACAGCCTTTTTTCTGATAAGGGTTTGTCAACCACAAGACTTATTTGTGTTGATCTTCCCAAGGTCTGGTGCCACTCTCGGAAAGCACTAAAGAAAGTTACATTCTTAGACAGCAAGGATACAGCAACTTATAACAAGTAGAGGGAGTGCAGTGATTTATAGCAAAAGAGAAGCAATTAACTCAAAAGTCTAGTGTTGCTAACATCAAAACTACTATGTATCTTTTTCTACATCCTGCTTACATTAACATCCTTCCAGGTGCCTAAAAGATAAAGAATAAGGAGGTCTGGCAGCAATCCTTGAGTCAACAGTGAAAACCCTCTACCAATATAATTTTTAACTCTTTAGAAAAGGCTCTGTATCTTTAAGATGCTTTTAAGCTTTGTGCCTCCCGCGGTTGGGGGGCTGTAAGCAATTCACAAGCTGTAAGCTTTGTGCCTCTCGCGGTTGGGGGGCTGTAAGCAATTCACAAGCTGTAAGAGGTCTGGGGAACCTGTTAGGCAGACTAGAGAGCTATCAGAGGGGTTTAACTGAAACATCCCTTTCAAATGCAGAAGACTAAAACCCTGAATTGACTTTTTTCCAGAGAATATCAGAAAAGTGGAAAAGCAGAGCACAAAAGCCGGCAGATTTTTGCTGGGGTACATGCTTAGGAATATCCAGAGGGGTCCCTGAAGTCTGAGCACGCCTTGCGTATGTCAGCTTCCTTCCTCATGACCTTGTCACGGGCGGGATTCCTCACACTGGCTTCCGGCAACTCCCCCTTCTTTATTAGTTTTTTAAAAAGATTAGGTGCAGTTCAGTCGCGAGATTCCGAATGCTCTGCCGAAGAGTCCTGACAACACAAGGAAGCACGATTACAAGGAGCAGGATTATGGCACCCACAGCAGCATAGCTAGAGACAGTAGTCAGAAGAGTTTTTCCAGAAATGAAGTCAGAGAAGGTGTGGAAAAAGTCATTGGCTTCTCCTGCGGCGGTAAAATCTAATCGGGAGTGTTCCAAGGTCTGAATCTGATTATGAAGTTTCCCTAAATCTAAACTAATATCTGAGCTGTTCCAGACACCTAAAATATGATTTTTGACCCTCTCCCATTTAAAATCTGTCTCATTTACTTTCAGGGATGTAACACATATCCACCGGTAATCGGCATGACATGAAAGAGCCAATTTCATTTTCAGACTCTGTAATTCATTCCCAATATGCATTACTGCTTCTTCTAAGGCATCAATCCTTATTTCTAGCTTCCTATCTATAATTTCCTGGGTTGCCAGCGTTAGAGAAACATTTTTGGATACGGTGTCAACATATTGGGCAGTATACACTTGTTGAGACAATGATAATGCCGCCACAGTAACAGAAGTAATTGCGGTTATCAAAGCTGATATTCCCAAAACAAGTAAGCCCACAAACCGTCGTGTTCGCATTAAATCTTGTAGCTGTTGCAGTACAGCTAGGCCATGGTTATCATACCAATACGTGGCTACAGTTACAGGTACCATGAGATAGGGCGGACGTTTTAAAACCATGAAAGAGCAAACTTTATATTGAGGAGTTAAACAGGATGAAAGCATACATTGTTCACAAGACACTACATGGGGTCCACCTGTATAATTCAATTGTATGTTAAGTCTTTCAGAATCATTAGTGAAAAGAAAAACATAAGGAGAGGGTAGACAAGCTAAAATAGAGTAAATAGAGGTATTTTTTGGTCGGATTAAAATAATAGGGGCGGTAGCCGCAAGGGCTCTCCAAATTTCTGGCTGCCAAAAGGTTTTACGTCTAGTTATATAAGACAGCATAGGGGGAACAAATTGGTTATGATGCCGTCTGGTGGCAACTAACGGCCAAGAAATTGAATATTCTTTCCAATTATCCAATCTATTGATAAAGTCATCGTCAGACTCAGGGTCTTGACCTGGATTTGGGTTGCTCCAGTCCTGAATCGCACAATTTCTTCCTCCCGGCATATTGTAATCTACTCTCGAATTATAAATACAAGATTTCCAAATCGGATATCCTGAATGATCATCTATAGTTTTCCAAATAACATCTGAGGGAGCAACATCATCACAATTTGGATATTCTGATGGAGTTTTGAGAGACAAAGACTTATAGGGGCCAAGGACCCCAGGCATACGGGCTCGTAATATCCAAGCAGACCGATCCCCTATAGATGCAAATTTAGAGGTTGGGGAATCTGTCATAACTGCTTTTGTGGAGGCTCCAATGCATCCTGTCTTGGTAAAAAAGTCTCCTGTAAGGCCAGGAGGAAAATTAAAGCAGACAGGAAAATCATCTGCTAGTCCTTTAAAGGTATAATTGAAATTAATAGGGTATTGGTCTTTTGTATAGGAAGTATAAGATCCTCCCAAAAGGCGAGGCTGGTCTGTACTAACTCGTATGGGGTCACTGTTCCAAGTAACAACTTGGAAAGTTGGAGGATCCGGGAGAAACGCCCAATATTTGGTTGGAATGGGAGCAGCGCTTACCTGGCAAGAGAGCAAGGCAAGCATGGCAATAAACACCTTTTCAGGAGAGACTGACGATCCCTGTAGGGTAGCTATCCCCTGTGCCTGGCGACAGAGAGCTTTAATCTGTCCCCAGGTGGGCAAGGAGGCTTGTTGGGTTGACTGAGCTGGGCGTCCTAATGGATTCCTGCGAGGCAAAAAATCAGGGGGTGCAATATCCTGTATCTGAAGTCGTGACATCTGTCCAGTGGGTGGCTCCGATCCGCGCCTATCCGGGATCTCCAATGTCAGCTGTCCTGGGGTCAGCGGCGTTTCCCGTGCTGGCGGAGGGAGCGGGGGAAGAGGGAGTTTCTTCCTTTTTAGAGATCGCGGTGGCGGGGGATTCTGGTATCCGGGGAGCTGAGACATGGCGAATTAGTCTGTCTGGAACCCAAATCGGAGCGTCCGCGTCCTGTGGAAAAACACAAGCATACCCTCGCCCATTGGTTAATAAGGGGTCAGGACCTTTCCATTGTCCGGAAAGAAGGTCCCTCCATTTTACTAATGGTTTTGCATTCAATTGCTCTGGGCACCAATGGCGAAGCATTGCAGTGTTTCCGGATGAATCAGCATTTAAGTTATTTATTACGAAAAGAGCATGTTGCAAAATCTGATGGGGGGAACTATATTTAAATTCCCCTTCTTTTAGTTTTTGAATATGGATTTTCAGTGTTTGATGTGCTCTTTCCACAATGGCTTGTCCTTGTGGGTTATAAGGGATGCCGGTGTTATGTTTAATTTGAAATCTTGTACAGAATTGCTGAAAAGATTTAGAAGTGTAAGCAGGAGCATTATCAGTTTTTAAAGCTTTTGGCAAGCCCAGATAGGAAAAGCATGTAAAAAGATGTTGTATTACATCTTTAACTGCTTCCCCTGTACGAGCAGTGGCAATAATAACATGAGAGAAGGTATCTACAGTTACATGAACAAAAGACAGTTTTCCAAATGAAGAGACATGGGTTACATCCATTTGCCAGAGTGCATTAGGTTTGAGACCGCGAGGGTTAACTCCCAGAGGCAAAGCATTCACGGTAGTAGGACAATGTGAACAAGAACGAACAATCTCTCGGGCAGATTCTCGAGGAATTTGAAACTGGTATCGTAAGGCAGTGGCATTTTGGTGATGAAGTGAGTGAGAAGCTCGAGCTTCTTCAAAAACAGAAGCCACTGAAATCCTGGTTAACGAATCTGCCAATTCATTGAGAGCATTTAAAGGGCCAGGCAGGCCGGAATGAGCCCGAATGTGGCCGATAAAGAACGCCCGATTTCTTTTCCATATTTGCTGCTGCAGTTTAGTTAACAAATGGAAGATAGCAGTTTTGTTTTCAGGCAAAACTGCAGTCTCAATGTGTGGAAACAGCCTGACCACATACTGAGAGTCAGAATAAAGGTTAAATTCTTTCTCCGCAAACATAACAAAGGCCTCAATAACAGCTGTGATTTCAGCCCTTTGAGCTGAAGTTTCTTGTGTTTCCAAAAGTTTTTGATGATCTCTTGTGACTATAGAGGCTCTACCGTTAGCCGATCCATCAGTAAAGACTACCTGAGCATCTGAAATAGGGAACTGTTTACACCGGACAGGAAAAATAACTGGATGGTTAGACATAAAATTTAGTAAAACATGCGAGGGTAAATGATGCAAAATTTGACCACAGTAATTCCCTATGGCAATCTGCCAGTCTTCATCAAACATTAAAAGAGCATCAAGCTGCTCCTTATTATATGGAATTACAATCTCTGATGGCTCTTTACCAAACAATTCAATGCTCCGCTTCCTTCCTTTTAGCATTAATGTGGCAATTAAACCAGGATAAGAAGCCACGACTTTTTTAGCTTGGGTAGGAAGATGGATCCATTCTAAAGGGCCGCGTTGCCACAGAACTCCCGTAGGCGCCGTTGGAGTAGCTAGGCAAAGGAACTGCCACGTCATCGTCAAATCAATTCTTTTTACATAGCTATTTGATAAGGCTGCTTCTACTTTGCCTAGGGCTTCTTGAGCCTCAGCTGTTAATTGTCTTTTTGAGGTTGGATCAGGATCCCCGCGTAAAGTGTTAAAAAGAGGTTTTAATTCGGCAGTGGTTAATTTTAAATATGGTCTAATCCAATTAATATCACCTAAGAGTTTTTGATAATCATTTAAAGTAATAAGATGGTCTTTTCTCAATTGCAGCGGGGTATGAGTCACCGTTTCCGAATTTATGACTCTTCCTAAGTAAGTTATGGGCGGATTGATTTGAATTTTTTCTGGGGCAATTTTTAGGCCTCTGTCTGTCAATGCCTGGGTCAGGTCCTGGAGCACAGTCTGCAGGTGAACTCTATCAGGATGAGCTATTAAAATATCATCCATATAGTGAATCATATACACGTGTTCATATTTAGCCCTAGTATCTTCTAGAGCGGCATTAACAAATTTTTGGCATAAAGTAGGGCTATTTTTCATTCCCTGAGGCAGAACCTTCCACTGAAACCGTAAATAAGGCTGTTTAAGATTTTCTGATGGCAGACTAAAGGCAAATCGCTTTTTATCCTCAGGATTTAAGGGAATAGTGAAAAAACAATCTTGTAAATCAATAACAATTATATTATATCCCTCTGGAACGGCTACTGGGGAAGGGAGCCCAGGCTGTAAGGCCCCCATGTCCTCCATGGTGGCATTAATAGCTCTCAAATCCTGTAAAAGTCGCCATTTACCAGATTTTTTCTTAATGACAAAAATAGGAGTGTTCCAGGGGCTATTGGAGGGCTCAATATGTCCCAATTCTAATTGTTCAAAGATTAATGCTTTAGCTGCCAATAATTTTTCCTTATGCAGAGGCCACTGTTCTACCCACACCGGATCTTGAGATTTCCATGTGATGGGGTCGGCAGCAAAAACAATGGCCTCAATTATAAATTTGGATATCCCAATCCAGCACGTAGCTTGCGAGGAGTTGGGCAAATTGGCTCAATTATTCCTGTCTGTTGTTTACCCAATCCTTTTGATGGATCATAGCCCATCTGCAACATCTGAGAGGTCACTTTATCATCAGGGCTAAAAAGTAACACTCCCATTTGAGATAGCACGTCCCTCCCCCACAGGGTAAGGGGGAGCGAAGGAACGACATAAGGTTGGAAAGTTCCACGGGTATCCTCAAATTGCCAATCTAAAATTTTTGCACTTTTGGCTATTGTGGGGGCTCTTCCTATCCCCACCAAGTTATTTTCAGTAGTATGTGTGGGCCAGGAGCTGGGCCAGTCTTTTCCTGAAATGCAAGAAACATCTGCTCCTGTGTCTAATAACCCCACAATAGACTTGCCATTAATCAGGATAGTCTTCATAGGACGTTTCTGAGTAATTTCTGTTATCCAAAAAACCATATCACTAGACCCAAATCCTTTATCCTGCCTTTCATTTTGAGTAGCTGTGCGCCCAATTGCAGTGTGGTAAGGCAAAAGCAAAAGTTGGGCTATTCTTTGTCCCTGATGTATTTGGAAAGTTTTAGTTGGGGGTGAAATCATTATCTGGATTTCTCCTGTATAATCTGAGTCAATTACTCCAGGGATGATTGTGAGACCTTGCATAGCTAAGGAACTTCTGCCTAGTATAATTCCTACTAAACCTGTTGGTAATGGGCCTTTAACTCCTGTAGGTATTTTTACAGTGGGGCTATCTGGTGTTAATATTGCTGAGGTGGTGGAACTGAGGTCCAGTCCTGCGCTGCCTGGGGTTGCTCTGATGAGTTCTGCGATGGGACGAAGGGAATGAATGGGTTCAGTGAGGCTGCCCCAATTGTTGTCGGGGCCTGAGGCTGGCCCCTCAATCCGTTTCCCGACTGCTGGTCGGGGCCCAAAAAGGCTCCATTTCTATGGAATTGTGACCTACATTCTTTTGCCCAGTGATATCCTTTTTGACAACGAGGGCAGAGAGATCTAGGGAGATTAGTAGGCACAGCCGGGGAGGGAGAATTCGGCAGAGAAGAACCGGCTGCTTTTTGGGGACAAGCTCGCATAAGGTGCCCTTCCCGTCCGCAAGAGAAGCAGGCCTTGGATAAACCAATATTCTGGCCTGGACTACTGGAATGACTCTTTGACGGGTTATTTCTATTTGTAAAAAAGGACTGTACTGCCTGCTGGTAAGAATTTCCCTTTATGGCTGCAGCTATGGCAACGCCCTGCATCATCGCTGGTCCTACATCTGCACATTGCCTGATATAATCTATTATTTCCCCAGTTTTTTTAATAGGACGTAAAATGGCCTGGCAGGTAGAATTAGCATTTTCAAATGCCAGTTGTTTTATCAATATACTAGCTGCCTCAGTGTTGGAAATTACTCTGTTGACTGCCTCTGCAAGTCTTGATATAAAGTCTTCATATGGCTCTTCTGGTTTTTGTTTAACATTTGAGAAGGAAGAGGTAGATTCTTTCCCTTCAGGCAACAAACGCCAAGCCCCAAGGGCGCAGGCGGTTACTTGATCTAAAGTGGTTTTATCTAATCCCATTTGATCTCTAAGTGTTCCAAAATCATTAGTCCCTGCCAACATATTTTTTATAATATATCTTGGGCCATATTTTTGGTTAGCATCAGCCTGTTTTTGGGCTAGATCTTCATATTCAGTTCTCCAAAGTACATATTGACCTCCAGACAGACAAGCTTTAGCGACTGTCTTCCAGTCATGGGGTGTCATCCATCTGCCCGCTAAAGCTTCCACCAATGATACAGTGTACGGGGCTTTAGGCCCATACAAAGCACAAGCCTGTTTGAGTTCTTTAATCATTTTCATTGGAATGGGTTCCCAGTGGGGGGGCTGTTCTCCCACCACTTCCACCAAATATTATGGGGAAACAAGCCTCAAGGTGGGGATCAAGTTCATCATCTGGGCTAGAGAAAACTCTTCTTCGGGGAGCTTCTAGTGGAGGCCCCTCACCCTTATAGGGAGGGGGGGGCAAGGGGTGTCCTACGTCACTTTCTTCGTACTTTGGGAATTTTTTATCCGTTCTGTGTTTAGGTCTTACGGATGTTTTATCTGGGGAATCTGGCCTTAAACTCTCAGGTGCATATAATCTGATGGGGGACATTTGTCTTGAGCCTCTGGAAGCAGAAGGCTTAATTAAGGAAATTTCTCTTGAATTTGTGGAAGCAGGTGGTCTGGTTGGGGAAGTTTTTATTAAGCTCTTTGGAGCAGATAATCTAATTGGAGAAGTTTCTCTTAAACTCCTTGGAGCATCTTTATTTAATAAAGACCAGTCCTCATCAGAATGATCTTGACTTACTTCCTCTTCCAAATCTTCCTCATCTGAAAGCTGCTCTTTTTTGTCATCTCTATCTATTACCTTTTCTTGGGCAGTCATTGCAGCTATCATTTGACTCAACTGCCGATAGTTAGGTGTAGCCTCCTTTTCATCACTCTCCTCTTCGATAGATACCTTTTTCTCTGCACTTTCCTCTTTAAGATGTACCTTTTCAGATTCAGGGGCAGGGTCTAGAGCGTCCCTAATTATATTCCATAAGGAAAAGGCGTCAGTAGGCACCTTTTGTGAGCCATGTTCAGCATGGTAAGTTTTTAGTTGTTTTCCTACTCTCTCCCAGGTGTCTAAGTTAACAGTGCCTTCTTCTGGAAACCAGGGACACTGTTCTTGTACAAAGGAAAAAAATGAATGAATATTGGATTTTTTAACTTTAATTCCTCGTTTAGTTAGTAACTGCAAGATTACTCCTGTAAAAAGCTGTCTTTCTTTTGATTCACTGTTACCCATGTCAGAAAATTAAGTCTTATAGAAAAGTCTACCTCAACAAAAAGGTTTTACCTTTGGCGAGGGGGGTTTTGTTTTCAACCCTAAGATAGCAGGTTTCTTTTCAACCTCTAGAGCACCAGGTTTCTCTTAAACCCTTGAACACTTCCCACTCCTCCTCACCCTGTCTATCCTACAGGGGGGTCCGCGGCACCCTGAGTGGGGTCCTAGCCGTCCCGAACACTCAACACTGGGGGAGTACCCGAAAGTACTCCGGGGGGAGTGATTAAGTCACTCCGGGGGGGAGCAACAGAGAGTGCTCCGGGGGGAGCAACAGAGAGTGCTCCGGGGGGAGCTACAGAGAGTGCTCCGGGGGGAGCTTTTGCTCCGAGGAACCTACCTTCGAATAGCCTGTTCCGGGCGCCACTTGCCGGGGTCCAGCCCCGGTGGATCCAGGGAATTCGAAGGGTGGACGGCGTTGGCGTGGAAAGACTTGTTTATTTATTAATATAAGATTAGATTAAGAAACTGTAGTGCAGTAGGAAGATTAAGTGGAGAAAGAGGGCTGAATAGCTTGGTTTACGCGGAAGACCAATAAAATTCCAGACAAGGAATTTGCACCATCTACGTTGGGCCACCGGTGCCCGCTTGAATATCTAAGGGTGCCTCGCCTTAAGCTCCCTTTCTCGCGGATCTTAATAACCAGGGCAAATAAGTAGACCTGGCGAGCCTCCGCGCCCCAGATGGAAATTCAGCCTGAAATTAAAGTAAAGAGCAGAGGGAAGAAAAGGGAGAGAAAAAGAGAGAGAGAGAGAGACAGGGGGGGAGCCAGATTCCCAAGAAACCAGGCCGAGACTAGTCCGAGAAACTGGTCTGAGAATCTGGTCCCGTCCTTTATTGTTCAGAAGGCCTTTTATACTTTTGATAAAACATGGAGATCAATGGGTAACACAAAGTTATGCAGCGTTAGCAGTCCAGACTCTTATCAAAACCAGGCTTTTCTCTCTGCATACCTAATTGTATACACAAGTCTTAGGTAATTTACATCATCTTCCAACCAAAAGGGCCAATTAACATTTTACAGCCTTTTTTCTGATAAGGGTTTGTCAACCACAAGACTTATTTGTGTTGATCTTCCCAAGGTCTGGTGCCACTCTCGGAAAGCACTAAAGAAAGTTACATTCTTAGACAGCAAGGATACAGCAACTTATAACAAGTAGAGGGAGTGCAGTGATTTATAGCAAAAGAGAAGCAATTAACTCAAAAGTCTAGTGTTGCTAACATCAAAACTACTATGTATCTTTTTCTACATCCTGCTTACACTAACATCCTTCCAGGTGCCTAAAAGATAAAGAATAAGGAGGTCTGGCAGCAATCCTTGAGTCAACAGTGAAAACCCTCTACCAATATAATTTTTAACTCTTTAGAAAAGGCTCTGTATCTTTAAGATGCTTTTAAGCTTTGTGCCTCCCGCGGTTGGGGGGCTGTAAGCAATTCACAAGCTGTAAGCTTTGTGCCTCTCGCGGTTGGGGGGCTGTAAGCAATTCACAAGCTGTAAGAGGTCTGGGGAACCTGTTAGGCAGACTAGAGAGCTATCAGAGGGGTTTAACTGAAACATCCCTTTCAAATGCAGAAGACTAAAACCCTGAATTGACTTTTTTCCAGAGAATATCAGAAAAGTGGAAAAGCAGAGCACAAAAGCCAGCAGATTTTTGCTGGGGTACATGCTTAGGAATATCCAGAGGGGTCCCTGAAGTCTGAGCACGCCTTGCGTATGTCAGCTTCCTTCCTCATGACCTTGTCACGGGCGGGATTCCTCACACTGGCTTCCGGCAGGGTATGGTGATGAACTTCTTGAGTTGCAGCAAGGCTGTGAAAGACCCTTTCGAAGTTCCAGAGGTAAGGTGTCATTAGTCTCCAGACGCCTCATCGGAAATAGGCCTCATCTCGCCTGGAAGGGAGAACTTCCTGGATTTTCTCGAGTTGCGGCAGGTGTTCTCGAGTTACGACGGGGACCTCAGGGACCCGCCCTGGTGGCCTCAGGAGAGGCCAGTCCCTATGCGAGTTGCTAGGGGGCCTCTCGGGATTCCTCTCCCGTCGATACCGGGGCCAAAAACCTTGTGTGGAGTCAGGGCCGGAACCGAGGATTCCTCTCAGGGGCTGACATGGATCTTTGGGTACTTCTGGAGTCTCCCCAGGGGAGTCAGGCCTCGTCTCGAGTGGGGGCATGCACGTGCACTTTCCTTCCAGGCTGTAGCAGCAATGTCACGCTACCTGTCGCGTGGATCAAAGGATCTGTGGTTTTCCCTCGAGGCTTTCCCTCGAGGCTTTCCCACAGGGCTGTCCCACGTTCCACCGTGGTGTGAGTCGATCCTCGGCGTGAAAGATGAGCCAGTGCAGGGCAAAGAGGTTCCTCTGGAATGGACTGAGACATCTGGGGGACTCTTGGAATGGTGGTACGACCATGGAGTTCCTCTCGCCTTTCCTGTTGAGAGTGCCTCCTCTTGAGATGCGACGGGAACGCCGGGAATACTTTCCCGTTGAAAGCAGGGAAAGGATCCCTCATCTCGAGCTACGAGGGGGAAACGGGGCTCCTCTGGATGTGGGCGGGACCATCGTGCTTCCTCTCGAGTGGAGACGGGTATGGCGGTGAACTTCTTGAGTTGCAGCAAGGGTGTGAAAGACCCTTTCGAAGTTCCAGAGGTTAGGTGTCATTAGTCTCCAGAGGCCTCATCGGAAATAGGCCTCATCTCGCCTGGAAGGGAGAACTTCCTGGATTTTCTCGAGTTGCGGCAGGTGTTCTCGAGTTACGACGGGGACCTCAGGGACCCGCCCTGGTGGCCTCAGGAGAGGCCAGTCCCCATGCGAGTTGCTAGGGGGCCTCTCGGGATTCCTCTCCCGTCGATACCGGGGCCAAAAACCTTGTGTGCAGTCAGGGCCGGAACCGAGGATTCCTCTCAGGGGCTGACATGGATCTTTGGGTACTTCTGGAGTCTCCCCAGGGGAGTCAGGCCTCGTCTCGAGTGGGGGCATGCACGTGCGCTTTCCTTCCAGCCTGTAGCAGCAATGTCACGCTTCCCGTCGCGTGGATCAAAGGATCTGTGGTTTTCCCTCGAGGCTTTCCCTCGAGGCTTTCCCACAGGGCTGTCCCACGTGCCACCGTGGTGTGAGTCGATCCTCGGCGTGAAAGATGAGCCAGTGCAGGGCAAAGAGGTTCCTCTGGAATGGACTGAGACATCTGGGGGACTCTTGGAATGGTGGTACGACCATGGAGTTCCTCTCGCCTTTCCTGTTGAGAGTGCCTCCTCTTGAGATGCGACGGGAACGCCGGGAATTCTTTCCCGTTGAAACCAGGGAAAGGATCCCTCATCTGGAGCACCGAGGGGAAAACGGGGCTCCTCTGGATGTGGGCGGGACCATCGTGCTTCCTCTCGAGTGGAGACGGGTATGGCGGTGAACTTCTTGAGTTGCAGCAAGGGTGTGAAAGACCCTTTCGAAGTTCCAGAGGTTTGGTGTCATTAGTCTCCAGAGGCCTCATCGGAAATAGGCCTCATCTCGCCTGGAAGGGAGAACTTCCTGGATTTTCTCGAGTTGCGGCAGGTGTTCTCGAGTTACGACGGGGACCTCAGGGACCCGCCCTGGTGGCCTCCGGAGAGGCCAGTCCACATGCGAGTTGCTAGGGGGCCTCTCGGGATTCCTCTCCCGTCGATACCGGGGCCAAAAACCTTGTGTGGAGTCAGGGCCGGAACCGAGGATTCCTCTCAGGGGCTGACATGGATCTTTGGGTACTTCTGGAGTCTCCCCAGGGGAGTCAGGCCTCGTCTCGAGTGGGGGCATGCACGTGAACTTTCCTTCCAGGCTGTAGCAGCAATGTCACGCTTCCCGTCGCGTGGATCAAAGGATCTGTGGTTTTCCCTCGAGGCTTTCCCACAGGGCTGTCCCACGTGCCACCGTGGTGTGAGTCGATCCTCGGCGTGAAAGATGAGCCAGTGCAGGGCAAAGAGGTTCCTCTGGAATGGACTGAGACATCTGGGGGACTCTTGGAATGGTGGTACGACCATGGAGTTCCTCTCGCCTTTCCTGTTGAGAGTGCCTCCTCTTGAGATGCGACGGGAACGCCGGGAATTCTTTCCGGTTGAAACCAGGGAAAGGATCCCTCATCTCGAGCTACGAGGGGGAAACGGGGCTCCTCTGGATGTGGGCGGGACCATCGTGCTTCCTCTCGAGTGGAGACGGGTATGGCGGTGAACTTCTTGAGTTGCAGCAAGGGTGTGAAAGACCCTTTCGAAGTTCCAGAGGTTAGGTGTCATTAGTCTCCAGACGCCTCATCGGAAATAGGCCTCATCTCGCCTGGAAGGGAGAACTTCCTGGATTTTCTCGAGTTGCGGCAGGTGTTCTCGAGTTACGACAGGGACCTCAGGGACCCGCCCTGGTGGCCTCAGGAGAGGTCAGTCCCCATGCGAGTTGCTAGGGGGCCTCTCGGGATTCCTCTCCCGTCGATACCGTGGCCAAGAACTTGTGTGGAGTCAGGGCCGGAACCGAGGATTCCTCTCAGGGGCTGACATGGATCTTTGGGTACTTCTGGAGTCTCCCCAGGGGAGTCAGGCCTCGTCTCAAGTGGGGGCATGCACGTGCGCTTTCCTTCCAGGCTGTAGCAGCAATGTCACGCTTCCCGTCGCGTGGATCAAAGGATCTGTGGTTTTCCCTCGAGGCTTTCCCTCGAGGCTTTCCCACAGGGCTGTCCCACGTGCCACCGTGTTGTGAGTCGATCCTCGGCGTGAAAGATGAGCCAGTGCAGGGCAAAGAGGTTCCTCTGGAATGGACTGAGACATCTGGGGGACTCTTGGAATGGTGGTACGACCATGGAGTTCCTCTCGCCTTTCCTGTTGAGAGTGCCTCCTCTTGAGATGCGACGGGAACGCCGGGAATTCTTTCCCGTTGAAAGCAGGGAAAGGATCCCTCATCTCGAGCTACGAGGGGGAAACGGGGCTCCTCTGGATGTGGGCGGGACCATCGTGCTTCCTCTCGAGTGGAGACGGGTATGGCGGTGAACTTCTTGAGTTGCAGCAAGGGTGTGAAAGACCCTTTCGAAGTTCCAGAGGTTAGGTGTCATTAGTCTCCAGACGCCTCATCGGAAATAGGCCTCATCTCGCCTGGAAGGGAGAACTTCCTGGATTTTCTCGAGTTGCGGCAGGTGTTCTCGAGTTACGACGGGGACCTCAGGGACCCGCCCTGGTGGCCTCAGGAGAGGCCAGTCCCCATGCGAGTTGCTAGGGGGCCTCTCGGGATTCCTCTCCCGTCGATACCGGGGCCAAAAACCTTGTGTGGAGTCAGGGCCGGAACCGAGGATTCCTCTCAGGGGCTGACATGGATCTTTGGGTACTTCTGGAGTCTCCCCAGGGGAGTCAGGCCTCGTCTCGAGTGGGGGCATGCACGTGCACTTTCCTTCCAGGCTGTAGCAGCAATGTCACGCTTCCCGTCGCGTGGATCAAAGGATCTGTGGTTTTCCCTCGAGGCTTTCCCACAGGGCTGTCCCACGTGCCACCGTGGTGTGAGTCGATCCTCGGCGTGAAAGATGAGCCAGTGCAGGGCAAAGAGGTTCCTCTGGAATGGACTGAGACATCTGGGGGACTCTTGGAATGGTGGTACGACCATGGAGTTCCTCTCGCCTTTCCTGTTGAGAGTGCCTCCTCTTGAGATGCGACGGGAACGCCGGGAATTCTTTCCCGTTGAAAGCAGGGAAAGGATCCCTCATCTCGAGCTACGAGGGGGAAACGGGGCTCCTCTGGATGTGGGCGGGACCATCGTGCTTCCTCTCTAGTGGAGACGGGTATGGCGGTGAACTTCTTGAGTTGCAGCAAGGGTGTGAAAGACCCTTTCGAAGTTCCAGAGGTTAGGTGTCATTAGTCTCCAGAGGCCTCATCGGAAATAGGCCTCATCTCGCCTGGAAGGGAGAACTTCCTGGATTTCCTCGAGTTGCGGCAGGTGTTCTCGAGTTACGACGGGGACCTCAGGGACCCGCCCTGGTGGCCTCAGGAGAGGCTAGTCCCTAGGCGAGTTGCTAGGGGGCCTCTCGGGATTCCTCTCCCGTTGATACCGGGGCCAAAAACCTTGTGTGGAGTCAAGGCCGGAACCGAGGATTCCTCTCAGGGGCTGACATGGATCTTTGGGTACTTGTGGAGTCTCCCCAGGGGAGTCAGGCCTCGTCTCGAGTGGGGGCATGCACGTGCGCTTTCCTTCCAGGCTGTAGCAGCAATGTCACGCTTCCCGTCGCGTGGATCAAAGGATCTGTGGTTTTCCCTCGAGGCTTTCCCTCGAGCCTTTCCCACAGGGCTGTCCCACGTGCCACCGTGGTGTGAGTCGATCCTCGGCGTGAAAGATGAGCCAGTGCAGGGCAAAGAGGTTCCTCTGGAATGGACTGAGACATCTGGGGGACTCTTGGAATGGTGGTACGACCATGGAGTTCCTCTCGCCTTTCCTGTTGAGAGTGCCTCCTCTTGAGATGCGACGGGAACGCCGGGAATTCTTTCCCGTTGAAAGCAGGGAAAGGATCCCTCATCTCGAGCTAAGAGGGGGAAACGGGGCTCCTCTGGATGTGGGCGGGACCATCGTGCTTCCTCTCTAGTGGAGACGGGTATGGTGGTGAACTTCTTGAGTTGCAGCAAGGCTGTGAAAGACCCTTTCGAAATTCCAGAGGTTAGGTGTCATTAGTCTCCAGACGCCTCATCGGAAATAGGCCTCATCTCGCCTGGAAGGGAGAACTTCCTGGATTTTCTCGAGTTTCGGCAGGTGTTCTCGAGTTACGACGGGGACCTCAGGGACCCGCCCTGGTGGCCTCAGGAGAGGCCAGTCCCTATGCGAGTTGCTAGGGGGCCTCTCGGGATTCCTCTCCCGTCGATACCGGGGCCAAAAACCTTGTGTGGAGTCAGGGCCGGAACCGAGGATTCCTCTCAGGGGCTGACATGGATCTTTGGGTACTTCTGGAGTCTCCCCAGGGGAGTCAGGCCTCGTCTCGAGTGGGGGCATGCACGTGCACTTTCCTTCCAGGCTGTAGCAGCAATGTCACGCTTCCCGTCGCGTGGATCAAATGATGTGTGGTTTTCCCTCGAGGCTTTCCCACAGGGCTGTCCCACGTGCCACCGTGGTGTGAGTCGATCCTCGGCGTGAAAGATGAGCCAGTGCAGGGCAAAGAGGTTCCTCTGGAATGGACTGAGACATCTGGGGGACTCTTGGAATGGTGGTACGACCATGGAGTTCCTCTCGCCTTTCCTGTTGAGAGTGCCTCCTCTTGAGATGCGACGGGAACGCCGGGAATTTTTTGCCGTTGAAAGCAGGGAAAGGATCCCTCATCTCGAGCTACGAGGGGGAAACGGGGCTCCTCTGGATGTGGGCGGGACCATCGTGCTTCCTCTCGAGTGGAGACGGATATGGCGGTGAACTTCTTGAGTTGCAGCAAGGGTGTGAAAGACCCTTTCGAAGTTCCAGAGGTTAGGTGTTATTAGTCTCCAGAGGCCTCATCGGAAATAGGCCTCATCTCGCCTGGAAGGGAGAACTTCCTGGATTTTCTCGAGTTGCGGCAGGTGTTCTCGAGTAACGACGGGGACCTCAGGGACCCGCCCTGGTGGCCTCAGGAGAGGCCAGTCCCCATGCGAGTTGCTAGGGGGCCTCTCGGGATTCCTCTCCCGTCGATACCGGGGCCAAAAACCTTGTGTGGAGTCAGGGCCGGAACCGAGGATTCCTCTCAGGGGCTGACATGGATCTTTGGGTACTTCTGGAGTCTCCCCAGGGTAGTCAGGCCTCGTCTCGAGTGGGGGCATGCACGTGCGCTTTCCTTCCAGGCTGTAGCAGCAATGTCACGCTTCCCGTCGCGTGGATCAAAGGATCTGTGGTTTTTCCTCGAGGCTTTCCCTCGAGGCTTTCCCACAGGGCTGTCCCACGTGCCACCGTGTTGTGAGTCGATCCTCGGCGTGAAAGATGAGCCAGTGCAGGGCAAAGAGGTTCCTCTGGAATGGACTGAGACATCTGGGGGACTCTTGGAATGGTGGTACCACCATGGAGTTCCTCCCGCCTTTCCTGTTGAGAGTGCCTCCTCTTGAGATGCGACGGGAACGCCGGGAATTCTTTCCCGTTGAAACCAGGGAAAGGATCCCTCATCTCGAGCTACGAGGGGGAAACGGGGCTCCTCTGGATGTGGGCGGGACCATCGTGATTCCTCTCGAGTGGAGACGGGTAGGCGGTGAACTTCATGAGTTGCAGCAAGGGTGTGAAAGACCCTTTCGAAGTTCCAGAGGTTTGGTGTCATTAGTCTCCAGAGGCCTCATCGGAAATAGGCCTCATCTCGCCTGGAAGGGAGAACTTCCTGGATTTTCTCGAGTTGCGGCAGGTGTTCTCGAGTTACGACGGGGACCTCAGGGACCCGCCCTGGTGGCCTCAGGAGAGGCCAGTCCCCATGCGAGTTGCTAGGGGGTCTCTCGGGATTCCTATCCCGTCGATACCGGGGCCAAAAAGCTTGTGTGGAGTCAGGGCCGGAACCGAGGATTCTTCTCAGGGGCTGACATGGATCTTTGGGTACTTCTGGAGTCTCCCCAGGGGAGTCAGGCCTCGTCTCGAGTGGGGGCATGCACGTGCACTTTCCTTCCAGGCTGTAGCAGCAATGTCACGCTTCCCGTCGCGTGGATCAAATGATGTGTGGTTTTCCCTCGAGGCTTTCACACAGGGCTGTCCCACGTGCCACCGTGGTGTGAGTCGATCCTCGGCGTGAAAGATGAGCCAGTGCAGGGCAAAGAGGTTCCTCTGGAATGGACTGAGACATCTGGGGGACTCTTGGAATGGTGGTACGACCATGGAGTTCCTCTCGCCTTTCCTGTTGAGAGTGCCTCCTCTTGAGATGCGACGGGAACGCCGGGAATTCTTTCCCGTTGAAAGCAGGGAAAGGATCCCTCATCTCGAGCTACGAGGGGGAAACGGGGCTCCTGTGGATGTGGGCGGGACCATCGTGCTTCCTCTCTAGTGGAGACGGGTATGGCGGTGAACTTCTTGAGTTGCAGCAAGGGTGTGAAAGACCCTTTCGAAGTTCCAGAGGTTAGGTGTCATTAGTCTCCAGAGGCCTCATCGGAAATAGGCCTCATCTCGCCTGGAAGGGAGAACTTCCTGGATTTTCTCGAGTTGCGGCAGGTGTTCTCGAGTTACGACGGGGACCTCAGGGACCCGCCCTGGTGGCCTCAGGAGAGGCCAATCCCTAGGCGAGTTGCTAGGGGGCCTCTCGGGATTCCTCTCCCGTTGATACCGGGGCCAAAAAGCTTGTGTGGAGTCAGGGCCGGAACCGAGGATTCCTCTCAGGGGCTGACATGGATCTTTGGGTACTTCTGGAGTCTCCCCAGGGGAGTCAGGCCTCGTCTCGAGTGGGGGCATGCACGTGCGCTTTCCTTCCAGGCTGTAGCAGCAATGTCACGCTTCCCGTCGCGTGGATCAAAGGATCTGTGGTTTTCCCTCGAGGCTTTCCCTCGAGGCTTTCCCACAGGGCTGTCCCACGTGCCACCGTGGTGTGAGTCAATCCTGGGCGTGAAAGATGAGCCAGTGCAGGGCAAAGAGGTTCCTCTGGAATGGACTGAGACATCTGGGGGACTCTTGGAATGGTGGTACGACCATGGAGTTCCTCTCGCCTTTCCTGTTGAGAGTGCCTCCTCTTGAGATGCGACGGGAACGCCGGGAATTCTTTCCCGTTGAAAGCAGGGACAGGATCCCTCATCTCGAGCTACGAGGGGGAAACGGGGCTCCTCTGGATGTGGGCGGGACCATCGTGCTTCCTCTCTAGTGGAGACGGGTATGGTGGTGAACTTCTTGAGTTGCAGCAAGGCTGTGAAAGACCCTTTCGAAGTTCCAGAGGTAAGGTGTCATTAGTCTCCAGACGCCTCATCGGAAATAGGCCTCATTTCGCCTGGAAGGGAGAACTTCCTGGATTTTCTCGAGTTGCGGCAGGTGTTCTCGAGTTACGACGGGGACCTCAGGGACCCGCCCTGGTGGCCTCAGGAGAGGCCAGTCCCTATGCGAGTTGCTAGGGGGCCTCTCGGGATTCCTCTCCCGTCGATACCGGGGCCAAAAACCTTGTGTGGAGTCAGGGCCGGAACCGAGGATTCCTCTCAGGGGCTGACATGGATCTTTGGGTACTTCTGGAGTCTCCCCAGGGGAGTCAGGCCTCGTCTCGAGTGGGGGCATGCACGTGCACTTTCCTTCCAGGCTGTAGCAGCAATGTCACGCTTCCCGTCGCGTGGATCAAATGATGTGTGGTTTTCCCTAGAGGCTTTCCCACAGGGCTGTCCCACGTGCCACCGTGGTGTAAGTCGATCCTCGGCGTGAAAGATGAGCCAGTGCAGGGCAAAGAGGTTCCTCTGGAATGGACTGAGACATCTGGGGGACTCTTGGAATGGTGGCACGACCATGGAGTTCCTCTCGCCTTTCCTGTTGAGAGTGCCTCCTCTTGAGATGCGACGGGAACGCCGGGAATTTTTTGCCGTTGAAAGCAGGGAAAGGATCCCTCATCTCGAGCTACGAGGGGGAAACGGGGCTCCTCTGGATGTGGGCGGGACCATCGTGCTTTTTCTCGAGTGGAGACGGGTATGGCGGTGAACTTCTTGAGTTGCAGCAAGGGTGTGAAAGACCCTTTTGAAGTTCCAGAGGTTAGGTGTCATTAGTCTCCAGACGCCTCATCGGAAATAGGCCTCATCTCGCCTGGAAGGGAGAACTTCCTTGATTTTCTCGAGTTGCGGCAGGTGTTCTCGAGTTACGACGGGGACCTCAGGGACCCACCCTATTGGCCTCAGGAGAGGCCAGTCCCTATGCGTGTTGCTAGGGGGCCGCTCGGGATTCCTCTCCCGTCGATACCGGGGCCAAAAACCTTGTGTGGAGTCAGGGCCGGAACCGAGGATTCCTCTCAGGGACTGATATGGATCTTTGGGTACTTCTGGAGTCTCGCCAGGGGAGACAGGCCTCGTCTCGTGTGGGGGCATGCACGTGCACATTCCTTCCAGGCTGTAGCAGCAATGTCAGGCTTCCCGTCGCGTGGATCAAAGGATCTGCGGTTTTCGCTCAAGGCTTTCCCTCGAGGCTTTCCCACAGGGCTGTCCTACGTGACACCGTGGTGTGAGTCGATTCTCGGCGTGAAAAATGAGCCAGTGCAGGGCAAAGAGGTTCCTCTGGAATGGACCGAGACATCTGGGGGACTCTTGGAATGGTGGTACGACCATGGAGTTCCTCTCGCCTTTCCTGTTGAGAGTGCCTCCTCTTGAGATGCGACGGGAACGCCGGGAATTTTTTGCCGTTGAAAGCAGGGAAAGGATCCCTCATCTCGAGCTACGAGGGGGAAACGGGGCTCCTCTGGATGTGGGCGGGACCATCGTGCATCCTCTCGAGTGGAGACGGGTATGGCGGTGAACTTCTTGAGTTGCAGCAAGGGTGTGAAAGACCCTTTCGAAGTTCCAGAGGTTAGGTGTCATTAGTCTCCAGAGGCCTCATCGGAAATAGGCCTCATCTCGCCCGGAAGGGAGAACTTCCTGGATTTTCTCGAGTTGCGGCAGGTGTTCTCGAGTTACGACGGGGACCTCAGGGACCCGCCCTGGTGGCCTCAGGAGAGGGCAGTCCCCATGCGAGTTGCTAGGGGGCCTCTCGGGATTCCTCTCCCGTCGATACCGGGGCCAAAAACCTTGTGTGGAGTCAGGGCCGGAACCGAGGATTCCTCTCAGGGGCTGACATGGATCTTTGGGTACTTCTGGAGTCTCCCCAGGGGAGTCAGGCCTCGTCTCGAGTGGGGGCATGCACGTGCACTTTCCTTCCAGGCTGTAGCAGCAATGTCACGCTTCCCGTCGCGTGGATCAAAGGATCTGTGGTTTTCCCTCGAGGCTTTCCCACAGGGCTGTCCCACGTGCCACCGTGGTGTGAGTCGATCCTCGGCGTGAAAGATGAGCCAGTGCAGGGCAAAGAGGTTCCTCTGGAATGGACTGAGACATCTGGGGGACTCTTGGAATGGTGGTACGACCATGGAGTTCCTCTCGCCTTTCCTGTTGAGAGTGCCTCCTCTTGAGATGCGACGGGAACGCCGGGAATTCTTTCCCGTTGAAAATAGGGAAAGGATCCCTCATCTCGAGCACCGAGGGGAAAACGGGGCTCCTCTGGATGTGGGCGGGACCATCGTGCTTCCTCTCGAGTGGAGACGGGTATGGCGGTGAACTTCTTGAGTTGCAGCAAGGGTGTGAAAGACCCTTTCGAAGTTCCAGAGGTTTGGTGTCATTAGTCTCCAGAGGCCTCATCGGAAATAGGCCTCATCTCGCCTGGAAGGGAGAACTTCCTGGATTTTCTCGAGTTGCGGCAGGTGTTCTCGAGTTACGACGGGGATCTCAGGGACCCGCCCTGGTGGCCTCAGGAGAGGCCAGTCCCCATGCGAGTTGTTAGGGGGCCTCTCGGGATTCCTCTCCCGTCGATACCGGGGCCAAAAACCTTGTATGGAGTCAGGGCCGGAACCGAGGATTCCTCTCAGGGGCTGACATGGATCTTTGGGTACTTCTGGAGTCTCCCCAGGGGAGTCAGGCCTCGTCTCGAGTGGGGGCATGCACGTGCGCTTTCCTTCCAGGCTGTAGCAGCAATATCACGCTTCCCGTCGCGTGGATCAAAGGATCTGTGGTTTTCCCTCGAGGCTTTCCCTCGAGGCTTTCCCACAGGGCTGTCCCACGTGCCACCGTGTTGTGAGTCGATCCTCGGCGTGAAAAATGAGCCAGTGCAGGGCAAAGAGGTTCCTCTGGAATGGACTGAGACATCTGGGGGACTCTTGGAATGGTGGTACGACCATGGAGTTCCTCTCGCCTTTCCTGTTGAGAGTGCCTCCTCTTGAGATTCGACGGGAACGCCCGGAACACTTTCCCGTTGAAAGCAGGGAAAGGATCCCTCATCTCGAGCTACGAGGGGGAAACGGGGCTCCTCTGGATGTGGGCGGGACCATCGTGCTTCCTCTCGAGTGGAGACGGGTATGGCGGTGAACTTCTTGAGTTGCAGCAAGGGTGTGAAAGACCCTTTCGAAGTTCCAGAGGTTTGGTGTCATTAGTCTCCAGAGGCCTCATCGGAAATAGGCCTCATCTCGCCTGGAAGGGAGAACTTCCTGGATTTTCTCGAGTTGCGGCAGGTGTTCTCGAGTTACGACGGGGACCTCAGGGACCCGCCCTGGTGGCCTCAGGAGAGGCCAGTCCCCATGCGAGTTGCTAGGGGGCCTCTCGGGATTCCTCTCCCATCGATACCGGGGCCAAAAAGCTTGTGTGGAGTCAGGGCCGGAACCGAGGATTCCTCTCAGGGGCTGACATGGATCTTTGGGTACTTCTGGAGTCTCCCCAGGGGAGTCAGGCCTCGTCTCGAGTGGGGGCATGCACGTGCGCTTTCCTTCCAGGCTGTAGCAGCAATGTCACGCTTCCCGTCGCGTGGATCAAAGGATCTGTGGTTTTCCCTCGAGGCTTTCCCTCGAGGCTTTCCCACAGGGCTGTCCCACGTGCCACCGTGGTGTGAGTCGATCCTCGGCGTAAAAGATGAGCCAGTGCAGGGCAAAGAGGTTCCTCTGGAATGGACTGAGACATCTGGGGGACTCTTGGAATGGTGGTACGACCATGGAGTTCCTCTCGCCTTTCCTGTTGAGAGTGCCTCCTCTTGAGATGCGACGGGAACGCCGGGAATTCTTTCCCGTTGAAAGCAGGGAAAGGATCCCTCATCTCGAGCTACGAGAGGGAAACGGGGCCCCTCTGGATGTGGGCGGGACCATCGTGCTTCCTCTCTAGTGGAGACGGGTATGGCGGTGAACTTCTTGAGTTGCAGCAAGGGTGTGAAAGACCCTTTCGAAGTTCCAGAGGTTAGGTGTCATTAGTCTCCAGAGGCCTCATCGGAAATAGGCCTCATCTCGCCTGGAAGGGAGAACTTCCTGGATTTTCTCGAGTTGCGGCAGGTGTTCTCGAGTTACGACGGGGACCTCAGGGACCCGCCCTGGTGGCCTCAGGAGAGGCCAGTCCCTAGGCGAGTTGCTAGGGGGCCTCTCGGGATTCCTCTCCCGTTGATACCGGGGCCAAAAACCTTGTGTGGAGTCAAGGCCGGAACCGAGGATTCCTCTCAGGGGCTGACATGGATCTTTGGGTACTTGTGGAGTCTCCCCAGGGGAGTCAGGCCTCGTCTCGAGTGGGGGCATGCACGTGCGCTTTCCTTCCAGGCTGTAGCAGCAATGTCACGCTTCCCGTCGCGTGGATCAAAGGATCTGTGGTTTTCCCTCGAAGCTTTCCCTCGAGGCTTTCCCACAGGGCTGTCCCACGTGCCACCGTGGTGTGAGTCGATCCTCGGCGTGAAAGATGAGCCAGTGCAGGGCAAAGAGGTTCCTCTGGAATGGACTGAGACATCTGGGGGACTCTTGGAATGGTGGTACGACCATGGAGTTCCTCTCGCCTTTCCTGTTGAGAGTGCCTCCTCTTGAGATGCGACGGGAACGCCGGGAATTCTTTCCCGTTGAAAGCAGGGAAAGGATCCCTCATCTCGAGCTAAGAGGGGGAAACGGGGCTCCTCTGGATGTGGGCGGGACCATCGTGCTTCCTCTCTAGTGGAGACGGGTATGGTGGTGAACTTCTTGAGTTGCAGCAAGGGTGTGAAAGACCCTTTCGAAGTTCCAGAGGTTAGGTGTCATTAGTCTCCAGACGCCTCATCGGAAATAGGCCTCATCTCGCCTGGAAGGGAGAACTTCCTGGATTTTCTCGAGTTGCGGCAGGTGTTCTCGAGTTACGACGGGGACCTCAGGGACCCGCCCTGGTGGCCTCAGGAGAGGCCAGTCCCTATGCGAGTTGCCAAGGGGCCTCTCGGGATTTCTCTCCCGTCGATACCGGGGCCAAAATCCTTGTGTGGAGTCAGGGCCGGAACCGAGGATTCCTCTCAGGGGCTGACATGGATCTTTGGGTACTTCCGGAGTCTCCCCAGGGGAGTCAGGCCTCGTCTCGAGTGGGGGCATGCACGTTCACTTTCCTTCCAGGCTGTAGCAGCAATGTCACGCTTCCCGTCGCGTGGATCAAATGATGTGTGGTTTTCCCTCGAGGCTTTCCCACAGGGCTGTCCCACGTGCCACCGTGGTGTGAGTCGATCCTCGGCGTGAAAGATGAGCCAGTGCAGGGCAAAGAGTTTCCTCTGGAATGGACTGAGACATCTGGGGGACTCTTGGAATGGTGGTACGACCATGGAGTTCCTCTCGCCTTTCCTGTTGAGAGTGCCTCCTCTTGAGATGCGACGGGAATGCCGGGAATTCTTTCCCGTTGAAAGCAGGGAAAGGATCCTTCATCTCGAGCTACGAGGGGGAAACGGGGCTCCTCTGGATGTGGGCGGGACCATCGTGCTTCCTCTCGAGTGGAGACGGGTATGGCGGTGAACTTCTTGAGTTGCAGCAAGGGTGTGAAAGACCCTTTCGAAGTTCCAGAGGTTAGGTGTCATTAGTCCTCAGACGCCTCATCGGAAATAGGCCTCATCTCGCCTGGAAGGGAGAACTTCCTGGATTTTCTCGAGTTGCGGCAGGTGTTCTCGAGTTACGACGGGGACCTCAGGGACCCGCCCTGGTGGCCTCAGGAGAGGCCAGTCCCCATGCGAGTTGCTAGGGGGCCTCTCGGGATTCCTCTCCCATCGATACCGGGGCCAAAAAGCTTGTGTGGAGTCAGGGCCGGAACCGAGGATTCCTCTCAGGGGCTGACATGGATCTTTGGGTACTTCTGGAGTCTCCCCAGGGGAGTCAGGCCTCGTCTCGAGTGGGGGCATGCACGTGCGCTTTCCTTCCAGGCTGTAGCAGCAATGTCACGCTTCCCGTCGCGTGGATCAAAGGATCTGTGGTTTTCCCTCGAGGCTTTCCCTCGAGGCTTTCCCACAGGGCTGTCCCACGTGCCACCGTGGTGTGAGTCGATCCTCGGCGTAAAAGATGAGCCAGTGCAGGGCAAAGAGGTTCCTCTGGAATGGACTGAGACATCTGGGGGACTCTTGGAATGGTGGTACGACCATGGAGTTCCTCTCGCCTTTCCTGTTGAGAGTGCCTCCTCTTGAGATGCGACGGGAACGCCGGGAATTCTTTCCCGTTGAAAGCAGGGAAAGGATCCCTCATCTCGAGCTACGAGAGGGAAACGGGGCCCCTCTGGATGTGGGCGGGACCATCGTGCTTCCTCTCTAGTGGAGACGGGTATGGCGGTGAACTTCTTGAGTTGCAGCAAGGGTGTGAAAGACCCTTTCGAAGTTCCAGAGGTTAGGTGTCATTAGTCTCCAGAGGCCTCATCGGAAATAGGCCTCATCTCGCCTGGAAGGGAGAACTTCCTGGATTTTCTCGAGTTGCGGCAGGTGTTCTCGAGTTACGACGGGGACCTCAGGGACCCGCCCTGGTGGCCTCAGGAGAGGCCAGTCCCTAGGCGAGTTGCTAGGGGGCCTCTCGGGATTCCTCTCCCGTTGATACCGGGGCCAAAAACCTTGTGTGGAGTCAAGGCCGGAACCGAGGATTCCTCTCAGGGGCTGACATGGATCTTTGGGTACTTGTGGAGTCTCCCCAGGGGAGTCAGGCCTCGTCTCGAGTGGGGGCATGCACGTGCGCTTTCCTTCCAGGCTGTAGCAGCAATGTCACGCTTCCCGTCGCGTGGATCAAAGGATCTGTGGTTTTCCCTCGAAGCTTTCCCTCGAGGCTTTCCCACAGGGCTGTCCCACGTGCCACCGTGGTGTGAGTCGATCCTCGGCGTGAAAGATGAGCCAGTGCAGGGCAAAGAGGTTCCTCTGGAATGGACTGAGACATCTGGGGGACTCTTGGAATGGTGGTACGACCATGGAGTTCCTCTCGCCTTTCCTGTTGAGAGTGCCTCCTCTTGAGATGCGACGGGAACGCCGGGAATTCTTTCCCGTTGAAAGCAGGGAAAGGATCCCTCATCTCGAGCTAAGAGGGGGAAACGGGGCTCCTCTGGATGTGGGCGGGACCATCGTGCTTCCTCTCTAGTGGAGACGGGTATGGTGGTGAACTTCTTGAGTTGCAGCAAGGGTGTGAAAGACCCTTTCGAAGTTCCAGAGGTTAGGTGTCATTAGTCTCCAGACGCCTCATCGGAAATAGGCCTCATCTCGCCTGGAAGGGAGAACTTCCTGGATTTTCTCGAGTTGCGGCAGGTGTTCTCGAGTTACGACGGGGACCTCAGGGACCCGCCCTGGTGGCCTCAGGAGAGGCCAGTCCCTATGCGAGTTGCCAAGGGGCCTCTCGGGATTTCTCTCCCGTCGATACCGGGGCCAAAATCCTTGTGTGGAGTCAGGGCCGGAACCGAGGATTCCTCTCAGGGGCTGACATGGATCTTTGGGTACTTCCGGAGTCTCCCCAGGGGAGTCAGGCCTCGTCTCGAGTGGGGGCATGCACGTTCACTTTCCTTCCAGGCTGTAGCAGCAATGTCACGCTTCCCGTCGCGTGGATCAAATGATGTGTGGTTTTCCCTCGAGGCTTTCCCACAGGGCTGTCCCACGTGCCACCGTGGTGTGAGTCGATCCTCGGCGTGAAAGATGAGCCAGTGCAGGGCAAAGAGTTTCCTCTGGAATGGACTGAGACATCTGGGGGACTCTTGGAATGGTGGTACGACCATGGAGTTCCTCTCGCCTTTCCTGTTGAGAGTGCCTCCTCTTGAGATGCGACGGGAATGCCGGGAATTCTTTCCCGTTGAAAGCAGGGAAAGGATCCTTCATCTCGAGCTACGAGGGGGAAACGGGGCTCCTCTGGATGTGGGCGGGACCATCGTGCTTCCTCTCGAGTGGAGACGGGTATGGCGGTGAACTTCTTGAGTTGCAGCAAGGGTGTGAAAGACCCTTTCGAAGTTCCAGAGGTTAGGTGTCATTAGTCCTCAGACGCCTCATCGGAAATAGGCCTCATCTCGCCTGGAAGGGAGAACTTCCTGGATTTTCTCGAGTTGCGGCAGGTGTTCTCGAGTTACGACGGGGACCTCAGGGACCCGCCCTGGTGGCCTCAGGAGAGGCCAGTCCCCATGCGAGTTGCTAGCGGGCCTCTCGGGATTCCTCTCCCGTCGATACCGGGGCCAAAAACCTTGTGTGGATTCAGGGCCGGAACCGAGGATTCCTCTCAGGGGCTGACATGGATCTTTGGGTACTTCTGGAGTCTCCGCAGGGGAGTCAGGCCTCGTCTCGAGTGGGGGCATGCACGTGCACTTTCCTTCCAGGCTGTAGCAGCAATGTCACGCTTCCCGTCGCGTGGATCAAAGGATCTGTGGTTTTCCCTCGAGGCTTTCCCACAGGGCTGTCCCACGTGCCACCGTGGTGTGAGTCGATCCTCGGCGTGAAAGATGAGCCAGTGCAGGGTAAAGAGGTTCCTCTGGAATGGACTGAGACATCTGGGGGACTCTTGGAATGGTGGTACGACCATGGAGTTCCTCTCGCCTTTCCTGTTGAGAGTGCCTCCTCTTGAGATGCGACGGGAACGCCGGGAATTCTTTCCCGTTGAAAGCAGGGAAAGGATCCCTCATCTCGAGCTACGAGGGGGAAACGGGGCTCCTCTGGATGTGGGCGGGACCATCGTGCTTCCTCTCTAGTGGAGACGGGTATGGTGGTGAACTTCTTGAGTTGCAGCAAGGCTGTGAAAGACCCTTTCGAAGTTCCAGAGGTAAGGTGTCATTAGTCTCCAGACGCCTCATCGGAAATAGGCCTCATTTCGCCTGGAAGGGAGAACTTCCTGGATTTTCTCCAGTTGCGGCAGGTGTTCTCGAGTTACGACGGGGACCTCAGGGACCCGCCCTGGTGGCCTCAGGAGAGGCCAGTCCCTATGCGAGTTGCTAGGGGGCCTCTCGGGATTCCTCTCCCGTCGATACCGGGGCCAAAAACCTTGTGTGGAGTCAGGGCCGGAACCGAGGATTCCTCTCAGGGACTGATATGGATCTTTGGGTACTTCTGGAGTCTCGCCAGGGGAGACAGGCCTCGTCTCGTGTGGGGGCATGCACGTGCACTTTCCTTCCAGGCTGTAGCAGCAATGTCACTCTTCCCGTCGGGTGGATCAAAGGATCTGCGGTTTTCGCTCAAGGCTTTCCCTCGAGGCTTTCCCACAGGGCTGTCCCACGTGACACCGAGGTGTGAGTCGATTCTCGGCATGAAAAATGAGCCAGTGCAGGGCAAAGAGGTTCCTCTGGAATGGACTGAGACATCTGGGGGACTCTTGGAATGGTGGTACGACCATGGAGTTCCTCTCGCCTTTCCTGTTGAGAGTGCCTCCTCTTGAGATGCGACGGGAACGCCGGGAATTTTTTGCCGTTGAAAGCAGGGAAAGGATCCCTCATCTCGAGCTACCAGGGGGAAACGGGGCTCCTCTGGATGTGGGCGGGACCATCGTGCATCCTCTCGAGTGGAGACGGGTATGGCGGTGAACTTCTTGAGTTGCAGCAAGGGTGTGAAAGACCCTTTCGAAGTTCCAGAGGTTAGGTGTCATTAGTCTCCAGAGGCCTCATCGGAAATAGGCCTCATCTCGCCTGGAAGGGAGAACTTCCTGGATTTTCTCGAGTTGCGGCAGGTGTTCTCGAGTTACGACGGGGACCTCAGGGACCCGCCCTGGTGGCCTCAGGAGAGGAAAGTCCCCATGCGAGTTGCTAGGGGGCCTCTCGGGATTCCTCTCCCGTCGATACCGGGGCCAAAAACCTTGTGTGGAGTCAGGGCCGGAACCGAGGATTCCTCTCAGGGGCTGACATGGATCTTTGGGTACTTCTGGAGTCTCCCCAGGGGAGTCAGGCCTCGTCTCGAGTGGGGGCATGCCCGTGCACTTTCCTTCCAGGCTGTAGCAGCAATGTCACGCTTCCCATCGCGTGGATCAAAGGATCTGTGGTTTTCCCTCGAGGCTTTCCCACAGGGCTGTCCCACGTGCCACCGTGGTGTGAGTCGATCCTCGGCGTGAAAGATGAGCCAGTGCAGGGCAAAGAGGTTCCTCTGGAATGGACTGAGACATCTGGGGGACTCTTGGAATGGTGGTACGACCATGGAGTTCTTCTCGCCTTTCCTGTTGAGAGTGCCTCCTCTTGAGATGCGACGGGAACGCCGGGAATTCTTTCCCGTTGAAACCAGGGAAAGGATCCCTCATCTCGAGCACCGAGGGGAAAACGGGGCTCCTCTGGATGTGGGCGGGACCATCGTGCTTCCTCTCGAGTGGAGACGGGTATGGCGGTGAACTTCTTGAGTTGCAGCAAGGGTGTGAAAGACCCTTTCGAAGTTCCAGAGGTTAGGTGTCATTAGTCTCCAGACGCCTTATCGGAAATAGGCCTCATCTCGCCTGGAAGGGAGAACTTCCTGCATTTTCTTGAGTTGCGGCAGGTGTTCTCGAGTTTCGACGGGGACCTCAGGGACCCGCCCTGGTGGCCTCAGGAGAGGCCAGTCCCCATGCGAGGTGCTAGGGGGCCTCTCGGGATTCCTCTCCCGTCGATACCGGCGCTAAAAACCTTGTGTGAAGTCAGGGCCGTAACCGAGGATTCCTCTCAGGGTTTGACATGGATCTTTGGGTACTTGTGGAGTCTCCCCAGGGGAGTCAGGCCTCGTCTCGAGTGGGGGCATGCACGTGCACTTTCCTTCCAGGCTGTAGCAGCAATGTCACGCTTCCCGTCGCGTGGATCAAACGATCTGTGGTTTTCCCTCAAGGCTTTCCCTCGAGGCTTTCCCACAGGGCTGTCCCACGTGCCACCGTGGTGTGAGTCGATCCTCGGCGTGAAAGATGAGCCAGTGCAGGGCCAAGAGGTTCCTCTGGAATGGACTGAGACATCTGGGGGACTCTTGGAATGGTGGTACGACCATGGAGTTCCTCTCGCCTTTCCTGTTGAGAGTGCCTCCTATTGAGATGCGACGGGAATGCCGGGAATTCTTTCCCCTTGAAAGCAGGGAAAGGATCCCTCATCTCGAGCTCCGAGGGGTAAACGGGGCTCCTCTGGATGTGGGCGGGACCATGGTGCTTCCTCTCGAGTGGAGACGGGTATGGCGGTGAACTTCTTGAGTTGCAGCAAGGGTGTGAAAGACCCTTTCGAAGTTCCAGAGGTTAGGTGTCATTAGTCTCTAGACGCTTCATCGGAAATAGGCCTCATCTCGCCTGCAAGGGAGAACTTTCTGGATTTTCTCTAGTTGCGGCAGGTGTTCTCGAGTTACGACGGGGACCTCAGGGACCCGCCCTGGTGGCCTCAGGAGAGGCCAGTCCCCATGCGAGTTGCTAGGAGGCCTCTCGGGATTCCTCTGCCGTCGATACCGGGGCCAAAAACCTTGTGTGGCGTCAGGGCCGGAAGCGAGGATTCCTCTCAGGGGCTGACATGGATCTTTGGGTACTTCTGGAGTCTCCCCAGGGGAGTCAGGCCTCGTCTCGAGTGGGGGCATGCACGTGCGCTTTCCTTCCAGGCTGTAGCAGCAATGTCACGCTTCCCGTTGCGTGGATCAAAGGATCTGTGGTTTTCCCTCGAGGCTTTCCCTAGAGGCTTTCCCACAGGGCTGTCCCACGTGCCACCGTGGTGTGAGTCGATCCTCGGCGTGAAAGATGAGCCAGTGCAGGGCAAAGAGGTTCCTCTGGAATGGACTGAGACATCTGGGGGACTTTTGGAATGGTGGTACGACCATGGAGTTCCTCTCGCCTTTCCTGTTGAGAGTGCCTCCTCTTGAGATGCGACGGGAACGCCGGGAATTCTTTCCCGTTGAAAGCAGGGAAAGGATCCCTCATCTCGAGCTACCAGGGGGAAACGGGGCTCCTCTGGATGTGGGCGGGACCATCGTGCTTCCTCTCGAGTGGACACGGGTATGGCGATGCACTTCTTGAGTTGCAGCAAGGGTGTGAAAGACCCTTTCGAAGTTCCAGAGGTTAGGTGTCATTAGTCTCCAGACGCCTCATCGGAAATAGGCCTCATCTCGCCTGGAAGGGAGAATTTCCTGGATTTTCTCGAGTTGCGGCAGGTGTTCTCGAGTTACGACGGGGACCTCAGGGACCCGCCCTGGTGGCCTCAGGAGACGCCAGTCCCCATGCGAGTTGCTAGGGGGCCTCTCGGGATTCCTCTCCCGTCGATACCGTGGCCAAAAACCTTGTGGGGAGTCAGGGCCGGAACCGAGGATTCCTCTCAGGGTCTGATATGGATCTTTGGGTACTTGTGGAGTCTCCCCAGCGGAGTCAGGCCTCGTCTCGAGTGGGGGCATGCACGTGCGCTTTCCTTCCAGGCTGTAGCAGCAATGTCACGCTTCCCGTCACGTGGATCAAAGGATCTGTGGTTTTCCCTCGAGGCTTTCTCTCGAGGCTTTCCCACAGGGCTGTCCCACGTGCCACCGTGGTGTGAGTCGATCCTCGGCGTGAAAGATGAGCCAGTGCAGGGCAAAGAGGTTCCTCTGGAATGGACTGAGACATCTGGGGGACTCTTGGAATGGTGGTACGACCATGGAGTTCCTCTCGCCTTTCCTGTTGAGAGTGCCTCCTCTTGAGATGCGACGGGAACGCCGGGAATTCTTTCCCGTTGAAAGCAGGGAAAGGATCCCCCATTTCGAGCTCCGAGGGGAAAACGGGGATCCTCTGGATGTGGGCGGGACCATCGTGCTTCCTCTCGAGTGGAGACGGGTATGGTGGTGATCTTCTTGAGTTGCAGCAAGGGTGTGAAAGACCCTTTCGAAGTTCCAGAGGTTAGGTGTCATTAGTCTCCAGACGCCTCATCGGAAATAGGCCTCATCTCGCCTGGAAGGGAGAACTTCCTGGATTTTCTCGAGTTGCGGCAGGTGTTCCCGAGTTACGACGGGAACCTCAGGGACCCGCCCTGGTGGCCTCAGGAGAGGCCAGTCCCCATGCGAGTTGCTAGGGGGCCTCTCGGGATTCCTCTCCCGTCGATACCGGGGCCAAAAACCTTGTGTGGAGTCAGGGCCGGAACCGAGGATTCCTCTCAGGGGCTGACATGGATCTTTGGGTACTTCTGGAGTCTCGCCAGGGGAGACAGGCCTCGTCTCGAGTGGGGGCATGCACGTGCGCTTTCCTTCCAGGCTGTAGCAGCAATGTCACGCTTCCCGTCGCGTGGATCAAAGGGTCTGTGGTTTTCCCTCGAGGCTTTCCCTCGAGGCTTTCCCACAGGGCTGTCCCACGTGCCACCGTGGTGTGAGTCGATCCTCGGCGTGAAAGATGAGCCAGTGCAGGGCAAAGAGGTTCCTCTGGAATGGACTGAGACATCTGGGGGACTCTTGGAATGGTGGTACGACCATGGAGTTCCTCTCGGCTTTCCTGTTGAGAGTGCCTCCTCTTGAGATGCGACGGATCTCCGGGAATTCTTTCCCGTTGAAAGCAGGGAAAGGATCCCTCATCTCGAGCTCCGAGGGGGAAACGGGGCTCCTCTGGATGTGGGCGGGACCATCGTGCTTCCTCTCGAGTGGAGACGGGTATGGCGGTGAACTTCTTGAGTTGCAGCAAGGGTGTGAAAGACCCTTTCGAAGTTCCAGAGGTTAGGTGTCATTAGTCTCCAGACGCCTCATCGGAAATAGGCCTCATCTCGCCTGGAAGGGAGAACTTCCTAGATTTTCTCGAGTTGTGGCAGGTGTTCTCGAGTTACGACGGGGACCTCAGGCACCCGCCCTGGTGGCCTCAGGAGAGGCCAGTCCCCATGCGAGTTTCTAAGGGGCCTCTCGGGGTTCCTCTCCCGTCGATACCGGGCCCAAAAACATTTTTTGGAGTCAGGGCCGGAACCGAGGATTCCTCTTAGGGGCTGACATGGATCTTTGGGTACTTCTGGAGTGTCCCCAAGGGAGTCAGGCCTCGTCTCGAGTCCCGGCATGCACGTGCGCTTTCCTTCCAGGCTGTAGCAGCAATGTCACGCTTCCCGTCGCGTGGATCAAAGGATCTGTGGTTTTCCCTCGAGGCTATCCCTCGAGGCTTTCCCACAGGGCTGTCCCACGTGCCACCGTGGTGTGAGTCGATCCTCGGCATTAAAGATGAGCCAGTGCAGGGCAAAGAGGTTCCTCTGGAATGGACTGAGACATCTGGGGGACTCTTGGAATGGTGGTACGACCATGGAGTTCCTCTCGCCTTTCCTGTTGAGAGTGCTTCCTCTTGAGATGCGACGGGAACGCCGGGAATTCTTTCCCGTTGAAAGCAGGGAAAGGATCCCTCATCTCGAGCTCCGAGGGGGAAACGGGGCTCCTCTGGATGTTGGCGGGTCCATCGTGCTTCCTCTCGAGTGGAGACGGGTATGGCGGTGAACTTCTTGAGTTGCAGCAAGGGTGTGAAAGACCCTTTCGAAGTTCCAGAGGTTAGGTGTCATTAGTCTCCAGACGCTTCATCGGAAATAGGCCTCATCTCGCGTGGAAGGGAGAACTTCCTGGATTTTCTCGAGTTGCGGCAGGTGTTCTCGAGTTACGACGGGGACCTCAGGGACCCGCCCTGGTGGCCTCAGGAGAGGCCAGTCCCCATGCGAGTTGCTAGGGGGCCTATCGGGATTGCTCTCCCGTCGATACTGGGGCCAAAAACCTTGTGTGGCGTCAGGGCCGGAACCGAGGATTCCTCTCAGGGGCTGACATGGATCTTTGGGTACTTCTGGAGTCTCCCCAGGGGAGTCAGGCCTCGTCTTGAGTGGGGGCATGCACGTGAGCTTTCCTTCCAGGCTGTAGCAGCAATGTCAATCTTCCCGTCGCGTGGATCAAAGGATCTGTGGTTTTCCCTCGAAGCTTTCCCTAGAGGCTTTCCCACAGGGCTGTCCCACGTGCCACCGTGGTGTGAGTCGATCTTCGGCGTGAAAGATGAGCCAGTGCAGGGCAAAGAGGTTCCTCTGGAATGGACTGAGACATCTGGGGGACTCTTGGAATGGTGGTACGACCATGGAGTTCCTCTCGCCTTTCCTGTTGAGAGTGCCTCCTCTTGAGATGCGACGGAAACGCCGGGAATTCTTTCCCCTTGAAAGCAGGGAAAGGATCCCTCATCTCGAGCTCCGAGGGGGAAACGGGGCTCCTCTGGATGTGGGCGGGACCATCGTGCTTCCTCTCGAGTGGAGACGGGTATGGCGGTAAACTTCTTGAGTTGCAGCAAGGGTGTGAAAGACCCTTTCGAAGTTCCAGAGGTTAGGTGTCATTAGTCTCCAGACGCCTCATCGGAAATAGGCCTCATCTCGCCTGGAAGGGAGAACTTCCTGGATTTTCTCGAGTTGCGGCAGGTGTTCTCGAGTTACGACGGGGACCTCAGGGACCCGCCCTGGTGGCCTCAGGAGAGGCCAGTCCCCATGCGAGTTGCTAGGGGGCCTCTCGGGATTCCTCTCCCGTCGATACCGGGCCCAAAAACATTTTTTGGAGTCAGGGCCGGAACCGAGGATTCCTCTCAGGGGCTGACATGGACCTTTGGGTACTTCTGGAGTGTCCCCAAGGGAGTCAGGCCTCGTCTCGAGTCGGAGCATGCACGTGCGCTTTCCTTCCAGGCTGTAGCAGCAATGTCACGCTTCCCGTGGCGTGGATCAAAGGATCTGTGGTTTTCCCTCGAGGCTTTCCCTCGAGGCTTTCCCACAGGGCTGTCCCACGTGCCACCGTGGTGTGAGTCGATCCTCGGCGTGAAAGATGAGCCAGTGCAGGGCAAAGAGGTTCCTCTGGAATGGACTGAGACATCTGGGGGACTCTTGGAATGGTGGTACGACCATGGAGTTCCTCTCGCCTTTCCTGTTGAGAGTGCCTCCTCTTGAGATGCGACGGGAACGCCGGGAATTCTTTCCCGTTGAAAGCAGGGAAAGGATCCCTCATCTCGAGCTTCGAGGGGGAAACGGGGCTCCTCTGGATGTTGGCGGGTCCATCGTGCTTCCTCTCGAGTGGAGACGGGTATGCTGGTGAACTTCTTGAGTTGCAGCAAGGGTGTGAAAGACCCTTTCGAAGTTCCATAGGTTAGGTGTCATTAGTCTCCAGACGCCTCATCGGAAATAGGCCTCATCTCGCCTGGAAGGGAGAACTTCCTGGATTTTCTCGAGTTGCGGCAGGTGTTCTCGAGTTACGACGGGGACCTCAGGGACCCGCCCTGGTGGCCTCAGGAGAGGCCACTCCCCATGCGAGTTGCTAGGGGGCCTCTCGGGATTCCTCTCCCGTTGATACCAGGGCCAAAAACCTTGTGTGGAGTCAGGGCCGGAAGCGAGGATTCCTCTCAGGGGCTGACATGGATCTTTGGGTACTTCTGCAGTCTCCCCAAGGGAGTCAGGCCTCGTCTCGAGTGGGGGCATGCACGTGCGCTTTCCTTCCAGGCTGTAGCAGCAATGTCACGCTTCCTGTCTCGTGGATCAAAGGATCTGTGGTTTTCCCTCGAGGCTTTCCCTCGAGGCTTTCCCACAGGGCTGTCCCACGTGCCACCGTGGTGTGAGTCGATCCTCGGCGTGAAAGATGAGCCAGTGCAGGGCAAAGAGTTTCCTCTGGAATGGACTGAGACATCTGGGGGACTCTTGGAATGGTGGTACGACCATGGAGTTCCTCTCGCCTTTCCTGTTGAGAGTGCCTCCTCTTGAGATGCGACGGGAACGCCGGGAATTCTTTCCCGTTGAAAGCAGGGAAAGGATCCCCCATTTCGAGCTCCGAGGGGAAAACGGGGCTCCTCTGGATGTGGGCGGGACCATCGTGCTTCCTCTCGAGTGGAGACGGGTATGGTGGTGAACTTCTTGAGTTGCAGCAAGGGTGTGAAAGACCCTTTCGAAGTTCCAGAGGTTAGGTGTCATTAGTCTCCAGACGCCTCATCGGAAATAGGCCTCATCTCGCCTGGAAGGGAGAACTTCCTGGATTTTCTCGAGTTGCGGCAGGTGTTCCCGAGTTACGACGGGAACCTCAGGGACCCGCCCTGGTGGCCTCAGGAGAGGCCAGTCCCCATGCGAGTTGCTAGGGGGCCTCTCGGGATTCCTCTCCCGTCGATACCGGGGCCAAAAACCTTGTGTGGAGTCAGGGCCGGAACCGAGGATTCCTCTCAGGGGCTGACATGGATCTTTGGGTACTTCTGGAGTCTCCCCAGGGGAGTCAGGCCTCGTCTCGAGTGGGGGCATGCACGTGCACTTTCCTTCCAGGCTGTAGCAGCAATGTCACGCTTCCCGTCGCGTGGATCAAATGATGTGTGGTTTTCCCTCGAGGCTTTCACACAGGGCTGTCCCACGTGCCACCGTGGTGTGAGTCGATCCTCGGCGTGAAAGATGAGCCAGTGCAGGGCAAAGAGGTTCCTCTGGAATGGACTGAGACATCTGGGGGACTCTTGGAATGGTGGTACGACCATGGAGTTCCTCTCGCCTTTCCTGTTGAGAGTGCCTCCTCTTGAGATGCGACGGGAACGCCGGGAATTCTTTCCCGTTGAAAGCAGGGAAAGGATCCCTCATCTCGAGCTACGAGGGGGAAATGGGGCTCCTCTGGATGTGGGCGGGACCATCGTGCTTCCTCTCTAGTGGAGACGGGTATGGTGGTGAACTTCTTGAGTTGCAGCAAGGCTGTGAAAGACCCTTTCGAAGTTCCAGAGGTAAGGTGTCATTAGTCTCCAGACGCCTCATCGGAAATAGGCCTCATTTCGCCTGGAAGGGAGAACTTCCTGGATTTTCTCCAGTTGCGGCAGGTGTTCTCGAGTTACGACGGGGACCTCAGGGACCCGCCCTGGTGGCCTCAGGAGAGGCCAGTCCCTATGCGAGTTGCTAGGGGCCTCTCGGGATTCCTCTCCCGTCGATACCGGGGCCAAAAACCTTGTGTGGAGTCAGGGCCGGAACCGAGGATTCCTCTCAGGGACTGATATGGATCTTTGGGTACTTCTGGAGTCTCGCCAGGGGAGACAGGCCTCGTCTCGTGTGGGGGAATGCACGTGCACTTTCCTTCCAGGCTGTAGCAGCAATGTCACTCTTCCCGTCGCGTGGATCAAAGGATCTGCGGTTTTCGCTCAAGGCTTTCCCTCGAGGCTTTCCCACAGGGCTGTCCCACGTGACACCGTGGTGTGAGTCGATTCTCGGCATGAAAAATGAGCCAGTGCAGGGCAAAGAGGTTCCTCTGGAATGGACTGAGACATCTGGGGGACTCTTGGAATGGTGGTACGACCATGGAGTTCCTCTCGCCTTTCCTGTTGAGAGTGCCTCCTCTTGAGATGCGACGGGAACGCCGGGAATTTTTTGCCGTTGAAAGCAGGGAAAGGATCCCTCATCTCGAGCTACCAGGGGGAAACGGGGCTCCTCTGGATGTGGGCGGGACCATCGTGCATCCTCTCGAGTGGAGATGGGTATGGCGGTGAACTTCTTGAGTTGCAGCAAGGGTGTGAAAGACCCTTTCGAAGTTCCAGAGGTTAGGTGTCATTAGTCTCCAGAGGCCTCATCGGAAATAGGCCTCATCTCGCCTGGAAGGGAGAACTTCCTGGATTTTCTCGAGTTGCGGCAGGTGTTCTCGAGTTACGACGGGGACCTCAGGGACCCGCCCTGGTGGCCTCAGGAGAGGCCAGTCCCCATGCGAGTTGCTAGGGGGCCTCTCGGGATTCCTCTCCCGTCGATACCGGGGCCAAAAACCTTGTGTGGAGTCAGGGCCGGAACCGAGGATTCCTCTCAGGGGCTGACATGGATCTTTGGGTACTTCTGGAGTCTCCCCAGGGGAGTCAGGCCTCGTCTCGAGTGGGGGCATGCCCGTGCACTTTCCTTCCAGGCTGTAGCAGCAATGTCACGCTTCCCGTCGCGTGGATCAAAGGATCTGTGGTTTTCCCTCGAGGCTTTCCCACAGGGCTGTCCCACGTGCCACCGTGGTGTGAGTCGATCCTCGGCGTGAAAGATGAGCCAGTGCAGGGCAAAGAGGTTCCTCTGGAATGGACTGAGACATCTGGGGGACTCTTGGAATGGTGGTACGACCATGGAGTTCCTCTCGCCTTTCCTGTTGAGAGTGCCTCCTCTTGAGATGCGACGGGAACGCCGGGAATTCTTTCCCGTTGAAACCAGGGAAAGGATCCCTCATCTCGAGCACCGAGGGGAAAACGGGGCTCCTCTGGATGTGGGCGGGACCATCGTGCTTCCTCTCGAGTGGAGACGGGTATGGCGGTGAACTTCTTGAGTTGCAGCAAGGGTGTGAAAGACCCTTTCGAAGTTCCAGAGGTTAGGTGTCATTAGTCTCCAGACGCCTTATCGGAAATAGGCCTCATCTCGCCTGGAAGGGAGAACTTCCTGCATTTTCTTGAGTTGCGGCAGGTGTTCTCGAGTTTCGACGGGGACCTCAGGGACCCGCCCTGGTGGCCTCAGGAGAGGCCAGTCCCCATGCGAGGTGCTAGGGGGCCTCTCGGGATTCCTCTCCCGTCGATACCGGCGCTAAAATCCTTGTGTGAAGTCAGGGCCGTAACCGAGGATTCCTCTCAGGGTTTGACATGGATCTTTGGGTACTTGTGGAGTCTCCCCAGGGGAGTCAGGCCTCGTCTCGAGTGGGGGCATGCACGTGCACTTTCCTTCCAGGCTGTAGCAGCAATGTCACGCTTCCCGTCGCGTGGATCAAACGATCTGTGGTTTTCCCTCAAGGCTTTCCCTCGAGGCTTTCCCACAGGGCTGTCCCACGTGCCACCGTGGTGTGAGTCGATCCTCGGCGTGAAAGATGAGCCAGTGCAGGGCCAAGAGGTTCCTCTGGAATGGACTGAGACATCTGGGGGACTCTTGGAATGGTGGTACGACCATGGAGTTCCTCTCGCCTTTCCTGTTGAGAGTGCCTCCTATTGAGATGCGACGGGAACGCCGGGAATTCTTTCCCCTTGAAAGCAGGGAAAGGATCCCTCATCTCGAGCTCCGAGGGGTAAACGGGGCTCCTCTGGATGTGGGCGGGACCATGGTGCTTCCTCTCGAGTGGAGACGGGTATGGCGGTGAACTTCTTGAGTTGCAGCAAGGGTGTGAAAGACCCTTTCGAAGTTCCAGAGGTTAGGTGTCATTAGTCTCTAGACGCTTCATCGGAAATAGGCCTCATCTCGCCTGCAAGGGAGAACTTTCTGGATTTTCTCTAGTTGCGGCAGGTGTTCTCGAGTTACGACGGGGACCTCAGGGACCCGCCCTGGTGGCCTCAGGAGAGGCCAGTCCCCATGCGAGTTGCTAGGAGGCCTCTCGGGATTCCTCTGCCGTCGATACCGGGGCCAAAAACCTTGTGTGGCGTCAGGGCCGGAAGCGAGGATTCCTCTCAGGGGCTGACATGGATCTTTGGGTACTTCTGGAGTCTCCCCAGGGGAGTCAGGCCTCGTCTCGAGTGGGGGCATGCACGTGCGCTTTCCTTCCAGGCTGTAGCAGCAATGTCACGCTTCCCGTCGCGTGGATCAAAGGATCTGTGGTTTTCCCTCGAGGCTTTCCCTAGAGGCTTTCCCACAGGGCTGTCCCACGTGCCACCGTGGTGTGAGTCGATCCTCGGCGTGAAAGATGAGCCAGTGCAGGGCAAAGAGGTTCCTCTGGAATGGACTGAGACATCTGGGGGACTCTTGGAATGGTGGTACGACCATGGAGTTCCTCTCGCCTTTCCTGTTGAGAGTGCCTCCTCTTGAGATGCGACGGGAACGCCGGGAATTCTTTCCCGTTGAAAGCAGGGAAAGGATCCCTCATCTCGAGCTACCAGGGGGAAACGGGGCTCCTCTGGATGTGGGCGGGACCATCGTGCTTCCTCTCGAGTGGACACGGGTATGGCGATGCACTTCTTGAGTTGCAGCAAGGGTGTGAAAGACCCTTTCGAAGTTCCAGAGGTTAGGTGTCATTAGTCTCCAGACGCCTCATCGGAAATAGGCCTCATCTCGCCTGGAAGGGAGAATTTCCTGGATTTTCTCGAGTTGCGGCAGGTGTTCTCGAGTTACGACGGGGACCTCAGGGACCCGCCCTGGTGGCCTCAGGAGACGCCAGTCCCCATGCGAGTTGCTAGGGGGCCTCTCGGGATTCCTCTCCCGTCGATACCGTGGCCAAAAACCTTGTGTGGAGTCAGGGCCGGAACCGAGGATTCCTCTCAGGGTCTGATATGGATCTTTGGGTACTTGTGGAGTCTCCCCAGCGGAGTCAGGCCTCGTCTCGAGTGGGGGCATGCACGTGCGCTTTCCTTCCAGGCTGTAGCAGCAATGTCACGCTTCCCGTCACGTGGATCAAAGGATCTGTGGTTTTCCCTCGAGGCTTTCTCTCGAGGCTTTCCCACAGGGCTGTCCCACGTGCCACCGTGGTGTGAGTCGATCCTCGGCGTGAAAGATGAGCCAGTGCAGGGCAAAGAGGTTCCTCTGGAATGGACTGAGACATCTGGGGGACTCTTGGAATGGTGGTACGACCATGGAGTTCCTCTCGCCTTTCCTGTTGAGAGTGCCTCCTATTGAGATGCGACGGGAACGCCGGGAATTCTTTCCCGTTGAAAGCAGGGAAAGGATCCCTCATCTCGAGCTCCGAGGGGGAAACGAGGCTCCTCTGGATGTGGGCGGGACCATCGTGCTTCCTCTCCAGTGGAGACGGTTATGGCGGTGAACTTCTTGAGTTGCAGCAAGGATGTGAAAGACCCTTTCGAAGTTCCAGAGGTTAGGTGTCATTAGTCTCCAGACGCTTCATCGGAAATAGGCCTCATCTCGCCTGGAAGGGAGAACTTCCTGGATTTTCTCGAGTTGCGGCAGGTGTTCTCGAGTTACGACGGGGACCTCAGGGACCCGCCCTGGTGGCCTCAGGAGAGGCCAGTCCCCATGCGAGTTGCTAGGGGGCCTATCGGGATTCCTCTCCCGTCGATACTGGGGCCAAAAACCTTGTGTGGCGTCAGGGCCGGAAGCGAGGATTCCTCTCAGGGGCTGACATGGATCTTTGGGTACTTCTGGAGTCTCCCCAGGGGAGTCAGGCCTCGTCTCGAGTGGGGGCATGCACGTGCGCTTTCCTTCCAGGCTGTAGCAGCAATGTCACGCTTCCCGTCGCGTGGATCAAAGGATCTGTGGTTTTCCCTCGAGGCTTTCCCTAGAGGCTTTCCCACAGGGCTGTCCCACGTGCCACCGTGGTGTGAGTCGATCCTCGGCGTGAAAGATGAGCCAGTGCAGGGCAAAGAGGTTCCTCTGGAATGGACTGAGACATCTGGGGGACTCTTGGAATGGTGGTACGACCATGGAGTTCCTCTCGCCTTTCCTGTTGAGAGTGCCTCCTCTTGAGATGCGACGGGAACGCCGGGAATTCTTTCCCGTTGAAAGCAGGGAAAGGATCCCTCATCTCGAGCTACCAGGGGGAAACGGGGCTCCTCTGGATGTGGGCGGGACCATCGTGCTTCCTCTCGAGTGGACACGGGTATGGCGATGCACTTCTTGAGTTGCAGCAAGGGTGTGAAAGACCCTTTCGAAGTTCCAGAGGTTAGGTGTCATTAGTCTCCAGACGCCTCATCGGAAATAGGCCTCATCTCGCCTGGAAGGGAGAATTTCCTGGATTTTCTCGAGTTGCGGCAGGTGTTCTCGAGTTACGACGGGGACCTCAGGGACCCGCCCTGGTGGCCTCAGGAGACGCCAGTCCCCATGCGAGTTGCTAGGGGGCCTCTCGGGATTCCTCTCCCGTCGATACCGTGGCCAAAAACCTTGTGTGGAGTCAGGGCCGGAACCGAGGATTCCTCTCAGGGTCTGATATGGATCTTTGGGTACTTGTGGAGTCTCCCCAGCGGAGTCAGGCCTCGTCTCGAGTGGGGGCATGCACGTGCGCTTTCCTTCCAGGCTGTAGCAGCAATGTCACGCTTCCCGTCACGTGGATCAAAGGATCTGTGGTTTTCCCTCGAGGCTTTCTCTCGAGGCTTTCCCACAGGGCTGTCCCACGTGCCACCGTGGTGTGAGTCGATCCTCGGCGTGAAAGATGAGCCAGTGCAGGGCAAAGAGGTTCCTCTGGAATGGACTGAGACATCTGGGGGACTCTTGGAATGGTGGTACGACCATGGAGTTCCTCTCCCCTTTCCTGTTGAGAGTGCCTCCTATTGAGATGCGACGGGAACGCCGGGAATTCTTTCCCGTTGAAAGCAGGGAAAGGATCCCTCATCTCGAGCTCCGAGGGGGAAACGAGGCTCCTCTGGATGTGGGCGGGACCATCGTGCTTCCTCTCCAGTGGAGACGGTTATGGCGGTGAACTTCTTGAGTTGCAGCAAGGATGTGAAAGACCCTTTCGAAGTTCCAGAGGTTAGGTGTCATTAGTCTCCAGACGCTTCATCGGAAATAGGCCTCATCTCGCCTGGAAGGGAGAACTTCCTGGATTTTCTCGAGTTGCGGCAGGTGTTCTCGAGTTACGACGGGGACCTCAGGGACCCGCCCTGGTGGCCTCAGGAGAGGCCAGTCCCCATGCGAGTTGCTAGGGGGCCTATCGGGATTCCTCTCCCGTCGATACTGGGGCCAAAAACCTTGTGTGGCGTCAGGGCCGGAACCGAGGATTCCTCTCAGGGGCTGACATGGATCTTTGGGTACTTCTGGAGTCTCCCCAGGGGAGTCAGGCCTCGTCTTGAGTGGGGGCATGCACGTGAGCTTTCCTTCCATGCTGTAGCAGCAATGTCAATCTTCCCGTCGCGTGGATCAAAGGATCTGTGGTTTTCCCTCGAAGCTTTCCCTAGAGGCTTTCCCACAGGGCTGTCCCACGTGCCACCGTGGTGTGAGTCGATCTTCGGCGTGAAAGATGAGCCAGTGCAGGGCAAAGAGGTTCCTCTGGAATGGACTGAGACATCTGGGGGACTCTTGGAATGGTGGTACGACCATGGAGTTCCTCTCGCCTTTCCTGTTGAGAGTGCCTCCTCTTGAGATGCGACGGAAACGCCGGGAATACTTTCCCCTTGAAAGCAGGGAAAGGATCCCTCATCTCGAGCTCCGAGGGGGAAACGGGGCTCCTCTGGATGTGGGCGGGACCATCGTGCTTCCTCTCGAGTGGAGACGGGTATGGCGGTGAACTTCTTGAGTTGCAGCAAGGATATGAAAGACCCTTTCGAAGTTCCAGAGGTTAGGTGTCATTAGTCTCCAGACGCCTCATCGGAAATAGGCCTCATCTCGCCTGGAAGGGAGAACTTCCTGGATTTTCTCGAGTTGTGGCAGGTGTTCTCGAGTTACGACGGGGACCTCAGGCACCCGCCCTGGTGGCCTCAGGAGAGGCCAGTCCCCATTCTAGTTGCTAAGGGGCCTCTCGGGATTCCTCTCCCGTCGATACCGGGCCCAAAAACATTTTTTGGAGTCAGGGCCGGAACCGAGGATTCCTCTTAGGGGCTGACATGGATCTTTGGGTACTTCTGGAGTGTCCCCAAGGGAGTCAGGCCTCGTCTCGAGTCGGGGCATGCACGTGCGCTTTCCTTCCAGGCTGTAGCAGCAATGTCACGCTTCCCGTCGCGTGGATCAAAGGATCTGTGGTTTTCCCTCGAGGCTTTCCCTCGAGGCTTTCCCACAGGGCTGTCCCACGTGCCACCGTGGTGTGAGTCGATCCTCGGCATTAAAGATGAGCCAGTGCAGGGCAAAGAGGTTCCTCTGGAATGGACTGAGACATCTGGGGGACTCTTGGAATGGTGGTACGACCATGGAGTTCCTCTCGCCTTTCCTGTTGAGAGTGCTTCCTCTTGAGATGCGACGGGAACGCCGGGAATTCTTTCCCGTTGAAAGCAGGGAAAGGATCCCTCATCTCGAGCTCCGAGGGGGAAACGGGGCTCCTCTGGATGTTGGCGGGTCCATCGTGATTCCTCTCGAGTGGAGACGGGTATGGCGGTGAACTTCTTGAGTTTCAGCAAGGGTGTGAAAGACCCTTTCGAAGTTCCAGAGGTTAGGTGTCATTAGTCTCCAGACGCCTCATCGGAAATAGGCCTCATCTCGCCTGGAAGGGAGAACTTCCTGGATTTTCTCGAGTTGCGGCAGGTGTTCTCGAGTTACGACGGGGACCTCAGGGACCCGCCCTGGTGGCCTCAGGAGAGGCCAGTCCCCATGCGAGTTGCTAGGGGGCCTTTCGGGATTCCTCTCCCGTTGATACCAGGGCCAAAAACCATGTGTGGAGTCAGGGCCGGAAGCGAGGATTCCTCTCAGGGGCTGACATGGATCTTTGGGTACTTCTGGAGTCTCCCCAGGGGAGTCAGGCCTCGTCTCGAGTGGGGGCATGCACGTGCGCTTTCCTTCCAGGCTGTAGCAGCAATGTCACGCTTCCCGTCGCGTGGATCAAAGGATCTGTGGTTTTCCCTCAAGGCTTTCCCTCGAGGCTTTCCCACAGGGCTGTCCCACGTGCCACCGTGGTGTGAGTCGATCCTCGGCGTGAAAGATGAGCCAGTGCAGGGCAAAGAGGTTCCTCTGGAATGGACTGAGACATCTGGGGGACTCTTGGAATGGTGGTACGACCATGGAGTTCCTCTCGCCTTTCCTGTTGAGAGTGCCTCCTCTTGAGTTGCGACGGGAACGCCGGGAATTCTTTCCCGTTGAAAGCAGGGAAAGGATCCCTCATCTCGAGCTACGAGGGGGAAACGGGGCTCCTCGGGATGTGGGCGGGACCATCGTGCTTCCTCTCGAGTGGAGACGGGTATGGCAGAGAACTTCTTGAGTTGCAGCAAGGGAGTGAAAGACCCTTTCGAAGTTCCAGAGGTTAGGTGTCATTAGTCTCCAGACGCCTCATCGGAAATAGCCCTCATCTCGCCTGGAAGGGAGAACTTCCTGGATTTTCTCGAGTTGCGGAAGGTGTTCTCCAGTTACGACGGGGACCTCAGGTACCAGCCCTGGTGGCCTCAGGAAAGGCCAATCCCCATGCGAGTTGCTAGAGGGACTCTGGAATTCCTCTCCCGTCGATACCGGGTCCAAAAACCTTGTGTGGAGTCAGGGCCAGAACCGAGGTTTCCTCTCTGGGGCTTACATGGATCTTTGGGTACTTCTGGAGTCTCCCCAGGGGAGTCAGGCCTCTTCTCGAGTGGGGACAGGTACGTGCGCTTTCCTTCCAGGCTGTAGCAGCAATGTCACCCTTCCCGTGGCCTGGATCAAAGGATCTGTGGTTTTCCCACGAGGCTTTCCCTCGAGGCTTTCCCACAGGTCTGTCCAACGTTCCACCGTGGTGTGAGTCGATCCTAAGCGTGAAAGATGAGCCAGTGCAGGGCAAAGAGGTTCCTCTGGAATGGACTGAGACATCTGGGGGACTCTTGGAATGGTGGTACCACCATGGAGTTCCTCTCGCCTTTCCTGTTGAGAGTGCCTCCTCTTGAGATGCGACGGGAACGCCGGGAATTCTTTCCCGTTGAAAGCAGGGAAAGGATCCCTCATCTCGAGCTACGAGGGGGAAACGGGGCTCCTCTGGATGTGGGCGGGACCATCGTGCTTCCTCTCGAGTGGAGATGGGTATGGCGGTGAACTTCTTGAGTTGCAGCAAGGGTGTGAAAGACCCTTTCGAAGTTCCAGAGGTTAGGTGTCATTAGTCTCCAAACGCCTCATCGGAAATAGGATTCTTCTCGCCTGGAATGGAGAACTTCCTGGATTTTCTCGAGTTGGGACAGGTGTTCTCGAGTTACGATGGGGACCTCAGGGACCCGCCCTGGTGGCCTCAGGAGAGGCCAGTCCCCATGCGAATTTCTAGGGGGCCTCTCGGGATTCCTCTCCCGTCGATACCGGGGCCAAAAACCTTGTGTGGAGTCAGGGCCGGAACCGAGGATTCCTCTCAGGGGCTGACATGGATCTTTCTGTACTTCTGGAGTCTCCCCAGGGTAGTCAGGCCTCATCTCGAGTGGGGGCATGCACGTGCGCTTTCCTTTCAGGCTATAGCAGCAATGTCATGCTTCCCGTCGCCTGGATCAAAGGATCTGTGGTTTTCCCTCGAGGCTTTCCCTTGAGGCTTTCCCACAGGGCTGTCCCACGTGCCACCGTGGTGTGAGTCGATCCTCGGCGTGAAAGATGAGCCAGTGCAGGGCAAAGAGGTTGCTCTGGAATGGACTGAGACATCTGGGGGACTCTTGGAATGGTGGTACGACCATGGAGTTCCTCTCGCCTTTCCTGTTGAGAGTGCCTCCTCTTGAGATGCGACGGGAACGCCGGGAATTCTTTCCCGTTGAAAGCAGGGAAAGGATCCCTCATCTCGAGCTACGAGGGTGAAACGGGGCTCCTCTGGATGTGGGCGGGACCATCGTGCTTCCTCTCGAGTGGAGACGGGTATGGCGGTGAACTTCTTGAGTTGCAGCAAGGGTGTGAAAGACCCTTTCGAAGTTCCAGAGGTTAGGTGTCATTAGTCTCCAGACGCCTCATCGGAAATAGGCCTCATCTCGCCTGGAAGGGAGAACTTCCTGGATTTTCTCGAGTTGCGGCAGGTGTTCTCGAGTTACGACGGGGACCTCAGGGACCCGACCTGGTGGCCTCAGGAGAGGCCAGTCCCCATGCGAGTTGCTAGGGGGCCTCTCGGGATTCCTCTCCCGTCGATACCGGGGCCAAAAACCTTGTGTGGAGTCAGGGCCGGAATCGAGGATTCCTCTCAGGGGCTGACATGGATCTTTGGGTACTTGTGGACTCTCCCCAGGGGAGTCAGGCCTCGTCTCGAGTGGGGGCATGCACTTGCGCTTTCCTTCCAGGCTGTAGCAGGAATGTCACGCTTCCCGTCGCGTGGATCAAAGGATCTGTGGTTTTCCCTCGAGGCTTTCCCTCGAGGCTTTCCCACAGGGCTGTCCCATGTGCCACCGTGGTGTGAGTCGATCCTCGGCGTGAAAGATGAGCCAGTGCAGGGCAAAGAGGTTCCTCTGGAATGGACTGAGACATCTGGGGGACTCTTGGAATGGTGGTACGACCATGGAGTTCCTCTCGCCTTTCCTGTTGAGAGTGCCTCCTCTTGAGATGCGACGGGAACGCCGGGAATTCTTTCCCGTTGAAAGCAGGGAAAGGATCCCTCATCTCGAGCTACGAGGGGGAAACGGGGCTCCTCTGGATGTGGGCGGGACCATCGTGCTTCCTCTCGAGTGGAGACGGGTATGGCAGAGAACTTCTTGAGTTACAGCAAGGGAGTGAAAGACCCTTTTGAAGTTCCAGAGGTTAGGTGTCATTAGTCTCCAGACGCCTCATCGGAAATAGGCCTCATCTCGCCTGGAAGGGAGAACTTCCTGGATTTTCTCGAGTTGCGACAGGTGTTCTCGAGTTATGACGGGGACCTCAAGGACCAGCCCTGGTGGCCTCAGGAGAGGCCAATCCCCATGCGAGTTGCTAGGGGGACTCTGGGATTCCTCTCCCGTCGATACCGGGTCCAAAAACCTTGTGTGGAGTCAGGGCCGGAACCGAGGATTCCTCTCAGGGGCTGACATGGATCTTTGGGTACTTCTGGAGTCTCCCCAGGGGAGTCAGGCTAAGTCTCGAGTGGGGACAGGTACGTGCGCTTTCCTTCCAGGCTGTAGCAGCAATGTCACGCTTCCCGTGGCGTGGATCAAAGGATCTGTGGTTTTCCCACGAGGCTTTCCCTCGAGGCTTTCCCACAGGTCTGTCCCACGTGCCACCGTGGTGTGAGTTGATACTCGGCGTGAAAGATGAGCCAGTGCAGGGCAAAGAGGTTCCTCTGGAATGGACTGAGACATCTGGGGGACTCTTGGAATGGTGGTACCACCATGGAGTTCCTCTCGCCTTTCCTGTTGAGAGTGCCTCCTCTTGAGATGCGACGGGAATGCCGGGAATTCTTTCCCGTTGAAAGCAGGGAAAGGATCCCTCATCTCGAGCTACGAGGGGGAAACGGGGCTCCTCTGGATGTGGGCGGGACCATCGTGCTTCCTCGCGAGTGGAGACGGGTATGGCGGTGAACTTCTTGAGTTGCAGCAAGGGTGTGAAAGACCCTTTCGAAGTTCCAGAGTTTAGGTGTCATTAGTCTCCAAACGCCTCATCGGAAATAGGCCTCATCTCGCCTGGAAGGGAGAACTTCCTGGATTTTCTCGAGTTGTGGCAGGTGTTCTCGAGTTACGACGGGGACCTCAGGGACCCGCCCTGGTGGCCTCAGGAACGGCCAGTCCCCATGGGAGTTGCTAGGGGGCCTCTCGGGATTCCTCTCCCGTCGATACCGGGGCCAGAAACCTTGTGTGGAGTCAGGGCCGGAATCGAGGATTCCTCTCAGGGGCTGACATGGATCTTTGGGTACTTCTGGAGTCTCCCCAGGGCCGTCAGGCCTCGTCTCGAGTGGGGGCATGCACGTGCGCTTTCCTTCCAGGCTGTAGCAGCAATGTCATGCTTCCCGTGGCCTGGATCAAAGGATCTGTGGTTTTCCCTCGAGGCTTTCCCTCGAGGCTTTCACACAGGGCTGTCCCACGTGCCACCGTGGTGTGAGTCGATCCTCGGCGTGAACGATGAGCCAGTGCAGGGCAAAGAGGTTCCTCTGGAATGGACTGAGACATCTGGGGGACTCGTGGAATGGTGGTACGACCATGGAGTTCCTCTCGCCTTTCCTGTTGAGAGTGCCTCCTCTTGAGATGCGAAGGGAACGCCGGGAATTCTTTCCCGTTGAAAGCAGGGAAAGGATCCCTCATCTCGAGCTACGAGGGGGAAACGGGGCTCCTCTGGATGTGGGCGGGACCATCGTGCTTCCTCACGAGTGGAGACGGGTATGGCGGTGAACTTCTTGAGTCGCAGCAAGGGTGTGAAAGACCCTTTCGAAGTTCCAGAGTTTAGGTGTCATTAGTCTCCAAACGCCTCATCGGAAATAGGATTCTTCTCGCCTGGAATGGAGAACTTTCTGGATTTTCTCGAGTTGCGACAGGTGTTCTCGAGTTACGACGGAGACCTCAGGGACCCGCCCTGGTGGCCTCAGGAGAGGCCAGTCCCCATGCGAGTTGCTAGGGGGCCTCTCGGGATTCCTCTCCCGTCGATACCGGGGCCAAAAACCTTGTGTGGAGTCAGGGCCGGAACCGAGGATTCCTCTCAGGGGCTGACATGGATCTTTGGGTACTTCTGGAGTCTCCCCAGGGGAGTCAGGCCCCGTCTCGAGTGGGGGCATGCACGTGCGCTTTCCTTCCAGGCTTTAGCAGCAATGTCACGCTTTCCGTCGCGTGGATCAAAGGATCTGTGGTTTTCCCTCAAGGCTTTGCCTAGAGGCTTTCCCACAGGGCTGTCCCACGTGCCACCGTGGTGTGAGTCGATCCTCGGCGTGAATGATGCGCCAGTGCAGGGCATAGAGGTTCCTCTGGAATGGACTGAGACATCTGGGGGACTCTTGGAATGGTGGTACGACCATGGAGTTCCTCTCGCCTTTCCTGTTGAGAGTGCCTCCTCTTGAGATGCGACGGGAATGCCGGGAATTCTTTCCCGTTGAAAGCAGGGAAAGGATCCCTCATCTCGAGCTACGAGGGGGAAACGGGGCTCCTCTGGATGTGGGCGGGACCATCGTGCTTCCTCTCGAGTGGAGACGGGTATGGCAGTGAACTTCGTGAGTTGCAGCAAGGGTGTGAAAGACCCTTTCGAAGTTCCAGAGGTTAGGTGTCATTAGTCTCCAGACGCCTCATCGGAAATAGGCCTCATCTCGCCTGGAAGGGAGAACTTCCTGGATTTTCTCGAGTTGCGGCAGGTGTTCTCGAGTTACGACGGGGACCTCAGGGACCCGCCCTGGTGGCCTCAGGAGAGGCCAGTCCCCATGCGAGTTGCTAGGGGGCCTCTCGGGATTCCTCTCCCGTCGATACCGGGGCCAAAAACCTTGTGTGGAGTCAGGGCCGGAACCGAGGATTCCTCTCAGGGGCTGACATGGATCTTTGGGTACTTCTGGAGTCTCCCCAGGGGAGTCAGGCCTCGTCTCTAGTGGGGGCATGCACGTGTGCTTTCCTTCCAGGCTGTAGCAGCAATGTCACGCTTCCCGTCGCGTGGATCAAAGGATCTGTGGTTTTCCCTCGAGGCTTTCCCTCGAGGCTTTCCCACAGGGCTGTCCCACGTGCCACCGTGGTGTGAGTCGATCCTCGGCGTGAAAGATGAGCCAGTGCAGTGCAAAGAGGTTCCTCTGGAATGGACTGAGACATCTGGGGGACTCTTGGAATGGTGGTACGACCATGTAGTTCCTCTCGCCTTTCCTGTTGAGTGTGCCTCCTCTTGAGATGCGACGGGAACGCCGGGAATTCTTTCCCGTTGAAAGCAGGGAAAGGATCCCTCATCTCGAGCTACGAGGGGGAAACGGGGCTCCTCGGGATGTGGGCGGGACCATCGTGCTTCCTCTCGAGTGGAGACGGGTATGGCGGTGAACTTCTTGAGTTGCAGCAAGGGTGTGAAAGACCCTTTCGAAGTTCCAGAGGTTACGTGTCAGTCTCCAGAAGCCTCATCGGAAATAGACCTCATCTCGCCTGGAAGGGAGAACTTCCTGGATTTTCTCGAGTTGCGGCAGGTGTTCTCGAGTTACGACGGGGACCTCAGGGACCCGCCCTGGTGGCCTCAGGAGAGGCCAGTCCCCATGCGAGTTGCTAGGGGGCCTCTCGGGATTCCTCTCCCGTCGATACCGGGGCCAAAAACCTTGTGTGGAGTCAGGGCCGGAACCTAGGATTCCTCTCAGGGGCTGACATGGATCTTTGGGTACTTCTGGAGTCTCCCCAGGGGAGTCAGGCCTCGTCTCGAGTGGGGGCATGCACGTGTGCTTTCCTTCCAGGCTGTAGCAGCAATGTCACGCTTCCCGTCGCGTGGATCAAAGGATCTGTGGTTTTCCCTCGAGGCTTTCCCTCCAGGCTTTCCCACAGGGCTCTCCCACGTGCCACCGTGGTGTGAGTCGATCCACGGCGTGAAAGATGAGCCAGTGCAGGGCAAAGAGGTTCCTCTGGAATGGACTGAGACATCTGGGGGACTCTTGGAATGGTGGTACGACCATGGAGTTCCTCTCGCCTTTCCTGTTGAGAGTGCCTCCTCTTGAGATGCGACGGGAACGCCGGGAATTCTTTCCCGTTGAAAGCAGGGAACGGATCCCTCATCTCGAGCTACGAGGGGGAAACGGGGCTCCTCTGGATGTGGGCGGGACCATCGTGCTTCCTCTCGAGTGGACACGGGTATGTCGGTGAACTTCTTGAGTTGCAGCAAGGGTGTGAAAGACCCTTTCGAAGTTCCAGAGGTTGGGTGTCATTAGTCTCCAGAGGCCTCATCGGAAATAGGCCTCATCTCGCCTGGAAGGGAGAACTTCCTGGATTTTCTCGAGTTGCGGCAGGTGTTCTCGAGTTACGACGGGGACCTCAGGGACCCGCCCTGGTGGCCTCAGGAGAGGCCAGTCCCCATGCGAGTTGCTAGGGGGCCTCTCGGGATTCCTCTCCCGTCGATACCGGGGCCAAAAACCTTGTGTGGAGTCAGGGCCGGAACCGAGGATTCCTCTCAGGGGCTGACATGGATCATTGGGTACTTCTGGAGTCTCCCCAGCGGAGTCAGGCCTCGTCTCGAGTGGGGGCATGCACGTGTGCTTTCCTTCCAGGCTGTAGCAGCAATGTCACGCTTCCCGTCGCGTGCATCAAAGGATCTGTGGTTTTCCCTCGAGGCTTCCCCTCGAGGCTTTCCCACAGGGCTGTCCCACGTGCCACCGTGGTGTGAGTCGATCCTCGGCGTGAAAGATGAGCCAGTGCAGGGCAAAGAGGTTCCTCTGGAATGGACTGAGACATCTGGGGGACTCTTGGAATGGTGGTACGACCATGGAGTTCCTCTCGCCTTTCCTGTTGAGAGTGCCTCCTCTTGAGATGCGTCGGGAATGCCGGGAATTCTTTCCCGTTGAAAGCAGGGAAAGGATCCCTCATCTCGAGCTACGAGGGGGAAACGGGGCTCCTCTGGATGTGGGCGGGACCATCGTGCTTTCTCTCGTGTGGAGACGGGTATGGTGGTAAACTTCTTGAGTTGCAGTAAGGGTGTGAAAGACCCTTTCGAAGTTCCAGAGGTTGGGTGTCATTAGTCTCCAGACGCCTCATCGGAAATAGGCCTCATCTCGCCTGGAAGGGAGAACTTCCTGGATTTTCTCGAGTTGCGGCAGGTGTTCTCGAGTTACGACGGGGACCTCAGGGACCCGCCCTGGTGGCCTTAGTAGAGGCCAGTCCCCATGCGAGTTGCTAGGGGGCCTCTCGGGATTCCTCTCCCGTCGATACCGGGGCCAAAAACCTTGTGTGGAGTCAGGGCCGGAACCGAGGATTCCTCTCAGGGGCTGACATGGATCTTTGGGTACTTCTGGAGTCTCCCCAGGGGAGTCAGGCCTCGTCTCGAGTGGGGGCATGGTCGTGCGCTTTCCTTCCAGGCTGTAGCAGCAATGTCACGCTTCCCGTCGCGTGGATCAAAGTATCTGTGGGTTTCCCTCGAGGCTTTCCCTCGAGGCTTTCCCACAGGGCTGTCCCACGTGCCACCGTGGTGTGAGTCGATCCTCGGCGTGAAAGATGAGCCAGTGCAGGGCAAAGAGGTTCCTCTGGAATGGACTGAGACATCTGGGGGACTCTTGGAATGGTGGTACGACAATGGAGTTCCTCTCGCCTTTCCTGTTGAGAGTGCCTCCCCGTGAGATGCGACGGGAACGCCGTGAATTCTTTCCCGTTGGAAGCAGGGAAAGGATCCCTCATCTCGAGCTACGAGGGGGAAACGGGGCTCCTCGGGATGTGGGCGGGACCATCGTGCTTCCTCTCGAGTGGACACGGGTATGTCGGTGAACTTCTTGAGTTGCAGCAAGGGTGTGAAAGACCCTTTCGAAGTTGCAGAGGTTAGGTGTCATTAGTCTCCAGACGCCTCATCGGAAATAGGCCTCATCTAGCCTGGAAGGGAGAACTTCCTGGATTTTCTCGAGGTGCGGCAGGTGTTCTCACGTTACGACGGGTACCACAGGGACCCGCCCTGATGGCCTCAGGAGAGGCCAGTCCCCATGCGAGTTGCTAGGGGGCCTCTCGGGATTCCTCTCCCGTCGATACCGGGGCCAAAAACCTTGTGTGGAGTCAGGGCCAGAACCGAGGATTCCTCTCAGGGGCTGACATGGATCTTTGGGTACTTCTGGAGTCTCCCCAGGGGAGTCAGGCCTCGTCTCGAGTGGGGGCATGGACGTGCGCTTTCCTTCCAGGCTGTAGCAGCAATGTCACGCTTCCCGTCGCGTGGATCAAAGGATCTGTGGTTTTCCCTCGAGGCTTTCCCTCGAGGCTTTCCCACAGGGCTGTCCCACGTGCCACCGTGGTGTGAGTCGATCCTCGGCGTGAAAGATGAGCCAGTGCAGGGCAAAGAGGTTCCTCTGGAATGGACTGAGACATCTGGGGGACTCTTGGAATGGTGGTACCACCATGGAGTTCCTCTCGCCTTTCCTGTTGAGAGTGCCTCCTCTTGAGATGCGACGGGAACGCCGGGAATTCTTTCCCGTTGAAAGCAGGGAAAGGATCCCTCATCTCGAGCTACGAGGGGGAAACGGGGCTCCTCTGGATGTGGGCGGGACCATCGTGCTTCCTCTCGAGTGGAGACGGGTATGGCGGTGAACTTCTTGAGTTGCAGCAAGGGTGTGAAAGACCCTTTCGAAGTTCCAGAGGTTAGGTGTCATTAGTCTCCAAACGCCTCATCGGAAATAGGATTCTTCTCGCCTGGAATGGAGAACTTCCTGGATTTTCTCGAGTTGGGACAGGTGTTCTCGAGTTACGATGGGGACCTCAGGGACCCGCCCTGGTGGCCTCAGGAGAGGCCAGTCCCCATGCGAATTTCTAGGGGGCCTCTCGGGATTCCTCTCCCGTCGATACCGGGGCCAAAAACCTTGTGTGGAGTCAGGGCCGGAACCGAGGATTCCTCTCAGGGGCTGACATGGATCTTTCTGTACTTCTGGAGTCTCCCCAGGGTAGTCAGGCCTCATCTCGAGTGGGGGCATGCACGTGCGCTTTCCTTTCAGGCTATAGCAGCAATGTCATGCTTCCCGTCGCCTGGATCAAAGGATCTGTGGTTTTCCCTCGAGGCTTCCCCTTGAGGCTTTCCCACAGGGCTGTCCCACGTGCCACCGTGGTGTGAGTCGATCCTCGGCGTGAAAGATGAGCCAGTGCAGGGCAAAGAGGTTGCTCTGGAATGGACTGAGACATCTGGGGGACTCTTGGTATGGTGGTACGACCATGGAGTTCCTCTCGCCTTTCCTGTTGAGAGTGCCTCCTCTTGAGATGCGACGGGAACGCCGGGAATTCTTTCCCGTTGAAAGCAGGGAAAGGATCCCTCATCTCGAGCTACGAGGGTGAAACGGGGCTCCTCTGGATGTGGGCGGGACCATCGTGCTTCCTCTCGAGTGGAGACGGGTATGGCGGTGAACTTCTTGAGTTGCAGCAAGGGTGTGAAAGACCCTTTCGAAGTTCCAGAGGTTAGGTGTCATTAGTCTCCAGACGCCTCATCGGAAATAGGCCTCATCTCGCCTGGAAGGGAGAACTTCCTGGATTTTCTCGAGTTGCGGCAGGTGTTATCGAGTTACGACGGGGACCTCAGGGACCCGCCCTGGTGGCCTCAGGAGAGGCCAGTCCCCATGCGAGTTGCTAGGGGGCCTCTCGGGATTCCTCTCCCGTCGATACCGGGGCCAAAAACCTTGTGTGGAGTCAGGGCCGGAATCGAGGATTCCTCTCAGGGGCTGACATGGATCTTTGGGTACTTGTGGACTCTCCCCAGGGGAGTCAGGCCTCGTCTCGAGTGGGGGCATGCACTTGCGCTTTCCTTCCAGGCTGTAGCAGGAATGTCACGCTTCCCGTCGCGTGGATCAAAGGATCTGTGGTTTTCCCTCGAGGCTTTCCCTCGAGGCTTTCCCACAGGGCTGTCCCATGTGCCACCGTGGTGTGAGTCGATCCTCGGCGTGAAAGATGAGCCAGTGCAGGGCAAAGAGGTTCCTCTGGAATGGACTGAGACATCTGGGGGACTCTTGGAATGGTGGTACGACCATGGAGTTCCTCTCGCCTTTCCTGTTGAGAGTGCCTCCTCTTGAGATGCGACGGGAACGCCGGGAATTCTTTCCCGTTGAAAGCAGGGAAAGGATCCCTCATCTCGAGCTACGAGGGGGAAACGGGGCTCCTCTGGATGTGGGCGGGACCATCGTGCTTCCTCTCGAGTGGAGACGGGTATGGCAGAGAACTTCTTGAGTTACAGCAAGGGAGTGAAAGACCCTTTTGAAGTTCCAGAGGTTAGGTGTCATTAGTCTCCAGACGCCTCATCGGAAATAGGCCTCATCTCGCCTGGAAGGGAGAACTTCCTGGATTTTCTCGAGTTGCGACAGGTGTTCTCGAGTTATGACGGGGACCTCAAGGACCAGCCCTGGTGGCCTCAGGAGAGGCCAATCCCCATGCGAGTTGCTAGGGGGACTCTGGGATTCCTCTCCCGTCGATACCGGGTCCAAAAACCTTGTGTGGAGTCAGGGCCGGAACCGAGGATTCCTCTCAGGGGCTGACATGGATCTTTGGGTACTTCTGGAGTCTCCCCAGGGGAGTCAGGCTAAGTCTCGAGTGGGGACAGGTACGTGCGCTTTCCTTCCAGGCTGTAGCAGCAATGTCACGCTTCCCGTGGCGTGGATCAAAGGATCTGTGGTTTTCCCACGAGGCTTTCCCTCGAGGCTTTCCCACAGGTCTGTCCCACGTGCCACCGTGGTGTGAGTTGATACTCGGCGTGAAAGATGAGCCAGTGCAGGGCAAAGAGGTTCCTCTGGAATGGACTGAGACATCTGGGGGACTCTTGGAATGGTGGTACCACCATGGAGTTCCTCTCGCCTTTCCTGTTGAGAGTGCCTCCTCTTGAGATGCGACGGGAATGCCGGGAATTCTTTCCCGTTGAAAGCAGGGAAAGGATCCCTCATCTCGAGCTACGAGGGGGAAACGGGGCTCCTCTGGATGTGGGCGGGACCATCGTGCTTCCTCGCGAGTGGAGACGGGTATGGCGGTGAACTTCTTGAGTTGCAGCAAGGGTGTGAAAGACCCTTTCGAAGTTCCAGAGTTTAGGTGTCATTAGTCTCCAAACGCCTCATCGGAAATAGGCCTCATCTCGCCTGGAAGGGAGAACTTCCTGGATTTTCTCGAGTTGTGGCAGGTGTTCTCGAGTTACGACGGGGACCTCAGGGACCCGCCCTGGTGGCCTCAGGAACGGCCAGTCCCCATGGGAGTTGCTAGGGGGCCTCTCGGGATTCCCCTCCCGTCGATACCGGGGCCAGAAACCTTGTGTGGAGTCAGGGCCGGAATCGAGGATTCCTCTCAGGGGCTGACATGGATCTTTGGGTACTTCTGGAGTCTCCCCAGGGCCGTCAGGCCTCGTCTCGAGTGGGGGCATGCACGTGCGCTTTCCTTACAGGCTGTAGCAGCAATGTCATGCTTCCCGTGGCCTGGATCAAAGGATCTGTGGTTTTCCCTCGAGGCTTTCCCTCGAGGCTTTCACACAGGGCTGTCCCACGTTCCACCGTGGTGTGAGTCGATCCTCGGCGTGAAAGATGAGCCAGTGCAGGGCAAAGAGGTTCCTCTGGAATGGACTGAGACATCTGGGGGACTCGTGGAATGGTGGTACGACCATGGAGTTCCTCTCGCCTTTCCTGTTGAGAGTGCCTCCTCTTGAGATGCGAAGGGAACGCCGGGAATTCTTTCCCGTTGAAAGCAGGGAAAGGATCCCTCATCTCGAGCTACGAGGGGGAAACGGGGCTCCTCTGGATGTGGGCGGGACCATCGTGCTTCCTCACGAGTGGAGACGGGTATGGCGGTGAACTTCTTGAGTCGCAGCAAGGGTGTGAAAGACCCTTTCGAAGTTCCAGAGTTTAGGTGTCATTAGTCTCCAAACGCCTCATCGGAAATAGGATTCTTCTCGCCTGGAATGGAGAACTTTCTGGATTTTCTCGAGTTGCGATAGGTGTTCTCGAGTTACGACGGAGACCTCAGGGACCCGCCCTGGTGGCCTCAGGAGAGGCCAGTCCCCATGCGAGTTGCTAGGGGGCCTCTCGGGATTCCTCTCCCGTCGATACCGGGGCCAAAAACCTTGTGTGGAGTCAGGGCCGGAACCGAGGATTCCTCTCAGGGGCTGACATGGATCTTTGGGTACTTCTGGAGTCTCCCCAGGGGAGTCAGGCCCCGTCTCGAGTGGGGGCATGCACGTGCGCTTTCCTTCCAGGCTTTAGCAGCAATGTCACGCTTTCCGTCGCGTGGATCAAAGGATCTGTGGTTTTCCCTCAAGGCTTTGCCTAGAGGCTTTCCCACAGGGCTGTCCCACGTGCCACCGTGGTGTGAGTCGATCCTCGGCGTGAAAGATGAGCCAGTGCAGGGCAAAGAGGTTCCTCTGGAATGGACTGAGACATCTGGGGGACTCTTGGAATGGTGGTACGACCATGGAGTTCCTCTCGCCTTTCCTGTTGAGAGTGCCTCCTCTTGAGATGCGACGGGAATGCCGGGAATTCTTTCCCGTTGAAAGCAGGGAAAGGATCCCTCATCTCGAGCTACGAGGGGGAAACGGGGCTCCTCTGGATGTGGGCGGGACCATCGTGCTTCCTCTCGAGTGGAGACGGGTATGGCAGTGAACTTCGTGATTTGCAGCAAGGGTGTGAAAGACCCTTTCGAAGTTCCAGAGGTTAGGTGTCATTAGTCTCCAGACGCCTCATCGGAAATAGGCCTCATCTCGCCTGGAAGGGAGAACTTCCTGGATTTTCTCGAGTTGCGGCAGGTGTTCTCGAGTTACGACGGGGACCTCAGGGACCCGCCCTGGTGGCCTCAGGAGAGGCCAGTCCCCATGCGAGTTGCTAGGGGGCCTCTCGGGATTCCTCTCCCGTCGATACCGGGGCCAAAAACCTTGTGTGGAGTCAGGGCCGCAACCGAGGATTCCTCTCAGGGGCTGACATGGATCTTTGGGTACTTCTGGAGTCTCCCCAGGGGAGTCAGGCCTCGTCTCTAGTGGGGGCATGCACGTGTGCTTTCCTTCCAGGCTGTAGCAGCAATGTCACGCTTCCCGTCGCGTGGATCAAAGGATCTGTGGTTTTCCCTCGAGGCTTTCCCTCGAGGCTTTCCCACAGGGCTGTCCCACGTGCCACCGTGGTGTGAGTCGATCCTCGGCGTGAAAGATGAGCCAGTGCAGTGCAAAGAGGTTCCTCTGGAATGGACTGAGACATCTGGGGGACTCTTGGAATGGTGGTACGACCATGGAGTTCCTCTCGCCTTTCCTGTTGAGTGTGCCTCCTCTTGAGATGCGACGGGAACGCCGGGAATTCTTTCCCGTTGAAAGCAGGGAAAGGATCCCTCATCTCGAGCTACGAGGGGGAAACGGGGCTCCTCGGGATGTGGGCGGGACCATCGTGCTTCCTCTCGAGTGGAGACGGGTATGGCGGTGAACTTCTTGAGTTGCAGCAAGGGTGTGAAAGACCCTTTCGAAGTTCCAGAGGTTACGTGTCAGTCTCCAGAAGCCTCATCGGAAATAGACCTCATCTCGCCTGGAAGGGAGAACTTCCTGGATTTTCTCGAGTTGCGGCAGGTGTTCTCGAGTTACGACGGGGACCTCAGGGACCCGCCCTGGTGGCCTCAGGAGAGGCCAGTCCCCATGCGAGTTGCTAGGGGGCCTCTCGGGATTCCTCTCCCGTCGATACCGGGGCCAAAAACCTTGTGTGGAGTCAGGGCCGGAACCTAGGATTCCTCTCAGGGGCTGACATGGATCTTTGGGTACTTCTGGAGTCTCCCCAGGGGAGTCAGGCCTCGTCTCGAGTGGGGGCATGCACGTGTGCTTTCCTTCCAGGCTGTAGCAGCAATGTCACGCTTCCCGTCGCGTGGATCAAAGGATCTGTGGTTTTCCCTCGAGGCTTTCCCTCCAGGCTTTCCCACAGGGCTCTCCCACGTGCCACCGTGGTGTGAGTCGATCCACGGCGTGAAAGATGAGCCAGTGCAGGGCAAAGAGGTTCCTCTGGAATGGACTGAGACATCTGGGGGACTCTTGGAATGGTGGTACGACCATGGAGTTCCTCTCGCCTTTCCTGTTGAGAGTGCCTCCTCTTGAGATGCGACGGGAACGCCGGGAATTCTTTCCCGTTGAAAGCAGGGAACGGATCCCTCATCTCGAGCTACGAGGGGGAAACGGGGCTCCTCTGGATGTGGGCGGGACCATCGTGCTTCCTCTCGAGTGGACACGGGTATGTCGGTGAACTTCTTGAGTTGCAGCAAGGGTGTGAAAGACCCTTTCGAAGTTCCAGAGGTTGGGTGTCATTAGTCTCCAGACGCCTCATCGGAAATAGGCCTCATCTCGCCTGGAAGGGAGAACTTCCTGGATTTTCTCGAGTTGCGGCAGGTGTTCTCGAGTTACGACGGGGACCTCAGGGACCCGCCCTGGTGGCCTCAGGAGAGGCCAGTCCCCATGCGAGTTGCTAGGGGGCCTCTCGGGATTCCTCTCCCGTCGATACCGGGGCCAAAAACCTTGTGTGGAGTCAGGGCCGGAACCGAGGATTCCTCTCAGGGGCTGACATGGATCTTTGGGTACTTCTGGAGTCTCCCCAGCGGAGTCAGGCCTCGTCTCGAGTGGGGGCATGCACGTGTGCTTTCCTTCCAGGCTGTAGCAGCAATGTCACGCTTCCCGTCGCGTGCATCAAAGGATCTGTGGTTTTCCCTCGAGGCTTCCCCTCGAGGCTTTCCCACAGGGCTGTCCCACGTGCCACCGTGGTGTGAGTCGATCCTCGGCGTGAAAGATGAGCCAGTGCAGGGCAAAGAGGTTCCTCTGGAATGGACTGAGACATCTGGGGGACTCTTGGAATGGTGGTACGACCATGGAGTTCCTCTCGCCTTTCCTGTTGAGAGTGCCTCCTCTTGAGATGCGACGGGAACGCCGGGAATTCTTTCCCGTTGAAAGCAGGGAAAGGATCCCTCATCTCGAGCTACGAGGGGGAAACGGGGCTCCTCGGGATGTGGGCGGGACCATCGTGCTTCCTCTCGAGTGGAGACGGGTATGGCGGTGAACTTCTTGAGTTGCAGCAAGGGTGTGAAAGACCCTTTCGAAGTTCCAGAGGTTACGTGTCAGTCTCCAGAAGCCTCATCGGAAATAGACCTCATCTCGCCTGGAAGGGAGAACTTCCTGGATTTTCTCGAGTTGCGGCAGGTGTTCTCGAGTTACGACGGGGACCTCAGGGACCCGCCCTGGTGGCCTCAGGAGAGGCCAGTCCCCATGCGAGTTGCTAGGGGGCCTCTCGGGATTCCTCTCCCGTCGATACCGGGGCCAAAAACCTTGTGTGGAGTCAGGGCCGGAACCTAGGATTCCTCTCAGGGGCTGACATGGATCTTTGGGTACTTCTGGAGTCTCCCCAGGGGAGTCAGGCCTCGTCTCGAGTGGGGGCATGCACGTGTGCTTTCCTTCCAGGCTGTAGCAGCAATGTCACGCTTCCCGTCGCGTGGATCAAAGGATCTGTGGTTTTCCCTCGAGGCTTTCCCTCCAGGCTTTCCCACAGGGCTCTCCCACGTGCCACCGTGGTGTGAGTCGATCCACGGCGTGAAAGATGAGCCAGTGCAGGGCAAAGAGGTTCCTCTGGAATGGACTGAGACATCTGGGGGACTCTTGGAATGGTGGTACGACCATGGAGTTCCTCTCGCCTTTCCTGTTGAGAGTGCCTCCTCTTGAGATGCGACGGGAACGCCGGGAATTCTTTCCCGTTGAAAGCAGGGAACGGATCCCTCATCTCGAGCTACGAGGGGGAAACGGGGCTCCTCTGGATGTGGGCGGGACCATCGTGCTTCCTCTCGAGTGGACACGGGTATGTCGGTGAACTTCTTGAGTTGCAGCAAGGGTGTGAAAGACCCTTTCGAAGTTCCAGAGGTTGGGTGTCATTAGTCTCCAGACGCCTCATCGGAAATAGGCCTCATCTCGCCTGGAAGGGAGAACTTCCTGGATTTTCTCGAGTTGCGGCAGGTGTTCTCGAGTTACGACGGGGACCTCAGGGACCCGCCCTGGTGGCCTCAGGAGAGGCCAGTCCCCATGCGAGTTGCTAGGGGGCCTCTCGGGATTCCTCTCCCGTCGATACCGGGGCCAAAAACCTTGTGTGGAGTCAGGGCCGGAACCGAGGATTCCTCTCAGGGGCTGACATGGATCTTTGGGTACTTCTGGAGTCTCCCCAGCGGAGTCAGGCCTCGTCTCGAGTGGGGGCATGCACGTGTGCTTTCCTTCCAGGCTGTAGCAGCAATGTCACGCTTCCCGTCGCGTGCATCAAAGGATCTGTGGTTTTCCCTCGAGGCTTCCCCTCGAGGCTTTCCCACAGGGCTGTCCCACGTGCCACCGTGGTGTGAGTCGATCCTCGGCGTGAAAGATGAGCCAGTGCAGGGCAAAGAGGTTCCTCTGGAATGGACTGAGACATCTGGGGGACTCTTGGAATGGTGGTACGACCATGGAGTTCCTCTCGCCTTTCCTGTTGAGAGTGCCTCCTCTTGAGATGCGACGGGAATGCCGGGAATTCTTTCCCGTTGAAAGCAGGGAAAGGATCCCTCATCTCGAGCTACGAGGGGGAAACGGGGCTCCTCTGGATGTGGGCGGGACCATCGTGCTTTCTCTCGTGTGGAGACGGGTATGGTGGTAAACTTCTTGAGTTGCAGTAAGGGTGTGAAAGACCCTTTCGAAGTTCCAGAGGTTGGGTGTCATTAGTCTCCAGACGCCTCATCGGAAATAGGCCTCATCTCGCCTGGAAGGGAGAACTTCCTGGATTTTCTCGAGTTGCGGCAGGTGTTCTCGAGTTACGACGGGGACCTCAGGGACCCGCCCTGGTGGCCTTAGTAGAGGCCAGTCCCCATGCGAGTTGCTAGGGGGCCTCTCGGGATTCCTCTCCCGTCGATACCGGGGCCAAAAACCTTGTGTGGAGTCAGGGCCGGAACCGAGGATTCCTCTCAGGGGCTGACATGGATCTTTGGGTACTTCTGGAGTCTCCCCAGGGGAGTCAGGCCTCGTCTCGAGTGGGGGCATGGTCGTGCGCTTTCCTTCCAGGCTGTAGCAGCAATGTCACGCTTCCCGTCGCGTGGATCAAAGTATCTGTGGGTTTCCCTCGAGGCTTTCCCTCGAGGCTTTCCCACAGGGCTGTCCCACGTGCCACCGTGGTGTGAGTCGATCCTCGGCGTGAAAGATGAGCCAGTGCAGGGCAAAGAGGTTCCTCTGGAATGGACTGAGACATCTGGGGGACTCTTGGAATGGTGGTACGACAATGGAGTTCCTCTCGCCTTTCCTGTTGAGAGTGCCTCCCCGTGAGATGCGACGGGAACGCCGTGAATTCTTTCCCGTTGGAAGCAGGGAAAGGATCCCTCATCTCGAGCTACGAGGGGGAAACGGGGCTCCTCGGGATGTGGGCGGGACCATCGTGCTTCCTCTCGAGTGGACACGGGTATGTCGGTGAACTTCTTGAGTTGCAGCAAGGGTGTGAAAGACCCTTTCGAAGTTGCAGAGGTTAGGTGTCATTAGTCTCCAGACGCCTCATCGGAAATAGGCCTCATCTAGCCTGGAAGGGAGAACTTCCTGGATTTTCTCGAGGTGCGGCAGGTGTTCTCACGTTACGACGGGTACCACAGGGACCCGCCCTGATGGCCTCAGGAGAGGCCAGTCCCCATGCGAGTTGCTAGGGGGCCTCTCGGGATTCCTCTCCCGTCGATACCGGGGCCAAAAACCTTGTGTGGAGTCAGGGCCAGAACCGAGGATTCCTCTCAGGGGCTGACATGGATCTTTGGGTACTTCTGGAGTCTCCCCAGGGGAGTCAGGCCTCGTCTCGAGTGGGGGCATGGACGTGCGCTTTCCTTCCAGGCTGTAGCAGCAATGTCACGCTTCCCGTCGCGTGGATCAAAGGATCTGTGGTTTTCCCTCGAGGCTTTCCCTCGAGGCTTTCCCACAGGGCTGTCCCACGGGCCACCGTGGTGTGAGTCGATCCTCGGCGTGAAAGATGAGCCAGTGCAGGGCAAAGAGGTTCCTCTGGAATGGACTGAGACATCTGGGGGACTCTTGGAATGGTGGTACCACCATGGAGTTCCTCTCGCCTTTCCTGTTGAGAGTGCCTCCTCTTGAGATGCGACGGGAATGCCGGGAATTCTTTCCCGTTGAAAGCAGGGAAAGGATCCCTCATCTCGAGCTACGAGGGGGAAACGGGGCTCCTCTGGATGTGGGCGGGACCATCGTGCTTTCTCTCGTGTGGAGACGGGTATGGTGGTAAACTTCTTGAGTTGCAGTAAGGGTGTGAAAGACCCTTTCGAAGTTCCAGAGGTTGGGTGTCATTAGTCTCCAGACGCCTCATCGGAAATAGGCCTCATCTCGCCTGGAAGGGAGAACTTCCTGGATTTTCTCGAGTTGCGGCAGGTGTTCTCGAGTTACGACGGGGACCTCAGGGACCCGCCCTGGTGGCCTCAGTAGAGGCCAGTCCCCATGCGAGTTGCTAGGGGGCCTCTCGGGATTCCTCTCCCGTCGATACCGGGGCCAAAAACCTTGTGTGGAGTCAGGGCCGGAACCGAGGATTCCTCTCAGGGGCTGACATGGATCTTTGGGTACTTCTGGAGTCTCCCCAGGGGAGTCAGGCCTCGTCTCGAGTGGGGGCATGGTCGTGCGCTTTCCTTCCAGGCTGTAGCAGCAATGTCACGCTTCCCGTCGCGTGGATCAAAGTATCTGTGGTTTTCCCTCGAGGCTTTCCCTCGAGGCTTTCCCACAGGGCTGTCCCACGTGCCACCGTGGTGTGAGTCGATCCTCGGCGTGAAAGATGAGCCAGTGCAGGGCAAAGAGGTTCCTCTGGAATGGACTGAGACATCTGGGGGACTCTTGGAATGGTGGTACGACAATGGAGTTCCTCTCGCCTTTCCTGTTGAGAGTGCCTCCCCATGAGATGCGACGGGAACGCCGTGAATTCTTTCCCGTTGGAAGCAGGGAAAGGATCCCTCATCTCGAGCTACGAGGGGGAAACCGGGCTCCTCGGGATGTGGGCGGGACCATCGTGCTTCCTCTCGAGTGGACACGGGTATGTCGGTGAACTTCTTGAGTTGCAGCAAGGGTGTGAAAGACCCTTTCGAAGTTCCAGAGGTTAGGTGTCATTAGTCTCCAGACGCCTCATCGGAAATAGGCCTCATCTAGCCTGGAAGGGAGAACTTCCTGGATTTTCTCGAGGTGCGGCAGGTGTTCTCACGTTACGACGGGTACCACAGGGACCCGCCCTGATGGCCTCAGGAGAGGCCAGTCCCCATGCGAGTTGCTAGGGGGCCTCTCGGGATTCCTCTCCCGTCGATACCGGGGCCAAAAACCTTGTGTGGAGTCAGGGCCAGAACCGAGGATTCCTCTCAGGGGCTGACATGGATCTTTGGGTACTTCTGGAGTCTCCCCAGGGGAGTCAGGCCTCGTCTCGAGTGGGGGCATGGACGTGCGCTTTCCTTCCAGGCTGTAGCAGCAATGTCACGCTTCCCGTCGCGTGGATCAAAGGATCTGTGGTTTTCCCTCGAGGCTTTCCCTCGAGGCTTTCCCACAGGGCTGTCCCACGTGCCACCGTGGTGTGAGTAGATCCTCGGCGTGAAAGATGAGCCAGTGCAGGGCAAAGAGGTTCCTCTGGAATGCACTGAGACATCTGGGGGACTCTTGGAATGGTGGTACGACCATGGAGTTCCTCTCGCCTTTCCTGTTGAGAGTGCCTCCTCTTGTGATGCGACGGGAACGCCGGGAATTCTTTCCCGTTGAAAGCAGGGAAAGGATCCCTCATCTCGAGCTACGAGGGGGAAACGGGGCTCCTCTGGATGTGGGCGGGACCATCGTGCTTCCTCTCGAGTGGAGACGGGTATGGCAGTGAACTTCGTGAGTTGCAGCAAGGGTGTGAAAGACCCTTTCGAAGTTCCAGAGGTTAGGTGTCATTAGTCTCCAGACGCCTCATCGGAAATAGGCCTCATCTCGCCTGGAAGGGAGAACTTCCTGGATTTTCTCGAGTTGTGGCAGGTGTTCTCGAGTTACGACGGGGACTTCAGGGACCCGCCCTGGTGGCCTCAGGAGAGGCCAGTCCCCATGCGAGTTGCTAGGGGGCCTCTCGGGATTCCTCTCCCGTCGATACCGGGGCCAAAAACCTTGTGTGGAGTCAGGGCCGGAACCGAGGATTCCTCTCAGGGGCTGACATGGATCTTTGGGTACTTCTGGAGTCTCCCCAGGGGAGTCAGGCCTCGTCTCGAGTGGGGGCATGCACGTGTGCTTTCCTTCCAGGCTGTAGCAGCAATGTCACGCTTCCCGTCGCGTGGATCAAAGGATCTGTGGTTTTCCCTCGAGGCTTTCCCTCGAGGCTTTCCCACAGGGCTGTCCCACGTGCCACCGTGGTGTGAGTCGATCCTCGGCGTGAAAGATGAGCCAGTGCAGTGCAAAGAGGTTCCTCTGGAATGGACTGAGACATCTGGGGGACTCTTGGAATGGTGGTACGACCATGGAGTTCCTCTCGCCTTTCCTGTTGAGTGTGCCTCCTCTTGAGATGCGACGGGAACGCCGGGAATTCTTTCCCGTTGAAAGCAGGGAAAGGATCCCTCATCTCGAGCTACGAGGGGGAAACGGGGCTCCTCGGGATGTGGGCGGGACCATCGTGCTTCCTCTCGAGTGGAGACGGGTATGGCGGTGAACTTCTTGAGTTGCAGCAAGGGTGTGAAAGACCCTTTCGAAGTTCCAGAGGTTACGTGTCAGTCTCCAGACGCCTCATCGGAAATAGGCCTCATCTCGCCTGGAAGGGAGAACTTCCTGGATTTTCTCGAGTTGCGGCAGGTGTTCTCGAGTTACGACGGGGACCTCAGGGACCCGCCCTGGTGGCCTCAGGAGAGGCCAGTCCCCATGCGAGTTGCTAGGGGGCCTCTCGGGATTCCTCTCCCGTCGATACCGGGGCCAAAAACCTTGTGTGGAGTCAGGGCCGGAACCGAGGATTCCTCTCAGGGGCTGACATGGATCTTTGGGTACTTCTGGAGTCTCCCCAGCGGAGTCAGGCCTCGTCTCGAGTGGGGGCATGCACGTGTGCTTTCCTTCCAGGCTGTAGCAGCAATGTCACGCTTCCCGTCGCGTGCATCAAAGGATCTGTGGTTTTCCCTCGAGGCTTTCCCTCGAGGCTTTCCCACAGGGCTGTCCCACGTGCCACCGTGGTGTGAGTCGATCCTCGGCGTGAAAGATGAGCCAGTGCAGGGCAAAGAGGTTCCTCTGGAATGGACTGAGACATCTGGGGGACTCTTGGAATGGTGGTACGACCATGGAGTTCCTCTCGCCTTTCCTGTTGAGAGTGCCTCCTCTTGAGATGCGACGGGAATGCCGGGAATTCTTTCCCGTTGAAAGCAGGGAAAGGATCCCTCATCTCGAGCTACGAGGGGGAAACGGGGCTCCTCTGGATGTGGGCGGGACCATCGTGCTTTCTCTCGTGTGGAGACGGGTATGGTGGTAAACTTCTTGAGTTGCAGTAAGGGTGTGAAAGACCCTTTCGAAGTTCCAGAGGTTGGGTGTCATTAGTCTCCAGACGCCTCATCGGAAATAGGCCTCATCTCGCCTGGAAGGGAGAACTTCCTGGATTTTCTCGAGTTGCGGCAGGTGTTCTCGAGTTACGACGGGGACCTCAGGGACCCGCCCTGGTGGCCTCAGTAGAGGCCAGTCCCCATGCGAGTTGCTAGGGGGCCTCTCGGGATTCCTCTCCCGTCGATACCGGGGCCAAAAACCTTGTGTGGAGTCAGGGCCGGAACCGAGGATTCCTCTCAGGGGCTGACATGGATCTTTGGGTACTTCTGGAGTCTCCCCAGGGGAGTCAGGCCTCGTCTCGAGTGGGGGCATGGTCGTGCGCTTTCCTTCCAGGCTGTAGCAGCAATGTCACGCTTCCCGTCGCGTGGATCAAAGTATCTGTGGTTTTCCCTCGAGGCTTTCCCTCGAGGCTTTCCCACAGGGCTGTCCCACGTGCCACCGTGGTGTGAGTCGATCCTCGGCGTGAAAGATGAGCCAGTGCAGGGCAAAGAGGTTCCTCTGGAATGGACTGAGACATCTGGGGGACTCTTGGAATGGTGGTACGACAATGGAGTTCCTCTCGCCTTTCCTGTTGAGAGTGCCTCCCCGTGAGATGCGACGGGAACGCCGTGAATTCTTTCCCGTTGGAAGCAGGGAAAGGATCCCTCATCTCGAGCTACGAGGGGGAAACCGGGCTCCTCGGGATGTGGGCGGGACCATCGTGCTTCCTCTCGAGTGGACACGGGTATGTCGGTGAACTTCTTGAGTTGCAGCAAGGGTGTGAAAGACCCTTTCGAAGTTCCAGAGGTTAGGTGTCATTAGTCTCCAGATGCCTCATCGGAAATAGGCCTCATCTAGCCTGGAAGGGAGAACTTCCTGGATTTTCTCGAGGTGCGGCAGGTGTTCTCACGTTACGACGGGTACCACAGGGACCCGCCCTGATGGCCTCAGGAGAGGCCAGTCCCCATGCGAGTTGCTAGGGGGCCTCTCGGGATTCCTCTCCCGTCGATACCGGGGCCAAACACCTTGTGTGGAGTCAGGGCCAGAACCGAGGTTTCCTCTCAGGGGCTGACATGGATCTTTGGGTACTTCTGGAGTCTCCCCAGGGGAGTCAGGCCTCGTCTCGAGTGGGGGCATGGACGTGCGCTTTCCTTCCAGGCTGTAGCAGCAATGTCACGCTTCCCGTCGCGTGGATCAAAGGATCTGTGGTTTTCCCTCGAGGCTTTCCCTCGAGGCTTTCCCACAGGGCTGTCCCACGTGCCACCGTGGTGTGAGTCGATCCTCGGCGTGAAAGATGAGCCAGTGCAGGGCAAAGAGGTTCCTCTGGAATGCACTGAGACATCTGGGGGACTCTTGGAATGGTGGTACGACCATGGAGTTCCTCTCGCCTTTCCTGTTGAGAGTGCCTCCTCTTGTGATGCGACGGGAACGCCGGGAATTCTTTCCCGTTGAAAGCAGGGAAAGGATCCCTCATCTCAAGCTACGAGGGGGAAACGGGGCTCCTCTGGATGTGGGCGGGACCATCGTGCTTCCTCTCGTGTGGAGACGGGTATGGCGGTAAACTTCTTGAGTTACTGCAAGGGTGTGAAAGACCCTTTCGAAGTTCCAGAGGTTAGGTGTCATTAGTCTCCAGACGCCTCATCGGAAATAGGCCTCATCTCGCCTGGAAGGGAGAACTTCCTGGATTTTCTCGAGTTGCGGCAGGTGTTCTCGAGTTACGACGGGGACCTCAGGGACCCGCCCTGGTGGCCTCGGGAGAGGCCAGTCCCCATGCGAGTTGCTAGGGGGCCTCTCGGGATTCCTCTCCCGTCGATACCGGGGCCAAAAACCTTGTGTGGAGTCAGGGCCGGAATCGAGGATTCCTCTCAGGGGCTGCCATGGATCTTTGGGTACTTCTGGAGTCTCCCCAGGGGAGTCAGGCCTCGTCTCGAGTGGGGGCATGCACGTGCGCTTTCCTTCCAGGCTGTAGCAGCAATGTCGCGCTTCCCGTCGCGTGGATCAAAGGATCTGTGATTTTCCCTCGAGGCTTTCCCTCGAGGCTTTCCCACAGGGCTGTCCCACGTGCCACCGTGGTGTGAGTCGATCCTCGGCGTGAAAGATGAGCCAGTGCAGGGCAAAGAGGTTCCTCTGGAATGGACTGAGACATCTGGGTGACTCTTGGAATGGTGGTACGACCATGGAGTTCCTCTCGCCTTTCCTGTTGAGAGTGCCTCCTCTTGAGATGCGACGGGAATGCCGGGAATTCTTTCCCGTTGAAAGCAGGGAAAGGATCCCTCATCTCGAGCTCCGAGGGGGAAACGGGGCTCCTCTGGATGTGGGCGGGACCATCGTGCTTCCTCCCGAGTGGACACGGGTATGGCGGTGAACTTCTTGAGTTGCAGCAAGGGTGTGAAAGACCCTTTCGAAGTTCCAGAGGTTAGGTGTCATTAGTCTCCAGACGCCTCATCGGAAATAGGCCTCATCTCGCCTGGAAGGGAGAACTTCCTGGATTTTCTCGAGTTGCGGCAGGTGTTCTCGAGTTACGACGGGGACCTCAGGGACCCGCCCTGGTGGCCTCAGGAGAGGCCAGTCCCCATGCGAGTTGCTAGGGGGCCTCTCGGGATTCCTCTCCCGTCGATACCGGGGCCAAAAACCTTGTGTGGAGTCAGGGCCGGAACCGAGGATTCCTCTCAGGGGCTGACATGGATCTTTGGGTACTTCTGGAGTCTCCCCAGGGGAGTCAGGCCTCGTCTCGAGTGGGGGCATGCACGTGTGCTTTCCTTCCAGGCTGTAGCAGCAATGTCACGCTTCCCGTCGCGTGGATCAAAGGATCTGTGGTTTTCCCTCGAGGCTTTCCCTCGAGGCTTTCCCACAGGGCTGTCCCACGTGCCACCGTGGTGTGAGTCGATCCTCGGCGTGAAAGATGAGCCAGTGCAGTGCAAAGAGGTTCCTCTGGAATGGACTGAGACATCTGGGGGACTCTTGGAATGGTGGTACGACCATGGAGTTCCTCTCGCCTTTCCTGTTGAGTGTGCCTCCTCTTGAGATGCGACGGGAACGCCGGGAATTCTTTCCCGTTGAAAGCAGGGAAAGGATCCCTCATCTCGAGCTACGAGGGGGAAACGGGGCTCCTCGGGATGTGGGCGGGACCATCGTGCTTCCTCTCGAGTGGAGATGGGTATGGCGGTGAACTTCTTGAGTTGCAGCAAGGGTGTGAAAGACCCTTTCGAAGTTCCAGAGGTTACGTGTCAGTCTCCAGACGCCTCATCGGAAATAGACCTCATCTCGCCTGGAAGGGAGAACTTCCTGGATTTTCTCGAGTTGCGGCAGGTGTTCTCGAGTTACGACGGGGACCTCAGGGACCCGCCCTGGTGGCCTCAGGAGAGGCCAGTCCCCATGCGAGTTGCTAGGGGGCCTCTCGGGATTCCTCTCCCGTCGATACCGGGGCCAAAAACCTTGTGTGGAGTCAGGGCCGGAACCTAGGATTCCTCTCAGGGGCTGACATGGATCTTTGGGTACTTCTGGAGTCTCCCCAGGGGAGTCAGGCCTCGTCTCGAGTGGGGGCATGCACGTGTGCTTTCCTTCCAGGCTGTAGCAGCAATGTCACGCTTCCCGTCGCGTGGATCAAAGGATCTGTGGTTTTCCCTCGAGGCTTTCCCTCCAGGCTTTCCCACAGGGCTCTCCCACGTGCCACCGTGGTGTGAGTCGATCCACGGCGTGAAAGATGAGCCAGTGCAGGGCAAAGAGGTTCCTCTGGAATGGACTGAGACATCTGGGGGACTCTTGGAATGGTGGTACGACCATGGAGTTCCTCTCGCCTTTCCTGTTGAGAGTGCCTCCTCTTTAGATGCGACGGGAACGCCGGGAATTCTTTCCCGTTGAAAGCAGGGAACGGATCCCTCATCTCGAGCTACGAGGGGGAAACGGGGCTCCTCTGGATGTGGGCGGGACCATCGTGATTCCTCTCGAGTGGACACGGGTATGTCGGTGAACTTCTTGAGTTGCAGCAAGGGTGTGAAAGACCCTTTCGAAGTTCCAGAGGTTGGGTGTCATTAGTCTCCAGACGCCTCATCGGAAATAGGCCTCATCTCGCCTGGAAGGGAGAACTTCCTGGATTTTCTCGAGTTGCGGCAGGTGTTCTCGAGTTACGACGGGGACCTCAGGGACCCGCCCTGGTGGCCTCAGGAGAGGCCAGTCCCCATGCGAGTTGCTAGGGGGCCTCTCGGGATTCCTCTCCCGTCGATACCGGGGCCAAAAACCTTGTGTGGAGTCAGGGCCGGAACCGAGGATTCCTCTCAGGGGCTGACATGGATCTTTGGGTACTTCTGGAGTCTCCCCAGCGGAGTCAGGCCTCGTCTCGAGTGGGGGCATGCACGTGTGCTTTCCTTCCAGGCTGTAGCAGCAATGTGACGCTTCCCGTCGCGTGCATCAAAGGATCTGTGGTTTTCCCTCGAGGCTTTCCCTCGAGGCTTTCCCACAGGGCTGTCCCACGTGCCACCGTGGTGTGAGTCGATCCTCGGCGTGAAAGATGAGCCAGTGCAGGGCAAAGAGGTTCCTCTGGAATGGACTGAGACATCTGGGGGACTCTTGGAATGGTGGTACGACCATGGAGTTCCTCTCGCCTTTCCTGTTGAGAGTGCCTCCTCTTGAGATGCGACGGGAATGCCGGGAATTCTTTCCCGTTGAAAGCAGGGAAAGGATCCCTCATCTCGAGCTACGAGGGGGAAACGGGGCTCCTCTGGATGTGGGCGGGACCATCGTGCTTTCTCTCGTGTGGAGACGGGTATGGTGGTAAACTTCTTGAGTTGCAGTAAGGGTGTGAAAGACCCTTTCGAAGTTCCAGAGGTTGGGTGTCATTAGTCTCCAGACGCCTCATCGGAAATAGGCCTCATCTCGCCTGGAAGGGAGAACTTCCTGGATTTTCTCGAGTTGCGGCAGGTGTTCTCGAGTTACGACGGGGACCTCAGGGACCCGCCCTGGTGGCCTCAGTAGAGGCCAGTCCCCATGCGAGTTGCTAGGGGGCCTCTCGGGATTCCTCTCCCGTCGATACCGGGGCCAAAAACCTTGTGTGGAGTCAGGGCCGGAACCGAGGATTCCTCTCAGGGGCTGACATGGATCTTTGGGTACTTCTGGAGTCTCCCCAGGGGAGTCAGGCCTCGTCTCGAGTGGGGGCATGCACGTGTGCTTTCCTTCCAGGCTGTAGCAGCAATGTCACGCTTCCCGTCGCGTGCATCAAAGGATCTGTGGTTTTCCCTCGAGGCTTTCCCTCGAGGCTTTCCCACAGGGCTGTCCCACGTGCCACCGTGGTGTGAGTCGATCCTCGGCGTGAAAGATGAGCCAGTGCAGTGCAAAGAGGTTCCTCTGGAATGGACTGAGACATCTGGGGGACTCTTGGAATGGTGGTATGACCATGGAGTTCCTCTCGCCTTTCCTGTTGAGTGTGCCTCCTCTAGAGATGCGACGGGAACGCCGGGAATTCTTTCCCGTTGAAAGCAGGGAAAGGATCCCTCATCTCGAGCTACGAGGGGGAAACGGGGCTCCTCGGGATGTGGGCGGGACCATCGTGCTTCCTCTCGAGTGGAGACGGGTATGGCGGTGAACTTCTTGAGTTGCAGCAAGGGTGTGAAAGACCCTTTCGAAGTTCCAGAGGTTACGTGTCAGTCTCCAGACGCCTCATCAGAAATAGACCTCATCTCGCCTGGAAGGGAGAACTTCCTGGATTTTCTCGAGTTGCGGCAGGTGTTCTCGAGTTACGACGGGGACCTCAGGGACCCGCCCTGGTGGCCTCAGGAGAGGCCAGTCCCCATGCGAGTTGCTAGGGGGCCTCTCGGGATTCCTCTCCCGTCGATACCGGGGCCAAAAACCTTGTGTGGAGTCAGGGCCGGAACCGAGGATTCCTCTCAGGGGCTGACATGGATCTTTGGGTACTTCTGGAGTCTCCCCAGGGGAGTCAGGCCTCGTCTCGAGTGGGGGCATGCACGTGTGCTTTCCTTCCAGGCTGTAGCAGCAATGTCACGCTTCCCGTCGCGTGGATCAAAGGATCTGTGGTTTTCCCTCGAGGCTTTCCCTCGAGGCTTTCCCACAGGGCTGTCCCACGTGCCACCGTGGTGTGAGTCGATCCTCGGCGTGAAAGATGAGCCAGTGCAGGGCAAAGAGGTTCCTCTGGAATGGACTGAGACATCTGGGGGACTCTTGGAATGGTGGTACGACCATGGAGTTCCTCTCGCCTTTCCTGTTGAGAGTGCCTCCTCTTGAGATGCGACGGGAACGCCAGGAATTCTTTCCCATTGAAAGCAGGGAAAGGATCCCTCATCTCGAGCTACGAGGGGGAAACGGGGCTCCTCGGGATGTGGGCGAGACCATCGTGCTTCCTCTCGAGTGGACACGGGTATGTCGGTGAACTTCTTGAGTTGCAGCAAGGGTGTGAAAGACCCTTTCGAAGTTCCAGAGGTTAGGTGTCATTAGTCTCCAGACGCCTCATCGGAAATAGGCCTCATCTAGCCTGGAAGGGAGAACTTCCTGGATTTTCTCGAGGTGCGGCAGGTGTTTTCGAGTTACGACGGCTACCACAGGGACCCGCCCTGATGGCCTCAGGAGAGGCCAGTCCCCATGCGAGTTGCTAGGGGGCCTCTCTGGATTCCTCTCCCTTCGATACCGGCGACAAAAACCTTGTGTGGAGTCAGGGCCAGAACCGAGGATTCCTCTCAGGGGCTGACATGGATCTTTGGGTACTTCTGGAGTCTCCCCAGGGGAGTCAGGCCTCGTCTCGAGTGGGGGCATGCACGTGCGCTTTCCTTCCAGGCTGTAGCAGCAATGTCACGCTTCCCGTCGCGTGGATCAAAGTATCTGTGGTTTTCCCTCTAGGCTTTCCCTCGAGGCTTTCCCACAGGGCTGTCCCACGTGCCACCGTGGTGTGAGTCGATTCTCGGCGTGAAAGATGAGCCAGTGAAGGGCAAAGAGGTTCCTCTGGAATGGACTGAGACATCTGGGGGACTCTTGGAATGGTGGTACGACCATGGAGTTCCTCTCGCCTTTCCTGTTGAGAGTGCCTCCTCTTGAGATGCGACGGGAATGCCGGGAATTCTTTCCCGTTGAAAGCAGGGAAAGGATCCCTCATCTCGACCTACGAGGGGGAAACGGGGCTCCTCTGGATGTGGGTGGGACCATCGTGCTTTCTCTCGTGTTGAGACGGGTATGGCGGTGAACTTCTTGAGTTGCAGCAAGGGTGTGAAAGACCCTTTCGAAGTACCAGAGGTTACGTGTCAGTCTCCAGACGCCTCATCAGAAATAGACCTCATCTCGCCTGGAAGGGAGAACTTCCTGGATTTTCTCGAGTTGCGGCAGGTGTTCTCGAGTTACGACGGGGACCTCAGGGACCCGCCCTGGTGGCCTCAGGAGAGGCCAGTCCCCATGCGAGTTGCTAGGGGGCCTCTCGGGATTCCTCTCCCGTCGATACCGGGGCCAAAAACCTTGTGTGGAGTCAGGGCCGGAACCGAGGATTCCTCTCAGGGGCTGACATGGATCTTTGGGTACTTCTGGAGTCTCCCCAGGGGAGTCAGGCCTCGTCTCGAGTGGGGGCATGCACGTGTGCTTTCCTTCCAGGCTGTAGCAGCAATGTCACGCTTCCCGTCGCGTGGATCAAAGGATCTGTGGTTTTCCCTCGAGGCTTTCCCTCGAGGCTTTCCCACAGGGCTGTCCCACGTGCCACCGTGGTGTGAGTCGATCCTCGGCGTGAAAGATGAGCCAGTGCAGGGCAAAGAGGTTCCTCTGGAATGGACTGAGACATCTGGGGGACTCTTGGAATGGTGGTACGACCATGGAGTTCCTCTCGCCTTTCCTGTTGAGAGTGCCTCCTCTTGAGATGCGACGGGAACGCCAGGAATTCTTTCCCATTGAAAGCAGGGAAAGGATCCCTCATCTCGAGCTACGAGGGGGAAACGGGGCTCCTCGGGATGTGGGCGAGACCATCGTGCTTCCTCTCGAGTGGACACGGGTATGTCGGTGAACTTCTTGAGTTGCAGCAAGGGTGTGAAAGACCCTTTCGAAGTTCCAGAGGTTAGGTGTCATTAGTCTCCAGACGCCTCATCGGAAATAGGCCTCATCTAGCCTGGAAGGGAGAACTTCCTGGATTTTCTCGAGGTGCGGCAGGTGTTTTCGAGTTACGACGGCTACCACAGGGACCCGCCCTGATGGCCTCAGGAGAGGCCAGTCCCCATGCGAGTTGCTAGGGGGCCTCTCTGGATTCCTCTCCCTTCGATACCGGCGACAAAAACCTTGTGTGGAGTCAGGGCCAGAACCGAGGATTCCTCTCAGGGGCTGACATGGATCTTTGGGTACTTCTGGAGTCTCCCCAGGGGAGTCAGGCCTCGTCTCGAGTGGGGGCATGCACGTGCGCTTTCCTTCCAGGCTGTAGCAGCAATGTCACGCTTCCCGTCGCGTGGATCAAAGTATCTGTGGTTTTCCCTCTAGGCTTTCCCTCGAGGCTTTCCCACAGGGCTGTCCCACGTGCCACCGTGGTGTGAGTCGATTCTCGGCGTGAAAGATGAGCCAGTGAAGGGCAAAGAGGTTCCTCTGGAATGGACTGAGACATCTGGGGGACTCTTGGAATGGTGGTACGACCATGGAGTTCCTCTCGCCTTTCCTGTTGAGAGTGCCTCCTCTTGAGATGCGACGGGAATGCCGGGAATTCTTTCCCGTTGAAAGCAGGGAAAGGATCCCTCATCTCGACCTACGAGGGGGAAACGGGGCTCCTCTGGATGTGGGTGGGACCATCGTGCTTTCTCTCGTGTTGAGACGGGTATGGCGGTAAACTTCTTGAGTTGCAGCAAAGGTGTGAAAGACCGTTTCGAAGTTCCAGAGTTTGGGTGTCATTAGTCTCCAGACGCCTCATCGGAAATAGGCCTCATCTCGCCTGGAAGGGAGAACTTCCTGGATTTTCTCGAGGTGCGGCAGGTGTTCTCGAGTTACGACGGGTACCACATGGACCCGCCCTGATGGCCTCAGGAACGGCCAGTCCCCATGCGAGTTGCTAGGGGGCCTCTCGGGATTCCTCTCCCGTCGATACCGGGGCCAAAAACCTTGTGTGGAGTCAGGGCCGGAACCGAGGATTCCTCTCAGGGGCTGACATGGATCTTTGGGTACTTCTAGAGTCTCCCCAGGAGAGTCAGGCCTCGTCTCGAGTGGGGGCATGCACGTGCGCTTTCCTTTCAGGCTGTAGCAGCAATGTCACGCTTCCCGTCGCGTGGATCAAATGATCTGTGGTTTTCCCTCGAGGCTTTCCCTCGAGGCTTTCCCACAGGGCTGTCCCACGTGCCACCGTGGTGTGAGTCGATCCTCGGCGTGAAAGATGAGCCAGTGCAGGGCAAAGGGGTTCCTCTGGAATGGACTGAGACATCTGGGGGACTCTTGGAATGGTGGTACGACCATGGAGTTCCTCTCGCCTTTCCTGTTGAGAGTGCCTCCTCTTGAGATGCGACGGGAACGCCGGGAATTCTTTCCCGTTGAAAGCAGGGAAAGGATCCCTCATCTCGAGCTCCGAGGGGGAAACGGGGCTCCTCTGGATGTGGGCAGGACCATCGTGCTTCCTCCCGAGTAGACACGGGTATGGCGGTGAACTTCTTGAATTGCAGCAAGGGTGTGAAAGACCCTTTCGAAGTTCAAGAGGTTAGGTGTCATTAGTCTCCAGACGCCTCATCGGAAATAGGCCTCATCTCGCCTGGAAGGGAGAACTTCCTGGATTTTCTCGAGTTGCGGCAGGTGTTCTCGAGTTACGACGGGGACCTCAGGGACCCGCCCTGGTGGCCTCAGTAGAGGCCAGTCCCCATGCGAGTTGCTATGGGGCCTCTCGGGATTCCTCTCCCGTCGATACCGGGGCCAAAAGCCTTGTGTGGAGTCAGGGCCGGAACCGAGCATTCCTCTCAGGGGTTACATGGATCTTTGGGTACTTCTGGAGTCCCCCAGGGGAGTCAGGCCTCGTCTCGAGTGGGGGCATGCACGTGCGCTTTCCTTCCAGGCTGTAGCAGCAATGTCACGCTTCCCATCGCGAGGATTAAAGGATCTGTGGTTTTCCCTCGAGGCTTTCCCTCGAGGCTTTCCCACAGGGCTGTCCCACGTGCCACCGTTGTGTGAGTCGATCCTCGGCGTGAAAGATGAGCCAGTGCAGGGCAAAGAGGTTCCTCTGGAATGGACTGAGACATCTGGGGGACTCTTGGAATGGTGGTACGACCATGGAGTTCCTCTCGCCTTTCCTGTTGAGAGTGCCTCCTTTTGAGCTGCGACGGGAATGCCGGGAATTCTTTCCCGTTGAAAGCAGGGAAAGGATCCCTCATCTCGAGCTCCGAGGGGGAAACGTGGCTCCTCTGTATGTGGGCGGGACCATCGTGCTTTCTCTCGTGTGGAGACGGGTATGGCGGTAAACTTCTTGAGTTGCAGCAAGGGTGTGAAAGACCCTTTCGAAGTTCCAGAGTTTGGGTGTCATTAGTCTCCAGACGCCTCATCGGAAATAGGCCTCATCTCGCCTGGAAGGGAGAACTTCCTGGATTTTCTCGAGTTGCGTCAGGTGTTCTCGAGTTACGACGGGGACCTCAGGGACCCGCCCTGGTGGCCTCAGGAGAGGCCAGTCCCCATGCGAGTTGCTAGGGGGCCTCTCGGGATTCCTCTCCCGTCGATACTGGGGCCAAAAACCTTGTGTGGAGTCAGGGCCAGAACCGAGGATTCCTCTCAGGGGCTGACATGGATCTTTGGGTACTTCTGGAGTCTCCCCAGGGGAGTCAGGCCTCGTCTCGAGTGGGGGCATGCACGTGCGCTTTCCTTCCAGGCTGTAGCAGCAATGTCACGCTTCCCGTCGCGTGGATCAAAGTATCTGTGGTTTTCCCTCTAGGCTTTCCCTCGAGGCTTTCCCACAGGGCTGTCCCACGTGCCACCGTGGTGTGAGTCGATTCTCGGCGTGAAAGATGAGCCAGTGAAGGGCAAAGAGGTTCCTCTGGAATGGACTGAGACATCTGGGGGACTCTTGGAATGGTGGTACGACCATGGAGTTCCTCTCGCCTTTCCTGTTGAGAGTGCCTCCTCTTGAGATGCGACGGGAATGCCGGGAATTCTTTCCCGTTGAAAGCAGGGAAAGGATCCCTCATCTCGACCTACGAGGGGGAAACGGGGCTCCTCTGGATGTGGGTGGGACCATCGTGCTTTCTCTCGTGTTGAGACGGGTATGGCGGTAAACTTCTTGAGTTGCAGCAAAGGTGTGAAAGACCGTTTCGAAGTTCCAGAGTTTGGGTGTCATTAGTCTCCAGACGCCTCATCGGAAATAGGCCTCATCTCGCCTGGAAGGGAGAACTTCCTGGATTTTCTCGAGGTGCGGCAGGTGTTCTCGAGTTACGACGGGTACCACATGGACCCGCCCTGATGGCCTCAGGAACGGCCAGTCCCCATGCGAGTTGCTAGGGGGCCTCTCGGGATTCCTCTCCCGTCGATACCGGGGCCAAAAACCTTGTGTGGAGTCAGGGCCGGAACCGAGGATTCCTCTCAGGGGCTGACATGGATCTTTGGGTACTTCTAGAGTCTCCCCAGGAGAGTCAGGCCTCGTCTCGAGTGGGGGCATGCACGTGCGCTTTCCTTTCAGGCTGTAGCAGCAATGTCACGCTTCCCGTCGCGTGGATCAAATGATCTGTGGTTTTCCCTCGAGGCTTTCCCTCGAGGCTTTCCCACAGGGCTGTCCCACGTGCCACCGTGGTGTGAGTCGATCCTCGGCGTGAAAGATGAGCCAGTGCAGGGCAAAGGGGTTCCTCTGGAATGGACTGAGACATCTGGGGGACTCTTGGAATGGTGGTACGACCATGGAGTTCCTCTCGCCTTTCCTGTTGAGAGTGCCTCCTCTTGAGATGCGACGGGAACGCCGGGAATTCTTTCCCGTTGAAAGCAGGGAAAGGATCCCTCATCTCGAGCTCCGAGGGGGAAACGGGGCTCCTCTGGATGTGGGCAGGACCATCGTGCTTCCTCCCGAGTAGACACGGGTATGGCGGTGAACTTCTTGAATTGCAGCAAGGGTGTGAAAGACCCTTTCGAAGTTCAAGAGGTTAGGTGTCATTAGTCTCCAGACGCCTCATCGGAAATAGGCCTCATCTCGCCTGGAAGGGAGAACTTCCTGGATTTTCTCGAGTTGCGGCAGGTGTTCTCGAGTTACGACGGGGACCTCAGGGACCCGCCCTGGTGGCCTCAGTAGAGGCCAGTCCCCATGCGAGTTGCTATGGGGCCTCTCGGGATTCCTCTCCCGTCGATACCGGGGCCAAAAGCCTTGTGTGGTGTCAGGGCCGGAACCGAGCATTCCTCTCAGGGGTTACATGGATCTTTGGGTACTTCTGGAGTCCCCCAGGGGAGTCAGGCCTCGTCTCGAGTGGGGGCATGCACGTGCGCTTTCCTTCCAGGCTGTAGCAGCAATGTCACGCTTCCCATCGCGAGGATTAAAGGATCTGTGGTTTTCCCTCGAGGCTTTCCCTCGAGGCTTTCCCACAGGGCTGTCCCACGTGCCACCGTTGTGTGAGTCGATCCTCGGCGTGAAAGATGAGCCAGTGCAGGGCAAAGAGGTTCCTCTGGAATGGACTGAGACATCTGGGGGACTCTTGGAATGGTGGTACGACCATGGAGTTCCTCTCGCCTTTCCTGTTGAGAGTGCCTCCTTTTGAGCTGCGACGGGAATGCCGGGAATTCTTTCCCGTTGAAAGCAGGGAAAGGATCCCTCATCTCGAGCTCCGAGGGGGAAACGTGGCTCCTCTGTATGTGGGCGGGACCATCGTGCTTTCTCTCGTGTGGAGACGGGTATGGCGGTAAACTTCTTGAGTTGCAGCAAGGGTGTGAAAGACCCTTTCGAAGTTCCAGAGTTTGGGTGTCATTAGTCTCCAGACGCCTCATCGGAAATAGGCCTCATCTCGCCTGGAAGGGAGAACTTCCTGGATTTTCTCGAGTTGCGTCAGGTGTTCTCGAGTTACGACGGGGACCTCAGGGACCCGCCCTGGTGGCCTCAGGAGAGGCCAGTCCCCATGCGAGTTGCTAGGGGGCCTCTCGGGATTCCTCTCCCGTCGATACTGGGGCCAAAAACCTTGTGTGGAGTCAGGGCCAGAACCGAGGATTCCTCTCAGGGGCTGACATGGATCTTTGGGTACTTCTGGAGTCTCCCCAGGGGAGTCAGGCCTCGTCTCGAGTGGGGGCATGCACGTGCGCTTTCCTTCCAGGCTGTAGCAGCAATGTCACGCTTCCCGTCGCGTGGATCAAAGGATCTGTGGTTTTCCCTCGAGGCTTTCCCTCGAGGCTTTCCCACAGGGCTGTCCCACGTGCCACCGTGGTGTGAGTCGATCCTCGGCGCGAAAGATGAGCCAGTGCAGGGCAAAGAGGTTCCTCTGGAATGGACTGAGATATGTGGGGGACTCTTGGAATGGTGGTACGACCATGGAGTTCCTCTCGCCTTTCCTGTTAAGAGTGCCTCCTCTTGAGATCCGACGGGAACGCCGGAAATTCTTTCCCGTTGAAAGCAGGGAAAGGATCCCTCATCGCGAGCTACGAGGGGGAAACGGGGCTCCTCTGGATGTGGGCGGGACCATCGTGCTTCCTTTCGAGTGGAGACGGGTATGGCGGTGAACTTCTTGAGTTGCAGCAAGGGTGTCAAAGACCCTTTCGAAGTTCCAGAGGTTAGGTGTCATTAGTCTCCAGACGCCTCATCGGAAATAGGCCTCATCTCGCCTGGAAGGGAGAACTTCCTGGATTTTCTCGAGTTGCGGCAGGTGTTCTCGAGTTACGATGGGGACCTCAGGGACCCGCCCTGGTGGCCTCAGTAGAGGCCAGTCCCCATGCGAGTTGCTAGGGGGCCTCTCGGGATTCCTCTCCCGTCGATACCGGGGCCAAAAGCCTTGTGTGGAGTCAGGGCTGGAACCGAGCATTCCTCTCAGGGGTTACATGGATCTTTGGGTACTTCTGGAGGCTCCCCAGGGGAGTCAGGCCTCGTCTCGAGTGGGGGCATGCACGTGCGCTTTCCTTCCAGGCTGTAGCAGCAATGTCACGCTTCCCATCGCGAGGATTAAAGGATCTGTGGTTTTCCCTCGAGGCTTTCCCTCGAGGCTTTCCCACAGGGCTGTCCCACGGGCCACCGTGGTGTGAGTCGATCCTCGGCGTGAAAGATGAGCCAGTGCCGGGCAAAGAGGTTCCTCTGGAATGGACTGAGACATCTGGGGGACTCTTGGAATGGTGGTACGACCATGGAGTTCCTCTCGCCTTTCCTGTTGAGAGTGCCTCCTCTTGAGATGCGACGGGAATGCCGGGAATTCTTTCCCGTCGAAAGCAGGGAAAGGATCCCTCATCTCGAGCTCCGAGGGGGAAACGTGGCTCCTCTGTATGTGGGCGGGACCATCGTGCTTTCTCTCGTGTGGAGACGGGTATGGCGGTGAACTTCTTGAGTTGCAGCAAGGGTGTGAAAGACCCTTTCGAATTTCCAGAGGTTAGGTGTCATTAGTCTGCAGACGCCTCATCGGAAATAGGCCTCATCTCGCCTGGAAGGGAGAACTTCCTGGATTTTCTCGAGTTGCGGCAGGTGTTCTCGAGTTACGACGGGAACCTCAGGGACCCGCCCTGGTGGCCTCAGTAGAGGCCAGTCCCCATGCGAGTTGCTAGGGGGCCTCTCGGGATTCCTCTCCCGTCGATACCGGGGCCAAAAACCTTGTGTGGAGTCAGGGCCCGAACCGAGGATTCCTCTCAGGGGCTGACATGGATCTTTGGGTACTTCTAGAGTCTCCCCAGGGGAGTCAGGCCTCGTCTCGAGTGGGGGCATGCACGTACGCTTTCCTTTCAGGCTGTAGCAGCAATGTCACGCTTCCCGTCGCGTGGATCAAATGATCTGTGGTTTTCCCTCGAGGCTTTCCCTCGAGGCTTTCCCACAGGGCTGTCCCACGTGCCACCGTGGTGTGAGTCGATCCTCGGCGTGAAAGATGAGCCAGTGCAGGGAAAAGGGGTTCCTCTGGAATGGACTGAGACATCTGGGGGACTCTTGGAATGGTGGTACGACCATGGAGTTCCTCTCGCCTTTCCTGTTGAGAGTGCCTCCTCTTGAGATGCGACGGGAACGCCGGGAATTCTTTCCCGTTGAAAGCAGGGAAAGGATACCTCATCTCGAGCTCCGAGGGGGAAACGGGGCTCCTCTGGATGTGGGCAGGACCATCGTGCTTCCTCCCGAGTAGACACGGGTATGGCGGTGAACTTCTTGAATTGCAGCAAGGGTGTGAAATACCCTTTCGAAGTTCAAGAGGTTAGGTGTCATTAGTCTCCAGACGCCTCATCGGAAATAGGCCTCATCTCGCCTGGAAGGGAGAACTTCCTGGATTTTCTCGAGTTGCGGCAGGTGTTCTCGAGTTACGACGGGGACCTCAGGGACCCGCCCTGGTGGCCTCAGTAGAGGCCAGTCCCCATGCGAGTTGCTATGGGGCCTCTCGGGATTCCTCTCCCGTCGATACCGGGGCCAAAAGCCTTGTGTGGAGTCAGGGCCGGAACCGAGCATTCCTCTCAGGGGTTACATGGATCTTTGGGTACTTCTGGAGTCCCCCAGGGGAGTCAGGCCTCGTCTCGAGTGGGGGCATGCACGTGCGCTTTCCTTCCAGGCTGTAGCAGCAATGTCACGCTTCCCATCGCGAGGATTAAAGGATCTGTGGTTTTCCCTCGAGGCTTTCCCTCGAGGCTTTCCCACAGGGCTGTCCCACGTGCCACCGTTGTGTGAGTCGATCCTCGGCGTGAAAGATGAGCCAGTGCAGGGCAAAGAGGTTCCTCTGGAATGGACTGAGACATCTGGGGGACTCTTGGAATGGTGGTACGACCATGGAGTTCCTCTCGCCTTTCCTGTTGAGAGTGCCTCCTTTTGAGCTGCGACGGGAATGCCGGGAATTCTTTCCCGTTGAAAGCAGGGAAAGGATCCCTCATCTCGAGCTCCGAGGGGAAAACTTGGCTCCTCTGTATGTGGGCGGGACCATCGTGCTTTCTCTCGTGTGGAGACGGGTATGGCGGTAAACTTCTTGAGTTGCAGCAAGGGTGTGAAAGACCCTTTCGAAGTTCCAGAGGTTAGGTGTCATTAGTCTCCAGACGCCTCATCGGAAATAGGCCTCATCTCGCCTGGAAGGGAGAACTTCCTGGAATTTCTCGAGGTGCGCCCGGTGTTCTCGAGTTACGACGGGGACCACAGGGACCCGCCCTGGTGGCCTCAGGAGAGGCCAGTCCCCATGCGAGTTGCTAGGGGGCCTCTCGGGATTCCTCTCCCGTCGATACCGGGGCCAAAAACCTTGTGTGGAGTCAGGGCTGGAACCGAGGATTCCTCTCAGGAGCTTACATGGATCTTTGGGTACTTCTGGAGTCCCACCAGGGGAGTCAGGCCTCTTCTCGATTGGGGGCATGCACGTGTGCTTTCCTTCCAGGCTGTAGCAGCAATGTCACGCTTCCCGTCGCGTGCATCAAAGGATCTGTGGTTTTCCCTCGAGGCTTTCCCACAGGGCTGTCCCACGTGCCACCGTGGTGTGAGTCGATCCTCGGCGTGAAAGATGAGCCAGTGCAGGGCAAAGAGGTTCCTCTGGAATGGACTGAGACATCTGGGGGACTCTTGGAATGGTGGTACGACCATGGAGTTCCTCTCGCCTTTCCTGTTGAGAGTGCCTCCTCTTTGGATGCGACTGGAACGCCGGGAATTCTTTCCCGTTGAAAGCAGGGAAAGGATCCCTCATCTCGAGCTACGAGGGGGAAACGGGGCTCCTCTGGATGTGGGCGGGACCATCGTGCTTCCTCTCGAGTGGACACGGGTATGGCGGTGAACTTCTTGAGTTGCAGCAAGGGTGTGAAAGACCCTTTCGAAATTCCAGAGGTTAGGTGTCATTAGTCTCCAGACGCCTCATCGGAAATAGGCCTCATCTCGCCTGGAAGGGAGAACTTCCTGGATATTCTCGATTTGCGGCAGGTGTTCTCGAGTTACGACGGGGACCTCAGGGACCCGCCCTGGTGGCCTCAGGAGAGGCCAGTCCCCATGCGAGTTGCTAGGGGGCCTCTCGGGATTCCTCTCCCGTCGATACCGGGGCCAAAAACCTTGTGTGGAGTCAGGGCCGGAACCGAGGATTCCTCTCAGGGGTGACATGGATCTTTGGGTACTTCTGGAGTCTCCCCAGGGGAGTCAGGCCTCGTCTCGACTGGGGGCATGCACGTGCGCTTTCCTTCCAGGCTGTAGCAGCAATGTCACGCTTCCCGTCGCGTGCATCAAAGGATCTGTGGTTTTCCCTCGAGGCTTTCCCTCGAGGCTTTCCCACAGGGCTGTCCCACGTGCCACCGTGGTGTGAGTCGATCCTCGGCGTGAAAGATGAGCCAGTGCAGGGCAAAGAGGTTCCTCTGGAATGGACTGAGACATCTGGGGGACTCTTAGAATGGTGATACGACCATGGAGTTCCTCTCGCCTTTCCTGTTGAGAGTGCCTCCTCTTGAGATGCGACGGGAACGCCGGGAATTCTTTCCCGTTGAAAGCAGGGAAAGGATCCCTCATCTCGAGCTCCGAGGGGGAAACGGGGCTCCTCTGGATGTGGGCGGGACCATCGTGCTTCCTCTCGAGTGGAGACGGGTATGGCGGTGAACTTCTTGAGTTGCAGCAAGGGTGTGAAAGACCCTTTCGACGTTCCAGAGGTTAGGTGTCATTAGTCTCCAGACGCCTCATCGGAAATAGGCCTCATCTCGCCTGGAAGGGAGAACTTCCTGGATTTTCTCGAGTTGCGGCAGGTGTTCTCGAGTTATGACGGGGACCTCAGGGACCCGCCCTGGTGGCCTCAGGAGAGGCCAGTCCCCATGCGAGTTGCTAGGGGGCCTCTCGGGATTCCTCTCCCGTCGATACCGGGGCCAAAAACCTTGTGTGGAGTCAGGGCCGGAACCGAGGATTCCTCTCAGGGGTAACATGGATCTTTGGGTACTTCTGGAGTCTCCCCAAGGGAGTCAGGCCTCGTCTCGAGTGGGGGCATGCACGTGCGCTTTCCTTCCAGGCTGTAGCAGCAATGTCACGCTTCCCGTCGCGTGCATCAAAGGATCTGTGGTTTTCCCTCGAGGCTTTCCCTCGAGGCTTTCCAGCAGGGCTGTCCCACGTGCCACCGTGGTGTGAGTCGATCCTCGGCGTGAAAGATGAGCCAGTGCAGGGCAAAGAGGTTCCTCTGGAATGGACTGAGACATCTGGGCGACTCTTGGAATGGTGGTACGACCATGGAGTTCCTGTCGCCTTTCCTGTTGAGAGTGCCTCCTCTTGAGATGCGACGGGAACGCCGGGAATTCTTTCCCCTTGAAAGCAGGGAAAGGATCCCTCATCTCGAGCTACGAGGGGGAAACGGGGCTCCTCTGGATGTGGGTGGGACCATCGTGCTTCCTCTCGAGTGGACACCGGTATGGCGCTGAACTTCTTGAGTTGCAGCAAGGGTGTGAAAGACCCTTTCGAAGTTCCAGAGGTTAGGTGTCATTAGTCTCCAGACGCCTCATCGGAAATAGGCCTCATCTCGCCTGGAAGGGAGAACTTCCTGGATTTTCTCGATTTTCGGCAGGTGTTCTCGAGTTACGACGGGGACCTCAGGGACCCGCCCTGGTGGCCTCAGGAGAGGCCAGTCCCCATGCGAGTTGCTAGGGGGCCTCTCGGGATTCCTCTCCCGTCGATACCGGGGCCAAAAACCTTGTGTGGAGTCAAGGCCGGAACCTAGGATTCCTCTCAGGGGCTGACATGGATCTTTGGGTACTTCTGGAGTCTCCCCAGGGGAGTCAGGCCTCGTCTCCAGTGGGGGCATGCACGTGCGCTTTCCTTCCAGGCTGTAGCAGCAATGTCACACTTCCCGTCGCGTGGATCAAAGGATCTGTGGTTTTCCCTCGAGGCTTTCCCTCGAGGCTTTCCCACAGGGCTGTCCCACGTGCCACCGTGGTGTGAGTCGATCCTCGGCGTGAAAGATGAGCCAGTGCAGGGCAAAGAGGTTCCTCTGGAATGGACTGAGACATCTGGGGGACTCTTGGAATGGTGGTACGACCATGGAGTTCCTCTCGCCTTTCCTGTTGAGAGTGCCTCCTCTTGAGATGCGACGGGAACGCCGGGAATTTTTCCCCGTTGAAAGCAGGGAAAGGATCCCACATCTCGAGCTCCGAGGGGGAAACGGGGCTCCTCTGGATGTGGGCGGGACCATCGTGCTTCCTCTCGAGTGGAGACGGGTATGGCGGTGAACTACTTGAGTTGCAGCAAGGGTGTGAAAGACCCTTTCGAAGTTCCAGAGGTTAGGTGTCATTAGTCTCCAGACGCCTCATCGGAAATACGCCTCATCTCGCCTGGAAGGGAGAACTTCCTGGATTTTCTCGAGTTGCGGCAGGTGTTCTCGAGTTATGACGGGGACCTCAGGGACCCGCCCTGGTGGCCTCAGGAGAGGCCAGTCCCCATGCGAGTTGCTAGGGGGCCTCTCGGGATTCCTCTCCCGTCGATACCGGGGCCAAAAACCTTGTGTGGAGTCAGGGCCGGAACCGAGGATTCCTCTCAGGGGTGATATGGATCTTTGGGTACTTCTGGAGTCTCCCCAGGGGAGTCAGGCCTCGTCTCGAGTGGGGGCATGCACGTGCGCTTTCCTTCCAGGCTGTAGCAGCAATGTCACGCTTCCCGTCGCGTGCATCAAAGGATCTGTGGTTTTCCCTCGAGGCTTTCCCTCGAGGCTTTCCCGCAGGGCTGTCCCACGTTCCACCGTGGTGTGAGTCGATCCTCGGCGTGAAAGATGAGCCAGTGCAGGGCAAAGAGGTTCCTCTGGAATGGACTGAGACATCTGGGGGACTCTTGGAATGGTCGTACGACCATGGAGTTCCTCTCGCCTTTCCTGTTGAGAGTGCCTCCTCTTGAGATGCGACGGGAACGCCGGGAATTCTTTCCCGTTGAAAGCAGGGAAAGGATCCCTCATCTCGAGCTACGAGGGGGAAACGGGGCTCCTCTGGATGTGGGTGGGACCATCGTGCTTCCTCTCGAGTGGAGACGGGTATGGTGGTGAACTTCTTGAGTTGCAGCAAGGGTGTGAAAGACCCTTTCGAAGTTCCAGAGTTTACGTGTCAGTCTCCAGATGCCTCATCGGAAATAGACCTCATCTCGCCTGGAAGGGAGAACTTCCTGGATTTTCTCGAGGTGCGGCAGGTGTTCTCGAGTTATGACGGGTACCACAGGGACCCGCCCTGGTGGCCTCAGGAGAGGCCAGTCCACATGCGAGTTGCTATGGGGCCTCTCGGGATTTCTCTCCCGTCGATACCGGGGCCAAAAACCTAGTGTGGAGTCAGGGCCGGAACCGAGGATTCCTCTCAGGGGTGACATGGATCTTTGGGTACTTCTGGAGTCTCCCCAGGGGAGTCAGGCCTCGTCTCGAGTGGGGGCATGCACGTGCGCTTTCCTTCCAGGCTGTAGCAGCAATGTCACGCTTCCCGTCGCGTGGATCAAAGGATCTGTGGTTTTCCCTCGAGGCTTTCCCTCGAGGCTTTCCCACAGGGCTGTCCCACGTGCCACCGTGGTGTGAGTCGATCCTCGGCGCGAAAGATGAGCCAGTGCAGGGCAAAGAGGTTCCTCTGGAATGGACTGAGACATCTGGGGGACTCTTGGAATGGTGGTACGACCATGGAGTTCCTCTCGCCTTTCCTGTTGAGAGTGCCTCCTCTTGAGATGCGACGGGAACGCCGGGAATTCTTTCCCGTTGAAAGCAGGGAAAGGATCCCTCATCTCGAGCTCCGAGGGGGAAACGGGGCTCCTCTGGATGTGGGCAGGACCATCGTGCTTCCTCCCGAGTAGACACGGGTATGGCGGTGAACTTCTTGAGTTGCAGCAAGGGTGTGAAAGACCCTTTCGAAGTTCAAGAGGTTAGGTGTCATTAGTCTCCAGACGCCTCATCGGAAATAGGCCTCATCTCGCCTGGAAGGGAGAACTTCCTGGATTTTCTCGAGTTGCGGCAGGTGTTCTCGAGTTACGACGGGGACCTCAGGGACCCGCCCTGGTGGCCTCAGTAGAGGCCAGTCCCCATGCGAGTTGCTATGGGGCCTCTCGGGATTCCTCTCCCGTCGATACCGGGGCCAAAAGCCTTGTGTGGAGTCAGGGCCGGAACCGAGCATTCCTCTCAGGGGTTACATGGATCTTTGGGTACTTCTGGAGTCCCCCAGGGGAGTCAGGCCTCGTCTCGAGTGGGGGCATGCACGTGCGCTTTCCTTCCAGGCTGTAGCAGCAATGTCACGCTTCCCATCGCGAGGATTAAAGGATCTGTGGTTTTCCCTCGAGGCTTTCCCTCGAGGCTTTCCCACAGGGCTGTCCCACGTGCCACCGTTGTGTGAGTCGATCCTCGGCGTGAAAGATGAGCCAGTGCAGGGCAAAGAGGTTCCTCTGGAATGGACTGAGACATCTGGGGGACTCTTGGAATGGTGGTACGACCATGGAGTTCCTCTCGCCTTTCCTGTTGAGAGTGCCTCCTCTTGAGATGCGACGGGAATGCCGGGAATTCTTTCCCGTTGAAAGCAGGGAAAGGATCCCTCATCTCGAGCTCCGAGGGGAAAACTTGGCTCCTCTGTATGTGGGCGGGACCATCGTGCTTTCTCTCGTGTGGAGACGGGTATGGCGGTAAACTTCTTGAGTTGCAGCAAGGGTGTGAAAGACCCTTTCGAAGTTCCAGAGGTTAGGTGTCATTAGTCTCCAGACGCCTCATCGGAAATAGGCCTCATCTCGCCTGGAAGGGAGAACTTCCTGGATTTTCTCGAGGTGCGCCCGGTGTTCTCGAGTTACGACGGGGACCACAGGGACCCGCCCTGGTGGCCTCAGGAGAGGCCAGTCCCCATGCGAGTTGCTAGGGGGCCTCTCGGGATTCCTCTCCCGTCGATACCGGGGCCAAAAACCTTGTGTGGAGTCAGGGCTGGAACCGAGGATTCCTCTCAGGAGCTGACATGGATCTTTGGGTACTTCTGGAGTCCCACCAGGGGAGTCAGGCCTCTTCTCGATTGGGGGCATGCACGTGTGCTTTCCTTCCAGGCTGTAGCAGCAATGTCACGCTTCCCGTCGCGTGCATCAAAGGATCTGTGGTTTTCCCTCGAGGCTTTCCCACAGGGCTGTCCCACGTGCCACCGTGGTGTGAGTCGATCCTCGGCGTGAAAGATGAGCCAGTGCAGGGCAAAGAGGTTCCTCTGGAATGGACTGAGACATCTGGGGGACTCTTGGAATGGTGGTACGACCATGGAGTTCCTCTCGCCTTTCCTGTTGAGAGTGCCTCCTCTTGAGATGCGACGGGAACGCCGGGAATTCTTTCCCGTTGAAAGCAGGGAAAGGATCCCTCATCTCGAGCTCCGAGGGGGAAACGGGGCTCCTCTGGATGTGGACGGGACCATCGTGCTTCCTCCCGAGTGGACACGGGTATGGCGGTGAACTTCTTGAGTTGCAGCAAGGGTGTGAAAGACCCTTTCGAAGTTCCAGAGTTTAGGTGTCATTAGTCTGCAGACGCCTCATCGGAAATAGGCCTCATCTCGCCTGGAAGGGAGAACTTCCTGGATTTTCTCGAGTTGCGGCAGGAGTTCTCGAGTTACGACGGGGACCTCAGGGACCAGCCCTGGTGGCCTCAGGAGAGGCCAGTCCCCATGCGAGTTGCTAGGGGGCCTCTAGGGATTCCTCTCCCGTCGATACCGGGGCCAAAAGCCTTGTGTGGAGTCAGGGCCGGAACCGAGCATTCCTCTCAGGGGTTACATGGATCTTTGGGTACTTCTGGAGTCTCCCCAGGGGATTCAGGCCTCGTCTCGAGTGGGGGCATGCACGTGCGCTTTCCTTCCAGGCTGTAGCAGCAATGTCACGCTTCCCGTCGCGAGAATCAAAGGATCTGTGGTTTTCCCTCGAGGCTTTCCCTCGAGGCTTTCCCACAGGGCTGTCCCACGTGCCACCGTGGTGTGAGTCGATCCTCGGCGTGAAAGATGAGCCAGTGCAGGGCAAAGAGGTTCCTCTGGAATGGACTGAGACATCTGGGGGACTCTTGGAATGGTGGTACGACCATGGAGTTCCTCTCGCCTTTCCTGTTGAGAGTGCCTCCTCTTTGGATGCGACGGGAACGCCGGGAATTCTTTCCCGTTGAAAGCAGGGAAAGGATCCCTCATCTCGAGCTACGAGGGGGAAACGGGGCTCCTCTGGATGTGGGCGGGACCATCGTGCTTCCTCTCGAGTGGACACGGGTATGGCGGTGAACTTCTTGAGTTGCAGCAAGGGTGTGAAAGACCCTTTCGAAATTCCAGAGGTTAGGTGTCATTAGTCTCCAGACGCCTCATCGGAAATAGGCCTCATCTCGCCTGGAAGGGAGAACTTCCTGGATATTCTCGATTTGCGGCAGGTGTTCTCGAGTTACGACGGGGACCTCAGGGACCCGCCCTGGTGGCCTCAGGAGAGGCCAGTCCCCATGCGAGTTGCTAGGGGGCCTCTCGGGATTCCTCTCCCGTCGATACCGGGGCCAAAAACCTTGTGTGGAGTCAGGGCCGGAACCGAGGATTCCTCTCAGGGGTGACATGGATCTTTGGGTACTTCTGGAGTCTCCCCAGGGGAGTCAGGCCTCGTCTCGACTGGGGGCATGCACGTGCGCTTTCCTTCCAGGCTGTAGCAGCAATGTCACGCTTCCCGTCGCGTGCATCAAAGGATCTGTGGTTTTCCCTCGAGGCTTTCCCTCGAGGCTTTCCGACAGGGCTGTCCCACGTGCCACCGTGGTGTGAGTCGATCCTCGGCGTGAAAGATGAGCCAGTGCAGGGCAAAGAGGTTCCTCTGGAATGGACTGAGACATCTGGGGGACTCTTGGAATGGTGATACGACCATGGAGTTCCTCTCGCCTTTCCTGTTGAGAGTGCCTCCTCTTGAGATGCGACGGGAACGCCGGGAATTCTTTCCCGTTGAAAGCAGGGAAAGGATCCCTCATCTCGAGCTCCGAGGGGGAAACGGGGCTCCTCTGGATGTGGGCGGGACCATCGTGCTTCCTCTCGAGTGGAGACGGGTATGGCGGTGAACTTCTTGAGTTGCAGCAAGGGTGTGAAAGACCCTTTCGACGTTCCAGAGGTTAGGTGTCATTAGTCTCCAGACGCCTCATCGGAAATAGGCCTCATCTCGCCTGGAAGGGAGAACTTCCTGGATTTTCTCGAGTTGCGGCAGGTGTTCTCGAGTTATGACGGGGACCTCAGGGACCCGCCCTGGTGGCCTCAGGAGAGGCCAGTCCCCATGCGAGTTGCTAGGGGGCCTCTCGGGATTCCTCTCCCGTCGATACCGGGGCCAAAAACCTTGTGTGGAGTCAGGGCCGGAACCGAGGATTCCTCTCAGGGGTGACATGGATCTTTGGGTACTTCTGGAGTCTCCCCAAGGGAGTCAGGCCTCGTCTCGAGTGGGGGCATGCACGTGCGCTTTCCTTCCAGGCTGTAGCAGCAATGTCACGCTTCCCGTCGCGTGCATCAAAGGATCTGTGGTTTTCCCTCGAGGCTTTCCCTCGAGGCTTTCCAGCAGGGCTGTCCCACGTGCCACCGTGGTGTGAGTCGATCCTCGGCGTGAAAGATGAGCCAGTGCAGGGCAAAGAGGTTCCTCTGGAATGGACTGAGACATCTGGGCGACTCTTGGAATGGTGGTACGACCATGGAGTTCCTCTCGCCTTTCCTGTTGAGAGTGCCTCCTCTTGAGATGCGACGGGAACGCCGGGAATTCTTTCCCCTTGAAAGCAGGGAAAGGATCCCTCATCTCGAGCTACGAGGGGGAAACGGGGCTCCTCTGGATGTGGGTGGGACCATCGTGCTTCCTCTCGAGTGGACACCGGTATGGCGCTGAACTTCTTGAGTTGCAGCAAGGGTGTGAAAGACCCTTTCGAAGTTCCAGAGGTTAGGTGTCATTAGTCTCCAGATGCCTCATCGGAAATAGGCCTCATCTCGCCTGGAAGGGAGAACTTCCTGGATTTTCTCGATTTTCGGCAGGTGTTCTCGAGTTACGACGGGGACCTCAGGGACCCGCCCTGGTGGCCTCAGGAGAGGCCAGTCCCCATGCGAGTTGCTAGGGGGCCTCTCGGGATTCCTCTCCCGTCGATACCGGGGCCAAAAACCTTGTGTGGAGTCAAGGCCGGAACCTAGGATTCCTCTCAGGGGCTGACATGGATCTTTGGGTACTTCTGGAGTCTCCCCAGGGGAGTCAGGCCTCGTCTCCAGTGGGGGCATGCACGTGCGCTTTCCTTCCAGGCTGTAGCAGCAATGTCACACTTCCCGTCGCGTGGATCAAAGGATCTGTGGTTTTCCCTCGAGGCTTTCCCTCGAGGCTTTCCCACAGGGCTGTCCCACGTGCCACCGTGGTGTGAGTCGATCCTCGGCGTGAAAGATGAGCCAGTGCAGGGCAAAGAGGTTCCTCTGGAATGGACTGAGACATCTGGGGGACTCTTGGAATGGTGGTACGACCATGGAGTTCCTCTCGCCTTTCCTGTTGAGAGTGCCTCCTCTTGAGATGCGACGGGAACGCCGGGAATTCTTCCCCGTTGAAAGCAGGGAAAGGATCCCACATCTCGAGCTCCGAGGGGGAAACGGGGCTCCTCTGGATGTGGGCGGGACCATCGTGCTTCCTCTCGAGTGGAGACGGGTATGGCGGTGAACTACTTGAGTTGCAGCAAGGGTGTGAAAGACCCTTTCGAAGTTCCAGAGGTTAGGTGTCATTAGTCTCCAGACGCCTCATCGGAAATACGCCTCATCTCGCCTGGAAGGGAGAACTTCCTGGATTTTCTCGAGTTGCGGCAGGTGTTCTCGAGTTATGACGGGGACCTCAGGGACCCGCCCTGGTGGCCTCAGGAGAGGCCAGTCCCCATGCGAGTTGCTAGGGGGCCTCTCGGGATTCCTCTCCCGTCGATACCGGGGCCAAAAACCTTGTGTGGAGTCAGGGCCGGAACCGAGGATTCCTCTCAGGGGTGATATGGATCTTTGGGTACTTCTGGAGTCTCCCCAGGGGAGTCAGGCCTCGTCTCGAGTGGGGGCATGCACGTGCGCTTTCCTTCCAGGCTGTAGCAGCAATGTCACGCTTCCCGTCGCGTGCATCAAAGGATCTGTGGTTTTCCCTCGAGGCTTTCCCTCGAGGCTTTCCCGCAGGGCTGTCCCACGTTCCACCGTGGTGTGAGTCGATCCTCGGCGTGAAAGATGAGCCAGTGCAGGGCAAAGAGGTTCCTCTGGAATGGACTGAGACATCTGGGGGACTCTTGGAATGGTCGTACGACCATGGAGTTCCTCTCGCCTTTCCTGTTGAGAGTGCCTCCTCTTGAGATGCGACGGGAACGCCGGGAATTCTTTCCCGTTGAAAGCAGGGAAAGGATCCCTCATCTCGAGCTACGAGGGGGAAACGGGGCTCCTCTGGATGTGGGTGGGACCATCGTGCTTCCTCTCGAGTGGAGACGGGTATGGCGGTGAACTTCTTGAGTTGCAGCAAGGGTGTGAAAGACCCTTTCGAAGTTCCAGAGGTTACGTGTCAGTCTCCAGATGCCTCATCGGAAATAGACCTCATCTCGCCTGGAAGGGAGAACTTCCTGGATTTTCTCGAGGTGCGGCAGGTGTTCTCGAGTTATGACGGGTACCACAGGGACCCGCCCTGGTGGCCTCAGGAGAGGCCAGTCCACATGCGAGTTGCTATGGGGCCTCTCGGGATTTCTCTCCCGTCGATACCGGGGCCAAAAACCTAGTGTGGAGTCAGGGCCGGAACCGAGGATTCCTCTCAGGGGTGACATGGATCTTTGGGTACTTCTGGAGTCTCCCCAGGGGAGTCAGGCCTCGTCTCGAGTGGGGGCATGCACGTGCGCTTTCCTTCCAGGCTGTAGCAGCAATGTCACGCTTCCCGTCGCGTGGATCAAAGGATCTGTGGTTTTCCCTCGAGGCTTTCCCTCGAGGCTTTCCCACAGGGCTGTCCCACGTGCCACCGTGGTGTGAGTCGATCCTCGGCGTGAAAGATGAGCCAGTGCAGTGCAAAGAGGTTCCTCTGGAATGGACTGAGACATCTGGGGGACTCTTGGAATGGTGGTACGACCATGGAGTTCCTCTCGCCTTTCCTGTTGAGAGTGCCTCCTCTTGAGATGCGACGGGAACGCCGGGAATTCTTTCCCGTTGAAAGCAGGGAAAGGATCCCTCATCTCGAGCTCCGAGGGGGAAACGGGGCTCCTCTGGATGTGGGCAGGACCATCGTGCTTCCTCCCGAGTAGACACGGGTATGGCGGTGAACTTCTTGAATTGCAGCAAGGGTGTGAAAGACCCTTTCGAAGTTCAAGAGGTTAGGTGTCATTAGTCTCCAGACGCCTCATCGGAAATAGGCCTCATCTCGCCTGGAAGGGAGAACTTCCTGGATTTTCTCGAGTTGCGGCAGGTGTTCTCGAGTTACGACGGGGACCTCAGGGACCCGCCCTGGTGGCCTCAGGAGAGGCCAGTCCCCATGCGAGTTGCTATGGGGCCTCTCGGGATTCCTCTCCCGTCGATACCGGGGCCAAAAGCCTTGTGTGGAGTCAGGGCCGGAACCGAGCATTCCTCTCAGGGGTTACATGGATCTTTGGGTACTTCTGGAGTCCCCCAGGGGAGTCAGGCCTCGTCTCGAGTGGGGGCATGCACGTGCGCTTTCCTTCCAGGCTGTAGCAGCAATGTCACGCTTCCCATCGCGAGGATTAAAGGATCTGTGGTTTTCCCTCGAGGCTTTCCCTCGAGGCTTTCCCACAGGGCTGTCCCACGTGCCACCGTTGTGTGAGTCGATCCTCGGCGTGAAAGATGAGCCAGTGCAGGGCAAAGAGGTTCCTCTGGAATGGACTGAGACATCTGGGGGACTCTTGGAATGGTGGTACGACCATGGAGTTCCTCTCGCCTTTCCTGTTGAGAGTGCCTCCTCTTGAGATGCGACGGGAATGCCGGGAATTCTTTCCCGTTGAAAGCAGGGAAAGGATCCCTCATCTCGAGCTCCGAGGGGAAAACTTGGCTCCTCTGTATGTGGGCGGGACCATCGTGCTTTCTCTCGTGTGGAGACGGGTATGGCGGTAAACTTCTTGAGTTGCAGCAAGGGTGTGAAAGACCCTTTCGAAGTTCCAGAGGTTAGGTGTCATTAGTCTCCAGACGCCTCATCGGAAATAGGCCTCATCTCGCCTGGAAGGGAGAACTTCCTGGATTTTCTCGAGGTGCGCCCGGTGTTCTCGAGTTACGACGGGGACCACAGGGACCCGCCCTGGTGGCCTCAGGAGAGGCCAGTCCCCATGCGAGTTGCTAGGGGGCCTCTCGGGATTCCTCTCCCGTCGATACCGGGGCCAAAAACCTTGTGTGGAGTCAGGGCTGGAACCGAGGATTCCTCTCAGGAGCTGACATGGATCTTTGGGTACTTCTGGAGTCCCACCAGGGGAGTCAGGCCTCTTCTCGATTGGGGGCATGCACGTGTGCTTTCCTTCCAGGCTGTAGCAGCAATGTCACGCTTCCCGTCGCGTGCATCAAAGGATCTGTGGTTTTCCCTCGAGGCTTTCCCACAGGGCTGTCCCACGTGCCACCGTGGTGTGAGTCGATCCTCGGCGTGAAAGATGAGCCAGTGCAGGGCAAAGAGGTTCCTCTGGAATGGACTGAGACATCTGGGGGACTCTTGGAATGGTGGTACGACCATGGAGTTCCTCTCGCCTTTCCTGTTGAGAGTGCCTCCTCTTGAGATGCGACGGGAACGCCGGGAATTCTTTCCCGTTGAAAGCAGGGAAAGGATCCCTCATCTCGAGCTCCGAGGGGGAAACGGGGCTCCTCTGGATGTGGACGGGACCATCGTGCTTCCTCCCGAGTGGACACGGGTATGGCGGTGAACTTCTTGAGTTGCAGCAAGGGTGTGAAAGACCCTTTCGAAGTTCCAGAGTTTAGGTGTCATTAGTCTGCAGACGCCTCATCGGAAATAGGCCTCATCTCGCCTGGAAGGGAGAACTTCCTGGATTTTCTCGAGTTGCGGCAGGAGTTCTCGAGTTACGACGGGGACCTCAGGGACCAGCCCTGGTGGCCTCAGGAGAGGCCAGTCCCCATGCGAGTTGCTAGGGGGCCTCTAGGGATTCCTCTCCCGTCGATACCGGGGCCAAAAGCCTTGTGTGGAGTCAGGGCCGGAACCGAGCATTCCTCTCAGGGGTTACATGGATCTTTGGGTACTTCTGGAGTCTCCCCAGGGGATTCAGGCCTCGTCTCGAGTGGGGGCATGCACGTGCGCTTTCCTTCCAGGCTGTAGCAGCAATGTCACGCTTCCCGTCGCGAGAATCAAAGGATCTGTGGTTTTCCCTCGAGGCTTTCCCTCGAGGCTTTCCCACAGGGCTGTCCCACGTGCCACCGTGGTGTGAGTCGATCCTCGGCGTGAAAGATGAGCCAGTGCAGGGCAAAGAGGTTCCTCTGGAATGGACTGAGACATCTGGGGGACTCTTGGAATGGTGGTACGACCATGGAGTTCCTCTCGCCTTTCCTGTTGAGAGTGCCTCCTCTTTGGATGCGACGGGAACGCCGGGAATTCTTTCCCGTTGAAAGCAGGGAAAGGATCCCTCATCTCGAGCTACGAGGGGGAAACGGGGCTCCTCTGGATGTGGGCGGGACCATCGTGCTTCCTCTCGAGTGGACACGGGTATGGCGGTGAACTTCTTGAGTTGCAGCAAGGGTGTGAAAGACCCTTTCGAAATTCCAGAGGTTAGGTGTCATTAGTCTCCAGACGCCTCATCGGAAATAGGCCTCATCTCGCCTGGAAGGGAGAACTTCCTGGATATTCTCGATTTGCGGCAGGTGTTCTCGAGTTACGACGGGGACCTCAGGGACCCGCCCTGGTGGCCTCAGGAGAGGCCAGTCCCCATGCGAGTTGCTAGGGGGCCTCTCGGGATTCCTCTCCCGTCGATACCGGGGCCAAAAACCTTGTGTGGAGTCAGGGCCGGAACCGAGGATTCCTCTCAGGGGTGACATGGATCTTTGGGTACTTCTGGAGTCTCCCCAGGGGAGTCAGGCCTCGTCTCGACTGGGGGCATGCACGTGCGCTTTCCTTCCAGGCTGTAGCAGCAATGTCACGCTTCCCGTCGCGTGCATCAAAGGATCTGTGGTTTTCCCTCGAGGCTTTCCCTCGAGGCTTTCCCACAGGGCTGTCCCACGTGCCACCGTGGTGTGAGTCGATCCTCGGCGTGAAAGATGAGCCAGTGCAGGGCAAAGAGGTTCCTCTGGAATGGACTGAGACATCTGGGGGACTCTTGGAATGGTGATACGACCATGGAGTTCCTCTCGCCTTTCCTGTTGAGAGTGCCTCCTCTTGAGATGCGACGGGAACGCCGGGAATTCTTTCCCGTTGAAAGCAGGGAAAGGATCCCTCATCTCGAGCTCCGAGGGGGAAACGGGGCTCCTCTGGATGTGGGCGGGACCATCGTGCTTCCTCTCGAGTGGAGACGGGTATGGCGGTGAACTTCTTGAGTTGCAGCAAGGGTGTGAAAGACCCTTTCGACGTTCCAGAGGTTAGGTGTCATTAGTCTCCAGACGCCTCATCGGAAATAGGCCTCATCTCGCCTGGAAGGGAGAACTTCCTGGATTTTCTCGAGTTGCGGCAGGTGTTCTCGAGTTATGACGGGGACCTCAGGGACCCGCCCTGGTGGCCTCAGGAGAGGCCAGTCCCCATGCGAGTTGCTAGGGGGCCTCTCGGGATTCCTCTCCCGTCGATACCGGGGCCAAAAACCTTGTGTGGAGTCAGGGCCGGAACCGAGGATTCCTCTCAGGGGTGACATGGATCTTTGGGTACTTCTGGAGTCTCCCCAAGGGAGTCAGGCCTCGTCTCGAGTGGGGGCATGCACGTGCGCTTTCCTTCCAGGCTGTAGCAGCAATGTCACGCTTCCCGTCGCGTGCATCAAAGGATCTGTGGTTTTCCCTCGAGGCTTTCCCTCGAGGCTTTCCAGCAGGGCTGTCCCACGTGCCACCGTGGTGTGAGTCGATCCTCGGCGTGAAAGATGAGCCAGTGCAGGGCAAAGAGGTTCCTCTGGAATGGACTGAGACATCTGGGCGACTCTTGGAATGGTGGTACGACCATGGAGTTCCTCTCGCCTTTCCTGTTGAGAGTGCCTCCTCTTGAGATGCGACGGGAACGCCGGGAATTCTTTCCCCTTGAAAGCAGGGAAAGGATCCCTCATCTCGAGCTACGAGGGGGAAACGGGGCTCCTCTGGATGTGGGTGGGACCATCGTGCTTCCTCTCGAGTGGACACCGGTATGGCGCTGAACTTCTTGAGTTGCAGCAAGGGTGTGAAAGACCCTTTCGAAGTTCCAGAGGTTAGGTGTCATTAGTCTCCAGATGCCTCATCGGAAATAGGCCTCATCTCGCCTGGAAGGGAGAACTTCCTGGATTTTCTCGATTTTCGGCAGGTGTTCTCGAGTTACGACGGGGACCTCAGGGACCCGCCCTGGTGGCCTCAGGAGAGGCCAGTCCCCATGCGAGTTGCTAGGGGGCCTCTCGGGATTCCTCTCCCGTCGATACCGGGGCCAAAAACCTTGTGTGGAGTCAAGGCCGGAACCTAGGATTCCTCTCAGGGGCTGACATGGATCTTTGGGTACTTCTGGAGTCTCCCCAGGGGAGTCAGGCCTCGTCTCCAGTGGGGGCATGCACGTGCGCTTTCCTTCCAGGCTGTAGCAGCAATGTCACACTTCCCGTCGCGTGGATCAAAGGATCTGTGGTTTTCCCTCGAGGCTTTCCCTCGAGGCTTTCCCACAGGGCTGTCCCACGTGCCACCGTGGTGTGAGTCGATCCTCGGCGTGAAAGATGAGCCAGTGCAGGGCAAAGAGGTTCCTCTGGAATGGACTGAGACATCTGGGGGACTCTTGGAATGGTGGTACGACCATGGAGTTCCTCTCGCCTTTCCTGTTGAGAGTGCCTCCTCTTGAGATGCGACGGGAACGCCGGGAATTCTTCCCCGTTGAAAGCAGGGAAAGGATCCCACATCTCGAGCTCCGAGGGGGAAACGGGGCTCCTCTGGATGTGGGCGGGACCATCGTGCTTCCTCTCGAGTGGAGACGGGTATGGCGGTGAACTACTTGAGTTGCAGCAAGGGTGTGAAAGACCCTTTCGAAGTTCCAGAGGTTAGGTGTCATTAGTCTCCAGACGCCTCATCGGAAATACGCCTCATCTCGCCTGGAAGGGAGAACTTCCTGGATTTTCTCGAGTTGCGGCAGGTGTTCTCGAGTTATGACGGGGACCTCAGGGACCCGCCCTGGTGGCCTCAGGAGAGGCCAGTCCCCATGCGAGTTGCTAGGGGGCCTCTCGGGATTCCTCTCCCGTCGATACCGGGGCCAAAAACCTTGTGTGGAGTCAGGGCCGGAACCGAGGATTCCTCTCAGGGGTGATATGGATCTTTGGGTACTTCTGGAGTCTCCCCAGGGGAGTCAGGCCTCGTCTCGAGTGGGGGCATGCACGTGCGCTTTCCTTCCAGGCTGTAGCAGCAATGTCACGCTTCCCGTCGCGTGCATCAAAGGATCTGTGGTTTTCCCTCGAGGCTTTCCCTCGAGGCTTTCCCGCAGGGCTGTCCCACGTTCCACCGTGGTGTGAGTCGATCCTCGGCGTGAAAGATGAGCCAGTGCAGGGCAAAGAGGTTCCTCTGGAATGGACTGAGACATCTGGGGGACTCTTGGAATGGTCGTACGACCATGGAGTTCCTCTCGCCTTTCCTGTTGAGAGTGCCTCCTCTTGAGATGCGACGGGAACGCCGGGAATTCTTTCCCGTTGAAAGCAGGGAAAGGATCCCTCATCTCGAGCTACGAGGGGGAAACGGGGCTCCTCTGGATGTGGGTGGGACCATCGTGCTTCCTCTCGAGTGGAGACGGGTATGGCGGTGAACTTCTTGAGTTGCAGCAAGGGTGTGAAAGACCCTTTCGAAGTTCCAGAGGTTACGTGTCAGTCTCCAGATGCCTCATCGGAAATAGACCTCATCTCGCCTGGAAGGGAGAACTTCCTGGATTTTCTCGAGGTGCGGCAGGTGTTCTCGAGTTATGACGGGTACCACAGGGACCCGCCCTGGTGGCCTCAGGAGAGGCCAGTCCACATGCGAGTTGCTATGGGGCCTCTCGGGATTTCTCTCCCGTCGATACCGGGGCCAAAAACCTAGTGTGGAGTCAGGGCCGGAACCGAGGATTCCTCTCAGGGGTGACATGGATCTTTGGGTACTTCTGGAGTCTCCCCAGGGGAGTCAGGCCTCGTCTCGAGTGGGGGCATGCACGTGCGCTTTCCTTCCAGGCTGTAGCAGCAATGTCACGCTTCCCGTCGCGTGGATCAAAGGATCTGTGGTTTTCCCTCGAGGCTTTCCCTCGAGGCTTTCCCACAGGGCTGTCCCACGTGCCACCGTGGTGTGAGTCGATCCTCGGCGTGAAAGATGAGCCAGTGCAGTGCAAAGAGGTTCCTCTGGAATGGACTGAGACATCTGGGGGACTCTTGGAATGGTGGTACGACCATGGAGTTCCTCTCGCCTTTCCTGTTGAGAGTGCCTCCTCTTGAGATGCGACGGGAACGCCGGGAATTCTTTCCTGTTGAAAGCAGGGAAAGGATCCCTCATCTCGAGCTCCGAGGGGGAAACGGGGCTCCTCTGGATGTGGGCGGGACCATCGTGCTTCCTCTCGAGTGGACACGGGTATGGCGGTGAACTTCTTGAGTTGCAGCAAGAGTGTGAAAGACCCTTTCGAAGTTCCAGAGGTTAGGTATCATTAGTCTCCAGACGCCTCATCGGAAATAGGCCTCATCTCGCCTGGAAGGAAGGACTTCCTGGATTTTCTCGAGTTGCGGCAGGTGTTCTCGAGTTACGACGGGGACCTCAGGGACCCGCCCTGGTGGCCTCAGGAGAGGCCAGTCCCCATGCGATGTGCTAGGGGGCCTCTCGGGATTCCTCTCCCGTCGATACTGGGGCCAAAAACCTTGTGTGGAGTCAGGGCCGGAACCGAGGATTCCTCTCAGGGGCTGACATGGATCTTTGGGTACTTCTGGAGTCTCCCCAGGGGAGTCAGGCCTCGTCTCGAGTGGGGGCATGCACGTGCGCTTTCCTTCCAGGCTGTAGCAGCAATGTCACGCTTCCTGTCGCGTGGATCAAAGGATCTGTGGTTTTCCCTCGAGGCTTTCCCTCGAGACTTTCCCACAGGGCTGTCCCACGTGCCACCGTGGTGTGAGTCGATCCTCGGCGTGAAAGATGAGCCAGTGTAGGGCAAAGAGGTTCCTCTGGAATGGACTGAGACATCTGGGGGACTCCTGGAATGGTGGTACGACCATGGAGTTCCTCTCGCCTTTCCTGTTGAGAGTGCCTCCTCTTGAGATGCGACGGGAATGCCGGGAATTCTTTCCCGTCTAAAGCAGGGAAAGGTTCCCTCATCTCGAGCTACGAGGGGGAAACGGGGCTCCTCTGGATGTGGGCGGGACCATCGTGCTTCCTCTCGAGTGGACACGGGTATGGCGGTGAACTTCTTGAGTTGCAGCAAGGGTGTGAAAGACCCTTTCGAAGTTCCAGAGGTTAGGTGTCATTAGTCTCCAGACGCCTCATCGGAAATAGGCCTCATCTCGCCTGAAAGGGAGAACTTCCTGGATTTTCTCGAGTTGCGGCAGGTGTTCTCGAGTTACGACGGGTACCTCAGGGACCCGCCCTGGTGGCCTCAGGAAAGGCCAGTCCCCATGCGAGGTGCTAGGGGGCCTCTCGGGATTCCTCTCCCGTCGATACCGGGGCCAAAAACCTTGTGTGGAGTAAGGGCCGGAACCGAGGATTCCTCTCAGGGGCTGACATGGATCTTTGGGTACTTCTGGAGTCTCCCCAGGGGAGTTAGGCCTCTTCTCGAGTGGGGGCATGCACGTGCGCTTTCCTTCCCGGCTGTAGCAGCAATGTCACGCTTCCCGTCGCATGGATCAAAGGATCTGTGGTTTTCCCTGGAGGCTTTCCCTCGAGGCTTTCCCACAGGGCTGTCCCACGTGCCACCGTGGTGTGAGTCGATCCTCGGCGTGAAAGATGAGCCAGTGCAGGGCAAAGAGGTTCCTCTGGAATGGACTGAGACATCTGGGGGACTCGTGGAATGGTGGTACGACCATGGAGTTCCTCTCGCCTTTCCTGTTGAGAGTGCCTCCTCTTGAGATGCGACGGGAACGCCGGGAATTCTTTCCCGTTGAAAGCAGGCAAAGGATCCCTCATCTCGAGCTACGAGGGGGAAACGGGGCTCCTCTGGATGTGGGCGGGACCATCCTGCTTCCTCTCTAGTGGAGACGGGTATTGCCGGGGTCCAGCCCCGGTGGATCCAGGGAATTCGAAGGGTGGACGGCGTTGGCGTGGAAAGACTTGTTTATTTATTAATATAAGATTAGATTAAGAAACTGTAGTGCAGTAGGAAGATTAAGTGGAGAAAGAGGGCTGAATAGCTTGGTTTACGCGGAAGACCAATAAAATTCCAGACAAGGAATTTGCACCATCTACGTTGGGCCACCGGTGCCCGCTTGAATATCTAAGGGTGCCTCGCCTTAAGCTCCCTTTCTCGCGGATCTTAATAACCAGGGCAAATAAGTAGACCTGGCGAGCCTCCGCGCCCCAGATGGAAATTCAGCCTGAAATTAAAGTAAAGAGCAGAGGGAAGAAAAGGGAGAGAAAAAGAGAGAGAGAGAGAGACACGGGGGGAGCCATATTCTCAAGACACCAGGCCGAGACTAGTCCGAGAAACTGGTCTGAGAATCTGGTCCCGTCCTTTATTGTTCAGAAGGCCTTTTATACTTTTGATAAAACATGGAGATCAATGGGTAACACAAAGTTATGCAGCGTTAGCAGTCCAGACTCTTATCAAAACCAGGCTTTTCTCTCTGCATACCTAATTGTATACACAAGTCTTAGGTAATTTTCATCATCTTCCAACCAAAAGGGCCAATTAACATTTTACAGCCTTTTTTCTGATAAGGGTTTGTCAACCACAAGACTTATTTGTGTTGATCTTCCCAAGGTCTGGTGCCACTCTCGGAAAGCACTAAAGAAAGTTACATTCTTAGACAGCAAGGATACAGCAACTTATAACAAGTAGAGGGAGTGCAGTGATTTATAGCAAAAGAGAAGCAATTAACTCAAAAGTCTAGTGTTGCTAACATCAAAACTACTATGTATCTTTTTCTACATCCTGCTTACATTAACATCCTTCCAGGTGCCTAAAAGATAAAGAATAAGGAGGTCTGGCAGCAATCCTTGAGTCAACAGTGAAAACCCTCTACCAATATAATTTTTAACTCTTTAGAAAAGGCTCTGTATCTTTAAGATGCTTTTAAGCTTTGTGCCTCCCGCGGTTGGGGGGCTGTAAGCAATTCACAAGCTGTAAGCTTTGTGCCTCTCGCGGTTGGGGGGCTGTAAGCAATTCACAAGCTGTAAGAGGTCTGGGGAACCTGTTAGGCAGACTAGAGAGCTATCAGAGGGGTTTAACTGAAACATCCCTTTCAAATGCAGAAGACTAAAACCCTGAATTGACTTTTTTCCAGAGAATATCAGAAAAGTGGAAAAGCAGAGCACAAAAGCCGGCAGATTTTTGCTGGGGTACATGCTTAGGAATATCCAGAGGGGTCCCTGAAGTCTGAGCACGCCTTGCGTATGTCAGCTTCCTTCCTCATGACCTTGTCACGGGCGGGATTCCTCACACTGGCTTCCGGCAACTCCCCCTTCTTTATTAGTTTTTTAAAAAAATTAGGTGCAGTTCAGTCGCGAGATTCCAAATGCTCTGCCGAAGAGTCCTGACAACACAAGGAAGCACGATTACAAGGAGCAGGATTATGGCACCCACAGCAGCATAGCTAGAGACAGTAGTCAGAAGAGTTTTTCCAGAAATGAAGTCAGAGAAGGTGTGGAAAAAGTCATTGGCTTCTCCTGCGGCGGTAAAATCTAATCGGGAGTGTTCCAAGGTCTGAATCTGATTATGAAGTTTCCCTAAATCTAAACTAATATCTGAGCTGTTCCAGACACCTAAAATATGATTTTTGACCCTCTCCCATTTAAAATCTGTCTCATTTACTTTCAGGGATGTAACACATATCCACCGGTAATCGGCATGACATGAAAGAGCCAATTTCATTTTCAGACTCTGTAATTCATTCCCAATATGCATTACTGCTTCTTCTAAGGCATCAATCCTTATTTCTAGCTTCCTATCTATAATTTCCTGGGTTGCCAGCGTTAGAGAAACATTTTTGGATACGGTGTCAACATATTGGGCAGTATACACTTGTTGAGACAATGATAATGCCGCCACAGTAATAGAAGTAATTGCGGTTATCAAAGCTGATATTCCCAAAACAAGTAAGCCCACAAACCGTCGTGTTCGCATTAAATCTTGTAGCTGTTGCAGTACAGCTAGGCCATGGTTATCATACCAATACGTGGCTACAGTTACAGGTACCATGAGATAGGGCGGACGTTTTAAAACCATGAAAGAGCAAACTTTATATTGAGGAGTTAAACAGGATGAAAGCATACATTGTTCACAAGACACTACATGGGGTCCACCTGTATAATTCAATTGTATGTTAAGTCTTTCAGAATCATTAGTGAAAAGAAAAACATAAGGAGAGGGTAGACAAGCTAAAATAGAGTAAATAGAGGTATTTTTTGGTCGGATTAAAATAATAGGGGCGGTAGCCGCAAGGGCTCTCCAAATTTCTGGCTGCCAAAAGGTTTTACGTCTAGTTATATAAGACAGCATAGGGGGAACAAATTGGTTATGATGCCGTCTGGTGGCAACTAACGGCCAAGAAATTGAATATTCTTTCCAATTATCCAATCTATTGATAAAGTCATCGTCAGACTCAGGGTCTTGACCTGGATTTGGGTTGCTCCAGTCCTGAATCGCACAATTTCTTCCTCCCGGCATATTGTAATCTACTCTCGAATTATAAATACAAGATTTCCAAATCGGATATCCTGAATGATCATCTATAGTTTTCCAAATAACATCTGAGGGAGCAACATCATCACAATTTGGATATTCTGATGGAGTTTTGAGAGACAAAGACTTATAGGGGCCAAGGACCCCAGGCATACGGGCTCGTAATATCCAAGCAGACCGATCCCCTATAGATGCAAATTTAGAGGTTGGGGAATCTGTCATAACTGCTTTTGTGGAGGCTCCAATGCATCCTGTCTTGGTAAAGAAGTCTCCTGTAAGGCCAGGAGGAAAATTAAAGCAGACAGGAAAATCATCTGCTAGTCCTTTAAAGGTATAATTGAAATTAATAGGGTATTGGTCTTTTGTATAGGAAGTATAAGATCCTCCCAAAAGGCGAGGCTGGTCTGTACTAACTCGTATGGGGTCACTGTTCCAAGTAACAACTTGGAAAGTTGGAGGATCCGGGAGAAACGCCCAATATTTGGTTGGAATGGGAGCAGCGCTTACCTGGCAAGAGAGCAAGGCAAGCATGGCAATAAACACCTTTTCAGGAGAGACTGACGATCCCTGTAGGGTAGCTATCCCCTGTGCCTGGCGACAGAGAGCTTTAATCTGTCCCCAGGTGGGCAAGGAGGCTTGTTGGGTTGACTGAGCTGGGCGTCCTAATGGATTCCTGCGAGGCAAAAAATCAGGGGGTGCAATATCCTGTATCTGAAGTCGTGACATCTGTCCAGTGGGTGGCTCCGATCCGCGCCTATCCGGGATCTCCAATGTCAGCTGTCCTGGGGTCAGCGGCGTTTCCCGTGCTGGCGGAGGGAGCGGGGGAAGAGGGAGTTTCTTCCTTTTTAGAGATCGCGGTGGCGGGGGATTCTGGTATCCGGGGAGCTGAGACATGGCGAATTAGTCTGTCTGGAACCCAAATCGGAGCGTCCGCGTCCTGTGGAAAAACACAAGCATACCCTCGCCCATTGGTTAATAAGGGGTCAGGACCTTTCCATTGTCCGGAAAGAAGGTCCCTCCATTTTACTAATGGTTTTGCATTCAATTGCTCTGGGCACCAATGGCGAAGCATTGCAGTGTTTCCGGATGAATCAGCATTTAAGTTATTTATTACGAAAAGAGCATGTTGCAAAATCTGATGGGGGGAACTATATTTAAATTCCCCTTCTTTTAGTTTTTGAATATGGATTTTCAGTGTTTGATGTGCTCTTTCCACAATGGCTTGTCCTTGTGGGTTATAAGGGATGCCGGTGTTATGTTTAATTTGAAATCTTGTACAGAATTGCTGAAAAGATTTAGAAGTGTAAGCAGGAGCATTATCAGTTTTTAAAGCTTTTGGCAAGCCCAGATAGGAAAAGCATGTAAAAAGATGTTGTATTACATCTTTAACTGCTTCCCCTGTACGAGCAGTGGCAATAATAACATGAGAGAAGGTATCTACAGTTACATGAACAAAAGACAGTTTTCCAAATGAAGAGACATGGGTTACATCCATTTGCCAGAGTGCATTAGGTTTGAGACCGCGAGGGTTAACTCCCAGAGGCAAAGCATTCACGGTAGTAGGACAATGTGAACAAGAACGAACAATCTCTCGGGCAGATTCTCGAGGAATTTGAAACTGGTATCGTAAGGCAGTGGCATTTTGGTGATGAAGTGAGTGAGAAGCTCGAGCTTCTTCAAAAACAGAAGCCACTGAAATCCTGGTTAACGAATCTGCCAATTCATTGAGAGCATTTAAAGGGCCAGGCAGGCCGGAATGAGCCCGAATGTGGCCGATAAAGAACGCCCAATTTCTTTTCCATATTTGCTGCTGCAGTTTAGTTAACAAATGGAAGATAGCAGTTTTGTTTTCAGGCAAAACTGCAGTCTCAATGTGTGGAAACAGCCTGACCACATACTGAGAGTCAGAATAAAGGTTAAATTCTTTCTCCGCAAACATAACAAAGGCCTCAATAACAGCTGTGATTTCAGCCCTTTGAGCTGAAGTTTCTTGTGTTTCCAAAAGTTTTTGATGATCTCTTGTGACTATAGAGGCTCTACCGTTAGCCGATCCATCAGTAAAGACTACCTGAGCATCTGAAATAGGGAACTGTTTACACCGGACAGGAAAAATAACTGGATGGTTAGACATAAAATTTAGTAAAACATGCGAGGGTAAATGATGCAAAATTTGACCACAGTAATTCCCTATGGCAATCTGCCAGTCTTCATCAAACATTAAAAGAGCATCAAGCTGCTCCTTATTATATGGAATTACAATCTCTGATGGCTCTTTACCAAACAATTCAATGTTCCGCTTCCTTCCTTTTAGCATTAATGTGGCAATTAAACCAGGATAAGAAGCCACGACTTTTTTAGCTTGGGTAGGAAGATGGATCCATTCTAAAGGGCCGCGTTGCCACAGAACTCCCGTAGGCGCCGTTGGAGTAGCTAGGCAAAGGAACTGCCACGTCATCGTCAAATCAATTCTTTTTACATAGCTATTTGATAAGGCTGCTTCTACTTTGCCTAGGGCTTCTTGAGCCTCAGCTGTTAATTGTCTTTTTGAGGTTGGATCAGGATCCCCGCGTAAAGTGTTAAAAAGAGGTTTTAATTCGGCAGTGGTTAATTTTAAATATGGTCTAATCCAATTAATATCACCTAAGAGTTTTTGATAATCATTTAAAGTAATAAGATGGTCTTTTCTCAATTGCAGCGGGGTATGAGTCACCGTTTCCGAATTTATGACTCTTCCTAAGTAAGTTATGGGCGGATTGATTTGAATTTTTTCTGGGGCAATTTTTAGGCCTCTGTCTGTCAATGCCTGGGTCAGGTCCTGGAGCACAGTCTGCAGGTGAACTCTATCAGGATGAGCTATTAAAATATCATCCATATAGTGAATCATATACACGTGTTCATATTTAGCCCTAGTATCTTCTAGAGCGGCATTAACAAATTTTTGGCATAAAGTAGGGCTATTTTTCATTCCCTGAGGCAGAACCTTCCACTGAAACCGTAAATAAGGCTGTTTAAGATTTTCTGATGGCAGACTAAAGGCAAATCGCTTTTTATCCTCAGGATTTAAGGGAATAGTGAAAAAACAATCTTGTAAATCAATAACAATTATATTATATCCCTCTGGAACGGCTACTGGGGAAGGGAGCCCAGGCTGTAAGGCCCCCATGTCCTCCATGGTGGCATTAATAGCTCTCAAATCCTGTAAAAGTCGCCATTTACCAGATTTTTTCTTAATGACAAAAATAGGAGTGTTCCAGGGGCTATTGGAGGGCTCAATATGTCCCAATTCTAATTGTTCAAAGATTAATGCTTTAGCTGCCAATAATTTTTCCTTATGCAGAGGCCACTGTTCTACCCACACCGGATCCTGAGATTTCCATGTGATGGGGTCGGCAGCAAAAACAATGGCCTCAATTATAAATTTGGATATCCCAATCCAGCACGTAGCTTGCGAGGAGTTGGGCAAATTGGCTCAATTATTCCTGTCTGTTGTTTACCCAATCCTTTTGATGGATCATAGCCCATCTGCAACATCTGAGAGGTCACTTTATCATCAGGGCTAAAAAGTAACACTCCCATTTGAGATAGCACGTCCCTCCCCCACAGGGTAAGGGGGAGCGAAGGAACGACATAAGGTTGGAAAGTTCCACGGGTATCCTCAAATTGCCAATCTAAAATTTTTGCACTTTTGGCTATTGTGGGGGCTCTTCCTATCCCCACCAAGTTATTTTCAGTAGTATGTGTGGGCCAGGAGCTGGGCCAGTCTTTTCCTGAAATGCAAGAAACATCTGCTCCTGTGTCTAATAACCCCACAATAGACTTGCCATTAATCAGGATAGTCTTCATAGGACGTTTCTGAGTAATTTCTGTTATCCAAAAAACCATATCACTAGACCCAAATCCTTTATCCTGCCTTTCATTTTGAGTAGCTGTGCGCCCAATTGCAGTGTGGTAAGGCAAAAGCAAAAGTTGGGCTATTCTTTGTCCCTGATGTATTTGGAAAGTTTTAGTTGGGGGTGAAATCATTATCTGGATTTCTCCTGTATAATCTGAGTCAATTACTCCAGGGATGATTGTGAGACCTTGCATAGCTAAGGAACTTCTGCCTAGTATAATTCCTACTAAACCTGTTGGTAATGGGCCTTTAACTCCTGTAGGTATTTTTACAGTGGGGCTATCTGGTGTTAATATTGCTGAGGTGGTGGAACTGAGGTCCAGTCCTGCGCTGCCTGGGGTTGCTCTGATGAGTTCTGCGATGGGACGAAGGGAATGAATGGGTTCAGTGAGGCTGCCCCAATTGTTGTCGGGGCCTGAGGCTGGCCCCTCAATCCGTTTCCCGACTGCTGGTCGGGGCCCAAAAAGGCTCCATTTCTATGGAATTGTGACCTACATTCTTTTGCCCAGTGATATCCTTTTTGACAACGAGGGCAGAGAGATCTAGGGAGATTAGTAGGCACAGCCGGGGAGGGAGAATTCGGCAGAGAAGAACCGGCTGCTTTTTGGGGACAAGCTCGCATAAGGTGCCCTTCCCGTCCGCAAGAGAAGCAGGCCTTGGATAAACCAATATTCTGGCCTGGACTACTGGAATGACTCTTTGACGGGTTATTTCTATTTGTAAAAAAGGACTGTACTGCCTGCTGGTAAGAATTTCCCTTTATGGCTGCAGCTATGGCAACGCCCTGCATCATCGCTGGTCCTACATCTGCACATTGCCTGATATAATCTATTATTTCCCCAGTTTTTTTAATAGGACGTAAAATGGCCTGGCAGGTAGAATTAGCATTTTCAAATGCCAGTTGTTTTATCAATATACTAGCTGCCTCAGTGTTGGAAATTACTCTGTTGACTGCCTCTGCAAGTCTTGATATAAAGTCTTCATATGGCTCTTCTGGTTTTTGTTTAACATTTGAGAAGGAAGAGGTAGATTCTTTCCCTTCAGGCAACAAACGCCAAGCCCCAAGGGCGCAGGCGGTTACTTGATCTAAAGTGGTTTTATCTAATCCCATTTGATCTCTAAGTGTTCCAAAATCATTAGTCCCTGCCAACATATTTTTTATAATATATCTTGGGCCATATTTTTGGTTAGCATCAGCCTGTTTTTGGGCTAGATCTTCATATTCAGTTCTCCAAAGTACATATTGACCTCCAGACAGACAAGCTTTAGCGACTGTCTTCCAGTCATGGGGTGTCATCCATCTGCCCGCTAAAGCTTCCACCAATGATACAGTGTACGGGGCTTTAGGCCCATACAAAGCACAAGCCTGTTTGAGTTCTTTAATCATTTTCATTGGAATGGGTTCCCAGTGGGGGGGCTGTTCTCCCACCACTTCCACCAAATATTATGGGGAAACAAGCCTCAAGGTGGGGATCAAGTTCATCATCTGGGCTAGAGAAAACTCTTCTTCGGGGAGCTTCTAGTGGAGGCCCCTCACCCTTATAGGGAGGGGGGGGCAAGGGGTGTCCTATGTCACTTTCTTCGTACTTTGGGAATTTTTTATCCGTTCTGTGTTTAGGTCTTACGGATGTTTTATCTGGGGAATCTGGCCTTAAACTCTCAGGTGCATATAATCTGATGGGGGACATTTGTCTTGAGCCTCTGGAAGCAGAAGGCTTAATTAAGGAAATTTCTCTTGAATTTGTGGAAGCAGGTGGTCTGGTTGGGGAAGTTTTTATTAAGCTCTTTGGAGCAGATAATCTAATTGGAGAAGTTTCTCTTAAACTCCTTGGAGCATCTTTATTTAATAAAGACCAGTCCTCATCAGAATGATCTTGACTTACTTCCTCTTCCAAATCTTCCTCATCTGAAAGCTGCTCTTTTTTGTCATCTCTATCTATTACCTTTTCTTGGGCAGTCATTGCAGCTATCATTTGACTCAACTGCCGATAGTTAGGTGTAGCCTCCTTTTCATCACTCTCCTCTTCGATAGATACCTTTTTCTCTGCACTTTCCTCTTTAAGATGTACCTTTTCAGATTCAGGGGCAGGGTCTAGAGCGTCCCTAATTATATTCCATAAGGAAAAGGCGTCAGTAGGCACCTTTTGTGAGCCATGTTCAGCATGGTAAGTTTTTAGTTGTTTTCCTACTCTCTCCCAGGTGTCTAAGTTAACAGTGCCTTCTTCTGGAAACCAGGGACACTGTTCTTGTACAAAGGAAAAAAATGAATGAATATTGGATTTTTTAACTTTAATTCCTCGTTTAGTTAGTAACTGCAAGATTACTCCTGTAAAAAGCTGTCTTTCTTTTGATTCACTGTTACCCATGTCAGAAAATTAAGTCTTATAGAAAAGTCTACCTCAACAAAAAGGTTTTACCTTTGGCGAGGGGGGTTTTGTTTTCAACCCTAAGATAGCAGGTTTCTTTTCAACCTCTAGAGCACCAGGTTTCTCTTAAACCCTTGAACACTTCCCACTCCTCCTCACCCTGTCTATCCTACAGGGGGGTCCGCGGCACCCTGAGTGGGGTCCTAGCCGTCCCGAACACTCAACACTGGGGGAGTACCCGAAAGTACTCCGGGGGGAGTGATTAAGTCACTCCGGGGGGGAGCAACAGAGAGTGCTCCGGGGGGAGCAACAGAGAGTGCTCCGGGGGGAGCTACAGAGAGTGCTCCGGGGGGAGCTTTTGCTCCGAGGAACCTACCTTCGAATAGCCTGTTCCGGGCGCCACTTGCCGGGGTCCAGCCCCGGTGGATCCAGGGAATTCGAAGGGTGGACGGCGTTGGCGTGGAAAGACTTGTTTATTTATTAATATAAGATTAGATTAAGAAACTGTAGTGCAGTAGGAAGATTAAGTGGAGAAAGAGGGCTGAATAGCTTGGATTACGCGGAAGACCAATAAAATTCCAGACAAGGAATTTGCACCATCTACGTTGGGCCACCGGTGCCCGCTTGAATATCTAAGGGTGCCTCGCCTTAAGCTCCCTTTCTCGCGGATCTTAATAACCAGGGCAAATAAGTAGACCTGGCGAGCCTCCGCGCCCCAGATGGAAATTCAGCCTGAAATTAAAGTAAAGAGCAGAGGGAAGAAAAGGGAGAGAAAAAGAGAGAGAGAGAGAGACAGGGGGGGAGCCAGATTCCCAAGAAACCAGGCCGAGACTAGTCCGAGAAACTGGTCTGAGAATCTGGTCCCGTCCTTTATTGTTCAGAAGGCCTTTTATACTTTTGATAAAACATGGAGATCAATGGGTAACACAAAGTTATGCAGCGTTAGCAGTCCAGACTCTTATCAAAACCAGGCTTTTCTCTCTGCATACCTAATTGTATACACAAGTCTTAGGTAATTTACATCATCTTCCAACCAAAAGGGCCAATTAACATTTTACAGCCTTTTTTCTGATAAGGGTTTGTCAACCACAAGACTTATTTGTGTTGATCTTCCCAAGGTCTGGTGCCACTCTCGGAAAGCACTAAAGAAAGTTACATTCTTAGACAGCAAGGATACAGCAACTTATAACAAGTAGAGGGAGTGCAGTGATTTATAGCAAAAGAGAAGCAATTAACTCAAAAGTCTAGTGTTGCTAACATCAAAACTACTATGTATCTTTTTCTACATCCTGCTTACACTAACATCCTTCCAGGTGCCTAAAAGATAAAGAATAAGGAGGTCTGGCAGCAATCCTTGAGTCAACAGTGAAAACCCTCTACCAATATAATTTTTAACTCTTTAGAAAAGGCTCTGTATCTTTAAGATGCTTTTAAGCTTTGTGCCTCCCGCGGTTGGGGGGCTGTAAGCAATTCACAAGCTGTAAGCTTTGTGCCTCTCGCGGTTGGGGGGCTGTAAGCAATTCACAAGCTGTAAGAGGTCTGGGGAACCTGTTAGGCAGACTAGAGAGCTATCAGAGGGGTTTAACTGAAACATCCCTTTCAAATGCAGAAGACTAAAACCCTGAATTGACTTTTTTCCAGAGAATATCAGAAAAGTGGAAAAGCAGAGCACAAAAGCCAGCAGATTTTTGCTGGGGTACATGCTTAGGAATATCCAGAGGGGTCCCTGAAGTCTGAGCACGCCTTGCGTATGTCAGCTTCCTTCCTCATGACCTTGTCACGGGCGGGATTCCTCACACTGGCTTCCGGCAGGGTATGGTGGTGAACTTCTTGAGTTGCAGCAAGGCTGTGAAAGACCCTTTCGAAGTTCCAGAGGTAAGGTGTCATTAGTCTCCAGACGCCTCATCGGAAATAGGCCTCATCTCGCCTGGAAGGGAGAACTTCCTGGATTTTCTCAAGTTGCGGCAGGTGTTCTCGAGTTACGACGGGGACCTCAGGGACCCGCCCTGGTGGCCTCAGGAGAGGCCAGTCCCTATGCGAGTTGCTAGGGGGCCTCTCGGGATTCCTCTCCCGTCGATACCGGGGCCAAAAGCCTTGTGTGGAGTCAGGGCCGGAACCGAGGATTCCTCTCAGGGGCTGACATGGATCTTTGGGTACTTCTGGAGTCTCCCCAGGGGAGTCAGGCCTCGTCTCGAGTGGGGGCATGCACGTGCACTTTCCTTCCAGGCTGTATCAGCAATGTCACGCTACCTGTCGCGTGGATCAAATGATCTGTGGTTTTCCCTCGAGGCTTTCCCACAGGGCTGTCCCACGTGCCACCGTGGTGTGAGTCGATCCTCGGCGTGAAAGATGAGCCAGTGCAGGGCAAAGAGGTTCCTCTGGAATGGACTGAGACATCTGGGGGACTCTTGGAATGGTGGTACGACCATGGAGTTCCTCTCGCCTTTCCTGTTGAGAGTGCCTCCTCTTGAGATGCGACGGGAACGCCGGGAATATTTTCCCGTTGAAAGCAGGGAAAGGATCCCTCATCTCGAGCTACGAGGGGGAAACGGGGCTCCTCTGGATGTGGGCGGGACCATCGTGCTTTCTCTCGAGTGGAGACGGGTATGGCGGTGAACTTCTTGAGTTGCAGCAAGGGTGTGAAAGACACTTTCGAAGTTCCAGAGGTTAGGTGTCATTAGTCTCCAGACGCCTCATCGGAAATAGGCCTCATCTCGCCTGGAAGGGAGAACTTCCTTGATTTTCTCGAGTTGCGGCAGGTGTTCTCGAGTTACGACGGGGACCTCAGGGACCCGCCCTGTTGGCCTCAGGAGAGGCCAGTCCCTATGCGTGTTGCTAGGGGGCCCCTCGGGATTCCTCTCCCGTCGATACCGGGGCCAAAAACCTTGTGTGGAGACAGGGCTGGAACCGAGGATTCCTCTCAGGGACTGATATGGATCTTTGGGTACTTCTGGAGTCTCGCCAGGGGAGACAGGCCTCGTCTCGTGTGGGGGCATGCACGTGCACTTTCCTTTCAGGCTGTAGCAGCAATGTCACGCTTCACGTCGCGTGGATCAAAGGATCTGCGGTTTTCCCTCGAGGCTTTCCCTCGAGGCTTTCCGACAGGGCTGTCCCACGTGACACCGTGGTGTGAGTCGATTCTCGGCGTGAAAAATGAGCCAGTGCAGGGCAAAGAGGTTCCTCTGGAATGGACTGAGACATCTGGGGGACTCTTGGAATGGTGGTACGACCATGGAGTTCCTCTCGCCTTTCCTGTTGAGAGTGCCTCCTCTTGAGATGCGACGGGAACGCCGGGAATTCTTTCCCGTTGAAAGGAGGGAAAGGATCCCTCATCTCGAGCTACGAGGGGGAAACGGGGCTCCTCTGGATGTGGGCGGGACCATCGTGCTTTCTCTCGAGTGGAGACGGGTATGGCGGTGAACTTCTTGAGTTGCAGCAAGGGTGTGAAAGACCCTTTCGAAGTTCCAGAGGTTAGGTGTCATTAGTCCTCAGACGCCTCATCGGAAATAGGCCTCATCTCGCCTGGAAGGGAGAACTTCCTGGATTTTCTCGAGTTGCGGCAGGTGTTCTCGAGTTACGACGGGGACCTCAGGGACCCGCCCTGGTGGCCTCAGGAGAGGTCAGTCCCCATGCGAGTTGCTAGGGGGCCTCTCGGGATTCCTCTCCCGTCGATACCGGGGCCAAAAAGCTTGTGTGGAGTCAGGGCCGGAACCGAGGATTCCTCTCAGGGGCTGACATGGATCTTTGGGTACTTCTGGAGTCTCCCCAGGGGAGTCAGGCCTCGTCTCGAGTGGGGGCATGCACGTGCGCTTTCCTTCCAGGCTGTAGCAGCAATGTCACGCTTCCCGTCGCGTGGATCAAAGGATCTGTGGTTTTCCCTCGAGGCTTTCCCTCGAGGCTTTCCCACAGGGCTGTCCCACGTGCCACCGTGTTGTGAGTCGATCCTCGGCTTGAAAGATGAGCCAGTGCAGGGCAAAGAGGTTCCTCTGGAATGGACTGAGACATCTGGGGGACTCTTGGAATGGTGGTACGACCATGGAGTTCCTCTCGCCTTTCCTGTTGAGAGTGCCTCCTCTTGAGATGCGACGGGAACGCCGGGAATACTTTCCTGTTGAAAGCAGGCAAAGGATCCCTCATCTCGAGCTACGAGGGGGAAACGGGGCTCCTCTGGATGTGGGCGGGACCATCGTGCTTCCTCTCGAGTGGAGACGGGTATGGCGGTGAACTTCTTGAGTTGCAGCAAGGGTGTGAAAGACCCTTTCGAAGTTCCAGAGGTTAGGTGTCATTAGTCTCCAGAGGCCTCATCGGAAATAGGCCTCATCTCGCCTGGAAGGGAGAACTTCCTGGATTTTCTCGAGTTGCGGCAGGTGTTCTCGAGTTACGACGGGGACCTCAGGGACCCGCCCTGGTGGCCTCAGGAGAGGCCAGTCCCCATGCGAGTTGCTAGGGGGCCTCTCGGGATTCCTCTCCCGTCGATACCGGGGCCAAAAACCTTGTGTGCAGTCAGGGCCGGAACCGAGGATTCCTCTCAGGGGCTGACATGGATCTTTGGGTACTTCTGGAGTCTCCCCAGGGGAGTCAGGCCTCGTCTCGAGTGGGGGCATGCACGTGTGCTTTCCTTCCAGCCTGTAGCAGCAATGTCACGCTTCCCGTCGCGTGGATCAAAGGATCTGTGGTTTTCCCTCGAGGCTTTCCCACAGGGCTGTCCCACGTGCCACCGTGGTGTGAGTCGATCCTCGGCGTGAAAGATGAGCCAGTACAGGGCAAAGAGGTTCCTCTGGAGTGGACTGAGACATCTGGGGGACTCTTGGAATGGTGGTACGACCATGGAGTTCCTCTCGCCTTTCCTGTTGAGAGTGCCTCCTCTTGAGATGCGACGGGAACGCCGGGAATTCTTTCCCGTTGAAAGCAGGGAAAGGATCCCTCATCTCGAGCTACGAGGGGGAAACGGGGCTCCTCTGGATGTGGGCGGGACCATCGTGCTTCCTCTCGAGTGGAGACGGGTATGGCGGTGAACTTCTTGAGTTGCAGCAAGGGTGTGAAAGACCCTTTCGAAGTTCCAGAGGTTAGGTGTCATTAGTCTCCAGACGCCTCATCAGAAATAGGCCTCATCTCGCCTGGAAGGGAGAACTTCCTGGATTTTCTCGAGTTGCGGCAGGTGTTCTCGAGTTACGACGGGGACCTCAGGGACCCGCCCTGGTGGCCTCAGGAGAGGCCAGTCCCCATGCGAGTTGCTAGGGGGCCTCTCGGGATTCCTCTCCCGTCGATACCGGGGCCAAAAAGCTTGTGTGGAGTCAGGGCCGGAACCGAGGATTCCTCTCAGGGGCTGACATGGATCTTTGGGTACTTCTGGAGTCTCTCCAGGGGAGTCAGGCCTCGTCTCAAGTGGGGGCATGCACGTGCGCTTTCCTTCCAGGCTGTAGCAGCAATGTCACGCTTCCCGTCGCGTGGATCAAAATATCTGTGGTTTTCCCTCGAGGCTTTCTCTCGAGGCTTTCCCACTGGGCTGTCCCACGTGCCACCGTGTTGTGAGTCGATCCTCGGCGTGAAAGATGAACCAGTGCAGGGCAAAGAGGTTCCTCTGGAATGGACTGAGACATCTGGGGGACTCTTGGAATGGTGGTACGACCATGGAGTTCCTCTCGCCTTTCCTGTTGAGAGTGCCTCCTCTTGAGATGCGACGGGAACGCCGGGAATTCTTTCCCGTTGAAAGCAGGGAAAGGATCCCTCATCTCGAGCTACGAGGGGGAAACGGGGCTCCTCTGGATGTGGGCGGGACCATCGTGCTTCCTCTCGAGTGGAGACGGGTATGGCGGTGAACTTCTTGAGTTGCAGCAAGGGTGTGAAAAACCCTTTCGAAGTTCCAGAGGTTAGGTGTCATTAGTCTCCAGACGCCTCATCGGAAATAGGCCTCATCTCGCCTGGAAGGGAGAACTTCCTGGATTTTCCGAGTTGCGGCAGGTGTTCTCGAGTTACGACGGGGACCTCAGGGACCCGCCCTGGTGGCCTCAGGAGAGGCCAGTCCCCATGCGAGTTGCTAGGGGGCCTCTCGGGATTCCTCTCCCGTCGATACCGGGGCCAAAAAGCTTGTGTGGAGTCAGGGCCGGAACCGAGGATTCCTCTCAGGGGCTGACATGGATCCTTGGGTACTTCTGGAGTCTCCCCAGGGGAGTCAGGCCTCGTCTCAAGTGGGGGCATGCACGTGCGCTTTCCTTCCAGGCTGTAGCAGCAATGTCACGCTTCCCGTCGCGTGGATCAAAGGATCTGTGGTTTTCCCTCGAGGCTTTCCCACAGGGCTGTCCCACGTGCCACCGTGGTGTGAGTCGATCCTCGGCGTGAAAGATGAGCCAGTGTAGGGCAAAGAGGTTCCTCTGGAATGGACTGAGACATCTGGGGGACTCTTGGAATGGTGGTACGACCATGGAGTTCCTCTCGCCTTTCCTGTTGAGAGTTCCTCCTCTTGAGTTGCAACGGGAACGCCGGGAATTTTTTCCCGTTGAAAGCAGGGAAAGGATCCCTCATCTCGAGCTACGAGGGGGAAACGGGGCTCCTCTGGATGTGGGCGGGACCATCGTGCTTCCTCTCTAGTGGAGACGGGTATGGGGGTGAACTTCTTGAGTTGCAGCAAGGGTGTGAAAGACCCTTTCGAAGTTCCAGAGGTTAGGTGTCATTAGTCTCCAGAGGCCTCATCGGAAATAGGCCTCATCTCGCCTGGAAGGGAGAACTTCCTGGATTTTCTCGAGTTGCGGCAGGTGTTCTCGAGTTACGACGGGGACCTCAGGGACCCGCCCTGGTGGCCTCAGGAGAGGCCAGTCCCCATGCGAGTTGTTAGGGGGCCTCTCGGGATTCCTCTCCCGTCGATACCGGGGCCAAAAACCTTGTATGGAGTCAGGGCCGGAACCGAGGATTCCTCTCAGGGGCTGACATGGATCTTTGGGTACTTCTGGAGTCTCCCCAGGGGAGTCCGGCCTCGTCTCGAGTGGGGGCATGCACGTGCGCTTTCCTTCCAGGCTGTAGCAGCAATGTCACGCTTCCCGTCGCGTGGATCAAAGGATCTGTGGTTTTCCCTCGAGGCTTTCCCTCGAGGCTTTCCCACAGGGCTGTCCCACGTGCCACCGTGTTGTGAGTCGATCCTCGGCGTGAAAGATGAGCCAGTGCAGGGCAAAGAGGTTCCTCTGGAATGGACTGAGACATCTGGGGGACTCTTGGAATGGTGGTACGACCATGGAGTTCCTCTCGCCTTTCCTGTTGAGAGTGCCTCCTCTTGAGATGCGACGGGAACGCCGGGAATACTTTCCCGTTGAAAGCAGGGAAAGGATCCCTCATCTCGAGCTACGAGGGGGAAATGGGGCTCCTCTGGATGTGGGCGGGACCATCGTGCTTCCTCTCTAGTGGAGACGGGTATGGCGGTGAACTTCTTGAGTTGCAGCAAGGGTGTGAAAGACCCTTTCGAAGTTCCAGAGGTTTGGTGTCATTAGTCTCCAGAGGCCTCATCGGAAATAGGCCTCATCTCGCCTGGAAGGGAGAACTTCCTGGATTTTCTCGAGTTGCGGCAGGTGTTCTCGAGTTACGACGGGGACCTCAGGGACCCGCCCTGGTGGCCTCAGGAGAGGCCAGTCCCCATGCGAGTTGCTAGGGGGCCTCTCGGGATTCCTCTCCCATCGATACCAGGGCCAAAAAGCTTGTGTGGAGTCAGGGCCGGAACCGAGGATTCCTCTCAGGGGCTGACATGGATCTTTGGGTACTTCTGGAGTCTCCCCAGGGGAGTCAGGCCTCGTCTCGAGTGGGGGCATGCACGTGCGCTTTCCTTCCAGGCTGTAGCAGCAATGTCACGCTTCCCGTCGCGTGGATCAAAGGATCTGTGGTTTTCCCTCGAGGCTTTCCCACAGGGCTGTCCCACGTGCCACCGTGGTGTGAGTCGATCCTCGGCGTGAAAGATGAGCCAGTGCAGGGCAAAGAGGTTCCTCTGGAATGGACTGAGACATCTGGGGGACTCTTGGAATGGTGGTACGACCATGGAGTTCCTCTCGCCTTTCCTGTTGAGAGTGCCTCCTCTTGAGATGCGACGGGAACGCCGGGAATTCTTTCCCGTTGAAAGCAGGGAAAGGATCCCTCATCTCGAGCACCGAGGGGAAAACGGGGCTCCTCTGGATGTGGGCGGGACCATCTTGCTTCCTCTCGAGTGGAGACGGGTATGGCGGTGAACTTCTTGAGTTGCAGCAAGGGTGTGAAAGACCCTTTCGAAGTTCCAGAGGTTTGGGGTCATTAGTCTCCAGAGGCCTCATCGGAAATAGGCCTCATCTCGCCTGGAAGGGAGAACTTCCTGGATTTTCTCGAGTTGCGGCAGGTGTTCTCGAGTTACGACGGGGACCTCAGGGACCCGCCCTGGAGGCCTCCGGAGAGCCCAGTCCCCATGCGAGTTGCTAGGGGGCCTCTCGGGATTCCTCTCCCGTCGATACCAGGGCCAAAAACCTTGTGTGGAGTCAGGGCCGGAACCGAGGATTCCTCTCAGGGGCTGACATGGATCTTTGGGTACTTCTGGAGTCTCCCCAGTGGAGTCAGGCCTCGTCTCGAGTGGGGGCATGCACGTGCGCTTTCCTTCCAGGCTGTAGCAGCAATGTCACGCTTCCCGTCGCGTGGATCAAAGGATCTGTGGTTTTCCCTGGAGGCTTTCCCTCGAGGCTTTCCCACAGGGCTGTCCCACGTGCCACCGTGGTGTGAGTCGATCCTCGGCGTGAAAGATGAGCCAGTGCAGGGCAAAGAGCTTCCTCTGGAATGGACTGAGACATCTGGGGGACTCTTGGAATGGTGGTACGACCATGGAGTTCCTCTCGCCTTTCCTGTTGAGAGTGCCTCCTCTTGAGATGCGACGGGAACGCCGGGAATTCTTTCCCGTTGAAAGCAGGAAAAGGATCCCTCATCTCGAGCTACGAGGGGGAAACGGGGCTCCTCTGGATGTGGGCGGGACCATCGTGCTTCCTCTCGAGTGGAGACGGGTATGGCGGTGAACTTCTTGAGTTGCAGCAAGGGTGTGAAAGACCCTTTCGAAGTTCCAGAGGTTAGGTGTCATTAGTCTCCAGACGCCTCATCGGAAATAGGCCTCATCTCGCCTGGAAGGGAGAACTTCCTGGATTTTCTCGAGTTGCGGCAGGTGTTCTCGAGTTACGACGGGGACCTCAGGGACCCGCCCTGGTGGCCTCAGGAGAGGCCAGTCCCCATGCGAGTTGCTAGGGGGCCTCTCGGGATTCCTCTCCCGTCGATACCGGGGCCAAAAACCTTGTGTGGAGTCAGGGCCGGAACCGAGGATTCCTCTCAGGGGCTGACATGGATCTTTGGGTACTTCTGGAGTCTCCCCAGGGGAGTCAGGCCTCGTCTCGAGTGGGGGCATGCACGTGCACTTTCCTTCCAGGCTGTAGCAGCAATGTCACGCTTCCCGTCGCGTGGATCAAAGGATCTGTGGTTTTCCCTCGAGGCTTTCCCTCGAGGCTTTCCCACAGGGCTGTCCCACGTGCCACCGTGTTGTGAGTCGATCCTCGGCGTGAAAGATGAGCCAGTGCAGGGCAAAGAGGTTCCTCTGGAATGGACTGAGACATCTGGGGGACTCTTGGAATGGTGGTACGACCATGGAGTTCCTCTCGCCTTTCCTGTTGAGAGTGCCTCCTCTTGAGATGCGACGGGAACGCCGGGAATTCTTACCCGTTGAAAGCAGGGAAAGGATCCCTCATCTCGAGCTACGAGGGGGAAACGGGGCTCCTCTGGATGTGGGCGGGACCATCGTGCTTCCTCTCGAGTGGAGACGGGTATGGCGGTGAACTTCTTGAGTTGCACCAAGGGTGTGAAAGACCCTTTCGAAGTTCCAGAGGTTTGGTGTCATTAGTCTCCAGAGGCCTCATCGGAAATAGGCCTCATCTCGCCTGGAAGGGAGAACTTCCTGGATTTTCTCGAGTTGCGGCAGGTGTTCTCGAGTTACGACGGGGACCTCAGGGACCCGCCCTGGTGGCCTCAGGAGAGGCCAGTCCCCATGCGAGTTGCTAGGGGGCCTCTCGGGATTCCTCTCCCGTCGAAACCGGGGCCAAAAAGCTTGTGTGGAGTCAGGGCCGGAACCGAGGATTCCTCTCAGGGGCTGACATGGATCTTTGGGTACTTCTGGAGTCTCCCCAGTGGAGTCAGACCTCGTCTCGAGTGGGGGCATGCACGTGCGCTTTCCTTCCATGCTGTAGCAGCAATGTCACGCTTCCCGTCGCGTGGATCAAAGGATCTGTGGTTTTCCCTCGAGGCTTTCCCTCGAGGCTTTCCCACAGGGCTGTCCCACGTGCCACCGTGGTGTGAGTCGATCCTCGGCGTGAAAGATGAGCCAGTGCAGGGCAAAGAGGTTCCTCTGGAATGGACTGAGACATCTGGGGGACTCTTGGAATGGTGGTACGACCATGGAGATCCTCTCGCCTTTCCTGTTGAGAGTGCCTCCTCTTGAGATGCGACGGGAACGCCGGGAATTCTTTCCCGTTGAAAGCAGGGAAAGGATCCCTCATCTCGAGCATCGAGGGGAAAACGGGACTCCTCTGGATGTGGGCGGGACCATCGTGCTTCCTCTCGAGTGGAGACGGGTATGGCGGAGAACTTCTTGAGTTGCAGCAAGGGTGTGAAAGACCCTTTCAAAGTTCCAGAGGTTAGGTGTCATTAGTCTCCAGACGCCTCATCGGAAATAGGCCTCATCTCGCCTGGAAGGGAGAACTTCCTGGATTTTCTCGAGTTGCGGCAGGTGTTCTTAAGTTACGACGGGGAACACAGGGACCCGCCCTGGTGGCCTCAGGAGAGGCCAGTCCCCATGCGAGTTGCTAGGGGGCCTCTCGGGATTCCTCTCCCGTCGATACCGGGGCCAAAAACCTTGAGTGGAGTCAGGGCCGGAACCGAGGATTCCTCTCAGGGGCTGACATGGATCTTTGGGTACTTCTGGAGTCTCCCCAGGGGAGTCAGGCCTCGTCTCGAGTGGGGGCATGCACGTGCGCCTTCCTTCCAGGCTGTAGCAGCAATGTCACGCTTCCCGTCACGTGGATCAAAGGATCTGTGGTTTTCCCTCGAGGCTTTCCCTCAAGGCTTTCCCACAGGGCTGTCCCACGTGCCACCGTGGTGTGAGTCGATCCTCGGCGTGAAAGATGAGCCAGTGCAGGGCAAAGAGGTTCCTCTGGAATGGACTGAGACATCTGGGGGACTCTTGGAATGGTGGTACGACCATGGAGTTCCTCTCGCCTTTCCTGTTGAGAGTGCCTCCTCTTGAGATGCGACGGGAACGCCGGGAATTCTTTCCCGTTGAAAGCAGGGAAAGGATCCCTCATCTCGAGCTACGAGGGGGAAACGGGGCTCCTCTGGATGTGGGCGGGACCATCGTGCTTCCTCTCGAGTGGAGACGGGTATGGCGGTGAACTTCTTGAGTTGCAGCAAGGGTGTGAAAGACCCTTTCGAAGTTCCAGAGGTTAGGTGTCATTAGTCTCCAGACGCCTCATCGGAAATAGGCCTCATCTCGCCTGGAAGGGAGAACTTCCTGGATTTTCTCGAGTTGCGGCAGGTGTTCTCGAGTTACGACGGGGACCTCAGGGACCCGCCCTGGTGGCCTCAGGAGTGGCCAGTCACCATGCGAGTTGCTAGGGGGCCTCTCGGGATTCCTCTCCCGTCGATACCAGGGCCAAAAACCTTGTGTGGAGTCAGGGCCAGAACCGAGGATTCCTCTCAGGGGCTGATATGGATCTTTGGGTACTTCTGGAGTCTCGCCAGGGGAGACAGGCCTCGTCTCGTGAGGGGGCATGCACGTGCACTTTCCTTCCAGGCTGTAGCAGCAATGTCACGCTTCCCGTCGCGTGGATCATAGGATCTGTGGTTTTCCCTCGAGGCTTTCCCTCGAGGCTTTCCCACAGGGCTGTCCCACGTGCCACCGTGGTGTGAGTCGATCCTCGGCGTGAAAGATGAGCCAGTGCAGGGCAAAGAGCTTCCTCTGGAATGGACTGAGACATCTGGGGGACTCTTGGAATGGTGGTACGACCATGGAGATCCTCTCGCCTTTCCTGTTGAGAGTGCCTCCTCTTGAGATGCGACGGGAACGCCGGGAATTCTTTCCCGTTGAAAGCAGGGAAAGGATCCCTCATCTCGAGCACCGAGGGGAAAACGGGACTCCTCTGGATGTGGGCGGGACCATCGTGCTTCCTCTCGAGTGGAGACGGGTATGGCGGAGAACTTCTTGAGTTGCAGCAAGGGTGTGAAAGACCTTTTCAAAGTTCCAGAGGTTAGGTGTCATTAGTCTCCAGACGCCTCATCGGAAATAGGCCTCATCTCGCCTGGAAGGGAGAACTTCCTGGATTTTCTCGAGTTGCGGCAGGTGTTCTTAAGTTACGACGGGGAACACAGGGACCCGCCCTGGTGGCCTCAGGAGAGGCCAGTCCCCATGCGAGTTGCTAGGGGGCCTCTCGGGATTCCTCTCCCGTCGATACCGGGGCCAAAAACCTTGAGTGGAGTCAGGGCCGGAACCGAGGATTCCTCTCAGGGGCTGACATGGATCTTTGGGTACTTCTGGAGTCTCCCCAGGGGAGTCAGGCCTCGTCTCGAGTGGGGGCATGCACGTGCGCTTTCCTTCCATGCTGTAGCAGCAATGTCACGCTTCCCGTCACGTGGATCAAAGGATCTGTGGTTTTCCCTCGAGGCTTTCCCTCGAGGCTTTCCCACAGGGCTGTCCCACGTGCCACCGTGGTGTGAGTCGATCCTCGGCGTGAAAGATGAGCCAGTGCAGGGCAAAGAGTTTCCTCTGGAATGGACTGAGACATCTGGGGGACTCTTGGAATGGTGGTACGACCATGGAGTTCCTCTCGCCTTTCCTGTTGAGAGTGCCTCCTCTTGATATGCGACGGGAACGCCGGGAATTCTTTCCCGTTGAAAGCAGGGAAAGGATCCCTCATCTCGAGCTACGAGGGGGAAACGGGGCTCCTCTGGATGTGGGCGGGACCATCGTGCTTCCTCTCGAGTGGAGACGGGTATGGCGGTGAACTTCTTGAGTTGCAGCAAGGGTGTGAAAGACCCTTTCGAAGTTCCAGAGGTTAGGTGTCATTAGTCTCCAGACGCCTCATCGGAAATAGGCCTCATCTCGCCTGGAAGGGAGAACTTCCTGGATTTTCTCGAGTTGCGGCAGGTGTTCTCGAGTTACGACGGGGACCTCAGGGACCCGCCCTGGTGGCCTCAGGAGTGGCCAGTCACCATGCGAGTTGCTAGGGGGCCTCTCGGGATTCCTCTCCCGTCGATACCAGGGCCAAAAACCTTGTGTGGAGTCAGGGCCAGAACCGAGGATTCCTCTCAGGGGCTGATATGGATCTTTGGGTACTTCTGGAGTCTCGCCAGGGGAGACAGGCCTCGTCTCGTGAGGGGGCATGCACGTGCACTTTCCTTCCAGGCTGTAGCAGCAATGTCACGCTTCCCGTCGCGTGGATCATAGGATCTGTGGTTTTCCCTCGAGGCTTTCCCTCGAGGCTTTCCCACAGGGCTGTCCCACGTGCCACCGTGGTGTGAGTCGATCCTCGGCGTGAAAGATGAGCCAGTGCAGGGCAAAGAGCTTCCTCTGGAATGTACTGAGACATCTGGGGGACTCTTGGAATGGTGGTACCACCATGGAGTTCCTCTCGCCTTTCCAGTTGAGAGTGCCTCCTCTTGAGATGCGACGGGAACGCCGGGAATTCTTACCCGTTGAAAGCAGGGAAAGGATCCCTCATCTCGAGCTACGAGGGGGAAACGGGGCTCCTCTGGATGTGGGCGGGACCATCGTGCTTCCTCTCGAGTGGAGACGGGTATGGCGGTGAACTTCTTGAGTTGCACCAAGGGTGTGAAAGACCCTTTCGAAGTTCCAGAGGTTTGGTGTCATTAGTCTCCAGAGGCCTCATCGGAAATAGGCCTCATCTCGCCTGGAAGGGAGAACTTCCTGGATTTTCTCGAGTTGCGGCAGGTGTTCTCGAGTTACGACGGGGACCTCAGGGACCCGCCCTGGTGGCCTCAGGAGAGGCCAGTCCCCATGCGAGTTGCTAGGGGGCCTCTCGGGATTCCTCTCCCGTCGACACCGGGGCCAAAAAGCTTGTGTGGAGTCAGGGCCGGAACCGAGGATTCCTCTCAGGGGCTGACATGGATCTTTGGGTACTTCTGGAGTCTCCCCAGGGGAGTCAGACCTCGTCTCGAGTGGGGGCATGCACGTGCGCTTTCCTTCCAGGCTGTAGCAGCAATGTCACGCTTCCCGTCGCGTGGATCAAAGGATCTGTGGTTTTCCCTGGAGGCTTTCCCTCGAGGCTTTCCCACAGGGCTGTCCCACGTGCCACCGTGGTGTGAGTCGATCCTCGGCGTGAAAGATGAGCCAGTGCAGGGCAAAGAGCTTCCTCTGGAATGGACTGAGACATCTGGGGGACTCTTGGAATGGTGGTACGACCATGGAGTTCCTCTCGCCTTTCCTGTTGAGAGTGCCTCCTCTTGAGATGCGACGGGAACGCCGGGAATTCTTTCCCGTTGAAAGCAGGAAAAGGATCCCTCATCTCGAGCTACGAGGGGGAAACGGGGCTCCTCTGGATGTGGGCGGGACCATCGTGCTTCCTCTCGAGTGGAGACGGGTATGGCGGTGAACTTCTTGAGTTGCAGCAAGGGTGTGAAAGACCCTTTCGAAGTTCCAGAGGTTAGGTGTCATTAGTCTCCAGACGCCTCATCGGAAATCGGCCTCATCTCGCCTGGAAGGGAGAACTTCCTGGATTTTCTCGAGTTGCGGCAGGTGTTCTCGAGTTACGACGGGGACCTCAGGGACCCGCCCTGGTGGCCTCAGGAGAGGCCAGTCCCCATGCGAGTTGCTAGGGGGCCTCTCGGGATTCCTCTCCCGTCGATACCGGGGCCAAAAACCTTGTGTGGAGTCAGGGCCGGAACCGAGGATTCCTCTCAGGGGCTGACATGGATCTTTGGGTACTTGTGGAGTCTCCCCAGGGGAGTCAGGCCTCGTCTCGAGTGGGGGCATGCACGTGCACTTTCCTTCCAGGCTGTAGCAGCAATGTCACGCTTCCCGTCGCGTGGATCAAAGGATCTGTGGTTTTCCCTCGAGGCTTTCCCACAGGGCTGTCCCACGTGCCACCGTGGTGTGAGTCGATCCTCGGCGTGAAAGATGAGCCAGTGCAGGGCAAAGAGGTTCCTCTGGAATGGACTGAGACATTTGGGGGACTCTTGGAATGGTGGTACGACCATGGAGTTCCTCTCGCCTTTCCTGTTGAGAGTGCCTCCTCTTGAGATGCGACGGGAACGCCGGGAATTCTTTCCCGTTGAAAGCAGGGAAAGGATCCCTCATCTCGAGCTACGAGGGGGAAACGGGGCTCCTCTGGATGTGGGCGGGACCATCGTGCTTCCTCTCGAGTGGAGACGGGTATGGCGGTGAACTTCTTGAGTTGCAGCAAGGGTGTGAAAGACCCTTTCGAAGTTCCAGAGGTTAGGTGTCATTAGTCTCCAGACGCCTCATCGGAAATAGGCCTCATCTCGCCTGGAAGGGAGAACTTCCTGGATTTTCTCGAGTTGCGGCAGGTGTTCTCGAGTTACGACGGGGACCTCAGGGACCCGCCCTGGTGGCCTCAGGAGAGGTCAGTCGCCATGCGAGTTGCTAGGGGGCCTCTCGGGATTCCTCTCCCGTCGATACCGGGGCCAAAAAGCTTGTGTGGAGTCAGGGCCGGAACCGAGGATTCCTCTCAGGGGCTGACATGGATCTTTGGGTACTTCTGGAGTCTCCCCAGGGGAGTCAGGCCTCGTCTCGAGTGGGGGCATGCACGTGCGCTTTCCTTCCAGGCTGTAGCAGCAATGTCACGCTTCCCGTCTCGTGGATCAAAGGATCTGTGGTTTTCCCTCGAGGCTTTCCCTCGAGGCTTTCCCACAGGGCTGTCCCACGTGCCACCGTGTTGTGAGTCGATCCTCGGCGTGAAAGATGAGCCAGTGCAGGGCAAAGAGGTTCCTCTGGAATGGACTGAGACATCTGGGGGACTCTTGGAATGGTGGTAAGACCATGGAGTTCCTCTCGCCTTTCCTGTTGAGAGTGCCTCCTCTTGAGATGCGACGGGAACGCCGGGAATTCTTACCCGTTGAAAGCAGGGAAAGGATCCCTCATCTCGAGCTACGAGGGGCAAACGGGGCTCCTCTGGATGTGGGCGGGACCATCGTGCTTCCTCTCGAGTGGAGACGGGTATGGCGGTGAACTTCTTGAGTTGCACCAAGGGTGTGAAAGACCCTTTCGAAGTTCCAGAGGTTTGGTGTCATTAGTCTCCAGAGGCCTCATCGGAAATAGGCCTCATCTCGCCTGGAAGGGAGAACTTCCTGGATTTTCTCGAGTTGCGGCAGGTGTTCTCGAGTTACGACGGGGACCTCAGGGACCCGCCCTGGTGGCCTCAGGAGAGGCCAGTCCCCATGCGAGTTGCTAGGGGGCCTCTCGGGATTCCTCTCCCGTCGAAACCGGGGCCAAAAAGCTTGTGTGGAGTCAGGGCCGGAACCGAGGATTCCTCTCAGGGGCTGACATGGATCTTTGGGTACTTCTGGAGTCTCCCCAGTGGAGTCAGACCTCGTCTCGAATGGGGGCATGCACGTGCGCTTTCCTTCCATGCTGTAGCAGCAATGTCACGCTTCCCGTCGCGTGGATCAAAGGATCTGTGGTTTTCCCTCGAGGCTTTCCCACAGGGCTGTCCCACGTGCCACCGTGGTGTGAGTCGATCCTCGGCGTGAAAGATGAGCCAGTGCAGGGCAAAGAGGTTCCTCTGGAATGGACTGATACATCTGGGGGACTCTTGGAATGGTGGTACGATCATGGAGTTCCTCTCGCCTTTCCTGTTGAGAGTGCCTCCTCTTGAGATGCGACGGGAACGCCTGGAATTCTTTCCCGTTGAAAGCAGGGAAAGGATCCCTCATCTCGAGCTACGAGGGGGAAACGGGGCTCCTCTGGGTGTGGGCGGGACCATCGTGCTTCCTCTCGAGTGGAGACGGGTATGGCGGTGAACTTCTTGAGTTGCAGCAAGGGTGTGAAAGACCATTTCGAAGTTCCAGAGGTTAGGTGTCATTAGTCTCCAGAAGCCTCATCGGAAATAGGCCTCATCTCGCCTGGAAGGGAGAACTTCCTGGATTTTCTCGAGTTGCAGCAGGTGTTCTCGAGTTACGACGTGGACCTCAGGGACCCTCCCTGGTGGCCTCAGGAAAGGCCAGTCCCCATGCGAGTTGCTAGGGGGCCTCTCGGGATTCCTCTCCCGTCGATACCGGTGCCAAATTCCTTGTGTGGAGTCAGGGCCGGAACCGAGGATTCCTCTCAGGGGCTGACATGGATCTTTGGGTATTTCTGAAGTCTCCCCAGGGGAGTCAGGCCTCGTCTCGAGTGGGGACATGCACGTGCGCTTTCCTTCCAGACTGTAGCAGCAATGTCACGCTTCCCGTCACGTGCATCAAAGGATCTGTGGTTTTCCCTCGAGGCTTTCCCTCGAGGCTTTCCCACAGGGCTGTCCCACGTGCCACCGTGGTGTGAGTCGATCCTCGGCGTGAAAGATGAGCCAGTGCAGGGCAAAGAGCTTCCTCTGGAATGGACTGAGACATCTGGGGGACTCTTGGAATGGTGGTACGACCATGGAGATCCTCTCGCCTTTCCTGTTGAGAGTGCCTCCTCTTGAGATGCGACGGGAACGCCGGGAATTCTTTCCCGTTGAAAGCAGGGAAAGGATCCCTCATCTCGAGCACCGAGGGGAAAACGGGACTCCTCTGGATGTGGGCGGGACCATCGTGCTTCCTCTCGAGTGGAGACGGGTATGGCGGAGAACTTCTTGAGTTGCAGCAAGGGTGTGAAAGACCCTTTCAAAGTTCCAGAGGTTAGGTGTCATTAGTCTCCAGACGCCTCATCGGAAATAGGCCTCATCTCGCCTGGAAGGGAGAACTTCCTGGATTTTCTCGAGTTGCGGCAGGTGTTCTTAAGTTACGACGGGGAACACAGGGACCCGCCCTGGTGGCCTCAGGAGAGGCCAGTCCCCATGCGAGTTGCTAGGGGGCCTCTCGGGATTCCTCTCCCGTCGATACCGGGGCCAAAAAGCTTGTGTGGAGTCAGGGCCGGAACCGAGGATTCCTCTCAGGGGCTGACATGGATCTTTGGGTACTTCTGGAGTCTCGCCAGGGGAGACAGGCCTCGTCTCGTGAGGGGGCATGCACGTGCACTTTCCTTCCAGGCTGTAGCAGCAATGTCACGCTTCCCGTCGCGTGGATCATAGGATCTGTGGTTTTCCCTCGAGGCTTTCCCTCGAGGCTTTCCCACAGGGCTGTCCCACGTGCCACCGTGGTGTGAGTCGATCCTCGGCGTGAAAGATGAGCCAGTGCAGGGCAAAGAGCTTCCTCTGGAATGTACTGAGACATCTGGGGGACTCTTGGAATGGTGGTACGACCATGGAGTTCCTCTCGCCTTTCCTGTTGAGAGTGCCTCCTCTTGAGATGCGATGGGAACGCCGGGAATTCTTTCCCGTTGAAAGCAGGCAAAGGATCCCTCATCTCGAGCTACGAGGAGGATACGGGGCTCCTCTGGATGTGGGCGGGACCATACTGCTTCCTCTCGAGTGGAGACGGGTATGGAAGTGAACTTCTTGAGTTGCAGCAAGGGTGTGAAAGACCCTTTCGAAATTCCAGAGGTTAGGTTTCATTAGTCTCCAGACGCCTCATCGGAAATAGGATTCTTCTCGCCTGGAAGGGAGAACATCCTGGATTTTCTCGAGATGCGGCAGGTGTTCTCGAGTTACGACGGGGACCTCAGGGACCCGCCCTGGTGGCCTCAGGAGAGGCCAGTCCACATGCGAGTTGCTAGGGGGCCTCTCGGAATTCCTCTCCCGTCGATACCGGGGCCAAAAACCTTGTGTGGAGTCAGGGCCGGAAACGAGGATTCCTCTCAGGGGCTGACATGGATCTTTGGGTACTTCTGGAGTCTCCGCAGGGGAGTCAGGCCTCGTCTCGAGTGGGGGCATGCACGTGCGCTATCCTTCCAAGCTGTAGCAGCAATGTCACGCTTCTCGACCCATGGATCAAAGGATCTGTGGTTTTCCCTCCAGGCTTTCCCACAGGGCTGTCCCACGTGCCACCGTGGTGTGAGTCGATCTTCGGCGTGAAAGATGAGCCAGTGCAGGGCAAAGAGGTTCCTCTGGAATGGACTGATACATCTGGGGGACTCTTGGAATGGTGGTACGATCATGGAGTTCCTCTCGCCTTTCCTGTTGAGAGTGCCTCCTCTTGAGATGCGACGGGAACGCCTGGAATTCTTTCCCGTTGAAAGCAGGGAAAGGATCCCTCATCTCGAGCTACGAGGGGGAAACGGGGCTCCTCTGGGTGTGGGCGGGACCATCGTGCTTCCTCTCGAGTGGAGATGGGTATGGCGGTGAACTTCTTGAGTTGCAGCAAGGGTGTGAAAGACCATTTCGAAGTTCCAGAGGTTTGGTGTCATTAGTCTCCAGAAGCCTCATCGGAAATAGGCCTCATCTCGCCTGGAAGGGAGAACTTCCTGGATTTTCTCGAGTTGCAGCAGGTGTTCTCGAGTTACGACGTGGACCTCAGGGACCCTCCCTGGTGGCCTCAGGAAAGGCCAGTCCCCATGCGAGTTGCTAGGGGGCCTCTCGGGATTCCTCTCCCGTCGATACCGGTGCCAAATACCTTGTGTGGAGTCAGGGCCGGAACCGAGGATTCCTCTCAGGGGCTGACATGGATCTTTGGGTACTTCTGGAGTCTCCCCAGGGGAGTCAGGCCTCGTCTCGAGTGGGGGCATGCACGTGTGCTTTCCTTCCAGGCTGTAGCAGCAATGTCACGCTTCCCGTCGCGTGGATCAAAGGATCTGTGATTTTCCCTCGAGGCTTTCCCTCGAGGCTTTCCCACAGGGCTGTCCCACGTGCCTCCGTGGTGTGAGTCGATCCTCTGCGTGAAAGATGAGCCAGTGCAGGGCAAAGAGCTTCCTCTGGAATGGACTGAGACATCTGGGGGACTCTTGGAATGGTGGTACGACCATGGAGTTCCTCTCGCCTTTCCTGTTGAGAGTGCCTCCTCTTGAGATGCGACGGGAACGCCGGGAATTCTTTCCCGTTGAAAGCAGGCAAAGGATCCCTCATCTCGAGCTACGAGGGGGAAACGGGGCTCCTCTGGATGTGGGCGGGACCATCCTGCTTCCTCTCTAGTGGAGACGGGTATGGAAGTGAACTTCTTGAGTTGCAGCAAGGGTGTGAAAGACCCTTTCGAAGTTCCAGAGGTTAGGTGTCATTAGTCTCCAGAGGCCTCATCGGAAATAGGCCTCATCTCGCCTGGAAGGGAGAACTTCCTGGATTTTCTCGAGATGTGGCAGGTGTTCTCGAGTTACGACGGGGACCTCAGGGACCCGCCCTGGTGGCCTCAGGAGAGGCCAGTCCACATGCGAGTTGCTAGGGGGCCTCGCGGGATTCCTCTCCCGTCGATACCGGGGCCAAAAACCTTGTGTGGAGTCAGGGCCGGAAACGAGGATTCCTCTCAGGGGCTGACATGGATCTTTGGGTACTTCTGGAGTCTCCGCAGGGGAGTCAGGCCTCGTCTCGAGTGGGGGCATGCACGTGCGTTTTCTTTCCAGGCTGTAGCAGCAATGTCACGCTTCCCTTCGCGTGGATCAAAGGATCTGTGGTTTTCCCTCGAGGCTTTCCCACAGGGCTGTCCCACGTGCCACCGTGGTGTGAGTCGATCCTCGGCGTGAAAGATGAGCCAGTGCAGGGCAAAGAGGTTCCTCTGGAATGGACTGAGACATCTGGGGGACTCTTGGAATGGTGGTACGACCATGGAGTTCCTCTCGCCTTTCCTGTTGAGAGTGCCTCCTCTTGAGATGCGACGGGAACTCCGGGAATTCTTTCCCGTTGAAAGCAGGCAAAGGATCCCTCATCTCGAGCTACGAGGGGGAAACGGGGCTCCTCTGGATGTGGGCGGGACCATCGTGCTTCCTCTCGAGTGGAGACGGGTATGGCAGTGAACTTCTTGAGTTGCAGCAAGGGTGTGAAAGACCCTTTCGAAGTTCCAGAGGTTAGGTGTCATTAGTCTCCAGACGCCTCATCGGAAATAGGCCTCATCTCGCCTGGAAGGGAGAACTTCCTGGATTTTCTCGAGTTGCGGCAGGTGTTCTCGAGTTACGACGGGGACCTCAGGGACCCGCCCTGGTGGCCTCAGGAGTGGCCACTCACCATGCGAGTTGCTAGGGGGCCTCTCGGGATTCCTCTCCCGTCGATACCGGGGCCAAAAACCTTGTGTGGAGTCAAGGCCAGAACCGAGGATTCCTCTCAGGGGCTGATATGGATCTTTGGGTACTTCTGGAGTCTCGCCAGGGGAGACAGGCCTCGTCTCGTGAGGGGGCATGCACGTGCACTTTCCTTCCAGCCTGTAGCAGCAAAGTCACGCTTCCCGTCGCGTGGATCAAAGGATCTGTGGTTTTCCCTCGAGGCTTTCCCTCGAGGCTTTCCCACAGGGCTGTCCCACGTGCCACCGTGGTGTGAGTCGATCCTCGGCGTGAAAGATGAGCCAGTGCAGGGCAAAGAGTTTCCTCTGGAATGGACTGAGACATCTGGGGGACTATTGGAATGGTGGTACGACCATGGAGTTCCTCTCGCCTTTCCTGTTGAGAGTGCCTCCTCTTGAGATGCGACGGGAACGCCAGGAATATTTTCCCGTTGAAAGCAGGAAAAGGATCCCTCATCTCGAGCTACGAGGGGGAAACGGGGCTCCTCTGGATGTGGGCGCGACCATCGTGCTTCCTCTCGAGTGGAGACGGGTATGGCGGTGAACTTCTTGAGTTGCAGCAAGGGTGTGAAAGACCCTTTCGAAGTTCCAGAGGTTAGGTGTCATTAGTCTCCAGACGCCTCATCAGAAATAGGCCTCATCTCGCCTGGAAGGGAGAACTTCCTGGATTTTCTCGAGTTGCGGCAGGTGTTCTCGAGTTACGACGGGGACCTTTGGGACCCGCCCTGGTGGCCTCAGGAGAGGCCAGTCCCTATGCGAGTTGCTAGGGGGCCTCTCGGGATTCCTCTCCCGTCGATACCGGGGCCAAAAACCTTGTGTGGAGTCAGGGCCGGAATCGAGGATTCCTCTCAGGGGCTGACATGGATCTTTGGGTACTTCTGGAGTCTCGCCAGGGGAGTCAGGCCTCGTCTCGAGTGGGGGCATGCACGTGCGCTTTCCTTCCAGGCTGTAGCAGCAATGTCACGCTTCCCGTCGCGTGGATCATAGGATCTGTGGTTTTCCCTCGAGGATTTCCCTCGAGGCTTTCCCACAGGGCTGTCCCACGTGCCACCGTGGTGTGAGTCGATCCTCGGCGTGAAAGATGAGCCAGTGCAGGGCAAAGAGCTTCCTCTGGAATGGACTGAGACATCTGGGGTACTCTTGGAATGGTGGTACGACCATGGAGTTCCTCTCGCCTTTCCTGTTGAGAGTGCCTCCTCTTGAGATGCGACGGGAACGCCGGGAATTCTTTCCCGTTGAAAGCAGGCAAAGGATCCCTCATCTCGAGCTACGAGGGGGAAACGGGGCTCCTCTGGATGTGGGCGGGACCATCCTGCTTCCTCTCGAGTGGAGACGGGTATGGAAGTGAACTTCTTGAGTTGCAGCAAGGGTGTGAAAGACCCTTTCGAAGTTCCAGAGGTTAGGTGTCATTAGTCTCCAGACGCCTCATCGGAAATAGGCCTCATCTCGCCTGGAAGGGAGAACTTCCTGGATTTTCTCGAGATGCGGCAGGTGTTCTCGAGTTACGACGGGGACCTCAGGAACCCGCCCTGGTGGCCTCAGGAGAGGCCAGTCCACATGCGAGTTGCTAGGGGGCCTCGCGGGATTCCTCTCCCGTCGATACCGGGGCCAAAAACCTTGTGTGGAGTCAGGGCCGGAAACGAGGATTCCTCTCAGGGGCTGACATGGATCTTTGGGTACTTCTGGAGTCTCGCCAGGGGAGTCAGGCCTCGTCTCGAGTGGGGGCATGCACGTGCGCTTTCCTTCCAGGCTGTAGCAGCAATGTCACGCTTCCCGTCCCGTGGATCATAGGATCTGTGGTTTTCCCTCGAGGCTTTCCCTCGAGGCTTTCCCACAGGGCTGTCCCACGTGCCACCGTGGTGTGAGTCGATCCTCGGCGTGAAAGATGAGCCAGTGCAGGGCAAAGAGCTTCCTCTGGAATGGACTGAGACATCTGGGGGACTCTTGGAATGGTGGTACGACCATGGAGTTCCTCTCGCCTTTCCTGTTGAGAGTGCCTCCTCTTGAGATGCGACGGGAACGCCGGGAATTCTTTCCCGTTGAAAGCAGGCAAAGGATCCCTCATCTCGAGCTACGAGGGGGAAACGGGGCTCCTCTGGATGTGGGCGGGACCATCCTGCTTCCTCTCGAGTGGAGACGGGTATGGAAGTGAACTTCTTGAGTTGCAGCAAGGGTGTGAAAGACCCTTTCGAAGTTCCAGAGGTTAGGTGTCATTAGTCTCCAGACGCCTCATCGGAAATAGGCCTCATCTCGCCTGGAAGGGAGAACTTCCTGGATTTTCTCGAGATGCGGCAGGTGTTCTCGAGTTACGACGGGGACCTCAGGGACCCGCCCTGGTGGCCTCAGGAGAGGCCAGTCCACATGCGAGTTGCTAGGGGGCCTCGCGGGATTCCTCTCCCGTCGATACCGGGGCCAAAAACCTTGTGTGGAGTCAGGGCCGGAAACGAGGATTCCTCTCAGGGGCTGACATGGATCTTTGGGTACTTCTGGAGTCTCCCCAGGGGAGTCAGGCCTCGTCTCGAGTGGGGGCATGCACGTGCGTTTTCTTTCCAGGCTGTAGCAGCAATGTCACGCTTCCCGTCGCGTGGATCAAAGGATCTGTGGTTTTCCCTCGAGGCTTTCCCACAGGGCTGTCCCACGTTCCACCGTGGTGTGAGTCGATCCTCGGCGTGAAAGATGAGCCAGTGCAGGGCAAAGAGGTTCCTCTGGAATGGACTGAGACATCTGGGGGACTCTTGGAATGGTGGTACGACCATGGAGTTCCTCTCGCCTTTCCTGTTGAGAGTGCCTCCTCTTGAGATGCGACGGGAACGCCGGGAATTCTTTCCCGTTGAAAGCAGGGAAAGGATCCCTCATCTCGAGCTCCGAGGGGGAAACGGGGCTCCTCTGGATGTGGGCGGGACCATCGTGCTTCCTCTCTAGTGGAGACGGGTATTGCCGGGGTCCAGCCCCGGTGGATCCAGGGAATTCGAAGGGTGGACGGCGTTGGCGTGGAAAGACTTGTTTATTTATTAATATAAGATTAGATTAAGAAACTGTAGTGCAGTAGGAAGATTAAGTGGAGAAAGAGGGCTGAATAGCTTGGTTTACGCGGAAGACCAATAAAATTCCAGACAAGGAATTTGCACCATCTACGTTGGGCCACCGGTGCCCGCTTGAATATCTAAGGGTGCCTCGCCTTAAGCTCCCTTTCTCGCGGATCTTAATAACCAGGGCAAATAAGTAGACCTGGCGAGCCTCCGCGCCCCAGATGGAAATTCAGCCTGAAATTAAAGTAAAGAGCAGAGGGAAGAAAAGGGAGAGAAAAAGAGAGAGAGAGAGAGACACGGGGGGAGCCATATTCCCAAGACACCAGGCCGAGACTAGTCCGAGAAACTGGTCTGAGAATCTGGTCCCGTCCTTTATTGTTCAGAAGGCCTTTTATACTTTTGATAAAACATGGAGATCAATGGGTAACACAAAGTTATGCAGCGTTAGCAGTCCAGACTCTTATCAAAACCAGGCTTTTCTCTCTGCATACCTAATTGTATACACAAGTCTTAGGTAATTTACATCATCTTCCAACCAAAAGGGCCAATTAACATTTTACAGCCTTTTTTCTGATAAGGGTTTGTCAACCACAAGACTTATTTGTGTTGATCTTCCCAAGGTCTGGTGCCACTCTCGGAAAGCACTAAAGAAAGTTACATTCTTAGACAGCAAGGATACAGCAACTTATAACAAGTAGAGGGAGTGCAGTGATTTATAGCAAAAGAGAAGCAATTAACTCAAAAGTCTAGTGTTGCTAACATCAAAACTACTATGTATCTTTTTCTACATCCTGCTTACATTAACATCCTTCCAGGTGCCTAAAAGATAAAGAATAAGGAGGTCTGGCAGCAATCCTTGAGTCAACAGTGAAAACCCTCTACCAATATAATTTTTAACTCTTTAGAAAAGGCTCTGTATCTTTAAGATGCTTTTAAGCTTTGTGCCTCCCGCGGTTGGGGGGCTGTAAGCAATTCACAAGCTGTAAGCTTTGTGCCTCTCGCGGTTGGGGGGCTGTAAGCAATTCACAAGCTGTAAGAGGTCTGGGGAACCTGTTAGGCAGACTAGAGAGCTATCAGAGGGGTTTAACTGAAACATCCCTTTCAAATGCAGAAGACTAAAACCCTGAATTGACTTTTTTCCAGAGAATATCAGAAAAGTGGAAAAGCAGAGCACAAAAGCCGGCAGATTTTTGCTGGGGTACATGCTTAGGAATATCCAGAGGGGTCCCTGAAGTCTGAGCACGCCTTGCGTATGTCAGCTTCCTTCCTCATGACCTTGTCACGGGCGGGATTCCTCACACTGGCTTCCGGCAACTCCCCCTTCTTTATTAGTTTTTTAAAAAAATTAGGTGCAGTTCAGTCGCGAGATTCCGAATGCTCTGCCGAAGAGTCCTGACAACACAAGGAAGCACGATTACAAGGAGCAGGATTATGGCACCCACAGCAGCATAGCTAGAGACAGTAGTCAGAAGAGTTTTTCCAGAAATGAAGTCAGAGAAGGTGTGGAAAAAGTCATTGGCTTCTCCTGCGGCGGTAAAATCTAATCGGGAGTGTTCCAAGGTCTGAATCTGATTATGAAGTTTCCCTAAATCTAAACTAATATCTGAGCTGTTCCAGACACCTAAAATATGATTTTTGACCCTCTCCCATTTAAAATCTGTCTCATTTACTTTCAGGGATGTAACACATATCCACCGGTAATCGGCATGACATGAAAGAGCCAATTTCATTTTCAGACTCTGTAATTCATTCCCAATATGCATTACTGCTTCTTCTAAGGCATCAATCCTTATTTCTAGCTTCCTATCTATAATTTCCTGGGTTGCCAGCGTTAGAGAAACATTTTTGGATACGGTGTCAACATATTGGGCAGTATACACTTGTTGAGACAATGATAATGCCGCCACAGTAATAGAAGTAATTGCGGTTATCAAAGCTGATATTCCCAAAACAAGTAAGCCCACAAACCGTCGTGTTCGCATTAAATCTTGTAGCTGTTGCAGTACAGCTAGGCCATGGTTATCATACCAATACGTGGCTACAGTTACAGGTACCATGAGATAGGGCGGACGTTTTAAAACCATGAAAGAGCAAACTTTATATTGAGGAGTTAAACAGGATGAAAGCATACATTGTTCACAAGACACTACATGGGGTCCACCTGTATAATTCAATTGTATGTTAAGTCTTTCAGAATCATTAGTGAAAAGAAAAACATAAGGAGAGGGTAGACAAGCTAAAATAGAGTAAATAGAGGTATTTTTTGGTCGGATTAAAATAATAGGGGCGGTAGCCGCAAGGGCTCTCCAAATTTCTGGCTGCCAAAAGGTTTTACGTCTAGTTATATAAGACAGCATAGGGGGAACAAATTGGTTATGATGCCGTCTGGTGGCAACTAACGGCCAAGAAATTGAATATTCTTTCCAATTATCCAATCTATTGATAAAGTCATCGTCAGACTCAGGGTCTTGACCTGGATTTGGGTTGCTCCAGTCCTGAATCGCACAATTTCTTCCTCCCGGCATATTGTAATCTACTCTCGAATTATAAATACAAGATTTCCAAATCGGATATCCTGAATGATCATCTATAGTTTTCCAAATAACATCTGAGGGAGCAACATCATCACAATTTGGATATTCTGATGGAGTTTTGAGAGACAAAGACTTATAGGGGCCAAGGACCCCAGGCATACGGGCTCGTAATATCCAAGCAGACCGATCCCCTATAGATGCAAATTTAGAGGTTGGGGAATCTGTCATAACTGCTTTTGTGGAGGCTCCAATGCATCCTGTCTTGGTAAAGAAGTCTCCTGTAAGGCCAGGAGGAAAATTAAAGCAGACAGGAAAATCATCTGCTAGTCCTTTAAAGGTATAATTGAAATTAATAGGGTATTGGTCTTTTGTATAGGAAGTATAAGATCCTCCCAAAAGGCGAGGCTGGTCTGTACTAACTCGTATGGGGTCACTGTTCCAAGTAACAACTTGGAAAGTTGGAGGATCCGGGAGAAACGCCCAATATTTGGTTGGAATGGGAGCAGCGCTTACCTGGCAAGAGAGCAAGGCAAGCATGGCAATAAACACCTTTTCAGGAGAGACTGACGATCCCTGTAGGGTAGCTATCCCCTGTGCCTGGCGACAGAGAGCTTTAATCTGTCCCCAGGTGGGCAAGGAGGCTTGTTGGGTTGACTGAGCTGGGCGTCCTAATGGATTCCTGCGAGGCAAAAAATCAGGGGGTGCAATATCCTGTATCTGAAGTCGTGACATCTGTCCAGTGGGTGGCTCCGATCCGCGCCTATCCGGGATCTCCAATGTCAGCTGTCCTGGGGTCAGCGGCGTTTCCCGTGCTGGCGGAGGGAGCGGGGGAAGAGGGAGTTTCTTCCTTTTTAGAGATCGCGGTGGCGGGGGATTCTGGTATCCGGGGAGCTGAGACATGGCGAATTAGTCTGTCTGGAACCCAAATCGGAGCGTCCGCGTCCTGTGGAAAAACACAAGCATACCCTCGCCCATTGGTTAATAAGGGGTCAGGACCTTTCCATTGTCCGGAAAGAAGGTCCCTCCATTTTACTAATGGTTTTGCATTCAATTGCTCTGGGCACCAATGGCGAAGCATTGCAGTGTTTCCGGATGAATCAGCATTTAAGTTATTTATTACGAAAAGAGCATGTTGCAAAATCTGATGGGGGGAACTATATTTAAATTCCCCTTCTTTTAGTTTTTGAATATGGATTTTCAGTGTTTGATGTGCTCTTTCCACAATGGCTTGTCCTTGTGGGTTATAAGGGATGCCGGTGTTATGTTTAATTTGAAATCTTGTACAGAATTGCTGAAAAGATTTAGAAGTGTAAGCAGGAGCATTATCAGTTTTTAAAGCTTTTGGCAAGCCCAGATAGGAAAAGCATGTAAAAAGATGTTGTATTACATCTTTAACTGCTTCCCCTGTACGAGCAGTGGCAATAATAACATGAGAGAAGGTATCTACAGTTACATGAACAAAAGACAGTTTTCCAAATGAAGAGACATGGGTTACATCCATTTGCCAGAGTGCATTAGGTTTGAGACCGCGAGGGTTAACTCCCAGAGGCAAAGCATTCACGGTAGTAGGACAATGTGAACAAGAACGAACAATCTCTCGGGCAGATTCTCGAGGAATTTGAAACTGGTATCGTAAGGCAGTGGCATTTTGGTGATGAAGTGAGTGAGAAGCTCGAGCTTCTTCAAAAACAGAAGCCACTGAAATCCTGGTTAACGAATCTGCCAATTCATTGAGAGCATTTAAAGGGCCAGGCAGGCCGGAATGAGCCCGAATGTGGCCGATAAAGAACGCCCGATTTCTTTTCCATATTTGCTGCTGCAGTTTAGTTAACAAATGGAAGATAGCAGTTTTGTTTTCAGGCAAAACTGCAGTCTCAATGTGTGGAAACAGCCTGACCACATACTGAGAGTCAGAATAAAGGTTAAATTCTTTCTCCGCAAACATAACAAAGGCCTCAATAACAGCTGTGATTTCAGCCCTTTGAGCTGAAGTTTCTTGTGTTTCCAAAAGTTTTTGATGATCTCTTGTGACTATAGAGGCTCTACCGTTAGCCGATCCATCAGTAAAGACTACCTGAGCATCTGAAATAGGGAACTGTTTACACCGGACAGGAAAAATAACTGGATGGTTAGACATAAAATTTAGTAAAACATGCGAGGGTAAATGATGCAAAATTTGACCACAGTAATTCCCTATGGCAATCTGCCAGTCTTCATCAAACATTAAAAGAGCATCAAGCTGCTCCTTATTATATGGAATTACAATCTCTGATGGCTCTTTACCAAACAATTCAATGCTCCGCTTCCTTCCTTTTAGCATTAATGTGGCAATTAAACCAGGATAAGAAGCCACGACTTTTTTAGCTTGGGTAGGAAGATGGATCCATTCTAAAGGGCCGCGTTGCCACAGAACTCCCGTAGGCGCCGTTGGAGTAGCTAGGCAAAGGAACTGCCACGTCATCGTCAAATCAATTCTTTTTACATAGCTATTTGATAAGGCTGCTTCTACTTTGCCTAGGGCTTCTTGAGCCTCAGCTGTTAATTGTCTTTTTGAGGTTGGATCAGGATCCCCGCGTAAAGTGTTAAAAAGAGGTTTTAATTCGGCAGTGGTTAATTTTAAATATGGTCTAATCCAATTAATATCACCTAAGAGTTTTTGATAAGCATTTAAAGTAATAAGATGGTCTTTTCTCAATTGCAGCGGGGTATGAGTCACCGTTTCCGAATTTATGACTCTTCCTAAGTAAGTTATGGGCGGATTGATTTGAATTTTTTCTGGGGCAATTTTTAGGCCTCTGTCTGTCAATGCCTGGGTCAGGTCCTGGAGCACAGTCTGCAGGTGAACTCTATCAGGATGAGCTATTAAAATATCATCCATATAGTGAATCATATACACGTGTTCATATTTAGCCCTAGTATCTTCTAGAGCGGCATTAACAAATTTTTGGCATAAAGTAGGGCTATTTTTCATTCCCTGAGGCAGAACCTTCCACTGAAACCGTAAATAAGGCTGTTTAAGATTTTCTGATGGCAGACTAAAGGCAAATCGCTTTTTATCCTCAGGATTTAAGGGAATAGTGAAAAAACAATCTTGTAAATCAATAACAATTATATTATATCCCTCTGGAACGGCTACTGGGGAAGGGAGCCCAGGCTGTAAGGCCCCCATGTCCTCCATGGTGGCATTAATAGCTCTCAAATCCTGTAAAAGTCGCCATTTACCAGATTTTTTCTTAATGACAAAAATAGGAGTGTTCCAGGGGCTATTGGAGGGCTCAATATGTCCCAATTCTAATTGTTCAAAGATTAATGCTTTAGCTGCCAATAATTTTTCCTTATGCAGAGGCCACTGTTCTACCCACACCGGATCTTGAGATTTCCATGTGATGGGGTCGGCAGCAAAAACAATGGCCTCAATTATAAATTTGGATATCCCAATCCAGCACGTAGCTTGCGAGGAGTTGGGCAAATTGGCTCAATTATTCCTGTCTGTTGTTTACCCAATCCTTTTGATGGATCATAGCCCATCTGCAACATCTGAGAGGTCACTTTATCATCAGGGCTAAAAAGTAACACTCCCATTTGAGATAGCACGTCCCTCCCCCACAGGGTAAGGGGGAGCGAAGGAACGACATAAGGTTGGAAAGTTCCACGGGTATCCTCAAATTGCCAATCTAAAATTTTTGCACTTTTGGCTATTGTGGGGGCTCTTCCTATCCCCACCAAGTTATTTTCAGTAGTATGTGTGGGCCAGGAGCTGGGCCAGTCTTTTCCTGAAATGCAAGAAACATCTGCTCCTGTGTCTAATAACCCCACAATAGACTTGCCATTAATCAGGATAGTCTTCATAGGACGTTTCTGAGTAATTTCTGTTATCCAAAAAACCATATCACTAGACCCAAATCCTTTATCCTGCCTTTCATTTTGAGTAGCTGTGCGCCCAATTGCAGTGTGGTAAGGCAAAAGCAAAAGTTGGGCTATTCTTTGTCCCTGATGTATTTGGAAAGTTTTAGTTGGGGGTGAAATCATTATCTGGATTTCTCCTGTATAATCTGAGTCAATTACTCCAGGGATGATTGTGAGACCTTGCATAGCTAAGGAACTTCTGCCTAGTATAATTCCTACTAAACCTGTTGGTAATGGGCCTTTAACTCCTGTAGGTATTTTTACAGTGGGGCTATCTGGTGTTAATATTGCTGAGGTGGTGGAACTGAGGTCCAGTCCTGCGCTGCCTGGGGTTGCTCTGATGAGTTATGCGATGGGACGAAGGGAATGAATGGGTTCAGTGAGGCTGCCCCAATTGTTGTCGGGGCCTGAGGCTGGCCCCTCAATCCGTTTCCCGACTGCTGGTCGGGGCCCAAAAAGGCTCCATTTCTATGGAATTGTGACCTACATTCTTTTGCCCAGTGATATCCTTTTTGACAACGAGGGCAGAGAGATCTAGGGAGATTAGTAGGCACAGCCGGGGAGGGAGAATTCGGCAGAGAAGAACCGGCTGCTTTTTGGGGACAAGCTCGCATAAGGTGCCCTTCCCGTCCGCAAGAGAAGCAGGCCTTGGATAAACCAATATTCTGGCCTGGACTACTGGAATGACTCTTTGACGGGTTATTTCTATTTGTAAAAAAGGACTGTACTGCCTGCTGGTAAGAATTTCCCTTTATGGCTGCAGCTATGGCAACGCCCTGCATCATCGCTGGTCCTACATCTGCACATTGCCTGATATAATCTATTATTTCCCCAGTTTTTTTAATAGGACGTAAAATGGCCTGGCAGGTAGAATTAGCATTTTCAAATGCCAGTTGTTTTATCAATATACTAGCTGCCTCAGTGTTGGAAATTACTCTGTTGACTGCCTCTGCAAGTCTTGATATAAAGTCTTCATATGGCTCTTCTGGTTTTTGTTTAACATTTGAGAAGGAAGAGGTAGATTCTTTCCCTTCAGGCAACAAACGCCAAGCCCCAAGGGCGCAGGCGGTTACTTGATCTAAAGTGGTTTTATCTAATCCCATTTGATCTCTAAGTGTTCCAAAATCATTAGTCCCTGCCAACATATTTTTTATAATATATCTTGGGCCATATTTTTGGTTAGCATCAGCCTGTTTTTGGGCTAGATCTTCATATTCAGTTCTCCAAAGTACATATTGACCTCCAGACAGACAAGCTTTAGCGACTGTCTTCCAGTCATGGGGTGTCATCCATCTGCCCGCTAAAGCTTCCACCAATGATACAGTGTACGGGGCTTTAGGCCCATACAAAGCACAAGCCTGTTTGAGTTCTTTAATCATTTTCATTGGAATGGGTTCCCAGTGGGGGGGCTGTTCTCCCACCACTTCCACCAAATATTATGGGGAAACAAGCCTCAAGGTGGGGATCAAGTTCATCATCTGGGCTAGAGAAAACTCTTCTTCGGGGAGCTTCTAGTGGAGGCCCCTCACCCTTATAGGGAGGGGGGGGCAAGGGGTGTCCTATGTCACTTTCTTCGTACTTTGGGAATTTTTTATCCGTTCTGTGTTTAGGTCTTACGGATGTTTTATCTGGGGAATCTGGCCTTAAACTCTCAGGTGCATATAATCTGATGGGGGACATTTGTCTTGAGCCTCTGGAAGCAGAAGGCTTAATTAAGGAAATTTCTCTTGAATTTGTGGAAGCAGGTGGTCTGGTTGGGGAAGTTTTTATTAAGCTCTTTGGAGCAGATAATCTAATTGGAGAAGTTTCTCTTAAACTCCTTGGAGCATCTTTATTTAATAAAGACCAGTCCTCATCAGAATGATCTTGACTTACTTCCTCTTCCAAATCTTCCTCATCTGAAAGCTGCTCTTTTTTGTCATCTCTATCTATTACCTTTTCTTGGGCCGTCATTGCAGCTATCATTTGACTCAACTGCCGATAGTTAGGTGTAGCCTCCTTTTCATCACTCTCCTCTTCGATAGATACCTTTTTCTCTGCACTTTCCTCTTTAAGATGTACCTTTTCAGATTCAGGGGCAGGGTCTAGAGCGTCCCTAATTATATTCCATAAGGAAAAGGCGTCAGTAGGCACCTTTTGTGAGCCATGTTCAGCATGGTAAGTTTTTAGTTGTTTTCCTACTCTCTCCCAGGTGTCTAAGTTAACAGTGCCTTCTTCTGGAAACCAGGGACACTGTTCTTGTACAAAGGAAAAAAATGAATGAATATTGGATTTTTTAACTTTAATTCCTCGTTTAGTTAGTAACTGCAAGATTACTCCTGTAAAAAGCTGTCTTTCTTTTGATTCACTGTTACCCATGTCAGAAAATTAAGTCTTATAGAAAAGTCTACCTCAACAAAAAGGTTTTACCTTTGGCGAGGGGGGTTTTGTTTTCAACCCTAAGATAGCAGGTTTCTTTTCAACCTCTAGAGCACCAGGTTTCTCTTAAACCCTTGAACACTTCCCACTCCTCCTCACCCTGTCTATCCTACAGGGGGGTCCGCGGCACCCTGAGTGGGGTCCTAGCCGTCCCGAACACTCAACACTGGGGGAGTACCCGAAAGTACTCCGGGGGGAGTGATTAAGTCACTCCGGGGGGGAGCAACAGAGAGTGCTCCGGGGGGAGCAACAGAGAGTGCTCCGGGGGGAGCTACAGAGAGTGCTCCGGGGGGAGCTTTTGCTCCGAGGAACCTACCTTCGAATAGCCTGTTCCGGGCGCCACTTGCCGGGGTCCAGCCCCGGTGGATCCAGGGAATTCGAAGGGTGGACGGCGTTGGCGTGGAAAGACTTGTTTATTTATTAATATAAGATTAGATTAAGAAACTGTAGTGCAGTAGGAAGATTAAGTGGAGAAAGAGGGCTGAATAGCTTGGTTTACGCGGAAGACCAATAAAATTCCAGACAAGGAATTTGCACCATCTACGTTGGGCCACCGGTGCCCGCTTGAATATCTAAGGGTGCCTCGCCTTAAGCTCCCTTTCTCGCGGATCTTAATAACCAGGGCAAATAAGTAGACCTGGCGAGCCTCCGCGCCCCAGATGGAAATTCAGCCTGAAATTAAAGTAAAGAGCAGAGGGAAGAAAAGGGAGAGAAAAAGAGAGAGAGAGAGAGACAGGGGGGGAGCCAGATTCCCAAGAAACCAGGCCGAGACTAGTCCGAGAAACTGGTCTGAGAATCTGGTCCCGTCCTTTATTGTTCAGAAGGCCTTTTATACTTTTGATAAAACATGGAGATCAATGGGTAACACAAAGTTATGCAGCGTTAGCAGTCCAGACTCTTATCAAAACCAGGCTTTTCTCTCTGCATACCTAATTGTATACACAAGTCTTAGGTAATTTACATCATCTTCCAACCAAAAGGGCCAATTAACATTTTACAGCCTTTTTTCTGATAAGGGTTTGTCAACCACAAGACTTATTTGTGTTGATCTTCCCAAGGTCTGGTGCCACTCTCGGAAAGCACTAAAGAAAGTTACATTCTTAGACAGCAAGGATACAGCAACTTATAACAAGTAGAGGGAGTGCAGTGATTTATAGCAAAAGAGAAGCAATTAACTCAAAAGTCTAGTGTTGCTAACATCAAAACTACTATGTATCTTTTTCTACATCCTGCTTACACTAACATCCTTCCAGGTGCCTAAAAGATAAAGAATAAGGAGGTCTGGCAGCAATCCTTGAGTCAACAGTGAAAACCCTCTACCAATATAATTTTTAACTCTTTAGAAAAGGCTCTGTATCTTTAAGATGCTTTTAAGCTTTGTGCCTCCCGCGGTTGGGGGGCTGTAAGCAATTCACAAGCTGTAAGCTTTGTGCCTCTCGCGGTTGGGGGGCTGTAAGCAATTCACAAGCTGTAAGAGGTCTGGGGAACCTGTTAGGCAGACTAGAGAGCTATCAGAGGGGTTTAACTGAAACATCCCTTTCAAATGCAGAAGACTAAAACCCTGAATTGACTTTTTTCCAGAGAATATCAGAAAAGTGGAAAAGCAGAGCACAAAAGCCAGCAGATTTTTGCTGGGGTACATGCTTAGGAATATCCAGAGGGGTCCCTGAAGTCTGAGCACGCCTTGCGTATGTCAGCTTCCTTCCTCATGACCTTGTCACGGGCGGGATTCCTCACACTGGCTTCCGGCAGGGTATGGTGGTGAACTTCTTGAGTTGCAGCAAGGCTGTGAAAGACCCTTTCGAAGTTCCAGAGGTAAGGTGTCATTAGTCTCCAGACGCCTCATCGGAAATAGGCCTCATCTCGCCTGGAAGGGAGAACTTCCTGGGTTTTCTCGAGTTGCGGCAGGTGTTCTCGAGTTACGACGGGGACCTCAGGGACCCGCCCTGGTGGCCTCAGGAGAGGCCAGTCCCTATGCGAGTTGCTAGGGGGCCTCTCGGGATTCCTCTCCCGTCGATACCGGGGCCAAAAACCTTGTGTGGAGTCAGGGCCGGAACCGAGGATTCCTCTCAGGGGCTGACATGGATCTTTGGGTACTTCTGGAGTCTCCCCAGGGGAGTCAGGCCTCGTCTCGAGTGGGGGCATGCACGTGCACTTTCCTTCCAGGCTGTAGCAGCAATGTCACGCTACCTGTCGCGTGGATCAAATGATCTGTGGTTTTCCCTCGAGGCTTTCCCACAGGGCTGTCCCACGTGCCACCGTGGTGTGAGTCGATCCTCGGCGTGAAAGATGAGCCAGTGCAGGGCAAAGAGGTTCCTCTGGAATGGACTGAGACATCTGGGGGACTCTTGGAATGGTGGTACGACCATGGAGTTCCTCTCGCCTTTCCTGTTGAGAGTGCCTCCTCTTGAGATGCGACGGGAACGCCGGGAATATTTTCCCGTTGAAAGCAGGGAAAGGATCCCTCATCTCGAGCTACGAGGGGGAAACGGGGCTCCTCTGGATGTGGGCGGGACCATCGTGCTTTCTCTCGAGTGGAGACGGGTATGGCGGTGAACTTCTTGAGTTGCAGCAAGGGTGTGAAAGACCCTTTCGAAGTTCCAGAGGTTAGGTGTCATTAGTCTCCAGACGCCTCATCGGAAATATGCCTCATCTCGCCTGGAAGGGAGAACTTCCTTGATTTTCTCGAGTTGCGGCAGGTGTTCTCGAGTTACGACGGGGACCTCAGGGACCCGCCCTGTTGGCCTCAGGAGAGGCCAGTCCCTATGCGTGTTGCTAGGGGGCCCCTCGGGATTCCTCTCCCGTCGATACCGGGGCCAAAAACCTTGTGTGGAGACAGGGCTGGAACCGAGGATTCCTCTCAGGGACTGATATGGATCTTTGGGTACTTCTGGAGTCTCGCCAGGGGAGACAGGCCTCGTCTCGTGTGGGGGCATGCACGTGCACTTTCCTTCCAGGCTGTAGCAGCAATGTCACGCTTCACGTCGCGTGGATCAAAGGATCTGCGGGTTTCCCTCGAGGCTTTCCCTCGAGGCTTTCCCACAGGGCTGTCCCACGTGACACCGTGGTGTGAGTCGATCCTCGGCGTGAAAAATGAGCCAGTGCAGGGCAAAGAGGTTCCTCTGGAATGGACTGAGACATCTGGGGGACTCTTGGAATGGTGGTACGACCATGGAGTTCCTCTCGCCTTTCCTGTTGAGAGTGCCTCCTCTTGAGATGCGACGGGAACGCCGGGAATTCTTTCCCGTTGAAAGGAGGGAAAGGATCCCTCATCTCGAGCTACGAGGGGGAAACGGGGCTCCTCTGGATGTGGGCGGGACCATCGTGCTTCCTCTCGAGTGGAGACGGGTATGGCGGTGAACTTCTTGAGTTGCAGAAAGGGTGTGAAAGACCCTTTCGAAGTTCCAGAGGTTAGGTGTCATTAGTCTCCAGACGCCTCATCGGAAATAGGCCTCATCTCGCCTGGAAGGGAGAACTTCCTGGATTTTCTCGAGTTGCGGCAGGTGTTCTCGAGTTACGACGGGGACCTCAGGGACCCGCCCTGGTGGCCTCAGGAGAGGCCAGTCCCCATGCGAGTTGCTAGGGGGCCTCTCGGGATTCCTCTCCCGTCGATACCGGGGCCAAAAAGCTTGTGTGGAGTCAGGGCCGGAACCGAGGATTCCTCTCAGGGGCTGACATGGATCTTTGGGTACTTCTGGAGTCTCCCCAGGGGAGTCAGGCCTCGTCTCGAGTGGGGGCATGCACGTGCGCTTTCCTTCCAGGCTGTAGCAGCAATGTCACGCTTCCCGTCGCGTGGATCAAAGGATCTGTGGTTTTCCCTCGAGGCTTTCCCTCGAGGCTTTCCCACAGGGCTGTCCCACGTTCCACCGTGGTGTGAGTCGATCCTCGGCGTGAAAGATGAGCCAGTGCAGGGCAAAGAGGTTCCTCTGGAATGGACTGAGACATCTGGGGGACTCTTGGAATGGTGGTACGACCATGGAGTTCCTCTCGCCTTTCCTGTTGAGAGTGCCTCCTCTTGAGATGCGACGGGAACGCCGGGAATACTTTCCCGTTGAAAGCAGGGAAAGGATCCCTCATCTCGAGCTACGAGGGGGAAACGGGGCTCCTCTGGATGTGGGCGGGACCATCGTGCTTCCTCTCGAGTGGAGACGGGTATGGCGGTGAACTTCTTGAGTTGCAGCAAGGGTGTGAAAGACCCTTTCGAAGTTCCAGAGGTTTGGTGTCATTAGTCTCCAGAGGCCTCATCGGAAATAGGCCTCATCTCGCCTGGAAGGGAGAACTTCCTGGATTTTCTCGAGTTGCGGCAGGTGTTCTCGAGTTACGACGGGGACCTCAGGGACCCGCCCTGGTGGCCTCCGGAGAGGCCAGTCCCCATGCGAGTTGCTAGCGGGCCTCTCGGGATTCCTCTCCCGTCGATACCGGGGCCAAAAACCTTGTGTGGAGTCAGGGCCGGAACCGAGGATTCCTCTCAGGGGCTGACATGGATCTTTGGGTACTTCTGGAGTCTCCCCAGTGGAGTCAGGCCTCGTCTCGAGTGGGGGCATGCACGTGCGCTTTCCTTCCAGGCTGTAGCAGCAATGTCACGCTTCCCGTCGCGTGGATCAAAGGATCTGTGGTTTTCCCTCGAGGCTTTCCCTCGAGGCTTTCCCACAGGGCTGTCCCACGTGCCACCGTGGTGTGAGTCGATCCTCGGCGTGAAAGATGAGCCAGTGCAGGGCAAAGAGGTTCCTCTGGAATGGACTGAGACATCTGGGGGACTCTTGGAATGGTGGTACGACCATGGAGTTCCTCTCGCCTTTCCTGTTGAGAGTGCCTCCTCTTGAGATGCGACGGGAACGCCGGGAATTCTTTCCCGTTGAAAGCAGGAAAAGGATCCCTCATCTCGAGCTACGAGGGGGAAACGGGGCTCCTCTGGATGTGGGCGGGACCATCGTGCTTCCTCTCGAGTGGAGACGGGTATGGCGGTGAACTTCTTGAGTTGCAGCAAGGGTGTGAAAGACCCTTTCGAAGTTCCAGAGGTTAGGTGTCATTAGTCTCCAGACGCCTCATCGGAAATAGGCCTCATCTCGCCTGGAAGGGAGAACTTCCTGGATTTTCTCGAGTTGCGGCAGGTGTTCTCGAGTTACGACGGGGACCTCAGGGACCCGCCCTGGTGGCCTCAGGAGAGGCCAGTCCCCATGCGAGTTGCTAGGGGGCCTCTCGGGATTCCTCTCCCGTCGATACCGGGGCCAAAAACCTTGTGTGGAGTCAGGGCCGGAACCGAGGATTCCTCTCAGGGGCTGACATGGATCTTTGGGTACTTCTGGAGTCTCCCCAGGGGAGTCAGGCCTCGTCTCGAGTGGGGGCATGCACGTGCACTTTCCTTCCAGGCTGTAGCAGCAATGTCACGCTTCCCGTCGCGTGGATCAAAGGATCTCTGGTTTTCCCTCGAGGCTTTCCCACAGGGCTGTCCCACGTGCCACCGTGGTGTGAGTCGATCCTCGGCGTGAAAGATGAGCCAGTGCAGGGCAAAGAGGTTCCTCTGGAATGGACTGAGACATCTGGGGGACTCTTGGAATGGTGGTACGACCATGGAGTTCCTCTCGCCTTTCCTGTTGAGAGTGCCTCCTCTTGAGATGCGACGGGAACGCCGGGAATTCCTTCCCGTTGAAACCAGGGAAAGGATCCCGCATCTCGAGCTACGAGGGGGAAACGGGGCTCCTCTGGATGTGGGCGGGACCATCGTGCTTCCTCTCGAGTGGAGACGGGTATGGCGGTGAACTTCTTGAGTTGCAGCAAGGGTGTGAAAGACCCTTTCGAAGTTCCAGAGGTTTGGTGTCATTAGTCTCCAGAGGCCTCATCGGAAATAGGCCTCATCTCGCCTGGAAGGGAGAACTTCCTGGATTTTCTCGAGTTGCGGCAGGTGTTCTCGAATTACGACGGGGACCTCAGGGACCCGCCCTGGTGGCCTCCGGAGAGGCCAGTCCCCATGCGAGTTGCTAGGGGGCCTCTCGGGATTCCTCTCCCGTCGATACCGGGGCCAAAAACCTTGTGTGGAGTCAGGGCCGGAACCGAGGATTCCTCTCAGGGGCTGACATGGATCTTTGGGTACTTCTGGAGTCACCCCAGTGGAGTCAGGCCTCGTCTCGAGTAGGGGCATGCACGTGCGCTTTCCTTTCAGGCTGTAGCAGCAATGTCACGCTTCCCGTCACGTGGATCAAAGGATCTGTGGTTTTCCCTCGAGGCTTTCCCTCGAGGCTTTCCCACAGGCCTGTCCCACGTGCCACCGTGGTGTGAGTCGATCCTCGGCATGAAAGATGAGCCAGTGCAGGGCAAAGAGGTTCCTCTGGAATGGACTGAGACATCTGGGGGACTCTTGGAATGGTGGTACGACCATGGAGTTCCTCTCGCCTTTCCTGTTGAGAGTGCCTCCTCTTGAGATGCGACGGGAACGCCGGGAATTCTTTCCCGTTGAAAGCAGGGAAAGGATCCCTCATCTCGAGCTACGAGGGGGAAACGGGGCTCCTCTGGATGTGGGCGGGACCATCGTGCTTCCTCTCTAGTGGAGACGGGTATGGCGGTGAACTTCTTGAGTTGCAGCAAGGGTGTGAAAGACCCTTTCGAAGTTCCAGAGGTTAGGTGTCATTAGTCTCCAGAGGCCTCATCGGAAATAGGCCTCATCTCGCCTGGAAGGGAGAACTTCCTGGATTTTCTCGAGTTGCGGCAGGTGTTCTCGAGTTACGACGGGGACCTCAGGGACCCGCCCTGGTGGCCTCAGGAGAGGCCAGTCCCTAGGCGAGTTGCTAGGGGGCCTCTCGGGATTCCTCTCCCGTTGATACCGGGGCCAAAAACCTTGTGTGGAGTCAAGGCCGGAACCGAGGATTCCTCTCAGGGGCTGACATGGATCTTTGGGTACTTGTGGAGTCTCCCCAGGGGAGTCAGGCCTCGTCTCGAGTGGGGGCATGCACGTGCGCTTTCCTTCCAGGCTGTAGCAGCAATGTCACGCTTCCCGTCGCGTGGATCAAAGGATCTGTGGTTTTCCCTCGAGGCTTTCCCTCGAGGCTTTCCCACAGGGCTGTCCCACGTGCCACCGTGGTGTGAGTCAATCCTGGGCGTGAAAGATGAGCCAGTGCAGGGCAAAGAGGTTCCTCTGGAATGGACTGAGACATCTGGGGGACTCTTGGAATGGTGGTACGACCATGGAGTTCCTCTCGCCTTTCCTGTTGAGAGTGCCTCCTCTTGAGATGCGACGGGAACGCCGGGAATTCTTTCCCGTTGAAAGCAGGGAAAGGATCCCTCATCTCGAGCTACGAGGGGGAAACGGGGCTCCTCTGGATGTGGGCGGGACCATCGTGCTTCCTCTCTAGTGGAGACGGGTATGGTGGTGAACTTCTTGAGTTGCAGCAAGGCTGTGAAAGACCCTTTCGAAGTTCCAGAGGTAAGGTGTCATTAGTCTCCAGACGCCTCATCGGAAATAGGCCTCATTTCGCCTGGAAGGGAGAACTTCCTGGATTTTCTCCAGTTGCGGCAGGTGTTCTCGAGTTACGACGGGGACCTCAGGGACCCGCCCTGGTGGCCTCACGAGAGGCCAGTCCCTATGTGAGTTGCTAGGGGGCCTCTCGGGATTCCTCTCCCGTCGATACCGGGGCCAAAAACCTTGTGTGGAGTCAGGGCCGGAACCGAGGATTCCTCTCAGGGGCTGACATGGATCTTTGGGTACTTCTGGAGTCTCCCCAGGGGTGTCAGGCCTCGTCTCGAGTGGGGGCATGCACGTGCACTTTCCTTCCAGGCTGTAGCAGCAATGTCACGCTTCCCGTCGCGTGGATCAAAGGATCTGTGGTTTTCCCTAGAGGCTTTCCCACAGGGCTGTCCCACGTGCCACCGTGGTGTAAGTCGATCCTCGGCGTGAAAGATGAGCCAGTGCAGGGCAAAGAGGTTCCTCTGGAATGGACTGAGACATCTGGGGGACTCTTGGAATGGTGGTACGACCATGGAGTTCCTCTCGCCTTTCCTGTTGAGAGTGCCTCCTCTTGAGATGCGACGGGAACGCCGGGAATTTTTTGCCGTTGAAAGCAGGGAAAGGATCCCTCATCTCGAGCTACGAGGGGGAAACGGGGCTCCTCTGGATGTGGGCGGGAGCATCGTGCTTTCTCTCGAGTGGAGACGGGTATGGCGGTGAACTTCTTGAGTTGCAGCAAGGGTGTGAAAGACCCTTTCGAAGTTCCAGAGGTTAGGTGTCATTAGTCTCCAGACGCCTCATCGGAAATAGGCCTCATCTCGCCTGGATGGGAGAACTTCCTTGATTTTCTCGAGTTGCGGCAGGTGTTCTCGAGTTACGACGGGGACCTCAGGGACCCGCCCTGTTGGCCTCAGGAGAGGCCAGTCCCTATGCGTGTTGCTAGGGGGCCCCTCGGGATTCCTCTCCCGTCGATACCGGGGCCAAAAACCTTGTGTGGAGTCAGGGCCGGAACCGAGGATTCCTCTCAGGGACTGATATGGATCTTTGGGTACTTCTGGAGTCTCGCCAGGGGAGACAGGCCTCGTCTCGTGTGGGGGCATGCACGTGCACTTTCCTTCCAGGCTGTAGCAGCAATGTCACGCTTCCCGTCGCGTGGATCAAAGGATCTGCGGTTTTCGCTCAAGGCTTTCCCTCGAGGCTTTCCCACAGGGCTGTCCCACGTGACACCGTGGTGTGAGTCGATTCTCGGCGTGAAAAATGAGCCAGTGCAGGGCAAAGAGGTTCCTCTGGAATGGACTGAGACATCTGGGGGACTCTTGGAATGGTGGTACGACCATGGAGTTCCTCTCGCCTTTCCTGTTGAGAGTGCCTCCTCTTGAGTTGCGACGGGAACGCCGGGAATTTTTTGCCGTTGAAAGCAGGGAAAGGATCCCTCATCTCGAGCTACGAGGGGGAAACGGGGCTCCTCTGGATGTGGGCGGGACCATCGTGCATCCTCTCGAGTGGAGACGGGTATGGCGGTGAACTTCTTGAGTTGCAGCAAGGGTGTGAAAGACCCTTTCGAAGTTCCAGAGGTTAGGTGTCATTAGTCTCCAGAGGCCTCATCGGAAATAGGCCTCATCTCGCCTGGAAGGGAGAACTTCCTGGATTTTCTCGAGTTGCGGCAGATGTTCTCGAGTTACGACGGGGACCTAAGGGACCCGCCCTGGTGGCCTCAGGAGAGGCCAGTCCCCATGCGAGTTGCTAGGGGGCCTCTCGGGATTCCTCTCCCGTCGATACCGGGGCCAAAAACCTTCTGTGGTGTCAGGGCCGGAACCGAGGATTCCTCTCAGGGGCTGACATGGATCTTTGGGTACTTCTGGAGTCTCCCCAGGGGAGTCAGGCCTCGTCTCGAGTGGGGGCATGCACGTGCACTTTCCTTCCAGGCTGTAGCAGCAATGTCACGCTTCCCGTCGCGTGGATCAAAGGATCTGTGGTTTTCCCTCGAGGCTTTCCCACAGGGCTGTCCCACGTGCCACCGTGGTGTGAGTCCATCCTCGGCGTGAAAGATGAGCCAGTGCAGGGCAAAGAGGTTCCTCTGGAATGGACTGAGACATCTGGGGGACTCTTGGAATGGTGGTACGACCATGGAGTTCCTCTCGCCTTTCCTGTTGAGAGTGCCTCCTCTTGAGATGCGACGGGAACCCCGGGAATTCTTTCCCGTTGAAACCAGGGAAAGGATCCCTCATCTCGAGCACCGAGGGGAAAACGGGGCTCCTCTGGATGTGGGCGGGACCATCGTGCTTCCTCTCGAGTGGAGACGGGTATGGCGGTGAACTTCTTGAGTTGCAGCAAGGGTGTGAAAGACCCTTTCGAAGTTCCAGAGGTTTGGTGTCATTAGTCTCCAGAGGCCTCATCGGAAATAGGCCTCATCTCGCCTGGAAGGGAGAACTTCCTGGATTTTCTCGAGTTGCGGCAGGTGTTCTCGAGTTACGACGGGGACCTCAGGGACCCGCCCTGGTGGCCTCCGGAGAGGCCAGTCCCCATGCGAGTTGCTAGGGGGCCTCTCGGGATTCCTCTCCCGTCGATACCGGGGCCAAAAACCTTGTGTGGAGTCAGGGCCGGAACCGAGGATTCCTCTCAGGGGCTGACATGGATCTTTGGGTACTTCTGGAGTCTCCCCAGTGGAGTCAGGCCTCGTCTCGAGTGGGGGCATGCACGTGCGCTTTCCTTCCAGGCTGTAGCAGCAATGTCACGCTTCCCGTCGCGTGGATCAAAGGATCTGTGGTTTTCCCTCGAGACTTTCCCTCGAGGCTTTCCCACAGGGCTGTCCCACGTGCCACCGTGGTGTGAGTCGATCCTCGGCGTGAAAGATGAGCCAGTGCAGGGCAAAGAGGTTCCTCTGGAATGGACTGAGACATCTGGGGGACTCTTGGAATGGTGGTACGACCATGGAGTTCCTCTCGCCTTTCCTGTTGAGAGTGCCTCCTCTTGAGATGCGACGGGAACGCCGGGAATTCTTTCCCGTTGAAAGCAGGAAAAGGATCCCTCATCTCGAGCTACGAGGGGGAAACGGGGCTCCTCTGGATGTGGGCGGGACCATCGTGCTTCCTCTCGAGTGGAGACGGGTATGGCGGTGAACTTCTTGAGTTGCAGCAAGGGTGTGAAAGACCCTTTCGAAGTTCCAGAGGTTAGGTGTCATTAGTCTCCAGACGCCTCATCGGAAATAGGCCTCATCTCGCCTGGAAGGGAGAACTTCCTGGTTTTTCTCGAGTTGCGGCAGGTGTTCTCGAGTTACGACGGGGACCTCAGGGACCCGCCCTGGTGGCCTCAGGAGAGGCCAGTCCCCATGCGAGTTTCTAGGGGGCCTCTCGGGATTCCTCTCCCGTCGATACCGGGGCCAAAAACCTTGTGTGGAGTCAGGGCCGGAACCGAGGATTCCTCTCAGGGGCTGACATGGATCTTTGGGTACTTCTGGAGTCTCCCCAGGGGAGTCAGGCCTCGTCTCGAGTGGGGGCATGCACGTGCACTTTCCTTCCAGGCTGTAGCAGCAATGTCACGCTTCCCGTCGCGTGGATCAAAGGATCTCTGGTTTTCCCTCGAGGCTTTCCCACAGGGCTGTCCCACGTGCCACCGTGGTGTGAGTCGATCCTCGGCGTGAAAGATGAGCCAGTGCAGGGCAAAGAGGTTCCTCTGGAATGGACTGAGACATCTGGGGGACTCTTGGAATGGTGGTACGACCATGGAGTTCCTCTCGCCTTTCCTGTTGAGAGTGCCTCCTCTTGAGATGCGACGGGAACGCCGGGAATTCTTTCCCGTTGAAAGCAGGGAAAGGATCCCTCATCTCGAGCTACGAGGGGGAAACGGGGCTCCTCTGGATGTGGGCGGGACCATCGTGCTTCCTCTCGAGTGGAGACGGGTATGGCGGTGAACTTCTTGAGTTGCAGCAAGGGTGTGAAAGACCCTTTCGAAGTTCCAGAGGTTAGGTGTCATTAGTCTCCAGACGCCTCATCGGAAATAGGCCTCATCTCGCCTGGAAGGGAGAACTTCCTGGATTTTCTCGAGTTGCGGCAGGTGTTCTCGAGTTACGACGGGGACCTCAGGGACCCGCCCTGGTGGCCTCAGGAGAGGTCAGTCCCCATGCCAGTTGCTAGGGGGCCTCTCGGGATTCCTCTCCCGTCGATACCGGGGCCAAAAAGCTTGTGTGGAGTCAGGGCCGGAACCGAGGATTCCTCTCAGGGGCTGACATGGATCTTTGGGTACTTCTGGAGTCTCCCCAGGGGAGTCAGGCCTCGTCTCAAGTGGGGGCATGCACGTGCGCTTTCCTTCCACGCTGTAGCAGCAATGTCAAGCTTCCCGTCGCGTGGATCAAAGGATCTGTGGTTTTCCCTCGAGGCTTTCCCTCGAGCCTTTCCCACAGGGCTGTCCCACGTGCCACCGTGGTGTGAGTCGATCCTCGGCGTGAAAGATGAGCCAGTGCAGGGCAAAGAGGTTCCTCTGGAATGGACTGAGACATCTGGGGGACTCTTGGAATGGTGGTACGACCATGGAGTTCCTCTCGCCTTTCCTGTTGAGAGTGCCTCCTCTTGAGATGCGACGGGAACGCCGGGAATTCTTTCCCGTTGAAAGCAGGGAAAGGATCCCTCATCTCGAGCTACGAGGGGGAAACGGGGCTCCTCTGGATGTGGGCGGGACCATCGTGCTTCCTCTCGAGTGGAGACGGGTATGGCGGTGAACTTCTTGAGTTGCAGCAAGGGTGTGAAAGACCCTGTCGAAATTCCAGAGGTTTGGTGTCATTAGTCTCCAGAGGCCTCATCGGAAATAGGCCTCATCTCGCCTGGAAGGGAGAACTTCCTGGATTTTCTCGAGTTGCGGCAGGTGTTCTCGAGTTACGACGGGGACCTCAGGGAACCGCCCTGGTGGCCTCAGGAGAGGCCAGTCCCCATGCGAGTTGCTAGGGGGCCTCTCGGGATTCCTCTCCCGTCGATACCGGGGCCAAAAAGCTTGTGTGGAGTCAGGGCCGGAACCGAGGATTCCTCTCAGGGGCTGACATGGATCTTTGGGTACTTCTGGAGTCTCCCCAGGGGAGTCAGGCCTCGTCTCGAGTGGGGGCATGCACGTGCGCTTTCCTTCCAGGCTGTAGCAGCAATGTCACGCTTCCCGTCGCGTGGATCAAAGGATCTGTGGTTTTCCCTCGAGGCTTTCCCTCGAGGCTTTCCCACAGGGCTGTCCCACGTGCCACCGTGGTGTGAGTCGATCCTCGGCGTGAAAGATGAGCCAGTGCAGGGCAAAGAGTTTCCTCTGGAATGGACTGAGACATCTGGGGGACTCTTGGAATGGTGGTACGACCATGGAGTTCCTCTCGCCTTTCCTGTTGAGAGTGCCTCCTCTTGAGATGCGACGGGAACGCCGGGAATTCCTTCCCGTTGAAACCAGGGAAAGGATCCCGCATCTCGAGCTACGAGGGGGAAACGGGGCTCCTCTGGATGTGGGCGGGACCATCGTGCTTCCTCTCGAGTGGAGACGGGTATGGCGGTGAACTTCTTGAGTTGCAGCAAGGGTGTGAAAGACCCTTTCGAAGTTCCAGAGGTTTGGTGTCATTAGTCTCCAGAGGCCTCATCGGAAATAGGCCTCATCTCGCCTGGAAGGGAGAACTTCCTGGATTTTCTCGAGTTGCGGCAGGTGTTCTCGAATTACGACGGGGACCTCAGGGACCCGCCCTGGTGGCCTCCGGAGAGGCCAGTCCCCATGCGAGTTGCTAGGGGGCCTCTCGGGATTCCTCTCCCGTCGATACCGGGGCCAAAAACCTTGTGTGGAGTCAGGGCCGGAACCGAGGATTCCTCTCAGGGGCTGACATGGATCTTTGGGTACTTCTGGAGTCACCCCAGTGGAGTCAGGCCTCGTCCCGAGTAGGGGCATGCACGTGCGCTTTCCTTTCAGGCTGTAGCAGCAATGTCACGCTTCCCGTCACGTGGATCAAAGGATCTGTGGTTTTCCCTCGAGGCTTTCCCTCGAGGCTTTCCCACAGGCCTGTCCCACGTGCCACCGTGGTGTGAGTCGATCCTCGGCATGAAAGATGAGCCAGTGCAGGGCAAAGAGGTTCCTCTGGAATGGACTGAGACATCTGGGGGACTCTTGGAATGGTGGTACGACCATGGAGTTCCTCTCGCCTTTCCTGTTGAGAGTGCCTCCTCTTGAGATGCGACGGGAATGCCGGGAATTCTTTCCCGTTGAAAGCAGGGAAAGGATCCCTCATCTCGAGCTACGAGGGGGAAACGGGGCTCCTCTGGATGTGGGCGGGACCATCGTGCTTCCTCTCGAGTGGAGACGGGTATGGCGGTGAACTTCTTGAGTTGCAGCAAGGGTGTGAAAGACCCTTTCGAAGTTCCAGAGGTTAGGTGTCATTAGTCTCCAGACGCCTCATCGGAAATAGGCCTCATCTCGCCTGGAAGGGAGAACTTCCTGGATTTTCTCGAGTTGCGGCAGGTGTTCTCGAGTTACGACGGGGACCTCAGGGACCCGCCCTGGTGGCCTCAGGAGAGGTCAGTCCCCATGCGAGTTGCTAGGGGGCCTCTCGGGATTCCTCTCCCGTCGATACCGGGGCCAAAAAGCTTGTGTGGAGTCAGGGCCGGAACCGAGGATTCCTCTCAGGGGCTGACATGGATCTTTGGGTACTTCTGGAGTCTCCCCAGGGGAGTCAGGCCTCGTCTCAAGTGGGGGCATGCACGTGCGCTTTCCTTCCACGCTGTAGCAGCAATGTCAAGCTTCCCGTCGCGTGGATCAAAGGATCTGTGGTTTTCCCTCGAGGCTTTCCCTCGAGGCTTTCCCACAGGGCTGTCCCACGTGCCACCGTGTTGTGAGTCGATCCTCGGCGTGAAAGATGAGCCAGTGCAGGGCAAAGAGGTTCCTCTGGAATGGACTGAGACATCTGGGGGACTCTTGGAATGGTGGTACGACCATGGAGTTCCTCTCGCCTTTCCTGTTGAGAGTGCCTCCTCTTGAGATGCGACAGGAACGCCGGGAATTCTTTCCCGTTGAAAGCAGGGAAAGGATCCCTCATCTCGAGCTACGAGGGGGAAACGGGGCTCCTCTGGATGTGGGCGGGACCATCGTGCATCCTCTCGAGTGGAGACGGGTATGGCGGTGAACTTCTTGAGTTGCAGCAAGGGTGTGAAAGACCCTTTCGAAGTTCCAGAGGTTTGGTGTCATTAGTCTCCAGAGGCCTCATCGGAAATAGGCCTCATCTCGCCTGGAAGGGAGAACTTCCTGGATTTTCTCGAGTTGCGGCAGGTGTTCTCGAGTTACGACGGGGACCTCAGGGACCCGCCCTGGTGGCCTCAGGAGAGGCCAGTCCCCATGCGTGTTGCTAGGGGGCCTCTCGGGATTCCTCTCCCGTCGATACCGGGGCCAAAAAGCTTGTGTGGAGTCAGGGCCGGAACCGAGGATTCCTCTCAGGGGCTGACATGGAACTTTGGGTACTTGTGGAGTCTCCCCAGGGGAGTCAGGCCTCGTCTCGAGTGGGGGCATGCACGTGCGCTTTCCTTCCAGGCTGTAGCAGCAATGTCACGCTTCCCGTCGCGTGCATCAAAGCATCTGTGGTTTTCCCTCGAGGCTTTCCCTCGAGCCTTTCCCACAGGGCTGTCCCACGTGCCACCGTGGTGTGAGTCGATCCTCGGCGTGAAAGATGAGCCAGTGCAGGGCAAAGAGGTTCCTCTGGAATGGACTGAGACATCTGGGGGACTCTTGGAATGGTGGTACGACCATGGAGTTCCTCTCGCCTTTCCTGTTGAGAGTGCCTCCTCTTGAGATGCGACGGGAACGCCGGGAATTCTTTCCCGTTGAAAGCAGGGAAAGGATCCCTCATCTCGAGCTACGAGGGGGAAACGGGGCTCCTCTGGATGTGGGCGGGACCATCGTGCTTCCTCTCGAGTGGAGACGGGTATGGCGGTGAACTTCTTGAGTTGCAGCAAGGGTGTGAAAGACCCTTTCGAAATTCCAGAGGTTTGGTGTCATTAGTCTCCAGAGGCCTCATCGGAAATAGGCCTCATCTCGCCTGGAAGGGAGAACTTCCTGGATTTTCTCGAGTTGCGGCAGGTGTTCTCGATTTACGACGGGGACCTCAGGGAACCGCCCTGGTGGCCTCAGGAGAGGCCAGTCCCCATGCGAGTTGCTAGGGGGCCTCTCGGGATTCCTCTCCCGTCGATACCGGGGCCAAAAAGCTTGTGTGGAGTCAGGGCCGGAACCGAGGATTCCTCTCAGGGGTTGACATGGATCTTTGGGTACTTCTGGAGTCTCCCCAGGGGAGTCAGGCCTCGTCTCGAGTGGGGGCATGCACGTGCGCTTTCCTTCCAGGCTGTAGCAGCAATGTCACGCTTCCCGTCGCGTGGATCAAAGGATCTGTGGTTTTCCCTCGAGGCTTTCCCTCGAGGCTTTCCCACAGGGCTGTCCCACGTGCCACCGTGGTGTGAGTCGATCCTCGGCGTGAAAGATGAGCCAGTGCAGGGCAAAGAGGTTCCTCTGGAATGGACTGAGACATCTGGGGGACTCTTGGAATGGTGGTACGACCATGGAGTTCCTCTCGCCTTTCCTGTTGAGAGTGCCTCCTCTTGAGATGCGACGGGAACGCCGGGAATTCCTTCCCGTTGAAACCAGGGAAAGGATCCCGCATCTCGAGCTACGAGGGGGAAACGGGGCTCCTCTGGATGTGGGCGGGACCATCGTGCTTCCTCTCGAGTGGAGACGGGTATGGCGGTGAACTTCTTGAGTTGCAGCAAGGGTGTGAAAGACCCTTTCGAAGTTCCAGAGGTTTGGTGTCATTAGTCTCCAGAGGCCTCATCGGAAATAGGCCTCATCTCGCCTGGAAGGGAGAACTTCCTGGATTTTCTCGAGTTGCGGCAGGTGTTCTCGAATTACGACGGGGACCTCAGGGACCCGCCCTGGTGGCCTCCGGAGAGGCCAGTCCCCTTTCGAGTTGCTAGGGGGCCTTTCGGGATTCCTCTCCCGTCGATACCGGGGCCAAAAACCTTGTGTGGAGTCAGGGCCGGAACCGAGGATTCCTCTCAGGGGCTGACATGGAACTTTGGGTACTTCTGGAGTCACCCCAGTGGAGTCAGGCCTCGTCTCGAGTAGGGGCATGCACGTGCGCTTTCCTTTCAGGCTGTAGCAGCAATGTCACGCTTCCCGTCACGTGGATCAAAGGATCTGTGGTTTTCCCTCGAGGCTTTCCCTCGAGGCTTTCCCACAGGCCTGTCCCACGTGCCACCGTGGTGTGAGTCGATCCTCGGCATGAAAGATGAGCCAGTGCAGGGCAAAGAGGTTCCTCTGGAATGGACTGAGACATCTGGGGGACTCTTGGAATGGTGGTACGACCATGGAGTTCCTCTCGCCTTTCCTGTTGAGAGTGCCTCCTCTTGAGATGCGACGGGAACGCCGGGAATTCTTTCCCGTTGAAAGCAGGGAAAGGATCCCTCATCTCGAGCTACGAGGGGGAAACGGGGCTCCTCTGGATGTGGGCGGGACCATCGTGCTTCCTCTCTAGTGGAGGCAGGTATGGCGGTGAACTTCTTGAGTTGCAGCAAGGGTGTGAAAGACCCTTTCGAAGTTCCAGAGGTTAGGTGTCATTAGTCTCCAGAGGCCTCATCGGAAATAGGCCTCATCTCGCCTGGAAGGGAGAACTTCCTGGATTTTCTCGAGTTGCGGCAGGTGTTCTCGAGTTACGACGGGGACCTCAGGGACCCGCCCTGGTGGCCTCAGGAGAGGCCAGTCCCTAGGCGAGATGCTAGGGGGCCTCTCGGGATTCCTCTCCCGTTGATACCGGGGCCAAAAACCTTGTGTGGAGTCAAGGCCGGAACCGAGGATTCCTCTCAGGGGCTGACATGGATCTTTGGGTACTTGTGGAGTCTCCCCAGGGGAGTCAGGCCTCGTCTCGAGTGGGGGCATGCACGTGCGCTTTCCTTCTAGGCTGTAGCAGCAATGTCACGCTTCCCGTCGCGTGGATCAAAGGATCTGTGGTTTTCCCTCGAGGCTTTCCCTCGAGCCTTTCCCACAGGGCTGTCCCACGTGCCACCGTGGTGTGAGTCGATCCTCGGCGTGAAAGATGAGCCAGTGCAGGGCAAAGAGGTTCCTCTGGAATGGACTGAGTCATCTGGGGGACTCTTGGAATGGTGGTACGACCATGGAGTTCCTCTCGCCTTTCCTGTTGAGAGTGCCTCCTCTTGAGATGCGACGGGAACGCCGGGAATTCTTTCCCGTTGAAAGCAGGGAAAGGATCCCTCATCTCGAGCTAAGAGGGGGAAACGGGGCTCCTCTGGATGTGGGCGGGACCATCGTGCTTCCTCTCTAGTGGAGACGGGTATGGTGGTGAACTTCTTGAGTTGCAGCAAGGGTGTGAAAGACCCTTTCGAAGTTCCAGAGGTTAGGTGTCATTAGTCTCCAGACGCCTCATCGGAAATAGGCCTCATCTCGCCTGGAAGGGAGAACTTCCTGGATTTTCTCGAGTTGCGGCAGGTGTTCTCGAGTTACGACGGGGACCTCAGGGACCCGCCCTGGTGGCCTCAGGAGAGGCCAGTCCCTATGCGAGTTGCTAGGGGGCCTCTCGGGATTCCTCTCCCGTCGATACCGGGGCCAAAATCCTTGTGTGGAGTCAGGGCCGGAACCGAGGATTCCTCTCAGGGGCTGTCATGGATCTTTGGGTACTTCTGGAGTCTCCCCAGGGGAGTCAGGCCTCGTCTCGAGTGGGGGCATGCACGTGCACTTTCCTTCCAGGCTGTAGCAGCAATGTCACGCTTCCCGTCGCGTGGATCAAAGGATCTGTGGTTTTCCCTCGAGGCTTTCCCTCGAGGCTTTCCCACAGGGCTGTCCCACGTGCCACCGTGGTGTGAGTCGATCCTCGGCGTGAAAGATGAGCCAGTGCAGGGCAAAGAGGTTCCTCTGGAATGGACTGAGACATCTGGGGGACTCTTGGAATGGTGGTACGACCATGGAGTTCCTCTCGCCTTTCCTGTTGAGAGTGCCTCCTCTTGAGATGCGACGGGAACGCCGGGAATTCTTTCCCGTTGAAACCAGGGAAAGGATCCCGCATCTCGAGCTACGAGGGGGAAACGGGGCTCCTCTGGATGTGGGCGGGACCATCGTGCTTCCTCTCGAGTGGAGACGGGTATGGCGGTGAACTTCTTGAGTTGCAGCAAGGGTGTGAAAGACCCTTTCGAAGTTCCAGAGGTTTGGTGTCATTAGTCTCCAGAGGCCTCATCGGAAATAGGCCTCATCTCGCCTGGAAGGGAGAACTTCCTGGATTTTCTCGAGTTGCGGCAGGTGTTCTCGAGTTACGACGGGGACCTCAGGGACCCGCCCTGGTGGCCTCAGGAGAGGCCAGTCCCCATGCGAGTTGCTAGGGGGCCTCTCGGGATTCCTCTCCCGTCGATACCGGGGCCAAAAACCTTGTTTGGAGTCAGGGCCGGAACCGAGGATTCCTCTCATGGGCTGACATGGATCTTTGGGTACTTCTGGAGTCACCCCAGTGGAGTCAGGCCTCGTCTCGAGTAGGGGCATGCACGTGCGCTTTCCTTTCAGGCTGTAGCAGCAATGTCACGCTTCCCGTCACGTGGATCAAAGGATCTGTGGTTTTCCCTCGAGGCTTTCCCTCGAGGCTTTCCCACAGGGCTGTCCCACGTGCCACCGTGGTGTGAGTCGATCCTCGGCGTGAAAGATGAGCCAGTGCAGGGCAAAGAGGTTCCTCTGGAATGGACTGAGACATCTGGGGGACTCTTGGAATGGTGGTACGACCATGGAGTTCCTCTCGCCTTTCCTGTTGAGAGTGCCTCCTCTTGAGATGCGACGGGAACGCCGGGAATTCTTTCCCGTTGAAAGCAGGGAAAGGATCCCTCATCTCGAGCTACGAGGGGGAAACGGGGCTCCTCTGGATGTGGGCGGGACCATCGTGCTTCCTCTCTAGTGGAGACGGGTATGGCGGTGAACTTCTTGAGTTGCAGCAAGGGTGTGAAAGACCCTTTCGAAGTTCCAGAGGTTAGGTGTCATTAGTCTCCAGAGGCCTCATCGGAAATAGGCCTCATCTCGCCTGGAAGGGAGAACTTCCTGGATTTTCTCGAGTTGCGGCAGGTGTTCTCGAGTTACGACGGGGACCTCAGGGACCCGCCCTGGTGGCCTCAGGAGAGGCCAGTCCCTAGGCGAGATGCTAGGGGGCCTCTCGGGATTCCTCTCCCGTTGATACCGGGGCCAAAAACCTTGTGAGGAGTCAAGGCCGGAACGGAGGATTCCTCTCAGGGGCTGACATGGATCTTTGGGTACTTGTGGAGTCTCCCCAGGGGAGTCAGGCCTCGTCTCGAGTGGGGGCATGCACGTGCGCTTTCCTTCCAGGCTGTAGCAGCAATGTCACGCTTCCCGTCGCGTGGATCAAAGGATCTGTGGTTTTCCCTCGAGGCTTTCCCTCGAGCCTTTCCCACAGGGCTGTCCCACGTGCCACCGTGGTGTGAGTCGATCCTCGGCGTGAAAGATGAGCCAGTGCAGGGCAAAGAGGTTCCTCTGGAATGGACTGAGACATCTGGGGGACTCTTGGAATGGTGGTACGACCATGGAGTTCCTCTCGCCTTTCCTGTTGAGAGTGCCTCCTCTTGAGATGCGACGGGAACGCCGGGAATTCTTTCCCGTTGAAAGCAGGGAAAGGATCCCTCATCTCGAGCTAAGAGGGGGAAACGGGGCTCCTCTGGATGTGGGCGGGACCATCGTGCTTCCTCTCTAGTGGAGACGGGTATGGTGGTGAACTTCTTGAGTTGCAGCAAGGGTGTGAAAGACCCTTTCGAAGTTCCAGAGGTTAGGTGTCATTAGTCTCCAGACGCCTCATCGGAAATAGGCCTCATCTCGCCTGGAAGGGAGAACTTCCTGGATTTTCTCGAGTTGCGGCAGGTGTTCTCGAGTTACGACGGGGACCTCAGGGACCCGCCCTGGTGGCCTCAGGAGAGGCCAGTCCCTATGCGAGTTGCTAGGGGGCCTCTCGGGATTCCTCTCCCGTCGATACCGGGGCCAAAATCCTTGTGTGGAGTCAGGGCCGGAACCGAGGATTCCTCTCAGGGGCTGACATGGATCTTTGGGTACTTCTGGAGTCTCCCCAGGGGAGTCAGGCCTCGTCTCGAGTGGGGGCATGCACGTTCACTTTCCTTCCAGGCTGTAGCAGCAATGTCACGCTTCCCGTCGCGTGGATCAAATGATGTGTGGTTTTCCCTCGAGGCTTTCCCACAGGGCTGTCCCACGTGCCACCGTGGTGTGAGTCGATCCTCGGCGTGAAAGATGAGCCAGTGCAGGGCAAAGAGGTTCCTCTGGAATGGACTGAGACATCTGGGGGACTCTTGGAATGGTGGTACGACCATGGAGTTCCTCTCGCCTTTCCTATTGAGAGTGCCTCCTCTTGAGATGCGACGGGAACGCCGGGAATTTTTTGCCGTTGAAAGCAGGGAAAGGATCTCTCATCTCGAGCTACGAGGGGGAAACGGGGCTCCTCTGGATGTGGGCGGGACCATCATGCTTCCTCTCGAGTGGAGACGGATATGGCGGTGAACTTCTTGAGTTGCAGCAAGGGTGTGAAAGACCCTTTCGAAGTTCCAGAGGTTAGGTGTCATTAGTCTCCAGAGGCCTCATCGGAAATAGGCCTCATCTCGCCTGGAAGGGAGAACTTCCTGGATTTTCTCGAGTTGCGGCAGGTGTTCTCGAGTTACGACGGGGACCTCAGGGACCCGCCCTGGTGGCCTCAGGAGAGGCCAGTCCCTAGGCGAGTTGCTAGGGGGCCTCTCGGGATTCCTCTCCCGTTGATACCGGGGCCAAAAACCTTGTGTGGAGTCTAGGCCGGAACCGAGGATTCCTCTCAGGGGCTGACATGGATCTTTGGGTACTTGTGGAGTCTCCCCAGGGGAGTCAGGCCTCGTCTCGAGTGGGGGCATGCACGTGCGCTTTCCTTCCAGGCTGTAGCAGCAATGTCACGCTTCCCGTCGCGTGGATCAAAGGATCTGTGGTTTTCCCTCGAGGCTTTCCCTCGAGGCTTTCCCACAGGGCTGTCCCACGTGCCACCGTGGTGAGAGTCGATCCTCGGCGTGAAAGATGAGCCAGTGCAGGGCAAAGAGGTTCCTCTGGAATTGACTGAGACATCTGGGGGACTCTTGGAATGGTGGTACGACCATGGAGTTCCTCTCGCCTTTCCTGTTGAGAGTGCCTCCTCTTGAGATGCGACGGGAACGCCGGGAATTCTTTCCCGTTGAAAGCAGGGAAAGGATCCCTCATCTCGAGCTAAGAGGGGGAAACGGGGCTCCTCTGGATGTGGGCGGGACCATCGTGCTTGCTCTCTAGTGGAGACGGGTATGGTGGTGAACTTCTTGAGTTGCAGCAAGGGTGTGAAAGACCCTTTCGAAGTTCCAGAGGTTAGGTGTCATTAGTCTCCAGACGCCTCATCGGAAATAGGCCTCATCTCGCCTGGAAGGGAGAACTTCCTGGATTTTCTCGAGTTGCGGCAGGTGTTCTCGAGTTACGACGGGGACCTCAGGGACCCGCCCTGGTGGCCTCAGGAGAGGCCAGTCCCTATGCGAGTTGCTAGGGGGCCTCTCGGGATTCCTCTCCCGTCGATACCGGGGCCAAAATCCTTGTGTGGAGTCAGGGCCGGAACCGAGGATTCCTCTCATGGGCTGACATGGATCTTTGGGTACTTCTGGAGTCTCCCCAGGGGAGTCAGGCCTCGTCTCGAGTGGGGGCATGCACGTTCACTTTCCTTCCAGGCTGTAGCAGCAATGTCACGCTTCCCGTCGCGTGGATCAAATGATGTGTGGTTTTCCCTCGAGGCTTTCCCACAGGGCTGTCCCACGTGCCACCGTGGTGTGAGTCGATCCTCGGCGTGAAAGATGAGCCAGTGCAGGGCAAAGAGGTTCCTCTGGAATGGACTGAGACATCTGGGGGACTCTTGGAATGGTGGTACGACCATGGAGTTCCTCTCGCCTTTCCTGTTGAGAGTCCCTCCTCTTGAGATGCGACGGGAACGCCGGGAATTTTTTGCCGTTGAAAGCAGGGAAAGGATCTCTCATCTCGAGCTACGAGGGGGAAACGGGGCTCCTCTGGATGTGGGCGGGACCATCGTGCTTCCTCTCGAGTGGAGACGGATATGGCGGTGAACTTCTTGAGTTGCAGCAAGGGTGTGAAAGACCCTTTCGAAGTTCCAGAGGTTAGGTGTCATTAGTCTCCAGAGGCCTCATCGGAAATAGGCCTCATCTCGCCTGGAAGGGAGAACTTCCTGGATTATCTCGAGTTGCGGCAGGTGTTCTCGAGTTACGACGGGGACCTCAGGGACCCGCCCTGGTGGCCTCAGGAGAGGCCAGTCCCCATGCGAGTTGCTAGGGGGCCTCTCGGGATTCCTCTCCCGTCGATACCGGGGCCAAAAAGCTTGTGTGGAGTCAAGGCCGGAACCGAGGATTCCTCTCAGGGGCTGACATGGATCTTTGGGTACTTCTGGAGTCTCCCCAGGGGAGTCAGGCCTCGTCTCGAGTGGGGGCATGCACGTGCGCTTTCCTTCCAGGCTGTAGCAGCAATGTCACGCTTCCCGTCGCGTGGATCAAAGGATCTGTGGTTTTACCTCGAGGCTTTCCCTCGAGGCTTTCCCACAGGGCTGTCCCACGTGCCACCGTGTTGTGAGTCGATCCTCGGCGTGAAAGATGAGCCAGTGCAGGGCAAAGAGGTTCCTCTGGAATGGACTGAGACATCTGGGGGACTCTTGGAATGGTGGTACGACCATGGAGTTCCTCTCGCCTTTCCTGTTGAGAGTGCCTCATCTTGAGATGCGACGGGAACGCCGGGAATTCTTTCCCGTTGAAACCAGGGAAAGTATCCCTCATCTCGAGCTACGAGGGGGAAACGGGGCTCCTCTGGATGTGGGCGGGACCATCGTGCTTCCTCTCGAGTGGAGACGGGTATGGCGGTGAACTTCTTGAGTTGCAGCAAGGTGTGAAAGACCCTTTCGAAGTTCCAGAGTTTAGGTGTCATTAGTCTCCAGAGGCCTCATCGGAAATAGGCCTCATCTCGCCTGGAAGGGAGAACTTCCTGGATTTTCTCGAGTTGCGGCAGGTGTTCTCGAATTACGACGGGGACCTCAGGGACCCGCCCTGGTGGCCTCCGGAGAGGCCAGTCCCCATGCGAGTTGCTAGGGGCCCTCTCGGGATTCCTCTCCCGTCGATACCGGGGCCAAAAACCTTGTGTGGAGTCAGGGCCGGAACCGAGGATTCCTCTCAGGGGCTGACATGGATCTTTGGGTACTTCTGGAGTCTCCCCAGGGGAGTCAGGCCTCGTCTCGAGTGGGGGCATGCACGTGCGCTTTCCTTCCAGGCTGTAGCAGCAATGTCACGCTTCCCGTCGCGTGGATCAAAGGATCTGTGGTTTTTCCTCGAGGCTTTCCCTCGAGGCTTTCCTACAGGGCTGTCCCACGTGCCACCGTGTTGTGAGTCGATCCTCGGCGTGAAAGATGAGCCAGTGCAGGGCAAAGAGGTTCCTCTGGAATGGACTGAGATATCTGGGGGACTCTTGGAATGGTGGTACGACCATGGAGTTCCTCTCGCCTTTCCTGTTGAGAGTGCCTCTACTTGAGATGCGACGGGAACGCCGGGAATTCTTTCCCGTTGAAAGCAGGGAAAGGATCCCTCATCTCGAGCTACGAGGGGGAAACGGGGCTCCTCTGGATGTGGGCGGGACCATCGTGCTTCCTCTCGAGTGGAGACGGGTATGGCGGTGAACTTCTTGAGTTGCAGCAAGGGTGTGAAAGACCCTTTCGAAGTTCCAGAGGTTTGGTGTCATTAGTCTCCAGAGGCCTCATCGGAAATAGGCCTCATCTCGCCTGGAAGGGAGAACTTCCTGGATTTTCTCGAGTTGCGGCAGGTGTTCTCGAGTTACGACGGGGACCTCAGGGACCCGCCCTGGTGGCCTCAGGAGAGGCCAGTCCCCATGCGAGTTGCTAGGGGGCCTCTCGGGATTCCTCTCCCGTCGATACCGGGGCCAAAAACCTTGAGTGGAGTCAGGGCCGGAACCGAGGATTCCTCTCAGGGGCTGACATGGATCTTTGGGTACTTCTGGAGTCTCCCCAGGGGAGTCAGGCCTCGTCTCGAGTGGGGGCATGCACGTGCGCTTTCCTTCCAGGCTGTAGCAGCAATGTCACGCTTCCCGTCACGTGGATCAAAGGATCTGTGATTTTCACTCGAGGCTTTCCCTCGAGGCTTTCCCACAGGGCTATCCCACGTGCCACCGTGGTGTGAGTCGATCCTCGGCGTGAAAGATGAGCCAGTGCAGGGCAAAGAGTTTCCTCTGGAATGGACTGAGACATCTGGGGGACTCTTGGAATGGTGGTACGACCATGGAGTTCCTATCGCCTTTCCTGTTGAGAGTGCCTCCTCTTGAGATGCGACGGGAACGCCGGGAATTCTTTCCCGTTGAAAGCAGGGAAAGGATCCCTCATCTCGAGCTACGAGGGGGAAACGGGGCTCTTCTGGATTTGGGCGGGACCATCGTGCTTCCTCTCGAGTGGAGACGGGTATGGCTTTGAACTTCTTGAGTTGCAGCAAGGGTGTGAAAGACCCTTTCGAAGTTCCAGAGGTTAGGTGTCATTAGTCTCCAGACGCCTCATCGGAAATAGGCCTCATCTCGCCTGGAAGGGAGAACTTCCTGGATTTTCTCGACTTGCGGCAGGTGTTCTCGAGTTACGACGGGGACCTCAGGGACCCGCCCTGGTGGCCTCAGGAGAGGCCAGTCCCCATGCGAGTTGCTAGGGGGCCTCTCGGGATTCCTCTCCCGTCGATACCGGGGCCAAAAACCTTGTGTGGAGTCAGGGCCGGAACCGAGGATTCCTCTCAGGGGCTGACATGGATCTTTGGGTACTTCTGGAGTCTCCCCAGGGGAGTCAGGCCTCGTCTCGAGTGGGGGCATGCACGTGCACTTTCCTTCCAGGCTGTAGCAGCAATGTCACGCTTCCCGTCGCGTGGATCAAAGGATCTGTGGTTTTCCCTCGAGGCTTTCCCACAGGGCTGTCCCACGTGCCACCGTGGTGTGAGTCGATCCTCGGCGTGAAAGATGAGCCAGTGCAGGGCAAAGAGGTTCCTCTGGAATGGACTGAGACATCTGGGGGACTCTTGGAATGGTGGTACGACCATGGAGTTCCTCTCGCCTTTCCTGTTGAGAGTGCCTCCTCTTGAGATGCGACGGGAACGCCGGGAATTCTTTCCCGTTGAAAGCAGGGAAAGGATCCCTCATCTCGAGCTACGAGGGGGAAACGGGGCTCCTCTGGATGTGGGCGGGACCATCGTGCTTCCTCTCTAGTGGAGACGGGTATGGCGGTGAACTTCTTGAGTTGCAGCAAGGGTGTGAAAGACCCTTTCGAAGTTCCAGAGGTTAGGTGTCATTAGTCTCCAGAGGCCTCATCGGAAATAGGCCTCATCTCGCCTGGAAGGGAGAACTTCCTGGATTTTCTCGAGTTGCGGCAGGTGTTCTCGAGTTACGACGGGGACCTCAGGGACCCGCCCTGGTGGCCGCAGGAGAGGCCAGTCCCTAGGCGAGTTGCTAGGGGGCCTCTCGGGATTCCTCTCCCGTTGATACCGGGGCCAAAAACCTTGTGTGGAGTCAAGGCCGGAACCGAGGATTCCTCTCAGGGGCTGACATGGATCTTTGGGTACTTCTGGAGTCTCCCCAGGGGAGTCAGGCCTCGTCTCGAGTGGGGGCATGCACGTGCGCTTTCCTTCCAGGCTGTAGCAGCAATGTCACGCTTCCCGTCGCGTGGATCAAAGGATCTGTGGTTTTCCCTCGAGGCTTTCCCTCGAGGCTTTCCCACAGGGCTGTCCCACGTGCCACCGTGGTGTGAGTCAATCCTGGGCGTGAAAGATGAGCCAGTGCAGGGCAAAGAGGTTCCTCTGGAATGGACTGAGACATCTGGGGGACTCTTGGAATGGTGGTACGACCATGGAGTTCCTCTCGCCTTTCCTGTTGAGAGTGCCTCCTCTTGAGATGCGACGGGAACGCCGGGAATTCTTTCCCGTTGAAAGCAGGGAAAGGATCCCTCATCTCGAGCTACGAGGGGGAAACGGGGCTCCTCTGGATGTGGGCGGGACCATCGTGCTTCCTCTCTAGTGGAGACGGGTATGGTGGTGAACTTCTTGAGTTGCAGCAAGGCTGTGAAAGACCCTTTCGAAGTTCCAGAGGTAAGGTGTCATTAGTCTCCAGACGCCTCATCGGAAATAGGCCTCATTTCGCCTGGAAGGGAGAACTTCCTGGATTTTCTCCAGTTGCGGCAGGTGTTCTCGAGTTACGACAGGGACCTCAGGGACCCGCCCTGGTGGCCTCAGGAGAGGCCAGTCCCTATGCGAGTTGCTAGGGGGCCTCTCGGGATTCCTCTCCCGTCGATACCGGGGCCAAAAACCTTGTGTGGAGTCAGGGCCGGAACCGAGGATTCCTCTCAGGGGCTGACATGGATCTTTGGGTACTTCTGGAGTCTCCCCAGGGGAGTCAGGCCTCGTCTCGAGTGGGGGCATGCACGTGCACTTTCCTTCCATGCTGTAGCAGCAATGTCACGCTTCCCGTCGCGTGGATCAAATGATGTGTGGTTTTCCCTATAGGCTTTCCCACAGGGCTGTCCCACGTGCCACCGTGGTGTGAGTCGATCCTCGGCGTGAAAGATGAGCCAGTGCAGGGCAAAGAGGTTCCTCTGGAATGGACTGAGACATCTGGGGGACTCTTGGAATGGTGGTACGACCATGGAGTTCCTCTCGCCTTTCCTGTTGAGAGTGCCTCCTCTTGAGATGCGACGGGAACGCCGGGAATTTTTTGCCGTTGAAAGCAGGGAAAGGATCCCTCATCTCGAGCTACGAGGGGGAAACGGGGCTCCTCTGGATGTGGGCGGGACCATCGTGCTTTCTCTCGAGTGGAGACGGGTATGGCGGTGAACTTCTTGAGTTGCAGCAAGGGTGTGAAAGACCCTTTCGAAGTTCCAGAGGTTAGGTGTCATTAGTCTCCAGACGCCTCATCGGAAATAGGCCTCATCTCGCCTGGAAGGGAGAACTTCCTTGATTTTCTCGAGTTGCGGCAGGTGTTCTCGAGTTACGACGGGGACCTCAGGGACCCGCCCTGTTGGCCTCAGGAGAGGCCAGTCCCTATGCGTGTTGCTAGGGGGCCCCTCGGGATTCCTCTCCCGTCGATACCGGGGCCAAAAACCTTGTGTGGAGTCAGGGCCGGAACCGAGGATTCCTCTCAGGGACTGATATGGATCTTTGGGTACTTCTGGAGTCTCGCCAGGGGAGACAGGCCTTGTCTCGTGTGGGGGCATGCACGTGCACTTTCCTTCCAGGCTGTAGCAGCAATGTCACGCTTCCCGACGCGTGGATCAAAGGATCTGCGGTTTTCGCTCGAGGCTTTCCCTCGAGGCTTTCCCACAGGGCTGTCCCACGTGACACCGTGGTGTGAGTCGATTCTCGGCGTGAAAAATGAGCCAGTGCAGGGCAAAGAGGTTCCTCTGGAATGGACTGAGACATCTGGGGGACTCTTGGAATGGTGGTACGACCATGGAGTTCCTCTCGCCTTTCCTGTTGAGAGTGCCTCCTCTTGAGATGCGACGGGAACGCCGGGAATTCTTTCCCGTTGAAAGCAGGGAAAGGATCCCTCATCTCGAGCTACGAGGGGGAAACGGGGCTCCTCTGGATGTGGGCGGGACCATCGTGCTTCCTCTTGAGTGGACACGGGTATGGCGGTGAACTTCTTGAGTTGCAGCAAGGGTGTGAAAGACCCTTTCGAAGTTCCAGAGGTTAGGTGTCATTAGTCTCCAGACGCCTCATCGGAAATAGGCCTCATCTCGCCTGGAAGGGAGAACTTCCTGGATTTTCTCGATTTGCGGCTGGTGTTCTCGAGTTACGACGGGGACCTCAGGGACCCGCCCTGGTGGCCTCAGGAGAGGCCAGTCCCCATGCGAGTTGCTAGGGGGCCTCTCGGGATTCCTCTCCCGTCGATACCGGGGCCAAAAACCTTGTGTGGAGTCAGGGCCGGAACCGAGGATTCCTCTCAGGGGCTGACATGGATCTTTGGGTACTTCTGGAGTCTCCCCAGGGGAGTCAGGCCTCGTCTCGAGTGGGGGCATGCGCGTGCGCTTTCCTTCCAGGCTTTAGCAGCAATGTCACGCTTCCCGTCGCTTGGATCAAAGGATCTGTGGTTTTCCCTCGAGGCTTTCCCTCGAGGCTTTCCCACAGGGCTGTCCCACGTGCCACCGTGGTGTGAGTCGATCCTCGGCGTGAAAGATGAGCCAGTGCAGGGCAAAGAGGTTCCTCTGGAATGGACTGAGACATCTGGGGGACTCTTGGAATGGTGGTACGACCATGGAGTTCCTCTCGCTTTTCCTGTTGAGAGTGCCTCCTCTTGAGATGCGACGGGAACGCCGGGAATTCTTACCCGTTGAAAGCAGGGAAAGGATCCCTCATCTCGAGCTACGAGGGGGAAACGGGGCTCCTCTGGATGTGGGCGGGACCATCGTGCTTCCTCTCGAGTGGAGACGGGTATGGCGGTGAACTTCTTGAGTTGCAGCAAGGGTGTGAAAGACCCTTTCGAAGTTCCAGAGGTTAGGTGTCATTAGTCTCCAGAGGCCTCATCGGAAATAGGCCTCATCTCGCCTGGAAGGGAGAACTTCCTGGATTTTCTCGAGTTGCGGCAGGTGTTCTCGAGTTACGACGGGGACCTCAGGGACCCGCCCTGGTGGCCTCAGGAGAGGCCAGTCCCCATGCGAGTTGCTAGGGGGCCTCTCGGGATTCCTCTCCCGTCGATACCGGGGCCAAAATCCTTGTGTGGAGTCAGGGCCGGAACCGAGGATTCCTCTCATGGGCTGACATGGATCTTTGGGTACTTCTGGAGTCTCCCCAGGGGAGTCAGGCCTCGTCTCGAGTGGGGGCATGCACGTTCACTTTCCTTCCAGGCTGTAGCAGCAATGTCACGCTTCCCGTCGCGTGGATCAAATGATGTGTGGTTTTCCCTCGAGGCTTTCCCACAGGGCTGTCCCACGTGCCACCGTGGTGTGAGTCGATCCTCGGCGTGAAAGATGAGCCAGTGCAGGGCAAAGAGGTTCCTCTGGAATGGACTGAGACATCTGGGGGACTCTTGGAATGGTGGTACGACCATGGAGTTCCTCTCGCCTTTCCTGTTGAGAGTCCCTCCTCTTGAGATGCGACGGGAACGCCGGGAATTTTTTGCCGTTGAAAGCAGGGAAAGGATCTCTCATCTCGAGCTACGAGGGGGAAACGGGGCTCCTCTGGATGTGGGCGGGACCATCGTGCTTCCTCTCGAGTGGAGACGGATATGGCGGTGAACTTCTTGAGTTGCAGCAAGGGTGTGAAAGACCCTTTCGAAGTTCCAGAGGTTAGGTGTCATTAGTCTCCAGAGGCCTCATCGGAAATAGGCCTCATCTCGCCTGGAAGGGAGAACTTCCTGGATTTTCTCGAGTTGCGGCAGGTGTTCTCGAGTTACGACGGGGACCTCAGGGACCCGCCCTGGTGGCCTCAGGAGAGGCCAGTCCCCATGCGAGTTGCTAGGGGGCCTCTCGGGATTCCTCTCCCGTCGATACCGGGGCCAAAAAGCTTGTGTGGAGTCAAGGCCGGAACCGAGGATTCCTCTCAGGGGCTGACATGGATCTTTGGGTACTTCTGGAGTCTCCCCAGGGGAGTCAGGCCTCGTCTCGAGTGGGGGCATGCACGTGCGCTTTCCTTCCAGGCTGTAGCAGCAATGTCACGCTTCCCGTCGCGTGGATCAAAGGATCTGTGGTTTTACCTCGAGGCTTTCCCTCGAGGCTTTCCCACAGGGCTGTCCCACGTGCCACCGTGTTGTGAGTCGATCCTCGGCGTGAAAGATGAGCCAGTGCAGGGCAAAGAGGTTCCTCTGGAATGGACTGAGACATCTGGGGGACTCTTGGAATGGTGGTACGACCATGGAGTTCCTCTCGCCTTTCCTGTTGAGAGTGCCTCCTCTTGAGATGCGACGGGAACGCCGGGAATTCTTTCCCGTTGAAACCAGGGAAAGTATCCCTCATCTCGAGCTACGAGGGGGAAACGGGGCTCCTCTGGATGTGGGCGGGACCATCGTGCTTCCTCTCGAGTGGAGACGGGTATGGCGGTGAACTTCTTGAGTTGCAGCAAGGTGTGAAAGACCCTTTCGAAGTTCCAGAGTTTAGGTGTCATTAGTCTCCAGAGGCCTCATCGGAAATAGGCCTCATCTCGCCTGGAAGGGAGAACTTCCTGGATTTTCTCGAGTTGCGGCAGGTGTTCTCGAATTACGACGGGGACCTCAGGGACCCGCCCTGGTGGCCTCCGGAGAGGCCAGTCCCCATGCGAGTTGCTAGGGGCCCTCTCGGGATTCCTCTCCCGTCGATACCGGGGCCAAAAACCTTGTGTGGAGTCAGGGCCGGAACCGAGGATTCCTCTCAGGGGCTGACATGGATCTTTGGGTACTTCTGGAGTCTCCCCAGGGGAGTCAGGCCTCGTCTCGAGTGGGGGCATGCACGTGCGCTTTCCTTCCAGGCTGTAGCAGCAATGTCACGCTTCCCGTCGCGTGGATCAAAGGATCTGTGGTTTTTCCTCGAGGCTTTCCCTCGAGGCTTTCCTACAGGGCTGTCCCACGTGCCACCGTGTTGTGAGTCGATCCTCGGCGTGAAAGATGAGCCAGTGCAGGGCAAAGAGGTTCCTCTGGAATGGACTGAGATATCTGGGGGACTCTTGGAATGGTGGTACCACCATGGAGTTCCTCTCGCCTTTCCTGTTGAGAGTGCCTCTACTTGAGATGCGACGGGAACGCCGGGAATTCTTTCCCGTTGAAAGCAGGGAAAGGATCCCTCATCTCGAGCTACGAGGGGGAAACGGGGCTCCTCTGGATGTGGGCGGGACCATCGTGCTTCCTCTCGAGTGGAGACGGGTATGGCGGTGAACTTCTTGAGTTGCAGCAAGGGTGTGAAAGACCCTTTCGAAGTTCCAGAGGTTTGGTGTCATTAGTCTCCAGAGGCCTCATCGGAAATAGGCCTCATCTCGCCTGGAAGGGAGAACTTCCTGGATTTTCTCGAGTTGCGGCAGGTGTTCTCGAGTTACGACGGGGACCTCAGGGACCCGCCCTGGTGGCCTCAGGAGAGGCCAGTCCCCATGCGAGTTGCTAGGGGGCCTCTCGGGATTCCTCTCCCGTCGATACCGGGGCCAAAAACCTTGAGTGGAGTCAGGGCCGGAACCGAGGATTCCTCTCAGGGGCTGACATGGATCTTTGGGTACTTCTGGAGTCTCCCCAGGGGAGTCAGGCCTCGTCTCGAGTGGGGGCATGCACGTGCGCTTTCCTTCCAGGCTGTAGCAGAAATGTCACGCTTCCCGTCACGTGGATCAAAGGATCTGTGATTTTCACTCGAGGCTTTCCCTCGAGGCTTTCCCACAGGGCTATCCCACGTGCCACCGTGGTGTGAGTCGATCCTCGGCGTGAAAGATGAGCCAGTGCAGGGCAAAGAGTTTCCTCTGGAATGGACTGAGACATCTGGGGGACTCTTGGAATGGTGGTACGACCATGGAGTTCCTATCGCCTTTCCTGTTGAGAGTGCCTCCTCTTGAGATGCGACGGGAACGCCGGGAATTCTTTCCCGTTGAAAGCAGGGAAAGGATCCCTCATCTCGAGCTACGAGGGGGAAACGGGGCTCTTCTGGATTTGGGCGGGACCATCGTGCTTCCTCTCGAGTGGAGACGGGTATGGCTTTGAACTTCTTGAGTTGCAGCAAGGGTGTGAAAGACCCTTTCGAAGTTCCAGAGGTTAGGTGTCATTAGTCTCCAGACGCCTCATCGGAAATAGGCCTCATCTCGCCTGGAAGGGAGAACTTCCTGGATTTTCTCGACTTGCGGCAGGTGTTCTCGAGTTACGACGGGGACCTCAGGGACCCGCCCTGGTGGCCTCAGGAGAGGCCAGTCCCCATGCGAGTTGCTAGGGGGCCTCTCGGGATTCCTCTCCCGTCGATACCGGGGCCAAAAACCTTGTGTGGAGTCAGGGCCGGAACCGAGGATTCCTCTCAGGGGCTGACATGGATCTTTGGGTACTTCTGGAGTCTCCCCAGGGGAGTCAGGCCTCGTCTCGAGTGGGGGCATGCACGTGCACTTTCCTTCCAGGCTGTAGCAGCAATGTCACGCTTCCCGTCGCGTGGATCAAAGGATCTGTGGTTTTCCCTCGAGGCTTTCCCACAGGGCTGTCCCACGTGCCACCGTGGTGTGAGTCGATCCTCGGCGTGAAAGATGAGCCAGTGCAGGGCAAAGAGGTTCCTCTGGAATGGACTGAGACATCTGGGGGACTCTTGGAATGGTGGTACGACCATGGAGTTCCTCTCGCCTTTCCTGTTGAGAGTGCCTCCTCTTGAGATGCGACGGGAACGCCGGGAATTCTTTCCCGTTGAAAGCAGGGAAAGGATCCCTCATCTCGAGCTACGAGGGGGAAACGGGGCTCCTCTGGATGTGGGCGGGACCATCGTGCTTCCTCTCTAGTGGAGACGGGTATGGCGGTGAACTTCTTGAGTTGCAGCAAGGGTGTGAAAGACCCTTTCGAAGTTCCAGAGGTTAGGTGTCATTAGTCTCCAGAGGCCTCATCGGAAATAGGCCTCATCTCGCCTGGAAGGGAGAACTTCCTGGATTTTCTCGAGTTGCGGCAGGTGTTCTCGAGTTACGACGGGGACCTCAGGGACCCGCCCTGGTGGCCTCAGGAGAGGCCAGTCCCTAGGCGAGTTGCTAGGGGGCCTCTCGGGATTCCTCTCCCGTTGATACCGGGGCCAAAAACCTTGTGTGGAGTCAAGGCCGGAACCGAGGATTCCTCTCAGGGGCTGACATGGATCTTTGGGTACTTCTGGAGTCTCCCCAGGGGAGTCAGGCCTCGTCTCGAGTGGGGGCATGCACGTGCGCTTTCCTTCCAGGCTGTAGCAGCAATGTCACGCTTCCCGTCGCGTGGATCAAAGGATCTGTGGTTTTCCCTCGAGGCTTTCCCTCGAGGCTTTCCCACAGGGCTGTCCCACGTGCCACCGTGGTGTGAGTCAATCCTGGGCGTGAAAGATGAGCCAGTGCAGGGCAAAGAGGTTCCTCTGGAATGGACTGAGACATCTGGGGGACTCTTGGAATGGTGGTACGACCATGGAGTTCCTCTCGCCTTTCCTGTTGAGAGTGCCTCCTCTTGAGATGCGACGGGAACGCCGGGAATTCTTTCCCGTTGAAAGCAGGGAAAGGATCCCTCATCTCGAGCTACGAGGGGGAAACGGGGCTCCTCTGGATGTGGGCGGGACCATCGTGCTTCCTCTCTAGTGGAGACGGGTATGGTGGTGAACTTCTTGAGTTGCAGCAAGGCTGTGAAAGACCCTTTCGAAGTTCCAGAGGTAAGGTGTCATTAGTCTCCAGACGCCTCATCGGAAATAGGCCTCATTTCGCCTGGAAGGGAGAACTTCCTGGATTTTCTCCAGTTGCGGCAGGTGTTCTCGAGTTACGACAGGGACCTCAGGGACCCGCCCTGGTGGCCTCAGGAGAGGCCAGTCCCTATGCGAGTTGCTAGGGGGCCTCTCGGGATTCCTCTCCCGTCGATACCGGGGCCAAAAACCTTGTGTGGAGTCAGGGCCGGAACCGAGGATTCCTCTCAGGGGCTGACATGGATCTTTGGGTACTTCTGGAGTCTCCCCAGGGGAGTCAGGCCTCGTCTCGAGTGGGGGCATGCACGTGCACTTTCCTTCCATGCTGTAGCAGCAATGTCACGCTTCCCGTCGCGTGGATCAAATGATGTGTGGTTTTCCCTAGAGGCTTTCCCACAGGGCTGTCCCACGTGCCACCGTGGTGTGAGTCGATCCTCGGCGTGAAAGATGAGCCAGTGCAGGGCAAAGAGGTTCCTCTGGAATGGACTGAGACATCTGGGGGACTCTTGGAATGGTGGTACGACCATGGAGTTCCTCTCGCCTTTCCTGTTGAGAGTGCCTCCTCTTGAGATGCGACGGGAACGCCGGGAATTTTTTGCCGTTGAAAGCAGGGAAAGGATCCCTCATCTCGAGCTACGAGGGGGAAACGGGGCTCCTCTGGATGTGGGCGGGACCATCGTGCTTTCTCTCGAGTGGAGACGGGTATGGCGGTGAACTTCTTGAGTTGCAGCAAGGGTGTGAAAGACCCTTTCGAAGTTCCAGAGGTTAGGTGTCATTAGTCTCCAGACGCCTCATCGGAAATAGGCCTCATCTCGCCTGGAAGGGAGAACTTCCTTGATTTTCTCGAGTTGCGGCAGGTGTTCTCGAGTTACGACGGGGACCTCAGGGACCCGCCCTGTTGGCCTCAGGAGAGGCCAGTCCCTATGCGTGTTGCTAGGGGGCCCCTCGGGATTCCTCTCCCGTCGATACCGGGGCCAAAAACCTTGTGTGGAGTCAGGGCCGGAACCGAGGATTCCTCTCAGGGACTGATATGGATCTTTGGGTACTTCTGGAGTCTCGCCAGGGGAGACAGGCCTTGTCTCGTGTGGGGGCATGCACGTGCACTTTCCTTCCAGGCTGTAGCAGCAATGTCACGCTTCCCGACGCGTGGATCAAAGGATCTGCGGTTTTCGCTCGAGGCTTTCCCTCGAGGCTTTCCCACAGGGCTGTCCCACGTGACACCGTGGTGTGAGTCGATTCTCGGCGTGAAAAATGAGCCAGTGCAGGGCAAAGAGGTTCCTCTGGAATGGACTGAGACATCTGGGGGACTCTTGGAATGGTGGTACGACCATGGAGTTCCTCTCGCCTTTCCTGTTGAGAGTGCCTCCTCTTGAGATGCGACGGGAACGCCGGGAATTCTTTCCCGTTGAAAGCAGGGAAAGGATCCCTCATCTCGAGCTACGAGGGGGAAACGGGGCTCCTCTGGATGTGGGCGGGACCATCGTGCTTCCTCTTGAGTGGACACGGGTATGGCGGTGAACTTCTTGAGTTGCAGCAAGGGTGTGAAAGACCCTTTCGAAGTTCCAGAGGTTAGGTGTCATTAGTCTCCAGACGCCTCATCGGAAATAGGCCTCATCTCGCCTGGAAGGGAGAACTTCCTGGATTTTCTCGATTTGCGGCTGGTGTTCTCGAGTTACGACGGGGACCTCAGGGACCCGCCCTGGTGGCCTCAGGAGAGGCCAGTCCCCATGCGAGTTGCTAGGGGGCCTCTCGGGATTCCTCTCCCGTCGATACCGGGGCCAAAAACCTTGTGTGGAGTCAGGGCCGGAACCGAGGATTCCTCTCAGGGGCTGACATGGATCTTTGGGTACTTCTGGAGTCTCCCCAGGGGAGTCAGGCCTCGTCTCGAGTGGGGGCATGCGCGTGCGCTTTCCTTCCAGGCTTTAGCAGCAATGTCACGCTTCCCGTCGCTTGGATCAAAGGATCTGTGGTTTTCCCTCGAGGCTTTCCCTCGAGGCTTTCCCACAGGGCTGTCCCACGTGCCACCGTGGTGTGAGTCGATCCTCGGCGTGAAAGATGAGCCAGTGCAGGGCAAAGAGGTTCCTCTGGAATGGACTGAGACATCTGGGGGACTCTTGGAATGGTGGTACGACCATGGAGTTCCTCTCGCTTTTCCTGTTGAGAGTGCCTCCTCTTGAGATGCGACGGGAACGCCGGGAATTCTTACCCGTTGAAAGCAGGGAAAGGATCCCTCATCTCGAGCTACGAGGGGGAAACGGGGCTCCTCTGGATGTGGGCGGGACCATCGTGCTTCCTCTCGAGTGGAGACGGGTATGGCGGTGAACTTCTTGAGTTGCAGCAAGGGTGTGAAAGACCCTTTCGAAGTTCCAGAGGTTAGGTGTCATTAGTCTCCAGAGGCCTCATCGGAAATAGGCCTCATCTCGCCTGGAAGGGAGAACTTCCTGGATTTTCTCGAGTTGCGGCAGGTGTTCTCGAGTTACGACGGGGACCTCAGGGACCCGCCCTGGTGGCCTCAGGAGAGGCCAGTCCCCATGCGAGGTGCTAGGGGGCCTCTCGGGATTCCTCTCCCGTCGATACCGGGGCCAAAAACCTTGTGTGGAGTCAGGGCCGGAACCGAGGATTCCTCTCAGGGGCTGACATGGATCTTTGGGTACTTCTGGAGTCTCCCCAGGGGAGTCAGGCCTCGTCTCGAGTGGGGGCATGCACGTGCACTTTCCTTCCAGGCTGTAGCAGCAATGTCACGCTTCCCGTCGCGTGGATCAAAGGATCTGTGGTTTTCCCTCGAGGCTTTCCCTCAGGGCTGTCCCACGTGCCACCGTGGTGTGAGTCGATCCTCGGCGTGAAAGATGAGCCAGTGCAGGGCAAAGAGGTTCCTCTGGAATGGACTGAGACATCTGGGGGACTCTTGGAATGGTGGTACGACCATGGAGTTCCTCTCGCCTTTCCTGTTGAGAGTGCCTCCTCTTGAGATGCGACGGGAACGCCGGAAATTCTTTCCCGTTGAAAGCAGGGAAAGGATCCCTCATCTCGAGCTACGAGGGGGAAACGGGGCTCCTCTGGATGTGGGCGGGACCATCGTGCTTCCTCTTGAGTGGACACGGGTATGGCGGTGAACTTCTTGAGTTGCAGCAAGGGTGTGAAAGACCCTTTCGAAGTTCCAGAGGTTAGGTGTCATTAGTCTCCAGAGGCCTCATCGGAAATAGGCCTCATCTCGCCTGGAAGGGAGAACTTCCTGGATTTTCTCGATTTGCGGCTGGTGTTCTCGAGTTACGACGGGGACCTCAGGGACCCGCCCTGGTGGCCTCAGGAGAGGCCAGTCCCCATGCGAGTTGTTAGGGGGCCTCTCGGGATTCCTCTCCCGTCGATACCGGGGCCAAAAACCTTGTGTGGAGTCAGGGCCGGAACCGAGGATTCCTCTCAGGGGCTGACATGGATCTTTGGGTACTTCTGGAGTCTCCCCAGGGGAGTCAGGCCTCGTCTCGAGTGGGGGCATGCGCGTGCGCTTTCCTTCCAGGCTTTAGCAGCAATGTCACGCTTCCCGTCGCTTGGATCAAAGGATCTGTGGTTTTCCCTCGAGGCTTTCCCTCGAGGCTTTCCCACAGGGCTGTCCCACGTGCCACCGTGGTGTGAGTCGATCCTCGGCGTGAAAGATGAGCCAGTGCAGGGCAAAGAGGTTCCTCTGGAATGGACTGAGACATCTGGGGGACTCTTGGAATGGTGGTACGACCATGGAGTTCCTCTCGCTTTTCCTGTTGAGAGTGCCTCCTCTTGAGATGCGACGGGAACGCCGGGAATTCTTTCCCGTTGAAAGCAGGGAAAGGATCCCTCATCTCGAGCTACGAGGGGGAAACGGGGCTCCTCTGGATGTGGGCGGGACCATCGTGCTTCCTCTCGAGTGGAGACGGGTATGGCGGTGAACTTCTTGAGTTGCAGCAAGGGTGTGAAAGACCCTTTCGAAGTTCCAGAGGTTAGGTGTCATTAGTCTCCAGAGGCCTCATCGGAAATAGGCCTCATCTCGCCTGGAAGGGAGAACTTCCTGGATTTTCTCGAGTTGCGGCAGGTGTTCTCGAGTTACGACGGGGACCTCAGGGACCCGCCCTGGTGGCCTCAGGAGAGGCCAGTCCCCATGCGAGGTGCTAGGGGGCCTCTCGGGATTCCTCTCCCGTCGATACCGGGGCCAAAAACCTTGTGTGGAGTCAGGGCCGGAACCGAGGATTCCTCTCAGGGGCTGACATGGATCTTTGGGTACTTCTGGAGTCTCCCCAGGGGAGTCAGGCCTCGTCTCGAGTGGGGGCATGCACGTGCACTTTCCTTCCAGGCTGTAGCAGCAATGTCACGCTTCCCGTCGCGTGGATCAAAGGATCTGTGGTTTTCCCTCGAGGCTTTCCCTCAGGGCTGTCCCACGTGCCACCGTGGTGTGAGTCGATCCTCGGCGTGAAAGATGAGCCAGTGCAGGGCAAAGAGGTTCCTCTGGAATGGACTGAGACATCTGGGGGACTCTTGGAATGGTGGTACGACCATGGAGTTCCTCTCGCCTTTCCTGTTGAGAGTGCCTCCTCTTGAGATGCGACGGGAACGCCGGGAATTCTTTCCCGTTGAAAGCAGGGAAAGGATCCCTCATCTCGAGCTACGAGGGGGAAACGGGGCTCCTCTGGATGTGGGCGGGACCATCGTGCTTCCTCTCGAGTGGAGACGGGTATGGCGGTGAACTTCTTGAGTTGCAGCAAGGGTGTGAAAGACCCTTTCGAAGTTCCAGAGGTTAGGTGTCATTAGTCTCCAGAGGCCTCATCGGAAATAGGCCTCATCTCGCCTGGAAGGGAGAACTTCCTGGATTTTCTCGAGTTGCGGCAGGTGTTCTCGAGTTACGACGGGGACCTCAGGGACCCGCCCTGGTGGCCTCAGGAGAGGCCAGTCCCTAGGCGAGTTGCTAGGGGGCCTCTCGGGATTCCTCTCCCGTCGATACCGGGGCCAAAAACCTTGTGTGGAGTCAGGGCCGGAACCGAGGATTCCTCTCAGGGGCTGACATGGATCTTTGGGTACTTCTGGAGTCTCCCCAGGGGAGTCAGGCCTCGTCTCGAGTGGGGGCATGCACGTGCGCTTTCCTTCCAGGCTGTAGCAGCAATGTCACGCTTCCCTTCGCGTGGATCAAAGGATCTGTGGTTTTACCTCGAGGCTTTCCCTCGAGGCTTTCCCACAGGGCTGTCCCACGTGCCACCGTGGTGTGAGTCAATCCTGGGCGTGAAAGATGAGCCAGTGCAGGGCAAAGAGGTTCCTCTGGAATGGACTGAGACATCTGGGGGACTCTTGGAATGGTGGTACGACCATGGAGTTCCTCTCGCCTTTCCTGTTGAGAGTGCCTCCTCTTGAGATGCGACGGGAACGCCGGGAATTCTTTCCCGTTGAAAGCAGGGAAAGGATCCCTCATCTCGAGCTACGAGGGGGAAACGGGGCTCCTCTGGATGTGGGCGGGACCATCGTGCTTTCTCTGTAGTGGAGACGGGTATGGTGGTGAACTTCTTGAGTTGCAGCAAGGCTGTGAAAGACCCTTTCGAAGTGCCAGAGGTAAGGTGTCATTAGTCTCCAGACGCCTCATCGGAAATAGGCCTCATTTCGCCTGGAAGGGAGAACTTCCTGGATTTTCTCGAGTTGCGGCAGGTGTTCTCGAGTTACGACGGGGACCTCAGGAACCCGCCCTGGTGGCCTCAGGAGAGGCCAGTCCCTATGCGAGTTGCTAGGGGGCCTCTCGGGATTCCTCTCCCGTCGATACCGGGGCCAAAAACCTTGTGTGGAGTCAGGGCCGGAACCGAGGATTCCTCTCAGGGGCTGACATGGATCTTTGGGTACTTCTGGAGTCTCCCCAGGGGAGTCAGGCCTCGTCTCGAGTGGGGGCATGCACGTGCGCTTTCCTTCCAGGCTGTAGCAGCAATGTCACGCTTCCCGTCGCGTGGATCAAATGATGTGTGGTTTTCCCTCGAGGCTTTCCCACAGGGCTGTCCCACGTGCCACCGTGGTGTGATTCGATCCTCGGCGTGAAAGATGAGCCAGTGCAGGGCAAAGAGGTTCCTCTGGAATGGACTGAGACATCTGGGGGACTCTTGGAATGGTGGTACGACCATGGAGTTCCTCTCGCCTTTCCTGTTGAGAGTGCCTCCTCTTGAGATGCGACGGGAACGCCGGGAATTTTTTGCCGTTGAAAGCAGGGAAAGGATCCCTCATCTCGAGCTACGAGGGGGAAACGGGGCTCCTCTGGATGTGGGCGGGACCATCGTGCTTTCTCTCGAGTGGAGACGGGTATGGCGGTGAACTTCTTGAGTTCCAGCAAGGGTGTGAAAGACCCTTTCGAAGTTCCAGAGGTTAGGTGTCATTAGTCTCCAGACGCCTCATCGGAAATAGGCCTCATCTCGCCTGGAAGGGAGAACTTCCTGGATTTTCTCAATTTGCGGCAGGTGTTGTCGAGTTACGACGGAGACCTCAGGGACCCGCCCTGGTGGCATCAGGAGAGGCCAGTCCCCATGCGAGTTGTTAGGGGGCCTCTCGGGATTCCTCTCCCGTGGATACCGGGGCCAAAAACCTTGTGTGGAGTCAGGGCCGGAACCGAGGATTCCTCTCAGGGGCTGACATGGATCTTGGGTACTTCTGGAGTCTCCCCAGGGGAGTCAGGCCTCGTCTCGAGTGGGGGAATGCACGTGCGCTTTCCTTCCAGGCTGTAGCAGCAATGTCAGGCTTCCCGTCGCTTGGATCAAAGGATCTGTGGTTTTCCCTCGAGGCTTTCCCTCGAGGCTTTCCCACAGGGCTGTCCCACGTGCCACCGTGGTGTGAGTCGATCCTCGGCGTGAAAGATGAGCCAGTGCAGGGCAAAGAGCTTCCTCTGGAATGGACTGAGACATCTGGGGGACTCTTGGAATGGTGGTACGACCATGGAGTTCCTCTCGCCTTTCCTGTTGAGAGTGCCTCCTCTTGAGATGCGACGGGAACGCAGGGAATTCTTTCCCGTTGAAAGCAGGGAAGGGATCCCTCATCTCGAGCTACGAGGGGGAAACGGGGCTCCTTTGGATGTGGTCGGGACCATCGTGCTTCCTCTCGAGTGGAAACGGGTATGGTGGTGAACTTCTTGAGTTGCAGCAAGGGTGTGAAAGACCCTTTCGAAGTTCCAGAGGTTAGGTGTCATTAGTCTCCAGACGCCTCATCGGAAATAGGCCTCATCTCGCCTGGAAGGGAGAACTTCCTGGATTTTCTCGAGTTGCGGCAGGTGTTCTCGAGTTACGACGGGGACCTCAGGGACCGGCCCTGGTGGCCTCAGGAGAGGCCAGTCCCCATGCGAGTTGCTAGGGGGCCTCTCGGGATTCCTCTCCCGTCGATACCGGGGCCAAAAACCTTGTGTGGAGTCAGGGCCGGAACCGAGGATTCCTCTCAGGGGCTGACATGGATCTTTGGGTACTTCTGGAGTCTCCCCAGGGGAGTCAGGCCTCGTCTCGAGTGGGGGCATGCACGTGCGCTTTCCTTCCAAGCTGTAGCAGCAATGTCACGCTTCCCGTCGCGTGGATCAAAGGATCTGTGGTTTTCCCTCGAGGCTTTCCCTCGAGGCTTTCCCACAGGGCTGTCCCACGTGCCACCGTGTTGTGAGTCGATCCTCGGCGTGAAAGATGAGCCAGTGCAGGGCAAAGAGGTTCCTCTGGAATGGACTGAGACATCTGGGGGACTCTTGGAATGGTGGTACGACCATGGAGTTCCTCTCGCCTTTCCTGTTTAGAGTGCCTCCTCTTGAGATGCGACGGGAACGCCGGGAATTCTTTCCCGTTGAAAGCAGGGAAAGGATCCCTCATCTCGAGCTACGAGGGGGAAACGGGGCTCCTCTGGATGTGGGCGGGACCATCGTGCTTCCTCTCGAGTGGAGACGGGTATGGCGGTGAACTTCTTGAGTTGCAGCAAGGGTGTGAAAGACCCTTTCGAAGTTCCAGAGGTTTGGTGTCATTAGTCTCCAGAGGCCTCATCGGAAATAGGCCTCATCTCGCCTGGAAGGGAGAACTTCCTGGATTTTCTCGAGTTGCGGCAGGTGTTCTCGAGTTACGACGGGGACCTCAGGGACCCGCCCTGGTGGCCTCAGGAGAGGCCAGTCCCCATGCGAGTTGCTAGGGGGTCTCTCGGGATTCCTCTCCCGTCGATACCGGGGCCAAAAAGCTTGTGTGGAGTCAGGGCCGGAACCGAGGATTCTTCTCAGGGGCTGACATGGATCTTTGGGTACTTCTGGAGTCTCCCCAGGGGAGTCAGGCCTCGTCTCGAGTGGGGGCATGCATGTGCGCTTTCCTTCCAGGCTGTAGCAGCAATGTCACGCTTCCCGTCGCGTGGATCAAAGGATCTGTGGTTTTCCCTCGAGGCTTTCCCTCGAGGCTTTCCCACAGGGCTATCCCACGTGCCACCGTGTTGTGAGTCGATCCTCGGCGTGAAAGATGAGCCAGTGCAGGGCAAAGAGGTTCCTCTGAAATGGACTGAGACATCTGGGGGACTCTTGGAATGGTGGTACGACCATGGAGTTCCTCTCGCCTTTCCTGTTGAGAGTGCCTCCTCTTGAGATGCGACGGGAACGCCGGGAATTCTTTCCCGTTGAAAGCAGGGAAAGGATCCCTCATCTCGAGCTACGAGGGGGAAACGGGGCTCCTCTGGATGTGGGCGGGACCATCGTGCTTCCTCTCGAGTGGAGACGGGTATGGCGGTGAACTTCTTGAGTTGCAGCAAGGGTGTGAAAGACCCTTTCGAAGTTCCAGAGGTTAGGTGTCATTAGTCTCCAGACGCCTCATCGGAAATAGGCCTCATCTCGCCTGGAAGGGAGAACTTCCTGGATTTTCTCGAGTTGCGGCAGGTGTTCTCGAGTTACGACGGGGACCTCAGGGACCCGCCCTGGTGGCCTCAGGAGAGGCCAGTCCCCATGCGAGTTGCTAGGGGGCCTCTCGGGATTCCTCTCCCGTCGATACCGGGGCCAAAAACCTTGTGTGGAGTCAGGGCCGGAACCGTGGATTCCTCTCAGGGGCTGACATGGAGCTTTGGGTACTTCTGGAGTCTCCCCAGGGGAGTCAGGCCTCGTCTCGAGTGGAGGCATGCACGTGCACTTTCCTTCCAGGCTGTAGCAGCAATGTCACGCTTCCCGTCGCGTGGATCAAAGGATCTGTGGTTTTCCCTCGAGGCTTTCCCACAGGGCTGTCCCACGTGCCAACGTGGTGTGAGTCGATCCTCGGCGTGAAAGATGAGCCAGTGCAGGGCAAAGAGGTTCCTCTGGAATGGACTGAGACATCTGGGGGACTCTTGGAATGGTGGTACGACCATGGAGTTCCTCTCGCCTTTCCTGTTGAGAGTGCCTCCTCTTGAGATGCGACGGGAACGCCGGGAAATCTTTCCCGTTGAAAGCAGGGAAAGGATCCCTCATGTCGAGCTACGAGGGGGAAACGGGGCTCCTCTGGATGTGGGCGGGACCATCGTGCTTCCTCTCGAGTGGAGACGGGTATGGCGGTGAACTTCTTGAGTTGCACCAAGGGTGTGAAAGACCCTTTCGAAGTTCCAGAGGTTTGGTGTCATTAGTCTCCAGAGGCCTCATGGGAAATAGGCCTCATCTCGCCTGGAAGGGAGAACTTCCTGGATTTTCTCGAGTTGCGGCAGGTGTTCTCGAGTTACGACGGGGACCTCAGGGACCCGCCCTGGTGGCCTCAGGAGAGGCCAGTCCCCATGCGAGTTGCTAGGGGGCCTCTCGGGATTCCTCTCCCGTCGATACCGGGGCCAAAAACCTTGTGTGGAGTCAGGGCCGGAACCGAGGATTCCTCTCAGGGGCTGACATGGATCTTTGGGTACTTCTGGAGTCTCCCCAGTGGAGTCAGACCTCGTCTCGAGTGGGGGCATGCACGTGCGCTTTCCTTCCATGCTGTAGCAGCAATGTCACGCTTCCCGTCGCGTGGATCAAAGGATCTGTGGTTTTCCCTCGAGGCTTTCCCTCGAGGCTTTCCCACAGGGCTGTCCCACGTGCCACCGTGGTGTGAGTCGATCCTCGGCGTGAAAGATGAGCCAGTGCAGGGCAAAGAGCTTCCTCTGGAATGGACTGAGACATCTGGGGGACTCTTGGAATGGTGGTACGACCATGGAGATCCTCTCGCCTTTCCTGTTGTGAGTGCCTCCTCTTGAGATGCGACGGGAACGCCGGGAATTCTTTCCCGTTGAAAGCATGGAAAGGATCCCTCATCTCGAGCACCGAGGGGAAAACGGGACTCCTCTGGATGTGGGCGGGACCATCGTGCTTCCTCTCGAGTGGAGACGGGTATGGCGGAGAACTTCTTGAGTTGCAGCAAGGGTGTGAAAGACCCTTTCAAAGTTCCAGAGGTTAGGTGTCATTAGTCTCCAGACGCCTCATCGGAAATAGGCCTCATCTCGCCTGGAAGGGAGAACTTCCTGGATTTTCTCGAGTTGCGGCAGGTGTTCTCGAGTTACGACGGGGACCTCAGGGACCGGCCCTGGTGGACTCACGAGAGGCCAGTCCCCATGCGAGTTGCTAGGGGGCCTCTCGGGATTCCTCTCCCGTCGATACCGGGGCCAAAAAGCTTGTGTGGAGTCAGGGCCGGAACCGAGGATTCCTCTCAGGGGCTGACATGGATCTTTGGGTACTTCTGGAGTCTCCCCAGGGGAGTCAGGCCTCGTCTCGAGTGGGGGCATGCACGTGCGCTTTCCTTCCAGGCTGTAGCAGCAATGTCACGCTTCCCGTCGCGTGGATCAAAGGATCTGTGGTTTTCCCTCGAGGCTTTCCCTCGAGGCTTTCCCACAGGGCTGTCCCACGTGCCACCGTGTTGTGAGTCGATCCTCGGCGTGAAAGATGAGCCAGTGCAGGGCAAAGAGGTTCCTCTGGAATGGACTGAGACATCTGGGGGACTCTTGGAATGGTGGTACGACCATGGAGTTCCTCTCGCCTTTCCTGTTTAGAGTGCCTCCTCTTGAGATGCGACGGGAACGCCGGGAATTCTTTCCCGTTGAAACCAGGGAAAGGATCCCTCATCTCGAGCTACGAGGGGGAAACGGGGCTCCTCTGGATGTGGGCGGGACCATCGTGCTTCCTCTCGAGTGGAGACGGGTATGGCGGTGAACTTCTTGAGTTGCAGCAAGGGTGTGAAAGACCCTTTCGAAGTTCCAGAGGTTTGGTGTCATTAGTCTCCAGAGGCCTCATCGGAAATAGGCCTCATCTCGCCTGGAAGGGAGAACTTCCTGGATTTTCTCGAGTTGCGGCAGGTGTTCTCGAGTTACGACGGGGACCTCAGGGACCCGCCCTGGTGGCCTCAGGAGAGGCCAGTCCCCATGCGAGTTGCTAGGGGGTCTCTCGGGATTCCTCTCCCGTCGATACCGGGGCCAAAAAGCTTGTGTGGAGTCAGGGCCGGAACCGAGGATTCTTCTCAGGGGCTGACATGGATCTTTGGGTACTTCTGGAGTCTCCCCAGGGGAGTCAGGCCTCGTCTCGAGTGGGGGCATGCATGTGCGCTTTCCTTCCAGGCTGTAGCAGCAATGTCATGCTTCCCGTCGCGTGGATCAAAGGATCTGTGGTTTTCCCTTGAGGCTTTCCCTCGAGACTTTCCCACAGGGCTATCCCACGTGCCACCGTGTTGTGAGTCGATCCTCGGCGTGAAAGATGAGCCAGTGCAGGGCAAAGAGGTTCCTCTGAAATGGACTGAGACATCTGGGGGACTCTTGGAATGGCGGTACGACCATGGAGTTCCTCTCGCCTTTCCTGTTGAGAGTGCCTCCTCTTGAGATGCGACGGGAACGCCGGGAATTCTTTCCCGTTGAAAGCAGGGAAAGGATCCCTCATCTCGAGCTCCGAGGGGGAAACGGGGCTCCTCTGGATGTGGGCGGGACCATCGTGCTTCCTCTCGAGTGGAGACGGGTATGGCGGTGAACTTCTTGAGTTGCACCAAGGGTGTGAAAGACCCTTTCGAAGTTCCAGAGGTTTGGTGTCATTAGTCTCCAGAGGCCTCATCGGAAATAGGCCTCATCTCGCCTGGAAGGGAGAACTTCCTGGATTTTCTCGAGTTGCGGCAGGTGTTCTCGAGTTACGACGGGGACCTCAGGGACCCGCCCTGGTGGCCTCAGGAGAGGCCAGTCCCCATGCGAGTTGCTAGGGGGCCTCTCGGGATTCCTCTCCCGTCGATACCGGGGCCAAAAACCTTGTGTGGAGTCAGGGCCGGAACCGAGGATTCCTCTCAGGGGCTGACATGGATCTTTGGGTACTTCTGGAGTCTCCCCAGTGGAGTCAGACCTCGTCTCGAGTGGGGGCATGCACGTGCGCTTTCCTTCCAGGCTGTAGCAGCAATGTCACGCTTCCCGTCGCGTGGATCAAAGGATCTGTGGTTTTCCCTCAAGGCTTTCCCTCGAGGCTTTCCCACAGGGCTGTCCCACGTGCCACCGTGGTGTGAGTCAATCCTCGGCGTGAAAGATGAGCCAGTGCAGGGCAAAGAGGTTACTCAGGAATGGACTGAGACATCTGGGGGACTCTTGGAATGGTGGTACGACCATGGAGTTCCTCTCGCCTTTCCTGTTGAGAGTGCCTCCTCTTGAGATGCGACGGGAACGCCGGGAATTCTTTCCCGTTGAAAGCAGGGAAAGGATCCCTCATCTCGAGCTACGAGGGGAAAACGGGGCTCCTCTGGATGTGGGCGGGACCATCGTGCTTCCTCTCGAGTGGAGACGGGTATGGCGGAGAACTTCTTGAGTTGCAGCAAGGGTGTGAAAGACCCTTTCAAAGTTCCAGAGGTTAGGTGTCATTAGTCTCCAGACGCCTCATCGGAAATAGGCCTCATCTCGCCTGGAAGGGAGAACTTCCTGGATTTTCTCGAGTTGCGGCAGGTGTTCTAAAGTTATGACGGGGAACTCAGGGACCCGCCCTGGTGGCCTCAGGAGAGGCCAGTCCCCATGCGAGTTGCTAGGGGGCCTCTCGGGATTTCTCTCCCGTCGATACCGGGGCCAAAAACCTTGAGTGGAGTCAGGGCCGGAACCGAGGATTCCTCTCAGGGGCTGACATGGATCTTTGGGTACTTCTGGAGTCTCCCCAGGGGAGTCAGGCCTCGTCTCGAGTGGGGGCATGCACGTGCGCTTTCCTTCCAGGCTGTAGCAGCAATGTCACGCTTCCCGTCACGTGCATCAAAGGATCTGTGGTTTTCCCTCGAGGCTTTCCCTCGAGGCTTTCCCACAGGGCTGTCCCACGTGCCACCGTGGTGTGAGTCGATCCTCGGCGTGAAAGATGAGCCAGTGCAGGGCAAAGAGTTTCCTCTGGAATGGACTGAGACATCTGGGGGACTCTTGGAATGGTGGTACGACCATGGAGTTCCTCTCGCCTTTCCTGTTGAGAGTGCCTCCTCTTGAGATGCGACGGGAACGCCGGGAATTCTTTCCCGTTGAAAGCAGGGAAAGGATCCCTCATCTCGAGCTACGAGGGGGAAACGGGGCTCCTCTGGATGTGGGCGGGACCATCGTGCTTCCTCTCGAGTGGAGACGGGTATGGCGGTGAACTTCTTGAGTTGCATCAAGGGTGTGAAAGACCCTTTCGAAGTTCCAGAGGTTAGGTGTCATTAGTCTCCAGACGCCTCATCGGAAATAGGCCTCATCTCGCCTGGAAGGGAGAACTTCCTGGATTTTCTCGAGTTGCGGCAGGTGTTCTCGAGTTACGACGGGGACCTCAGGGACCCGCCCTGGTGGCCTCAGGAGAGGCCAGTCCCCATGCGAGTTGCTAGGGGGCCTCTCGGGATTCCTCTCCCGTCGATACCGGGGCCAAAAACCTTGTGTGGAGTCAGGGCCGGAACCGAGGATTCCTCTCAGGGGCTGACATGGATCTTTGGGTACTTCTGGAGTCTCCCCAGGGGAGTCAGGCCTCGTCTCGAGTGGAGGCATGCACGTGCACTTTCCTTCCAGGCTGTAGCAGCAATGTCACGCTTCCCGTCGCGTGGATCAAAGGATCTGTGGTTTTCCCTCGAGGCTTTCCCTCGAGGCTTTCCCACAGGGCTGTCCCACGTGCCACTGTGTTGTGAGTCGATCCTCGGCGTGAAAGATGAGCCAGTGCAGGGCAAAGAGGTTCCTCTGAAATGGACTGAGACATCTGGGGGACTCTTGGAAAGGTGGTACGACCATGGAGTTCCTCTCGCCTTTCCTGTTGAGAGTGCCTCCTCTTGAGATGCGACGGGAACGCCGGGAATTCTTTCCCGTTGAAAGCAGGGAAAGGATCCCTCATCTCGAGCTACGAGGGGGAAACGGGGCTCCTCTGTATGTGGGCGGGACCATCGTGCTTCCTCTCGAGTGGAGACGGGTATGGCGGTGAACTTCTTGAGTTGCACCAAGGGTGTGAAAGACCCTTTCGAAGTTCCAGAAGTTTGGTGTCATTAGTCTCCAGAGGCCTCATCGGAAATAGGCCTCATCTCGCCTGGAAGGGAGAACTTCCTGGATTTTCTCGAGTTGCGGCAGGTGTTCTCGAGTTACGACGGGGACCTCAGGGACCCGCCCTGGTGGCCTCAGGAGAGGCCAGTCCCCATGCGAGTTGCTAGGGGGCCTCTCGGGATTCCTCTCCCGTCGATACCGGGGCCAAAAACCTTGTGTGGAGTCAGGGCCGGAACCGAGGATTCCTCTCAGGGGCTGACATGGATCTTTGGGTACTTCTGGAGTCTCCCCAGTGGAGTCAGACCTCGTCTCGAGTGGGGGCATGCACGTGCGCTTTCCTTCCAGGCTGTAGTAGCAATGTCACGCTTCCCGTCGCGTGGATCAAAGGATCTGTGGTTTTCCCTCGAGGCTTTCCCTCGAGGCTTTCCCACAGGGCTGTCCCACGTGCCACCGTGGTGTGAGTCGATCCTCGGCGTGAAAGATGAGCCAGTGCAGGGCAAAGAGGTTCCTCTGGAATGGACTGAGACATCTGGGGGACTCTTGGAATGGTGGTACGACCATGGAGATCCTCTCGCCTTTCCTGTTGAGAGTGCCTCCTCTTGAGATGAGACGGGAACGCCGGGAATTCTTTCCCGTTGAAAGCAGGGAAAGGATCCCTCATCTCGAGCACCGAGGGGAAAACGGGGCTCCTCTGGATGTGGGCGGGACCATCGTGCTTCCTCTCGAGTGGAGACGGGTATGGCGGAGAACTTCTTGAGTTGCAGCAAGGGTGTGAAAGACCCTTTCAAAGTTCCAGAGGTTAGGTGTCATTAGTCTCCAGACGCCTCATCGGAAATAGGCCTCATCTCGCCTGGAAGGGAGAACTTCCTGGATTTTCTCGAGTTGCGGCAGGTGTTCTTAAGTTACGACGGGGAACTCAGGGACCCGCCCTGGTGGCCTCAGGAGAGGCCAGTCCCCATGCGAGTTGCTAGGGGGCCTCTCGGGATTCCTCTCCCGTCGATACCGGGGCCAAAAACCTTGAGTGGAGTCAGGGCCGGAACCGAGGATTCCTCTCAGGGGCTGACATGGATCTTTGGGTACTTCTGGAGTCTCCCCAGGGGAGTCAGGCCTCGTCTCGAGTGGGGGCATGCACGTGCGCTTTCCTTCCAGGCTGTAGCAGCAATGTCACGCTTCCCGTCGCGTGGATCAAAGGATCTGTGGTTTTCCCTCGAGGCTTTCCCTCGAGGCTTTCCCACAGGGCTGTCCCACGTGCCACCGTGGCGTGAGTCGATCCTCGGCGTGAAAGATGAGCCAGTGCAGGGCAAAGAGTTTCCTCTGGAATGGACTGAGACATCTGGGGGACTCTTGGAATGGTGGTACGACCATGGAGTTCCTCTCGCCTTTCCTGTTGAGAGTGCCTCCTCTTGATATGCGACGGGAACGCCGGGAATTCTTTCCCGTTGAAAGCAGGGAAAGGATCCCTCATCTCGAGCTACGAGGGGGAAACGGGGCTCCTCTGGATGTGGGCGGGACCATCGTGCTTCCTCTCGAGTGGAGACGGGTATGGCGGTGAACTTCTTGAGTTGCAGCAAGGGTGTGAAAGACCCTTTCGAAGTTCCAGAGGTTAGGTGTCATTAGTCTCCAGACGCCTCATCGGAAATAGGCCTCATCTCGCCTGGAAGGGAGAACTTCCTGGATTTTCTCGAGTTGCGGCAGGTGTTCTCGAGTTACGACGGGGACCTCAGGGACCCGCCCTGGTGGCCTCAGGAGAGGCCAGTCCCCATACGAGTTGCTAGGGGGCCTCTCGGGATTCCTCTCCCGTCGATACCGGGGCCAAAAACCTTGTGTGGAGTCAGTGCCGGAACCGAGGATTCCTCTCAGGGGCTGACATGGATCTTTGGGTACTTGTGGAGTCTCCCCAGGGGAGTCAGGCCTCGTCTCGAGTGGGGGCATGCACGTGCACTTTCCTTCCAGGCTGTAGCAGCAATGTCACGCTTCCCGTCGCGTGGATCAAAGGATCTGTGGTTTTCCCTCGAGGCTTTCCCACAGGGCTGTCCCACGTGCCACCGTGGTGTGAGTCGATCCTCGGCGTGAAAGATGAGCCAGTGCAGGGCAAAGAGGTTCCTCTGGAATGGACTGAGACATTTGGGGGACTCTTGGAATGGTGGTACGACCATGGAGTTCCTCTCGCCTTTCCTGTTGAGAGTGCCTCCTCTTGAGATGCGACGGGAACGCCGGAAATTCTTTCCCGTTGAAAGCAGGGAAAGGATCCCTCATCTCGAGCTACGAGGGGGAAACGGGGCTCCTCTGGATGTGGGCGGGACCATCGTGCTTCCTCTCTAGTGGAGACGGGTATGGCAGTGAACTTCTTGAGTTGCAGCAAGGGTGTGAAAGACCCTTTCGAAGTTCCAGAGGTTAGGTGTCATTAGTCTCCAGAGGCCTCATCGGAAATAGGCCTCATCTCGCTTGGAAGGGAGAACTTCCTGGATTTTCTCGAGTTGCGGCAGGTGTTCTCGAGTTACGACGGGGACCTCAGGGACCCGCCCTGGTGGCCTCAGGAGAGGCCAGTCCCTAGGCGAGTTGCTAGGGGGCCTCTCGGGATTCCTCTCCCGTTGATATCGGGGCCAAAAACCTTGTGTGGAGTCAGGGCCGGAACCGAGGATTCCTCTCAGGGGCTGACATGGATCTTTGGGTACTTCTGGAGTCTCCCCAGGGGAGTCAGGCCTCGTCTCGAGTGGGGGCATGCACGTGCACTTTCCTTCCAGGCTGTAGCAGCAATGTCACGCTTCCCGTCGCGTGGATCAAAGGATCTGTGGTTTTCCCTCGAGGCTTTCCCTCGAGGCTTTCCCACAGGGCTGTCCCACGTGCCACCGTGGTGTGAGTCAATCCTGGGCGTGAAAGATGAGCCAGTGCAGGGCCAAGAGGTTCCTCTGGAATGGACTGAGACATCTGGGGGACTCTTGAAATGGTGGTACGACCATGGAGTTCCTCTCGCCTTTCCTGTTGAGAGTGCCTCCTCTTGAGATGCGACGGGAACGCCGGGAATTCTTTCCCGTTTAAAGCAGGGAAAGGATCCCTCATCTCGAGCTACGAGGGGGAAACGGGGCTCCTCTGGATGTGGGCGGGACCATCGTGCTTCCTCTCGAGTGGAGACGGGTATGGTGGTGAACTTCTTGAGTTGCAGCAAGGCTGTGAAAGACCCTTTCGAAATTCCAGAGGTAAGGTGTCATTAGTCTCCAGACGCCTCATCGGAAATAGGCCTCATCTCGCCTGGAAGGGAGAACTTCCTGGATTTTCTCGAGTTGCGGCAGGTGTTGTCGAGTTACGACGGGGACCTCAGGGACCCGCCCTGGTGGCCTCAGGAGAGGCCAGTCCCTATGCGAGTTGCTAGGGGGCCTCTCGGGATTCCTCTCCCGTCGATACCGGGGCCAAAAACCTTGTGTGGAGTCAGGGCCGGAACCGAGGATTCCTCTCAGGGGCAGACATGGATCTTTGGGTACTTCTGGAGTCTCCCCAGGGGAGTCAGGCCTCGTCTCGAGTGGGGGCATGCACGTGCACTTTCCTTCCAGGCTGTAGCAGCAATGTCACGCTTCCCGTCGCGTGGATCAAATGATGTGTGGTTTTCCCTCGAGGCTTTCCCACAGGGCTGTCCCACGTGCCACCGTGGTGTGAGTCGATCCTCGGCGTGAAAGATGAGCCAGTGCAGGGCAAAGAGCTTCCTCTGGAATGGACTGAGACATCTGGGGGACTCTTGGAATGGTGGTACGACCATGGAGTTCCTCTCGCCTTTCCTGTTGAGAGTGCCTCCTCTTGAGATGCGACGGGAACGCCGGGAATTTTTTGCCGTTGAAAGCAGGGAAAGGATCCCTCATCTCGAGCTACGAGGGGAAACGGGGCTCCTCTGGATGTGGGCGGGACCATCGTGCTTTCTCTCGAGTGGAGACGGGTATGGCGGTGAACTTCTTGAGTTGCAGCAAGGGTGTGAAAGACCCTTTCGAAGTTCCAGAGGTTAGGTGTCATTAGTCTCCAGACGCCTCATCGGAAATAGGCCTCATCTCGCCTGGAAGGGAGAACTTCCTTGATTTTCTCGAGTTGCGGCAGGTGTTCTCGAGTTACGACGGGGACCTCAGGGACCCGCCCTGTTGGCCTCAGGAGAGGCCAGTCCCTATGCGTGTTGCTAGGGGGCCCCTCGGGATTCCTCTCCCGTCGATACCGGGGCCAAAAACCTTGTGTGGAGTCAGGGCCGGAACCGAGGATTCCTCTCAGGGACTGATATGGATCTTTGGGTACTTCTGGAGTCTCGCCAGGAGAGACAGGTCTCGTCTCGTGTGGGGGCATGCACGTGCACTTTCCTTCCAGGCTGTAGCAGCAATGTCACGCTTCCCGTCGCGTGGATCAAAGGATCTGCGGTTTTCCCTCGAGGCTTTCCCTCGAGGCTTTCCCACAGGGCTGTCCCACGTGACACCGTGGTGTGAGTCGATTCTCGGCGTGAAAAATGAGCCAGTGCAGGGCAAAGAGGTTCCTCTGGAATGGACTGAGACATCTGGGGGACTCTTGGAATGGTGGTACGACCATGGAGTTCCTCTCGCCTTTCCTGTTGAGAGTGCTTCCTCTTGAGATGCGACGGGAACGCAGGGAATTCTTTCCCGTTGAAAGCAGGGAAAGGATCCCTCATCTCGAGCTACGAGGGGGAAACGGGGCTCCTTTGGATGTGGTCGGGACCATCGTGCTTCCTCTCGAGTGGAGACGGGTATGGTGGTGAACTTCTTGAGTTGCAGCAAGGGTGTGAAAGACCCTTTCGAAGTTCCAGAGGTTAGGTGTCATTAGTCTCCAGACGCCTCATCGGAAATAAGCCTCATCTCGCCTGGAAGGGAGAACTTCCTGGATTTTCTCGAGTTGTGGCAGGTGTTCTCGAGTAACGACGGGGACCACAGGGACCGGCCCTGGTGGCCTCAGGAGAGGCCAGTCCCCATGCGAGTTGCTAGGGGGCCTCTCGGGATTCCTCTCCCGTCGATACCGGGGCCAAAAAGCTTGTGTGGAGTCAGGGCCGGAACCGAGGATTCCTCTCAGGGGCTGACATGGATCTTTTGGTACTTCTGGAGTCTCCCCAGGGGAGTCAGGCCTCGTCTCGAGTGGGGGCATGCACGTGCGCTTTCCTTCCAGGCTGTAGCAGCAATGTCACGCTTCCCGTGGCGTGGATCAAAGGATCTGTGGTTTTCCCTCGAGGCTTTCCCTTGAGGCTTTCCCACAGGGCTGGCCCACGTGCCACCGTGTTGTGAGTCGATCCTCGACGTGAAAGATGAGCCAGTGCAGGGCAAAGAGGTTCCTCTGAAATGGACTGAGACATCTGGGGGACTCTTGGAATGGTGGTACGACCATGGAGTTCCTCTCGCCTTTCCTGTTGAGAGTGCCTCCTCTTGAGATGCGACGGGAACGCCGGGAATTCTTTCCCGTTGAAAGCAGGGAAAGGATTCCTCATCTCGAGCTACGAGGGGGAAACGGGGCTCCTCTGGATGTGGGCGGGACCATTGTGCTTCCTCTCTAGTGGAGACGGGTATGGCGGTGAACTTCTTGAGTTGCACCAAGGGTGTGAAAGACCCTTTCGAAGTTCCAGAGGTTTGGTGTCATTAGTCTCCAGAGGCCTCATCGGAAATAGGCCTCATCTCGCCTGGAAGGGAGAACTTCCTGGATTTTCTCGAGTTGCGGCAGGTGTTCTCGAGTTACGACGGGGACCTCAGGGACCCGCCCTGGTGGCCTCAGGAGAGGCCAGTCCCCATGCGAGTTGCTAGGGGGCCTCTCGGGATTCCTCTCCCGTCGATACCGGGGCCAAAAACCTTGTGTGGAGTCAGGGCCGGAACCGAGGATTCCTCTCAGGGGCTGACATGGATCTTTGGGTACTTCTGGAGTCTCCCCAGTGGAGTCAGACCTCGTCTCGAGTGGGGGCATGCACGTGCGCTTTCCTTCCAGGCTGTAGTAGCAATGTCATGCTTCCCGTCGCGTGGATCAAAGGATCTGTGGTTTTCCCTCGAGGCTTTCCCTCGAGGCTTTCCCACAGGGCTGTCCCACGTGCCACCGTGGTGTGAGTCGATCCTCGGCGTGAAAGATGAGCCAGTGCAGGGCAAAGAGGTTCCTCTGGAATGGACTGAGACATCTGGGGGACTCTTGGAATGGTGGTACGACCATGGAGTTCCTCTCGCCTTTCCTGTTGAGAGTGCCTCCTCTTGAGATGCGACGGGAACGCCGGGAATTCTTTCCCGTTGAAAGCAGGGAAAGGATCCCTCATCTCGAGCTACGAGGGGGAAACGGGGCTCCTCTGGATGTGGGCGGGACCATCGTGCTTCCTCTCGAGTGGAGACGGGTATGGCGGTGAACTTCTTGAGTTGCAGCAAGGGTGTGAAAGACCCTTTCGAAGTTCCAGAGTTTAGGTGTCATTAGTCTCCAGAGGCCTCATCGGAAATAGGCCTCATCTCGCCTGGAAGGGAGAACTTCCTGGATTTTCTCGAGTTGCGGCAGGTGTTCTCGAGTTACGACGGGGACCTCAGGGACCCGCCCTGGTGGCCTCAGGAGAGGCCAGTCCCTAGGCGAGTTGCTAGGGGGCCTCTCGGGATTCCTCTCCCGTTGATACCGGGGCCAAAAACCTTGTGTGGAGTCAGGGCCGGAACCGAGGATTCCTCTCAGGGGCTGACATGGATCTTTGGGTACTTCTGGAGTCTCCCCAGGGGAGTCAGGCCTCGTCTCGACTGGGGGCATGCACGTGCACTTTCCTTCCAGGCTGTAGCAGCAATGTCACGCTTCCCGTCGCGTGGATCAACGGATCTGTGGTTTTCCCTCGAGGCTTTCCCTCGAGGCTTTCCCACAGGGCTGTCCCACGTGCCACCGTGGTGTGAGTCAATCCTGGGCGAGAAAGATGAGCCAGTGCAGGGCAAAGAGGTTCCTCTGGAATGGACTGAGACATCTGGGGGACTCTTGGAATGGTGGTACGACCATGGAGTTCCTCTCGCCTTTCCTGTTGAGAGTGCCTCCTCTTGAGATGCGACGGGAACGCTGGGAATTCTTTTCCGTTTAAAGCAGGGAAAGGATCCCTCATCTCGAGCTACGAGGGGGAAACGGGGCTCCTCTGGATGTGGGCGGGACCATCGTGCTTCCTCTCTAGTGGAGACGGGTATGGTGGTGAACTTCTTGAGTTGCAGCAAGGCTGTGAAAGACCCTTTCGAAGTTCCAGAGGTAAGGTGTCATTAGTCTCCAGACGCCTCATCGGAAATAGGCCTCATCTTGCCTGGAAGGGAGAACTTCCTGGATTTTCTCGAGTTGCGGCAGGTGTTCTCGAGTTACGACGGGGACCTCAGGGACCCGCCCTGGTGGCCTCAGGAGAGGCCAGTCCCTATGCGAGTTGCTAGGTGGCCTCTCGGGATTCCTCTCCCGTCGATACCGGGGCCAAAAACCTTGTGTGGAGTCAGGGCCGGAACCGAGGATTCCTCTCAGGGGCTGACATGGATCTTTGGGTACTTCTGGAGTCTCCCCAGGGGATTCAGGCCTCGTCTCGAGTGGGGACATGCACGTGCACTTTCCTTCCAGGCTGTAGCAGCAATGTCACGCTTCCCGTCGCGTGGATCAAATGATGTGTGGTTTTCCCTCGAGGCTTTCACACAGGGCTGTCCCACGTGCCACCGTGGTGTGAGTCGATCCTCGGCGTGAAAGATGAGCCAGTGCAGGGCAAAGAGGTTCCTCTGGAATGGACTGAGACATCTGGGGGACTCTTGGAATGGTGGTACGACCATGGAGTTCCTCTCGCCTTTCCTGTTGAGAGTGCCTCCTCTTGAGATGCGACGGGAACGCCGGGAATTCTTTCCCGTTTAAAGCAGGGAAAGGATCCCTCATCTCGAGCTACGAGGGGGAAACGGGGCTCCTCTGGATGTGGGCGGGACCATCGTGCTTCCTCTCGAGTGGAGACGGGTATGGCGGTGAACTTCTTGAGTTGCAGCAAGGGTGTGAAAGACCCTTTCGAAGTTCCAGAGGTTAGGTGTCATTAGTCTCCAGACGCCTCATCGGAAATAGGCCTCATCTCGCCTGGAAGGGAGAACTTCCTTGATTTTCTCGAGTTGCGGCAGGTGTTCTCGAGTTACGACGGGGACCTCAGGGACCCGCCCTGTTGGCCTCAGGAGAGGCCAGTCCCCGTGCGTGTTGCTAGGGGGCCCCTCGGGATTCCTCTCCCGTCGATACCGGGGCCAAAAACCTTGTGTGGAGTCAGGGCCGGAACCGAGGATTCCTCTCAGGGACTGATATGGATCTTTGGGTACTTCTGGAGTCTCGCCAGGGGAGACAGGCCTCGTCTCGTGTGGGGGCATGCACGTGCACTTTCCTTCCAGGCTGTAGCAGCAATGTCACGCTTCCCGTCGCGTGGATCAAAGGATCTGCGGTTTTCCCTGGAGGCTTTCCCTCGAGGCTTTCCCACAGGGCTGTCCCACGTGACACCGTGGTGTGAGTCGATTCTCGGCGTGAAAAATGAGCCAGTGCAGGGCAAAGAGGTTCCTCTGGTATGGACTGAGACATCTGGGGGACTCTTGGAATGGTGGTACGACCATGGAGTTCCTCTCGCCTTTCCTGTTGAGAGTGCCTCCTCTTGAGATGCGACGGGAACGCCGGGAATTCTTTCCCGTTGAAAGCAGGGAAAGGATCCCTCATCTCGAGCTACGAGGGGGAAACGGGGCTCCTCTGGATGTGGGCGGGACCATCGTGCTTCCTCTTGAGTGGACACGGGTATGGCGGTGAACTTCTTGAGTTGCAGCAAGGTTGTGAAAGACCCTTTCGAAGTTCCAGAGGTTAGGTGTCATTAGTCTCCAGACGCCTCATCGGAAATAGGCCTCATCTCGCCTGGAAGGGAGAACTTCCTGGATTTTCTCGATTTGCGGCAGGTGTTCTCGAGTTACGACGGGGACCTCAGGGATCCGCCCTGGTGGCCTCAGGAGAGGCCAGTCCCCATGCGAGTTGCTAGGGGGCCTCTCGGGATTCCTCTCCCATCGATACCGGGGCCAAAAACCTTGTGTGGAGTCAGGGCCGGAACCGAGGATTCCTCTCAGGGGCTGACATGGATCTTTGGGTACTTCTGGAGTCTCCCCAGGGGAGTCAGGCCTCGTCTCGAGTGGGGGAATGCGCGTGCACTTTCCTTCCAGGCTTTAGCAGCAATGTCACGCTTCCCGTCGCTTGGATCAAAGGATCTGTGGTTTTCCCTCGAGGCTTTCCCTCGAGGCTTTCCCACAGGGCTGTCCCACGTGCCACCGTGGTGTGAGTCGATCCTCGGCGTGAAAGATGAGCCAGTGCAGGGCAAAGAGGTTCCTCTGGAATGGACTGAGACATCTGGGGGACTCTTGGAATGGTGGTACGACCATGGAGTACCTCTCGCCTTTCCTGTTGAGAGTGCCTCCTCTTGAGATGCGACGGGAACGCCGGGAATTCTTTCCCGTTGAAAGCAGGGAAAGGATCCCTCATCTCGAGCTACGAGGGGGAAACGGGGCTCCTCTGGATGTGGGCGGGACCATCGTGCTTCCTCTCTAGTGGAGACGGGTATGGCGGTGAACTTCTTGAGTTGCAGCAAGGGTGTGAAAGACCCTTTCGAAATTCCAGAGGTTAGGTGTCATTAGTCTCCAGAGGCCTCATCGGAAATAGGCCTCATCTCGCCTGGAAGGGAGAACTTCCTGGATTTTCTCGAGTTGCGGCAGGTGTTCTCGAGTTACGACGGGGACCTCAGGGACCCGCCCTGGTGGCCTCAGGAAAGGCCAGTCCCTAGGCGAGTTGCTAGGGGGCCTCTCGGGATTCCTCTCCCGTTGATACCGGGGCCAAAAACCTTGTGTGGAGTCAGGGCCGGAACCGAGGATTCCTCTCAGGGGCTGACATGGATCTTTGGGTACTTCTGGAGTCTCCCCAGGGGAGTCAGGCCTCGTCTCGAGTGGGGGCATGCACGTGCGCTTTCCTTCCAGGCTGTAGCAGCAATGTCACGCTTCCCGTCGCGTGGATCAACGGATCTGTGGTTTTCCCTCGAGGCTTTCCCTCGAGGCTTTCCCACAGGGCTGTCCCACGTGCCACCGTGGTGTGAGTCGATCCTCGGCGTGAAAGATGAGCCAGTGCAGGGCAAAGAGTTTCCTCTGGAATGGACTGAGACATCTGGGGGACTCTTGGAATGGTGGTACGACCATGGAGTTCCTCTCGCCTTTCCTGTTGAGAGTGCCTCCTCTTGAGATGCGACGGGAACGCCGGGAATTCTTTCCCGTTGAAAGCAGGGAAAGGATCCCTCATCTCGAGCTACGAGGGGGAAACGGGGCTCCTCTGGATGTGGGCGGGACCATCGTGCTTCCTCTCTAGTGGAGACGGGTATGGTGGTGAACTTCTTGAGTTGCAGCAAGGGTGTGAAAGACCCTTTCGAAGTTCCAGAGGTAAGGTGTCATTAGTCTCCAGACGCCTCATCGGAAATAGGCCTCATCTCGCCTGGAAGGGAGAACTTCCTGGATTTTCTCGAGTTGCGGCAGGTGTTCTCGAGTTACGACGGGGACCTCAGGGACCCGCCCTGGTGGCCTCAGGAGAGGCCAGTCCCTATGCGAGTTGCTAGGGGGCCTCTCGGGATTCCTCTCCCGTCGATACCGGGGCCAAAAACCTTGTGTGGAGTCAGGGCCGGAACCGAGGATTCCTCTCAGGGGCTGACATGGATCTTTGGGTACTTCTGGAGTCTCCCCAGGGGAGTCAGGCCTCGTCTCGAGTGGGGGCATGCACGTGCACTTTCCTTCCAGGCTGTAGCAGCAATGTCACGCTTCCCGTCGCGTGGATCAAATGATGTGTGGTTTTCCCTCGAGGCTTTCCCACAGGGCTGTCCCACGTGCCACCGTGGTGTGAGTCGATCCTCGGCGTGAAAGATGAGCCAGTGCAGGGCAAAGAGGTTCCTCTGGAATGGACTGAGACATCTGGGGGACTCTTGGAATGGTGGTACGACCATGGAGTTCCTCTCGCCTTTCCTGTTGAGAGTGCCTCCTCTTGAGATGCGACGGGAACGCCGGGAATTCTTTCCCGTTTAAAGCAGGGAAAGGATCCCTCATCTCGAGCTACGAGGGGGAAACGGGGCTCCTCTGGATGTGGGCGGGACCATCGTGCTTCCTCTCGAGTGGAGACGGGTATGGCGGTGAACTTCTTGAGTTGCAGCAAGGGTGTGAAAGACCCTTTCGAAGTTCCAGAGGTTAGGTGTCATTAGTCTCCAGACGCCTCATCGGAAATAGGCCTCATCTCGCCTGGAAGGGAGAACTTCCTTGATTTTCTCGAGTTGCGGCAGGTGTTCTCGAGTTACGACGGGGACCTCAGGGACCCGCCCTGTTGGCCTCAGGAGAGGCCAGTCCCCGTGCGTGTTGCTAGGGGGCCCCTCGGGATTCCTCTCCCGTCGATACCGGGGCCAAAAACCTTGTGTGGAGTCAGGGCCGGAACCGAGGATTCCTCTCAGGGACTGATATGGATCTTTGGGTACTTCTGGAGTCTCGCCAGGGGAGACAGGCCTCGTCTCGTGTGGGGGCATGCACGTGCACTTTCCTTCCAGGCTGTAGCAGCAATGTCACGCTTCCCGTCGCGTGGATCAAAGGATCTGCGGTTTTCCCTCGAGGCTTTCCCTCGAGGCTTTCCCACAGGGCTGTCCCACGTGACACCGTGGTGTGAGTCGATTCTCGGCGTGAAAAATGAGCCAGTGCAGGGCAAAGAGGTTCCTCTGGTATGGACTGAGACATCTGGGGGACTCTTGGAATGGTGGTACGACCATGGAGTTCCTCTCGCCTTTCCTGTTGAGAGTGCCTCCTCTTGAGATGCGACGGGAACGCCGGGAATTCTTTCCCGTTGAAAGCAGGGAAAGGATCCCTCATCTCGAGCTACGAGGGGGAAACGGGGCTCCTCTGGATGTGGGCGGGACCATCGTGCTTCCTCTTGAGTGGACACGGGTATGGCGGTGAACTTCTTGAGTTGCAGCAAGGTTGTGAAAGACCCTTTCGAAGTTCCAGAGGTTAGGTGTCATTAGTCTCCAGACGCCTCATCGGAAATAGGCCTCATCTCGCCTGGAAGGGAGAACTTCCTGGATTTTCTCGATTTGCGGCAGGTGTTCTCGAGTTACGACGGGGACCTCAGGGACCCGCCCTGGTGGCCTCAGGAGAGGCCAGTCCCCATGCGAGTTGCTAGGGGGCCTCTCGGGATTCCTCTCCCATCGATACCGGGGCCAAAAACCTTGTGTGGAGTCAGGGCCGGAACCGAGGATTCCTCTCAGGGGCTGACATGGATCTTTGGGTACTTCTGGAGTCTCCCCAGGGGAGTCAGGCCTCGTCTCGAGTGGGGGAATGCGCGTGCGCTTTCCTTCCAGGCTTTAGCAGCAATGTCACGCTTCCCGTCGCTTGGATCAAAGGATCTGTGGTTTTCCCTCGAGGCTTTCCCTCGAGGCTTTCCCACAGGGCTGTCCCACGTGCCACCGTGGTGTGAGTCGATCCTCGGCGTGAAAGATGAGCCAGTGCAGGGCAAAGAGGTTCCTCTGGAATGGACTGAGACATCTGGGGGACTCTTGGAATGGTGGTACGACCATGGAGTTCCTCTCGCCTTTCCTGTTGAGAGTGCCTCCTCTTGAGATGCGACGGGAACGCCGGGAATTCTTTCCCGTTGAAAGCAGGGAAAGGATCCCTCATCTCGAGCTACGAGGGGGAAACGGGGCTCCTCTGGATGTGGGCGGGACCATCGTGCTTCCTCTCTAGTGGAGACGGGTATGGCGGTGAACTTCTTGAGTTGCAGCAAGGGTGTGAAAGACCCTTTCGAAGTTCCAGAGGTTAGGTGTCATTAGTCTCCAGAGGCCTAATCGGAAATAGGCCTCATCTCGCCTGGAAGGGAGAACTTCCTGGATTTTCTCGAGTTGCGGCAGGTGTTCTCGAGTTACGACGGGGACCTCAGGGACCCGCCTTGGTGGCCTCAGGAAAGGCCAGTCCCTAGGCGAGTTGCTAGGGGGCCTCTCGGGATTCCTCTCCCGTTGATACCGGGGCCAAAAACCTTGTGTGGAGTCAGGGCCGGAACCGAGGATTCCTCTCAGGGGCTGACATGGATCTTTGGGTACTTCTGGAGTCTCCCCAGGGGAGTCAGGCCTCGTCTCGAGTGGGGGCATGCACGTGCGCTTTCCTTCCAGGCTGTAGCAGCAATGTCACGCTTCCCGTCGCGTGGATCAACGGATCTGTGGTTTTCCCTCGAGGCTTTCCCTCGAGGCTTTCCCACAGGGCTGTCCCACGTGCCACCGTGGTGTGAGTCGATCCTCGGCGTGAAAGATGAGCCAGTGCAGGGCAAAGAGGTTCCTCTGGAATGGACTGAGACATCTGGGGGACTCTTGGAATGGTGGTACGACCATGGAGTTCCTCTCGCCTTTCCTGTTGAGAGTGCCTCCTCTTGAGATGCGACGGGAACGCCGGGAATTCTTTCCCGTTGAAAGCAGGGAAAGGATCCCTCATCTCGAGCTACGAGGGGGAAACGGGGCTCCTCTGGATGTGGGCGGGACCATCGTGCTTCATCTCGAGTGGAGACGGGTATGGCGGTGAACTTCTTGAGTTGCAGCAAGGGTGTGAAAGACCCTTTTGAAGTTCCAGAGGTTAGGTGTCATTAGTCTCCAGACGCCTCATCGGAAATAGGCCTCATCTCGCCTGGAAGGGAGAACTTCCTGGATTTTCTCGAGTTGCGGCAGGTGTTCTCGAGTTACGACGGGGACCTCAGGGACCCGCCCTGGTGGCCTCAGGAGAGGCCAGTCCCCATGCGAGTTGCTAGGGGGCCTCTCGGGATTCCTCTCCCGTCGATACCGGGGCCAAAAACCTTGTGTGGAGTCAGGGCCGGAACCGAGGATTCCTCTCAGGGGCTGACATGGATCTTTGGGTACTTCTGGAGTCTCCCCAGGGGAGTCAGGCCTCGTCTCGAGTGGGGGCATGCACGTGCACTTTCCTTCCAGGCTGTAGCAGCAATGTCACGCTTCCCGTTGCGTGGATCAAAGGATCTGTGGTTTTCCCTCGAGGCTTTCCCACAGGGCTGTCCCACGTGCCACCGTGGTGTGAGTCGATCCTCGGCGTGAAAGATGAGCCAGTGCAGGGCAAAGAGGTTCCTCTGGAATGGACTGAGACATCTGGGGGACTCTTGGAATGATGGTACGACCATGGAGTTCCTCTAGCCTTTCCTGTTGAGAGTGCCTCCTCTTGAGATGCGACGGGAACGCCGGGAATTCTTTCCCATTGAAAGCAGGGAAAGGATCCCTCATCTCGAGCTACGAGGGGGAAACGGGGCTCCTCTGGATGTGGGCGGGACCATCGTGCTTCCTCTCGAGTGGAGACGGGTATGGCGGTGAACTTCTTGAGTTGCACCAAGGGTGTGAAAGACCCTTTCGAAGTTCCAGAGGTTTGGTGTCATTAGTCTCCAGAGGCCTCATCGGAAATAGGCCTCATCTCGCCTGGAAGGGAGAACTTCCTGGATTTTCTCGAGTTGCGGCAGGTGTTCTCGAGTTACGACGGGGACCTCAGGGACCCGCCCTGGTGGCCTCAGGAGAGGCCAGTCCCCATGCGAGTTGCTAGGGGGCCTCTCGGGATTCCTCTCCCGTCGATACCGGGGCCAAAAACCTTGTGTGGAGTCAGGGCCGGAACCGAGGATTCCTCTCAGGGGCTGACATGGATCTTTGGGTACTTGTGGAGTCTCCCCAGGGGAGTCAGGCCTCGTCTCGAGTGGGGGCATGCACGTGCGCTTTCCTTCCAGGCTGTAGCAGCAATGTCACGCTTCCCGTGGCGTGGATCAAAGGATCTGTGGTTTTCCCTCGAGGCTTTCCCTCGAGGCTTTCCCACAGGGCTGTCCCACGTGCCACCGTGGTGTGAGTCGATCCTCGGCGTGAAAGATGAGCCAGTGCAGGGCAAAGAGGTTCCTCTGGAATGGACTGAGACATCTGGGGGACTCTTGGAATGGTGGTACGACCATGGAGATCCTCTCGCCTTTCCTGTTGAGAGTGCCTCCTCTTGAGATGCGACGGGAACGCCGGGAATTCTTTCCCGTTGAAAGCAGGGAAAGGATCCCTCATCTCGAGCACCGAGGGGAAAACGGGGCTCCTCTGGATGTGGGCGGGACCATCGTGCTTCCTCTCGAGTGGAGACGGGTATGGCGGAGAACTTCTTGAGTTGCAGCAAGGGTGTGAAAGACCCTTTCAAAGTTCCAGAGGTTAGGTGTCATTAGTCTCCAGACGCCTCATCGGAAATAGGCCTCATCTCGCCTGGAAGGGAGAACTTCCTGGATTTTCTCGAGTTGCGGCAGGTGTTCTTAAGTTACGACGGGGAACTCAGGGACCCGCCCTGGTGGCCTCAGGAGAGGCCAGTCCCCATGCGAGTTGCTAGGGGGCCTCTCGGGATTCCTCTCCCGTCGATACCGGGGCCAAAAACATTGAGTGGAGTCAGGGCCGGAACCGAGGATTCCTCTCAGGGGCTGACATGGATCTTTGGGTACTTGTGGAGTCTCCCCAGGGGAGTCAGGCCTCGTCTCGAGTGGGGGCATGCACGTGCGCTTTCCTTCCAGGCTGTAGCAGCAATGTCACGCTTCCCGTCACGTGGATCAAAGGATCTGTGGTTTTCCCTCGAGGCTTTCCCTCGAGGCTTTCCCACAGGGCTGTCCCACGTGCCACCGTGGTGTGAGTCGATCCTCGGCGTGAAAGATGAGCCAGTGCAGGGCAAAGAGTTTCCTCTGGAATGGACTGAGACATCTGGGGGACTCTTGGAATGGTGGTACGACCATGGAGTTCCTCTCGCCTTTCCTGTTGAGAGTGCCTCCTCTTGAGATGCGACGGGAACGCCGGGAATTCTTTCCCGTTGAAAGCAGGGAAAGGATCCCTCATCTCGAGCTACGAGGGGGAAACGGGCCTCCTCTGAATGTGGGCGGGACCATCGTGCTTCCTCTCGAGTGGAGACGGGTATGGCGGTGAACTTCTTGAGTTGCAGCAAGGGTGTGAAAGACCCTTTCGAAGTTCCAGAGGTTAGGTGTCATTAGTCTCCAGACGCCTCATCGGAAATAGGCCTCATCTCGCCTGGAAGGGAGAACTTCCTGGATTTTCTCGAGTTGCGGCAGGTGTTCTCGAGTTACGACGGGGACCTCAGGGACCCGCCCTGGTGGCCTCAGGAGAGGCCAGTCCCCATGCGAGTTGCTAGGGAGCCTCTCGGGATTCCTCTCCCGTCGATACCGGGGCCAAAAACCTTGTGTGGAGTCAGGGCCGGAACCGAGGATTCCTCTCAGGGGCTGACATGGATCTTTGGGTACTTCTGGAGTCTCCCCAGGGGAGTCAGGCCTCGTCTCGAGTGGGGGCATGCACGTGCACTTTCCTTCCAGGCTGTAGCAGCAATGTCACGCTTCCCGTCGCGTGGATCAAAGGATCTGTGGTTTTCCCTCGAGGCTTTCCCACAGGGCTGTCCCACGTGCCACCGTGGTGTGAGTCGATCCTCGGCGTGAAAGATGAGCCAGTGCAGGGCAAAGAGGTTCCTCTGGAATGGACTGAGACATCTGGGGGACTCTTGGAATGGTGGTACGACCATGGAGTTCCTCTCGCCTTTCCTGTTGAGAGTGCCTCCTCTTGAGATGCGACGGGAACGCCGGGAATTCTTTCCCGTGGAAAGCAGGGAAAGGATCCCTCATCTCGAGCTACGAGGGGGAAACGGGGCTCCTCTGGATGTGGGCGGGACCATCGTGCTTCCTCTCTAGTGGAGACGGGTATGGCGGTGAACTTCTTGAGTTGCAGCAAGGGTGTGAAAGACCCTTTCGAAGTTCCAGAGGTTAGGTGTCATTAGTCTCCAGAGGCCTCATCGGAAATAGGCCTCATCTCGCCTGGAAGGGAGAACTTCCTGGATTTTCTCGAGTTGCGGCAGGTGTTCTCGAGTTACGACGGGGACCTCAGGGACCCGCCCTGGTGGCCTCAAGAGAGGCCAGTCCCGATGCGAGTTGCTAGGGGGCCTCTCGGGATTCCTCTCCCGTTGATACCGGGGCCAAAAAGCTTGTGTGGAGTCAGGGCCGGAACCGAGGATTCCTCTCAGGGGCTGACATGGATCTTTGGGTACTTCTGGAGTCTCCCCAGGGGAGTCAGGCCTCGTCTCGAGTGGGGGCATGCACGTGCGCTTTCCTTCCAGGCTGTAGCAGCAATGTCACGCTTCCCGTCGCGTGGATCAAAGGATCTGTGGTTTTCCCTCGAGGCTTTCCCTCGAGGCTTTCCCACAGGGCTGTCCCACGTGCCACCGTGGTGTGAGTCGATCCTCGGCGTGAAAGATGAGCCAGTGCAGGGCAAAGAGGTTCCTCTGGAATGGACTGAGACATCTGGGGGACTCTTGGAATGGTGGTACGACCATGGAGTTCCTCTCGCCTTTCCTGTTGAGAGTGCCTCCTCTTGAGATGCGACGGGAACGCCGGGAATTCTTTCCCGTTGAAAGCAGGGAAAGGATCCCTCATCTCGAGCTACGAGGGGGAAACGGGCCTCCTCTGGATGTGGGCGGGACCATCGTGCTTCCTCTCGAGTGGAGACGGGTATGGCGGTGAACTTCTTGAGTTGCAGCAAGGGTGTGAAAGACCCTTTCGAAGTTCCAGAGGTTAGGTGTCATTAGTCTCCAGACGCCTCATCGGAAATAGGCCTCATCTCGCCTGGAAGGGAGAATTTCCTGGATTTTCTCGAGTTGCGGCAGGTGTTCTCGAGTTACGACGGGGACCTCAGGGACCCGCCCTGGTGGCCTCAGGAGAGGCCAGTCCCCATGCGAGTTGCTAGGGGGCCTCTCGGGATTCCTCTCCCGTCGATACCGGGGCCAAAAACCTTGTGTGGAGTCAGGGCCGGAACCGAGGATTCCTCTCAGGGGCTGACATGGATCTTTGGGTACTTCTGGAGTCTCCCCAGGGGAGTCAGGCCTCGTCTCGAGTGGGGGCATGCACGTGCACTTTCCTTCCAGGCTGTAGCAGCAATGTCACGCTTCCCGTCGCGTGGATCAAAGGATCTGTGGTTTTCCCTCGAGGCTTACCCACAGGGCTGTCCCACGTGCCACCGTGGTGTGAGTCGATCCTCGGCGTGAAAGATGAGCCAGTGCAGGGCAAAGAGGTTCCTCTGGAATGGACTGAGACATCTGGGGGACTCTTGGAATGGTGGTACGACCATGGAGTTCCTCTCGCCTTTCCTGTTGAGAGTGCCTCCTCTTGAGATGCGACGGGAACGCCGGGAATTCTTTCCCGTGGAAAGCAGGGAAAGGATCCCTCATCTCGAGCTACAAGGGGGAAACGGGGCTCCTCTGGATGTGGGCGGGACCATCGTGCTTCCTCTCTAGTGGAGACGGGTATGGCGGTGAACTTCTTGAGTTGCAGCAAGGGTGTGAAAGACCCTTTCGAAGTTCCAGAGGTTAGGTGTCATTAGTCTCCAGAGGCCTCATCGGAAATAGGCCTCATCTCGCCTGGAAGGGAGAACTTCCTGGATTTTCTCGAGTTGCGGCAGGTGTTCTCGAGTTACGACGGGGACCTCAGGGACCCGCCCTGGTGGCCTCAGGAGAGGCCAGTCCCCATGCGAGTTGCTAGGGGGCCTCTCGGGATTCCTCTCCCGTTGATACCGGGGCCAAAAAGCTTGTGTGGAGTCAGGGCCGAAACCGAGGATTCCTCTCAGGGGCTGACATGGATCTTTGGGTACTTCTGGAGTCTCCCCAGGGGAGTTAGGCCTCGTCTCGAGTGGGGGCATGCACGTGTGCTTTCCTTCCAGGCTGTAGCAGCAATGTCACGCTTCCCGTCGCGTGGATCAAAGGATCTGTGGTTTTCCCTCGAGGCTTTCCCTCGAGGCTTTCCCACAGGGCTGTCCCACGTGCCACCGTGGTGTGAGTCGATCCTCGGCGTGAAAGATGAGCCAGTGCAGGGCAAAGAGCTTCCTCTGGAATGGACTGAGACATCTGGGGGACTCTTGGAATGGTGGTACGACCATGGAGTTCCTCTCGCCTTTCCTGTTGAGAGTGCCTCCTCTTGAGATGCGACGGGAACGCCGGGAATTCTTTCCCGTTGAAAGCAGGGAAAGGATCCCTCATCTCGAGCTACGAGGGGGAAACGGGGCTCCTCTGGATGTGGGCGGGACCATCGTGCTTCCTCTCTAGTGGAGACGGGTATGGCGGTGAACTTCTTGAGTTGCAGCAAGGGTGTGAAAGACCCTTTCGAAGTTCCAGAGGTTAGGTGTCATTAGTCTCCAGAGGCCTCATCGGAAATAGGCCTCATCTCGCCTGGAAGGGAGAACTTCCTGGATTTTCTCGAGTTGCGGCAGGTGTTCTCGAGTTACGACGGGGACCTCAGGGACCCGCCCTGGTGGCCTCAGGAAAGGCCAGTCCCTAGGCGAGTTGCTAGGGGGCCTCTCGGGATTCCTCTCCCGTTGATACCGGGGCCAAAAACCTTGTGTGGAGTCAGGGCCGGAACCGAGGATTCCTCTCAGGGGCTGACATGGATCTTTGGGTACTTCTGGAGTTTCCCCAGGGGAGTCAGGCCTCGTCTCGAGTGGGGGCATGCACGTGCGCTTTCCTTCCAGGCTGTAGCAGCAATGTCACGCTTCCCGTCGCGTGGATCAAAGGATCTGTGGTTTTCCCTCGAGGCTTTCCCTCGAGGCTTTCCCACAGGGCTGTCCCACGTGCCACCGTGGTGTGAGTCGATCCTCGGCGTGAAAGATGAGCCAGTGCAGGGCAAAGAGGTTCCTCTGGAATGGACTGAGACATCTGGGGGACTCTTGGAATGGTGGTACGACCATGGAGTTCCTCTCGCCTTTCCTGTTGAGAGTGCCTCCTCTTGAGATGCGACGGGAACGCCGGGAATTCTTTCCCGTTGAAAGCAGGGAAAGGATCCCTCATCTCGAGCTACGAGGGGGAAACGGGGCTCCTCTGGATGTGGGCGGGACCATCGTGCTTCCTCTCTAGTGGAGACGGGTATGGTGGTGAACTTCTTGAGTTTCAGGAAGGCTGTGAAAGACCCTTTCGAAGTTCCAGAGGTTAGGTGTCATTAGTCTCCAGACGCCTCATCGGAAATAGGCCTCATCTCGCCTGGAAGGGAGAACTTCCTGGATTTTCTCGAGTTGCGGCAGGTGTTCTCGAGTTACGACGGGGACCTCAGGGACCCGCCCTGGTGGCCTCAGGAGAAGCCAGTCCCTATGCGAGTTGCTAGGGGGCCTCTCGGGATTCCTCTCCCGTCGATACCGGCGCCAAAAACCTTGTGTGGAGTCAGGGCCGGAACGGAGGATTCCTCTCAGGGGCTGACATGGATCTTTGGGTACTTCTGGAGTCTCCCCAGGGGAGTCAGGCCTCGTCTCGAGTGGGGGCATGCACGTGCACTTTCCTTCCAGGCTGTAGCAGCAATGTCACGCTTCCCGTCGCGTGGATCAAATGATGTGTGGTTTTCCCTCGAGGCTTTCCCACAGGGTTGTCCCACGTGCCACCGTGGTGTGAGTCGATCCTCGGCGTGAAAGATGAGCCAGTGCAGGGCAAAGAGCTTCCTCTGGAATGGACTGAGACATCTGGGGGACTCTTGGAATGGTGGTACGACCATGGAGTTCCTCTCGCCTTTCCTGTTGAGAGTGCCTCCTCTTGAGATGCGACGGGAACGCCGGGAATTCTTTCCCGTTGAAACCAGGGAAAGGATCCCTCATCTCGAGCTACGAGGGGGAAACGGGGCTCCTCTGGATGTGGGCGGGACCATCGTGCTTCATCTCGAGTGGAGACGGGTATGGCGGTGAACTTCTTGAGTTGCAGCAAGGGTGTGAAAGACCCTTTCGAAGTTCCAGAGGTTTGGTGTCAATAGTCTCCAGAGGCCTCATCGGAAATAGGCCTCATCTCGCCTGGAAGGGAGAACTTCCTGGATTTTCTCGAGTAGCGGCAGGTGTTCTCGAGTTACGACGGGGACCTCAGGGACCCGCCCTGGTGGCCTCAGGAGAGGCCAGTCCCCATGCGAGTTGCTAGGGGGTCTCTCGGGATTCCTCTCCCGTCGATACCGGGGCCAAAAAGCTTGTGTGGAGTCAGGGCCGGAACCGAGGATTCTTCTCAGGGGCTGACATGGATCTTTGGGTACTTCTGGAGTCTCCCCAGGGGAGTCAGGCCTCGTCTCGAGTGGGGAATGCATGTGCGCTTTCCTTCCAGGCTGTAGCAGCAATGTCACGCTTCCCGTCGCGTGGATCAAAGGATCTGTGGTTTTCCCTCGAGGCTTTCCCTCGAGGCTTTCCCACAGGGCTGTCCCACGTGCCACCGTGTTGTGAGTCGATCCTCGGAGTGAACGATGAGCCAGTGCAGGGCCAAGAGGTTCCTCTGAAATGGACTGAGACATCTGGGGGAATCTTGGAATGGTGGTACGACCATGGAGTTCCTCTCGCCTTTCCTGTTGAGAGTGCCTCCTCTTGAGATGCGACGGGAACGCCGGGAATTCTTTCCCGTTGAAAGCAGGGAAAGGATCCCTCATCTCGAGCTACGAGGGGGAAACGGGGCTCCTCTCGATGTGGGCGGGACCATCGTGCTTCCTCTCGAGTGGAGACGGGTATGGCGGTGAACTTCTTGAGTTGCACCAAGGGTGTGAAAGACCCTTTCGAAGTTCCAGAGGTTTGGTGTCATTAGTCTCCAGAGGCCTCATCGGAAATAGGCCTCATCTCGCCTGGAAGGGAGAACTTCCTGGATTTTCTCGAGTTGCGGCAGATGTTCTCGGGTTACGACGGGGACCTCAGGGACCCGCCCTGGTGGCCTCAGGAGAGGCCAGTCCCCATGCGAGTTGCTAGGGGGCCTCTCGGGATTCCTCTCCCGTCGATACCGGGGCCAAAAACCTTGTGTGGAGTCAGGGCCGGAACCGAGGATTCCTCTCAGGGGCTGACATGGATCTTTGGGTACTTCTGGAGTCTCCCCAGTGGAGTCAGACCTCGTCTCGAGTGGGGGCATGCACGTGCGCTTTCCTTCCAGGCTGTAGTAGCAATGTCACGCTTCCCGTCGCGTGGATCAAAGGATCTGTGGTTTTCCCTCGAGGCTTTCCCTCGAGGCTTTCCCACAGGGCTGTCCCACGTGCCACCGTGGTGTGAGTCGATCCTCGGCGTGAAAGATGAGCCAGTGCAGGGCAAAGAGGTTCCTCTGGAATGGACTGAGACATCTGGGGGACTCTTGGAATGGTGGTACGACCATGGAGATCCTCTCGCCTTTCCTGTTGAGAGTGCCTCCTCTTGAGATGCGACGGGAACGCCGGGAATTCTTTCCCGTTGAAAGCAGGGAAAGGTTCCCTCATCTCGAGCACCGAGGGGAAAACGGGGCTCCTCTGGATGTGGGCGGGACCATCGTGCTTCCTCTCGAGTGGAGACGGGTATGGCGGAGAACTTCTTGAGTTGCAGCAAGGGTGTGAAAGACCCTTTCAAAGTTCCAGAGGTTAGGTGTCATTATTCTCCAGACGCCTCATCGGAAATAGGCCTCATCTCGCCTGGAAGGGAGAACTTCCTGGATTTTCTCGAGTTGCGGCAGGTGTTCTTAAGTTACGACGGGGAACTCAGGGACCCGCCCTGGTGGCCTCAGGAGAGGCCAGTCCCCATGCGAGTTGCTAGGGGGCCTCTCGGGATTCCTCTCCCGTCGATACCGGGGCCAAAAAGCTTGTGTGGAGTCAGGGCCGGAACCGAGGATTCCTCTCAGGGGCTGACATGGATCTTTGGGTACTTCTGGAGTCTCCCCAGGGGAGTCAGGCCTCGTCTCGAGTGGGGGCATGCGCGTGCGCTTTCCTTCCAGGCTTTAGCAGCAATGTCACGCTTCCCGTCGCTTGGATCAAAGGATCTGTGGTTTTCCCTCGAGGCTTTCCCTCGAGGCTTTCCCACAGGGCTGTCACACGTGCCACCGTGGTGTGAGTCGATCCTCGGCGTGAAAGATGAGCCAGTGCAGGGCAAAGAGGTTCCTCTGGAATGGACTGAGACATCTGGGGGACTCTTGGAATGGTGGTACGACCATGGAGTTCCTCTCGCCTTTCCTGTTGAGAGTGCCTCCTCTTGAGATGCGACGGGAACGCCGGTAATTCTTTCCCGTTGAAAGCAGGGAAAGGATCCCTCATCTCGAGCTACGAGGGGGAAACGGGGCTCCTCTGGATGTGGGCGGGACCATCGTGCTTCCTCTCGAGTGGAGACGGGTATGGCGGTGAACTTCTTGAGTTGCAGCAAGGGTGTGAAAGACCCTTTCGAAGTTCCAGAGGTTAGGTGTCATTAGTCTCCAGACGCCTCATCGGAAATAGGCCTCATCTCGCCTGGAAGGGAGAACTTCCTGGATTTTCTCGAGTTGCGGCAGGTGTTCTGAGTTTCGACGGGGACCTCAGGGACCCGCCCTGGTGGCCTCAGGAGAGGCCAGTCCCCATGCGAGTTGCTAGGGGGCCTCTCGGGATTCCTCTCCCGTCGATATCGGGGCCAAAAAGCTTGTGTGGAGTCAGGGCCGGAACCGAGGATTCCTCTCAGGGGCTGACATGGATCTTTGGGTACTTCTGGAGTCTCCCCAGTGGAGTCAGGCCTCGTCTCGAATGGAGGCATGCACGTGCGCTTTCCTTTCAGGCTGTAGCAGCAATGTCACGCTTCCCGTGGCGTGGATCAAAGGATCTGTGGTTTTCCCTCGAGGCTTTCCCTCGAGGCTTTCCCACAGGGCTGTCCCACGTGCCACCGTGGTGTGAGTCGATCCTCGGCGTGAAAGATGAGCCAGTGCAGGGCAAAGAGGTTCCTCTGGAATGGACTGAGACATCTGGGGGACTCTTGGAATGGTGGTACGACCATGGAGTTCCTCTCGCCTTTCCTGTTGAGAGTGCCTCCTCTTGAGATGCGACGGGAACGCCGGGAATTCTTTCCCGTTGAAAGCAGGGAAAGGATCCCTCATCTCGAGCTACGAGGGGGAAACGGGGCTCCTCTGGATGTGGGCGGGACCATCGTGCTTCCTCTCTAGTGGAGACGGGTATGGCGGTGAACTTCTAGAGTTGCAGCAAGGGTGTGAAAGACCCTTTCGAAGTTCCAGAGGTTAGGTGTCATTAGTCTCCAGAGGCCTCATCGGAAATAGGCCTCATCTCGCCTGGAAGGGAGAACTTCCTGGATTTTCTCGAGTTGCGGCCGGTGTTCTCGAGTTACGACGGGGACCTCAGGGACCCGCCCTGGTGGCCTCAGGAAAGGCCAGTCCCTAGGCGAGTTGCTAGGGGGCCTCTCGGGATTCCTCTCCGTTGATACCGGGGCCAAAAACCTTGTGTGGAGTCAGGGCCGGAACCGAGGATTCCTCTCAGGGGCTGACATGGAACTTTGGGTACTTCTGGAGTCTCCCCAGGGGAGTCAGGCCTCGTCTCGAGTGGGGGCATGCATGTGCGCTTTCCTTCCAGGCTGTAGCAGCAATGTCACGCTTCCCGTCGCGTGGATCAAAGGATCTGTGGTTTTCCCTCGAGGCTTTCCCTCGAGGCTTTCCCACAGGGCTGTCCCACGTGCCACCGTGGTGTGAGTCGATCCTCGGCGTGAAAGATGAGCCAGTGCAGGGCAAAGAGGTTCCTCTGGAATGGACTGAGACATCTGGGGGACTCTTGGAATGGTGGTACGACCATGGAGTTCCTCTCGCCTTTCCTGTTGAGAGTGCCTCCTCTTGAGACGCGACGGGAACGCCGGGAATTCTTTCCCGTTGAAAGCAGGGAAAGGATCCCTCATCTCGAGCTACGAGGGGGAAACGGGGCTCCTCTGGATGTGGGCGGGACCATCGTGCTTCCTCTCTAGTGGAGACGGGTATGGTGGTGAACTTCTTGAGTTGCAGCAAGGCTGTGAAAGACCCTTTCGAAGTTCCAGAGGTTAGGTGTCATTAGTCTCCAGACGCCTCATCGGAAATAGGCCTCATCTCGCCTGGAAGGGAGAACTTCCTGGATTTTCTCGAGTTGCGGCAGGTGTTCTCGATTTACGACGGGGACCTCAGGGACCCGCCCTGGTGGCCTCAGGACAGGCCAGTCCCTATGCGAGTTGCTAGGGGGCCTCTCGGGATTCCTCTCCCGTCGATACTGGGGCCAAAAACCTTGTGTGGAGTCAGGGCCGGAACCGAGGATTCCTCTCAGGCGCTGACATGGATCTTTGGGTACTTCGGGAGTCTCCCCAGGGGAGTCAGGCCTCGTCTCGAGTGGGGGCATGCACGTGCACTTTCCTTCCAGGCTGTAGCAGCAATGTCACGCTTCCCGTGGCGTGGATCAAAGGATCTGTGGTTTTCCCTCGAGGCTTTCCCACAGGGCTGTCCCACGTGCCACCGTGGTGTGAGTCGATCCTCGGCGTGAAAGATGAGCCAGTGCAGGGCAAAGAGGTTCCTCTGGAATGGACTGAGACATCTGGGGGACTCTTGGAATGGTGGTACGACCATGGAGTTCCTCTCGCCTTTCCTGTTGAGAGTGCCTCCTCTTGAGATGCGACGGGAACGCCGGGAATTCTTTCCCGTTGAAAGCAGGGAAAGGATCCCTCATCTCGAGCTACGAGGGGGAAACGGGGCTCCTCTGGATGTGGGCGGGACCATCGTGCTTCCTCTCTAGTGGAGACGGGTATGGCGGTGAACTTCTTGAGTTGCAGCAAGGGTGTGAAAGACCCTTTCGAAGTTCCAGAGGTTAGGTGTCATTAGTCTCCAGAGGCCTCATCGGAAATAGGCCTCATCTCGCCTGGAAGGGAGAACTTCCTGGATTTTCTCGAGTTGCGGCAGGTGTTCTCGAGTTACGACGGGGACCTCAGGGACCCGCCCTGGTGGCCTCAGGAAAGGCCAGTCCCTAGGCGAGTTGCTAGGGGGCCTCTCGGGATTCCTCTCCCGTTGATACCGGGGCCAAAAACCTTGTGTGGAGTCAGGGCCGGAACCGAGGATTCCTCTCAGGGGCTGACATGGATCTTTGGGTACTTCTGGAGTTTCCCCAGGGGAGTCAGGCCTCGTCTCGAGTGGGGGCATGCACGTGCGCTTTCCTTCCAGGCTGTAGCAGCAATGTCACGCTTCCCGTCGCGTGGATCAAAGGATCTGTGGTTTTCCCTCGAGGCTTTCCCTCGAGGCTTTCCCACAGGGCTGTCCCACGTGCCACCGTGGTGTGAGTCGATCCTCGGCGTGAAAGATGAGCCAGTGCAGGGCAAAGAGGTTCCTCTGGAATGGACTGAGACATCTGGGGGACTCTTGGAATGGTGGTACGACCATGGAGTTCCTCTCGCCTTTCCTGTTGAGAGTGCCTCCTCTTGAGATGCGACGGGAACGCCGGGAATTCTTTCCCGTTGAAAGCAGGGAAAGGATCCCTCATCTCGAGCTACGAGGGGGAAACGGGGCTCCTCTGGATGTGGGCGGGACCATCGTGCTTCCTCTCTAGTGGAGACGGGTATGGTGGTGAACTTCTTGAGTTTCAGGAAGGCTGTGAAAGACCCTTTCGAAGTTCCAGAGGTTAGGTGTCATTAGTCTCCAGACGCCTCATCGGAAATAGGCCTCATCTCGCCTGGAAGGGAGAACTTCCTGGATTTTCTCGAGTTGCGGCAGGTGTTCTCGAGTTACGACGGGGACCTCAGGGACCCGCCCTGGTGGCCTCAGGAGAAGCCAGTCCCTATGCGAGTTGCTAGGGGGCCTCTCGGGATTCCTCTCCCGTCGATACCGGCGCCAAAAACCTTGTGTGGAGTCAGGGCCGGAACCGAGGATTCCTCTCAGGGGCTGACATGGATCTTTGGGTACTTCTGGAGTCTCCCCAGGGGAGTCAGGCCTCGTCTCGAGTGGGGGCATGCACGTGCACTTTCCTTCCAGGCTGTAGCAGCAATGTCACGCTTCCCGTCGCGTGGATCAAATGATGTGTGGTTTTCCCTCGAGGCTTTCCCACAGGGCTGTCCCACGTGCCACCGTGGTGTGAGTCGATCCTCGGCGTGAAAGATGAGCCAGTGCATGGCAAAGAGGTTCCTCTGGAATGGACTGAAACATCTGGGGGACTCTTGGAATGGTGGTACGACCATGGAGTTCCTCTCGCCTTTCCTGTTGAGAGTGCCTCCTCTTGAGATGCGACGGGAACGCCGGGAATTCTTTCCCGTTGAAAGCAGGGAAAGGATCCCTCATCTCGAACTCCGAGGGGGAAACGTGGCTCCTCTGGATGTGGGCGGGACCATCGTGCTTCCTCTGGAGTGGAGACGGGTATGGCGGTGAACTTCTTGAGTTGCAGCAAGGGTGTGAAAGACCCTTTCGAAGTTCCATAGGTTGGGTGTCATTAGTCTCCAGATGCCTCATCGGAAATAGGCCTCATCTCGCCTGGAAGGGAGAACTTCCTGGATATTCTCGAGTTGCGGCAGGTGTTCTCGAGTTACGACGGGGACCTCAGGGACCCGCCCTGGTGGCCTCAGGAGAGGCCAGTCCCCATGCGAGTTGCTAGGGGGCCTCTCAGGATTTCTCTCTCGTCGATACCGGGGTCAAAAACCTTGTGTGGAGTCAGGGCCGGAACCGAGGATTCCTCTCATGGGTGACATGGATCTTTGGGTACTTCTGGAGTTTCCCCAGGGGAGTCAGGCCTCGTCTCAAGTGGGGGCATGCACGTGCGCTTTCCTTCCAGGCTGTAGCAGCAATGTCACGCTTCCCGTCGCGTGGATCAAAGGATCTGTGGTTTTCCCTCGAGGCTTTCCCTCGAGGCTTTCCCACAGGGCTGTCCCACGTGCCACCGTGGTGTGAGTCGATCCTAGGCGTGAAAGATGAGCCAGTGCAGGGCAAAGAGGTTCCTCTGGAATGGACTGAGACATCTGGGGGACTCTTGGAATGATGGTACGACCATGGAGTTCCTCTCGCCTTTCCTGTTGAGAGTGCCTCCTCTTGAGATGCGACGGGAACGCCGGGAATTCTTTCCCGTTGAATGCAGGGAAAGGATCCCTCATCTCGAGCTACGAGGGGGAAACGGGGCTCCTCTGGATGTGGGCGGGACCGTCGTGCTTCCTCTCGAGTGGAGACGGGTATGGCGGTGAACTTCTTGAGTTGCAGCAAGGGTGTGAAAGACCCTTTCGAAGTTCCAGAGGTTAGGTGTCATTAGTCTCCAGACGCCTCATCGGAAATAGGCCTCATGTCGCCTGGAAGGGAGAACTTCCTGGATTTTCTCGAGTTGCGGCAGGTGTTCTCGAGTTACGACGGGGACCACAGGGACCCGCCCTGGTGGCCTCAGGAGAGGCCAGTCCCCATGCGAGTTGCTAGGGTGCCTCTCGGGATTCCTCTCCCGTCGATACTGGGGCCAAAAACCTTGTGTGGAGTCAGGGCCGGAACCGAGGATTCCTCTCAGTGGCTGACATGGATCTTTGGGTACTTCTGGAGTCTCCCCAGGGGAGTCAGGCCTCGTCTCGAGTGGGGGAATGCACGTGAGCTTTCCTTCAAGGCTGTAGCAGCAATGTCACGCTTCCCGTGGCGTGAATCAAACGATCTGTGGTTTTCCCTCGAGGCTTTCCCTCGAGGCTTTCCCACAGGGCTGTCCCACGTGCCACTGTGGTGTGAGTCGAACCTCGGCGTGAAAGATGAGACAGTGCAGGGCAAAGACGTTCCTCTGGAATGGACTGAGACATCTGGGGGACTCTTGGAATGGTGGTACGACCATGGAGTTCCTCTCGCCTTTCCTGTTGAGAGTGCCTCCTCTTGAGATGCGACGGGAACGCCGGGAATTCTTTCCCGTTGAAAGCAGGGAAAGGATCCCTCATCTTGAGCTACGAGGGGGAAACGGGGCTCCTCTGGATGTGGGCGGGACCATCGTGCTTCTTCTCGAGTGGAGAAGGGTGTGGCGGTGAACTTCTTGAGTTGCAACAAGGGTGTGAAAGACCCTTTCGAAGTTCCAGAGGTTAGGTGTCATTAGTCTCCAGACGCCTCATCGGAAATAGGCCTCATCTCGCTTGGAAGGGGGAACTTCCTGGAATTTCTCAAGTTGTGGCAGGTGTTCTCGAGTTACGACGGGGACCTCAGGGACCCGCCCTGGTGGCCTCAGGAGAGGCCAGTCCCCATGCGAGTTGCTAGGGGGCCTCTCGGGATTCCTCTCACGTCGATACCGGGGCCAAAAACCTTGTGTGGAGTCAGGGCCGGAACCGAGGATTCCTCTCCGGGGCTGACATGGATCTTTGGGTCCTTCTGGAGTCTCCCCATGGGAGTCAGGCCTCGTCTCGAGTGGGGGCATGCACGTGCGCTTTCCTTCCAGGCTGTAGCAGCAATGTCACGCTTCCCGTGGCGTGGATCAAAGGATCTGTGGTTTCCCTCGAGGCTTTCCCTCGAGGCTTTCCCACAGGGCTGTCCCACGTGCCACCGTGGTGTCAGTCGATCCTCGGCGTGAAAGATGAGCCAGTGCAGGGCAAAGAGATTCCTCTGGAATGGACTGAGACATCTGGGGGACTCTTGGAATGGTGGTACGACCATGGAGTTCCTCTCGCCTTTCCTGTTGAGAGTGCCTCCGCTTGAGATGCGACGGGAACGCCGGGAACTCTTTCCCATTGAAAGCAGGGAAAGGATCCCTCATCTCGAGCTACGAGGGGGAAAGGGGGCTCCTCTGGATGTGGGCGGGACGATCGTGATTCCTCTCCAGTGGAGACGGGTATGGCGGTGAACTTCTTGAGTTGCAGCAAGGGTGTGAAAGACCCTTTCGAAGTTCCAGAGGTTAGGTGTCATTAGTCTCCATACGCCTCATCGGAAATAGGCCTCATCCTGCCTGGAAGGGAGAACTTCCTGGATTTTCTCGAGTTGTGGCAGGTGTTCTCGAGTTACGACGGGGACCTCAGGGACCCGCCCTGGTGGCCTCAGGAGAGGCCAGTCCCCATGCGAGTTGCTAGGGGGCCTCTCGGGATTCCTCTCCCGTCGATACCCGGGCCAAAAACCTTGTGTGGAGTCAGGGCCGGAACCGAGGATTCCTCTCACGGGCTGATATGGATCTTTGGGTACTTCTGGAGTCTCGCCAGGGGAGACAGGCCCCATCTCGAGTGGGGGCATGTACGTGCGCTTTCCTTCCAGGCTGTAGCAGCAATGTCACGCTTTCCATCGCGTGGATCAAAGGATCTGTGGTTTTTCCACAGGTTTGTCCCACGTGCCACCGTGGTGTGAGTCGATCCTCGGCGTGAAAGATGAGCCAGTGCAGGGCAAAGAGGTTCCTCTGGAATGGACTGAGACATCTGGGGGACTCTTGGAATGGTGGTACGACCATGGAGTTCCTCTCGCCTTTCCTGTTGAGAGTGCCTCCTCTTGAGATGCGACGGGAACGCCGGGAATTCTTTCCCGTTGGAAGCAGGGAAAGGATCGCTCATCTCGAGCTAGGAGGGGGAAACGGGGCTCCTCTGGATGTGGGCGGGACCATCGTGCTTCCTCTCGAGTGGAGACGGGTATGCGGTGAACTTCTTGAGTTGCAGCAAGGGTGTGAAAGACCTTTTCGAAGTTCCAGAGGTTAGGTGTCATTAGTCTCCAGACGCCTCATCGGAAATAGGCCTCATCTCGCCTGGAAGGGAGAACTTCCTGGATTTTCTCGAGTTGCGGCAGGTGCTCTCGAGTTACGACGGGGACCTCAGGGACCCGCCCTGATGGCCTCAGGAGAGGCCAGTCCCCATGCGAGTTGCTAGGGGGCCTCTCGGGATTCCTCTCCCATCGATACCGGGGCCAAAAACCTTGTGTGGAGTCAGGGCCGGAAACGAGGATTCCTCTCAGGGGCTGACATGGATCTTTGGGTACTTCTGGAGTCTCCCCAGGGGAGTCAGGCCTCGGCTCGAGTGGGGGCATGCACTTGCGCTTTCCTTCCAGGCTGTAGCAGCAATGTCACCCTTCCCGAGGCGTGGATCAAAGGATCTGTGGTTTTCCCTCGAGGCTTTCCCTCGAGGCTTTCCCACAGGGCTGTCCCACGTGCCACCGTGGTGTGAGTCGATCCTCGGCGTGAAAGATGAGCCAGTGCAGGGCAAAGAGTTTCCTCTGGAATGGACTGAGACATCTGGGGGACTCTTGGATTGGTGGTGCGACCATGGAGTTCCTCTCGCCTTTCCTGTTGAGAGTGCCTCCTCTTGAGATGCGACGGGAATGCCGGGAATTCTTTCCCGTTGAAAGCAGGTAAAGGATCCCTCATCTCGAGCTCCGAGGGGGAAACGGGGCTCCTCTGGATGTGGGCGGGACCATCGTGCTTCCTCTCGAGTGGAGACGGGTATGGCGGTGAACTTCTTGAGTTGCAGCAAGGGTGTGAAAGACCCTTTCCAAGTTCCAGAGGTTAGGTGTCATTAGTCTCCAGACGCCTCATCGGAAATAGGCCTCATCTCGCCTGGAAGGGAGAACTTCCTGGATTTTCTCGAGTTGCGGCAGGTGTTCTCGAGTTACGACGGGGACCTCAGGGACCCGCCCTGGTGCCCTCAGGAGAGGCCAGTCCCCATGCGAGTTGCTAGGGGGTCTCTCGGGATTCCTCTCCCGTCGATACCGGGGCCCAAAACCTTGTGTGGAGTCAGGGCCCAAACCGAGGATTCCTCTCAGGGGCTGATATGGATCTTTGGGTACTTCTGGAGTCTCGCCAGGGGAGACAGGCCTCGTCTCGAGTGGGGGCATGCACGTGCACTTTCCTTCCAGGCTGTAGCAGCAATGTGACGCTTCCCGTCGCGTGGATCAAAGGATCTGTGGTTTTCCCTCGAGGCTTTCCCTCGAGGCTTTCCCACAGGGCTGTCCCACGTGCCACCGTGGTGTGAGTCGATCCTCGGCGTGAAAGATGAGCCAGTGCAGGGCAAAGAGGTTCCTCTGGAATGGACTGAGACATCTAGGGGACTCTTGGAATGGTGGTACGACCATGGAGTTCCTCTCGCCTTTGCTGTTGAGAGTGCCTCCTCTTGAGATGGGACGGGAATACCGGGAATTCTTTCCCGTTGAAAGCAGGGAAAGGATCGCTCATCTCGATCTAGGAGGGGGAAACGAGGCTCCTCTGGATGTGGGCGGGACCATCGTGCTTCCTCTAGAGTGGAGACGGGTATGGCGGTGAACTTCTTGAGTTGCAGCAAGGGTGTGAAAGACCTTTTCGAAGTTCCAGAGGTTAGGTGTCATTAGTCTCCAGACGCCTCATCGGAAATAGGCCTCATCTCGCCTGGAAGGGAGAACTTCCTGGATTTTCTCGAGTTGCGGCAGGTGTTCTCGAGTTACGACGGGGACCTCAGGGACCCGCCCTGGTGGCCTCAGGAGAGGCCAGTCCCCATGCGAGTTGCTAGGGGGCCTCTCGGGATTCCTCTCCCGTCGATACCGGGGCCCAAAACCTTGTGTGGAGTCAGGGCCGGAACCGAGGATTCCTCTCACGGGCTGACATGGATCTTTGGGTACTTCTGGAGTCTCCCCAGGGGAGTCAGGCCTCGTCTCGAGTCGGGGCATGCACGTGCACTTTCCTTCCAGGCTGTAGCAGCAATGTCACGCTTCCCGTGGCGTGGATCAAAGGATCTGTGGTTTTCCCTCGAGGCTTTCCCTCGAGGCTTTCCCATAGGGCTGTCCCACGTGCCACCGTGGTGTCAGTCGATCCTCGGCGTGAAAGATGAGCCAGTGCAGGGCAAAGAGATTCCTCTGGAATGGACTGAGACATCTGGAGGACTCTTGGAATGGTGTTACGACCATGGAGTTCCTCTCGCCTTTCCTGTTGAGAGTGCCTCCGCTTGAGATGCGACGGGAACGCCGGGAATTCTTTCCCATTGAAAGCAGGGAAAGGATTCCTCATCTCGAGCTACGAGGGGGAAAGGGGGCTCCTCTGGATGTGGGCGGGACGATCGTGCTTCCTCTCCAGTGGAGACGGGTATGGCGGTGAACTTCTTGAGTTGCAGCAAGGGTGTGAAAGACCCTTTCGAAGTTCCAGAGGTTAGGTGTCATTAGTCTCCAGACGCCTCATCGGAAATAGGCCTCATCCTGCCTGGAAGGGAGAACTTCCTGGATTTTCTCGAGTTGCGGCAGGTGTTCTCGAGTTACGACGGGGACCTCAGGGACCCGCCCTGGTGGCCTCAGGAGAGGCCAGTCCCCATGCTAGTTGCTAGGGGGCCTCTCGGGATTCCTCTCCCGTCGATACCCGGGCCAAAAACCTTGTGTGGAGTCAGGGCCGGAACCGAGGATTCCTCTCACGGGCTGATATGGATCTTTGGGTACTTCTGGAGTCTCGCCAGGGGAGACAGGCCCCATCTCGAGTGGGGGCATGCACGTGCGCTTTCCTTCCAGGCTGTAGCAGCAATGTCACGCTTTCCATCGCGTGAATCAAAGGATCTGTGGTTTTTCCACAGGTTTGTCCCACGTGCCACCGTGGTGTGAGTCGATCCTCGGCGTGAAAGATGAGCCAGTGCAGGGCAAAGAGGTTCCTCTGGAATGGACTGAGACATCTGGGGGACTCTTGGAATGGTGGTACGATCATGGAGTTCCTCTCGCCTTTCCTGTTGAGAGTGCCTCCTCTTGAGATGCGACGGGAACGCCGGGAATTCTTTCCCGTTGGAAGCAGGGAAAGGATCGCTCATCTCGAGCTAGGAGGGGGAAACGGGGCTCCTCTGGATGTGGGCGGGACCATCGTGCTTCCTCTAGAGTGGAGACGGGTATGGCGGTGAACTTCTTGAGTTGCAGCAAGGGTGTGAAAGACCTTTTCGAAGTTCCAGAGGTTAGGTGTCATTAGTCTCCAGACGCCTCATCGGAAATAGGCCTCATCTCGCCTGGAAGGGAGAACTTCCTGGATTTTCTCGAGTTGCGGCAGGTGTTCTCGAGATACGACGGGGACCTCAGGGACCCGCCCTGGTGGCCTCAGGAGAGGCCAGTCCCCATGCGAGTTGCTAGGGTGCCTCTCGGGATTCCTCTCCCGTCGATACCGGGGCCAAAAACCTTGTGTGGAGTCAGGGCCGGAACCGAGGATTCCTCTCAGTGGCTGACATGGATCTTTGGGTTCTTCTGGAGTCTCCCCAGGGGAGTCAGGCCTCGTCTCGAGTGGGGGCATGCACGTGCGCTTTCCTTCAAGGCTGTACCAGCAATGTCACGCTTCCCGTGGCGTGAATCAAACGATCTGTGGTTTTCCCTCGAGGCTTTCCCTCGAGGCTTTCCCACAGGGCTGTCCCACGTGCCACCGTGGTGTGAGTCGATCCTCGGCGTGAAAGATGAGACAGTGCAGGGCAAAGAGGTTCCTCTTGAATGGACTGAGACATCTGGGGGACTCTTGGAATGGTGGTACGACCATGGAGTTCCTCTCGCCTTTCCTGTTGAGAGTGCCTCCTCTTGAGATGCGACGGGAACACCGGGAATTCTTTCCCGTTGAAAGCAGGGAAAGGATCCCTCATCTCGAGCTACGAGGGGGAAACGGGGCTCCTCTGGATGTGGGCGGGACCATCGTGCTTCCTCTCGAGTGGAGACGGGTGTGGCGGTGAACTTCTTGATTTGCAACAAGGGTGTGAAAGACCCTTTCGAAGTTCCAGAGGTTAGGTGTCATTAGTCTCCAGACGCCTCATCGGAAATAGGCCTCATCTCGCCTGGAAGGGGGAACTTCCTGGAATTTCTCGAGTTGTGGCAGGTGTTCTTGAGTTACGACGGGGACCTCAGGAACCCGCCCTGGTGGCCTCAGGAGAGGCCAGTCCCCGTGCGAGTTGCTAGGGGGCCTCTCGGGATTACTCTCCCGTCGATACCGGGGCCAAAAACCTTGTGTGGAGTCAGGGCCGGAACCGAGGATTCTTCTCACGGGCTGACATGGATCTTTGGGTACTTCTGGAGTCTCCCCAGGGGAGTCAGGCCTCGTCTCGAGTCGGGGCATGCACGTGCACTTTCCTTCCAGGCTGTAGCAGCAATGTCACGCTTCCCGTGGCGTGGATCAAAGGATCTGTGGTTTTCCCTCGAGGCTTTCCCTCGAGGCTTTCCCACAGGGCTGTCCCACGTGCCACCGTGGTGTGAGTCGATCCTCGGCGTGAAAGATGAGCCAGTGCAGGGCAAAGAGATTCATCTGGAATGGACTGAGACATCTGGGGGACTCTTGGAATGGTGGTACGACCATGGAGTTCCTCTCGCCTTTCCTTTGAGAGTGCCTCCTCTTGAGATGCGACGGGAACGCCGGGAACTCTTTCCCATTGAAAGCAGGGAAAGGATTCCTCATCTCGAGCTACGAGGGGGAAAGGCGGCTCCTCTGGATGTGGGCGGGACGATCGTTCTTCCTCTCGAGTGGAGACGGGTATGGCGGTGAACTTCTTGAGTTGCAGCAAGGGTGTGAAAGACCCTTTCGAAGTTCCAGAGGTTAGGTGTCATTAGTCTCCAGACGCCTCATCGGAAATAGGCCTCATCCTGCCTGGAAGGGAGAACTTCCTGGATTTTCTCGAGTTGCGGCAGGTGTTCTCGAGTTACGACGGGGACCTCAGGGACCCGCCCTGGTGGCCTCAGGAGAGGCCAGTCCCCATGCGAGTTGCTAGGGGGCCTCTCGGGATTCCTCTCCCGTCGATACCCGGGCCAAAAACCTTGTGTGGAGTCAGGGCCGGAACCGAGGATTCCTCTCACGGGCTGATATGGATCTTTGGGTACTTCTGGAGTCTCGCCAGGGGAGACAGGCCCCATCTCGAGTGGGGGCATGCACGTGCGCTTACCTTCCAGGCTGTAGCAGCAATGTAACGCTTTCCATCGCGTGGATCAAAGGATCTGTGGTTTTTCCACAGGTTTGTCCCACGTGCCACCGTGGTGTGAGTCGATCCTCGGCGTGAAAGATGAGCCAGTGCAGGGCAAATAGGTTCCTCGGGAATGGACTGAGACATCTGGGGGACTCTTGGAATGGTGGTACGACCATGGAGTTCCTCTCGCCTTTCCTGTTGAGAGTGCCTCCTCTTGAGATGCGACGGGAACGCCGGGAATTCTTTCCCGTTGGAAGCAGGGAAAGGATCGCTCATCTCGAGCTAGGAGGGGGAAACGGGGCTCCTCTGGATGTGGGCGGGACCATCGTGCTTCCTCTAGAGTGGAGACGGGTATGGCGGTGAACTTCTTGAGTTGCAGCAAGGGTGTGAAAGACCCTTTCGAAGTTCCAGAGGTTAGGTGTCATTAGTCTCCAGACGCCTCATCGGAAATAGGCCTCATCTCGCCTGGAATGGAGAACTTCCTGGATTTTCTCGAGTTGCGGCAGGTGTTCTCGAGTTACGACGGGGACCTCAGGGACCCGCCCTGGTGGCCTCAGGAGAGGCCAGTCCCCATGCGAGTTGCTAGGGGGCCTCTCAGGATTCCCCTCCCATCGATACCGGGGCCAAAAACCTTGTGTGGAGTCAGGGCCGGAACCGAGGATTCCTCTCAGGGGCTGACATGGATCTTTGGGTACTTCTGGAGTCTCCCCAGGGGAGTCAGGCCTCGTCTCGAGTGGGGGCATGCACGTGCGCTTTCCTTCAAGGCTGTAGCAGCAATGTCACGCTTCCCGTGGCGTGAATCAAACGATCTGTGGTTTTCCCTCGAGGCTTTCCCTCGAGGCTTTCCCACAGGGCTGTCCCACGTGCCACCGTGGTGTGAGTCGATCCTCGGTGTGAAAGATGAGCCAGTGCAGGGCAAAGAGGTTCCTCTGGAATGGACTGAGACATCTGGAGGACTCTTGGAATGGTGGTACGACCTTGGAGTTCCTCTCGCCTTTCCTGTTGAGAGTGCCTCCGCTTGAGATGCGACGGGAACGCCGGGAATTCTTTCCCGTTGAAAGCAGGGAAAGGATTCCTCATCTCGAGCTACGAGGGGGAAAGGGGGCTCCTCTGGATGTGGGCGGGACGATCGTGCTTCCTCTCGAGTGGAGACGGGTATGGCGGTGAACTTCTTGAGTTGCAGCAAGGGTGTGAAAGACCCTTTCGAAGTTCCAGAGGTTAGGTGTCATTAGTCTCCAGACGCCTCATCGGAAATAGGCCTCATCCTGCCTGGTTGGGAGAACTTCCTGGATTTTCTCGAGTTGCGGCAGGTGTTCTCGAGTTACGACGGGGACCTCAGGGACCCGCCCTGGTGGCCTCAGGAGAGGCCAGTCCCCATGCGAATTGCTAGGGGGCCTCTCGGGATTCCTCTCCCGTCGATACCCGGGCCAAAAACCTTGTGTGGAGTCAGGGCCGGAACCGAGGATTCCTCTCACGGGCTGATATGGATCTTTGGGTACTTCTGGAGTCTCGCCAGGGGAGACAGGACCCATCTCGAGTGGGGGCATGCACGTGCGCATTCCTTCCAGGCTGTAGCAGCAATGTCACGCTTCCCATCGCGTGGATCAAAGGATCTGTGGTTTTCCCACAGGGCTGTCCCACGTGCCACCGTGGTGTGAGTCGATCCTCGGCGTGAAAGATGAGCCAGTGCAGGGCAAAGAGGTTCCTCTGGAATGGACTGAGACATCTGGGGGACTCTTGGAATGGTGGTACAACCATGGAGTTCCTCTCGCCTTTCCTGTTGAGAGTGCCTCCTCTTGAGATGCGACGGGAACGCCGGGAATTCTTTCCCGTTGAAAGCAGGGAAAGGATTCCTCATCTCGAGCTACGAGGGGGAAACGGGGCTCCGCTGGATGTGGGCGGGACCATCGTGCTTCCTCTAGAGTGGAGACGGGTATGGCGGTGTACTTCTTGAGTTGCAGCAAGGGTGTGAAAAACCCTTTCGAAGTTCCAGAAGTTAGGTGTCATTAGTCTCCAGACGCCTCATCGGAAATAGGCCTCATCTCGCCTGGAAGGGAGAACTTCCTGGATTTTCTCGAGTTGCGGCAGGTGTTCTCGAGTTACGACGGGGACCTCAGGGGCCCGCCCTGGTGGCCTCAGGAGAGGCCAGTCCCCATGCGAGTTGCTAGGGGCCCTCTCGGGATTCCTCTCCCGTTGATACCGGGGCCAAAAACCTTGTGTGGTGTCAGGGCCGGAACCGAGAATTTCTCTCAGGGGCTGACATGGATCTTTGGGTACTTCTGGAGTCTCCCCATGGGAGTCAGGCCTTGTCTCGAGTCGGGGCATGCACGTGCGCTTTCCTTCCAGGCTGTAGCAGCAATGTCACGCTTCCCGTGGCGTGGATCAAAGGATCTGTGTTTTTCCCTCGAGGCTTTCCCTCGAGGCTTTCCCACAGGGCTGTCCCACGTGCCACCGTGGTGTGAGTCGATCCTCGGCGTGAAAGATGAGCCAGTGCAGGGCAAAGAGGTTCCTCTGGAATGGACTGAGACATCTGGGGGACTCTTGGAATGGTGGTACGACCATGGAGTTCCTCTCGCCTTTCCTTTGAGAGTGCCTCCTCTTGAGATGCGACGGGAACGCCGGGAATTCTTTCCCGTTGAAAGCAGGGAAAGGATCCCTCATCTCGAGCTACGAGGGGGAAACGGGGCTCCTCTGGATGTGGGCGGGACCATCGTGCTTCCTCTCGAGTGGAGACGGTTGTGGCGGTGAACTTCTTGAGTTGCAGCAAGGGTGTGAAAGACCCTTTCGAAGTTCCAGAGGTTAGGTGTCATTAGTCTCCAGACGCCTCATCGGAAATAGGCCTCATCTCGCCTGGAAGGGGGAACTTCCTGGAATTTCTCGAGTTGTGGCAGGTGTTCTCGAGTTACTACGGGGACCTCAGGGACCCGCCCTGGTGGCCTCAGGAGAGGCCAGTCCCCATGCGAGTTGCTAGGGGGCCTCTCGGGATTCCTCTCCCGTCGATACCGGGGCCAAAAACCTTGTGTGGAGTCACGGCCTGAACCGAGGATTCCTCTCAGGGGCTGACATGGATCTTTGGGTACTTCTGGAGTCTCCCCAGGGGAGTCAGGCGTCGTCTCGAGTCGGGGCATGCACGTGCACTTTCCTTCCAGGCTGTAGCAGCAATGTCACGCTTCCCGTGGCGTGGATCAAAGGATCTGTGGTTTTCCCTCGAGGCTTTCCCTCGAGGCTTTCCCACAGGGCTGTCCCACGTGCCACCGTGGTGTGAGTCGATCCTCGGCGTGAAAGATGAGCCAGTGTAGGGCAAAGAGCTTCCTCTGGAATGGACTGAGACATCTGGGGGACTCTTGGAATGGTGGTACGACCACGGAGTTCCTCTCGCCTTTCCTGTTGAGAGTGCCTCCTCTTGAGATGCGACGGGAACGCCGGGAATTCTTTCCCGTTGAAAGCAGGGAAAGGATCCCTCATCTCGAGCTACGAGGGGGAAACGGGGCTCCTCTGGATGTGGGCGGGACTATCGTGCTTCCTCTCGAGTGGAGACGGGTATGGCGGTGAACTTCTTGAGTTGCAGCAAGGGTGTGAAAGACCCTTTCGAAGTTCCAGAGGTTAGGTGTCATTAGTCTCCAGACGCCTCATCGGAAATAGGCCTCATCTCGCCTGGAAGGGAGAACTTCCTGGATTTTCTCGAGTTGCGGCAGGTGTTCTCGAGTTACGACGGGGACCTCAGGGACCCGCCCTGGTGGCCTCAGGAGAGGCCAGTCCCCATGCGAGTTGCTAGGGGGCCTCTCGGGATTCCTCTCCCGTCGATACCGGGGCCAAAAACCTTGTGTGGAGTCAGGGCCGGAACCGAGGATTCCTCTCCGGGGCTGACATGGATCTTTGGGTCCTTCTGGAGTCTCCCCATGGGAGTCAGGCCTCGTCTCGAGTGGGGGCATGCACGTGCGCTTTCCTTCCAGGCTGTAGCAGCAATGTCACGCTTCCCATCGCGTGGATCAAAGGATCTGTGGTTTTCCCTCGAGGCTTTCCCTCGAGGCTTTCCCACAGGGCTGTCCCACGTGCCACCGTGGTGTGAGTCGATCCTCGGCGTGAAAGATGAGCCAGTGCAGGGCAAAGAGGTTCCTCTGGAATGGACTGAGACATCTGGGGGACTCTTGGAATGGTGGTACAACCATGGAGTTCCTCTCGCCTTTCCTGTTGAGAGTGCCTCCTCTTGAGATGCGACGGGAACGCCGGGAATTCTTTCCCGTTGAAAGCAGGGAAAGGATTCCTCATCTCGAGCTACGAGGGGGAAACGGGGCTCCGCTGGATGTGGGCGGGACCATCGTGCTTCCTCTAGAGTGGAGACGGGTATGGCGGTGAACTTCTTGAGTTGCAGCAAGGGTGTGAAAGACCCTTTCGAAGTTCCAGAGGTTAGGTGTCATTAGTCTCCAGACGCCTCATCGGAAATAGGCCTCATCTCGCCTGGAAGGGAGAACTTCCTGGATTTTCTTGAGTTGCGGCAGGTGTTCTCGAGTTACGACGGGGACGTCAGGGGCCCGCCCTGGTGGCCTCAGGAGAGGCCAGTCCCCATGCGAGTTGCTAGGGGGCCTCTCGGGATTCCTCTCCCGTCGATACCGGGGCCAAAAACCTTGTGTGGAGTCAGGGCCGGAACCGAGGATTCCTCTCAGGGGCTGACATGGATCCTTGGGTACTTCTGGAGTCTCCCCAGGGGAGTCAGGCCTCGTCTCGAGTGGGGGCATGCACGTGCGCTTTCCTTCCAGGCTGTAGCAGAAATGTCACGCTTCCCGTGGCGTGGATCAAAGGATCTCTGGTTTTCCCTCGAGGCTTTCCCTCGAGGCTTTCCCACAGGGTTGTCCCACGTGCCACCGTGGTGTGAGTCGATCCTCGGCGTGAAAGATGAGCCAGTGCAGGGCAAAGAGGTTCCTCTGGAATGGACTGAGACATCTGGGGGACTCTTGGAATGGTGGTACGACCATGGAGTTCCTCTCGCCTTTCCTTTGAGAGTGCCTCCTCTTGAGATGCGACGGGAACGCCGGGAATTCTTTCCCGTTGAAAGCAGGGAAAGGATCCCTCATCTCGAGCTACGAGGGGGAAACGGGGCTCCTCTGGATGTGGGCGGGACCATCGTGCTTCCTCTCGAGTTGAGACGGGTGTGGCGGTGAACTTCTTGAGTTGCAGCAAGGGTGTGAAAGACCCTTTCGAAGTTCCAGAGGTTAGGTGTCATTAGTCTCCAGACGCCTCATCGGAAATAGGCCTCATCTCGCCTGGAAGGGGGAACTTCCTGGAATTTCTCGAGTTGTGGCAGGTGTTCTTGAGTTACTACGGGGACCTCAGGGACCCGCCCTGGTGGCCTCAGGAGAGGCCAGTCCCCATGCGAGTTGCTAGGGGGCCTCTCGGGATTCCTCTCCCGTCGATACCGGGGCCAAAAACCTTGTGTGGAGTCAGGGCCGGAACCGAGGATTCCTCTCAGGGGCTGACATGGATCTGTGGGTACTTCTGGAGTCTCCCCAGGGGAGTCAGGCCTCGTCTCGAGTCGGGGCATGCACGTGCACTTTCCTTCCAGGCTGTAGCAGCAATGTCACGCTTCCCGTGGCGTGGATCAAAGGATCTGTGGTTTTCCCTCGAGGCTTTCCCTCGAGGCTTTCCCACAGGGCTGTCCCACGTGCCACCGTGGTGTGAGTCGATCCTCGGCGTGAAAGATGAGCCAGTGCAGGGCAAAGAGGTTCCTCTGGAATGGACTGAGACATCTGGGGGACTCTTGGAATGGTGGTACGACCATGGAGTTCCTCTCTCCTTTCCTGTTGAGAGTGCCTCCGCTTCAGATGCGACGGGAACGCCGGGAATTCTTTCCCATTGAAAGCAGGGAAAGGATTCCTCATCTCGAGCTACGAGGGGGAAAGGGGGCTCCTCTGGATGTGGGCGGGACGATCGTGCTTCCTCTCGAGTGGAGACGGGTATGGCGGTGAACTTCTTGAGTTGCAGCAAGGGTGTGAAAGACCCTTTCGAAGTTCCAGAGGTTAGGTGTCATTAGTCTCCAGACGCCTCATCGGAAATAGGCCTCATCTCGCCTGGAAGGGAGAACTTCCTGGATCTTCTCGAGTTGCGGCAGGTGTTCTCGAGTTACGACGGGGACCTCAGGGACCCGCCCTGGTGGCCTCAGGAGAGGCCAGTCCCCATGCGAGTTGCTAGGGGGCCTCTCGGGATTCCTCTCCCGGCGATACCGGGGCCAAAAACCTTGTGTGGAGTCAGGGCCGGAACCGAGGATTCCTCTCAGGGGCTGACATGTATCTTTGGGTCCTTCTGGAGTCTCCCCATGGGAGTCAGGCCTCGTCTCGAGTGGGGGCATGCATGTGCGCTTTCCTTCCAGGCTGTAGCAGCAATGTCACGCTTCCCATCGCGTGGATCAAAGGATCTGTGGTTTTCCCTCGAGGCTTTCCCTCGAGGCTTTCCCACAGGGCTGTCCCACGTGCCACCGTGGTGTGAGTCGATCCTCGGAGTGAAAGATGAGCCAGTGCAGGGCAAAGAGGTTCCTCTGGAATGGACTGAGACATCTGGGGGACTCTTGGAATGGTGGTACGACCATGGAGTTCCTCTCGCCTTTCCTGTTGAGAGTGCCTCCTCTTGAGATGCGACGGGAACGCCGGGAATTCTTTCCCGTTGAAAGCAGGGAAAGGATCGCTCATCTCGAGCTAGGAGGGGGAAACGGGGCTCCTCTGGATGTGGGCGGGACCATCGTGCTTCCTCTCGAGTGGAGACGGGTATGGCGGTGAACTTCTTGAGTTGCAGCAAGGGTGTGAAAGACCCTTTCGAAGTTCCAGAGTTTAGGTGTCATTAGTCTCCAGACGCCTCATCGGAAATAGGCCTCATCTCGCCTGGAAGGGAGAACTTCCTGGATTTTCTCGAGTTGCGGCAGGTGTTCTCGAGTTACGACGGGGACCTCAGGGACCCGCCCTGGTGGCCTCAGGAGAGGCCAGTCCCCATGCGAGTTCCTAGGGGGCCTCTCGGGATTCCTCTCCCGTCGATACCGGGGCCAAAAACCTTGTGTGGAGTCAGGGTCGGAACCGAGGATTCCTCTCAGTGGCTGACATGGATCTTTGGGTACTTGTGGAGTCTCCCCAGGGGAGTCAGGCCTCGTCTCGAGTGGGGGCATGCACGTGCGCTTTCCTTCAAGGCTGTAGCAGCAATGTCACGCTTCCCGTGGCGTGAATCAAACGATCTGTGGTTTTCCCTCGAGGCTTTCCCTCGAGGCTTTCCCACAGGGCTGTCCCACGTGCCACCGTGGTGTGAGTCGATCCTCGGCGTGAAAGATGAGCCAGTGTAGGGCAAAGAGCTTCCTCTGGAATGGACTGAGACATCTGGGGGACTCTTGGAATGGTGGTACGACCACGGAGTTCCTCTCGCCTTTCCTGTTGAGAGTGCCTCCTCTTGAGATGCGACGGGAACGCCGGGAATTCTTTCCCGTTGAAAGCAGGGAAAGGATCCCTCATCTCGAGCTACGAGGGGGAAACGGGGCTCCTCTGGATGTGGGCGGGACTATCGTGCTTCCTCTCGAGTGGAGACGGGTATGGCGGTGAACTTCTTGAGTTGCAGCAAGGGTGTGAAAGACCCTTTCGAAGTTCCAGAGGTTAGGTGTCATTAGTCTCCAGACGCCTCATCGGAAATAGGCCTCATCTCGCCTGGAAGGGAGAACTTCCTGGATTTTCTCGAGTTGCGGCAGGTGTTCTCGAGTTACGACGGGGACCTCAGGGACCCGCCCTGGTGGCCTCAGGAGAGGCCAGTCCCCATGCGAGTTGCTAGGGGGCCTCTCGGGATTACTCTCCCGTCGATACCGGGGCCAAAAACCTTGTGTGGAGTCAGGGCCGGAACCGAGGATTCCTCTCCGGGGCTGACATGGATCTTTGGGTCCTTCTGGAGTCTCCCCATGGGAGTCAGGCCTCGTCTCGAGTGGGGGCATGCACGTGCGCTTTCCTTCCAGGCTGTAGCAGCAATGTCACGCTTCCCATCGCGTGGATCAAAGGATCTGTGGTTTTCCCTCGAGGCTTTCCCTCGAGGCTTTCCCACAGGGCTGTCCCACGTGCCACCGTGGTGTGAGTCGATCCTCGGCGTGAAAGATGAGCCAGTGCAGGGCAAAGAGGTTCCTCTGGAATGGACTGAGACATCTGGGGGACTCTTGGAATGGTGGTACAACCATGGAGTTCCTCTCGCCTTTCCTGTTGAGAGTGCCTCCTCTTGAGATGCGACGGGAACGCCGGGAATTCTTTCCCGTTGAAAGCAGGGAAAGGATTCCTCATCTCGAGCTACGAGGGGGAAACGGGGCTCCGCTGGATGTGGGCGGGACCATCGTGCTTCCTCTAGAGTGGAGACGGGTATGGCGGTGAACTTCTTGAGTTGCAGCAAGGGTGTGAAAGACCCTTTCGAAGTTCCAGAGGTTAGGTGTCATTAGTCTCCAGATGCCTCATCGGAAATAGGCCTCATCTCGCCTGGAAGGGAGAACTTCCTGGATTTTCTTGAGTTGAGGCAGGTGTTCTCGAGTTACGACGGGGACCTCAGGGGCCCGCCCTGGTGGCCTCAGGAGAGGCCAGTCCCCATGCGAGTTGCTAGGGGGCCTCTCGGGATTCCTCTCCCGTCGATACCGGGGCCAAAAACCTTGTGTGGAGTCAGGGCCGGAACCGAGGATTCCTCTCAGGGGCTGACATGGATCTTTGGGTACTTCTGGAGTCTCCCCAGTGGAGTCAGGCCTCGTCTCGAGTGGGGGCATGCACGTGCGCTTTCCTTCCAGGCTGTAGCAGAAATGTCACGCTTCCCGTGGCGTGGATCAAAGGATCTGTGGTTTTCCCTCGAGGCTTTCCCTCGAGGCTTTCCCACAGGGTTGTCCCACGTGCCACCGTGGTGTGAGTCGATCCTCGGCGTGAAAGATGAGCCAGTGCAGGGCAAAGAGGTTCCTCTGGAATGGACTGAGACATCTGGGGGACTCTTGGAATGGTGGTACGACCATGGAGTTCCTCTCGCCTTTCCTTTGAGAGTGCCTCCTCTTGAGATGCGACGGGAACGCCGGGAATTCTTTCCCGTTGAAAGCAGGGAAAGGATCCCTCATCTCGAGCTATGAGGGGGAAACGGGGCTCCTCTGGATGTGGGCGGGACCATCGTGCTTCCTCTCGAGTTGAGACGGGTGTGGCGGTGAACTTCTTGAGTTGCAGCAAGGGTGTGAAAGACCCTTTCGAAGTTCCAGAGGTTAGGTGTCATTAGTCTCCAGACGCCTCATCGGAAATAGGCCTCATCTCGCCTGGAAGGGGGAACTTCCTGGAATTTCTCGAGTTGTGGCAGGTGTTCTTGAGTTACTACGGGGACCTCAGGGACCCGCCCTGGTGGCCTCAGGAGAGGCCAGTCCCCATGCGAGTTGCTAGGGGGCCTCTCGGGATTCCTATCCCGTCGATACCGGGGCCAAAAACCTTGTGTGGAGTCAGGGCCGGAACCGAGGATTCCTCTCAGGGGCTGACATGGATCTGTGGGTACTTCTGGAGTCTCCCCAGGGGAGTCAGGCCTCGTCTCGAGTCGGGGCATGCACGTGCACTTTCCTTCCAGGCTGTAGCAGCAATGTCACGCTTCCCGTGGCGTGGATCAAAGGATCTGTGGTTTTCCCTCGAGGCTTTCCCTCGAGGCTTTCCCACAGGGCTGTCCCACGTGCCACCGTGGTGTGAGTCGATCCTCGGCGTGAAAGATGAGCCAGTGCAGGGCAAAGATCTTCCTCTGGAATGGACTGAGACATCTGGGGGACTCTTGGAATGGTGGTACGACCATGGAGTTCCTCTCTCCTTTCCTGTTGAGAGTGCCTCCGCTTCAGATGCGACGGGAACGCCGGGAATTCTTTCCCATTGAAAGCAGGGAAAGGATTCCTCATCTCGAGCTACGAGGGGGAAAGGGGGCTCCTCTGGATGTGGGCGGGACGATCGTGCTTCCTCTCGAGTGGAGACGGGTATGGCGGTGAACTTCTTGAGTTGCAGCAAGGGTGTGAAAGACACTTTCGAAGTTCCAGAGGTTAGGTGTCATTAGTCTCCAGACGCCTCATCGGAAATAGGCCTCATCTCGCCTGGAAGGGAGAACTTCCTGGATCTTCTCGAGTTGCGGCAGGTGTTCTCGAGTTACGACGGGGACCTCAGGGACCCGCCCTGGTGGCCTCAGGAGAGGCCAGTCCCCATGCGAGTTGCTAGGGGGCCTCTCGGGATTCCTCTCCCGTCGATACCGGGGCCAAAAACCTTGTGTGGAGTCAGGGCCGGAACCGAGGATTCCTCTCACGGGCTGATATGGATCTTTGGGTACTTCTGGAGTCTCGCCAGGGGAGACAGGCCTCATCTCGAGTGGGGGCATGCACGTGCGCTTTCCTTCCAGGCTGTAGCAGCAATGTCACGCTTCCCATCGCGTGGATCAAAGGATTTGTGGTTTTCCCTCGAGGCTTTCCCTCGAGGCTTTCCCACAGGGCTGTCCCACGTGCCACCGTGGTGTGAGTCGATCCTCGGCGTGAAAGATGAGCCAGTGCAGGGCAAAGAGGTTCCTCTGGAATGGACTGAGACATCTGTGGGACTCTTGGAATGGTGGTACGACCATGGAGTTCCTCTCGCCTTTCCTGTTGAGAGTGCCTCCTCTTGAGATGTGACGGGAACGCCGGGAATTCTTTCCCGTTGAAAGCAGGGAAAGGATCGCTCATCTCGAGCTAGGAGGGGGAAACGGGGCTCCTCTGGATGTGGGCGGGACCATCGTGCTTCCTCTAGAGTGGAGACGGGTATGGCGGTGAACTTCTTGAGTTGCAGCAAGGGTGTGAAAGACCCTTTCGAAGTTCCAGAGTTTAGGTGTCATTAGTTTCCAGACGCCTCATCGGAAATAGGCCTCATCTCGCCTGGAAGGGAGAACTTCCTGGATTTTCTCGAGTTGCGGCAGGTGTTCTCGAGTTACGACGGGGACCTCAGGGACCCGCCCTGGTGGCCTCAGGAGAGGCCAGTCCCCATGCGAGTTGCTAGGGGGCCTCTCGGGATTCCTCTCCCGTCGATACCGGGGCCAAAAACTTTGTATGGAGTCAGGGCCGGAACCGAGGATTCCTCTCAGGGGCTGACATGGATCTTTGGGTTCTTCTGGAGTCCCCCCAGGGGAGTCAGGCCTCGTCTCGAGTGGGGGCATGCACGTGCGCTTTCCTTCCAGGCTGTAGCAGCAATGTCACGCTTCCCGTCGCGTGGATCTAATGATCTGTGGTTTTCTCTCGAGGCTTTCCCACAGGGCTGTCCCACGTGCCACCGTGGTGTGAGTCGATCCTCGGAGTGAAAGATGAGCCAGTGCAGGGCAAAGAGGTTCCTCTGGAATGGACTGAGACATCTGGGGGACTCTTGGAATGGTGGTACGACCATGGAGTTCCTCTCGCCTTTCCTTTGAGAGTGCCTCCTCTTGAGATGCGACGGGAACGCCGGGAATTCTTTCCCGTTGAAAGCAGGGAAAGGATCCCTCATCTCGAGCTACGAGGGGGAAACGGGGCTCCTCTGGATGTGGGCGGGACCATCGTGCTTCCTCTCGAGTTGAGACGGGTGTGGCGGTGAACTTCTTGAGTTGCAGCAAGGGTGTGAAAGACCCTTTCGAAGTTCCAGAGGTTAGGTGTCATTAGTCTCCAGACGCCTCATCGGAAATAGGCCTCATCTCGCCTGGAAGGGGGAACTTCCTGGAATTTCTCGAGTTGTGGCAGGTGTTCTTGAGTTACTACGGGGACCTCAGGGACCCGCCCTGGTGGCCTCAGGAGAGGCCAGTCCCCATGCGAGTTGCTAGGGGGCCTCTCGGGATTCCTCTCCCGCCGATACCGGGGCCAAAAACCTTGTGTGGAGTCAGGGCCGGAACCGAGGATTCCTCTCAGGGGCTGACATGGATCTGTGGGTACTTCTGGAGTCTCCCCAGGGGAGTCAGGCCTCGTCTCGAGTCGGGGCATGCACGTGCACTTTCCTTCCAGGCTGTAGCAGCAATGTCACGCTTCCCGTGGCGTGGATCAAAGGATCTGTGGTTTTCCCTCGAGGCTTTCCCTCGAGGCTTTCCCACAGGGCTGTCCCACGTGCCACCGTGGTGTGAGTCGATCCTCGGCGTGAAAGATGAGCCAGTGCAGGGCAAAGAGGTTCCTCTGGAATGGACTGAGACATCTGGGGGACTCTTGGAATGGTGGTACGACCATGGAGTTCCTCTCTCCTTTCCTGTTGAGAGTGCCTCCGCTTCAGATGCGACGGGAACGCCGGGAATTCTTTCCCATTGAAAGCAGGGAAAGGATTCCTCATCTCGAGCTACGAGGGGGAAAGGGGGCTCCTCTGGATGTGGGCGGGACGATCGTGCTTCCTCTCGAGTGGAGACGGGTATGGCGGTGAACTTCTTGAGTTGCAGCAAGGGTGTTAAAGACCCTTTCGAAGTTCCAGAGGTTAGGTGTCATTAGTCTCCAGACGCCTCATCGGAAATAGGCCTCATCTCGCCTGGAAGGGAGAACTTCCTGGATCTTCTCGAGTTGCGGCAGGTGTTCTCGAGTTACGACGGGGACCTCAGGGACCCGCCCTGGTGGCCTCAGGAGAGGCCAGTCCCCATGCGAGTTGCTAGGGGGCCTCTCGGGATTCCTCTCCCGTCGATACCGGGGCCAAAAACCTTGTGTGGAGTCAGGGCCGGAACCGAGGATTCCTCTCACGGGCTGATATGGATCTTTGGGTACTTCTGGAGTCTCGCCAGGGGAGACAGGCCTCATCTCGAGTGGGGGCATGCACGTGCGCTTTCCTTCCAGGCTGTAGCAGCAATGTCACGCTTCCCATCGCGTGGATCAAAGGATTTGTGGTTTTCCCTCGAGGCTTTCCCTCGAGGCTTTCCCACAGGGCTGTCCCACGTGCCACCGTGGTGTGAGTCGATCCTCGGCGTGAAAGATGAGCCAGTGCAGGGCAAAGAGGTTCCTCTGGAATGGACTGAGACATCTGTGGGACTCTTGGAATGGTGGTACGACCATGGAGTTCCTCTCGCCTTTCCTGTTGAGAGTGCCTCCTCTTGAGATGTGACGGGAACGCCGGGAATTCTTTCCCGTTGAAAGCAGGGAAAGGATCGCTCATCTCGAGCTAGGAGGGGGAAACGGGGCTCCTCTGGATGTGGGCGGGACCATCGTGCTTCCTCTAGAGTGGAGACGGGTATGGCGGTGAACTTCTTGAGTTGCAGCAAGGGTGTGAAAGACCCTTTCGAAGTTCCAGAGTTTAGGTGTCATTAGTCTCCAGACGCCTCATCGGAAATAGGCCTCATCTCGCCTGGAAGGGAGAACTTCCTGGATTTTCTCGAGTTGCGGCAGGTGTTCTCGAGTTACGACGGGGACCTCAGGGACCCGCCCTGGTGGCCTCAGGAGAGGCCAGTCCCCATGCGAGTTGCTAGGGGGCCTCTCGGGATTCCTCTCCCGTCGATACCGGGGCGAAAAACCTTGTGTGGAGTCAGGGCGGGAACCGAGGATTCCTCTCAGTGGCTGACATGGATCTTTGGGTACTTCTGGAGTCTCCCCATGGGAATCAGGCCTCGTCTCGAGTGGGGGCATGCACGGGCGCTTTCCTTCAAGGCTGTAGCAGCAATGTCATGCTTCCCGTGGCGTGAATCAAACGATCTGTGGTTTTCCCTCGAGGCTTTCCCTCGAGGCTTTCCCACAGGGCTGTCCCACGTGCCACCGTGGTGTGAGTCGATCCTCGGCGTGAAAGATGAGCCACTGTAGGGCAAAGAGCTTCCTCTGGAATGGACTGAGACATCTGGGGGACTCTTGGAATGGTGGTACGACCATGGAGTTCCTCTCGCCTTTCCTGTTGAGAGTGCCTCCTCTTGAGATGCGACGGGAACGCCGGGAATTCTTTCCCGTTGAAAGCAGGGAAAGGATCCCTCATCTCGAGCTACGAGGGGGAAACGGGGCTCCTCTGGATGTGGGCGGGACTATCGTGCTTCCTCTCGAGTGGAGACGGGTATGGCGGTGAACTTCTTGAGTTGCAGCAAGGGTGTGAAAGACCCTTTCGAAGTTCCAGAGGTTAGGTGTCATTAGTCTCCAGACGCCTCATCGGAAATAGGCCTCATCTCGCCTGGAAGGGAGAACTTCCTGGATTTTCTCGAGTTGCGGCAGGTGTTCTCGAGTTACGACGGGGACCTCAGGGACCCGCCCTGGTGGCCTCAGGAGAGGCCAGTCCCCATGCGAGTTGCTAGGGGGCCTCTCGGGATTCCTCTCCCGTCGATACCGGGGCCAAAAACTTTGTGTGGAGTCAGGGCCGGAACCGAGGATTCCTCTCAGGGGCTGACATGGATCTTTGGGTCCTTCTGGAGTCTCCCCATGGGAGTCAGGCCTCGTCTCGAGTGGGGGCATGCACGTGCGCTTTCCTTCCAGGCTGTAGCAGCAATGTCACGCTTCCCATCGCGTGGATCAAAGGATCTCTGGTTTTCCCTCGAGGCTTTCCCTCGAGGCTTTCCCACAGGGCTGTCCCACGTGCCACCGTGGTGTGAGTCGATCCTCGGAGTGAAAGATGAGCCAGTGCAGGGCAAAGAGGTTCCTCTGGAATGGACTGAGACATCTGGGGGACTCTTGGAATGGTGGTACGACCATGGAGTTCCTCTCGCCTTTCCTGTTGAGAGTGCCTCCTCTTGAGATGCGACGGGAACGCCGGGAATTCTTTCCCGTTGAAAGCAGGGAAAGGATCGCTCATCTCGAGCTAGGAGGGGGAAACGGGGCTCCTCTGGATGTGGGCGGGACCATCGTGCTTCCTCTCGAGTGGAGACGGGTATGGCGGTGAACTTCTTGAGTTGCAGCAAGGGTGTGAAAGACCCTTTCGAAGTTCCAGAGTTTAGGTGTCATTAGTCTCCAGACGCCTCATCGGAAATAGGCCTCATCTCGCCTGGAAGGGAGAACTTCCTGGATTTTCTCGAGTTGCGGCAGGTGTTCTCGAGTTACGACGGGGACCTCAGGGACCCGCCCTGGTGGCCTCAGGAGAGGCCAGTCCCCATGCGAGTTCCTAGGGGGCCTCTCGGGATTCCTCTCCCGTCGATACCGGGGCCAAAAACCTTGTGTGGAGTCAGGGTCGGAACCGAGGATTCCTCTCAGTGGCTGACATGGATCTTTGGGTACTTGTGGAGTCTCCCCAGGGGAGTCAGGCCTCGTCTCGAGTGGGGGCATGCACGTGCGCTTTCCTTCAAGGCTGTAGCAGCAATGTCACGCTTCCCGTGGCGTGAATCAAACGATCTGTGGTTTTCCCTCGAGGCTTTCCCTCGAGGCTTTCCCACAGGGCTGTCCCACGTGCCACCGTGGTGTGAGTCGATCCTCGGCGTGAAAGATGAGCCAGTGTAGGGCAAAGAGCTTCCTCTGGAATGGACTGAGACATCTGGGGGACTCTTGGAATGGTGGTACGACCACGGAGTTCCTCTCGCCTTTCCTGTTGAGAGTGCCTCCTCTTGAGATGCGACGGGAACGCCGGGAATTCTTTCCCGTTGAAAGCAGGGAAAGGATCCCTCATCTCGAGCTACGAGGGGGAAACGGGGCTCCTCTGGATGTGGGCGGGACTATCGTGCTTCCTCTCGAGTGGAGACGGGTATGGCGGTGAACTTCTTGAGTTGCAGCAAGGGTGTGAAAGACCCTTTCGAAGTTCCAGAGGTTAGGTGTCATTAGTCTCCAGACGCCTCATCGGAAATAGGCCTCATCTCGCCTGGAAGGGAGAACTTCCTGGATTTTCTCGAGTTGCGGCAGGTGTTCTCGAGTTACGACGGGGACCTCAGGGACCCGCCCTGGTGGCCTCAGGAGAGGCCAGTCCCCATGCGAGTTGCTAGGGGGCCTCTCGGGATTCCTCTCCCGTCGATACCGGGGCCAAAAACCTTGTGTGGAGTCAGGGCCGGAACCGAGGATTCCTCTCCGGGGCTGACATGGATCTTTGGGTCCTTCTGGAGTCTCCCCATGGGAGTCAGGCCTCGTCTCGAGTGGGGGCATGCACGTGCGCTTTCCTTCCAGGCTGTAGCAGCAATGTCACGCTTCCCATCGCGTGGATCAAAGGATCTGTGGTTTTCCCTCGAGGCTTTCCCTCGAGGCTTTCCCACAGGGCTGTCCCACGTGCCACCGTGGTGTGAGTCGATGCTCGGCGTGAAAGATGAGCCAGTGCAGGGCAAAGAGGTTCCTCTGGAATGGACTGAGACATCTGGGGGACTCTTGGAATGGTGGTACAACCATGGAGTTCCTCTCGCCTTTCCTGTTGAGAGTGCCTCCTCTTGAGATGCGACGGGAACGCCGGGAATTCTTTCCCGTTGAAAGCAGGGAAAGGATTCCTCATCTCGAGCTACGAGGGGGAAACGGGGCTCCGCTGGATGTGGGCGGGACCATCGTGCTTCCTCTAGAGTGGAGACGGGTATGGCGGTGAACTTCTTGAGTTGCAGCAAGGGTGTGAAAGACCCTTTCGAAGTTCCAGAGGTTAGGTGTCATTAGTCTCCAGACGCCTCATCGGAAATAGGCCTCATCTCGCCTGGAAGGGAGAACTTCCTGGATTTTCTTGAGTTGCGGCAGGTGTTCTCGAGTTACGACGGGGACCTCAGGGGCCCGCCCTGGTGGCCTCAGGAGAGGCCAGTCCCCATGCGAGTTGCTAGGGGGCCTCTCGGGATTCCTCTCCCGTCGATACCGGGGCCAAAAACCTTGTGTGGAGTCAGGGCCGGAACCGAGGATTCCTCTCAGGGGCTGACATGGATCTTTGGGTACTTCTGGAGTCTCCCCAGGGGAGTCAGGCCTCGTCTCGAGTGGGGGCATGCACGTGCGCTTTCCTTCCAGGCTGTAGCAGAAATGTCACGCTTCCCGTGGCGTGGATCAAAGGATCTGTGGTTTTCCCTCGAGGCTTTCCCTCGAGGCTTTCCCACAGGGTTGTCCCACGTGCCACCGTGGTGTGAGTCGATCCTCGGCGTGAAAGATGAGACAGTGCAGGGCAAAGAGGTTCCTCTGGAATGGACTGAGACATCTGGGGGACTCTTGGAATGGTGGTACGACCATGGAGTTCCTCTCGCCTTTCCTTTGAGAGTGACTCCTCTTGAGATGCGACGGGAACGCCGGGAATTCTTTCCCGTTGAAAGCAGGGAAAGGATCCCTCATCTCGAGCTACGAGGGGGAAACGGGGCTCCTCTGGATGTGGGCGGGACCATCGTGCTTCCTCTCGAGTTGAGACGGGTGTGGCGGTGAACTTCTTGAGTTGCAGCAAGGGTGTGAAAGACCCTTTCGAAGTTCCAGAGGTTAGGTGTCATTAGTCTCCAGACGCCTCATCGGAAATAGGCCTCATCTCGCCTGGAAGGGGGAACTTCCTGGAATTTCTCGAGTTGTGGCAGGTGTTCTTGAGTTACTACGGGGACCTCAGGGACCCGCCCTGGTGGCCTCAGGAGAGGCCAGTCCCCATGCGAGTTGCTAGGGGGCCTCTCGGGATTCCTATCCCGTCGATACCGGGGCCAAAAACCTTGTGTGGAGTCAGGGCCGGAACCGAGGATTCCTCTCAGGGGCTGACATGGATCTGTGGGTACTTCTGGAGTCTCCCCAGGGGAGTCAGGCCTCGTCTCGAGTCGGGGCATGCACGTGCACTTTCCTTCCAGGCTGTAGCAGCAATGTCACGCTTCCCGTGGCGTGGATCAAAGGATCTGTGGTTTTCCCTCGAGGCTTTCCCTCGAGGCTTTCCCACAGGGCTGTCCCACGTGCCACCGTGGTGTGAGTCGATCCTCGGCGTGAAAGATGAGCCAGTGCAGGGCAAAGATCTTCCTCTGGAATGGACTGAGACATCTGGGGGACTCTTGGAATGGTGGTACGACCATGGAGTTCCTCTCTCCTTTCCTGTTGAGAGTGCCTCCGCTTCAGATGCGACGGGAACGCCGGGAATTCTTTCCCGTTGAAAGCAGGGAAAGGATTCCTCATCTCGAGCTACGAGGGGGAAACGGGGCTCCGCTGGATGTGGGCGGGACCATCGTGCTTCCTCTAGAGTGGAGACGGGTATGGCGGTGAACTTCTTGAGTTGCAGCAAGGGTGTGAAAGACCCTTTCGAAGTTCCAGAGGTTAGGTGTCATTAGTCTCCAGACGCCTCATCGGAAATAGGCCTCATCTCGCCTGGAAGGGAGAACTTCCTGGATTTTCTTGAGTTGCGGCAGGTGTTCTCGAGTTACGACGGGGACCTCAGGGGCCCGCCCTGGTGGCCTCAGGAGAGGCCAGTCCCCATGCGAGTTGCTAGGGGGCCTCTCGGGATTCCTCTCCCGTCGATACCGGGGCCAAAAACCTTGTGTGGAGTCAGGGCCGGAACCGAGGATTCCTCTCAGGGGCTGACATGGATCTTTGGGTACTTCTGGAGTCTCCCCAGGGGAGTCAGGCCTCGTCTCGAGTGGGGGCATGCACGTGCGCTTTCCTTCCAGGCTGTAGCAGAAATGTCACGCTTCCCGTGGCGTGGATCAAAGGATCTGTGGTTTTCCCTCGAGGCTTTCCCTCGAGGCTTTCCCACAGGGTTGTCCCACGTGCCACCGTGGTGTGAGTCGATCCTCGGCGTGAAAGATGAGCCAGTGCAGGGCAAAGAGGTTCCTCTGGAATGGACTGAGACATCTGGGGGACTCTTGGAATGGTGGTACGACCATGGAGTTCCTCTCGCCTTTCCTTTGAGAGTGCCTCCTCTTGAGATGCGACGGGAACGCCGGGAATTCTTTCCCGTTGAAAGCAGGGAAAGGATCCCTCATCTCGAGCTACGAGGGGGAAACGGGGCTCCTCTGGATGTGGGCGGGACCATCGTGCTTCCTCTCGAGTTGAGACGGGTGTGGCGGTGAACTTCTTGAGTTGCAGCAAGGGTGTGAAAGACCCTTTCGAAGTTCCAGAGGTTAGGTGTCATTAGTCTCCAGAAGCCTCATCGGAAATAGGCCTCATCTCGCCTGGAAGGGGGAACTTCCTGGAATTTCTCGAGTTGTGGCAGGTGTTCTTGAGTTACTACGGGGACCTCAGGGACCCGCCCTGGTGGCCTCAGGAGAGGCCAGTCCCCATGCGAGTTGCTAGGGGGCCTCTCGGGATTCCTATCCCGTCGATACCGGGGCCAAAAACCTTGTGTGGAGTCAGGGCCGGAACCGAGGATTCCTCTCAGGGGCTGACATGGATCTGTGGGTACTTCTGGAGTCTCCCCAGGGGAGTCAGGCCTCGTCTCGAGTCGGGGCATGCACGTGCACTTTCCTTCCAGGCTGTAGCAGCAATGTCACGCTTCCCGTGGCGTGGATCAAAGGATCTGTGGTTTTCCCTCGAGGCTTTCCCTCGAGGCTTTCCCACAGGGCTGTCCCACGTGCCACCGTGGTGTGAGTCGATCCTCGGCGTGAAAGATGAGCCAGTGCAGGGCAAAGATCTTCCTCTGGAATGGACTGAGACATCTGGGGGACTCTTGGAATGGTGGTACGACCATGGAGTTCCTCTCGCCTTTCCTGTTGAGAGTGCCTCCGCTTCAGATGCGACGGGAACGCCGGGAATTCTTTCCCATTGAAAGCAGGGAAAGGATTCCTCATCTCGAGCTACGACGGGGAAAGGGGGCTCCTCTGGATGTGGGCGGGACGATCGTGCTTCCTCTCGAGTGGAGACGGGTATGGCGGTGAACTTCTTGAGTTGCAGCAAGGGTGTGAAAGACCCTTTCGAAGTTCCAGAGGTTAGGTGTCATTAGTCTCCAGACGCCTCATCGGAAATAGGCCTCATCTCGCCTGGAAGGGAGAACTTCCTGGATCTTCTCGAGTTGCGGCAGGTGTTCTCGAGTTACGACGGGGACCTCAGGGACCCGCCCTGGTGGCCTCAGGAGAGGCCAGTCCCCATGCGAGTTGCTAGGGGGCCTCTCGGGATTCCTCTCCCGTCGATACCGGGGCCAAAAACCTTGTGTGGAGTCAGGGCCGGAACCGAGGATTCCTCTCACGGGCTGATATGGATCTTTGGGTACTTCTGGAGTCTCGCCAGGGGAGACAGGCCTCATCTCGAGTGGGGGCATGCACGTGCGCTTTCCTTCCAGGCTGTAGCAGCAATGTCACGCTTCCCATCGCGTGGATCAAAGGATTTGTGGTTTTCCCTCGAGGCTTTCCCTCGAGGCTTTCCCACAGGGCTGTCCCACGTGCCACCGTGGTGTGAGTCGATCCTCGGCGTGAAAGATGAGCCAGTGCAGGGCAAAGAGGTTCCTCTGGAATGGACTGAGACATCTGTGGGACTCTTGGAATGGTGGTACGACCATGGAGTTCCTCTCGCCTTTCCTGTTGAGAGTGCCTCCTCTTGAGATGTGACGGGAACGCCGGGAATTCTTTCCCGTTGAAAGCAGGGAAAGGATCGCTCATCTCGAGCTAGGAGGGGGAAACGGGGCTCCTCTGGATGTGGGCGGGACCATCGTGCTTCCTCTAGAGTGGAGACGGGTATGGCGGTGAACTTCTTGAGTTGCAGCAAGGGTGTGAAAGACCCTTTCGAAGTTCCAGAGTTTATGTGTCATTAGTCTCCAGACGCCTCATCGGAAATAGGCCTCATCTCGCCTGGAAGGGAGAACTTCCTGGATTTTCTCGAGTTGCGGCAGGTGTTCTCGAGTTACGACGGGGACCTCAGGGACCCGCCCTGGTGGCCTCAGGAGAGGCCAGTCCCCATGCGAGTTGCTAGGGGGCCTCTCGGGATTCCTCTCCCGTCGATACCGGGGCCAAAAACCTTGTGTGGAGTCAGGGCGGGAACCGAGGATTCCTCTCAGTGGCTGACATGGATCTTTGGGTACTTCTGGAGTCTCCCCATGGGAATCAGGCCTCGTCTCGTGTGGGGGCATGCACGGGCGCTTTCCTTCAAGGCTGTAGCAGCAATGTCATGCTTCCCGTGGCGTGAATCAAACGATCTGTGGTTTTCCCTCGAGGCTTTCCCTCGAGGCTTTCCCACAGGGCTGTCCCACGTGCCACCGTTGTGTGAGTCGATCCTCGGCGTGAAAGATGAGCCAGTGTAGGGCAAAGAGCTTCCTCTGGAATGGACTGAGACATCTGGGGGACTCTTGGAATGGTGGTACGACCATGGAGTTCCTCTCGCCTTTCCTGTTGAGAGTGCCTCCTCTTGAGATGCGACGGGAACGCCGGGAATTCTTTCCCGTTGAAAGCAGGGAAAGGATCCCTCATCTCGAGCTACGAGGGGGAAACGGGGCTCCTCTGGATGTGGGCGGGACTATCGTGCTTCCTCTCGAGTGGAGACGGGTATGGCGGTGAACTTCTTGAGTTGCAGCAAGGGTGTGAAAGACCCTTTCGAAGTTCCAGAGGTTAGGAGTCATTAGTCTCCAGACGCCTCATCGGAAATAGGCCTCATCTCGCCTGGAAGGGAGAACTTCCTGGATTTTCTCGAGTTGCGGCAGGTGTTCTCGAGTTACGACGGGGACCTCAGGGACCCGCCCTGGTGGCCTCAGGAGAGGCCAGTCCCCATGCGAGTTGCTAGGGGGCCTCTCGGGATTCCTCTCCCGTCGATACCGGGGCCAAAAATCTTGTGTGGAGTCAGGGCCGGAACCGAGGATTCCTCTCAGGGGCTGACATGGATCTTTGGGTCCTTCTGGAGTCTCCCCATGGGAGTCAGGCCTCGTCTCGAGTGGGGGCATGCACGTGCGCTTTCCTTCCAGGCTGTAGCAGCAATGTCACGCTTCCCATCGCGTGGATCAAAGGATCTGTGGTTTTCCCTCGAGGCTTTCCCTCGAGGCTTTCCCACAGGGCTGTCCCACGTGCCACCGTGGTGTGAGTTGATCCTCGGAGTGAAAGATGAGCCAGTGCAGGTCAAAGAGGTTCCTCTGGAATGGACTGAGACATCTGGGGGACTCTTGGAATGGTGGTACGACCATGGAGTTCCTCTCGCCTTTCCTGTTCAGAGTGCCTCCTCTTGAGATGCGACGGGAACGCCGGGAATTCTTTCCCGTTGAAAGCAGGGAAAGGATCGCTCATCTCGAGCTAGGAGGGGGAAACGGGGCTCCTCTGGATGTGGGCGGGACCATCGTGCTTCCTCTCGAGTGGAGACGGGTATGGCGGTGAACTTCTTGAGTTGCAGCAAGGGTGTGAAAGACCCTTTCGAAGTTCCAGAGTTTAGGTGTCATTAGTCTCCAGACACCTCATCGGAAATAGGCCTCATCTCGCCTGGAAGGGAGAACTTCCTGGATTTTCTCGAGTTGCGGCAGGTGTTCTCGAGTTACGACGGGGACCTCAGGGACCCGCCCTGGTGGCCTCAGGAGAGGCCAGTCCCTATGCGAGTTCCTAGGGGGCCTCTCGGGATTCCTCTCCCGTCGATACCGGGGCCAAAAACCTTGTGTGGAGTCAGGGCCGGAACCGAGGATTCCTCTCAGTGGCTGACATGGATCTTTGGGTACTTGTGGAGTCTCCCCAGGGGAGTCAGGCCTCGTCTCGAGTGGGGGCATGCACGTGCGCTTTCCTTCAAGGCTGTAGCAGCAATGTCACGCTTCCCGTGGCGTGAATCAAACGATCTGTGGTTTTCCCTCGAGGCTTTCCCTCGAGGCTTTCCCACAGGGCTGTCCCACGTGCCACCGTGGTGTGAGTCGATCCTCGGCGTGAAAGATGAGCCAGTGTAGGGCAAAGAGCTTCCTCTGGAATGGACTGAGACATCTGGGGGACTCTTGGAATGGTGGTACGACCACGGAGTTCCTCTCGCCTTTCCTGTTGAGAGTGCCTCCTCTTGAGATGCGACGGGAACGCCGGGAAATCTTTCCCGTTGAAAGCAGGGAAAGGATCCCTCATCTCGAGCGACGAGGGGGAAACGGGGCTCCTCTGGATGTGGGCGGGACTATCGTGCTTCCTCTCGAGTGGAGACGGGTATGGCGGTGAACTTCTTGAGTTGCAGCAAGGGTGTGAAAGACCCTTTCGAAGTTCCAGAGGTTAGGTGTCATTAGTCTCCAGACGCCTCATCGGAAATAGGCCTCATCTCGCCTGGAAGGGAGAAGTTCCTGGATTTTCTCGAGTTGCGGCAGGTGTTCTCGAGTTACGACGGGGACCTCAGGGACCCGCCCTGGTGGCCTCAGGAGAGGCCAGTCCCCATGCGAGTTGCTAGGGGGCCTCTCGGGATTCCTCTCCCGTCGATACCGGGGCCAAAAACCTTGTGTGGAGTCAGGGCCGGAACCGAGGATTCCTCTCCGGGGCTGACATGGATCTTTGGGTCCTTCTGGAGTCTCCCCATGGGAGTCAGGCCTCGTCTCGAGTGGGGGCATGCACGTGCGCTTTCCTTCCAGGCTGTAGCAGCAATGTCACGCTTCCCATCGCGTGGATCAAAGGATCTGTGGTTTTCCCTCGAGGCTTTCCCTCGAGGCTTTCCCACAGGGCTGTCCCACGTGCCACCGTGGTGTGAGTCGATCCTCGGCGTGAAAGATGAGCCAGTGCAGGGCAAAGAGGTTCCTCTGGAATGGACTGAGACATCTGGGGGACTCTTGGAATGGTGGTACAACCATGGAGTTCCTCTCGCCTTTCCTGTTGAGAGTGCCTCCTCTTGAGATGCGACGGGAACGCCGGGAATTCTTTCCCGTTGAAAGCAGGGAAAGGATTCCTCATCTCGAGCTACGAGGGGGAAACGGGGCTCCGCTGGATGTGGGCGGGACCATCGTGCTTCCTCTAGAGTGGAGACGGGTATGGCGGTGAACTTCTTGAGTTGCAGCAAGGGTGTGAAAGACCCTTTCGAAGTTCCAGAGGTTAGGTGTCATTAGTCTCCAGACGCCTCATCGGAAATAGGCCTCATCTCGCCTGGAAGGGAGAACTTCCTGGATTTTCTCGAGTTGCGGCAGGTGTTCTCGAGTTACGACGGGGACCTCAGGGGCCCGCCCTGGTGGCCTCAGGAGAGGCCAGTCCCCATGCGAGTTGCTAGGGGCCCTCTCGGGATTCCTCTCCCGTTGATACCGGGGCCAAAAACCTTGTGTGGTGTCAGGGCCGGAACCGAGAATTTCTCTCAGGGGCTGACATGGATCTTTGGGTACTTCTGGAGTCTCCCCATGGGAGTCAGGCCTTGTCTCGAGTCGGGGCATGCACGTGCGCTTTCCTTCCAGGCTGTAGCAGCAATGTCACGCTTCCCGTCGCGTGGATCAAAGGATCTGTGGTTTTCCCTCGAGGCTTTCCCTCGAGGCTTTCCCACAGGGCTGTCCCACGTGCCACCGTGGTGTGAGTCGATCCTCGGCGTGAAAGATGAGCCAGTGCAGGGCAAAGAGGTTCCTCTGGAATGGACTGAGACATCTGTGGGACTCTTGGAATGGTGGTACGACCATGGAGTTCCTCTCGCCTTTCCTGTTGAGAGTGCCTCCTCTTGAGATGCGACGGGAACGCCGGGAATTCTTTCCCGTTGAAAGCAGGGAAAGGATCCCTCATCTCGAGCTAGGAGGGGGAAACGGGGCTCCTCTGGATGTGGGCGGGACCATCGTGCTTCCTCTAGAGTGGAGACGGGTATGGCGGTGAACTTCTTGAGTTGCAGCAAGGGTGTGAAAGACCCTTTCGAAGTTCCAGAGTTTAGGTGTCATTAGTCTCCAGACGCCTCATCGGAAATAGGCATCATCTCGCCTGGAAGGGAGAACTTCCTGGATTTTCTCGAGTTGCGGCAGGTGTTCTCGAGTTACGACGGGGACCTCAGGGACCCGCCCTGGTGGCCTCAGTAGAGGCCAGTCCCCATGCGAGTTGCTAGGGGGCCTCTCGGGATTCCTCTCCCGTCGATACCGGGGCCAAAAACCTTGTGTGGAGTCAGGGCCGGAACCGAGGATTCCTCTCAGTGGCTGACATGGATCTTTGGGTACTTCTGGAGTCTCCCCATGGGAGTCAGGCCTCGTCTCGAGTGGGGGCATGCACGGGCGCTTTCCTTCAAGGCTGTAGCAGCAATGTCACGCTTCCCGTGGCGTGAATCAAACGATCTGTGGTTTTCCCTCGAGGCTTTCCCTCGAGGCTTTCCCACAGGGCTGTCCCACGTGCCACCGTGGTGTGAGTCGATCCTCGGCGTGAAAGATGAGCCAGTGTAGGGCAAAGAGCTTCCTCTGGAATGGACTGAGACATCTGGGGGACTCTTGGAATGGTGGTACGACCATGGAGTTCCTCTCGCCTTTCCTGTTGAGAGTGCCTCCTCTTGAGATGCGACGGGAACGCCGGGAATTCTTTCCCGTTGAAAGCAGGGAAAGGATCCCTCATCTCGAGCTACGAGGGGGAAACGGGGCTCCTCTGGATGTGGGCGGGACTATCGTGCTTCCTCTCGAGTGGAGACGGGTATGGCGGTGAACTTCTTGAGTTGCAGCAAGGGTGTGAAAGACCCTTTCGAAGTTCCAGCGGTTAGGTGTCATTAGTCTCCAGACGCCTCATCGGAAATAGGCCTCCTCTCGCCTGGAAGGGAGAACTTCCTGGATTTTCTCGAGTTGCGGCAGGTGTTCTCGAGTTACGACGGGGACCTCATGGACCCGCCCTGGTGGCCTCAGGAGAGGCCAGTCCCCATGCGAGTTGCTAGGGGGCCTCTCGGGATTCCTCTCCCGTCGATACCGGGGCCAAAAACCTTGTGTGGAGTCAGGGCCGGAACCAAGGATTCCTCTCAGGGGCTGACATGGATCTTTGGGTCCTTCTGGAGTCTCCCCATGGGAGTCAGGCCTCGTCTCGAGTGGGGGCATGCACGTGCGCTTTCCTTCCAGGCTGTAGCAGCAATGTCACGCTTCCCATCGCGTGGATCAAAGGATCTGTGGTTTTCCCTCGAGGCTTTCCCTCGAGGCTTTCCCACAGGGCTGTCCCACGTGCCACCGTGGTGTGAGTCGATCCTCGGAGTGAAAGATGAGCCAGTGCAGGGCAAAGAGGTTCCTCTGGAATGGACTGAGACATCTGGGGGACTCTTGGAATGGTGGTACGACCATGGAGTTCCTCTCGCCTTTCCTGTTGAGAGTGCCTCCTCTTGAGATGCGACGGGAACGCAGGGAATTCTTTCCCGTTGAAAGCAGGGAAAGGATCGCTCATCTCGAGCTAGGAGGGGGAAACGGGGCTCCTCTGGATGTGGGCGGGACCATCGTGCTTCCTCTAGAGTGGAGACGGGTATGGCGGTGAACTTCTTGAGTTGCAGCAAGGGTGTGAAAGACCCTTTCGAAGTTCCAGAGTTTAGGTGTCATTAGTCTCCCGACGCCTCATCGGAAATAGGCCTCATCTCGCCTGGAAGGGAGAACTTCCTGGATTTTCTCGAGTTGCGGCAGGTGTTCTCGAGTTACGACGGGGGCCTCAGGGACCCGCCCTGGTGGCCTCAGGAGAGGCCAGTCCCCATGCGAGTTGCTAGGGGGCCTCTCGGGATTCCTCTCCCGTCGATACCGGGGCCAAAAACCTTGTGTGGAGTCAGGGCCGGAACCCAGGAATCCTCTCAGGGGCTGACATGGATCTTTGGGTCCTTCTGGAGTCTCCCCATGGGAGTCAGGCCTCGTCTCGAGTGGGGGCATGCACGTGCGCTTTCCTTCCAGGCTGTAGCAGCAATGTCACGCTTCCCATCGCGTGGATCAAAGGATCTGTGGTTTTCCCTCGAGGCTTTCCCTCGAGGCTTTCCCACAGGGCTGTCCCACGTGCCACCGTGGTGTGAGTCGATCCTCGGCGTGAAAGATGAGCCAGTGCAGGGCAAAGAGGTTCCTCTGGAATGGACTGAGACATCTGGGGGACTCTTGGAATGGTGGTACAACCATGGAGTTCCTCTCGCCTTTCCTGTTGAGAGTGCCTCCTCTTGAGATGCGACGGGAACGCCGGGAATTCTTTCCCGTTGAAAGCAGGGAAAGGATTCCTCATCTCGAGCTACGAGGGGGAAACGGGGCTCCGCTGGATGTGGGCGGGACCATCGTGCTTCCTCTAGAGTGGAGACGGGTATGGCGGTGAACTTCTTGAGTTGCAGCAAGGGTGTGAAAGACCCTTTCCAAGTTCCAGAGGTTAGGTGTCTTTAGTCTCCAGACGCCTCATCGGAAATAGGCCTCATCTCGCCTGGAAGGGAGAACTTCCTGGATTTTCTCGAGTTGCGGCAGGTGTTCTCGAGTTACGACGGGGACCTCAGGGGCCCGCCCTGGTGGCCTCAGGAGAGGCCAGTCCCCATGCGAGTTGCTAGGGGCCCTCTCGGGATTCCTCTCCCGTTGATACCGGGGCCAAAAACCTTGTGTGGTGTCAGGGCCGGAACCGAGAATTTCTCTCAGGGGCTGACATGGATCTTTGGGTACTTCTGGAGTCTCCCCATGGGAGTCAGGCCTTGTCTCGAGTCGGGGCATGCACGTGCGCTTTCCTTCCAGGCTGTAGCAGCAATGTCACGCTTCCCGTCGCGTGGATCAAAGGATCTTTGGTTTTCCCTCGAGGCTTTCCCTCGAGGCTTTCCCACAGGGCTGTCCCACGTGCCACCGTGGTGTGAATCGATCCTCGGCGTGAAAGATGAGCCAGTGTAGGGCAAAGAGCTTACTCTGGAATGGACTGAGACATCTGGGGGACTCTTGGAATGGTGGTACGACCATGGAGTTCCTCTCGCCTTTCCTGTTGAGAGTGCCTCCTCTTGAGATGCGACGGGAACGCCGGGAATTCTTTCCCGTTGAAAGCAGGGAAAGGATCCCTCATCTCGAGCTACGAGGGGGAAACGGGGCTCCTCTGGATGGGGGCGGGACTATCGTGCTTCCTCTCGAGTGGAGACGGGTATGGCGGTGAACTTCTTGAGTTGCAGCAAGGGTGTGAAAGACCCTTTCGAAGTTCCAGAGGTTAGGTGTCATTAGTCTCCAGACGCCTCATCGGAAATAGGCCTCATCTCGCCTGGAAGGGAGAACTTCCTGGATTTTCTCGAGTTGCGGCAGGTGTTCTCGAGTTACGACGGGGACCTCAGGGACCGGCCCTGGTGGCCTCAGGAGAGGCCAGTCCCCATGCGAGTTGCTAGGGGGCCTCTCGGGATTCCTCTCCCGTCGATACCCGGGCCAAAAACCTTGTGTGGAGTCAGGGCCGGAACCGAGGATTCCTCTCACGGGCTGATATGGATCTTTGGGTACTTCTGGAGTCTCGCCAGGGGAGACAGGCCTCATCTCGAGTGGGGGCATGCACGTGCGCTTTCCTTCCAGGCTGTAGCAGCAATGTCACGCTTCCCATCGCGTGGATTAAAGGATCTGTGGTTTTCTCTCGAGGCTTTCCCTCGAGGCTTCCCACAGGGCTGTCCCACGTGCCACCGTGGTGTGAGTCGATCCTCGGCGTGAAAGATGAGCCAGTGCAGGGCAAAGAGGTTCCTCTGGAAAGGACTGAGACATCTGCGGGACTCTTGGAATGGTGGTACGACCATGGAGTTCCTCTCGCCTTTCCTGTTGAGAGTGCCTCCTCTTGAGATGCGACGGGAACGTCGGGAATTCTTTCCCGTTGAAAGCAGGGAAAGGATCGCTCATCTCGAGCTAGGAGGGGGAAACGGGGCTCCTCTGGATGTGGGCGGGACCATCGTGCTTCCTCTCGAGTGGAGACGGGTATGGCGGTGAACTTCTTGAGTTGCAGCAAGGGTGTGAAAGACCCTTTCGAAGTTCCAGAGTTTAGGTGTCATTAGTCTCCAGACGCCTCATCGGAAATAGGCCTCATCTCGCCTGGAAGGGAGAACTTCCTGGATTTTCTCGAGTTGCAGCAGGTGTTCTCGAGTTACGACGGGGACCTCAGGGACCCGCCCTGGTGGCCTCAGGAGAGGCCAGTCCCCATGCGAGTTGCTAGGGGGCCTCTCGGGATTCCTCTCCCGTCGATACCGGGGCCAAAAACCTTGTGTGGAGTCAGGGCCGGAACCGAGGATTCCTCTCAGGGGCTGACATGGATCTGTGGGTACTTCTGGAGTCTCCCCAGGGGAGTCAGTCCTCGTCTCGAGTCGGGGCATGCACGTGCACTTTCCTTCCAGGCTGTAGCAGCAATGTCACGCTTCCCGTGGCGTGGATCAAAGGATCTGTGGTTTTCCCTCGAGGCTTTCCCTCGAGGCTTTCCCACAGGGCTGTCCCACGTGCCACCGTGGTGTGAGTCGATCCTCGGCGTGAAAGATGAGCCAGTGCAGGGCAAAGATCTTCCTCTGGAATGGACTGAGACATCTGGGGGACTCTTGGAATGGTGGTACGACCATGGAGTTCCTCTCTCCTTTCCTGTTGAGAGTGCCTCCGCTTCAGATGCGACGGGAACGCCGGGAATTCTTTCCCATGGAAAGCAGGGAAAGGATTCCTCATCTCGAGCTACGAGGGGGAAAGGGGGCTCCTCTGGATGTGGGCGGGACTATCGTGCTTCCTCTCGAGTGGAGACGGGTATGGCGGTGAACTTCTTGAGTTGCAGCAAGGGTGTGAAAGACCCTTTCGAAGTTCCAGCGGTTAGGTGTCATTAGTCTCCAGACGCCTCATCGGAAATAGGCCTCCTCTCGCCTGGAAGGGAGAACTTCCTGGATTTTCTCGAGTTGCGGCAGGTGTTCTCGAGTTACGACGGGGACCTCATGGACCCGCCCTGGTGGCCTCAGGAGAGGCCAGTCCCCATGCGAGTTGCTAGGGGGCCTCTCGGGATTCATCTCCCGTCGATACCGGGGCCAAAAACCTTGTGTGGAGTCAGGGCCGGAACCGAGGATTCCTCTCAGGGGCTGACATGGATCTTTGGGTCCTTCTGGAGTCTCCCCATGGGAGTCAGGCCTCGTCTCGAGTCGGGGCATGCACGTGCGCTTTCCTTCCAGGCTGTAGCAGCAATGTCACGCTTCCCATCGCGTGGATCAAAGGATCTGTGGTTTTCCCTCGAGGCTTTCCCTCGAGGCTTTCCCACAGGGCTGTCCCACGTGCCACCGTGGTGTGAGTCGATCCTCGGAGTGAAAGATGAGCCAGTGCAGGGCAAAGAGGTTCCTCTGGAATGGACTGAGACATCTGGGGGAATCTTGGAATGGTGGTACGACCATGGAGTTCCTCTCGCCTTTCCTGTTGAGAGTGCCTCCTCTTGAGATGCGACGGGAACGCCGGGAATTCTTTCCCGTTGAAAGCAGGGAAAGGATCGCTCATCTCGAGCTAGGAGGGGGAAACGGGGCTCCTCTGGATGTGGGCGGGACCATCGTGCTTCCTCTAGAGTGGAGACGGGTATGGCGGTGAACTTCTTGAGTTGCAGCAAGGGTGTGAAAGACCCTTTCGAAGTTCCAGAGTTTAGGTGTCATTAGTCTCCAGACGCCTCATCGGAAATAGGCCTCATCTCGCCTGGAAGGGAGAACTTCCTGGATTTTCTCGAGTTGCGGCAGGTGTTCTCGAGTTACGACGGGGACCTCAGGGACCCGCCCTGGTGGCCTCAGGAGAGGCCAGTCCCCATGCGAGTTGCTAGGGGGCCTCTCGGGATTCCTCTCCCGTCGATACCGGGGCCAAAAACCTTGTGTGGAGTCAGGGCCGGAACCGAGGAATCCTCTCAGGGGCTGACATGAATCTTTGGGTACTTCTGGAGTCTCCCCAGGGGAGTCAGGCGTCGTCTCGAGTCGGGGCATGCACGTGCACTTTCCTTCCAGGCTGTAGCAGCAATGTCACGCTTCCCGTGGCGTGGATCAAAGGATCTGTGGTTTTCCCTCGAGGCTTTCCCTCGAGGCTTTCCCACAGGGCTGTCCCACGTGCCACCGTGGTGTGAGTCGATCCTCGGCGTGAAAGAGGAGCCAGTGCAGGGCAAAGAGCTTCCTCTGGAATGGACTGAGACATCTGGGGGACTCTTGGAATGGTGGTACGACCATGGAGTTCCTCTCGCCTTTCCTGTTGAGAGTGCCTCCTCTTGAGATGCGACGGGAACGCCGGGAATTCTTTCCCATTGAAAGCAGGGAAAGGATTCTTCATCTCGAGCTACGAGGGGGAAAGGGGGCTCCTCTGGATGTGGGCGGGACGATCGTGCTTCCTCTCGAGTGGAGCCGGGTATGGCGGTGAACTTCTTGAGTTGCAGCAAGGGTGTGAAAGACCCTTTCGAAGTTCCAGAGGTTAGGTGTCATTAGTCTCCAGACGCCTCATCGGAAATAGGCCTCATCTCGCCTGGAAGGGGGAACTTCCTGGAATATCTCGAGTTGCGGCAGGTGTTCTCGAGTTAAGACGGGGACCTCAGGGACCCGCCCTGGTGGCCTCAGGAGAGGCCAGTCCCCATGCGAGTTGCTAGGGGGCCTCTCGGGATTCCTCTCCCGTCGATACCGGGGCCAAAAACCTTGTGTGGAGTCAGGGCCGTAACCGAGGATTCCTCTCAGGGGCTGACATGGATCTTTGGGTACTTCTGGAGTCTCCCCAGGGGAGTCAGGCCTCGTCTCGAGTGGGGGCATGCACGTGCGCTTTCCTTCCAGGCTGTAGCAGAAATGTCACGCTTCCCGTGGCGTGGATCAAAGGATCTGTGGTTTTCCCTCGAGGCTTTCCCTCGAGGCTTTCCAACAGGGTTGTCCCACGTGCCACCGTGGTGTGAGTCGATCCTCGGCGTGAAAGATGAGCCAGTGCAGGGCAAAGAGGTTCCTCTGGAATGGACTGAGACATCTGCGGGACTCTTGGAATGGTGGTACGACCATGGAGTTCCTCTCGGCTTTCCTTTGAGAGTGCCTCCTCTTGAGATGCGACGGGAACGCCGGGAATTCTTTCCCGTTGAAAGCAGGGAAAGGATCCCTCATCTCGAGCTACTAGGGGGAAACGGGGCTCCTCTGGATGTGGGCGGGACCATCGTGTTTCCTCTCGAGTTGAGACGGGTGTGGCGGTGAACTTCTTGAGTTGCAGCAAGGATGTGAAAGACCCTTTCGAAGTTCCAGAGGTTAGGTGTCATTAGTCTCCAGACGCCTCATCGGAAATAGGCCTCATCTCGCCTGGAAGGGGGAACTTCCTGGAATTTCTCGAGTTGTGGCAGGTGTTCTTGAGTTACTACGGGGACCTCAGGGACCCGCCCTGGTGGCCTCAGGAGAGGCCAGTCCCCATGCGAGTTGCTAGGGGGCCTCTCGGGATTCCTCTCCCGCCGATACCGGGGCCAAAAACCTTGTGTGGAGTCAGGGCCTGAACCGAGGATTCCTCTCACGGGCTGATATGGATCTTTGGGTACTTCTGGAGTCTCGCCAGGGGAGACAGGCCTCATCTCGAGTGGGGGCATGCACGTGCGCTTTCCTTCCAGGCTGTAGCAGCAATGTCACGCTTCCCATCGTGTGGATTAAAGGATCTGTGGTTTTCTCTCGAGGCTTTCCCTCGAGGCTTCCCACAGGGCTGTCCCACGTGCCACCGTGGTGTGAGTCGATCCTCGGCGTGAAACATGAGCCAGTGCAGGGCAAAGAGGTTCCTCTGGAAAGGACTGAGACATCTGCGGGACTCTTGGAATGGTGGTACGACCATGGAGTTCCTCTCGCCTTTCCTGTTGAGAGTGCCTCCTCTTGAGATGCGACGGGAACGCCGGGAATTCTTTCCCGTTGAAAGCAGGGAAAGGATCGCTCATCTCGAGCTAGGAGGGGGAAACGGGGCTCCTCTGGATGTGGGCGGGACCATCGTGCTTCCTCTCGAGTGGAGACGGGTATGGCGGTGAACTTCTTGAGTTGCAGCAAGGGTGTGAAAGACCCTTTCGAAGTTCCAGAGTTTAGGTGTCATTAGTCTCCAGACGCCTCATCGGAAATAGGCCTCATCTCGCCTGGAAGGGAGAACTTCCTGGATTTTCTCGAGTTGCAGCAGGTGTTCTCGAGTTACGACGGGGACCTCAGGGACCCGCCCTGGTGGCCTCAGGAGAGGCCAGTCCCCATGCGAGTTGCTAGGGGGCCTCTCGGGATTCCTCTCCCGTCGATACCGGGGCCAAAAACCTTGTGTGGAGTCAGGGCCGGAACCGAGGATTCCTCTCAGGGGCTGACATGGATCTGTGGGTACTTCTGGAGTCTCCCCAGGGGAGTCAGGCCTCGTCTCGAGTCGGGGCATGCACGTGCACTTTCCTTCCAGGCTGTAGCAGCAATGTCACGCTTCCCGTGGCGTGGATCAAAGGATCTGTGGTTTTCCCTCGAGGCTTTCCCTCGAGGCTTTCCCACAGGGCTGTCCCACGTGCCACCGTGGTGTGAGTCGATCCTCGGCGTGAAAGATGAGCCAGTGCAGGGCAAAGATCTTCCTCTGGAATGGACTGAGACATCTGGGGGACTCTTGGAATGGTGGTACGACCATGGAGTTCCTCTCTCCTTTCCTGTTGAGAGTGCCTCCGCTTCAGATGCGACGGGAACGCCGGGAATTCTTTCCCATTGAAAGCAGGGAAAGGATTCCTCATCTCGAGCTACGAGGGGGAAAGGGGGCTCCTCTGGATGTGGGCGGGACGATCGTGCTTCCTCTCGAGTGGAGACGGGTATGGCGGTGAACTTCTTGAGTTGCAGCAAGGGTGTGAAAGACCCTTTCGAAGTTCCAGAGGTTAGGTGTCATTAGTCTCCAGACGCCTCATCGGAAATAGGCCTCATCTCGCCTGGAAGGGAGAACTTCCTGGATCTTCTCGAGTTGCGGCAGGTGTTCTCGAGTTACGACGGGGACCTCAGGGACCCGCCCTGGTGGCCTCAGGAGAGGCCAGTCCCCATGCGAGTTGCTAGGGGGCCTCTCGGGATTCCTCTCCCGTCGATACCGGGGCCAAAAACCTTGTGTGGAGTCAGGGCCGGACCCGAGGATTCCTCTCACGGGCTGATATGGATCTTTGGGTACTTCTGGAGTCTCGCCAGGGGAGACAGGCCTCATCTCGAGTGGGGGCATGCACGTGCGCTTTCCTTCCAGGCTGTAGCAGCAATGTCACGCTTCCCATCGCGTGGATCAAAGGATTTGTGGTTTTCCCTCGAGGCTTTCCCTCGAGGCTTTCCCACAGGGCTGTCCCACGTGCCACCGTGGTGTGAGTCGATCCTCGGCGTGAAAGATGAGCCAGTGCAGGGCAAAGAGGTTCCTCTGGAATGGACTGAGACATCTGTGGGACTCTTGGAATGGTGGTACGACCATGGAGTTCCTCTCGCCTTTCCTGTTGAGAGTGCCTCCTCTTGAGATGCGACGGGAACGCCGGGAATTCTTTCTCGTTGAAAGCAGGGAAAGGATCGCTCATCTCGAGCTAGGAGGGGTAAACGGGGCTCCTCTGGATGTGGGAGGGACCATCGTGCTTCCTCTAGAGTGGAGACGGGTATGGCGGTGAACTTCTTGAGTTGCAGCAAGGGTGTGAAAGACCCTTTCGAAGTTCCAGAGTTTAGGTGTCATTAGTCTCCAGACGCCTCATCGGAAATAGGCCTCATCTCGCCTGGAAGGGAGAACTTCCTGGATTTTCTCGAGTTGCGGCAGGTGTTCTCGAGTTACGACGGGGACCTCAGGGACCCGCCCTGGTGGCCTCAGGAGAGGCCAGTCCCCATGCGCGTTGCTAGGGGGCCTCTCGGGATTCCTCTCCCGTTGATACCGGGGCCAAAAACCTTGTGTGGAGTCAGGGCCGGAACCGAGGATTCCTCTCAGTGGCTGACATGGATCTTTGGGTACTTCTGGAGTCTCCCCATGGGAGTCAGGCCTCGTCTCGAGTGGGGGCATGCACGTGCGCTTTCCTTCCAGGCTGTAGCAGCAATGTCACGCTTCCCATCGCGTGGATCAAAGGATCTGTGGTTTTCCCTCGAGGCTTTCCCTCGAGGCTTTCCCACAGGGCTGTCCCACGTGCCACCGTGGTGTGAGTCGATCCTCGGCGTGAAAGATGAGCCAGTGTAGGGCAAAGAGCTTCCTCTGGAATGGACTGAGACATCTGGGGGACTCTTGGAATGGTGGTACGACCATGGAGTTCCTCTCGCCTTTCCTGTTGAGAGTGCCTCCTCTTGAGATGCGACGGAAACGCCGGGAATTCTTTCCCGTTGAAAGCAGGGAAAGGATCGCTCATCTCGAGCTAGGAGGGGGAAACGGGGCTCCTCTGGATGTGGGCGGGACCATCGTGCTTCCTCTAGAGTGGAGACGGGTATGGCGGTGAAATTCTTGAGTTGCAGCAAGGGTGTGATAGACCCTTTCGAAGTTCCAGAGTTTAGGTGTCATTAGTCTCCAGACGCCTCATCGGAAATAGGCCTCATCCGCCTGGAAGGGAGAACTTCCTGGATTATCTCGAGTTGCGGCAGGTGTTCTCGAGTTACGACGGGGACCTCAGGGACCCGCCCTGGTGGCCTCAGGAGAGGCCAGTCCCCATGCGAGTTGCTAGGGGGCCTCTCGGGATTCCTCTCCCGTCGATACCGGGGCCAAAAACCTTGTGTGGAGTCAGGGCCGGAACCGAGGATTCCTCTCAGGGGCTGACATGAATCTTTGGGTACTTCTGGAGTCTCCCCATGGGAGTCAGGCCTCGTCTCGAGTGGGGGCATGCACGTGCGCTTTCCTTCAGGCTGTAGCAGCAATGTCACGCTTCCCGTGGCGTGGATCAAAGGATCTGTGTTTTTCCCTCGAGGCTTTCCCTCGAGGCTTTCCCACAGGGCTGTCCCACGTGCCACCGTGGTGTGAGTCGATCCTCGGCGTGAAAGATGAGCCAGTGTAGGGCAAAGAGGTTCCTCTGGAATGGACTGAGACATCTGGGGGACTCTTGGAATGGTGGTACGACCATGGAGTTCCTCTCGCCTTTCCTTTGAGAGTGCCTCCTCTTGAGATGCGACGGGAACGCCGGAAATTCTTTCCCGTTGAAAGCAGGGAAAGGATCCCTCATCTCGAGCTACGAGGGGGAAACGGGGCTCCTCTGGATGTGGGCGGGACCATCGTGCTTCCTCTCGAGTGGAGACGGGTGTGGCGGTGAACTTCTTGAGTTGCAGCAAGGGTGTGAAAGACCCTTTCGAAGTTCCAGAGGTTAGGTGTCATTAGTCTCCAGACGCCTATCGGAAATAGGCCTCATCTCGCCTGGAAGGGGGAACTTCCTGGAATTACTCGAGTTGTGGCAGGTGTTCTCGAGTTACTACGGGGACCTCAGGGACCCGCCCTGGTGGCCTCAGGAGAGGCCAGTCCCCATGCGAGTTGCTAGGGGGCCTCTCGGGATTCCTCTCCCGCCGTAACCGGGGCCAAAAACCTTGTGTGGAGTCAGGGCCTGAACCGAGGATTCCTCTCAGGGGCTGACATGGATCTTTGGGTACTTCTGGAGTCTCCCCAGGGGAGTCAGGCGTCGTCTCGAGTCGGGGCATGCACGTGCACTTTCCTTCCAGGCTGTAGCAGCAATGTCACGCTTCCCGTGGCGTGGATCAAAGGATCTGTGGTTTTCCCTCGAGGCTTTCCCTCGAGGCTTTCCCACAGGGCTGTCCCACGTGCCACCGTGGTGTGAGTCGATCCTCGGCGTGAAAGATGAGCCAGTGCAGGGCAAAGAGCTTCCTCTGGAATGGACTGAGACATCTGGGGGACTCTTGGAATGGTGGTACGACCATGGAGTTCCTCTCGCCTTTCCTGTTGAGAGTGGCTCCGCTTGAGATGCGACGGGAACGCCGGGAATTCTTTCCCATTGAAAGCAGGGAAAGGATTCCTCATCTCGAGCTACGAGGGGGAAAGGGGGCTCCTCTGGATGTGGGCGGGACGATCGTGCTTCCTCTCGAGTGGAGCCGGGTATGGCGGTGAACTTCTTGAGTTGCAGCAAGGGTGTGAAAGACCCTTTCGAAGTTCCAGAGGTTAGGTGTCATTAGTCTCTAGACGCCTCATCGGAAATAGGCCTCATCTCGCCTGGAAGGGGGAACTTCCTGGATTATCTCGAGTTGCGGCAGGTGTTCTCGAGTTAAGACGGGGACCTCAGGGACCCGCCCTGGTGGCCTCAGGAGAGGCCAGTCCCCATGCGAGTTGCTAGGGGGCCTCTCGGGATTCCTCTCCCGTCGATACCGGGGCCAAAAACCTTGTGTGGAGTCAGGGCCGTAACCGAGGATTCCTCTCAGGGGCTGACATGGATCTTTGGGTACTTCTGGAGTCTCCCCAGGGGAGTCAGGCCTCGTCTCGAGTGGGGGCATGCACGTGCGCTTTCCTTCCAGGCTGTAGCAGAAATGTCACGCTTCCCGTGGCGTGGATCAAAGGATCTGTGGTTTTCCCTCGAGGCTTTCCCTCGAGGCTTTCCCACAGGGTTGTCCCACGTGCCACCGTGGTGTGAGTCGATCCTCGGCGTGAAAGATGAGCCAGTGCAGGGCAAAGAGGTTCCTCTGGAATGGACTGAGACATCTGGGGGACTCTTGGAATGGTGGTACGACCATGGAGTTCCTCTCGCCTTTCCTTTGAGAGTGCCTCCTCTTGAGATGCGACGGGAACGCCGGGAATTCTTTCCCGTTGAAAGCAGGGAAAGGATCCCTCATCTCGAGCTACGAGGGGGAAACGGGGCTCCTCTGGATGTGGGCGGGACCATCGTGCATCCTCTCGAGTGGAGACGGGTATGGCGGTGAACTTCTTGAGTTGCAGCAAGGGTGTGAAAGACCCTTTCGAAGTTCCAGAGGTTAGGTGTCATTAGTCTCCAGACGCCTCATCGGAAATAGGCCTCATCTCGCCTGGAAGGGAGAACTTCCTGGATTTTCTCGAGTTGCGGCAGGTGTTCTCGAGTTACGACGGGGACCTCAGGGACCCGCCCTGGTGGCCTCAGGAGAGGCCAGTCCCCATGCGAGTTGCTAGGGGGCCTCTCGGGATTCCTCTTCTGTCGATACCGGGGCCAAAAACCTTGTTTGGAGTCAGGGCCGGATCCGAGGATTCCTCTCAGGGGCTGACATGGATCTTTGGGTACTTCTGGAGTCTCCCCAGGGGAGTCAGGCCTCGTCTCGAGTGGGGGCATGCACGTGCGCTTTCCTTACAGGCTGTAGCAGCAATGTCACGCTTCCCGTGGCGTGGATCAAAGGATCTGTGGTTTTCCCTCGAGGCTTTCCCACAGGGCTGTCCCACGTGCCACCGTGGTGTGAGTCGATCCTCGGCGTGAAAGATGAGCCAGTGCAGGGCAAAGAGGTTCGTCTGGAATGGACTGAGACATCTGGGGGACTCTTGGAATGGTGGTACGACCATGGAGTTCCTTTCGCCTTTCCTGTTGAGAGTGCCTCCTCTTGAGATGTGACGGGAACGCCGGGAATTCTTTCCCGTTGAATGCAGGGAAAGGATCACTCATCTCGAGCTACGAGGGGGAAACGGGGCTCCTCTGGATGTGGGCGGGACCATCGTGCTTCCTCTCGAGTGGAGACGGGTATGGCGGTGAACTTCTTGAGTTGCAGCAAGGGTGTGAAAGACCCTTTCGAAGTTCCAGAGGTTAGGTGTCATTAGTCTCCAGACGCCTCATCGGAAATAAGCCTCATCTCGCCTGGAAGGGAGAACTTCCTGGATTTTCTCGAGTTGCGGCAGGTGTTCTCGAGTTACGACGGGGACCTCAGGGACCCGCCCTGGTGGCCTCAGGAGAGGCCAGTCCCCATGCGAGTTGCTAGGGGGCCTCTCGGGATTCCTCTCCCGTCGATACCGGGGCCAAAAACCTTGTGTGGAGTCAGGGCCGTAACCGAGGATTCCTCTCAGGGGCTGACATGGATCTTTGGGTACTTCTGGAGTCTCCCCAGGGGAGTCAGGCCTCGTCTCGAGTGGGGGCATGCACGTGCGCTTTCCTTCCAGGCTGTAGCAGAAATGTCACGCTTCCCGTGGCGTGGATCAAAGGATCTGTGGTTTTCCCTCGAGGCTTTCCCTCGAGGCTTTCCCACAGGGTTGTCCCACGTGCCACCGTGGTGTGAGTCGATCCTCGGCGTGAAAGATGAGCCAGTGCAGGGCAAAGAGGTTCCTCTGGAATGGACTGAGACATCTGGGGGACTCTTGGAATGGTGGTAGACCATGGAGTTCCTCTCTCCTTTCCTTTGAGAGTGCCTCCTCTTGAGATGCGACGGGAACGCCGGGAATTCTTTCCCGTTGAAAGCAGGGAAAGGATCCCTCATCTCGAGCTACGAGCGGGAAACGGGGCTCCTCTGGATGTGGGCGGGACCATCGTGCTTCCTCTCGAGTGGAGACGGGTGTGGCGGTGAACTTCTTGAGTTGCAGCAAGGGTGTGAAAGACCCTTTCGAAGTTCCAGAGGTTAGGTGTCATTAGTCTCCAGACGCCTCATCGGAAATAGGCCTCATCTCGCCTGGAAGGGGGAACTTCCTGGAATTTCTCGAGTTGTGGCAGGTGTTCTCGAGTTACTACGGGGACCTCAGGGACCCGCCCTGGTGGCCTCAGGAGAGGCCAGTCCCCATGCGAGTTGCTAGGGGGCCTCTCGGGATTCCTCTCCCGTCGATACCGGGGCCAAAAACCTTGTGTGGAGTCAGGGCCTGAACCGAGGATTCCTCTCAGGGGCTGACATGGATCTTTGGGTACTTCTGGAGTCTCCCCAGGGGAGTTAGGCGTCGTCTCGAGTCGGGGCATGCACGTGCACTTTCCTTCCAGGCTGTAGCAGCAATGTCACGCTTCCCGTGGCGTGGATCAAAGGATCTGTGGTTTTCCCTCGAGGCTTTCCCTCGAGGCTTTCCCACAGGGCTGTCCCACGTGCCACCGTGGTGTGAGTCGATCCTCGGCGTGAAAGATGAGCCAGTGCAGGGCAAAGAGCTTCCTCTGGAATGGACTGAGACATCTGGGGGACTCTTGGAATGGTGGTACGACCATGGAGTTCCTCTCGCCTTTCCTGTTGAGAGTGGCTCCGCTTGAGATGCGACGGGAACGCCGGGAATTCTTTCCCATTGAAAGCAGGGAAAGGATTCCTCATCTCGAGCTACGAGGGGGAAAGGGGGCTCCTCTGGATGTGGGCGGGACGATCGTGCTTCCTCTCGAGTGGAGCCGGGTATGGCGGTGAACTTCTTGAGTTGCAGCAAGGGTGTGAAAGACCCTTTCGAAGTTCCAGAGGTTAGGTGTCATTAGTCTCCAGACGCCTCATCGGAAATAGGCCTCATCTCGCCTGGAAGGGGGAACTTCCTGGATTATCTCGAGTTGCGGCAGGTGTTCTCGAGTTACGACGGGGACCTCAGGGACCCGCCCTGGTGGCCTCAGGAGAGGCCAGTCCCCATGCGAGTTGCTAGGGGGCCTCTCGGGATTCCTCTCCCGTCGATACCGGGGCCAAAAACCTTGTGTGGAGTCAGGGCCGTAACCGAGGATTCCTCTCAGGGGCTGACATGGATCTTTGGGTACTTCTGGAGTCTCCCCAGGGGAGTCAGGCCTCGTCTCGAGTGGGGGCATGCACGTGCGCTTTCCTTCCAGGCTGTAGCAGAAATGTCACGCTTCCCGTGGCGTGGATCAAAGGATCTGTGGTTTTCCCTCGAGGCTTTCCCTCGAGGCTTTCCCACAGGGTTGTCCCACGTGCCACCGTGGTGTGAGTCGATCCTCGGCGTGAAAGATGAGCCAGTGCAGGGCAAAGAGGTTCCTCTGGAATGGACTGAGACATCTGGGGGACTCTTGGAATGGTGGTACGACCATGGAGTTCCTCTCGCCTTTCCTTTGAGAGTGCCTCCTCTTGAGATGCGACGGGAACGCCGGGAATTCTTTCCCGTTGAAAGCAGGGAAAGGATCCCTCATCTCGAGCTACGAGGGGGAAACGGGGCTCCTCTCGATGTGGGCGGGACCATCGTGCATCCTCTCGAGTGGAGACGGGTATGGCGGTGAACTTCTTGAGTTGCAGCAAGGGTGTGAAAGACCCTTTCGAAGTTCCAGAGGTTAGGTGTCATTAGTCTCCAGACGCCTCATCGGAAATAGGCCTCATCTCGCCTGGAAGGGAGAACTTCCTGGATTTTCTCGAGTTGCGGCAGGTGTTCTCGAGTTACGACGGGGACCTCAGGGACCCGCCCTGGTGGCCTCAGGAGAGGCCAGTCCCCATGCGAGTTGCTAGGGGGCCTCTCGGGATTCCTCTTCTGTCGATACCGGGGCCAAAAACCTTGTTTGGAATCAGGGCCGGATCCGAGGATTCCTCTCAGGGGCTGACATGGATCTTTGGGTACTTCTGGAGTCTCCCCAGGGGAGTCAGGCCTCGTCTCGAGTGGGGGCATGCACGTGCGCTTTCCTTACAGGCTGTAGCAGCAATGTCACGCTTCCCGTGGCGTGGATCAAAGGATCTGTGGTTTTCCCTCGAGTCTTTCCCACAGGGCTGTCCCACGTGCCACCGTGGTGTGAGTCGATCCTCGGCGTGAAAGATGAGCCAGTGCAGGGCAAAGAGGTTCGTCTGGAATGGACTGAGACATCTGGGGGACTCTTGGAATGGTGGTACGACCATGGAGTTCCTTTCGCCTTTCCTGTTGAGAGTGCCTCCTCTTGAGATGTGACGGGAACGCCGGGAATTCTTTCCCGTTGAATGCAGGGAAAGGATCACTCATCTCGAGCTACGAGGGGGAAACGGGGCTCCTCTGGATGTGGGCGGGACCATCGTGCTTCCTCTCGAGTGGAGACGGGTATGGCGGTGAACTTCTTGAGTTGCAGCAAGGGTGTGAAAGACCCTTTCGAAGTTCCAGAGGTTAGGTGTCATTAGTCTCCAGACGCCTCATCGGAAATAAGCCTCATCTCGCCTGGAAGGGAGAACTTCCTGGATTTTCTCGAGTTGCGGCAGGTGTTCTCGAGTTACGACGGGGACCTCAGGGACCCGCCCTGGTGGCCTCAGGAGAGGCCAGTCCCCATGCGAGTTGCTAGGGGGCCTCTCGGGATTCCTCTCCCGTCGATACCGGGGCCAAAAACCTTGTGTGGAGTCAGGGCCGTAACCGAGGATTCCTCTCAGGGGCTGACATGGATCTTTGGGTACTTCTGGAGTCTCCCCAGGGGAGTCAGGCCTCGTCTCGAGTGGGGGCATGCACGTGCGCTTTCCTTCCAGGCTGTAGCAGAAATGTCACGCTTCCCGTGGCGTGGATCAAAGGATCTGTGGTTTTCCCTCGAGGCTTTCCCTCGAGGCTTTCCCACAGGGTTGTCCCACGTGCCACCGTGGTGTGAGTCGATCCTCGGCGTGAAAGATGAGCCAGTGCAGGGCAAAGAGGTTCCTCTGGAATGGACTGAGACATCTGGGGGACTCTTGGAATGGTGGTAGACCATGGAGTTCCTCTCTCCTTTCCTTTGAGAGTGCCTCCTCTTGAGATGCGACGGGAACGCCGGGAATTCTTTCCCGTTGAAAGCAGGGAAAGGATCCCTCATCTCGAGCTACGAGCGGGAAACGGGGCTCCTCTGGATGTGGGCGGGACCATCGTGCTTCCTCTCGAGTGGAGACGGGTGTGGCGGTGAACTTCTTGAGTTGCAGCAAGGGTGTGAAAGACCCTTTCGAAGTTCCAGAGGTTAGGTGTCATTAGTCTCCAGACGCCTCATCGGAAATAGGCCTCATCTCGCCTGGAAGGGGGAACTTCCTGGAATTTCTCGAGTTGTGGCAGGTGTTCTCGAGTTACTACGGGGACCTCAGGGACCCGCCCTGGTGGCCTCAGGAGAGGCCAGTCCCCATGCGAGTTGCTAGGGGGCCTCTCGGGATTCCTCTCCCGTCGATACCGGGGCCAAAAACCTTGTGTGGAGTCAGGGCCTGAACCGAGGATTCCTCTCAGGGGCTGACATGGATCTTTGGGTACTTCTGGAGTCTCCCCAGGGGAGTCAGGCGTCGTCTCGAGTCGGGGCATGCACGTGCACTTTCCTTCCAGGCTGTAGCAGCAATGTCACGCTTCCCGTGGCGTGGATCAAAGGATCTGTGGTTTTCCCTCGAGGCTTTCCCTCGAGGCTTTCCCACAGGGCTGTCCCACGTGCCACCGTGGTGTGAGTCGATCCTCGGCGTGAAAGATGAGCCAGTGCAGGGCAAAGAGCTTCCTCTGGAATGGACTGAGACATCTGGGGGACTCTTGGAATGGTGGTACGACCATGGAGTTCCTCTCGCCTTTCCTGTTGAGAGTGCCTCCGCTTGAGATACGACGGGAACGCCGGGAATTCTTTGCCATTGAAAGCAGGGAAAGGATTCCTCATCTCGAGCTACGAGGGGGAAAGGGGGCTCCTCTGGATGTGGGCGGGACGATCGTGCTTCCTCTCGAGTGGAGCCGGGTATGGCGGTGAACTTCTTGAGTTGCAGCAAGGGTGTGAAAGACCCTTTCGAAGTTCCAGAGGTTAGGTGTCATTAGTCTCCAGACGCCTCATCGGAAATAGGCCTCATCTCGCCTGGAAGGGGGAACTTCCTGGAATATCTCGAGTTGCGGCAGGTGTTCTCGAGTTAAGACGGGGACCTCAGGGACCCGCCCTGGTGGCCTCAGGAGAGGCCAGTCCCCATGCGAGTTGCTAGGGGGCCTCTCGGGATTCCTCTCCCGTCGATACCGGGGCCAAAAACCTTGTGTGGAGTCAGGGCCATAACCGAGGATTCCTCTCAGGGGCTGACATGGATCTTTGGGTACTTCTGGAGTCTCCCCAGGGGAGTCAGGCCTCGTCTCGAGTGGGGGCATGCACGTGCGCTTTCCTTCCAGGCTGTAGCAGAAATGTCACGCTTCCCGTGGCGTGGATCAAAGGATCTGTGGTTTTCCCTCGAGGCTTTCCCTCGAGGCTTTCCCACAGGGTTGTCCCACGTGCCACCGTGGTGTGAGTCGATCCTCGGCGTGAAAGATGAGCCAGTGCAGGGCAAAGAGGTTCCTCTGGAATGGACTGAGACATCTGGGGGACTCTTGGAATGGTGGTACGACCATGGAGTTCCTCTCGCCTTTCCTTTGAGAGTGCCTCCTCTTGAGATGCGACGGGAACGCCGGGAATTCTTTCCCGTTGAAAGCAGGGAAAGGATCCCTCATCTCGAGCTACGAGGGGGAAACGGGGCTCCTCTGGATGTGGGCGGGACCATCGTGCATCCTCTCGAGTGGAGACGGGTATGGCGGTGAACTTCTTGAGTTGCAGCAAGGGTGTGAAAGACCCTTTCGAAGTTCCAGAGGTTAGGTGTCATTAGTCTCCAGACGCCTCATCGGAAATAGGCCTAATCTCGCCTGGAAGGGAGAACTTCCTGGATTTTCTCGAGTTGCGGCAGGTGTTCTCGAGTTACGACGGGGACCTCAGGGACCCGCCCTGGTGGCCTCAGGAGAGGCCAGTCCCCATGCGAGTTGCTAGGGGGCCTCTCGGGATTCCTCTTCTGTCGATACCGGGGCCAAAAACCTTGTTTGGAGTCAGGGCCGGATCCGAGGATTCCTCTCAGGGGCTGACATGGATCTTTGGGTACTTCTGGAGTCTCCCCAGGGGAGTCAGGCCTCGTCTCGAGTGGGGGCATGCACGTGCGCTTTCCTTACAGGCTGTAGCAGCAATGTCACGCTTCCCGTGGCGTGGATCAAAGGATCTGTGGTTTTCCCTCGAGGCTTTCCCACAGGGCTGTCCCACGTGCCACCGTGGTGTGAGTCGATCCTCGGCGTGAAAGATGAGCCAGTGCAGGGCAAAGAGGTTCGTCTGGAATGGACTGAGACATCTGGGGGACTCTTGGAATGGTGGTACGACCATGGAGTTCCTTTCGCCTTTCCTGTTGAGAGTGCCTCCTCTTGAGATGCGACGGGAACGCCGGGAATTCTTTCCCGTTGAAAGCAGGGAAAGGATCCCTCATCTCGAGCTACGAGGGGGAAACGGGGCTCCTCTGGATGTGGGCGGGACCATCGTGCTTCCTCTCGAGTGGAGACGGGTATGGCGGTGAACTTCTTGAGTTGCAGCAAGGGTGTGAAAGACCCTTTCGAAGTTCCAGAGGTTAGGTGTCATTAGTCTCCAGACGCCTCATCGGAAATAGGCCTCATCTCGCCTGGAAGGGAGAACTTCCTGGATTTTCTCGAGTTGTGGCAGGTGTTCTCGAGTTACGACGGGGACCTCAGGAACCCGCCCTGGTGGCCTCAGGAGAGGCCAGTCCCCATGCGAGTTGCTGGGAGGCCTCTCGGGATTCCTCTCCCGTCGATACCGGGACCAAAAACCTTGTGTGGAGTCAGGGCCGGAACCGAGAATTCCTCTAAAGGGCTGACATGGATCTTTGGGTACTTCTGGAGTCTCCCCAGGGGAGTCAGGCCTCGTCTCGAGTGGGGGCATGCACGTGCGCTTTCCTTCCAGGCTGTAGCAGCAATGTCACGCTTCCCGTGGCGTGGATCAAAGGATCTGTGGTTTTCCCTCGAGGCTTTCCCTCGAGGCTTTCCCACAGGGCTGTCCCACGTGCCACCGTGGTGTGAGTCGATCCTCGGCGTGAAAGATGAGCCAGTGCAGGGCAAAGAGGTTCCTCTGGAATGGACAGAGACATCTCGGGGACTCTTGGAATGGTGGTACGACCATGGAGTTCCTCTCGCCTTTCCTGTTGAGAGTGCCTCCTCTTGAGATGTGACGGGAACGCTGGGAATTCTTTGCGTTGAAAGCAGGGAAAGGATCCCTCATCTCGAGCTTCGAGGGGGAAACGGGGCTCCTCTCGATGTGGGCGGGACCATCGTGCTTCCTCTCGAGTGGAGACGGGTATGGCGGTGAACTTCTTGAGTTGCAGCAAGGGTGTGAAAGACCCTTTCGAAGTTCCAGAGGTTAGGTGTCATTCGTCTCCAGACGCCTCATCGGAAATAGGCTTCATCTCGCCTGGAAGGGAGAACTTCCTGGATTTTCTCGAGTTGCGGCAGGTGTTCTCGAGTTACGACGGGGACCTCAGGGACCCGCCCTGGTGGCCTCAGGGGAGGCCAGTACCCATGCGAGTTGCTAGGGGGCCTCTCGGGATTAATCTCCCGTCGATACCGGGGCCAAAAACCTTGTGTGGAGTCAGGGCCGGAACCGAGGATTCCTCTCAGGGGCTGACATGGATCTTTGGGTACTTCTGGAGTCTCCCCAGGGGAGTCAGGCCTCGGCTCGTGTGGGGGCATGCACGTGCGATTTCCTTCAAGGCTGTAGCAGCAATGTCACGCATCCCGTCGCGTGGAGTAATGGATCTGTGGTTTTCCCTCGAGGCTTTCCCACAGGGTTGTCCCACGTGCCACCGTGGTGTGAGTCGATCCTCGGCGTGAAAGATGAGCCAGTGCAGGGCAAAGAGGTTCCTCTGGAATGGACTGAGACATCTGGGGGACTCTTGGAATGGTGGTACGACCATGGAGTTCCGCTCGCCTTTCCTGTTGAGAGTGCCTCCTCTTGAGATGCGACGGGAACGCCGGGAATTCTTTCCCGTTGAAAGCAGGGAAAGGATCCCTCATCTCGAGCTACGAGGGGGAAACGGGGCTCCTCTGGATGTGGGCGGGACCATCGTGCTTCCTCTCGAGTGGAGACGGGTATGGCGGTGAACTTCTTGAGTTGCAGCAAGGGTGTGAAAGACCCTTTCGAAGTTCCAGAGGTTAGGTGTCATTAGTCTCCAGACGCCTCATCGGAAATAGGCCTCATCTCGCCTGGAAGGGAGAACTTCCTGGATTTTCTCGAGTTGCGGCAGGTGTTCTCGAGTTACGACGGGGACCTCAGGGACCCGCCCTGGTGGCCTCAGGAGAGGCCAGTCCCCATGCGAGTTGCTGGGAGGCCTCTCGGGATTCCTCTCCCTTCGATACCGGGGCCAAAAACCTTGTGTGGAGTCAGGGCCGGAACCGAGAATTCCTCTCAAGGGCTGACATGGATCTTTGGGTACTTCTGGAGTCTCCCCAGGGGAGTCAGGCCTCGTCTCGAGTGGGGGCATGCACGTGCGCTTTCCTTCCAGGCTGTAGCAGCAATGTGACGCTTCCCGTCGCGTGGATCAAAGGATCTGTGGTTTTCCCTCGAGGCTTTCCCTCGAGGCTTTCCCACAGAGCTGCCCCCCGTGCCACCGTGGTGTGAGTCGATCCTCGGCGTGAAAGATGAGCCAGTGCAGGGCAAAGAGGTTCCTCTGCAATGGACTGAGACATCTGGGGGACTTTTGGAATGGTGGTACGACCATGGAGTTTCTCTCGCCTTTCCTGTTGAGAGTGCCTCCTCTTGAGATGCGACGGTAACGCCGGGAATTCTTTCCCGTTGAAAGCAGGGAAAGGATCCCTCATCTCGAGCTACGAGGGGGAAACGGGGCTCCTCTGGATGTGGGCGGGACCATCGTGCATCCTCTCGAGTGGAGACGGGTATGGCGGTGAACTTCTTGAGTTGCAGCAAGGGTGTGAAAGACCCTTTCGAAGTTCCAGAGGTTAGGTGTCATTAGTCTCCAGACGCCTCATCGGAAATAGGCCTCATCTCGCCTGGAAGGGAGAACTTCCTGGATTTTCTCGAGTTGCGGCAGGTGTTCTCGAGTTACGACGGGGACCTCAGGGACCCGCCCTGGTGGCCTCAGGAGAGGCCAGTCCCCATGCGAGTTGCTAGGGGGCCTCTCGGGATTACTCTCCCGTCGATACCGGGGCCAAAAACCTTCTGTAGAGTCAGGGCCGGAACCGAGGATTCCTCTCAGGGGCTGACATGGATCTTTGGGTACTTCTGGAGTCTCCCCAGGGGAGTCAGGCCTCGTCTCGAGTGGGGGCATGCACGTGCGCTTTCCTTCCAGGCTGTAGCACCAATGTCACGCTTCCCGTCGCGTGGATCAAAGGATCTGTGATTTTCCATCGAGGCTTTCCCACAGGGCTGTCCCACGTGCCACCGTGGTGTGAGTCGATCCTCGGCGTGAAAGATGAGCCAGTGCAGGGCAAAGAGGTTCCTCTGGAATGGACTGAGACATCTGGGGGACTCTTGGAATGGTGGTACGACCATGGAGTTTCGCTCGCCTTTCCTGTTGAGAGTGCCTCCTCTTGAGATGCGACGGGAACGCCGGGAATTCTTTCCCGTTGAAAGCAGGGAAAGGATCCCTCATCTCGAGCTACGAGGGGGAAACGGGGCTCCTCTGGATGTGGGCGGGACCATCGTGCTTCCTCTCGAGTGGAGACGGGTATGGCGGTGAACTTCTTGAGTTGCAGCAAGGGTGTGAAAGACCCTTTCGAAGTTCCAGAGGTTAGGTGTCATTAGTCTCCAGACGCCTCATCGGAAATAGGCCTCATCTCGCCTGGAAGGGAGAACTTCCTGGATTTTCTCGAGTTGCGGCAGGTGTTCTCGAGTTACGACGGGGACCTCAGGGACCCGCCCTGGTGGCCTCAGGAGAGGCCAGTCCCCATGCGAGTTGCTGGGAGGCCTCTCGGGATTCCTCTCCCGTTGATACCGGGGCCAAAAACCTTGTGTGGAGTCAGGGCCGGAACCGAGAATTCCTCTCAAGGGCTGACATGGATATTTGGGTACTTCTGGAGTCTCCCCAGGGGAGTCAGGCCTCGTCTCGAGTGGGGGCATGCACGTGCGCTTTCCTTCCAGGCTGTAGCAGCAATGTGACGCTTCCCGTCGCGTGGATCAAAGGATCTGTGGTTTTCCCTCGAGGCTTTCCCTCGAGGCTTTCCCACAGGGCTGCCCCACGTACCACCGTGGTGTGAGTCGATCCTCGGCGTGAAAGATGAGCCAGTGCAGGGCAAAGAGGTTCCTCTGGAATGGACTGAGACATCTGGGGGACTTTTGGAATGGTGGTACGACCATGGAGTTTCTCTCGCCTTTCCTGTTGAGAGTGCCTCCTCTTGATATGCGACGGTAAGGCCCCGAATTCTTTCCCGTTGAAAGCAGGGAAAGGATCCCTCATCTCGAGCTACGAGGGGGAAACGGGGCTCCTCTGGATGTGGGCGGGACCATCGTGCATCCTCTCGAGTGGAGACGGGTATGGCGGTGAACTTCTTGAGTTGCAGCAAGGGTGTGAAAGACCCTTTCGAAGTTCCAGAGGTTAGGTGTCATTAGTCTCCAGACGCCTCATCGGAAATAGGCCTCATCTCGCCTGGAAGGGAGAACTTCCTGGATTTTCTCGAGTTGCGGCAGGTGTTCTCGAGTTACGACGGGGACCTCAGGGACCCGCCCTGGTGGCCTCAGGAGAGGCCAGTCCCCATGCGAGTTGCTAGGGGGCCTCTCGGGATTCCTCTTCTGTCGATACCGGGGCCAAAAACCTTGTTTGGAGTCAGGGCCGGATCCGAGGATTCCTCTCAGGGGCTGACATGGATCTTTGGGTACTTCTGGAGTCTCCCCAGGGGAGTCAGGCCTCGTCTCGAGTGGGGGCATGCACGTGCGCTTTCCTTACAGGCTGTAGCAGCAATGTCACGCTTCCCGTGGCGTGGATCAAAGGATCTGTGGTTTTCCCTCGAGGCTTTCCCACAGGGCTGTCCCACGTGCCACCGTGGTGTGAATCGATCCTCGGCATGAAAGATGAGCCAGTGCAGGTCAAAGAGTTTCCTCTGGAATGGACTGAGACATCTAGGGGACTCTAGGAATGGTGGTACGACCATGGAGTTCCTCTCGCCTTTCCTGTTGAGAGTGCCTCTTCTTGAGATGCGACAGGAACGCCGGGAATTCTTTCCCGTTGAAAGCAGGGAAAGGATCCCTCATCTCGAGCTACGAGGGGGAAACGGGGCTCCTCTGGATGTGGGCGGGACCATCGTGCTTCCTCTCGAGTGGAGACGGGTATGGCGGTGAACTTCTTGAGTTGCAGCAAGGGTGTGAAAGACCCTTTCGAAGTTCCAGAGGTTAGGTGTCATTAGTCTCCAGACGCCTCATCGGAAATAGGCCTCATCTCGCCTGCAAGGGAGAACTTCCTGGATTTTCTCGAGTTGCGGCAGGTGTTCTCGAGTTACGACGGGGACCTCAGGGACCCGCCCTGGTTGCCTCAGGAGAGTCCAGTCCCCATGCGAGTTGATAGGGGGCCTCTCGGGATTCCTCTCCCGTCGATACCGGGGACAAAAACCTTGTGTGGAGTCAGGGCCGGAACCGAGGATTCCTCTCAGGGGTGACATGTATCTTTGGGTACTTCTGGAGTCTCCAAAGGGGAGTCAGGCCTCGTCTCGAGTGGGGGCATGCACGTGCGCTTTCCTTCCAGGCTGTAGCAGCAATGTCACGCTTCCCGTCGCGTGGATCAAAGGATCTGTGGTTTTCCCTCAAGGCTTTCATTCGAGGCTTTCCCACAGGGCTGTCCCACGTGCCACCGTGGTGTGAGTCGATCCTCGGCGTGAAAGATGAGCCAGTGCAGGGCAAAGAGGTTCCTCTGGAATGGACTGAGACATCTGGGCAATCCTGGAATGGTGGTACGACCATGGAGTTCCTCTCGCCTTTCCTGTTGAGAATGCCTCCTCTTGAGATGCGACGGGAACACTGGGAATTCTTTCCCGTTGAAAGCAGGGAAAGGATCCCTCATCTCGAGCTACGAGGGGGAAACGGGGCTCCTCTGGATGTGGGCGGGACCATCGTGCTTCCTCTCGAGTGGAGACGGGTATGGCGGTGAACTTCTTGAGTTGAAGCAAGGGTGTGAAAGACCCTTTCGAAGTTCCAGAGGTTAGGTGTCATTAGTCTCCAGACGCCTCATCGGAAATAGGCCTCATCTCGCCTGCAAGGGAGAACTTCCTGGATTTTCTCGAGTTGCGGCAGGTGTTCTCGAGTTACGACGGGGACCTCAGGGACCCGCCCTGGTTGCCTCAGGAGAGGCCAGTCCCCATGCGAGTTGCTGGGAGGCCTCTCGGGATTCCTCTCCCTTCGATACCGGGGCCAAAAACCTTGTGTGGAGTCAGGGCCGGAACCGAGAATTCCTCTCAAGGGCTGACATGGATCTTTGGGTACTTCTGGAGTCTCCCCAGGGGAGTCAGGCCTCGTCTCGAGTGGGGGCATGCACGTGCGCTTTCCTTCCAGGCTGTAGCAGCAATGTGACGCTTCCCGTCGCGTGGATCAAAGGATCTGTGGTTTTCCCTCGAGGCTTTCCCTCGAGGCTTTCCCACAGAGCTGCCCCCCGTGCCACCGTTGTGTGAGTCGATCCTCGGCGTGAAAGATGAGCCAGTGCAGGGCAAAGAGGTTCCTCTGCAATGGACTGAGACATCTGGGGGACTTTTGGAATGGTGGTACGACCATGGAGTTTCTCTCGCCTTTCCTGTTGAGAGTGCCTCCTCTTGAGATGCGACGGTAACGCCGGGAATTCTTTCCCGTTGAAAGCAGGGAAAGGATCCCTCATCTCGAGCTACGAGGGGGAAACGGGGCTCCTCTGGATGTGGGCGGGACCATCGTGCATCCTCTCGAGTGGAGACGGGTATGGCGGTGAACTTCTTGAGTTGCAGCAAGGGTGTGAAAGACCCTTTCGAAGTTCCAGAGGTTAGGTGTCATTAGTCTCCAGACGCCTCATCGGAAATAGGCCTCATCTCGCCTGGAAGGGAGAACTTCCTGGATTTTCTCGAGTTGCGGCAGGTGTTCTCGAGTTACGACGGGGACCTCAGGGACCCGCCCTGGTGGCCTGAGGAGAGGCCAGTCCCCATGCGAGTTGCTAGGGGGCCTCTCGGGATTACTCTCCCGTCGATACCGGGGCCAAAAACCTTGTGTAGAGTCAGGGCCGGAACCGAGGATTCCTCTCAGGGGCTGACATGGATCTTTGGGTACTTCTGGAGTCTCCCCAGGGGAGTCAGGCCTCGTCTCGAGTGGGGGCATGCACGTGCGCTTTCCTTCCAGGCTGTAGCACCAATGTCACGCTTCCCGTCGCGTGGATCAAAGGATCTGTGATTTTCCATCGAGGCTTTCCCACAGGGCTGTCCCACGTGCCACCGTGGTGTGAGTCGATCCTCGGCGTGAAAGATGAGCCAGTGCAGGGCAAAGAGGTTCCTCTGGAATGGACTGAGACATCTGGGGGACTCTTGGAATGGTGGTACGACCATGGAGTTCCTCTCGCCTTTCCTTTGAGAGTGCCTCCTCTTGAGATGCGACGGGAACGCCGGGAATTCTTTCCCGTTGAAAGCAGGGAAAGGATCCCTCATCTCGAGCTACGAGGGGGAAACGGGGCTCCTCTGGATGTGGGCGGGACCATCGTGCATCCTCTCGAGTGGAGACGGGTATGGCGGTGAACTTCTTGAGTTGCAGCAAGGGTGTGAAAGACCCTTTCGAAGTTCCAGAGGTTAGGTGTCATTAGTCTCCAGACGCCTCATCGGAAATAGGCCTCATCTCGCCTGCAAGGGAGAACTTCCTGGATTTTCTCGAGTTGCGGCAGGTGTTCTCGAGTTACGACGGGGACCTCAGGGACCCGCCCTGGTTGCCTCAGGAGAGTCCAGTCCCCATGCGAGTTGATAGGGGGCCTCTCGGGATTCCTCTCCCGTCGATACCGGGGACAAAAACCTTGTGTGGAGTCAGGGCCGGAACCGAGGATTCCTCTCAGGGGTGACATGTATCTTTGGGTACTTCTGGAGTCTCCAAAGGGGAGTCAGGCCTCGTCTCGAGTGGGGGCATGCACGTGCGCTTTCCTTCCAGGCTGTAGCAGCAATGTCACGCTTCCCGTCGCGTAGATCAAAGGATCTGTGGTTTTCCCTCGAGGCTTTCATTCGAGGCTTTCCCACAGGGCTGTCCCACGTGCCACCGTGGTGTGAGTCGATCCTCGGCGTGAAAGATGAGCCAGTGCAGGGCAAAGAGCTTCCTCTGGAATGGACTGAGACATCTGGGGGACTCTTGGAATGGTGGTACGACCATGGAGTTCCTCTCGCCTTTCCTGTTGAGAGTGCCTCCGCTTGAGATACGACGGGAACGCCGGGAATTCTTTGCCATTGAAAGCAGGGAAAGGATTCCTCATCTCGAGCTACGAGGGGGAAAGGGGGCTCCTCTGGATGTGGGCGGGACCATCGTGCTTCCTCTCGAGTGGAGCCGGGTATGGCGGTGAACTTCTTGAGTTGCAGCAAGGGTGTGAAAGACCCTTTCGAAGTTCCAGAGGTTAGGTGTCATTAGTCTCCAGACGCCTCATCGGAAATAGGCCTCATCTCGCCTGGAAGGGGGAACTTCCTGGAATATCTCGAGTTGCGGCAGGTGTTCTCGAGTTAAGACGGGGACCTCAGGGACCCGCCCTGGTGGCCTCAGGAGAGGCCAGTCCCCATGCGAGTTGCTAGGGGGCCTCTCGGGATTCCTCTCCCGTCGATACCGAGGCCAAAAACCTTGTGTGGAGTCAGGGCCGTAACCGAGGATTCCTCTCAGGGGCTGACATGGATCTTTGGGTACTTCTGGAGTCTCCCCAGGGGAGTCAGGCCTCGTCTCGAGTGGGGGCATGCACGTGCGCTTTCCTTCCAGGCTGTAGAAGAAATGTCACGCTTCCCGTGGCGTGGATCAAAGGATCTGTGGTTTTCCCTCGAGGCTTTCCCTCGAGGCTTTCCCACAGGGTTGTCCCACGTGCCACCGTGGTGTGAGTCGATCCTCGGCGTGAAAGATGAGCCAGTGCAGGGCAAAGAGGTTCCTCTGGAATGGACTGAGACATCTGGGGGACTCTTGGAATGGTGGTACGACCATGGAGTTCCTCTCGCCTTTCCTTTGAGAGTGCCTCCTCTTGAGATGCGACGGGAACGCCGGGAATTCTTTCCCGTTGAAAGCAGGGAAAGGATCCCTCACCTCGAGCTACGAGGGGGAAACGGGGCTCCTCTGGATGTGGGCAGGACCATCGTGCATCCTCTCGAGTGGAGACGGGTATGGCGGTGAACTTCTTGAGTTGCAGCAAGGGTGTGAAAGACCCTTTCGAAGTTCCAGAGGTTAGGTGTCATTAGTCTCCAGACGCCTCATCGGAAATAGGCCTAATCTCGCCTGGAAGGGAGAACTTCCTGGATTTTCTCGAGTTGCGGCAGGTGTTCTCGAGTTACGACGGGGACCTCAGGGACCCGCTCTGGTGGCCTCAGGAGAGGCCAGTCCCCATGCGAGTTGCTAGGGGGCCTCTCGGGATTCCTCTTCTGTCGATACCGGGGCCAAAAACCTTGTTTGGAGTCAGGGCCGGATCCGAGGATTCCTCTCAGGGGCTGACATGGATCTTTGGGTACTTCTGGAGTCTCCCCAGGGGAGTCAGGCCTCGTCTCGAGTGGGGGCATGCACGTGCGCTTTCCTTACAGGCTGTAGCAGCAATGTCACGCTTCCCGTGGCGTGGATCAAAGGATCTGTGGTTTTCCCTCGAGGCTTTCCCTCGAGGCTTTCCCACAGGGCTGTCCCACGTGCCACCGTGGTGTGAGTCGATCCTCGGCGTGAAAGATGAGCCAGTGCAGGGCAAAGAGGTTCCTCTGGAATGGACAGAGACATCTCGGGGACTCTTGGAATGGTGGTACGACCATGGAGTTCCTCTCGCCTTTCCTGTTGAGAGTGCCTCCTCTTGAGATGTGACGGGAACGCTGGGAATTCTTTGCGTTGAAAGCAGGGAAAGGATCCCTCATCTCGAGCTTCGAGGGGGAAACGGGGCTCCTCTCGATGTGGGCGGGACCATCGTGCTTCCTCTCGAGTGGAGACGGGTATGGCGGTGAACTTCTTGAGTTGCAGCAAGGGTGTGAAAGACCCTTTCGAAGTTCCAGAGGTTAGGTGTCATTAGTCTCCAGACGCCTCATCGGAAATAGGCCTCATCTCGCCTGGAAGGGAGAACTTCCTGGATTTTCTCGAGTTGCGGCAGGTGTTCTCGAGTTACGACGGGGACCTCAGGGACCCGCCCTGGTGGCCTCAGGAGAGACCAGTCCCCATGCGAGTTGCTAGGGGGCCTCTCGGGATTCCTCTTCTGTCGATACCGGGGCGAAAAACCTTGTTTGGAGTCAGGGCCGGATCCGAGGATTCCTCTCAGGGGCTGACATGGATCTTTGGGTACTTCTGGAGTCTCCCCAGGGGAGTCAGGCCTCGTCTCGAGTGGGGGCATGCACGTGCGCTTTCCTTCCAGGCTGTAGCAGCAATGTCACGCTTCCCGTGGCGTGGATCAAAGGATCTGTGGTTTTCCCTCGAGGCTTTCCCACAGGGCTGTCCCACGTGCCACCGTGGTGTGAGTCGATCCTCGGCGTGAAAGATGAGCCAGTGCAGGGCAAAGAGGTTCCTCTGGAATGGACTGAGACATCTGGGGGACTCTTGGAATGGTGGTACGACCATGGAGTTCCTCTCGCCTTTACTGTTGAGAGTGCCTCCTCTTGAGATGCGACGGGAACGCCGGGAATTCTTTCCCGTTGAAAGCAGGGAAAGGATCCCTCATCTCGAGCTCCGAGGGGGAAACGGGGCTCCTCTGGATGTGGGCGGGACCATCGTGCTTCCTCTCGAGTGGAGACGGGTATGGCGGTGAACTTCTTGAGTTGCAGCAAGGGTGTGAAAGACCCTTTCGAAGTTCCAGAGGTTAGGTGTCATTAGTCTCCAGACGCCTCATCGGAAATAGGCCTCATCTCGCCTGGAAGGGAGAACTTCCTGGATTTTCTCGAGTTGCGGCAGTTGTTCTCGAGTTACGACGGGGACCTCAGGGACCCGCCCTGGTGGCCTCAGGAGAGGCCAGTCCCCATGCGAGTTGCTAGGGGGCCTCTCGGGATTCCTCTCCCGTCGATACCGGGGCCAAAAAACTTGTGTGGAGTCAGGGCCGGGACCGAGGATTCCTCTCAGGGGTGACATGGATCTTTGGGTACTTCTGGAGTCTCCCCAGGGGAGTCAGGCCTCCTCTCGAGTGGGGCCATGCACGTGCGCTTTCCTTCCAGGCTGTAGCAGCAATGTCACGCTTCCCGTCGCGTGGATCAAAGGATCTGTGGTTTTCCCTCGAGGCTTTCCCTCGAGGCTTTCCCACAGGGCTGTCCCACGTGCCACCGTGGTGTGAGTCGATCCTCGGCGTGAAAGATGAGCCAGTGCAGGGCAAAGAGGTTCCTCTGGAATGGACTGAGACATCTGGGGGAGTCTTGGAATGGTGGTACGACCATGGAGTTCCTCTCGCCTTTCCTGTTGAGAGTGCCTCCTCTTGAGATGCGACGGGAACGCCGGGAATTCTTTCCCGTTGAAAGCATGGAAAGGATCCCTCATCTCGAGCTCCGAGGGGGAAACGGGGCTCCTCTGGATGTGGGCGGGACCATCGTACTTCCTCTCGAGTGGAGACGGGTATGGCGGTGAACCTCTTGAGTTGCAGCAAGGGTGTGAAAGACCCTTTCGAAGTTCCAGAGGTTAGGTGTCATTAGTCTCTAGACGCCTCATCGGAAATAGGCCTCATCTCGCCTGGAAGGGAGAACTTCCTGGATTTTCTTGAGTTGCGGCAGGTGTTCTCGAGTTACGACGGGGACCTCAGGGACCCGCCCGGGTGGCCTCAAGAGAGGCCAGTCCCCATGCGAGTTGCTAGGGTGCCTCTCGGGATTCCTCTCCCGTCGATACCGGGGCCAAAAACCTTGTGTGGAGTCAGGGCCGGGACCGAGGATTCCTCTCAGGGGTGACAACGATCTTTGGGTACTTCTGGAGTCTCCCCAGGGGAGTCAGGCCTCCTCTCGAGTGGGGGCATGCACGTGCGCTTTCCTTCCAGGCTGTAGCAGCAATGTCACGCTTCCCGTCACGTGGATCAAAGGATCTGTGGTTTTCCCTCGAGGCTTTCCCTCGAGGCTTTCCCACAGGGCTGTCCCACGTGCCACCGTGGTGTGAGTCGATCCTCGGCGTGAAAGATGAGCCAGTGCAGGGCAAAGAGGTTCCTCTGGAATGGACTGAGTCATCTGGGGGACTCTTGGAATGGTGGTACGACCATGGAGTTCCTCTCGCCTTTCCTGTTGAGAGTGCCTCCTCTTGAGATGCGACGGGAACGCCGGGAATTCTTTCCCGTTGAAAGCAGGGAAAGGATCCCTCATCTCGAGCTACGAGGGGGAAACGGGGCTCCTCTGGATGTGGGCGGGACCATCGTGCTTCCTCTCGAGTGGAGACGGGTATGGCGGTGAACTTCTTGAGTTGCAGCAAGGGTGTGAAAGACCCTTTCGAAGTTCCAGAGGTTAGGTGTCATTAGTCTCCAGACGCCTCATCGGAAATAGGCCTCATCTCGCCTGGAAGGGAGAACTTCCTGGATTTTCTCGAGTTGCGGCAGGTGTTCTCGAGTTACGACGGGGACCTCAGGGACCCGCCCTGGTGGCCTCAGGAGAGGCCAGTCCCCATGCGAGTTGCTAGGGGGCCTCTCGGGATTCCTCTCCCGTCGATACCGGGGCCAAGAACCTTGTGTGGAGTCAGGGCCCGAACCGAGGATTCCTCTCAGGGGCTGACATGGATCTTTGGGTACTTCTGGAGTCTCCCCAGGGGAGTCAGGCCTCGTCTCGAGTGGGGGCATGCACGTGTGCTTTCCTTCCAGGCTGTAGCAGCAATGTCACGCTTCCCGTCGCGTGGATCAAAGGATCTGTGGTTTTCCCTCGAGGCTTTCCATCGAGGCTTTCCCACAGGGCTGTCCCACGTGCCACCGTGGTGTGAGTCGATCCTCGGCGTGAAAAATGAGCCAGTGCAGGGCAAAGAGGTTCCTCTGGAATGGACTGAGACATCTGGGGGACTCTTGGAATGGTGGTACGACCATGGAGTTCCTCTCGCCTTTCCTGTTGAGAGTGCCTCCTCTTGAGATGCGACGGGAACGCCGGGAATTCTTTCCCGTTGAAAGCAGGGAAAGGATCCCTCATCTCGAGCTCCGAGGGGGAAACGGGGCTCCTCTGGATGTGGGCGGGATCATCGTGCTTCCTCTCGAGTGGAGACGGGTATGGCGGTGAACTTCTTGAGTTGCAGCAAGGGTGTGAAAGACCCTTTCGAAGTTCCAGAGGTTAGGTGTCATTAGTCTCCAGACGCCTCATCGGAAATAGGCCTCATCTCGCCTGCAAGGGAGAACTTCCTGGATTTTCTCGAGTTGCGGCAGGTGTTCTCGAGTTACGACGGGGACCTCAGGGACCCGCCCTGGTGGCCTCAGGAGAGGCCAGTCCCCATGCGAGTTGCTAGGGGGCCTCTCGGAATTCCTCTCCCGTCGATACCGGGGCCAAAAACCTTGTGTGGAGTCAGGGCCGGGACCGAGGATTCCTCTCAGGGGTGACATGGATCTTTGGGTACTTCTGGAGTCTCCCCAGGGGAGTCAGGCCTCCTCTCGAGTGGGGGCATGCACGTGCGCTTTCCTACCAGGCTGTAGCAGCAATGTCACGCTTCCCGTCGCGTGGATCAAAGGATCTGTGGTTTTCCCTCGAGGCTTTCCCTCGAGGCTTTCCCACAGGGCTGTCCCACGTGCCACCGTGGTGTGAGTCGATCCTCGGCGTGAAAGATGAGCCAGTGCAGGGCAAAGAGTTTCCTCTGGAATGGACTGAGACATCTGGGGGAGTCTTGGAATGGTGGTACGACCATGGAGTTCCTCTCGCCTTTCCTGTTGAGAGTGCCTCCTCTTGAGATGCGACGGGAACGCCGGGAATTCTTTCCCGTTGAAAGCAGGGAAAGGATCCCTCATCTCGAGCTCCGAGGGGGAAACGGGGCTCCTCTGGATGTGGGCGGGACCATCGTACTTCCTCTCGAGTGGAGACGGGTATGGCGGTGAACTTCTTGAGTTGCAACAAGGGTGTGAAAGACCCTTTCGAAGTTCCAGAGGTTAGGTGTCATTAGTCTCCAGACGCCTCATCGGAAATAGGCCTCATCTCGCCTGCAAGGGAGAACTTCCTGGATTTTCTTGAGTTGCGGCAGGTGTTCTCGAGTTACGACGGGGACCTCAGGGACCCGCCCGGGTGGCCTCAAGAGAGGCCAGTCCCCATGCGAGTTGCTAGGGGGCCTCTCGGGATTCCTCTCCCGTCGATACCGGGGTCAAAAACCTTGTGTGGAGTCAGGGCCGGGACCGACGATTCCTCTCAGGGGTGACAAGGATCTTTGGGTACTTCTGGAGTCTCCCCAGGGGAGTCAGGCCTCCTCTCGAGTGGGGGCATGCACGTGCGCTTTCCTTCCAGGCTGTAGCAGCAATGTCACGCTTCCCGTCGCGTGGATCAAAGGATCTGTGGTTTTCCCTCGAGGCTTTCCCTCGAGGCTTTCCCACAGGGCTGTCCCACGTGCCACCGTGGTGTGAGTCGATCCTCGGCGTGAAAGATGAGCCAGTGCAGGGCAAAGAGGTTCCTCTGGAATGGACTGAGTCATCTGGGGGACTCTTGGAATGGTGGTACGACCATGGAGTTCCTCTCGCCTTTCCTGTTGAGAGTGCCTCCTCTTGAGATGCGACGGGAACGCCGGGAATTCATTCCCGTTGAAAGCAGGGAAAGGATCCCTCATCTCGAGCTACGAGGGGGAAACGGGGCTCCTCTGGATGTGGGCGGGACCATCGTGCTTCCTCTCGAGTGGAGACGGGTATGGCGGTGAACTTCTTGAGTTGCAGCAAGGGTGTGAAAGACCCTTTCGAAGTTCCAGAGGTTAGGTGTCATTAGTCTCCAGACGCCTCATCGGAAATAGGCCTCATCTCGCCTGCAAGGGAGAACTTCCTGGATTTTCTCGAGTTGCGGCAGGTGTTCTCGAGTTACGACGGGGACCTCAGGGACCCGCCCTGGTTGCCTCAGGAGAGGCCAGTCCCCATGCGAGTTGCTAGGGGGCCTCTCGGGATTTCTATCCCGTCGATACCGGGGCCAAAAACCTTGTGTGGAGTCAGGGCCGGAACCGAGGATTCCTCTCAGGGGTGACATGGATCTTTGAGTACTTCTGGAGTCTCCCCAGGGGAGTCAGGCCTCGTCTCGAGTGGGGGCATGCACGTGCGCTTTCCTTCCAGACTGTAGCAGCAATGTCACACTTCCCGTCGCGTGGATCAAAGGATCTGTGGTTTTCCCTCGAGGCTTTCCCTCGAGGCTTTCCCACAGGGCTGTCCCACGTGCCACCGTGGTGTGAGTCGATCCTCGGCGTGAAAGATGAGCCAGTGCAGGGCAAAGAGGTTCCTCTGGAATGGACTGAGACATCTGGGGGACTCTTGGAATGGTGGTACGACCATGGAGTTCCTCTCGCCTTTCCTGTTGAGAGTGCCTCCTCTTGAGATGCGACGGGAACGCCGGGAATTCTTTCCCGTTGAAAGCAGGGAAAGGATCCCTCATCTCGAGCTCCGAGGGGGAAACGGGGCTCCTCTGGATGTGGGCGGGACCATCGTGCTTCCTCTCGAGTGGAGACGGGTATGGCGGTGAACTTCTTGAGTTGCAGCAAGGGTGTGAAAGACCCTTTCGAAATTCGAGAGGTTAGGTGTCATTAGTCTCCAGACGCCTCATCGGAAATAGGCCTCATCTCGCCTGGAAGGAAGAACTTCCTGGGTTTTCTCGAGTTACGGCAGGTGTTCTCGAGTTACGACGGGGACCTCAGGGACCCGCCCTGGTGGCCTAAGGAGAGGCCAGTCCCCATGCGAGTTGCTAGGGGGCCTCTCGGGATTCCTCTCCCGTCGATACCGGGGCCAAGAACCTTGTGTGGAGTCAGGGCCCGAACCGAGGATTCCTCTCAGGGGCTGACATGGATCTTTGGGTATTTCTGGAGTCTCCCCAGGGGAGTCAGGCCTCGTCTCGAGTGGGGGCATGCACGTGTGCTTTCCTTCCAGGCTGTAGCAGCAATGTCACGCTTCCCGTCGCGTGGATCAAAGGATCTGTGGTTTTCCCTCGAGGCTTTCCCTCGAGGCTTTCCCACAGGGCTGTCCCACGTGCCACCGTGGTGTGAGTCGATCCTCGGCGTGAAAAATGAGCCAGTGCAGGGCAGAGAGGTTCCTCTGGAATGGACTGTGACATCTGGGGGACTCTTGGAATGGTGGTACGACCATGGAGTTCCTCTCGCCTTTCCTGTTGAGAGTGCCTCCTCTTGAGATGCGACGGGAATGCCGGGAATTCTTTCCCGTTGAAAGCAGGGAAAGGATCCCTCATCTCGAGCTAAGAGGGGGAAACGGGGCTCCTCTGGATATGGGCGGGACCATCGTGCTTCCTCTCCAGTGGAGACGGGTATGGCGGTGAACTTCTTGAGTTGCAGCAAGGGTGTGAAAGACCCTTTCGAAGTTCCAGAGGTTAGGTGTCATTAGTCTCCAGACGCCTCATTGGAAATAGGCCTCATCTCGCCTGGAAGGGAGAACTTCCTGGATTTTCTCGAGTTGCGGCAGGTGTTCTCGAGTTACGACGGGGACCTCAGGGACCCGCCATGGTGGCCTCAGGAAAGGCCAGTCCCCATGCGAGTTGCTAGGTGGCCTCTCAGGATTCCTCTCCCGTCGATACCGGGGCCAAAAACCTTGTGTGAAGTCAGGGCCGGAGCCGGGGATTCCTCTCAGGGGCTGACATGGATCTTTGGGTACTTCTGGAGTCTCCCCAGGGGAGTCAGGCCTCGTTTCGAGTGGGGGCATGCACGTGCGCTTTCCTTCCAGGCTGTAGCAGCAATGTCACACTTCCCGTCGCGTGGATCAAAGGATCTGTGGTTTTCCCTCGAGGCTTTCCCTCGAGGCTTTCCCACAGGGCTGTCCCACGTGCCACCGTGGTGTGAGTCGATCCTCGGCGTGAAAGATGAGCCAGTGCAGGGCAAAGAGGTTCCTCTGGAATGGACTGAGACATCTGGGGGAGTCTTGGAATGGTGGTACGACCATGGAGTTCCTCTCGCCTTTCCTGTTGAGAGTGCCTCCTCTTGAGATGCGACGGGAACGCCGGGAATTCTTTCCCGTTGAAAGCAGGGAAAGGATCCCTCATCTCGAGCTCCGAGGGGGAAACGGGGCTCCTCTGGATGTGGGCGGGACCATCGTACTTCCTCTCGAGTGGAGACGGGTATGGCGGTGAACTTCTTGAGTTGCAGCAAGGGTGTGAAAGACCCTTTCGAAGTTCCAGAGGTTAGGTGTCATTAGTCTCCAGACGCCTCATCGGAAATAGGCCTCATCTCGCCTGGAAGGGAGAACTTCCTGGATTTTCTTGAGTTGCGGCAGGTGTTCTCGAGTTACGACGGGGACCTCAGGGACCCGCCCGGGTGGCCTCAAGAGAGGCCAGTCCCCATGCGAGTTGCTAGGGGGCCTCTCGGGATCCCTCTCCCGTCGATACCGGGGCCAAAAACCTTGTGTGGAGTCAGGGCCGGGACCGAGGATTCCTCTCAGGGGTGACAAGGATCTTTGGGTACTTCTGGAGTCTCCCCAGGGGAGTCAGGCCTCCTCTCGAGTGGGGGCATGCACGTGCGCTTTCCTTCCAGGCTGTAGCAGCAATGTCACGCTTCCCGTCGCGTGGATCAAAGGATCTGTGGTTTTCCCTCGAGGCTTTCCCTCGAGGCTTTCCCACAGGGCTGTCCCACGTGCCACCGTGGTGTGAGTCGATCCTCGGCGTGAAAAATGAGCCAGTGCAGGGCAAAGAGGTTCCTCTGGAATGGACTGAGACATCTGGGGGACTCTTGGAATGGTGGTACGACCATGGAGTTCCTCTCGCCTTTCCTGTTGAGAGTGCCTCCTCTTGAGATGCGACGGGAACGCCGGGAATTCTTTCCCGTTGAAAGCAGGGAAAGGATCCCTCATCTCGAGCTCCGAGGGGGAAACGGGGCTCCTCTGGATGTGGGCGGGATCATCGTGCTTCCTCTCGAGTGGAGACGGGTATGGCGGTGAACTTCTTGAGTTGCAGCAAGGGTGTGAAAGACCCTTTCGAAGTTCCAGAGGTTAGGTGTCATTAGTCTCCAGACGCCTCATCGGAAATAGGCCTCATCTCGCCTGGAAGGGAGAACTTCCTGGATTTTCTCGAGTTGCGGCAGGTGTTCTCGAGTTACGACGGGGACCTCAGGGACCCGCCCTGGTGGCCTCAGGAGAGGCCAGTCCCCATGCGAGTTGCTAGGGGGCCTCTCGGAATTCCTCTCCCGTCGATACCGGGGCCAAAAACCTTGTGTGGAGTCAGGGCCGGGACCGAGGATTCCTCTCAGGGGTGACATGGATCTTTGGGTACTTCTGGAGTCTCCCCAGGGGAGTCAGGCCTCCTCTCGAGTGGGGGCATGCACGTGCGCTTTCCTACCAGGCTGTAGCAGCAATGTCACGCTTCCCGTCGCGTGGATCAAAGGATCTGTGGTTTTCCCTCGAGGCTTTCCCTCGAGGCTTTCCCACAGGGCTGTCCCACGTGCCACCGTGGTGTGAGTTGATCCTCGGCGTGAAAGATGAGCCAGTGCAGGGCAAAGAGTTTCCTCTGGAATGGACTGAGACATCTGGGGGAGTCTTGGAATGGTGGTACGACCATGGAGTTCCTCTCGCCTTTCCTGTTGAGAGTGCCTCCTCTTGAGATGCGACGGGAACGCCGGGAATTCTTTCCCGTTGAAAGCAGGGAAAGGATCCCTCATCTCGAGCTCCGAGGGGGAAACGGGGCTCCTCTGGATGTGGGCGGGACCATCGTACTTCCTCTCGAGTGGAGACGGGTATGGCGGTGAACTTCTTGAGTTGCAACAAGGGTGTGAAAGACCCTTTCGAAGTTCCAGAGGTTAGGTGTCATTAGTCTCCAGACGCCTCATCGGAAATAGGCCTCATCTCGCCTGGAAGGGAGAACTTCCTGGATTTTCTTGAGTTGCGGCAGGTGTTCTCGAGTTACGACGGGGACCTCAGGGACCCGCCCGGGTGGCCTCAAGAGAGGCCAGTCCCCATGCGAGTTGCTAGGGGGCCTCTCGGGATTCCTCTCCCGTCGATACCGGGGTCAAAAACCTTGTGTGGAGTCAGGGCCGGGACCGACGATTCCTCTCAGGGGTGACAAGGATCTTTGGGTACTTCTGGAGTCTCCCCAGGGGAGTCAGGCCTCCTCTCGAGTGGGGGCATGCACGTGCGCTTTCCTTCCAGGCTGTAGCAGCAATGTCACGCTTCCCGTCGCGTGGATCAAAGGATCTGTGGTTTTCCCTCGAGGCTTTCCCTCGAGGCTTTCCCACAGGGCTGTCCCACGTGCCACCGTGGTGTGAGTCGATCCTCGGCGTGAAAGATGAGCCAGTGCAGGGCAAAGAGGTTCCTCTGGAATGGACTGAGTCATCTGGGGGACTCTTGGAATGGTGGTACGACCATGGAGTTCCTCTCGCCTTTCCTGTTGAGAGTGCCTCCTCTTGAGATGCGACGGGAACGCCGGGAATTCATTCCCGTTGAAAGCAGGGAAAGGATCCCTCATCTCGAGCTACGAGGGGGAAACGGGGCTCCTCTGGATGTGGGCGGGACCATCGTGCTTCCTCTCTAGTGGAGACGGGTATGGCGGTGAACTTCTTGAGTTGCAGCAAGGGTGTGAAAGACCCTTTCGAAGTTCCAGAGGTTAGGTGTCATTAGTCTCCAGACGCCTCATCGGAAATAGGCCTCATCTCGCCTGCAAGGGAGAACTTCCTGGATTTTCTCGAGTTGCGGCAGGTGTTCTCGAGTTACGACGGGGACCTCAGGGACCCGCCCTGGTTGCCTCAGGAGAGGCCAGTCCCCATGCGAGTTGCTAGGGGGCCTCTCGGGATTTCTATCCCGTCGATACCGGGGCCAAAAACCTTGTGTGGAGTCAGGGCCGGAACCGAGGATTCCTCTCAGGGGTGACATGGATCTTTGAGTACTTCTGGAGTCTCCCCAGGGGAGTCAGGCCTCGTCTCGAGTGGGGGCATGCACGTGCGCTTTCCTTCCAGACTGTAGCAGCAATGTCACACTTCCCGTCGCGTGGATCAAAGGATCTGTGGTTTTCCCTCGAGGCTTTCCCTCGAGGCTTTCCCACAGGGCTGTCCCACGTGCCACCGTGGTGTGAGTCGATCCTCGGCGTGAAAGATGAGCCAGTGCAGGGCAAAGAGGTTCCTCTGGAATGGACTGAGACATCTGGGGGACTCTTGGAATGGTGGTACGACCATGGAGTTCCTCTCGCCTTTCCTGTTGAGAGTGCCTCCTCTTGAGATGCGACGGGAACGCCGGGAATTCTTTCCCGTTGAAAGCAGGGAAAGGATCCCTCATCTCGAGCTCCGAGGGGGAAACGGGGCTCCTCTGGATGTGGGCGGGACCATCGTGCTTCCTCTCGAGTGGAGACGGGTATGGCGGTGAACTTCTTGAGTTGCAGCAAGGGTGTGAAAGACCCTTTCGAAATTCGAGAGGTTAGGTGTCATTAGTCTCCAGACGCCTCATCGGAAATAGGCCTCATCTCGCCTGCAAGGAAGAACTTCCTGGATTTTCTCGAGTTACGGCAGGTGTTCTCGAGTTACGACGGGGACCTCAGGGACCCGCCCTGGTGGCCTAAGGAGAGGCCAGTCCCCATGCGAGTTGCTAGGGGGCCTCTCGGGATTCCTCTCCCGTCGATACCGGGGCCAAGAACCTTGTGTGGAGTCAGGGCCCGAACCGAGGATTCCTCTCAGGGGCTGACATGGATCTTTGGGTATTTCTGTAGTCTCCCCAGGGGAGTCAGGCCTCGTCTCGAGTGGGGGCATGCACGTGTGCTTTCCTTCCAGGCTGTAGCAGCAATGTCACGCTTCCCGTCGCGTGGATCAAAGGATCTGTGGTTTTCCCTCGAGGCTTTCCCTCGAGGCTTTCCCACAGGGCTGTCCCACGTGCCACCGTGGTGTGAGTCGATCCTCGGCGTGAAAAATGAGCCAGTGCAGGGCAGAGAGGTTCCTCTGGAATGGACTGTGACATCTGGGGGACTCTTGGAATGGTGGTACGACCATGGAGTTCCTCTCGCCTTTCCTGTTGAGAGTGCCTCCTCTTGAGATGCGACGGGAATGCCGGGAATTCTTTCCCGTTGAAAGCAGGGAAAGGATCCCTCATCTCGAGCTAAGAGGGGGAAACGGGGCTCCTCTGGATATGGGCGGGACCATCGTGCTTCCTCTCCAGTGGAGACGGGTATGGCGGTGAACTTCTTGAGTTGCAGCAAGGGTGTGAAAGACCCTTTCGAAGTTCCAGAGGTTAGGTGTCATTAGTCTCCAGACGCCTCATCGGAAATAGGCCTCATCTCGCCTGGAAGGGAGAACTTCCTGGATTTTCTCGAGTTGCGGCAGGTGTTCTCGAGTTACGACGGGGACCTCAGGGACCCGCCATGGTGGCCTCAGGAAAGGCCAGTCCCCATGCGAGTTGCTAGGTGGCCTCTCAGGATTCCTCTCCCGTCGATACCGGGGCCAAAAACCTTGTGTGAAGTCAGGGCCGGAGCCGGGGATTCCTCTCAGGGGCTGACATGGATCTTTGGGTACTTCTGGAGTCTCCCCAGGGGAGTCAGGCCTCGTTTCGAGTGGGGGCATGCACGTGCGCTTTCCTTCCAGGCTGTAGCAGCAATGTCACACTTCCCGTCGCGTGGATCAAAGGATCTGTGGTTTTCCCTCGAGGCTTTCCCTCGAGGCTTTCCCACAGGGCTGTCCCACGTGCCACCGTGGTGTGAGTCGATCCTCGGCGTGAAAGATGAGCCAGTGCAGGGCAAAGAGGTTCCTCTGGAATGGACTGAGACATCTGGGGGAGTCTTGGAATGGTGGTACGACCATGGAGTTCCTCTCGCCTTTCCTGTTGAGAGTGCCTCCTCTTGAGATGCGACGGGAACGCCGGGAATTCTTTCCCGTTGAAAGCAGGGAAAGGATCCCTCATCTCGAGCTCCGAGGGGGAAACGGGGCTCCTCTGGATGTGGGCGGGACCATCGTACTTCCTCTCGAGTGGAGACGGGTATGGCGGTGAACTTCTTGAGTTGCAGCAAGGGTGTGAAAGACCCTTTCGAAGTTCCAGAGGTTAGGTGTCATTAGTCTCCAGACGCCTCATCGGAAATAGGCCTCATCTCGCCTGGAAGGGAGAACTTCCTGGATTTTCTTGAGTTGCGGCAGGTGTTCTCGAGTTACGACGGGGACCTCAGGGACCCGCCCGGGTGGCCTCAAGAGAGGCCAGTCCCCATGCGAGTTGCTAGGGGGCCTCTCGGGATCCCTCTCCCGTCGATACCGGGGCCAAAAACCTTGTGTGGAGTCAGGGCCGGGACCGAGGATTCCTCTCAGGGGTGACAAGGATCTTTGGGTACTTCTGGAGTCTCCCCAGGGGAGTCAGGCCTCCTCTCGAGTGGGGGCATGCACGTGCGCTTTCCTTCCAGGCTGTAGCAGCAATGTCACGCTTCCCGTCGCGTGGATCAAAGGATCTGTGGTTTTCCCTCGAGGCTTTCCCTCGAGGCTTTCCCACAGGGCTGTCCCACGTGCCACCGTGGTGTGAGTCGATCCTCGGCGTGAAAGATGAGCCAGTGCAGGGCAAAGAGTTTCCTCTGGAATGGACTGAGTCATCTGGGGGACTCTTGGAATGGTGGTACGACCATGGTGTTCCTCTCGCCTTTCCTGTTGAGAGTGCCTCCTCTTGAGATGCGACGGGAACGCCGGGAATTCTTTCCCGTTGAAAGCAGGGAAAGGATCCCTCATCTCGAGCTACAAGGGGGAAACGGGGCTCCTCTGGATGTGGGCGGGACCATCGTGCTTCCTCTCGAGTGGAGACGGGTATGGCGGTGAACTTCTTGAGTTGCAGCAAGGGTGTGAAAGACCCTTTCGAAGTTCCAGAGGTTAGGTGTCATTAGTCTCCAGACGCCTCATCGGAAATAGGCCTCATCTCGCCTGCAAGGGAGAACTTCCTGGATTTTCTCGAGTTGCGGCAGGTGTTCTCGAGTTACGACGGGGACCTCAGGGACCCGCCCTGGTTGCCTCAGGAGAGGCCAGTCCCCATGCGAGTTGCTAGGGGGCCTCTCGGGATTCCTCTCCCGTCGATACCGGGGCCAAAAACCTTGTGTGGAGTCAGGGCCGGAACCGAGGATTCCTCTCAGGGGTGACATGTATCTTTGGGTACTTCTGGAGTCTCCCCAGGGGAGTCAGGCCTCGTCTCGAGTGGGGGCATGCACGTGCGCTTTCCTTCCAGGCTGTAGCAGCAATGTCACGCTTCCCGTCGAGTGGATCAAAGGATCTGTGGTTTTCCCTCGAGGCTTTCCCTCGAGGCTTTCCCACAAGGCTGTCCCACGTGCCACCGTGGTGTGAGTCGATCCTCGGCGTGAAAGATGAGCCAGTGCAGGGCAAAGAGGTTCCTCTGGAATGGACTGAGACATCTGGGGGACTCTTGGAATGGTGGTACGACCATGGAGTTCCTCTCGCCTTTCCTGTTGAGAGTGGCTCCTCTTGAGATGCGACGGGAACGCTGGGAATTCTTTCCCGTTGAAAGCAGGGAAAGGATCCCTCATCTCGAGCTACGAGGGGGAAACGGGGCTCCTCTGGATGTGGGCGGGACCATCGTGCTTCCTCTCGAGTGGAGACGGGTATGGCGATGTACTTCTTGAGTTGCAGCAAGGGTGTGAAAGACCCTTTCGAAATTCCAGAGGTTAGGTGTCATTAGTCTCCAGACGCCTCATCGGAAATAGGCCTCATCCCACCTGGAAGGGAGAACTTCCTGGATTTTCTCGAGTTGCGGCAGGTGTTCTCGAGTTACGACGGGGACCTCAGGGACCCGCCCTGGTGGCCTCAGGAGAGGCCAGTCCCCATGCGAGTTGCTAGGGGGCCTCTCGGGATTCCTCTCCCGTCGATACCGGGGCCAATAACCTTGTGTGGAGTCAGGGCCCGTACCGAGGATTCCTCTCAGGGGCTGACATGGATCTTTGAGTACTTCTGGAGTCTCCCCAGGGGAGTCAGGCCTCGTCTCGAGTGGGGGCATGCACGTGCGCTTTCCTTCCAGACTGTAGCAGCAATGTCACACTTCCCGTCGCGTGGATCAAAGGATCTGTGGTTTTCCCTCGAGGCTTTCCCTCGAGGCTTTCCCACAGGGCTGTCCCACGTGCCACCGTGGTGTGAGTCGATCCTCGGCGTGAAAGATGAGCCAGTGCAGGGCAAAGAGGTTCCTCTGGAATGGACTGAGACATCTGGGGGACTCTTGGAATGGTGGTACGACCATGGAGTTCCTCTCGCCTTTCCTGTTGAGAGTGCCTCCTCTTGAGATGCGACGGGAACGCCGGGAATTCTTTCCCGTTGAAAGCAGGGAAAGGATCCCTCATCTCGAGCTCCGAGGGGGAAACGGGGCTCCTCTGGATGTGGGCGGGACCATCGTGCTTCCTCTCGAGTGGAGACGGGTATGGCGGTGAACTTCTTGAGTTGCAGCAAGGGTGTGAAAGACCCTTTCGAAATTCCAGAGGTTAGGTGTCATTAGTCTCCAGACGCCTCATCGGAAATAGGCCTCATCTCGCCTGGAAGGGAGAACTTCCTGGATTTTCTCGAGTTACGGCAGGTGTTCTCGAGTTACGACGGGGACCTCAGGGACCCGCCCTGGTGGCCTAAGGAGAGGCCAGTCCCCATGCGAGTTGCTAGGGGGCCTCTCGGGATTCCTCTCCCGTTGATACCGGGGCCAAAAACCTTGTGTGGAGTCAGGGCCCGAACCGAGGATTCCTCTCAGGGGCTGACATGGATCTTTGGGTACTTCTGGAGTCTACCCAGGGGAGTCAGGCCTCGTCTCGAGTGGGGGCATGCACGTGTGCTTTCCTTCCAGGCTGTAGCAGCAATGTCACGCTTCCCGTCGCGTGGATCAAAGGATCTGTGGTTTTCCCTCGAGGCTTTCCCTCGAGGCTTTCCCACAGGGCTGTCCCACGTGCCACCGTGGTGTGAGTCGATCCTCGGCGTGAAAAATGAGCCAGTGCAGGGCAAAGAGGTTCCTCTGGAATGGACTGAGACATCTGGGGGACTCTTGGAATGGTGGTACGACCATGGAGTTCCTCTCGCCTTTCCTGTTGAGAGTGCCTCCTCTTCAGATGCGACGGGAACGCCGGGAATTCTTTCCCGTTGAAAGCAGGGAAAGGATCCCTCATCTCGAGCTCCGAGGGGGAAACGGGGCTCCTCTGGATGTGGGCGGGACCATCGTGCTTCCTCTCGAGTGGAGACGGGTATGGCGGTGAACTTCTTGAGTTGCAGCAAGGGTGTGAAAGACCCTTTCGAAGTTCCAGAGGTTAGGTGTCATTAGTCTCCAGACGCCTCATCGGAAATAGGCCTCATCTCGCCTGGAAGGAAGAACTTCCTGGATTTTCTCGAGTTACGGCAGGTGTTCTCGAGTTACGACGGGGATCTCAGGGACCCGCCCTGGTGGCCTAAGGAGAGGCCAGTCCCCATGCGAGTTGCTAGGGGGCCTCTCGGGATTCCTCTCCCGTCGATACCGGGGCCAAGAACCTTGTGTGGAGTCAGGGCCCGAACCGAGGATTCCTCTCAGGGGCTGACATGGATCTTTGGGTATTTCTGGAGTCTCCCCAGGGGAGTCAGGCCTCGTCTCGAGTGGGGGCATGCACGTGTGCTTTCCTTCCAGGCTGTAGCAGCAATGTCACGCTTCCCGTCGCGTGGATCAAAGGATCTGTGGTTTTCCCTCGAGGCTTTCCCTCGAGGCTTTCCCACAGGGATGTCCCACGTGCCACCGTGGTGTGAGTCGATCCTCGGCGTGAAAAATGAGCCAGTGCAGGGCAGAGAGGTTCCTCTGGAATGGACTGTGACATCTGGGGGACTCTTGGAATGGTGGTACGACCATGGAGTTCCTCTCGCCTTTCCTGTTGAGAGTGCCTCCTCTTGAGATGCGACGGGAATGCCGGGAATTCTTTCCCGTTGAAAGCAGGGAAAGGATCCCTCATCTCGAGCTAAGAGGGGGAAACGGGGCTCCTCTGGATATGGGCGGGACCATCGTGCTTCCTCTCCAGTGGAGACGGGTATGGCGGTGAACTTCTTGAGTTGCAGCAAGGGTGTGAAAGACCCTTTCGAAGTTCCAGAGGTTAGGTGTCATTAGTCTCCAGACGCCTCATTGGAAATAGGCCTCATCTCGCCTGGAAGGGAGAACTTCCTGGATTTTCTTGAGTTGCGGCAGGTGTTCTCGAGTTACGACGGGGACCTCAGGGACCCGCCATGGTGGCCTCAGGAAAGGCCAGTACCCATGCGAGTTGCTAGGGGGCCTCTCAGGATTCCTCTCCCGTCGATACCGGGGCCAAAAGCCTTGTGTGAAGTCAGGGCCGGAGCCGGGGATTCCTCTCAGGGGCTGACATGGATCTTTGGGTACTTCTGGAGTCTCCCCAGGGGAGTCAGGCCTCGTTTCGAGTGGGGGCATGCACGTGCGCTTTCCTTCCAGGCTGTAGCAGCAATGTCACACTTCCCGTCGCGTGGATCAAAGGATCTGTGGTTTTCCCTCGAGGCTTTCCCTCGAGGCTTTCCCACAGGGCTGTCCCACGTGCCACCGTGGTGTGAGTCGATCCGCGGCGTGAAAGATGAGCCAGTGCAGGGCAAAGAGGTTCCTCTGGAATGGACTGAGACATCTGGGGGACTCTTGGAATGGTGGTACGACCATGGAGTTCCTATCGCCTTTTCTGTTGAGAGTGCCTCCTCTTGAGATGCGACGGGAACGCCGGGAATTCTTTCCCGTTGAAAGCAGGGAAAGGATCCCTCATCTCGAGCTACGAGGGGGAAACGGGGCTCCTCTGGATGTGGGCGGGACCATCGTGCTTCCTCTCGAGTGGAGACGGGTATGGCGGTGAACTTCTTGAGTTGCAGTAAGGGTGTGAAAGACCCTTTCGAAGTTCCAGAGGTTAGGTGTCATTAGTCTCCAGACGCCTCATCGGAAATAGGCCTCATCTCGCCTGGAAGGGAGAACTTCCTGGATTTTCTCGAGTTGCGGCAGGTGTTCTCGAGTTACGACGGGGACCTCAGGGACCCGCCCTGGTGGCCTCAGGAGAGGCCAGTCCCCATGCGAGTTGCTAGGGGGCCTCTCGGGATTCCTCTCCCGTCGATACCGGGGCCAAAAACCTTGTGTGGAGTCAGGGCCGGGACCGAGGATTCCTCTCAGGGGTGACATGGATCTTTGGGTACTTCTGGAGTCTCCCCAGGGGAGTCAGTCCTCCTCTCGAGTGGGGCCATGCACGTGCGCTTTCCTTCCAGGCTGTAGCAGCAATGTCACGCTTCCCGTCGCGTGGATCAAAGGATCTGTGGTTTTCCCTCGAGGCTTTCCCTCGAGGCTTTCCCACAGGGCTGTCCCACGTGCCACCGTGGTGTGAGTCGATCCTCGGCGTGAAAGATGAGCCAGTGCAGGGCAAAGAGGTTCCTCTGGAATGGACTGAGACATCTGGGGGAGTCTTGGAATGGTGGTACGACCATGGAGTTCCTCTCGCCTTTCCTGTTGAGAGTGCCTCCTCTTGAGATGCGACGGGAACGCCGGGAATTCTTTCCCGTTGAAAGCAGGGAAAGGATCCCTCATCTCGAGCTCCGAGGGGGAAACGGGGCTCCTCTGGATGTGGGCGGGACCATCGTACTTCCTCTCGAGTGGAGACGGGTATGGCGGTGAACTTCTTGAGTTGCAGCAAGGGTGTGAAAGACCCTTTCGAAGTTCCAGAGGTTAGGTGTCATTAGTCTCCAGACGCCTCATCGGAAATAGGCCTCATCTCGCCTGGAAGGGAGAACTTCCTGGATTTTCTTGAGTTGCGGCAGGTGTTCTCGAGTTATGACGGGGACCTCAGGGACCCGCCCGGGTGGCCTCAAGAGAGGCCAGTCCCCATGCGAGTTGCTAGGGGGCCTCTCGGGATCCCTCTCCCGTCGATACCGGGGCCAAAAACCTTGTGTGGAGTCAGGGCCGGGACCGAGGATTCCTCTCAGGGGTGACAAGGATCTTTGGGTACTTCTGGAGTCTCCCCAGGGGAGTCAGGCCTCCTCTCGAGTGGGGGCATGCACGTGCGCTTTCCTTCCAGGCTGTAGCAGCAATGTCACGCTTCCCGTCGCGTGGATCAAAGGATCTGTGGTTTTCCCTCGAGGCTTTCCCTCGAGGCTTTCCCACAGGGCTGTCCCACGTGCCACCGTGGTGTGAGTCGATCCTCGGCGTGAAAGATGAGCCAGTGCAGGGCAAAGAGTTTCCTCTGGAATGGACTGAGTCATCTGGGGGACTCTTGGAATGGTGGTACGACCATGGTGTTCCTCTCGCCTTTCCTGTTGAGAGTGCCTCCTCTTGAGATGCGACGGGAACGCCGGGAATTCTTTCCCGTTGAAAGCAGGGAAAGGATCCCTCATCTCGAGCTACGAGGGGGAAACGGGGCTCCTCTGGATGTGGGCGGGACCATCGTGCTTCCTCTCGAGTGGAGACGGGTATGGCGGTGAACTTCTTGAGTTGCAGCAAGGGTGTGAAAGACCCTTTCGAAGTTCCAGAGGTTAGGTGTCATTAGTCTCCAGACGCCTCATCGGAAATAGGCCTCATCTCGCCTGCAAGGGAGAACTTCCTGGATTTTCTCGAGTTGCGGCAGGTGTTCTCGAGTTACGACGGGGACCTCAGGGACCCGCCCTGGTTGCCTCAGGAGAGGCCAGTCCCCATGCGAGTTGCTAGGGGGCCTCTCGGGATTCCTCTCCCGTCGATACCGGGGCCAAAAACCTTGTGTGGAGTCAGGGCCGGAACCGAGGATTCCTCTCAGGGGTGACATGTATCTTTGGGTACTTCTGGAGTCTCCCCAGGGGAGTCAGGCCTCGTCTCGAGTGGGGGCATGCACGTGCGCTTTCCTTCCAGGCTGTAGCAGCAATGTCACGCTTCCCGTCGAGTGGATCAAAGGATCTGTGGTTTTCCCTCGAGGCTTTCCCTCGAGGCTTTCCCACAAGGCTGTCCCACGTGCCACCGTGGTGTGAGTCGATCCTCGGCGTGAAAGATGAGCCAGTGCAGGGCAAAGAGGTTCCTCTGGAATGGACTGAGACATCTGGGGGACTCTTGGAATGGTGGTACGACCATGGAGTTCCTCTCGCCTTTCCTGTTGAGAGTGCCTCCTCTTGAGATGCGACGGGAACGCTGGGAATTCTTTCCCGTTGAAAGCAGGGAAAGGATCCCTCATCTCGAGCTACGAGGGGGAAACGGGGCTCCTCTGGATGTGGGCGGGACCATCGTGCTTCCTCTCGAGTGGAGACGGGTATGGCGATGTACTTCTTGAGTTGCAGCAAGGGTGTGAAAGACCCTTTCGAAATTCCAGAGGTTAGGTGTCATTAGTCTCCAGACGCCTCATCGGAAATAGGCCTCATCCCACCTGGAAGGGAGAACTTCCTGGATTTTCTCGAGTTGCGGCAGGTGTTCTCGAGTTACGACGGGGACCTCAGGGACCCGCCCTGGTGGCCTCAGGAGAGGCCAGTCCCCATGCGAGTTGCTAGGGGGCCTCTCGGGATTCCTCTCCCGTCGATACCGGGGCCAATAACCTTGTGTGGAGTCAGGGCCCGAACCGAGGAGTCCTCTCAGGGGCTGACATGGATCTTTGAGTACTTCTGGAGTCTCCCCAGGGGAGTCAGGCCTCGTCTCGAGTGGGGGCATGCACGTGCGCTTTCCTTCCAGACTGTAGCAGCAATGTCACACTTCCCGTCGCGTGGATCAAAGGATCTGTGGTTTTCCCTCGAGGCTTTCCCTCGAGGCTTTCCCACAGGGCTGTCCCACGTGCCACCGTGCTGTGAGTCGATCCTCGGCGTGAAAGATGAGCCAGTGCAGGGCAAAGAGGTTCCTCTGGAATGGACTGAGACATCTGGGGGACTCTTGGAATGGTGGTACGACCATGGAGTTCCTCTCGCCTTTCCTGTTGAGAGTGCCTCCTCTTGAGATGCGACGGGAACGCCGGGAATTCTTTCCCGTTGAAAGCAGGGAAAGGATCCCTCATCTCGAGCTCCGAGGGGGAAACGGGGCTCCTCTGGATGTGGGCGGGACCATCGTGCTTCCTCTCGAGTGGAGACGGGTATGGCGGTGAACTTCTTGAGTTGCAGCAAGGGTGTGAAAGACCCTTTCGAAATTCCAGAGGTTAGGTGTCATTAGTCTCCAGACGCCTCATTGGAAATAGGCCTCATCTCGCCTGGAAGGGAGAACTTCCTGGATTTTCTCGAGTTACGGCAGGTGTTCTCGAGTTACGACGGGGACCTCAGGGACCCGCCCTGGTGGCCTAAGGAGAGGCCAGTCCCCATGCGAGTTGCTAGGGGGCCTCTCGGGATTCCTCTCCCGTTGATACCGGGGCCAAAAACCTTGTGTGGAGTCAGGGCCCGAACCGAGGATTCCTCTCAGGGGCTGACATGGATCTTTGGGTACTTCTGGAGTCTCCCCAGGGGAGTCAGGCCTCGTCTCGAGTGGGGGCATGCACGTGTGCTTTCCTTCCAGGCTGTAGCAGCAATGTCACGCTTCCCGTCGCGTGGATCAAAGGATCTGTGGTTTTCCCTCGAGGCTTTCCCTCGAGGCTTTCCCACAGGGCTGTCCCACGTGCCACCGTGGTGTGAGTCGATCCTCGGCGTGAAAAATGAGCCAGTGCAGGGCAAAGAGGTTCCTCTGGAATGGACTGAGACATCTGGGGGACTCTTGGAATGGTGGTACGACCATGGAGTTCCTCTCGCCTTTCCTGTTGAGAGTGCCTCCTCTTGAGATGCGACGGGAACGCCCCGAATTCTTTCCCGTTGAAAGCAGGGAAAGGATCCCTCATCTCGAGCTACGAGGGGGAAACGGGGCTCCTCTGGATGTGGGCGGGACCATCGTGCTTCCTCTCGAGTGGAGACGGGTATGGCGGTGAACTTCTTGAGTTGCAGCAAGGGTGTGAAAGACCCTTTCGAAGTTCCAGAGGTTAGGTGTCATTAGTCTCCAGACGCCTCATCGGAAATAGGCCTCATCTCGCCTGGAAGGAAGAACTTCCTGGATTTTCTCGAGTTACGGCAGGTGTTCTCGAGTTACGACGGGGATCTCAGGGACCCGCCCTGGTGGCCTAAGGAGAGGCCAGTCCCCATGCGAGTTGCTAGGGGGCCTCTCGGGATTCCTCTCCCGTCGATACCGGGGCCAAGAACCTTGTGTGGAGTCAGGGCCCGAACCGAGGATTCCTCTCAGGGGCTGACATGGATCTTTGGGTATTTCTGGAGTCTCCCCAGGGGAGTCAGGCCTCGTCTCGAGTGGGGGCATGCACGTGTGCTTTCCTTCCAGGCTGTAGCAGCAATGTCACGCTTCCCGTCGCGTGGATCAAAGGATCTGTGGTTTTCCCTCGAGGTTTTCCCTCGAGGCTTTCCCACAGGGCTGTCCCACGTGCCACCGTGGTGTGAGTCGATCCTCGGCGTGAAAGATGAGCCAGTGCAGGGCAAAGAGGTTCCTCTGGAATGGACTGAGACATCTGGGGGAGTCTTGGAATGGTGGTACGACCATGGAGTTCCTCTCGCCTTTCCTGTTGAGAGTGCCTCCTCTTGAGATGCGACGGGAACGCCGGGAATACTTTCCCGTTGAAAGCAGGGAAAGGATCCCTCATCTCGAGCTCCGAGGGGGAAACGGGGCTCCTCTGGATGTGGGCGGGACCATCGTACTTCCTCTCGAGTGGAGACGGGTATGGCGGTGAACTTCTTGAGTTGCAGCAAGGGTGTGAAAGACCCTTTTGAAGTTCCAGAGGTTAGGTGTCATTAGTCTCCAGACGCCTCATCGGAAATAGGCCTCATCTCGCCTGGAAGGGAGAACTTCCTGGATTTTCTTGAGTTGCGGCAGGTGTTCTCGAGTTACGACGGGGACCTCAGGGACCCGCCCGGGTGGCCTCAAGAGAGGCCAGTCCCCATGAGAGTTCCTAGGGGGCCTCTCGGGATTCCTCTCCCGTCGATACCGGGGCCAAAAACCTTGTGTGGAGTCAGGGCCGGGACCGAGGATTCCTCTCAGGGGTGACAAGGATCTTTGGGTACTTCTGGAGTCTCCCCAGGGGAGTCAGGCCTCCTCTCGAGTGGGGGCATGCACGTGCGCTTTCCTTCCAGGCTGTAGCAGCAATGTCACGCTTCCCGTCGCGTGGATCAAAGGATCTGTGGTTTTCCCTCGAGGCTTTCCCTCGAGGCTTTCCCACAGGGCTGTCCCACGTGCCACCGTGGTGTGAGTCGATCCTCGGCGTGAAAGATGAGCCAGTGCAGGGCAAAGAGTTTCCTCTGGAATGGACTGAGTCATCTGGGGGACTCTTGGAATGGTGGTACGACCATGGTGTTCCTCTCGCCTTTCCTGTTGAGAGTGCCTCCTCTTGAGATGCGACAGGAACGCCGGGAATTCTTTCCCGTTGAAAGCAGGGAAAGGATCCCTCATCTCGAGCTACGAGGGGGAAACGGGGCTCCTCTGGATGTGGGCGGGACCATCGTGCTTCCTCTCGAGTGGAGACGGGTATGGCGGTGAACTTCTTGAGTTGCAGCAAGGGTGTGAAAGACCCTTTCGAAGTTCCAGAGGTTAGGTGTCATTAGTCTCCAGACGCCTCATCGGAAATAGGCCTCATCTCGCCTGGAAGGGAGAACTTCCTGGATTTTCTCGAGTTGCGGCAGGTGTTCTCGAGTTACGACGGGGACCTCAGGGACCCGCCCTGGTTGCCTCAGGAGAGGCCAGTCCCCATGCGAGTTGCTAGGGGGCCTCTCGGGATTCCTCTCCCGTCGATACCGGGGCCAAAAACCTTGTGTGGAGTCAGGGCCGGAACCGAGGATTCCTCTCAGGGGTGACATGTATCTTTGGGTACTTCTGGAGTCTCCCCAGGGGAGTCAGGCCTCGTCTCGAGTGGGGGCATGCACGTGCGCTTTCCTTCCAGGCTGTAGCAGCAATATCACGCTTCCCGTCGCGTGGATCAAAGGATCTGTGGTTTTCCCTCGAGGCTTTCCCTCGAGGCTTTCCCACAGGGCTGTCCCACGTGCCACCGTGGTGTGAGTCGATCCTCGGCGTGAAAGATGAGCCAGTGCAGGGCAAAGAGGTTCCTCTGGAATGGACTGAGACATCTGGGGGAGTCTTGGAATGGTGGTACGACCATGGAGTTCCTCTCGCCTTTCCTGTTGAGAGTGCCTCCTCTTGAGATGCGACGGGAACGCCGGGAATACTTTCCCGTTGAAAGCAGGGAAAGGATCCCTCATCTCGAGCTCCGAGGGGGAAACGGGGCTCCTCTGGATGTGGGCGGGACCATCGTACTTCCTCTCGAGTGGAGACGGGTATGGCGGTGAACTTCTTGAGTTGCAGCAAGGGTGTGAAAGACCCTTTTGAAGTTCCAGAGGTTAGGTGTCATTAGTCTCCAGACGCCTCATCGGAAATAGGCCTCATCTCGCCTGGAAGGGAGAACTTCCTGGATTTTCTTGAGTTGCGGCAGGTGTTCTCGAGTTACGACGGGGACCTCAGGGACCCGCCCGGGTGGCCTCAAGAGAGGCCAGTCCCCATGAGAGTTCCTAGGGGGCCTCTCGGGATTCCTCTCCCGTCGATACCGGGGCCAAAAACCTTGTGTGGAGTCAGGGCCGGGACCGAGGATTCCTCTCAGGGGTGACAAGGATCTTTGGGTACTTCTGGAGTCTCCCCAGGGGAGTCAGGCCTCCTCTCGAGTGGGGGCATGCACGTGCGCTTTCCTTCCAGGCTGTAGCAGCAATGTCACGCTTCCCGTCGCGTGGATCAAAGGATCTGTGGTTTTCCCTCGAGGCTTTCCCTCGAGGCTTTCCCACAGGGCTGTCCCACGTGCCACCGTGGTGTGAGTCGATCCTCGGCGTGAAAGATGAGCCAGTGCAGGGCAAAGAGTTTCCTCTGGAATGGACTGAGTCATCTGGGGGACTCTTGGAATGGTGGTACGACCATGGTGTTCCTCTCGCCTTTCCTGTTGAGAGTGCCTCCTCTTGAGATGCGACAGGAACGCCGGGAATTCTTTCCCGTTGAAAGCAGGGAAAGGATCCCTCATCTCGAGCTACGAGGGGGAAACGGGGCTCCTCTGGATGTGGGCGGGACCATCGTGCTTCCTCTCGAGTGGAGACGGGTATGGCGGTGAACTTCTTGAGTTGCAGCAAGGGTGTGAAAGACCCTTTCGAAGTTCCAGAGGTTAGGTGTCATTAGTCTCCAGACGCCTCATCGGAAATAGGCCTCATCTCGCCTGCAAGGGAGAACTTCCTGGATTTTCTCGAGTTGCGGCAGGTGTTCTCGAGTTACGACGGGGACCTCAGGGACCCGCCCTGGTTGCCTCAGGAGAGGCCAGTCCCCATGCGAGTTGCTAGGGGGCCTCTCGGGATTCCTCTCCCGTCGATACCGGGGCCAAAAACCTTGTGTGGAGTCAGGGCCGGAACCGAGGATTCCTCTCAGGGGTGACATGTATCTTTGGGTACTTCTGGAGTCTCCCCAGGGGAGTCAGGCCTCGTCTCGAGTGGGGGCATGCACGTGCGCTTTCCTTCCAGGCTGTAGCAGCAATGTCACGCTTCCCGTCGAGTGGATCAAAGGATCTGTGGTTTTCCCTCGAGGCTTTCCCTCGAGGCTTTCCCACAAGGCTGTCCCACGTGCCACCGTGGTGTGAGTCGATCCTCGGCGTGAAAGATGAGCCAGTGCAGGGCAAAGAGGTTCCTCTGGAATGGACTGAGACATCTGGGGGACTCTTGGAATGGTGGTACGACCATGGAGTTCCTCTCGCCTTTCCTGTTGAGAGTGCCTCCTCTTGAGATGCGACGGGAACGCTGGGAATTCTTTCCCGTTGAAAGCAGGGAAAGGATCCCTCATCTCGAGCTACGAGGGGGAAACGGGGCTCCTCTGGATGTGGGCGGGACCATCGTGCTTCCTCTCGAGTGGAGACGGGTATGGCGATGTACTTCTTGTGTTGCAGCAAGGGTGTGAAAGACCCTTTCGAAATTCCAGAGGTTAGGTGTCATTAGTCTCCAGACGCCTCATCGGAAATAGGCCTCATCCCACCTGGAAGGGAGAACTTCCTGGATTTTCTCGAGTTGCGGCAGGTGTTCTCGAGTTACGACGGGGACCTCAGGGACCCGCCCTGGTGGCCTCAGGAGAGGCCAGTCCCCATGCGAGTTGCTAGGGGGCCTCTCGGGATTCCTCTCCCGTCGATACCGGGGCCAATAACCTTGTGTGGAGTCAGGGCCCGAACCGAGGATTCCTCTCAGGGGCTGACATGGATCTTTGAGTACTTCTGGAGTCTCCCCAGGGGAGTCAGGCCTCGTCTCGATTGGGGGCATGCACGTGCGCTTTCCTTCCAGACTGTAGCAGCAATGTCACACTTCCCGTCGCGTGGATCAAAGGATCTGTGGTTTTCCCTCGAGGCTTTCCCTCGAGGCTTTCCCACAGGGCTGTCCCACGTGCCACTGTGGTGTGAGTCGATCCTCGGCGTGAAAAATGAGCCAGTGCAGGGCAAAGAGGTTCCTCTGGAATGGACTGAGACATCTGGGGGACTCTTGGAATGGTGGTACGACCATGGAGTTCCTCTCGCCTTTCCTGTTGAGAGTGCCTCCTCTTGAGATGCGACGGGAACGCCGGGAATTCTTTCCCGTTGAAAGCAGGGAAAGGATCCCTCATCTCGAGCTCCGAGGGGGAAACGGGGCTCCTCTGGATGTGGGCGGGACCATCGTGCTTCCTCTCGAGTGGAGACGGGTATGGCGGTGAACTTCTTGAGTTGCAGCAAGGGTGTGAAAGACCCTTTCGAAGTTCCAGAGGTTAGGTGTCATTAGTCTCCAGACGCCTCATCGGAAATAGGCCTCATCTCGCCTGGAAGGGAGAACTTCCTGGATTTTCTCGAGTTGCGGCAGGTGTTCTCGAGTTACGACGGGGACCTCAGGGACCCGCCCTGGTGGCCTCAGGAGAGGCCAGTCCCCATGCGAGTTGCTAGGGGGCCTCTCGGGATTCCTCTCCCGTCGATACCGGGGCCAAAAACCTTGTGTGGAGTCAGGGCCGGGACCGAGGATTCCTCTCAGGGGTGACATGGATCTTTGGGTACTTCTGGAGTCTCCCCAGGGGAGTCAGGCCTCCTCTCGAGTGGGGCCATGCACGTGCGCTTTCCTACCAGGCTGTAGCAGCAATGTCACGCTTCCCATCGCGTGGATCAAAGGATCTGTGGTTTTCCCTCGAGGCTTTCCCTCGAGGCTTTCCCACAGGGCTGTCCCACGTGCCACCGTGGTGTGAGTCGATCCTCGGCGTGAAAGATGAGCCAGTGCAGGGCAAAGAGTTTCCTCTGGAATGGACTGAGACATCTGGGGGAGTCTTGGAATGGTGGTACGACCATGGAGTTCCTCTCGCCTTTCCTGTTGAGAGTGCCTCCTCTTGAGATGCGACTGGAACGCCGGGAATACTTTCCCGTTGAAAGCAGGGAAAGGATCCCTCATCTCGAGCTCCGAGGGGGAAACGGGGCTCCTCTGGATGTGGGCGGGACCATCGTACTTCCTCTCGAGTGGAGACGGGTATGGCGGTGAACTTCTTGAGTTGCAACAAGGGTGTGAAAGACCCTTTCGAAGTTCCAGAGGTTAGGTGTCATTAGTCTCCAGACGCCTCATTGGAAATAGGCCTCATCTCGCCTGGAAGGGAGAACATCCTGGATTTTCTCGAGTTGCGGCAGGTGTTCTCGAGTTACGACGGGGACCTCAGGGAACCGCCCTGGTGGCCTCAGGAAAAGCCAGTCCCCATGCGAGTTGCTAGGGGGCCTCTCAGGATTCCTCTCCTGTCGATACCGGGGCCAAAAACCTTGTTTGGAGTCAGGGCCGGAACCGAGGATTCCTCTCAGGGGCTGACATGGATCTTTGGGTACTTCTGGAGTCTCCCCACTGGAGTCAGGCCTCGTTTCAAGTGGGGGCATGCACGAGCGCTTTTCTTCCAGGCTGTAGCAGCAATGTCACACTTACCTTCGCGTGGATCAAAGGATCTGTGGTTTTCCCTCGAGGCTTTCCCTCGAGGCTTTCCCACAGGGCTGTCCCACTTGCCACCGTGGTGTGAGTCGATCCTCGGAGTGAAAGATGAGCCAGTGCAGGGCAAAGAGGTTCCTCTGGAATGGACTGAGACATCTGGGGGACTCTTGGAATGGTGGTACGACCATGGAGTTCCTCTCGCCTTTCCTGTTGAGAGTGCCTCCTCTTGAGATGCGACGGGAACGCCGGGGATTCTTTCCCGTTGAAAGCAGGGAAAGGATCCCTCATCTCGAGCTACGAGGGGGAAACGGGGCTCCTCTGGATGTGGGCGGGACCATCGTGCTTCCTCTCGAGTGGAGACGGGTATGGCGGTGAACTTCTTGAGTAGCAGCAAGGGTGTGAAAGACCCTTTCGAAGTTCCAGAGGTTAGGTGTCATTAGTCTCCAGACGCCTCATAGGAAATAGGCCTCATCTCGCCTGGAAGGGAGAACTTCCTGGATTTTCTCGAGTTGCGGCAGGTGTTCTCGAGTTACGACGGGGACCTCAGTGACCCGCCATGGTGGCCTCAGGAAAGGCCAGTCCCCATGCGAGTTGCTAGGGGGCCTCTCAGGATTCCTCTCCCGTCGATACCGGGGCCAAAAACCTTGTGTGGAGTAAGGGCCGGAACCGAGGTTTTCTCTCAGGGGTGACATGGAAATTTGGGTATTTCTGGAGTCTCCCCAGGGGAGTCAGGCCTCGTCTCGAGTGGCGGCATGCACGTGCGCTTTCCTTCCAGGCTGTAGCAGCAATGTCACGCTTCCCGTCGCGTGCATCAAAGGATCTGTGGTTTTCCCTCGAGGCTTTCCCACAGGGCTGTCCCACGTGCCACCGTGGTGTGAGTCGATCCTCGGCGTGAAAGATGAGCCAGTGCAGGGCAAAGAGGTTCCTCTGGAATGGACTGAGACATCTGGGGGACTCTTGCAATGGTAGTACGACCATGGAGATCCTCTCGCCTTTCCTGTTGAGAGTGCCTCCTCTTGAGATGCGACGGGAACGCCGGGAATTCTTTCCCGTTGAAAGCAGGGAAAGGATCCCTCATCTCGAGCTACGAGGGGGAAACGGGGCTCCTCTGGATGTGGGCGGGACCATCGTGCTTCCTCTCGAGTGGAGACGGGTATGGCGGTGAACTTCTTGAGTATCAGCAAGGGTGTGAAAGACCCTTTCGAAGTTCCAGAGGTTAGGTGTCATTAGTCTCCAGACGCCTCATTGGAAATAGGCCTCATCTGACCTGGAAGGGAGAACTTCCTGGATTTTCTCGAGTTGCGGCAGGTGTTCTCGAGTTACGACGCGGACCTCAGGGACCCGCCCTGGTGGCCTCAGGAGAGGCCAGTCCCCATGCGAGTTGCTAGGGGGCCTCTCGGGATTCCTCTCCCGTCGATACCGGGGCCAAGAACCTTGTGTGGAGTCAGGGCCCGAACCGAGGATTCCTCTCAGGGGCTGACATGGATCTTTGGGTACTTCTGGAGTCTCCCCACTGGAGTCAGGCCTCGTTTCGAGTGGGGGCATGCACGTGCGCTTTTCTTCCAGGCTGTAGCAGCAATGTCACGCTTCCCGTTGCGTGGATCAAAGGATCTGTGGTTTTCCCTCGAGGCTTTCCCTCGAGGCTTTGCCACAGGGCTGTCCCACGTGCCACCGTGGTGTGAGTCGATCCTCGGCGTGAATGATGAGCCAGTGCAGGGCAAAGAGGTTCCTCTGGAATGGACTGAGACATCTGGGGGACTCTTGGAATGGTGGTACGACCATGGAGTTCCTCTCGCCTTTCCTGTTGAGAGTGCCTCCTCTTGAGATGCGACGGGAACGCCGGGAATTCTTTCCCGTTGAAAGCAGGGAAAGGATCCCTCATCTCGAGCTACGAGGGGGAAACGGGGCTCCTCTGGATGTGGGCGGGACCATCGTGCTTCCTCTCGAGTGGAGACGGGTATGGCGGTGAACTTCTTGAGTAGCAGCAAGGGTGTGAAAGACCCTTTCGAAGTTCCAGAGGTTAGGTGTCATTAGTCTCCAGACGCCTCATCGGAAATAGGCCTCATCTCGGCTGGAAGGGAGAACTTCCTGGATTTTCTCGAGTTGCGGCAGGTGTTCTGGAGTTACGACGGGGACCTCAGGGACCCGCCATGGTGGCCTCAGGAAAGGCCAGTCCCCATGCGAGTTGCTAGGGGGCCTCTCAGGATTCCTCTCCCGTCGATACCGGGGCCAAAAACCTTGTGTGGAGTCAGGGCCGGAAACGAGGTTTCCTCTCAGGGGTGACATGGATCTTTGGGTACTTCTGGAGTCTCCCTAGGGGAGTCAGGCCTCGTCTCGAGTGGGGGCATGCACGTGCGCTTTCCTTCCAGGCTGTAGCAGCAATGTCACGCTTCCCGTCGCGTGGATCAAAGGATCTGTGGTTTTCCCTCGAGGCTTTCCCACAGGGCTGTCCCACGTTCCACCGTGGTGTGAGTCGATCCTCGGCGTGAAAGATGAGCCAGTGCAGGGCAAAGAGGTTCCTCTGGAATGGACTGAGACATCTGGGGGACTCTTGGAATGGTGGTACGACCATGGAGATCCTCTCGCCTTTCCTGTTGAGAGTGCCTCCTCTTGAGATGCGACGGGAACGCCGGGAATTCTTTCCCATTGAAAGCAGGGAAAGGATCCCTCATCTCGAGCTACGAGGGCGAAACGGGGCTCCTCTGGATGTGGGCGGGACCATCGTGCTTCCTCTCGAGTGGAGACGGGTATGGCGGTGAACTTCTTGAGTAGCAGCAAGGGTGTGAAAGACCCTTTCGAAGTTCTAGAGGTTAGGTGTCATTAGTCTCCAGACGCCTCATTGGAAATAGGCCTCATCTGGCCTGGAAGGGAGAACTTCCTGGATTTTCTCGAGTTGCGGGAGGTGTTCTCGAGTTACGACGGGGACCTCAGGGACCCGCCCTAGTGGCTTCAGGAGAGGCCAGTCCCCATGCGAGTTGCTAGGGGGCCTCTCGGGATTCCTCTCCCGTCGATACCGGGGCCAAGAACCTTGTGTGAAGTCAGGGCCGGAAACGAGGATTCCTCTCAGGGGCTGACATGGATCTTTGGGTACTTCTGGAGTCTCCCCACTGGAGTCAGGCCTCGTTTCGAGTGGGGGCATGCACGAGCGCTTTTCTTCCAGGCTGTAGCAGCAATGTCACGCTTACCTTCGCGTGGATCAAAGGATCTGTGGTTTTCCCTCGAGGCTTTCCCTCGAGGCTTTCCCACAGGGTTGTCCCACGTGCCGCCGTGGTGTGAGTCGATCCTCGGCGTGAAAGATTATCCAGTGCAGGGCAAAGAGGCTCCTCTGGAATGGACTGAGACATCTGGGGGACTCTTGGAATGGTGGTACGACCATGGAGTTCTTCTCGCCTTTCCTGTTGAGAGTGCCTCCTCTTGAGATGCGACGGAAATGCCGGGAATTCTTTCCCGTTGAAAGCAGGGAAAGGATCCCTCATCTCGAGCTACGAGGGGAAACGGGGCTCCTCTGGATGTGGGCGGGACCATCGTGCTTCCTCTCGAGTGGAGACGGGTATGGCGGTGAACTTCTTGTGTTGCAGCAAGGGTGTGAAAGACCCTTTCGAAGTTCCAGAGGTTAGGTGTCATTAGTCTCCAGACGCCTCATTGGAAATAGGCCTCATCTCGCCTGGAAGGGAGAACATCCTGGATTTTCTCGAGTTGCGGCAGGTGTTCTCGAGTTACGACGGGGACCTCAGGGAACCGCCCTGGTGGCCTCAGGAAAAGCCAGTCCCCATGCGAGTTGCTAGGGGGCCTCTCAGGATTCCTCTCCTGTCGATACCAGGGCCAAAAACCTTGTTTGGAGTCAGGGCCGGAACCGAGGATTCCTCTCAGGGGCTGACATGGATCATTGGGTACTTCTGGAGTCTCACCACTGGAGTCAGGCCTCGTTTCGAGTGGGGGCATGCACGAGCGCTTTTCTTCCAGGCTGTAGCAGCAATGTCACGCTTACCTTCGCGTGGATCAAAGGATCTGTGGTTTTCCCTCGAGGCTTTCCCTTGAGGCTTTCCCACAGGGCTGTCCCACTTGCCACCGTGGTGTGAGTCGATCCTCGGCGTGAAAGATGAGCCAGTGCAGGGCAAAGAGGTTCCTCTGGAATGGACTGAGACATCTGGGGGATTCTTGGAATGGTGGTACGACCATAGAGTTCCTCTCGCCTTTCCTGTTGAGAGTGCCTCCTCTTGAGATGCGAGGGGAATGCCGGGAATTCTTTCCCGTTGAAAGCAGGGAAAGGATCCCTCATCTCGAGCTACGAGGGGGAAACGGGGCTCCTCTGGATATGGGCGGGACCATCGTGCTTCCTCTCGATTGGAGACGGGTATGGCGGTGAACTTCTTGAGTTGCAGCAAGGGTGTGAAAGACCCTTTCGAAGTTCCAGAGGTTAGGTGTCATTAGTCTCCAGACGCCTCATTGGAAATAGGCCTCATCTCGCCTGGAAGGGAGAACTTCCTGGATTTTCTCGAGTTGCGGCAGGTGTTCTCGAGTTACGACGGGGACCTCAGGGACCCGCCCTGGTGGCCTCAGGAAAGGCCAGTCCCCATGCGAGTTGCTAGGGGGCCTCTCAGGATTCCTCTCCCGTCGATACCGGGGCCAAAAACCTTGTGTGGAGTCAGGGCCGGAACCGAGGTTTCCTCTCAGGGGTGACATGGATCTTTGGGTACTTCTGGAGTCTCCCTAGGGGAGTCAGGACTCGTCTCGAGTGGGGGCATGCACGTGCGCTTTACTTCCAGGCTGTAGCAGCAATGTCACGCTTCCCGTCGCGTGGATCAAAGGATCTGTGGTTTTCCCTCGAGGCTTTCCCTCGAGGCTTTCCCACAGGGCTGTCCCACGTGCCACCGTGGTGTGAGTCGATCCTCGGCGTGAAAGATGAGCCAGTGCAGGGCAAAGAGGTTCCTCTGGAATGGACTGAGACATCTGGGGGACTCTTGGAATGGTGGTACGACCATGGAGTTCCTCTCGCCTTTCCTGTTGAGAGTGCCTCCTCTTGAGATGCGACGGGAACGCCGGGAATTCTTTCCCGTTGAAAGCAGGGAAAGGATCCCTCATCTCGAGCTACGTGGGGGAAACGGGGCTCCTCTGGATGTGGGCGGGACCATCGTGCTTCCTCTCGAGTGGAGACGGGTATGGCGGTGAACTTCTTGAGTTGCAGCAAGGGTGTGAAAGACCCTTTCGAAGTTCCAGAGGTTAGGTGTCATTAGTCTCCAGACGCCTCATCGGAAATAGGCCTCATCTCGCCTGGAAGGGAGAACTTCCTGGATTTTCTCGAGTTGCGGCAGGTGTTCTCGAGTTACGACGGGGACCTCAGGGACCCGCCCTGGTGGCCTCAGGAGAGGCCAGTCCCCATGCGAGTTGCTAGGGGGCCTCTCGGGATTCCTCTCCCGCCGATACCGGGGACAAAAACCTTGTGTGGAGTCAGGGCCGGAACCGAGGATTCCTCTCAGGGGCTGATATGGATCTTTGGGTCCTTCTGGAGTCTCCCCAGGGGAGTCAGGCCTCGTCTCGAGTGGGGGCATGCACGTGCGCTTTCCTTCCAGGCTGTAGCAGCAATGTCACGCTTCCCGTCGCGTGGATCAAAGGATCTGTGGTTTTCCCTCAAGGCTTTCCCTCGAGGCTTTCCCACAGGGCTGTCCCACGTGCCACCGTGGTGTGAGTCGATCCTCGGCGTGAAAGATGAGCCAGTGCAGGGCAAAGAGGTTCCTCTGGAATGGACTGAGACATCTGGGGGACTCTTGGAATGGTGGTACGACCATGGAGTTCCTCTCGCCTTTCCTGTTGAGAGTGCCTCCTCTTGAGATGCGACGGGAACGCCGGGAATTCTTTCCCGTTGAAAGCAGGGAAAGGATCCCTCATCTCGAGCTACGAGGGGGAAACGGGGCTCCTCTGGATGTGGGCGGGACCATCGTGCTTCCTCTCGAGTGGAGACGGGTATGGCAGAGAACTTCTTGAGTTGCAGCAAGGGTGTGAAAGACCCGTTCGAAGTTCCAGAGGTTAGGTGTCATTAGTCTCCAGACGCCTCATCGGAAATAGGCCTCATCTCGCCTGGAAGGGAGAACTTCCTGGATTTTCTCGAGTTGCGGCAGGTGTTCTCGAGTTACGACGGGGACCTCAGGGACCCGCCCTGGTGGCCTCAGGAGAGGCCAGTCCCCATGCGAGTTGCTAGGGGGCCTCTCGGGATTCCTCTCCCGTCGATACCGGGGCAAAAACCTTGTGTGGAGTCAGGGCCGGAACCGAGGATTCCTCTCAGGGGCTGACATGGATCTTTGGGTACTTCTGGAGTCTCCCCAGGCGAGTCAGGCCTCGTCTCGAGTGGGGGCATGCACGTGTGCTTTCCTTCCAGGCTGTAGCAGCAATGTCACGCTTCCCGTCGCGTGCATCAAAGGATCTGTGGTTTTCCCTCGAGGCTTTCCCTCGAGGCTTTCCCACAGGGCTGTCCCATGTGCCACCGTGGTGTGAGTCGATCCTCGGCGTGAAAGATGAGCCAGTGCAGGGCAAAGAGGTTCCTCTGGAATGGACTGAGACATCTGGGGGACTCTTGGAATGGTGGTACAACCATGGAGTTCCTCTCGCCTTTCCTGTTGAGAGTGCCTCCTCTTGAGATGCGACGGGAACGCCGGGAATTCTTTCCCGTAGAAAGCAGGGAAAGGATCCCTCATCTCGAGCTACGAGGGGGAAACGGGGCTCCTCTGGATGTGGGCGGGACCATCGTGCTTCCTCGCGAGTGGAGACGGGTATGGCGGTGAACTTCTTGAGTTGCAGCAAGGGTGTGAAAGACCCTTTCGAAGTTCCAGAGTTTAGGTGTCATTAGTCTCCAAACGCCTCATCGGAAATAGGATTCTTCTCGCCTGGAAGGGAGAACTTCCTGGATTTTCTCGAGTTGCGACAGGTGTTCTCGAGTTACGACGGAGACCTCAGGGACCCGCCCTGGTGGCCTCAGGAGAGGCCAGTCCCCATGCGAGTTGCTAGGGGGCCTCTCGGGATTCCTCTCCCGTCGATAACGGGGCCAAAAACCTTGTGTGGAGTCAGGGCCGGAACCGAGGATTCCTCTCAGGGGCTGACATGGATCTTTGGGTACTTCTGGAGTCTCCCCAGGGGAGTCAGGCCCCGTCTCGAGTGGGGGCATGCACGTGCGCTTTCCTTCCAGGCTGTAGCAGCAATGTCACGCTTCCCGTCGCGTGGATCAAAGGATCTGTGGTTTTCCCTCGAGGCTTTGCCTCGAGGCTTTCCCACAGGGCTGTCCCACGTGCCACCGTGGTGTGAGTCGATCCTCGGCGTGAAAGATGAGCCAGTGCAGGGCAAAGAGGTTCCTCTGGAATGGACTGAGACATCTGGGGGACTCTTGGAATGGTGGTACGACCATGGAGTTCCTCTCGCCTTTCCTGTTGAGAGTGCCTCCTCTTGAGATGCGACGGGAATGCCGGGAATTCTTTCCCGTTGAAAGCAGGGAAAGGATCCCTCATCTCGAGCTACGAGGGGGAAACGGGGCTCCTCTGGATGTGGGCGGGACCATCGTGCTTCCTCTCGAGTGGACACGGGTATGGCGGTGAACTTCTTGAGTAGCAGCAAGGGTGTGAAAGACCCTTTCGAAGTTCCAGAGGTTAGGTGTCGTTAGTCTCCAGACGCCTCATCGGAAATAGGCCTCATCTCGCCTGGAAGGGAGAACTTCCTGGATTTTCTCGAGTTGTGGCAGGTGTTCTCGAGTTACGACGGGGACCTCAGGGACCCGCCCTGGTGGCCTCAGTAACGGCCAGTCCCCATGGGAGTTGCTAGGGGGCCTCTCGGGATTACTCTCCCGTCGATACCGGGGCCAAAAACCTTGTGTGGAGTCAGGGCCGAAATCGAGGATTCCTCTCAGGGGCTGACATGGATCTTTGGGTACTTGTGGAGTCTCCCCAGGGGAGTCAGGCCTCGTCTCGAGTGGGGGCATGCACGAGCGCTTTCCTTCCAGGCTGTAGCAGGAATGTCACGCTTCCCGTCGCGTGGATCAAAGGATCTGTGGTTTTCCCTCGAGGCTTTCCCTCGAGGCTTTCCCCCAGGGCTGTCCCATGTGCCACCGTGGTGTGAGTCGATCCTCGGCGTGAATGATGAGCCAGTGCAGGGCAAAGAGGTTCCTCTGGAATGGACTGAGACATCTGGGGGACTCTTGGAATGGTGGTACGACCATGGAGTTCCTCTCGCCTTTCCTGTTGAGAGTGCCTCCTCTTGAGATGCGACGGGAACGCCGGGAATTCTTTCCCGTTGAAAGCAGGGAAAGGATCCCTCATCTCGAGCTACGAGGGGGAATCGGGGCTCCTCTGGATGTGGGCGGGACCATCGTACTTCCTCTCGAGTGGAGACGGGTATGGCAGAGAACTTCTTGAGTTGCAGCAAGGGAGTGAAAGACCCTTTAGAAGTTCCAGAGGTTAGGTGTCATTAGTCTCCAGACGCCTCATCGGAAATAGGCCTCATCTCGCCTGGAAGGGAGAACTTCCTGGATTTTCTCGAGTTGCGGCAGGTGTTCTCGAGTTATGACGGGGACCTCAAGGACCAGCCTTGGTGGCCTCAGGAGAGGCCAATCCCCATGCGAGTTGCTAGGGGGACTCTGGGATTCCTAACCCGTCGATACCGGGTCCAAAAACCTTGTGTGGAGTCAGGGCCGGAACCGAGGATTCCTCTCAGGGGCTGACATGGATCTTTGGGTACTTCTGGAGTCTCCCCAGGGGAGTCAGGCCTCGTCTCGAGTGGGGACAGGTACGTGCGCTTTCCTTCCAGGCTGTAGCAGCAATGTCACGCTTCCCGTCGCGTGGATCAAAGGATCTGTGGTTTTCCCACGAGTTTTTCCCTCGAGGCTTTCCCACAGGTCTGTCCCACGTGACACCGTGGTGTGAGTTGATACTCGGCGTGAAAGATGAGCCAGTGCAGGGCAAAGAGGTTCCTCTGGAATGGACTGAGACATCTGGGGGACTCTTGGAATGGTGGTACCACCATGGAGTTCCTCTCGCCTTTCCTGTTGAGAGTGCCTCCTCTTGAGATGCGACGGGAACGCCGGGAATTCTTTCCCGTTGAAAGCAGGGAAAGGATCCCTCATCTCGAGCTACGAGGGGGAAATGGGGCTCCTCTGGATGTGGGCGGGACCATCGTGCTTCCTCGCGAGTGGAGACGGGTATGGCGGTGAACTTCTTGAGTTGCAGCAAGGGTGTGAAAGACCCTTTCGAAGTTCCAGAGTTTAGGTGTCATTAGTCTCCAAACGCCTCATCGGAAATAGGATTCTTCTCGCCTGGAAGGGAGAACTTCCTGGATTTTCTCGAGTTGCGACAGGTGTTCTCGAGTTACGACGGAGACCTCAGGGACCCGCCCTGGTGGCCTCAGGAGAGGCCAGTCCCCATGCGAGTTGCTAGGGGGCCTCTCGGGATTCCTCTCCCGTCGATACCGGGGCCAAAAACCTTGTGTGGAGTCAGGGCCGGAACCGAGGATTCCTCTCAGGGGCTGACATGGATCTTTGGGTACTTCTGGAGTCTCCCCAGGGGAGTCAGGCCTCGTCTCGAGTGGGGGCATGCACGTGCGCTTTCCTTCCAGGCTGTAGCAGCAATGTCACGCTTCCCGTCGCGTGGATCAAAGGATCTGTGGTTTTCCCTCGAGGCTTTGCCTCGAGGCTTTCCCACAGGGCTGTCCCACGTGCCACCGTGGTGTGAGTCGATCCTCGGCGTGAAAGATGAGCCAGTGCAGGGCAAAGATGTTCCTCTGGAATGGACTGAGACATCTGGGGGACTCTTGGAATGGTGGTACGACCATGGAGTTCCTCTCGCCTTTCCTGTTGAGAGTGCCTCCTCTTGAGATGCGACGGGAATGCCAGGAATTCTTTCCCGTTGAAAGCAGGGAAAGGATCCCTCATCTCGAGCTACGAGGGGGAAACGGGGCTCCTCTGGATGTGGGCGGGACCATCGTGCTTCCTCTCGAGTGGACACGGGTATGGCGGTGAACTTCTTGAGTTGCAGCAAGGGTGTGAAAGACCCTTTCGAAGTTCCAGAGGTTAGGTGTCGTTAGTCTCCAGACGCCTCATCGGAAATAGGCCTCATCTCGCCTGCAAGGGAGAACTTCCTGGATTTTCTCGAGTTGTGGCAGGTGTTCTCGAGTTACGACGGGGACCTCAGGGACCCGCCCTGGTGGCCTCAGGAACGGCCAGTCCCCATGGGAGTTGCTAGGGGGCCTCTCGGGATTCCTCTCCCGTCGATACCGGGGCCAAAAACCTTGTGTGGAGTCAGGGCCGGAATCGAGGATTCCTCTCAAGGGCTGACATGGATCTTTGGGTATTTCTGGAGTCTCCCCAGGGCCGTCAGGCCTCGTCTCGAGTGGGGGCATTCACGTGCGCTTTCCTTCCAGGCTGTAGCAGCAATGTCACGCTTCCCGTGGCCTGGATCAATGGATCTGTGGTTTTCCCTCGAGGCTTTCCCTCGAGGCTTTCACACAGGGCTGTCCCACGTGCCACCGTGGTGTGAGTCGATCGTCGGCGTGAAAGATGAGCCAGTGCAGGGCAAAGAGGTTCCTCTGGAATGGACTGAGACATCTGGGGGACTCGTGGAATGGTCGTACGACCATGGAGTTCCTCTCGCCTTTCCTGTTGAGAGTGCCTCCTCTTGAGATGCGATGGGAACGCCGGGAATTCTTTCCCGTTGAACGCAGGGAAAGGATCCCTCATCTCGAGCTACGAGGGGGAAACGGGGCTCCTCTGGATGTGGGCGGGACCATCGTGCTTCCTCGCGAGTGGAGACGGGTATGGCGGTGAACTTCTTGAGTCGCAGCAAGGGTGTGAAAGACCCTTTCGAAGTTCCAGAGGTTAGGTGTCATTAGTCTCCAAACGCCTCATCGGAAATAGGATTCTTCTCGCCTGGAAGGGAGAACTTCCTGGATTTTCTCGAGTTGCGACAGGTGTTCTCGAGTTACGACGGAGACCTCAGGGACCCGCCCTGGTGGCCTCAGGAGAGGCCAGTCCCCATGCGAGTTGCTAGGGGGCCTCTCGGGATTCCTCTCCCGTCGATACCGGGGCCAAAAACCTTGTGTGGAGTCAGGGCCGGAACCGAGGATTCCTCTCAGGGGTTGACATGGATCTTTGGGTACTTCTGGAGTCTCCCCAGGGGAGTCAGGCCTCGTCTCGAGTGGGGGCATGCACGTGCGCTTTCCTTCCAGGCTGTAGCAGCAATGTCACACTTCCCGTCGCGTGGATCAAAGGATCTGTGGTTTTCCCTCGAGGCTTTCCCTCGAGGCTTTCCCACAGGGCTGTCCCACGTGCCACCGTGGTGTGAGTCGATTCTCGGCGTGAAAGATGAGCCAGTGCAGGGCAAAGAGGTTCCTTTGGAATGGACTGAGACATCTGGGGGACTCTTGGAGTGGTGGTACGACCATGGAGTTCCTCTCGCCTTTCCTGTTGAGAGTGCCTCCTCTTGAGATGCGACGGGAATGCCGGGAATTCTTTCCCGTTGAAAGCAGGGAAAGGATCCCTCATCTCGAGCTCCGAGGGGGAAACGGGGCTCCTCTGGATGTGGGCGGGACCATCGTCCTTTCTCTCGTGTGGAGACGGGTATGGCGGTAAACATCTTGAGTTTCAGCAAGGGTGTGAAAGACCCTTTTGAAGTTCCAGAGGTTGGGTGTCATTAGTCTCCAGACGCCTCATCGGAAATAGGCCTCATCTCGCCTGGAAGGGAGAACTTCCTGGATTTTCTCGAGTTGCGGCAGGTGTTCTCGAGTTACGACGGGGACCTCAGGGACCCGCCCTGGTGGCCTCAGGAGAGGCCAGTCCCCATGCGAGTTGCTAGGGGGCCTCTCGGGATTCCTCTCCCATCGATACCGGGGCCAAAAACCTTGTGTGGAGTCAGGGCCGGAACCGAGGATTCCTCTCAGGGGCTGACATGGATCTTTGGGTACTTCTGGAGTCTCCCCAGGGGAGTCAGGCCTCGTCTCGAGAGGGGGCATGCACGTGCGCTTTCCTTCCAGGCTGTAGCAGCAATGTCACGCTTCCCGTCGCGTGGATCAAAGGATCTGTGGTTTTCCCTCGAGGCTTTCCCTCGAGGCTTTCCCACAGGGCTGTCCCACGTGCCACCGTGGTGTGAGTCGATCCTCGGCGTGAAAGATGAGCCAGTGCAGGGCAAAGAGGTTCCTCTGGAATGGACTGAGACATCTGGGGGACTCTTGGAATGGTGGTACGACCATGGAGTTCCTCTCGCCTTTCCTGTTGAGAGTGCCTCCTCTTGAGATGCGACGGGAACGCCGGGAATTCTTTCCCGTTGAAAGCAGGGAAAGGATCCCTCATCTCGAGCTACGTGGGGGAAACGGGGCTCCTCTGGATGTGGGCGGGACCATCGTGCTTCCTCTCGAGTGGAGACGGGTATGGCGGTGAACTTCTTGAGTTGCAGCAAGGGTGTGAAAGACCCTTTCGAAGTTCCAGAGGTTAGGTGTCATTAGTCTCCAGACGCCTCATCGGAAATAGGCCTCATCTCGCCTGGAAGGGAGAACTTCCTGGATTTTCTCGAGTTGCGGCAGGTGTTCTCGAGTTACGACGGGGACCTCAGGGACCCGCCCTGGTGGCCTCAGGAGAGGCCAGTCCCCATGCGAGTTGCTAGGGGGCCTCTCGGGATTCCTCTCCCGCCGATACCGGGGACAAAAACCTTGTGTGGAGTCAGGGCCGGAACCGAGGATTCCTCTCAGGGGCTGATATGGATCTTTGGGTCCTTCTGGAGTCTCCCCAGGGGAGTCAGGCCTCGTCTCGAGTGGGGGCATGCACGTGCGCTTTCCTTCCAGGCTGTAGCAGCAATGTCACGCTTCCCGTCGCGTGGATCAAAGGATCTGTGGTTTTCCCTCAAGGCTTTCCCTCGAGGCTTTCCCACAGGGCTGTCCCACGTGCCACCGTGGTGTGAGTCGATCCTCGGCGTGAAAGATGAGCCAGTGCAGGGCAAAGAGGTTCCTCTGGAATGGACTGAGACATCTGGGGGACTCTTGGAATGGTGGTACGACCATGGAGTTCCTCTCGCCTTTCCTGTTGAGAGTGCCTCCTCTTGAGATGCGACGGGAACGCCGGGAATTCTTTCCCGTTGAAAGCAGGGAAAGGATCCCTCATCTCGAGCTACGAGGGGGAAACGGGGCTCCTCTGGATGTGGGCGGGACCATCGTGCTTCCTCTCGAGTGGAGACGGGTATGGCAGAGAACTTCTTGAGTTGCAGCAAGGGTGTGAAAGACCCGTTCGAAGTTCCAGAGGTTAGGTGTCATTAGTCTCCAGACGCCTCATCGGAAATAGGCCTCATCTCGCCTGGAAGGGAGAACTTCCTGGATTTTCTCGAGTTGCGGCAGGTGTTCTCGAGTTACGACGGGGACCTCAGGGACCCGCCCTGGTGGCCTCAGGAGAGGCCAGTCCCCATGCGAGTTGCTAGGGGGCCTCTCGGGATTCCTCTCCCGTCGATACCGGGGCAAAAACCTTGTGTGGAGTCAGGGCCGGAACCGAGGATTCCTCTCAGGGGCTGACATGGATCTTTGGGTACTTCTGGAGTCTCCCCAGGCGAGTCAGGCCTCGTCTCGAGTGGGGGCATGCACGTGTGCTTTCCTTCCAGGCTGTAGCAGCAATGTCACGCTTCCCGTCGCGTGCATCAAAGGATCTGTGGTTTTCCCTCGAGGCTTTCCCTCGAGGCTTTCCCACAGGGCTGTCCCATGTGCCACCGTGGTGTGAGTCGATCCTCGGCGTGAAAGATGAGCCAGTGCAGGGCAAAGAGGTTCCTCTGGAATGGACTGAGACATCTGGGGGACTCTTGGAATGGTGGTACAACCATGGAGTTCCTCTCGCCTTTCCTGTTGAGAGTGCCTCCTCTTGAGATGCGACGGGAACGCCGGGAATTCTTTCCCGTAGAAAGCAGGGAAAGGAACCCTCATCTCGAGCTACGAGGGGGAAACGGGGCTCCTCTGGATGTGGGCGGGACCATCGTGCTTCCTCGCGAGTGGAGACGGGTATGGCGGTGAACTTCTTGAGTTGCAGCAAGGGTGTGAAAGACCCTTTCGAAGTTCCAGAGTTTAGGTGTCATTAGTCTCCAAACGCCTCATCGGAAATAGGATTCTTCTCGCCTGGAAGGGAGAACTTCCTGGATTTTCTCGAGTTGCGACAGGTGTTCTCGAGTTACGACGGAGACCTCAGGGACCCGCCCTGGTGGCCTCAGGAGAGGCCAGTCCCCATGCGAGTTGCTAGGGGGCCTCTCGGGATTCCTCTCCCGTCGATAACGGGGCCAAAAACCTTGTGTGGAGTCAGGGCCGGAACCGAGGATTCCTCTCAGGGGCTGACATGGATCTTTGGGTACTTCTGGAGTCTCCCCAGGGGAGTCAGGCCCCGTCTCGAGTGGGGGCATGCACGTGCGCTTTCCTTCCAGGCTGTAGCAGCAATGTCACGCTTCCCGTCGCGTGGATCAAAGGATCTGTGGTTTTCCCTCGAGGCTTTGCCTCGAGGCTTTCCCACAGGGCTGTCCCACGTGCCACCGTGGTGTGAGTCGATCCTCGGCGTGAAAGATGAGCCAGTGCAGGGCAAAGAGGTTCCTCTGGAATGGACTGAGACATCTGGGGGACTCTTGGAATGGTGGTACGACCATGGAGTTCCTCTCGCCTTTCCTGTTGAGAGTGCCTCCTCTTGAGATGCGACGGGAATGCCGGGAATTCTTTCCCGTTGAAAGCAGGGAAAGGATCCCTCATCTCGAGCTACGAGGGGGAAACGGGGCTCCTCTGGATGTGGGCGGGACCATCGTGCTTCCTCTCGAGTGGACACGGGTATGGCGGTGAACTTCTTGAGTAGCAGCAAGGGTGTGAAAGACCCTTTCGAAGTTCCAGAGGTTAGGTGTCGTTAGTCTCCAGACGCCTCATCGGAAATAGGCCTCATCTCGCCTGGAAGGGAGAACTTCCTGGATTTTCTCGAGTTGTGGCAGGTGTTCTCGAGTTACGACGGGGACCTCAGGGACCCGCCCTGGTGGCCTCAGTAACGGCCAGTCCCCATGGGAGTTGCTAGGGGGCCTCTCGGGATTACTCTCCCGTCGATACCGGGGCCAAAAACCTTGTGTGGAGTCAGGGCCGAAATCGAGGATTCCTCTCAGGGGCTGACATGGATCTTTGGGTACTTGTGGAGTCTCCCCAGGGGAGTCAGGCCTCGTCTCGAGTGGGGGCATGCACGAGCGCTTTCCTTCCAGGCTGTAGCAGGAATGTCACGCTTCCCGTCGCGTGGATCAAAGGATCTGTGGTTTTCCCTCGAGGCTTTCCCTCGAGGCTTTCCCCCAGGGCTGTCCCATGTGCCACCGTGGTGTGAGTCGATCCTCGGCGTGAATGATGAGCCAGTGCAGGGCAAAGAGGTTCCTCTGGAATGGACTGAGACATCTGGGGGACTCTTGGAATGGTGGTACGACCATGGAGTTCCTCTCGCCTTTCCTGTTGAGAGTGCCTCCTCTTGAGATGCGACGGGAACGCCGGGAATTCTTTCCCGTTGAAAGCAGGGAAAGGATCCCTCATCTCGAGCTACGAGGGGGAATCGGGGCTCCTCTGGATGTGGGCGGGACCATCGTACTTCCTCTCGAGTGGAGACGGGTATGGCAGAGAACTTCTTGAGTTGCAGCAAGGGAGTGAAAGACCCTTTAGAAGTTCCAGAGGTTAGGTGTCATTAGTCTCCAGACGCCTCATCGGAAATAGGCCTCATCTCGCCTGGAAGGGAGAACTTCCTGGATTTTCTCGAGTTGCGGCAGGTGTTCTCGAGTTATGACGGGGACCTCAAGGACCAGCCTTGGTGGCCTCAGGAGAGGCCAATCCCCATGCGAGTTGCTAGGGGGACTCTGGGATTCCTAACCCGTCGATACCGGGTCCAAAAACCTTGTGTGGAGTCAGGGCCGGAACCGAGGATTCCTCTCAGGGGCTGACATGGATCTTTGGGTACTTCTGGAGTCTCCCCAGGGGAGTCAGGCCTCGTCTCGAGTGGGGACAGGTACGTGCGCTTTCCTTCCAGGCTGTAGCAGCAATGTCACGCTTCCCGTCGCGTGGATCAAAGGATCTGTGGTTTTCCCACGAGTTTTTCCCTCCAGGCTTTCCCACAGGTCTGTCCCACGTGACACCGTGGTGTGAGTTGATACTCGGCGTGAAAGATGAGCCAGTGCAGGGCAAAGAGGTTCCTCTGGAATGGACTGAGACATCTGGGGGACTCTTGGAATGGTGGTACCACCATGGAGTTCCTCTCGCCTTTCCTGTTGAGAGTGCCTCCTCTTGAGATGCGACGGGAACGCCGGGAATTCTTTCCCGTTGAAAGCAGGGAAAGGATCCCTCATCTCGAGCTACGAGGGGGAAACGGGGCTCCTCTGGATGTGGGCGGGACCATCGTGCTTCCTCGCGAGTGGAGACGGGTATGGCGGTGAACTTCTTGAGTTGCAGCAAGGGTGTGAAAGACCCTTTCGAAGTTCCAGAGTTTAGGTGTCATTAGTCTCCAAACGCCTCATCGGAAATAGGATTCTTCTCGCCTGGAAGGGAGAACTTCCTGGATTTTCTCGAGTTGCGACAGGTGTTCTCGAGTTACGACGGAGACCTCAGGGACCCGCCCTGGTGGCCTCAGGAGAGGCCAGTCCCCATGCGAGTTGCTAGGGGGCCTCTCGGGATTCCTCTCCCGTCGATACCGGGGCCAAAAACCTTGTGTGGAGTCAGGGCCGGAACCGAGGATTCCTCTCAGGGGCTGACATGGATCTTTGGGTACTTCTGGAGTCTCCCCAGGGGAGTCAGGCCTCGTCTCGAGTGGGGGCATGCACGTGCGCTTTCCTTCCAGGCTGTAGCAGCAATGTCACGCTTCCCGTCGCGTGGATCAAAGGATCTGTGGTTTTCCCTCGAGGCTTTGCCTCGAGGCTTTCCCACAGGGCTGTCCCACGTGCCACCGTGGTGTGAGTCGATCCTCGGCGTGAAAGATGAGCCAGTGCAGGGCAAAGATGTTCCTCTGGAATGGACTGAGACATCTGGGGGACTCTTGGAATGGTGGTACGACCATGGAGTTCCTCTCGCCTTTCCTGTTGAGAGTGCCTCCTCTTGAGATGCGACGGGAATGCCGGGAATTCTTTCCCGTTGAAAGCAGGGAAAGGATCCCTCATCTCGAGCTACGAGGGGGAAACGGGGCTCCTCTGGATGTGGGCGGGACCATCGTGCTTCCTCTCGAGTGGACACGGGTATGGCGGTGAACTTCTTGAGTTGCAGCAAGGGTGTGAAAGACCCTTTCGAAGTTCCAGAGGTTAGGTGTCGTTAGTCTCCAGACGCCTCATCGGAAATAGGCCTCATCTCGCCTGGAAGGGAGAACTTCCTGGATTTTCTCGAGTTGTGGCAGGTGTTCTCGAGTTACGACGGGGACCTCAGGGACCCGCCCTGGTGGCCTCAGGAACGGCCAGTCCCCATGGGAGTTGCTAGGGGGCCTCTCGGGATTCCTCTCCCGTCGATACCGGGGCCAAAAACCTTGTGTGGAGTCAGGGCCGGAATCGAGGATTCCTCTCAAGGGCTGACATGGATCTTTGGGTATTTCTGGAGTCTCCCCAGGGCCGTCAGGCCTCGTCTCGAGTGGGGGCATTCACGTGCGCTTTCCTTCCAGGCTGTAGCAGCAATGTCACGCTTCCCGTGGCCTGGATCAATGGATCTGTGGTTTTCCCTCGAGGCTTTCCCTCGAGGCTTTCACACAGGGCTGTCCCACGTGCCACCGTGGTGTGAGTCGATCGTCGGCGTGAAAGATGAGCCAGTGCAGGGCAAAGAGGTTCCTCTGGAATGGACTGAGACATCTGGGGGACTCGTGGAATGGTCGTACGACCATGGAGTTCCTCTCGCCTTTCCTGTTGAGAGTGCCTCCTCTTGAGATGCGATGGGAACGCCGGGAATTCTTTCCCGTTGAACGCAGGGAAAGGATCCCTCATCTCGAGCTACGAGGGGGAAACGGGGCTCCTCTGGATGTGGGCGGGACCATCGTGCTTCCTCGCGAGTGGAGACGGGTATGGCGGTGAACTTCTTGAGTCGCAGCAAGGGTGTGAAAGACCCTTTCGAAGTTCCAGAGGTTAGGTGTCATTAGTCTCCAAACGCCTCATCGGAAATAGGATTCTTCTCGCCTGGAAGGGAGAACTTCCTGGATTTTCTCGAGTTGCGACAGGTGTTCTCGAGTTACGACGGAGACCTCAGGGACCCGCCCTGGTGGCCTCAGGAGAGGCCAGTCCCCATGCGAGTTGCTAGGGGGCCTCTCGGGATTCCTCTCCCGTCGATACCGGGGCCAAAAACCTTGTGTGGAGTCAGGGCCGGAACCGAGGATTCCTCTCAGGGGTTGACATGGATCTTTGGGTACTTCTGGAGTCTCCCCAGGGGAGTCAGGCCTCGTCTCGAGTGGGGGCATGCACGTGCGCTTTCCTTCCAGGCTGTAGCAGCAATGTCACACTTCCCGTCGCGTGGATCAAAGGATCTGTGGTTTTCCCTCGAGGCTTTCCCTCGAGGCTTTCCCACAGGGCTGTCCCACGTGCCACCGTGGTGTGAGTCGATTCTCGGCGTGAAAGATGAGCCAGTGCAGGGCAAAGAGGTTCCTTTGGAATGGACTGAGACATCTGGGGGACTCTTGGAGTGGTGGTACGACCATGGAGTTCCTCTCGCCTTTCCTGTTGAGAGTGCCTCCTCTTGAGATGCGACGGGAATGCCGGGAATTCTTTCCCGTTGAAAGCAGGGAAAGGATCCCTCATCTCGAGCTCCGAGGGGGAAACGGGGCTCCTCTGGATGTGGGCGGGACCATCGTCCTTTCTCTCGTGTGGAGACGGGTATGGCGGTAAACATCTTGAGTTTCAGCAAGGGTGTGAAAGACCCTTTTGAAGTTCCAGAGGTTGGGTGTCATTAGTCTCCAGACGCCTCATCGGAAATAGGCCTCATCTCGCCTGGAAGGGAGAACTTCCTGGATTTTCTCGAGTTGCGGCAGGTGTTCTCGAGTTACGACGGGGACCTCAGGGACCCGCCCTGGTGGCCTCAGGAGAGGCCAGTCCCCATGCGAGTTGCTAGGGGGCCTCTCGGGATTCCTCTCCCATCGATACCGGGGCCAAAAACCTTGTGTGGAGTCAGGGCCGGAACCGAGGATTCCTCTCAGGGGCTGACATGGATCTTTGGGTACTTCTGGAGTCTCCCCAGGGGAGTCAGGCCTCGTCTCGAGAGGGGGCATGCACGTGCGCTTTCCTTCCAGGCTGTAGCAGCAATGTCACGCTTCCCGTCGCGTGGATCAAAGGATCTGTGGTTTTCCCTCGAGGCTTTCCCTCGAGGCTTTCCCACAGGGCTGTCCCACGTGCCACCGTGGTGTGAGTCGATCCTCGGCGTGAAAGATGAGCCAGTGCAGGGCAAAGAGGTTCCTCTGGAATGGACTGAGACATCTGGGGGACTCTTGGAATGGTGGTACGACCATGGAGTTCCTCTCGCCTTTCCTGTTGAGAGTGCCTCCTCTTGAGATGCGACGGGAATGCCGGGAATTCTTTCCCGTTGAAAGCAGGGAAAGGATCCCTCATCTCGAGCTACGAGGGGGAAACGGGGCTCCTCGGGATGTGGGCGGGACCATCGTGCTTCCTCTCGAGTGGACACGGGTATGGCGGTGAACTTCTTGAGTTGCAGCAAGGGTGTGAAAGACCCTTTCGAAGTTCCAGAGGTTAGGTGTCGTTAGTCTCCAGACGCCTCATCGGAAATAGGCCTCATCTCGCCTGGAAGGGAGAACTTCCTGGATTTTCTCGAGTTGTGGCAGGTGTTCTCGAGTTACGACGGGGACCTCAGGGACCCGCCCTGGTGGCCTCAGGAACGGCCAGTCCCCATGGGAGTTGCTAGGGGGCCTCTCGGGATTCCTCTCCCGTCGATACCGGGGCCAAAAACCTTGTGTGGAGTCAGGGCCGGAATCGAGGATTCCTCTCAAGGGCTGACATGGATCTTTGGGTATTTCTGGAGTCTCCCCAGGGCCGTCAGGCCTCGTCTCGAGTGGGGGCATTCACGTGCGCTTTCCTTCCAGGCTGTAGCAGCAATGTCACGCTTCCCGTGGCCTGGATCAATGGATCTGTGGTTTTCCCTCGAGGCTTTCCCTCGAGGCTTTCACACAGGGCTGTCCCACGTGCCACCGTGGTGTGAGTCGATCGTCGGCGTGAAAGATGAGCCAGTGCAGGGCAAAGAGGTTCCTCTGGAATGGACTGAGACATCTGGGGGACTAGTGGAATGGTCGTACGACCATGGAGTTCCTCTCGCCTTTCCTGTTGAGAGTGCCTCCTCTTGAGATGCGATGGGAACGCCGGGAATTCTTTCCCGTTGAACGCAGGGAAAGGATCCCTCATCTCGAGCTACGAGGGGGAAACGGGGCTCCTCTGGATGTGGGCGGGACCATCGTGCTTCCTCGCGAGTGGAGACGGGTATGGCGGTGAACTTCTTGAGTCGCAGCAAGGGTGTGAAAGACCCTTTCGAAGTTCCAGAGGTTAGGTGTCATTAGTCTCCAAACGCCTCATCGGAAATAGGATTCTTCTCGCCTGGAAGGGAGAACTTCCTGGATTTTCTCGAGTTGCGACAGGTGTTCTCGAGTTACGACGGAGACCTCAGGGACCCGCCCTGGTGGCCTCAGGAGAGGCCAGTCCCCATGCGAGTTGCTAGGGGGCCTCTCGGGATTCCTCTCCCGTCGATACCGGGGCCAAAAACCTTGTGTGGAGTCAGGGCCGGAACCGAGGATTCCTCTCAGGGGTTGACATGGATCTTTGGGTACTTCTGGAGTCTCCCCAGGGGAGTCAGGCCTCGTCTCGAGTGGGGGCATGCACGTGCGCTTTCCTTCCAGGCTGTAGCAGCAATGTCACACTTCCCGTCGCGTGGATCAAAGGATCTGTGGTTTTCCCTCGAGGCTTTCCCTCGAGGCTTTCCCACAGGGCTGTCCCACGTGCCACCGTGGTGTGAGTCGATTCTCGGCGTGAAAGATGAGCCAGTGCAGGGCAAAGAGGTTCCTTTGGAATGGACTGAGACATCTGGGGGACTCTTGGAGTGGTGGTACGACCATGGAGTTCCTCTCGCCTTTCCTGTTGAGAGTGCCTCCTCTTGAGATGCGACGGGAATGCCGGGAATTCTTTCCCGTTGAAAGCAGGGAAAGGATCCCTCATCTCGAGCTCCGAGGGGGAAACGGGGCTCCTCTGGATGTGGGCGGGACCATCGTCCTTTCTCTCGTGTGGAGACGGGTATGGCGGTAAACATCTTGAGTTTCAGCAAGGGTGTGAAAGACCCTTTTGAAGTTCCAGAGGTTGGGTGTCATTAGTCTCCAGACGCCTCATCGGAAATAGGCCTCATCTCGCCTGGAAGGGAGAACTTCCTGGATTTTCTCGAGTTGCGGCAGGTGTTCTCGAGTTACGACGGGGACCTCAGGGACCCGCCCTGGTGGCCTCAGGAGAGGCCAGTCCCCATGCGAGTTGCTAGGGGGCCTCTCGGGATTCCTCTCCCATCGATACCGGGGCCAAAAACCTTGTGTGGAGTCAGGGCCGGAACCGAGGATTCCTCTCAGGGGCTGACATGGATCTTTGGGTACTTCTGGAGTCTCCCCAGGGGAGTCAGGCCTCGTCTCGAGAGGGGGCATGCACGTGCGCTTTCCTTCCAGGCTGTAGCAGCAATGTCACGCTTCCCGTCGCGTGGATCAAAGGATCTGTGGTTTTCCCTCGAGGCTTTCCCTCGAGGCTTTCCCACAGGGCTGTCCCACGTGCCACCGTGGTGTGAGTCGATCCTCGGCGTGAAAGATGAGCCAGTGCAGGGCAAAGAGGTTCCTCTGGAATGGACTGAGACATCTGGGGGAGTCTTGGAATGGTGGTACGACCATGGAGTTCCTCTCGCCTTTCCTGTTGAGAGTGCCTCCTCTTGAGATGCGACGGGAACGCCGGGAATACTTTCCCGTTGAAAGCAGGGAAAGGATCCCTCATCTCGAGCTCCGAGGGGGAAATGGGGCTCCTCGGGATGTGGGCGGGACCATCGTGCTTCCTCTCGAGTGGACACGGGTATGTCGGTGAACTTCTTGAGTTGCAGTAAGGGTGTGAAAGACCCTTTCGAAGTTCCAGAGGTTAGGTGTCATTAGTCTCCAGACGCCTCATCGGAAATAGGCCTCATCTAGCCTGGAAGGGAGAACTTCCTGGATTTTCTCGAGGTGCGGCAGGTGTTCTCGAGTTACGACGGGTACCACAGGGACCCGCCCTGATGGCCTCAGGAGAGGCCAGTCCCCATGCGAGTTGCTAGGTGGCCTCTCGGGATTCCTCTCCCGTCGATACCGGGGCCAAATACCTTGTGTGGAGTCAGGGCCAGAACCGAGGATTCCTCTCAGGGGCTGACATGGATCTTTGGGTACTTCTAGAGTCTCCCCAGGGGAGTCAGGCCTCGTCTCGAGTGGGGGCATGCACGTGCGCTTTCCTCCCAGGCTGTAGCAGCAATGTCACGCTTCTCGTCGCGTGGATCAAAGGATCTGTGGTTTTCTCTCGAGGCTTTCCCTCGAGGCTTTCCCACAGGGCTGTCCCACGTGCCACCGTGGTGTGAGTCGATCCTCGGAGTGAAAGATGAGCCAGTGCAGGGCAAAGAGGTTCCTCTGGAATGGACTGAGACATCTGGGGGACTCTTGGAATGGTGGTACGACCATGGAGTTCCTCTCGCCTTTCCTGTTGAGAGTGCCTCCTCTTGAGATGCGACGGGAACGCTGGGAATACTTTCCCGTTGAAAGCAGGGAAAGGATCCCTCATTTCGAGCTACGAGGGGGAAACGGGGCTCCTCTGGATGTGGGCGGGACCCTCGTGCTTCCTCTCGAGTGGAGACGGGTATGGCGGTGAACTTCTTGAGTTGCAGCAAGGGTGTGAAAGACCCTTTCGAAGTTCCAGAGGTTACGTGTCAGTCTCCAGACGCCTCATCGGAAATAGACCTCATCTAGCCTGGAAGGGAGAACTTCCTGGATTTTCTCGAGGTGGGGCAGGTGTTCTCGAGTTACGACGGGTACCACAGGGACCCGCCCTGATGGCCTCAGGAGAGGCCAGTCCCCATGCGAGTTGCTAGGGGGCCTCTCGGGATTCCTCTCCCGTCGACACCGGGGCCATAAACCTTGTGTGGAGTCAGGGCCAGAACCGAGGATTCCTCTCAGGGGCTGACATGGATCTTTGGGTACTTCTAGAGTCTCCCCAGGGGAGTCAGGCCTCGTCTCGAGTGGGGGCATGCACGTGCGCTTTCCTTCCAGGCTGTAGCAGCAATGTCACGCTTCCCGTCGCGTCCATCAAATGATCTGTGGTTTTCTCTCGAGGCTTTCCCTCGAGGCTTTCCCACAGGGCTGTCCCACGTGCCACCGTGGTGTGAGTCGATCCTCGGCGTGAAAGATGAGCCAGTGCAGGGCAAAGAGGTTCCTCTGGAATGGACTGAGACATCTGAGGGACTCTTGGAATGGTGGTACGACCATGGAGTTCCTCTCGCCTTTCCTGTTGAGAGTGCCTCCTCTTGAGATGCGACGGGAATGCCGGGAATTCTTTCCCGTTGAAAGCAGGGAAAGGATCCCTCATCTCGAGCTACCAGGGGGAAACCGGGCTCCTCTGGATGTGGGCGGGACCATCGTGCTTCCTCTCGAGTGGAGACGGGTATGGCGGTGAACTTCTTGAGTTGCAGCAAGGGTGTGAAAGACCCTTTCGAAGTTCCAGAGGTTAGGTGTCATTAGTCTCCAGACGCCTCATCGGAAATAGGCCTCATCTAGCCTGGAAGGGAGAACTTCCTGGATTTTCTCGAGGTGGGGCAGGTGTTCTCGAGTTACGACGGGTACCACAGGGACCCGCCCTGATGGCCTCAGGAGAGGCCAGTCCCCATGCGAGTTGCTAGGGGGCCTCTCGGGATTCCTCTCCCGTCGATACCGGGGCCAAAAACCTTATGTGGAGTCAGGGCCAGAACCGAGGATTCCTCTCAGGGGCTGACATGGATCTTTGGGTACTTCTGGAGTCTCCCCAGAGGAGTCAGGCCTCGTCTCGAGTGGGGGCATGCACGTGCGCTTTCCTTCCAGGCTGTAGCAGCAATGTCAAGCTTCCTGTCGCGTGGATCAAAGGATCTGTGGTTTTCCCTCGAGGCTTTCCCTCGAGGCTTTCCCACAGGGCTGTCCCACGTGCCACCGTGGTGTGAGTCGATCCTCGGCGTGAAAGATGAGCCAGTGCAGGGCAAAGAGGTTCCTCTGGAATGGACTGAGACATCTGGGGGACTCTTGGAATGGTGGTACGACCATGGAGTTCCTCTCGCCTTTCCTGTTGAGAGTGCCTCCTCTTGAGATGCGACGGGAATGCCGGGAATTCTTTCCCGTTGAAAGCAGGGAAAGGATCCCTCATCTCAAGCTACGAGGGGGAAACGGGGCTCCTCTGGATGTGGGCGGGACCATCGTGCTTCCTCTCGTGTGGAAACGGGTTTGGCGGTAAACTTCTTGAGTTGCAGCAAGGGTGTGAAAGACCCTTTCGAAGTTCCAGAGGTTAGGTGTCATTAGTCTCCAGACGCCTCATCGGAAATAGGCCTCATCTCGCCTGGAAGGGAGAACTTCCTGGATTTTCTCGAGTTGCGGCAGGTGTTCCCGAGTTACGACGGGGACCTCAGGGACCCGCCCTGGTGGCCTCAGGAGAGGCCAGTCCCCATGCGAGTTGCTAGGGGGCCTCTCGGGATTCCTCTCCCGTCGATACCGGGGCCAAAAACCTTGTGTGGAGTCAGGGCCGGAACCGAGGATTCCTCTCAGGGGCTGACATGGATCTTTGGGTACTTCTGGAGTCTCCCCAGGGGAGTCAGGCCTCGTCTCGAGTTGGGGCATGCACGTGTGCTTTCCTTCCAGGCTGTAGCAGCAATGTCACGCTTCCCGTCGCGTGGATCAAAGGATCTGTGGTTTTCTCTCGAGGCTTTCCCTCGAGGCTTTCCCACAGGGCTCTCCCACGTGCCACCGTGGTGTGAGTCGATCCTCGGCGTGAAAGATGAGCCAGTGCAGGGCAAAGAGGTTCCTCTGGAATGGACTGAGACATCTGGGGGACTCTTGGAATGGTGGTACGACCATGGAGTTCCTCTCGCCTTTCCTGTTGAGAGTGCCTCCTCTTGAGTTGTGACGGGAACTCCGGGAATTCTTTCCCGTTGAAAGCAGGGAAAGGATCCCTCATCTCGAGCTACGAGGGGGAAACGGGGCTCCTCGGGATGTGGGCGGGACCATCGTGGTTCCTCTCGAGTGGACACGGGTATGTCGGTGAACTTCTTGAGTTGCAGCAAGGGTGTGAAAGACCCTTTCGAAGTTCCAGAGGTTGGGTGTCATTAGTCTCCAGACGCCTCATCGGAAATAGGCCTCATCTCGCCTGGAAGGGAGAACTTCCTGGATTTTCTCGAGTTGCGGCAGGTGTTCTCGAGTTACGACGGGGACCTCAGGGACCCGCCCTGGTGGCCTCAGGAGAGGCCAGTCCCCATGCGAGTTGCTAGGGGGCCTCTCGGGATTCCTCTCCCGTCGATACCGGGGCCAAAAACCTTGTGTGGAGTCAGGGCTGGAACCGAGGATTCCTCTCAGGGGCTGACATGGATCTTTGGGTACTTCTGGAGTCTCCCCAGGGGAGTCAGGCCTCGTCTCGAGTGGGGGCATGCACGTGTGCTTTCCTTCCAGGCTGTAGCAGCAATGTCACGCTTCCCGTCGCGTGCATCAAAGGATCTGTGGTTTTCCCTCGAGGCTTTCCCTCGAGGCTTTCCCACAGGGCTGTCCCACGTGCCACCGTGGTGTGAGTCGATCCTTGGCGTGAAAGATGAGCCAGTGCAGGGCAAAGAGGTTCCTCTGGAATGGACTGAGACACCTGGGGGACTCTTGGAATGGTGGTACGACCATGGAGTTCCTCTCGCCTTTCCTGTTGAGAGTGCCTCCTCTTGAGATGCGATGGGAACGCCGGGAATTCTTTCCCGTTAAAAGCAGGGAAAGGATCCCTCATCTCGAGCTACGAGGGGGAAACGGGGCTCCTCGGGATGTGGGCAGGACCATCGTGCTTCCTCTCGAGTGGACACGGGTATGTCGGTGAACTTCTTGAGTTGCAGCAAGGGTGTGAAAGACCCTTTCGAAGTTCCAGAGGTTAGGTGTCATTAGTCTCCAGACGCCTCATCGGAAATAGGCCTCATCTAGCCTGGAAGGGAGAACTTCCTGGATTTTCTCGAGGTGCGGCAGGTGTTCTCAAGTTACGACGGGTACCACAGGGACCCGCCCTGATGGCCTCAGGAGAGGCCAGTCCCCATGCGAGTTGCTAGGGGGCCTCTCGGGATTCCTCTCCCGTCGATACCGGGGCCAAAAACCTTGTGTGGAGTCAGGGCCAGAACCGAGGATTCCTCTCAGGGGCTGACATGGATCTTTGGGTACTTCTAGAGTCTCCCCAGGGGAGTCAGGCCTGGTCTCGAGTGGGGGCATGGACGTGCGCTTTCCTTCCAGGCTGTAGCAGCAATGTCACGCTTCCCGTCGCGTGGATCTAATGATCTGTGGTTTTCTCTCGAGGCTTTCCCACAGGGCTGTCCCACGTGCCACCGTGGTGTGAGTCGATCCTCGGAGTGAAAGATGAGCCAGTGCAGGGCAAAGAGGTTCCTCTGGAATGGACTGAGACATCTGAGGGACTCTTGGAATGGTGGTACGACCATGGAGTTCCTCTCGCCTTTCCTGTTGAGAGTGCCTCCTCTTGAGATGCGACGGGATCGCTGGGAATACTTTCCCGTTGAAAGCAGGGAAAGGATCCCTCATCTCGAGCTACGAGGGGGAAACGGGGCTCCTCTGGATGTGGGCGGGACTATCGTGCTTCCTCTCGAGTGGAGACGGGTATGGCGGTGAACTTCTTGAGTTGCAGCAAGGGTGTGAAAGACCCTTTCGAAGTTCCAGAGGTTACGTGTCAGTCTCCAGACGCCTCATCGGAAATAGACCTCACCTCGCCTGGAAGGGAGAACTTCCTGGATTTTCTCGAGTTGCGGCAGGTGTTCCCGAGTTACAACGGGGACCTCAGGGACCCGCCCTGGTGGCCTCAGGCGAGGCCAGTCCCCATGCGAGTTGCTAGGTGGCCTCTCGGGATTCCTCTCCCGTCGATACCGGGGCCAAATACCTTGTGTTGAGTCAGGGCCAGAACCGAGGATTCCTCTCAGGGGCTGACATGGATCTTTGGGTACTTCTAGAGTCTCCCCAGGGGAGTCAGGCCTCGTCTCGAGTGGGGGCATGCACGTGCGCTTTCCTCCCAGGCTGTAGCAGCAATGTCACGCTTCTCGTCGCGTGGATCAAAGGATCTGTGGTTTTCTCTCGAGGCTTTCCCTCGAGGCTTTCCCACAGGGCTGTCCCACGTGCCACCGTGGTGTGAGTCGATCCTCGGAGTGAAAGATGAGCCAGTGCAGGGCAAAGAGGTTCCTCTGGAATGGACTGAGACATCTGGGGGACTCTTGGAATGGTGGTACGACCATGGAGTTCCTCTCGCCTTTCCTGTTGAGAGTGCCTCCTCTTGAGATGCGACGGGAACGCTGGGAATACTTTCCCGTTGAAAGCAGGGAAAGGATCCCTCATTTCGAGCTACGAGGGGGAAACGGGGCTCCTCTGGATGTGGGCGGGACCCTCGTGCTTCCTCTCGAGTGGAGACGGGTATGGCGGTGAACTTCTTGAGTTGCAGCAAGGGTGTGAAAGACCCTTTCGAAGTTCCAGAGGTTAGGTGTCATTAGTCTCCAGACGCCTCATCGGAAATAGGCCTCATCTAGCCTGGAAGGGAGAACTTCCTGGATTTTCTCGAGGTGCGGCAGGTGTTCTCGAGTTACGACGGGTACCACAGGGACCCGCCCTGATGGCCTCAGGAGAGGCCAGTCCCCATGCGAGTTGCTAGGGGGCCTCTCGGGATTCCTCTCCCGTCGATACCGGGGCCAAAAACCTTGTGTGGAGTCAGGGCCAGAACCGAGGATTCCTCTCAGGGGCTGACATGGATCTTTGGGTACTTCTAGAGTCTCCCCAGGGGAGTCAGGCCTGGTCTCGAGTGGGGGCATGGACGTGCGCTTTCCTTCCAGGCTGTAGCAGCAATGTCACGCTTCCCGTCGCGTGGATCAAATGATCTGTGGTTTTCTCTCGAGGCTTTCCCACAGGGCTGTCCCACGTGCCACCGTGGTGTGAGTCGATCCTCGGCGTGAAAGATGAGCCAGTGCAGGGCAAAGAGGTTCCTCTGGAATGGACTGAGACATCTGAGGGACTCTTGGAATGGTGGTACGACCATGGAGTTCCTCTCGCCTTTCCTGTTGAGAGTGCCTCCTCTTGAGATGCGACGGGATCGCTGGGAATACTTTCCCGTTGAAAGCAGGGAAAGGATCCCTCATCTCGAGCTACGAGGGGGAAACGGGGCTCCTCTGGATGTGGGCGGGACTATCGTGCTTCCTCTCGAGTGGAGACGGGTATGGCGGTGAACTTCTTGAGTTGCAGCAAGGGTGTGAAAGACCCTTTCGAAGTTCCAGAGGTTACGTGTCAGTCTCCAGACGCCTCATCGGAAATAGACCTCATCTCGCCTGGAAGGGAGAACTTCCTGGATTTTCTCGAGTTGCGGCAGGTGTTCCCGAGTTACGACGGGGACCTCAGGGACCCGCCCTGGTGGCCTCAGGCGAGGCCAGTCCCCATGCGAGTTGCTAGGGGGCCTCTCGGGATTCCTCTCCCGTCGATACCGGGGCCAAAAACCTTGTGTGGAGTCAGGGCCGGAACCGAGGATTCCTCTCAGGGGCTGACATGGATCTTTGGGTACTTCTGGAGTCTCCCCAGGGGAGTCAGGCCTCGTCTCGAGTGGGGGCATGCACGTGTGCTTTCCTTCCAGGCTGTAGCAGCAATGTCACGCTTCCCGTCGCGTGGATCAAAGGATCTGTGGTTTTCCCTCGAGGCTTTCCCTCGAGGCTTTCCCACAGGGCTGTCCCACGTGCCACCGTGGTGTGAGTCGATCCTCGGCGTGAAAGATGAGCCAGTGCAGGGCAAAGGGGTTCCTCTGGAATGGACTGAGACATCTGGGGGACTCTTGGAATGGTGGTACGACCATGGAGTTCCTCTCGCCTTTCCTGTTGAGAGTGCCTCCTCTTGAGATGCGACGGGAATGCCGGGAATTCTTTCCCGTTGAAAGCAGGGAAAGGATCCCTCATCTCGAGCTCCGAGGGGGAAACGGGGCTCCTCTGGATGTGGGCGGGACCATCGTGCTTCCTCGCGAGTGGACACGGGTATGGCGGTGAACTTCTTGAGTTGCAGCAAGGGTGTGAAAGACCCTTTCGAAGTTCCTGAGGTTACGTGTCAGTCTCCAGACGCCTCATCGGAAATAGACCTCATCTCTCCTGGAAGGGAGAACTTCCTGGATTTTCTCGAGGAGCGGCAGGTGTTCTCGAGTTACGACTGGTACCACAGGGACCCGCCCTGATGGCCTCAGGAGAGGCCAGTCCCCATGCGTGTTGCTAGGGGGCCTCTCGGGATTCCTCTCCCGTCGATACTGGGGCCAAATACCTTGTGTGGAGTCAGGGCCGGAACCGAGGATTCCTCTCAGGGGCTGACATGGATCTTTGGGTACTTCTGGAGTCTCCCCAGGGGAGTCAGGCCTCGTCTCGAGTGGGGGCATGCACGTGCGCTTTCCTTCCAGGCTATAGCAGCAATGTCACGCTTCCCGTCGCGTGGATCAAAGTATCTGTGGTTTTCCCTCTAGGCTTTCCCTCGAGGCTTTCCCACAGGGCTGTCCCACGTGCCACCGTGGTTTGAGTCGATTCTCGGCGTGAAAGATGAGCCAGTGCAGGGCAAAGAGGTTCCTCTGGAATGGACTGAGACATCTGGGGGACTCTTGGAATGGTGGTACGACCATGGAGTTCCTCTCGCCTTTCCTGTTGAGAGTGCCTCCTCTTGAGATGCGACGGGAATGCCGGGAATTCTTTCCCGTTGAAAGCAGGGAAAGGATCCCTCATCTCGAGCTACGAGGTGGAAACGGGGCTCCTCTGGATGTGGGCGGGACCATCGTGCTTTCTCTCGTGTGGAGACGGTATGGCGGTAAACTTCTTGAGTTGCAGCAAGGGTGTGAAAGACCCTTTCGAAGTTCCAGAGGTTAGGTGTCATTAGTCTCCAGACGCCTCATCGGAAATAGGCCTCATCTCGCCTGGAAGGGAGAACTTCCTGGATTTTCTCGAGTTGCGGCAGGTGTTCTCGAGTTCCGACGGGTACCACATGGACACGCCCTGATGGCCTCAGGAACGGCCAGTCTCCATGCGAGTTGCTAGGGGGCCTCTCGGGATTCCTCTCCCGTCGATACCGGGGCCAAAAACCTTGTGTGGAGTCAGGGCCGGAACCGAGGATTCCTCTCAGGGGCTGACATGGATCTTTGGGTACTTCTAGAGTCTCCCCAGGGGAGTCAGGCCTCGTCTCGAGTGGGGGCATGCACGTGCGCTTTCCTTCCAGGGTGTAGCAGCAATGTCACGCTTCCCGTCTTGTGGATCAAAGGATCTGTGGTTTTCCCTCGAGGCTTTCCCTCGAGGCTTTCCCACAGGGCTGTCCCACGTGCCACCGTGGTGTGAGTCGATCCTCGGCGTGAAAGATGAGCCAGTGCAGGGCAAAGAGGTTCCTCTGGAATGGACTGAGACATCTGGGGGACTCTTGGAATGGTGGTACGACCATGGAGTTCCTCTCGCCTTTCCTGTTGAGAGTGCCTCCTCTTGAGATGCGACGGGAATGCTGGGAATTCTTTCCCGTTGAAAGCAGGGAAAGGATCCCTCATCTCGAGCTCCGAGGGGGAAACGGGGCTCCTCTGGATGTGGGCGGGACCATCGTGCTTTCTCTCGTGTGGAGACGGGTATGGCGGTAAACTTCTTGAGTTGCAGCAAGGGTGTGAAAGACCCTTTCGAAGTTCCAGAGGTTAGGTGTCATTAGTCTCCAGACGCCTCATCGGAAATAGGCCTCATCTCGCCTGGAAGGGAGAACTTCCCGGATTTTCTCGAGGTGCGGCCGGTGTTCTCGAGTTACGACGGGGACCTCAGGGACCCGCCCTGGTGGCCTCAGGAGAGGCCAGTCCCCATGCAAGTTGCTAGGGGGCCTCTCGGGATTCCTCTCCCGTCGATACCGGGGCCAAAAACCTTGTGTGGAGTCAGGGCTTGGACCGAGGATTCCTCTCAGGAGCTGACATGGATCTTTGGGTACTTCTGGAGTCCCACCAGGGGAGTCAGGCCTCTTCTCGATTGGGGGCATGCACGTGTGCTTTCCTTCCAGGCTGTAGCAGCAATGTCACGCTTCCCGTCGCGTGGATCAAAGGATCTGTGGTTTTCCCTCGAGGCTTTCCCTCGAGGCTTTCCCGCAGGGCTGTCCCACGTTCCACCGTGGTGTGAGTCGATCCTCGGCGTGAAAGATGAGCCAGGGCAGGGCAAAGAGGTTCCTCTGGAATGGACTGAGACATCTGGGGGACTCTTGGAATGGTGGTACGACCATGGAGTTCCTCTCGCCTTTCCTGTTGAGAGTGCCTCCTCTTGAGATGCGACGGGAACGCCGGGAATTCTTTCCCGTTGAAAGCAGGGAAAGGATCCCTCATCTCGAGCTACGAGGGGGAAACGGGGCTCCTCTGGATGTGCGTGGGACCATCGTGCTTCCGCTCGAGTGGAGACGGGTATGGCGGTGAACTTCTTGAGTTGCAGCAAGGGTGTGAAAGACCCTTTCGAAGTTCCAGAGGTTACGTGTCAGTCTCCAGATGCCTCATCGGAAATAGACCTCATCTCGCCTGGAAGGGAGAACTTCCTGGATTTTCTCGAGGTGCGGCAGGTGTTCTCGAGTTACGACGGGTACCAAAGGGACCCGCCCTGATGGCCTCAGGAGAGGCCAGTCCCCATGCGAGTTGCTAGGGGGCCTCTCGGGATTCCTCTCCCGTCGATACTAGGGCCAAAAACCTTGTGTGGAGTCAGGGCCGGAACCGAGGATTCCTCACAGGGGTGACATGGATCTTTGGGTACTTCTGGAGTCTCCCCAGTGGAGTCAGGCCTCGTCTCGAGTGGGGGCATGCACGTGCGCTTTCCTTCCAGGCTGTAGCAGCAATGTCACGCTTCCCGTCGCGTGCATCAAAGGATCTGTGGTTTTCCCTCGAGGCTTTCCCACAGGGCTGTCCCACGTGCCACCGTGGTGTGAGTCGATCCTCGGCGTCAAAGATGAGCCAGTGCAGGGCAAAGAGTTTCCTCTGGAATGGACTGAGACATCTGGGGGACTCTTGGAATGGTGGTATGACCATGGAGTTCCTCTCGCCTTTCCTGTTGAGAGTGCCTCCTCTTGAGATGCGACGGGAACGCCGGGAATTCTTTCCCGTTGAAAGCAGGGAAAGGATCCCTCATCTCGAGCTCCGAGGGGGAAACGGGGCTCCTCTGGATGTGGGCGGGACCATCGTGCTTCCTCTCGAGTGGAGACGGGTATGGCGGTGAACTTCTTGAGTTGCAGCAAGGGTGTGAAAGACCCTTTCGAAGTTCCAGAGGTTAGGTGTCATTAGTCTCCAGACGCCCCATCGGAAATAGGCCTCATCTCGCCTGGAAGGGAGAACTTCCTGGATTTTCTCGAGTTGCGGCAGGTGTTCTCGAGTTACGACGGGGATCTCAGGGACCCGCCCTGGTGGCCTCAAGAACAGCCAGTCCCCATGCGAGTTGCTAGGGGGCCTCTCGGGATTCCTCTCCCGTCGATACCGGGGCCAAAAACCTTGTGTGGAGTCAGGGCCGGAACCGAGGATTCCTCTCAGGGGCTGACATGGATCTTTGGGTACTTCTGGAGTCTCCACAGGGGAGTCAGGCCTCGTCTCGAGTGGGGGCATGCACGTGTGCTTTCCTTCCAGGCTGTAGCAGCAATGTCACGCTTCCCGTGGCGTGGATCAAAGGATCTGTGGTTTTCCCTCGAGGCTTTCCCACAGGGCTGTCCCACGTGCCACCGTGGTTTGAGTCGATCCTCGGCGTGAAAGATGAGCCAGTGCAGGGCAAAGAGGTTCCTCTGGAATGGACTGAGACATCTGGGGGACTCTTGGAATGGTGGTACGACCATGGAGTTCCTCTCGCCTTTCCTGTTGAGAGTGCCTCCTCTTGAGATGCGACGGGAACGCCGGGAATTCTTTCCCGTTGAAAGCAGGGAAAGGATCCCTCATCTCGAGCTAGGAGGGGGAAACGGGGCTCCTCTGGATGTGGGCGGGACCATCGTGCTTCCTCTCGAGTGGACACGGGTATGGCGGTGAACTTCTTGAGTTGCAGCAAGGTTGTGAAAGACCCTTTCGAAGTTCCAGAGGTTAGGTGTCATTAGTCTCCAGACGCCTCATCGGAAATAGGCCTCATCTCGCCTGGAAGGGAGAACTTCCTGGATTTTCTCGAGTTGCGGCAGGTGTTCTCGAGTTACGACGGGGACCTCAGGGACCCGCCCTGGTGGCCTCAGGAGAGGCCAGTCCCCATGCGAGGTGCTAGGGGGCCTATCGGGATTCCTCTCCCGTCGATACCGGGGCCAAAAACCTTGTGTGCAGTCAGGGCCGGAACCGAGGATTCCTCTCAGGGGCTGACATGGATCTTTGGGTACTTCTGGAGTCTCCACAGGGGAGTCAGGCCTCGTCTCGAGTGGGGGCATGCACGTGTGCTTTCCTTCCAGGCTGTAGCAGCAATGTCACGCTTCCCGTGGCGTGGATCAAAGGATCTGTGGTTTTCCCTCGAGGCTTTCCCACAGGGCTGTCCCACGTGCCACCGTGGTTTGAGTCGATCCTCGGCGTGAAAGATGAGCCAGTGCAGGGCAAAGAGGTTCCTCTGGAATGGACTGAGACATCTGGGGGACTCTTGGAATGGTGGTACGACCATGGAGTTCCTCTCGCCTTTCCTGTTGAGAGTGCCTCCTCTTGAGATGCGACGGGAACGCCGGGAATTCTTTCCCGTTGAAAGCAGGGAAAGGATCCCTCATCTCGAGCTACGAGGGGGAAACGGGGCTCCTCTGGATGTGGGCGGGACCATCGTGCTTCCTCTCGAGTGGACACGGGTATGGCGGTGAACTTCTTGAGTTGCAGCAAGGGTGTGAAAGACCCTTTCGAAGTTCCAGAGGTTAGGTGTCATTAGTCTCCAGACGCCTCATCGGAAATAGGCCTCATCTCGCCTGGAAGGGAGAACTTCCTGGATTTTCTCGAGTTGCGGCAGGTGTTCTCGAGTTACGACGGGGACCTCAGGGACCCGCCCTGGTGGCCTCAGGAGAGGCCAGTCCCCATGCGAGGTGCTAGGGGGCCTATCGGGATTCCTCTCCCGTCGATACCGGGGCCAAAAACCTTGTGTGCAGTCAGGGCCGGAACCGAGGATTCCTCTCAGGGGCTGACATGGATCTTTGGGTACTTCTGGAGTCTCCCCAGGGGAGTCAGGCCTCGTCTCGAGTGGGGGCATGCACGTGCGCTTTCCTTCCAGGCTGTAGCAGCAATGTCACGCTTCCTGTCGCGTGGATCAAAGGATCTGTGGTTTTCCCTCGAGGCTTTCCCTCGAGGCTTTCCCACAGGGCTGTCCCACGTGCCACCGTGGTGTGAGTCGATCCTCGGCGTGAAAGATGAGCCAGTGCAGGGCAAAGAGGTTCCTCTGGAATGGACTGAGACATCTTGGGGACTCCTTGAATGGTGGTACGACCATGGAGTTCCTCTCGCCTTTCCTGTTGAGAGTGCCTCCTCTTGAGATGCGACGGGAACGCCGGGAATTCTTTCCCGTCTAAAGCAGGGAAAGGTTCCCTCATCTCGAGATACGAGGGGGAAACGGGGCTCCTCTGGATGTGGGCGGGACGATCGTGCTTCCTCTCGAGTGGAGACGGGTATGGCGGTGAACTTCTTGAGTTGCAGCAAGGGTGTGAAAGACCCTTTCGAAGTTCCAGAGGTTAGGTGTCATTAGTCTCCAGACGCCTCATCGGAAATAGGCCTCATCTCGCCTGAAAGGGAGAACTTCCTGGATTTTCTCGAGTTGCGGCAGGTGTTCTCGAGTTACGACGGGGACCTCAGGGACCCGCCCTGGTGGCCTCAGGAGAGGCCAGTCCCCATGCGAGTTGCTAGGGGGCCTATCGGGATTCCTCTCCCGTCGATACCGGGGCCAAAAACCTTGTGTGGAGTCAGGGCCGGAACCGAGGATTCCTCTCAGGGGCTGACATGGATCTTTGGGTACTTCTGGAGTCTCCCCAGGGGAGTTAGGCCTCTTCTCGAGTGGGGGCATGCACGTGCGCTTTCTTTCCCGGCTGTAGCAGCAATGTCACGCTTCCCGTCGCGTGGATCAAAGGATCTGTGGTTTTCCCTCGAGGCTTTCCCACAGGGCTGTCCCACGTGCCACCGTGGTGTGAGTCGATCCTCGGCGTGAAAGATGAGCCAGGGCAGGGCAAAGAGGTTCCTCTGGAATGGACTGAGACATCTGGGGGACTCTTGGAATGGTGGTACGACCATGGAGTTCCTCTCGCCTTTCCTGTTGAGAGTGCCTCCTCTTGAGATGCGACGGGAACGCCGGGAAATCTTCCCCGTTGAAAGCAGGGAAAGGATCCATCATCTCGAGCTCCGAGGGGGAAACGGGGCTCCTTTGGATGTGGGCGGGACCATCGTGCTTCCTCTCGAGTGGAGACGGGTATGGCGGTGAACTTCTTGAGTTGCAGCAAGGGTGTGAAAGACCCTTTCGAAGTTCCAGAGGTTAGGTGTCATTAGTCTCCAGACGCCTCATCGGAAATAGGCCTCATCTCGCCTGGAAGGGAGAACTTCCTGGATTTTCTCGAGTTGCGGCAGGTGTTCTCGAGTTACGACGGGGACCTCAGGGACCCGCCCTGGTGGCCTCAGGAGAGGCCAGTCCCCATGCGAGTTGCTAGGGGGCCTCTCGGGATTCCTCTCCCGTCGATACCGGGGCCAAAAACATTGTATGGAGTCAGGGCCGGAACCGAGGATTCCTCTCAGGGGCTGACATGGATCTTTGGGTTCTTCTGGAGTCCCCCCAGGGGAGTCAGGCCTCGTCTCGAGTGGGGGCATGCACGTGCGCTTTCCTTCCAGGCTGTAGCAGCAATGTCACGCTTCCAGTCGCGTGGATCAAAGGATCTGTGGTTTTCCCTCGAGGCTTTCCCTCGAGGCTTTCCCACAGGGCTGTCCCACGTGCCTCCGTGGTGTGAGTCGATCCTCGGCGTGAAAGATGAGCCAGTGCAGGGCAAAGAGGTTCCTCTGGAATGGACTGAGACATCTGGGGGACTCTTGGAATGGTGGTACGACCATGGAGTTCCTCTCGCCTTTCCTGTTGAGAGTGCCTCCTCTTGAGATGCGACGGGAACGCCGGGAATTCCTTCCCGTTGAAAGCAGGAAAGGATCCCTCATCTCGAGCTCCGAGAGGGAAACGGGGCTCCTCTGGATGTGGGCGGGATCATCGTGCTTCCTCTCGAGTGGAGACGGGTATGGAGGTGAACTTCTTGAGTTGCAGCAAGGGTGTGAAAGACCCTTTCGAAATTCCAAAGGTTAGGTGTCATTAGTCTCCAGACGCCTCATCGGAAATAGGCCTCATCTCGCCTGGAAGGGAGAACTTCCTGGATTTTCTCGAGTTGCGGCAGGTGTTCTCGAGTTAAGACGGGGACCTCAGGGACCCGCCCTGGTGGCCTCAGGAGAGGCCAGTCCCCATGCGAGGTGCTAGGGGGCCTCTCGGGATTCCTCTCCCTTCGATACCGGGGCCAAAAAGCTTGTGTGGAGTCAGGGCCGGAACCGAGGATTCCTCTCAGGGGCTGACATGGATCTTTGGGTACTTCTGGAGTCTCCCCAGCGGAGTTAGGCCTCGACTCGAGTGGGGGCATGCACGTGCGCTTTCCTTCCAGGCTGTTGCAGCAATGTCACGCTTCCCGTGGCGTGTATCAAAGGATCTGTGGTTTTCCCTCGAGACTTTCCCACAGGGCTGTCCCACGTGCCACCGTGGTGTGAGTCGATCCTCGGCGTGAAAGATGAGCCAGTGCAGGGCAAAGAGGTTCCTCTGGAATGGACTGAGACATCTGGGGGACTCTTGGAATGGTGGTACGACCATGGAGTTCCTCTCGCCTTTCCTGTTGAGAGTGCCTCCTCTTGAGATGCGACGGGAACGCCGGGAATTCTTTCCCGTTGAAAGCAGGGAAAGGATCCCTCATCTCGAGCTACGAGGGGGAAACGGGGCTCCTCTGGATGTGGGCGGGACCATCGTGCTTCCTCTCGAGTGGACACGGGTATGGCGGTGAACTTCTTGAGTTGCAGCAAGGGTGTGAAATACCCTTTCGAAGTTCCAGAGGTTAGGTGTCATTAGTCTCCAGACGCCTCATCGGAAATAGGCCTCATCTCGCCTGGAAGGGAGAACTTCCTGGATTTTCTCGAGTTGCGGCAGGTGTTCTCGAGTTACGACGGGGACCTCAGGGACCCGCCCTGGTGGCCTCAGGAGAGGCCAGTCCCCATGCGATGTGCTAGGGGGCCTCTCGGGATTCCTCTCCCGTCGATACCCGGGCCAAAAACCTTGTGTGGAGTCAGGGCCGGAACCGAGGATTCCTCTCAGGGGCTGACATGGATCTTTGGGTACTTCTGGAGTCTCCCCAGGGGAGTCAGGCCTCGTCTCGAGTGGGGGCATGGACGTGCACTTTCCTTCCAGGCTGTAGCAGCAATGTCACGCTTCCCGTCGCGTGGATCAAAGGATCTGTGGTTTTCCCTCGAGGCTTTCCCACAGGGCTGTCCCACGTGCCACCGTGGTGTGAGTCGATCCTCGGCGTGAAAGATGAGCCAGTGCAGGACAAAGAGGTTCCTCTGGAATGGACTGAGATATCTGGGGGACTTTTGGAATGGTGGTACGACCATGGAGTTCCTCTCGCCTTTCCTGTTGAGAGTGCCTCCTCTTGAGATGCGACGGGAACGCCGGGAACTCTTTCCCTTTGAAACCAGGGAAAGGATCCCTCATCTCGAGCTACGAGGGGAAAACGGGGCTCCTCTGGATGTGGGCGGGACCATCGTGCTTCATCTCGAGTGGAGACGGGTATGGCGGTGAACTTCTTGAGTTGCAGCAAGGGTGTGAAAGACCCTTTCGAAGTTCCAGAGGTTAGGTGTCATTAGTCTCCAGAGGCCTCATCGGAAATAGGCCTCATCTCGCCTGGAAGGGAGAACTTCCTGGATTTTCTCGAGTTGCGGCAGGTGTTCTCGAGTTACGACGGGGACCTCAGGGACCCGCCCTGGTGGCCTCAGGAGAGGCCAGTCCCTATGCGAGTTGCTAGGGGGCCTCTCGGGATTCCTCTCCCGTTAATACCGGGGCCAACAACCTTGTGTGGAGTCAGGGCCGTAACCGAGGATTCCTCTCATGGGCTGACATGGATCTTTGGGTACGTCTGGAGACTCCCCAGTGGAGTCAGGCCTCGTCTCGAGTGGGGGCATGCACGTGCGCTTTCCTTCCAGGCTGTAGCAGCAATGTCACGCTTCCCGTCGCGTGGATCAAAGGATCTGTGGTTTTCCCTCGAGGCTTTCCCTCGAGGCTTTCCCACAGGGCTGTCCCACGTGCCACCGTGGTGTGAGTCGATCCTCGGCGTGAAAGATGAGCCAGTGCAGGGCAAAGAGGTTCCTCTGGAATGGACTGAGACATCTGGGGGACTCTTGGAATGGTGGTACGACCATGGAGTTCCTCTCGCCTTTCCTGTTGAGAGTGCCTCCTCTTGAGATGCGACGGCAACGCCGGGAATTCTTTCCCGTTGAAAGCAGGCAAAGGATCCCTCATCTCGAGCTACGAGGGGGAAACGGGGCTCCTCTGGATGTGGGCGGGATCATCGTGCTTCCTCTCGAGTGGAGACGGGTATGGCGGTGAACTTCTTGAGTTGCAGCAAGGGTGTGAAAGACTCTTTCGAAGTTCCAGAGGTTAGGTGTCATTAGTCTCCAGACGCCTCATCGGAAATCGGCCTCATCTCGCCTGGAAGGGAGAACTTCCTGGATTTTCTCGAGTTGGGGCAGGTGTTCTCGAGTTACGACGGGGACCTCAGGGACCCGCCCTGGTGGCCTCAGTAGAGGCCAGTCACCATGCGAGTTGCTAGGGGGCCTCTCGGGATTCCTCTCCCGTCGATACCGGGGCCAAAAACCTTGTGTGGAGTCAGGGCCGGAACCGAGGATTCCTCTCAGGGGCTGACATGGATCTTTGGGTACTTCTGGAGTCTCCCCAGGGGAGTCAGGCCTCGTCTCTGGGCATGCACGTGCGCTTTCCTTCCAGGCTGTAGCAGCAATGTCACGCTTCCCGTCGCGTGGATCATAGGATCTGTGGTTTTCCCTCGAGGCTTTCCCTCGAGGCTTTCCCACAGGGCTGTCCCACGTGCCACCGTGGTGTGAGTCGATCCTCGGCGTGAAAGATGAGCCAGTGCAGGGCAAAGAGCTTCCTCTGGAATGGACTGAGACATCTGGGGGACTCTTGGAATGGTGGTACGACCATGGAGTTCCTCTCGCCTTTCCTGTTGAGAGTGCCTCCTCTTGAGATGCGACGGGAACGCCGGGAATTCTTTCCCGTTGAAAGCAGGCAAAGGATCCCTCATCTCGAGCTACGAGGGGGAAATGGGGCTCCTCTGGATGTGGGCGGGACCATCCTGCTTCCTCTCGAGTGGAAACGGGTATGGAAGTGAACTTCTTGAGTTGCAGCAAGGGTGTGAAAGACCCTTTCGAAGTTCCAGAGGTTAGGTGTCATTAGTCTCCAGACGCCTCATCGGAAATAGGCCTCATCTCGCCTGGAAGGGAGAACTTCCTGGATTTTCTCGAGATACGGCAGGTGTTCTCGAGTTACGACGGGGACCTCAGGGACCCGCCCTGGTGGCCTCAGGAGAGGCCAGTCCACATGCGAGTTGCTAGGGGGCCTCGCGGGATTCCTCTCCCGTCGATACCGGGGCCAAAAACCTTGTGTGGAGTCAGGGCCGGAACCGAGGATTCCTCTCAGGGGCTGACATGGATCTTTGGGTACTTCTGGAGTCTCCGCAGGGAAGTCAGGCCTCGTCTCGAGTGGGGGCATGCACGTGCGTTTTCTTTCCAGGCTGTAGCAGCAATGTCACGCTTCCCGTCGCGTGGATCAAAGGATCTGTGGTTTTCCCTCGAGGCTTTCCCACAGGGCTGTCCCACGTGCCACTGTGGTGTGTGTCGATCCTCGGCGTGAAAGATGAGCCAGTGTAGGGCAAAGCGGTTCCTCTGGAATGGACTGAGACATCTGGGGGACTCCTGGAATGGTGGTACGACCATGGAGTTCCTCTCGCCTTTCCTGTTGAGAGTGCCTCCTCTTGAGATGCGACGGGAACGCCGGGAATTCTTTCCCGTCTAAAGCAGGGAAAGGTTCCCTCATCTCGAGCTACGAGGGGGAAACGGGGCTCCTCTGGATGTGGGCGGGACCATCGTGCTTCCTCTCGAGTGGAGACGGGTATGGCGGTGAACTTCTTGAGTTGCAGCAAGGGTGTGAAAGACCCTTTCGAAGTTCCAGAGGTTAGGTGTCATTAGTCTCCAGACGCCTCATCAGAAATAGGCCTCATCTCGCCTGGAAGGGAGAACTTCCTGGATTTTCTCGAGTTGCGGCAGGTGTTCTCGAGTTACGACGGGGACCTCAGGGACCCGCCCTGGTGGCCTCAGGAGAGGCCAGCCCCTATGCGAGTTGCTAGGGGGCCTCTCGGGATTCCTCTCCCGTCGATACCGGGGCCAACAACCTTGTGTGGAGTCAGGGCCGTAACCGAGGATTCCTCTCATGGGCTGACATGGATCTTTGGGTACGTCTGGAGACTCCCCAGTGGAGTCAGGCCTCGTCTCGAGTGGGGGCATGCACGTGCGCTTTCCTTCCAGGCTGTAGCAGCAATGTCACGCTTCCCGTCGCGTGGATCATAGGATCTGTGGTTTTCCCTCGAGGCTTTCCCTCGAGGCTTTCCCACAGGGCTGTCCCACGTGCCACCGTGGTGTGAGTCGATCCTCGGCGTGAAAGATGAGCCAGTGCAGGGCAAAGAGCTTCCTCTGGAATGGACTGAGACATCTGGGGGACTCTTGGAATGGTGGTACGACCATGGAGTTCCTCTCGCCTTTCCTGTTGAGAGTGCCTCCTCTTGAGATGCGACGGGAACTCCGGGAATTCTTTCCCGTTGAAAGCAGGCAAAGGATCCCTCATCTCGAGCTACGAGGGGGAAACGGGGCTCCTCTGGATGTGGGCGGGACCATCGTGCTTCCTCTCGAGTGGAGACGGGTATGGCGGTGAACTTCTTGAGTTGCAGCAAGGGTGTGAAAGACCCTTTCGAAGTTCCAGAGGTTAGGTGTCATTAGTCTCCAGACGCCTCATCGGAAATAGGCCTCATCTCGCCTGGAAGGGAGAACTTCCTGGATTTTCTCGAGTTGCGGCATGTGTTCTCGAGTTACGACGGGGACCTCAGGGACCCGCCCTGGTGGCCTCAGGAGTGGCCAGTCCCCATGCGAGTTGCTAGGGGGCCTCTCGGGATTCCTCTCCCGTCGATACCGGGGCCAAAAACCTTGTGTGGAGTCAGGGCCAGAACCGAGGATTCCTCTCAGGGGCTGATATGGATCTTTGGGTACTTCTGGAGTCTCGCCAGGGGAGACAGGCCTCGTCTCGTGAGGGGGCATGCACGTGCACTTTCCTTCCAGGCTGTAGCAGCAATGTCACGCTTCCCGTCGCGTGGATCAAAGGATCTGTGGTTTTCCCTCGAGGCTTTCCCTCGAGGCTTTCCCACAGGGCTGTCCCACGTGCCACCGTGGTGTGAGTCGATCCTCGGCGTGAAAGATGAGCCAGTGCGGGGCAAAGAGCTTCCTCTGGAATGGACTGAGACATCTGGGGGACTCTTGGAATGGTGGTACGACCATGGAGTTCCTCTCGCCTTTCCTGTTGAGAGTGCCTCCTCTTGAGATGCGACCGGAACGCCGGGAATTCTTTCCCGTTGAAAGCAGGCAAAGGATCCCTCATCTCGAGCTACGAGGGGGAAACGGGGCTCCTCTGGATGTGGGCGGGACCATCCTGCTTCCTCTCGAGTGGAGACGGGTATGGCGGTGAACTTCTTGAGTTGCAGCAAGGGTGTGAAAGACCCTTTCGAAGTTCCAGAGGTTAGGTGTCATTAGTCTCCAGACGCCTCATCGGAAATAGGCCTCATCTCGCCTGGAAGGGAGAACTTCCTGGATTTTCTCGAGATGCGGCAGGTGTTCTCGAGTTACGACGGGGACCTCAGGGACCCGCCCTGGTGGCCTCAGGAGAGGCCAGTCCACATGCGAGTTGCTAGGGGGCCTCGCGGGATTCCTCTCCCGTCGATACCGGGGCCAAAAACCTTGTGTGGAGTCAGGGCCGGAAACGAGGATTCCTCTCAGGGGCTGACATGGATCTTTGGGTACTTCTGGAGTCTCCGCAGGGGAGTCAGGCCTCGTCTCGAGTGGGGGCATGCACGTGCGTTTTCTTTCCAGGCTGTAGCAGCAATGTCACGCTTCCCGTCGCGTGGATCAAAGGATCTGTGGTTTTCCCTCGAGGCTTTCCCACAGGGCTGTCCCACGTGCCACCGTGGTGTGAGTCGATCCTCGGCGTGAAAGATGAGCCAGTGCAGGGCAAAGAGGTTCCTCTGGAATGGACTGAGACATCTGGGGGACTCTTGGAATGGTGGTACGACCATGGAGTTCCTCTCGCCTTTCCTGTTGAGAGTGCCTCCTCTTGAGATGCGACGGGAACGCCGGGAATTCTTTCCCGTTGAAAGCAGGGAAAGGATCCCTCATCTCGAGCTACGAGGGGGAAACGGGGCTCCTCTGGATGTGGGCGGGACCATCGTGCTTCCTCTCTAGTGGAGACGGGTATTGCCGGTGTCCAGCCCCGGTAGATCCAGGGAATTCGAAGGGTGGACGGCGTTGGCGTGGAAAGACTTGTTTATTTATTAATATAAGATTAGATTAAGAAACTGTAGTGCAGTAGGAAGATTAAGTGGAGAAAGAGGGCTGAATAGCTTGGTTTACACGGAAGACCAATAAAATTCCAGACAAGGAATTTGCACCATCTACGTTGGGCCACCGGTGCCCGCTTGAATATCTAAGGGTGCCTCGCCTTAAGCTCCCTTTCTCGCGGATCTTAATAACCAGGGCAAATAAGTAGACCTGGCGAGCCTCCGCGCCCCAGATGGAAATTCAGCCTGAAATTAAAGTAAAGAGCAGAGGGAAGAAAAGGGAGAGAAAAAGAGAGAGAGAGAGAGACACGGGGGGAGCCATATTCCCAAGACACCAGGCCGAGACTAGTCCGAGAAACTGGTCTGAGAATCTGGTCCCGTCCTTTATTGTTCAGAAGGCCTTTTATACTTTTGATAAAACATGGAGATCAATGGGTAACACAAAGTTATGCAGCGTTAGCAGTCCAGACTCTTATCAAAACCAGGCTTTTCTCTCTGCATACCTAATTGTATACACAAGTCTTAGGTAATTTACATCATCTTCCAACCAAAAGGGCCAATTAACATTTTACAGCCTTTTTTCTGATAAGGGTTTGTCAACCACAAGACTTATTTGTGTTGATCTTCCCAAGGTCTGGTGCCACTCTCGGAAAGCACTAAAGAAAGTTACATTCTTAGACAGCAAGGATACAGCAACTTATAACAAGTAGAGGGAGTGCAGTGATTTATAGCAAAAGAGAAGCAATTAACTCAAAAGTCTAGTGTTGCTAACATCAAAACTACTATGTATCTTTTTCTACATCCTGCTTACATTAACATCCTTCCAGGTGCCTAAAAGATAAAGAATAAGGAGGTCTGGCAGCAATCCTTGAGTCAACAGTGAAAACCCTCTACCAATATAATTTTTAACTCTTTAGAAAAGGCTCTGTATCTTTAAGATGCTTTTAAGCTTTGTGCCTCCCGCGGTTGGGGGGCTGTAAGCAATTCACAAGCTGTAAGCTTTGTGCCTCTCGCGGTTGGGGGGCTGTAAGCAATTCACAAGCTGTAAGAGGTCTGGGGAACCTGTTAGGCAGACTAGAGAGCTATCAGAGGGGTTTAACTGAAACATCCCTTTCAAATGCAGAAGACTAAAACCCTGAATTGACTTTTTTCCAGAGAATATCAGAAAAGTGGAAAAGCAGAGCACAAAAGCCGGCAGATTTTTGCTGGGGTACATGCTTAGGAATATCCAGAGGGGTCCCTGAAGTCTGAGCACGCCTTGCGTATGTCAGCTTCCTTCCTCATGACCTTGTCACGGGCGGGATTCCTCACACTGGCTTCCGGCAACTCCCCCTTCTTTATTAGTTTTTTAAAAAAATTAGGTGCAGTTCAGTCGCGAGATTCCGAATGCTCTGCCGAAGAGTCCTGACAACACAAGGAAGCACGATTACAAGGAGCAGGATTATGGCACCCACAGCAGCATAGCTAGAGACAGTAGTCAGAAGAGTTTTTCCAGAAATGAAGTCAGAGAAGGTGTGGAAAAAGTCATTGGCTTCTCCTGCGGCGGTAAAATCTAATCGGGAGTGTTCCAAGGTCTGAATCTGATTATGAAGTTTCCCTAAATCTAAACTAATATCTGAGCTGTTCCAGACACCTAAAATATGATTTTTGACCCTCTCCCATTTAAAATCTGTCTCATTTACTTTCAGGGATGTAACACATATCCACCGGTAATCGGCATGACATGAAAGAGCCAATTTCATTTTCAGACTCTGTAATTCATTCCCAATATGCATTACTGCTTCTTCTAAGGCATCAATCCTTATTTCTAGCTTCCTATCTATAATTTCCTGGGTTGCCAGCGTTAGAGAAACATTTTTGGATACGGTGTCAACATATTGGGCAGTATACACTTGTTGAGACAATGATAATGCCGCCACAGTAACAGAAGTAATTGCGGTTATCAAAGCTGATATTCCCAAAACAAGTAAGCCCACAAACCGTCGTGTTCGCATTAAATCTTGTAGCTGTTGCAGTACAGCTAGGCCATGGTTATCATACCAATACGTGGCTACAGTTACAGGTACCATGAGATAGGGCGGACGTTTTAAAACCATGAAAGAGCAAACTTTATATTGAGGAGTTAAACAGGATGAAAGCATACATTGTTCACAAGACACTACATGGGGTCCACCTGTATAATTCAATTGTATGTTAAGTCTTTCAGAATCATTAGTGAAAAGAAAAACATAAGGAGAGGGTAGACAAGCTAAAATAGAGTAAATAGAGGTATTTTTTGGTCGGATTAAAATAATAGGGGCGGTAGCCGCAAGGGCTCTCCAAATTTCTGGCTGCCAAAAGGTTTTACCTCTAGTTATATAAGACAGCATAGGGGGAACAAATTGGTTATGATGCCGTCTGGTGGCAACTAACGGCCAAGAAATTGAATATTCTTTCCAATTATCCAATCTATTGATAAAGTCATCGTCAGACTCAGGGTCTTGACCTGGATTTGGGTTGCTCCAGTCCTGAATCGCACAATTTCTTCCTCCCGGCATATTGTAATCTACTCTCGAATTATAAATACAAGATTTCCAAATCGGATATCCTGAATGATCATCTATAGTTTTCCAAATAACATCTGAGGGAGCAACATCATCACAATTTGGATATTCTGATGGAGTTTTGAGAGACAAAGACTTATAGGGGCCAAGGACCCCAGGCATACGGGCTCGTAATATCCAAGCAGACCGATCCCCTATAGATGCAAATTTAGAGGTTGGGGAATCTGTCATAACTGCTTTTGTGGAGGCTCCAATGCATCCTGTCTTGGTAAAGAAGTCTCCTGTAAGGCCAGGAGGAAAATTAAAGCAGACAGGAAAATCATCTGCTAGTCCTTTAAAGGTATAATTGAAATTAATAGGGTATTGGTCTTTTGTATAGGAAGTATAAGATCCTCCCAAAAGGCGAGGCTGGTCTGTACTAACTCGTATGGGGTCACTGTTCCAAGTAACAACTTGGAAAGTTGGAGGATCCGGGAGAAACGCCCAATATTTGGTTGGAATGGGAGCAGCGCTTACCTGGCAAGAGAGCAAGGCAAGCATGGCAATAAACACCTTTTCAGGAGAGACTGACGATCCCTGTAGGGTAGCTATCCCCTGTGCCTGGCGACAGAGAGCTTTAATCTGTCCCCAGGTGGGCAAGGAGGCTTGTTGGGTTGACTGAGCTGGGCGTCCTAATGGATTCCTGCGAGGCAAAAAATCAGGGGGTGCAATATCCTGTATCTGAAGTCGTGACATCTGTCCAGTGGGTGGCTCCGATCCGCGCCTATCCGGGATCTCCAATGTCAGCTGTCCTGGGGTCAGCGGCGTTTCCCGTGCTGGCGGAGGGAGCGGGGGAAGAGGGAGTTTCTTCCTTTTTAGAGATCGCGGTGGCGGGGGATTCTGGTATCCGGGGAGCTGAGACATGGCGAATTAGTCTGTCTGGAACCCAAATCGGAGCGTCCGCGTCCTGTGGAAAAACACAAGCATACCCTCGCCCATTGGTTAATAAGGGGTCAGGACCTTTCCATTGTCCGGAAAGAAGGTCCCTCCATTTTACTAATGGTTTTGCATTCAATTGCTCTGGGCACCAATGGCGAAGCATTGCAGTGTTTCCGGATGAATCAGCATTTAAGTTATTTATTACGAAAAGAGCATGTTGCAAAATCTGATGGGGGGAACTATATTTAAATTCCCCTTCTTTTAGTTTTTGAATATGGATTTTCAGTGTTTGATGTGCTCTTTCCACAATGGCTTGTCCTTGTGGGTTATAAGGGATGCCGGTGTTATGTTTAATTTGAAATCTTGTACAGAATTGCTGAAAAGATTTAGAAGTGTAAGCAGGAGCATTATCAGTTTTTAAAGCTTTTGGCAAGCCCAGATAGGAAAAGCATGTAAAAAGATGTTGTATTACATCTTTAACTGCTTCCCCTGTACGAGCAGTGGCAATAATAACATGAGAGAAGGTATCTACAGTTACATGAACAAAAGACAGTTTTCCAAATGAAGAGACATGGGTTACATCCATTTGCCAGAGTGCATTAGGTTTGAGACCGCGAGGGTTAACTCCCAGAGGCAAAGCATTCACGGTAGTAGGACAATGTGAACAAGAACGAACAATCTCTCGGGCAGATTCTCGAGGAATTTGAAACTGGTATCGTAAGGCAGTGGCATTTTGGTGATGAAGTGAGTGAGAAGCTCGAGCTTCTTCAAAAACAGAAGCCACTGAAATCCTGGTTAACGAATCTGCCAATTCATTGAGAGCATTTAAAGGGCCAGGCAGGCCGGAATGAGCCCGAATGTGGCCGATAAAGAACGCCCGATTTCTTTTCCATATTTGCTGCTGCAGTTTAGTTAACAAATGGAAGATAGCAGTTTTGTTTTCAGGCAAAACTGCAGTCTCAATGTGTGGAAACAGCCTGACCACATACTGAGAGTCAGAATAAAGGTTAAATTCTTTCTCCGCAAACATAACAAAGGCCTCAATAACAGCTGTGATTTCAGCCCTTTGAGCTGAAGTTTCTTGTGTTTCCAAAAGTTTTTGATGATCTCTTGTGACTATAGAGGCTCTACCGTTAGCCGATCCATCAGTAAAGACTACCTGAGCATCTGAAATAGGGAACTGTTTACACCGGACAGGAAAAATAACTGGATGGTTAGACATAAAATTTAGTAAAACATGCGAGGGTAAATGATGCAAAATTTGACCACAGTAATTCCCTATGGCAATCTGCCAGTCTTCATCAAACATTAAAAGAGCATCAAGCTGCTCCTTATTATATGGAATTACAATCTCTGATGGCTCTTTACCAAACAATTCAATGCTCCGCTTCCTTCCTTTTAGCATTAATGTGGCAATTAAACCAGGATAAGAAGCCACGACTTTTTTAGCTTGGGTAGGAAGATGGATCCATTCTAAAGGGCCGCGTTGCCACAGAACTCCCGTAGGCGCCGTTGGAGTAGCTAGGCAAAGGAACTGCCACGTCATCGTCAAATCAATTCTTTTTACATAGCTATTTGATAAGGCTGCTTCTACTTTGCCTAGGGCTTCTTGAGCCTCAGCTGTTAATTGTCTTTTTGAGGTTGGATCAGGATCCCCGCGTAAAGTGTTAAAAAGAGGTTTTAATTCGGCAGTGGTTAATTTTAAATATGGTCTAATCCAATTAATATCACCTAAGAGTTTTTGATAATCATTTAAAGTAATAAGATGGTCTTTTCTCAATTGCAGCGGGGTATGAGTCACCGTTTCCGAATTTATGACTCTTCCTAAGTAAGTTATGGGCGGATTGATTTGAATTTTTTCTGGGGCAATTTTTAGGCCTCTGTCTGTCAATGCCTGGGTCAGGTCCTGGAGCACAGTCTGCAGGTGAACTCTATCAGGATGAGCTATTAAAATATCATCCATATAGTGAATCATATACACGTGTTCATATTTAGCCCTAGTATCTTCTAGAGCGGCATTAACAAATTTTTGGCATAAAGTAGGGCTATTTTTCATTCCCTGAGGCAGAACCTTCCACTGAAACCGTAAATAAGGCTGTTTAAGATTTTCTGATGGCAGACTAAAGGCAAATCGCTTTTTATCCTCAGGATTTAAGGGAATAGTGAAAAAACAATCTTGTAAATCAATAACAATTATATTATATCCCTCTGGAACGGCTACTGGGGAAGGGAGCCCAGGCTGTAAGGCCCCCATGTCCTCCATGGTGGCATTAATAGCTCTCAAATCCTGTAAAAGTCGCCATTTACCAGATTTTTTCTTAATGACAAAAATAGGAGTGTTCCAGGGGCTATTGGAGGGCTCAATATGTCCCAATTCTAATTGTTCAAAGATTAATGCTTTAGCTGCCAATAATTTTTCCTTATGCAGAGGCCACTGTTCTACCCACACCGGATCTTGAGATTTCCATGTGATGGGGTCGGCAGCAAAAACAATGGCCTCAATTATAAATTTGGATATCCCAATCCAGCACGTAGCTTGCGAGGAGTTGGGCAAATTGGCTCAATTATTCCTGTCTGTTGTTTACCCAATCCTTTTGATGGATCATAGCCCATCTGCAACATCTGAGAGGTCACTTTATCATCAGGGCTAAAAAGTAACACTCCCATTTGAGATAGCACGTCCCTCCCCCACAGGGTAAGGGGGAGCGAAGGAACGACATAAGGTTGGAAAGTTCCACGGGTATCCTCAAATTGCCAATCTAAAATTTTTGCACTTTTGGCTATTGTGGGGGCTCTTCCTATCCCCACCAAGTTATTTTCAGTAGTATGTGTGGGCCAGGAGCTGGGCCAGTCTTTTCCTGAAATGCAAGAAACATCTGCTCCTGTGTCTAATAACCCCACAATAGACTTGCCATTAATCAGGATAGTCTTCATAGGACGTTTCTGAGTAATTTCTGTTATCCAAAAAACCATATCACTAGACCCAAATCCTTTATCCTGCCTTTCATTTTGAGTAGCTGTGCGCCCAATTGCAGTGTGGTAAGGCAAAAGCAAAAGTTGGGCTATTCTTTGTCCCTGATGTATTTGGAAAGTTTTAGTTGGGGGTGAAATCATTATCTGGATTTCTCCTGTATAATCTGAGTCAATTACTCCAGGGATGATTGTGAGACCTTGCATAGCTAAGGAACTTCTGCCTAGTATAATTCCTACTAAACCTGTTGGTAATGGGCCTTTAACTCCTGTAGGTATTTTTACAGTGGGGCTATCTGGTGTTAATATTGCTGAGGTGGTGGAACTGAGGTCCAGTCCTGCGCTGCCTGGGGTTGCTCTGATGAGTTCTGCGATGGGACGAAGGGAATGAATGGGTTCAGTGAGGCTGCCCCAATTGTTGTCGGGGCCTGAGGCTGGCCCCTCAATCCGTTTCCCGACTGCTGGTCGGGGCCCAAAAAGGCTCCATTTCTATGGAATTGTGACCTACATTCTTTTGCCCAGTGATATCCTTTTTGACAACGAGGGCAGAGAGATCTAGGGAGATTAGTAGGCACAGCCGGGGAGGGAGAATTCGGCAGAGAAGAACCGGCTGCTTTTTGGGGACAAGCTCGCATAAGGTGCCCTTCCCGTCCGCAAGAGAAGCAGGCCTTGGATAAACCAATATTCTGGCCTGGACTACTGGAATGACTCTTTGACGGGTTATTTCTATTTGTAAAAAAGGACTGTACTGCCTGCTGGTAAGAATTTCCCTTTATGGCTGCAGCTATGGCAACGCCCTGCATCATCGCTGGTCCTACATCTGCACATTGCCTGATATAATCTATTATTTCCCCAGTTTTTTTAATAGGACGTAAAATGGCCTGGCAGGTAGAATTAGCATTTTCAAATGCCAGTTGTTTTATCAATATACTAGCTGCCTCAGTGTTGGAAATTACTCTGTTGACTGCCTCTGCAAGTCTTGATATAAAGTCTTCATATGGCTCTTCTGGTTTTTGTTTAACATTTGAGAAGGAAGAGGTAGATTCTTTCCCTTCAGGCAACAAACGCCAAGCCCCAAGGGCGCAGGCGGTTACTTGATCTAAAGTGGTTTTATCTAATCCCATTTGATCTCTAAGTGTTCCAAAATCATTAGTCCCTGCCAACATATTTTTTATAATATATCTTGGGCCATATTTTTGGTTAGCATCAGCCTGTTTTTGGGCTAGATCTTCATATTCAGTTCTCCAAAGTACATATTGACCTCCAGACAGACAAGCTTTAGCGACTGTCTTCCAGTCATGGGGTGTCATCCATCTGCCCGCTAAAGCTTCCACCAGTGATACAGTGTACGGGGCTTTAGGCCCATACAAAGCACAAGCCTGTTTGAGTTCTTTAATCATTTTCATTGGAATGGGTTCCCAGTGGGGGGCTGTTCTCCCACCACTTCCACCAAATATTATGGGGAAACAAGCCTCAAGGTGGGGATCAAGTTCATCATCTGGGCTAGAGAAAACTCTTCTTCGGGGAGCTTCTAGTGGAGGCCCCTCACCCTTATAGGGAGGGGGGGCAAGGGGTGTCCTATGTCACTTTCTTCGTACTTTGGGAATTTTTTATCCGTTCTGTGTTTAGGTCTTACGGATGTTTTATCTGGGGAATCTGGCCTTAAACTCTCAGGTGCATATAATCTGATGGGGGACATTTGTCTTGAGCCTCTGGAAGCAGAAGGCTTAATTAAGGAAATTTCTCTTGAATTTGTGGAAGCAGGTGGTCTGGTTGGGGAAGTTTTTATTAAGCTCTTTGGAGCAGATAATCTAATTGGAGAAGTTTCTCTTAAACTCCTTGGAGCATCTTTATTTAATAAAGACCAGTCCTCATCAGAATGATCTTGACTTACTTCCTCTTCCAAATCTTCCTCATCTGAAAGCTGCTCTTTTTTGTCATCTCTATCTATTACCTTTTCTTGGGCAGTCATTGCAGCTATCATTTGACTCAACTGCCGATAGTTAGGTGTAGCCTCCTTTTCATCACTCTCCTCTTCGATAGATACCTTTTTCTCTGCACTTTCCTCTTTAAGATGTACCTTTTCAGATTCAGGGGCAGGGTCTAGAGCGTCCCTAATTATATTCCATAAGGAAAAGGCGTCAGTAGGCACCTTTTGTGAGCCATGTTCAGCATGGTAAGTTTTTAGTTGTTTTCCTACTCTCTCCCAGGTGTCTAAGTTAACAGTGCCTTCTTCTGGAAACCAGGGACACTGTTCTTGTACAAAGGAAAAAAATGAATGAATATTGGATTTTTTAACTTTAATTCCTCGTTTAGTTAGTAACTGCAAGATTACTCCTGTAAAAAGCTGTCTTTCTTTTGATTCACTGTTACCCATGTCAGAAAATTAAGTCTTATAGAAAAGTCTACCTCAACAAAAAGGTTTTACCTTTGGCGAGGGGGGTTTTGTTTTCAACCCTAAGATAGCAGGTTTCTTTTCAACCTCTAGAGCACCAGGTTTCTCTTAAACCCTTGAACACTTCCCACTCCTCCTCACCCTGTCTATCCTACAGGGGGGTCCGCGGCACCCTGAGTGGGGTCCTAGCCGTCCCGAACACTCAACACTGGGGGAGTACCCGAAAGTACTCCGGGGGGAGTGATTAAGTCACTCCGGGGGGGAGCAACAGAGAGTGCTCCGGGGGGAGCAACAGAGAGTGCTCCGGGGGGAGCTACAGAGAGTGCTCCGGGGGGAGCTTTTGCTCCGAGGAACCTACCTTCGAATAGCCTGTTCCGGGCGCCACTTGCCGGGGTCCAGCCCCGGTGGATCCAGGGAATTCGAAGGGTGGACGGCGTTGGCGTGGAAAGACTTGTTTATTTATTAATATAAGATTAGATTAAGAAACTGTAGTGCAGTAGGAAGATTAAGTGGAGAAAGAGGGCTGAATAGCTTGGTTTACGCGGAAGACCAATAAAATTCCAGACAAGGAATTTGCACCATCTACGTTGGGCCACCGGTGCCCGCTTGAATATCTAAGGGTGCCTCGCCTTAAGCTCCCTTTCTCGCGGATCTTAATAACCAGGGCAAATAAGTAGACCTGGCGAGCCTCCGCGCCCCAGATGGAAATTCAGCCTGAAATTAAAGTAAAGAGCAGAGGGAAGAAAAGGGAGAGAAAAAGAGAGAGAGAGAGAGACAGGGGGGGGAGCCAGATTCCCAAGAAACCAGGCCGAGACTAGTCCGAGAAACTGGTCTGAGAATCTGGTCCCGTCCTTTATTGTTCAGAAGGCCTTTTATACTTTTGATAAAACATGGAGATCAATGGGTAACACAAAGTTATGCAGCGTTAGCAGTCCAGACTCTTATCAAAACCAGGCTTTTCTCTCTGCATACCTAATTGTATACACAAGTCTTAGGTAATTTACATCATCTTCCAACCAAAAGGGCCAATTAACATTTTACAGCCTTTTTTCTGATAAGGGTTTGTCAACCACAAGACTTATTTGTGTTGATCTTCCCAAGGTCTGGTGCCACTCTCGGAAAGCACTAAAGAAAGTTACATTCTTAGACAGCAAGGATACAGCAACTTATAACAAGTAGAGGGAGTGCAGTGATTTATAGCAAAAGAGAAGCAATTAACTCAAAAGTCTAGTGTTGCTAACATCAAAACTACTATGTATCTTTTTCTACATCCTGCTTACATTAACATCCTTCCAGGTGCCTAAAAGATAAAGAATAAGGAGGTCTGGCAGCAATCCTTGAGTCAACAGTGAAAACCCTCTACCAATATAATTTTTAACTCTTTAGAAAAGGCTCTGTATCTTTAAGATGCTTTTAAGCTTTGTGCCTCCCGCGGTTGGGGGGCTGTAAGCAATTCACAAGCTGTAAGCTTTGTGCCTCTCGCGGTTGGGGGGCTGTAAGCAATTCACAAGCTGTAAGAGGTCTGGGGAACCTGTTAGGCAGACTAGAGAGCTATCAGAGGGGTTTAACTGAAACATCCCTTTCAAATGCAGAAGACTAAAACCCTGAATTGACTTTTTTCCAGAGAATATCAGAAAAGTGGAAAAGCAGAGCACAAAAGCCAGCAGATTTTTGCTGGGGTACATGCTTAGGAATATCCAGAGGGGTCCCTGAAGTCTGAGCACGCCTTGCGTATGTCAGCTTCCTTCCTCATGACCTTGTCACGGGCGGGATTCCTCACACTGGCTTCCGGCAGGGTATGGTGGTGAACTTCTTGAGTTGCAGCAAGGCTGTGAAAGACCCTTTCGAAGTTCCAGAGGTAAGGTGTCATTAGTCTCCAGACGCCTCATCGGAAATAGGCCTCATCTCGCCTGGAAGGGAGAACTTCCTGGATTTTCTCGAGTTGCGGCAGGTGTTCTCGAGTTACGACGGGGACCTCAGGGACCCGCCCTGGTGGCCTCAGGAGAGGCCAGTCCCTATGCGAGTTGCTAGGGGGCCTCTCGGGATTCCTCTCCCGTCGATACCGGGGCCAAAAACCTTGTGTGGAGTCAGGGCCGGAACCGAGGATTCCTCTCAGGGGCTGACATGGATCTTTGGGTACTTCTGGAGTCTCCCCAGGGGAGTCAGGCCTCGTCTCGAGTGGGGGCATGCACGTGCACTTTCCTTCCAGGCTGTAGCAGCAATGTCACGCTACCTGTCGCGTGGATCAAATGATCTGTGGTTTTCCCTCGAGGCTTTCCCACAGGGCTGTCCCACGTGCCACCGTGGTGTGAGTCGATCCTCGGCGTGAAAGATGAGCCAGTGCAGGGCAAAGAGGTTCCTCTGGAATGGACTGAGACATCTGGGGGACTCTTGGAATGGTGGTACGACCATGGAGTTCTTCTCGCCTTTCCTGTTGAGAGTGCCTCCTCTTGAGATGCGACGGGAACGCCGGGAATATTTTCCCGTTGAAAGCAGGGAAAGGATCCCTCATCTCGAGCTCCGAGGGGGAAACGGGGCTCCTCTGGATGTGGGCGGGACCATCGTGCTTTCTCTCGAGTGGAGACGGGTATGGCGGTGAACTTCTTGAGTTGCAGCAAGGGTGTGAAAGACCCTTTCGAAGTTCCAGAGGTTAGGTGTCATTAGTCTCCAGACGCCTCATCGGAAATAGGCCTCATCTCGCCTGGAAGGGAGAACTTCCTTGATTTTCTCGAGTTGCGGCAGGTGTTCTCGAGTTACGACGGGGACCTCAGGGACCCGCCCTGTTGGCCTCAGGAGAGGCCAGTCCCTATGCGTGTTGCTAGGGGGCCCCTCGGGATTCCTCTCCCGTCGATACCGGGGCCAAAAACCTTGTGTGGAGACAGGGCTGGAACCGAGGATTCCTCTCAGGGACTGATATGGATCTTTGGGTACTTCTGGAGTCTCGCCAGGGGAGACAGGCCTCGTCTCGTGTGGGGGCATGCACGTGCACTTTCCTTCCAGGCTGTAGCAGCAATGTCACGCTTCACGTCGCGTGGATCAAAGGATCTGCGGTTTTCCCTCGAGGCTTTCTCTCGAGGCTTTCCCACAGGGCTGTCCCACGTGACACCGTGGTGTGAGTCGATTCTCGGCGTGAAAAATGAGCCAGTGCAGGGCAAAGAGGTTCCTCTGGAATGGACTGAGACATCTGGGGGACTCTTGGAATGGTGGTACGACCATGGAGTTCCTCTCGCCTTTCCTGTTGAGAGTGCCTCCTCTTGAGATGCGACGGGAACGCCGGGAATTCTTTCCCGTTGAAAGGAGGGAAAGGATCCCTCATCTCGAGCTACGAGGGGGAAACGGGGCTCCTCTGGATGTGGGCGGGACCATCGTGCTTCCTCTCGAGTGGAGACGGGTATGGCGGTGAACTTCTTGAGTTGCAGCAAGGGTGTGAAAGACCCTTTCGAAGTTCCAGAGGTTAGGTGCCATTAGTCTCCAGACGCCTCATCGGAAATAGGCCTCATCTCGCCTGGAAGGGAGAACTTCCTGGATTTTCTCGAGTTGCGGCAGGTGTTCTCGAGTTACGACGGGGACCTCAGGGACCCGCCCTGGTGGCCTCAGGAGAGGCCAGTCCCCATGCGAGTTGCTAGGGGGCCTCTCGGGATTCCTCTCCCGTCGATACCGGGGCCAAAAAGCTTGTGTGGAGTCAGGGCCGGAACCGAGGATTCCTCTCAGGGGCTGACATGGATCTTTGGGTACTTCTGGAGTCTCCCCAGGGGAGTCAGGCCTCGTCTCGAGTGGGGGCATGCACGTGCACTTCCCTTCCGGGCTGTAGCAGCAATGTCACGCTTCCCGTCGCGTGGATCAAAGGATCTGTGGTTTTCCCTCGAGGCTTTCCCTCGAGGCTTTCCCACAGGGCTGTCCCACGTTCCACCGTGGTGTGAGTCGATCCTCGGCGTGAAAGATGAGCCAGTGCAGGGCAAAGAGGTTCCTCTGGAATGGACTGAGACATCTGGGGGACTCTTGGAATGGTGGTACGACCATGGAGTTCCTCTCGCCTTTCCTGTTGAGAGTGCCTCCTCTTGAGATGCGACGGGAACGCCGGGAATACTTTCCCGTTGAAAGCAGGGAAAGGATCCCTCATCTCGAGCTACGAGGGGGAAACGGGGCTCCTCTGGATGTGGGCGGGACCATCGTGCTTCCTCTCGAGTGGAGACGGGTATGGCGGTGAACTTCTTGAGTTGCAGCAAGGGTGTGAAAGACCCTTTCGAAGTTCCAGAGGTTAGGTGTCATTAGTCTCCAGAGGCCTCATCGGAAATAGGCCTCATCTCGCCTGGAAGGGAGAACTTCCTGGATTTTCTCGAGTTGCGGCAGGTGTTCTCGAGTTACGACGGGGACCTCAGGGACCCGCCCTGGTGGCCTCAGGAGAGGCCAGTCCCCATGCGAGTTGCTAGGGGGCCTCTCGGGATTCCTCTCCCGTCGATACCGGGGCCAAAAACCTTGTGTGCAGTCAGGGCCGGAACCGAGGATTCCTCTCAGGGGCTGACATGGATCTTTGGGTACTTCTGGAGTCTCCCCAGGGGAGTCAGGCCTCGTCTCGAGTGGGGGCATGCACGTGCGCTTTCCTTCCAGGCTGTAGCAGCAATGTCACGCTTCCCGTCGCGTGGATCAAAGGATCTGTGGTTTTCCCTCGAGGCTTTCCCTCGAGGCTTTCCCACAGGGCTGTCCCACGTGCCACCGTGGTGTGAGTCGATCCTCGGCGTGAAAGATGAGCCAGTGCAGGGCAAAGAGGTTCCTCTGGAATGGACTGAGACATCTGGGGGACTCTTGGAATGGTGGTACGACCATGGAGTTCCTCTCGCCTTTCCTGTTGAGAGTGCCTCCTCTTGAGATGCGACGGGAACGCCGGGAATTCTTTCCCGTTGAAAGCAGGAAAAGGATCCCTCATCTCGAGCTACGAGGGGGAAACGGGGCTCCTCTGGATGTGGGCGGGACCATCGTGCTTCCTCTCGAGTGGAGACGGGTATGGCGGTGAACTTCTTGAGTTGCAGCAAGGGTGTGAAAGACCCTTTCGAAGTTCCAGAGGTTAGGTGTCATTAGTCTCCAGACGCCTCATCGGAAATAGGCCTCATCTCGCCTGGAAGGGAGAACTTCCTGGATTTTCTCGAGTTGCGGCAGGTGTTCTCGAGTTACGACGGGGACCTCAGGGACCCGCCCTGGTGGCCTCAGGAGAGGCCAGTCCCCATGCGAGTTGCTAGGGGGCCTCTCGGGATTCCTCTCCCGTCGATACCGGGGCCAAAAACCTTGTGTGGAGTCAGGGCCGGAACCGAGGATTCCTCTCAGGGGCTGACATGGATCTTTGGGTACTTCTGGAGTCTCCCCAGGGGAGTCAGGCCTCGTCTCGAGTGGGGGCATGTACGTGCACTTTCCTTCCAGGCTGTAGCAGCAATGTCACGCTTCCCGTCGCGTGGATCAAAGGATCTGTGGTTTTCCCTCGAGGCTTTCCCACAGGGCTGTCCCACGTGCCACCGTGGTGTGAGTCGATCCTCGGCGTGAAAGATGAGCCAGTGCAGGGCAAAGAGGTTCCTCTGGAATGGACTGAGACATCTGGGGGACTCTTGGAATGGTGGTACGACCATGGAGTTCCTCTCGCCTTTCCTGTTGAGAGTGCCTCCTCTTGAGATGCGACGGGAACGCCGGGAATTCTTTCCCGTTGAAAGCAGGGAAAGGATCCCTCATCTCGAGCTACGAGGGGGAAACGGGGCTCCTCTGGATGTGGGCGGGACCATCGTGCTTCCTCTCGAGTGGAGACGGGTATGGCGGTGAACTTCTTGAGTTGCAGCAAGGGTGTGAAAGACCCTTTCGAAGTTCCAGAGGTTAGGTGTCATTAGTCTCCAGACGCCTCATCGGAAATAGGCCTCATCTCGCCTGGAAGGGAGAACTTCCTGGATTTTCTCGAGTTGCGGCAGGTGTTCTCGAGTTACGAGAGGGACCTCAGGGACCCGCCCTGGTGGCCTCAGGAGAGGTCAGTCCCCATGCGAGTTGCCAGGGGGCCTCTCGGGATTCCACTCCCGTCGATACCGGGGCCAAAAAGCTTGTGTGGAGTCAGGGCCGGAACCGAGGATTCCTCTCAGGGGCTGACATGGATCTTTGGGTACTTCTGGAGTCTCCCCAGGGGAGTCAGGCCTCGTCTCAAGTGGGGGCATGCACGTGCGCTTTCCTTCCAGGCTGTAGCAGCAATGTCACGCTTCCCGTCGCGTGGATCAAAGGATCTGTGGTTTTCCCTCGAGGCTTTCCCTCGAGGCTTTCCCACAGGGCTGTCCCACGTGCCACCGTGGTGTGAGTCGATCCTCGGCGTGAAAGATGAGCCAGTGCAGGGCAAAGAGGTTCCTCTGGAATGGACTGAGACATCTGGGGGACTCTTGGAATGGTGGTACGACCATGGAGATCCTCTCGCCTTTCCTGTTGAGAGTGCCTCCTCTTGAGATGCGACGGGAACGCCGGGAATTCTTTCCCGTTGAAAGCAGGGAAAGGATCCCTCATCTCGAGCACCGAGGGGAAAACGGGGCTCCTCTGGATGTGGGCGGGACCATCGTGCTTCCTCTCGAGTGGAGACGGGTATGGCGGAGAACTTCTTGAGTTGCAGCAAGGGTGTGAAAGACCCTTTCAAAGTTCCAGAGGTTAGGTGTCATTAGTCTCCAGACGCCTCATCGGAAATAGGCCTCATCTCGCCTGGAAGGGAGAACTTCCTGGATTTTCTCGAGTTGCGGCAGGTGTTCTTAAGTTACGACGGGGAACCCAGGGACCCGCCCTGGTGGCCTCAGGAGAGGCCAGTCCCCATGCGAGTTGCTAGGGGGCCTCTCGGGATTCCTCTCCCGTCGATACCGGGGCCAAAAACCTTGAGTGGAGTCAGGGCCGGAACCGAGGATTCCTCTCAGGGGCTGACATGGATCTTTGGGTACTTCTGGAGTCTCCCCAGGGGAGTCAGGCCTCGTCTCGAGTGGGGTCATGCACGTGCGCTTTCCTTCCAGGCTGTAGCAGCAATGTCACGCTTCCCGTCACGTGGATCAAAGGATCTGTGGTTTTCCCTCGAGGCTTTCCCTCGAGGCTTTCCCACAGGGCTGTCCCACGTGCCACCGTGGTGTGAGTCGATCCTCGGCGTGAAAGATGAGCCAGTGCAGGGCAAAGAGTTTCCTCTGGAATGGACTGAGACATCTGGGGGACTCTTGGAATGGTGGTACGACCATGGAGTTCCTCTCGCCTTTCCTGTTGAGAGTGCCTCCTCTTGAGATGCGACGGGAATGCCGGGAATTCTTTCCCGTTGAAAGCAGGGAAAGGATCCCTCATCTCGAGCTACGAGGGGGAAACGGGGCTCCTCTGGATGTGGGCGGGACCATCGTGCTTCCTCTCGAGTGGAGATGGGTATGGCGGTGAACTTCTTGAGTTGCAGCAAGGGTGTGAAAGACCCTTTCGAAGTTCCAGAGGTTAGGTGTCATTAGTCTCCAGACGCCTCATCGGAAATAGGCCTCATCTCGCCTGGAAGGGAGAACTTCCTGGATTTTCTCGAGTTGCGGCAGGTGTTCTCGAGTTACGACGGGGACCTCAGGGACCCGCCCTGGTGGCCTCAGGAGAGGCCAGTCCCCATGCGAGTTGCTAGGGGGCCTCTCGGGATTCCTCTCCCGTCGATACCGGGGCCAAAAACCTTGTGTGGATTCAGGGCCGGAACCGAGGATTCCTCTCAGGGGCTGACATGGATCTTTGGGTACTTCTGGAGTCTCCCCAGGGGAGTCAGGCCTCGTCTCGAGTGGGGGCATGCACGTGCACTTTCCTTCCAGGCTGTAGCAGCAATGTCATGCTTCCCGTCGCGTGGATCAAAGGATCTGTGGTTTTCCCTCGAGGCTTTCCCACAGGGCTGTCCCACGTGCCACCGTGGTGTGAGTCGATCCTCGGCGTGAAAGATGAGCCAGTGCAGGGCAAAGAGGTTCCTCTGGAATGGACTGAGACATCTGGGGGACTCTTGAAATGGTGGTACGACCATGGAGTTCCTCTCGCCTTTCCTGTTGAGAGTGCCTCCTCTTGAGATGCGACGGGAACGCCGGGAATTCTTTCCCGTTGAAAGCAGGGAAAGGATCCCTCATCTCGAGCTACGAGGGGGAAACGGGGCTCCTCTGGATGTGGGCGGGACCATCGTGCTTCCTCTCTAGTGGAGACGGGTATGGAGGTGAACTTCTTGAGTTGCAGCAAGGGTGTGAAAGACCCTTTCGAAGTTCCAGAGGTTAGGTGTCATTAGTCTCCAGAGGCCTCATCGGAAATAGGCCTCATCTCGCCTGGAAGGGAGAACTTCCTGGATTTTCTCGAGTTGCGGCAGGTGTTCTCGAGTTACGACGGGGACCTCAGGGACCCGCCCTGGTGGCCTCAGGAGAGGCCAGTCCCTAGGCGAGTTGCTAGGGGGCCTCTCGGGATTCCTCTCCCGTTGATACCGGGGCCAAAAAGCTTGTGTGGAGTCAGGGCCGGAACCGAGGATTCCTCTCAGGGGCTGACATGGATCTTTGGGTACTTCTGGAGTCTCCCCAGGGGAGTCAGGCCTCGTCTCGAGTGGGGGCATGCACGTGCGCTTTCCTTCCAGGCTGTAGCAGCAATGTCACGCTTCCCGTCGCGTGGATCAAAGGATCTGTGGTTTTCCCTCGAGGCTTTCCCTCGAGGCTTTCCCACAGGGGTGTCCCACGTGCCACCGTGGTGTGAGTCGATCCTCGGCGTGAAAGATGAGCCAGTGCAGGGCAAAGAGGTTCCTCTGGAATGGACTGAGACATCTGGGGGACTCTTGAAATGGTGGTACGACCATGGAGTTCCTCTCGCCTTTCCTGTTGAGAGTGCCTCCTCTTGAGATGCGACGGGAACGCCGGGAATTCTTTCCCGTTGAAAGCAGGGAAAGGATCCCTCATCTCGAGCTACGAGGGGGAAACGGGGCTCCTCTGGATGTGGGCGGGACCATCGTGCTTCCTCTCTAGTGGAGACGGGTATGGAGGTGAACTTCTTGAGTTGCAGCAAGGGTGTTAAAGACCCTTTCGAAGTTCCAGAGGTTAGGTGTCATTAGTCTCCAGAGGCCTCATCGGAAATAGGCCTCATCTCGCCTGGAAGGGAGAACTTCCTGGATTTTCTCGAGTTGCGGCAGGTGTTCTCGAGTTACGACGGGGACCTCAGGGACCCGCCCTGGTGGCCTCAGGAGAGGCCAGTCCCTAGGCGAGTTGCTAGGGGGCCTCTCGGGATTCCTCTCCCGTTGATACCGGGGCCAAAAAGCTTGTGTGGAGTCAGGGCCGGAACCGAGGATTCCTCTCAGGGGCTGACATGGATCTTTGGGTACTTCTGGAGTCTCCCCAGGGGAGTCAGGCCTCGTCTCGAGTGGGGGCATGCACGTGCGCTTTCCTTCCAGGCTGTAGCAGCAATGTCACGCTTCCCGTCGCGTGGATCAAAGGATCTGTGGTTTTCCCTCGAGGCTTTCCCTCGAGGCTTTCCCACAGGGCTGTCCCACGTGCCACCGTGGTGTGAGTCGATCCTCGGCGTGAAAGATGAGCCAGTGCAGGGCAAAGAGGTTCCTCTGGAATGGACTGAGACATCTGGGGGACTCTTGGAATGGTGGTACGACCATGGAGTTCCTCTCGCCTTTCCTGTTGAGAGTGCCTCCTCTTGAGATGCGACGGGAACGCCGGGAATTCTTTCCCGTTGAAAGCAGGGAAAGGATCCCTCATCTCGAGCTACGAGGGGGAAACGGGGCTCCTCTGGATGTGGGCGGGACCATCGTGCTTCCTCTCGAGTGGAGACAGGTATGGCGGTGAACTTCTTGAGTTGCAGCAAGGGTGTGAAAGACCCTTTCGAAGTTCCAGAGGTTAGGTGTCATTAGTCTCCAGACGCCTCATCGGAAATAGGCCTCATCTCGCCTGGAAGGGAGAACTTCCTGGATTTTCTCGAGTTGCGGCAGGTGTTCTCGAGTTACGACGGGGACCTCAGGGACCCGCCCTGGTGGCCTCAGGAGAGGCCAGTCCCCATGCGAGTTGCTAGGGGGCCTCTCGGGATTCCTCTCCCGTCGATTCCGGGGCCAAAAACCTTGTGTGGAGTCAGGGACGGAACCGAGGATTCCTCTCAGGGGCTGACATGGATCTTTGGGTACTTCTGGAGTCTCCCCAGGGGAGTCAGGCCTCGTCTCGAGTGGGGGCATGCACGTGCACTTTCCTTCCAGGCTGTAGCAGCAATGTCACGCTTCCCGTCGCGTGGATCAAAGGATCTGTGGTTTTCCCTCGAGGCTTTCCCTCGAGGCTTTCCCACAGGGCTGTCCCACGTGCCACCGTGGTGTGAGTCGATCCTCGGCGTGAAAGATGAGCCAGTGCAGGGCAAAGAGGTTCCTCTGGAATGGACTGAGACATCTGGGGGACTCTTGGAATGGTGGTACGACCATGGAGTTCCTCTCGCCTTTCCTGTTGAGAGTGCCTCCTCTTGAGATGCGACGGGAACGCCGGGAATTCTTTCCCGTTGAAACCAGGGAAAGGATCCCTCATCTCGAGCACCGAGGGGAAAACGGGGCTCCTCTGGATGTGGGCGGGACCATCGTGCTTCCTCTCGAGTGGAGACGGGTATGGCGGTGAAATTCTTGAGTTGCAGCAAGGGTGTGAAAGACCCTTTCGAAGTTCCAGAGGTTTGGTGTCATTAGTCTCCAGAGGCCTCATCGGAAATAGGCCTCATCTCGCCTGGAAGGGAGAACTTCCTGGATTTTCTCGAGTTGCGGCAGGTGTTCTTAAGTTACGACGGGGAACTCAGGGACCCGCCCTGGTGGCCTCAGGAGAGGCCAGTCCCCATGCGAGTTGCTAGGGGGCCTCTCGGGATTCCTCTCCCGTCGATACCGGGGCCAAAAACCTTGAGTGGAGTCAGGGCCGGAACCGAGGATTCCTCTCAGGGGCTGACATGGATCTTTGGGTACTTCTGGAGTCTCCCCAGGGGAGTCAGGCCTCGTCTCGAGTGGGGGCATGCACGTGCGCTTTCCTTCCAGGCTGTAAAAGCAATGTCACGCTTCGCGTCACGTGGATCAAAGGATCTGTGGTTTTCCCTCGAGGCTTTCCCTCGAGGCTTTCCCACAGGGCTGTCCCACGTGCCACCGTGGTGTGAGTCGATCCTCGGCGTGAAAGATGAGCCAGTGCAGGGCAAAGAGTTTCCTCTGGAATGGACTGAGACATCTGGGGGACTCTTGGAATGGTGGTACGACCATGGAGTTCCTCTCGCCTTTCCTGTTGAGAGTGCCTCCTCTTGAGATGCGACGGGAATGCCGGGAATTCTTTCCCGTTGAAAGCAGGGAAAGGATCCCTCATCTCGAGCTACGAGGGGGAAACGGGGCTCCTCTGGATGTGGGCGGGACCATCGTGCTTCCTCTCGAGTGAAGACGGGTATGGCGGTGAACTTCTTGAGTTGCAGCAAGGGTGTGAAAGACCCTTTCGAAGTTCCAGAGGTTAGGTGTCATTAGTCTCCAGACGCCTCATCGGAAATAGGCCTCATCTCGCCTGGAAGGGAGAACTTCCTGGATTTTCTCGAGTTGCGGCAGGTGTTCTCGAGTTACGACGGGGACCTCAGGGACCCGCCCTGGTGGCCTCAGGAGAGGCCAGTCCCCATGCGAGTTGCTAGGGGGCCTCTCGGGATTCCTCTCCCGTCGATACCGGGGCCAAAAACCTTGTGTGGATTCAGGGCTGGAACCGAGGATTCCTCTCAGGGGCTGACATGGATCTTTGGGTACTTCTGGAGTCTCCCCAGGGGAGTCAGGCCTCGTCTCGAGTGGGGGCATGCACGTGCACTTTCCTTCCAGGCTGTAGCAGCAATGTCACGCTTCCCGTCGCGTGGATCAAAGGATCTGTGGTTTTCCCTCGAGGCTTTCCCACAGGGCTGTCCCACGTGCCACCGTGGTGTGAGTCGATCCTCGGCGTGAAAGATGAGCCAGTGCAGGGCAAAGAGGTTCCTCTGGAATGGACTGAGACATCTGGGGGACTCTTGAAATGGTGGTACGACCATGGAGTTCCTCTCGCCTTTCCTGTTGAGAGTGCCTCCTCTTGAGATGCGACGGGAACGCCGGGAATTCTTTCCCGTTGAAAGCAGGGAAAGGATCCCTCATCTCGAGCTACGAGGGGGAAACGGGGCTCCTCTGGATGTGGGCGGGACCATCGTGCTTCCTCTCTAGTGGAGACGGGTATGGAGGTGAACTTCTTGAGTTGCAGCAAGGGTGTGAAAGACCCTTTCGAAGTTCCAGAGGTTAGGTGTCATTAGTCTCCAGAGGCCTCATCGGAAATAGGCCTCATCTCGCCTGGAAGGGAGAACTTCCTGGATTTTCTCGAGTTGCGGCAGGTGTTCTCGAGTTACGACGGGGACCTCAGGGACCCGCCCTGGTGGCCTCAGGAGAGGCCAGTCCCTAGGCGAGTTGCTAGGGGGCCTCTCGGGATTCCTCTCCCGTTGATACCGGGGCCAAAAAGCTTGTGTGGAGTCAGGGCCGGAACCGAGGATTCCTCTCAGGGGCTGACATGGATCTTTGGGTACTTCTGGAGTCTCCCCAGGGGAGTCAGGCCTCGTCTCGAGTGGGGGCATGCACGTGCGCTTTCCTTCCAGGCTGTAGCAGCAATGTCACGCTTCCCGTCGCGTGGATCAAAGGATCTGTGGTTTTCCCTCGAGGCTTTCCCTCGAGGCTTTCCCACAGGGCTGTCCCACGTGCCACCGTGGTGTGAGTCGATCCTCGGCGTGAAAGATGAGCCAGTGCAGGGCAAAGAGGTTCCTCTGGAATGGACTGAGACATCTGGGGGACTCTTGGAATGGTGGTACGACCATGGAGTTCCTCTCGCCTTTCCTGTTGAGAGTGCCTCCGCTTGAGATGCGACGGGAACGCCGGGAATTCTTTCCCGTTGAAAGCAGGGAAAGGATCCCTCATCTCGAGCTACGAGGGGGAAACGGGGCTCCTCTGGATGTGGGCGGGACCATCGTGCTTCCTCTCGAGTGGAGACGGGTATGGCGGTGAACTTCTTGAGTTGCAGCAAGGGTGTGAAAGACCCTTTCGAAGTTCCAGAGGTTAGGTGTCATTAGTCTCCAGACGCCTCATCGGAAATAGGCCTCATCTCGCCTGGAAGGGAGAACTTCCTGGATTTTCTCGAGTTGCGGCAGGTGTTCTCGAGTTACGACGGGGACCTCAGGGACCCGCCCTGGTGGCCTCAGGAGAGGCCAGTCCCCATGCGAGTTGCTAGGGGGCCTCTCGGGATTCCTCTCCCGTCGATTCCGGAGCCAAAAACCTTGTGTGGAGTCAGGGACGGAACCGAGGATTCCTCTCAGGGGCTGACATGGATCTTTGGGTACTTCTGGAGTCTCCCCAGGGGAGTCAGGCCTCGTCTCGAGTGGGGGCATGCACGTGCACTTTCCTTCCAGGCTGTAGCAGCAATGTCACGCTTCCCGTCGCGTGGATCAAAGGATCTGTGGTTTTCCCTCGAGGCTTTCCCTCGAGGCTTTCCCACAGGGCTGTCCCACGTGCCACCGTGGTGTGAGTCGATCCTCGGCGTGAAAGATGAGCCAGTGCAGGGCAAAGAGGTTCCTCTGGAATGGACTGAGACATCTGGGGGACTCTTGGAATGGTGGTACGACCATGGAGTTCCTCTCGCCTTTCCTGTTGAGAGTGCCTCCTCTTGAGATGCGACGGGAACGCCGGGAATTCTTTCCCGTTGAAACCAGGGAAAGGATCCCTCATCTCGAGCACCGAGGGGAAAACGGGGCTCCTCTGGATGTGGGCGGGACCATCGTGCTTCCTCTCGAGTGGAGACGGGTATGGCGGTGAAATTCTTGAGTTGCAGCAAGGGTGTGAAAGACCCTTTCGAAGTTCCAGAGGTTTGGTGTCATTAGTCTCCAGAGGCCTCATCGGAAATAGGCCTCATCTCGCCTGGAAGGGAGAACTTCCTGGATTTTCTCGAGTTGCGGCAGGTGTTCTCGAGTTACGACGGGGACCTCAGGGACCCGCCCTGGTGGCCTCCGGAGAGGCCAGTCCCCATGCGAGTTGCTAGGGGGCCTCTCGGGATTCCTCTCCCGTCGATACCGGGGCCAAAAACCTTGTGTGGAGTCAGGGCCGGAACCGAGGATTCCTCTCAGGGGCTGACATGGATCTTTGGGTACTTCTGGAGTCTCCCCAGTGGAGTCAGGCCTCGTCTCGAGTGGGGGCATGCACGTGCGCTTTACTTCCAGGCTGTAGCAGCAATGTCACGCTTCCCGTCGCGTGGATCAAAGGATCTGTGGTTTTCCCTCGAGGCTTTCCCTCGAGGCTTTCCCACAGGGCTGTCCCACGTGCCACCGTGGTGTGAGTCGATCCTCGGCGTGAAAGATGAGCCAGTGCAGGGCAAAGAGTTTCCTCTGGAATGGACTGAGACATCTGGGGGACTCTTGGAATGGTGGTACGACCATGGAGTTCCTCTCGCCTTTCCTGTTGAGAGTGCCTCCTCTTGAGATGCGACGGGAATGCCGGGAATTCTTTCCCGTTGAAAGCAGGGAAAGGATCCCTCATCTCGAGCTACGAGGGGGAAACGGGGCTCCTCTGGATGTGGGCGGGACCATCGTGCTTCCTCTCGAGTGGAGACGGGTATGGCGGTGAACTTCTTGAGTTGCAGCAAGGGTGTGAAAGACCCTTTCGAAGTTCCAGAGGTTAGGTGTCATTAGTCTCCAGACGCCTCATCGGAAATAGGCCTCATCTCGCCTGGAAGGGAGAACTTCCTGGATTTTCTCGAGTTGCGGCAGGTGTTCTCGAGTTACGACGGGGACCTCAGGGACCCGCCCTGGTGGCCTCAGGAGAGGCCAGTCCCCATGCGAGTTGCTAGGGGGCCTCTCGGGATTCCTCTCCCGTCGATACCGGGGCCAAAAACCTTGTGTGGATTCAGGGCCGGAACCGAGGATTCCTCTCAGGGGCTGACATGGATCTTTGGGTACTTCTGGAGTCTCCCCAGGGGAGTCAGGCCTCGTCTCGAGTGGGGGCATGCACGTGCACTTTCCTTCCAGGCTGTAGCAGCAATGTCACGCTTCCCGTCCCGTGGATCAAAGGATCTGTGGTTTTCCCTCGAGGCTTTCCCACAGGGCTGTCCCACGTGCCACCGTGGTGTGAGTCGATCCTCGGCGTGAAAGATGAGCCAGTGCAGGGCAAAGAGGTTCCTCTGGAATGGACTGAGACATCTGGGGGACTCTTGGAATGGTGGTACGACCATGGAGTTCCTCTCGCCTTTCCTGTTGAGAGTGCCTCCTCTTGAGATGCGACGGGAACGCCGGGAATTCTTTCCCGTTGAAAGCAGGGAAAGGATCCCTCATCTCGAGCTACGAGGGGGAAACGGGGCTCCTCTGGATGTGGGCGGGACCATCGTGCTTCCTCTCTAGTGGAGACGGGTATGGCGGTGAACTTCTTGAGTTGCAGCAAGGGTGTGAAAGACCCTTTTGAAGTTCCAGAGGTTAGGTGTCATTAGTCTCCAGAGGCCTCATCGGAAATAGGCCTCATCTCGCCTGGAAGGGAGAACTTCCTGGATTTTCTCGAGTTGCGGCAGGTGTTCTCGAGTTACGACGGGGACCTCAGGGACCCGCCCTGGTGGCCTCAGGAGAGGCCAGTCCCTAGGCGAGTTGCTAGGGGGCCTCTCGGGATTCCTCTCCCGTTGATACCGGGGCCAAAAAGCTTGTGTGGAGTCAGGGCCGGAACCGAGGATTCCTCTCAGGGGCTGACATGGATCTTTGGGTACTTCTGGAGTCTCCCCAGGGGAGTCAGGCCTCGTCTCGAGTGGGGGCATGCACGTGCGCTTTCCTTCCAGGCTGTAGCAGCAATGTCACGCTTCCCGTCGCGTGGATCAAAGGATCTGTGGTTTTCCCTCGAGGCTTTCCCTCGAGGCTTTCCCACAGGGCTGTCCCACGTGCCACCGTGGTGTGAGTCAATCCTGGGCGTGAAAGATGAGCCAGTGCAGGGCAAAGAGGTTCCTCTGGAATGGACTGAGACATCTGGGGGACTCTTGGAATGGTGGTACGACCATGGAGTTCCTCTGGCCTTTCCTGTTGAGAGTGCCTCCTCTTGAGATGCGACGGGAACGCCGGGAATTCTTTCCCGTTGAAAGCAGGGAAAGGATCCCTCATCTCGAGCTACGAGGGGGAAACGGGGCTCCTCTGGATGTGGGCGGGACCATCGTGCTTCCTCTCTAGTGGAGACGGGTATGGTGGTGAACTTCTTGAGTTGCAGCAAGGCTGTGAAAGACCCTTTCGAAGTTCCAGAGGTAAGGTGTCATTAGTCTCCAGACGCCTCATCGGAAATAGGCCTCATTTCGCCTGGAAGGGAGAACTTCCTGGATTTTCTCCAGTTGCGGCAGGTGTTCTCGAGTTACGACGGGGACCTCAGGGCCCCGCCCTGGTGGCCTCAGGAGAGGCCAGTCCCTATGCGAGTTGCTAGGGGGCCTCTCGGGATTCCTCTCCCGTCGATACCGGGGCCAAAAACCTTGTGTGGAGTCAGGGCCGGAACCGAGGATTCCTCTCAGGGGCTGACATGGATCTTTGGGTACTTCTGGAGTCTCCCCAGGGGAGTCAGGCCTCGTCTCGAGTGGGGGCATGCACGTGCACTTTCCTTCCAGGCTGTAGCAGCAATGTCACGCTTCCCGTCGCGTGGATCAAATGATGTGTGGTTTTCCCTAGAGGCTTTCCCACAGGGCTGTCCCACGTGCCACCGTGGTGTAAGTCGATCCTCGGCGTGAAAGATGAGCCAGTGCAGGGCAAAGAGGTTCCTCTGGAATGGACTGAGACATCTGGGGGACTCTTGGAATGGTGGCACGACCATGGAGTTCCTCTCGCCTTTCCTGTTGAGAGTGCCTCCTCTTGAGATGCGACGGGAACGCCGGGAATTTTTTGCCGTTGAAAGCAGGGAAAGGATCCCTCATCTCGAGCTACGAGGGGGAAACGGGGCTCCTCTGGATGTGGGCGGGACCATCGTGCTTTCTCTCGAGTGGAGACGGGTATGGCGGTGAACTTCTTGAGTTGCAGCAAGGGTGTGAAAGACCCTTTCGAAGTTCCAGAGGTTAGGTGTCATTGGTCTCCAGACGCCTCATCGGAAATAGGCCTCATCTCGCCTGGAAGGGAGAACTTCCTTGATTTTCTCGAGTTGCGGCAGGTGTTCTCGAGTTACGACGGGGACCTCAGGGACCCGCCCTGTTGGCCTCAGGAGAGGCCAGTCCCTATGCGTGTTGCTAGGGGGCCGCTCGGGATTCCTCTCCCGTCGATACCGGGGCCAAAAACCTTGTGTGGAGTCAGGGCCGGAACCGAGGATTCCTCTCAGGGACTGATATGGATCTTTGGGTACTTCTGGAGTCTCGCCAGGGGAGACAGGCCTCGTCTCGTGTGGGGGCATGCACGTGCACTTTCCTTCCAGGCTGTAGCAGCAATGTCACGCTTCCCGTCGCGTGGATCAAAGGATCTGCGGTTTTCGCTCAAGGCTTTCCCTCGAGGCTTTCCCACAGGGCTGTCCCACGTGACACCGTGGTGTGAGTCGATTCTCGGCGTGAAAAATGAGCCAGTGCAGGGCAAAGAGGTTCCTCTGGAATGGACTGAGACATCTGGGGGACTCTTGGAATGGTGGTACGACCATGGAGTTCCTCTCGCCTTTCCTGTTGAGAGTGCCTCCTCTTGAGATGCGACGGGAACGCCGGGAATTTTTTGCCGTTGAAAGCAGGGAAAGGATCCCTCATCTCGAGCTACGAGGGGGAAACGGGGCTCCTCTGGATGTGGGCGGGACCATCGTGCATCCTCTCGAGTGGAGACGGGTATGGCGGTGAACTTCTTGAGTTGCAGCAAGGGTGTGAAAGACCCTTTCGAAGTTCCAGAGGTTAGGTGTCATTAGTCTCCAGAGGCCTCATCGGAAATAGGCCTCATCTCGCCTGGAAGGGAGAACTTCCTGGATTTTCTCGAGTTGCGGCAGGTGTTCTCGAGTTACGACGGGGACCTCAGGGACCCGCCCTGGTGGCCTCAGGAGAGGCCAGTCCCCATGCGAGTTGCTAGGGGGCCTCTCGGGATTCCTCTCCCGTCGATACCGGGGCCAAAAACCTTGTGTGGAGTCAGGGCCGGAACCGAGGATTCCTCTCAGGGGCTGACATGGATCTTTGGGTACTTCTGGAGTCTCCCCAGGGGAGTCAGGCCTCGTCTCGAGTGGGGGCATGCACGTGCACTTTCCTTCCAGGCTGTAGCAGCAATGTCACGCTTCCTGTCGCGTGGATCAAAGGATCTGTGGTTTTCCCTCGAGGCTTTCCCACAGGGCTGTCCCACGTGCCACCGTGGTGTGAGTCGATCCTCGGCGTGAAAGATGAGCCAGTGCAGGGCAAAGAGCTTCCTCTGGAATGGACTGAGACATCTGGGGGACTCTTGGAATGGTGGTACGACCATGGAGTTCCTCTCGCCTTTCCTGTTGAGAGTGCCTCCTCTTGAGATGCGACGGGAACGCCGGGAATTCTTTCCCGTTGAAACCAGGGAAAGGATCCCTCATCTCGAGCACCGAGGGGAAAACGGGGCTCCTCTGGATGTGGGCGGGACCATCGTGCTTCCTCTCGAGTGGAGACGGGTATGGCGGTGAACTTCTTGAGTTGCAGCAAGGGTGTGAAAGACCCTTTCGAAGTTCCAGAGGTTTGGTGTCATTAGTCTCCAGAGGCCTCATCGGAAATAGGCCTCATCTCGCCTGGAAGGGAGAACTTCCTGGATTTTCTCGAGTTGCGGCAGGTGTTCTCGAGTTACGACGGGGACCTCAGGGACCCGCCCTGGTGGCCTCCGGAGAGGCCAGTCCCCATGCGAGTTGCTAGGGGGCCTCTCGGGATTCCTCTCCCGTCGATACCGGGGCCAAAAACCTTGTGTGGAGTCAGGGCCGGAACCGAGGATTCCTCTCAGGGGCTGACATGGATCTTTGGGTACTTCTGGAGTCTCCCCAGTGGAGTCAGGCCTCGTCTCGAGTGGGGGCATGCACGTGCGCTTTCCTTCAAGGCTGTAGCAGCAATGTCACGCTTCCCGTCGCGTGGATCAAAGGATCTGTGGTTTTCCCTCGAGGCTTTCCCTCGAGGCTTTCCCACAGGGCTGTCCCACGTGCCACCGTGGTGTGAGTCGATCCTCGGCGTGAAAGATGAGCCAGTGCAGGGCAAAGAGCTTCCTCTGGAATGGACTGAGACATCTGGGGGACTCTTGGAATGGTGGTACGACCATGGAGTTCCTCTCGCCTTTCCTGTTGAGAGTGCCTCCTCTTGAGATGCGACGGGAACGCCGGGAATTCTTTCCCGTTGAAAGCATGAAAAGGATCCCTCATCTCGAGCTACGAGGGGGAAACGGGGCTCCTCTGGATGTGGGCGGGACCATCGTGCTTCCTCTCGAGTGGAGACGGGTATGGCGGTGAACTTCTTGAGTTGCAGCAAGGGTGTGAAAGACCCTTTCGAAGTTCCAGAGGTTAGGTGTCATTAGTCTCCAGACGCCTCATCGGAAATAGGCCTCATCTCGCCTGGAAGGGAGAACTTCCTGGATTTTCTCGAGTTGCGGCAGGTGTTCTCGAGTTACGACGGGGACCTCAGGGACCCGCCCTGGTGGCCTCAGGAGAGGCCAGTCCCCATGCGAGTTGCTAGGGGGCCTCTCGGGATTCCTCTCCCGTCGATACCGGGGCCAAAAACCTTGTGTGGAGTCAGGGCCGGAACCGAGGATTCCTCTCAGGGGCTGACATGGATCTTTGGGTACTTTTGGAGTCTCCCCAGGGGAGTCAGGCCTCGTCTCGAGTGGGGGCATGCACGTGCGCTTTCCTTCCAGGCTGTAGCAGCAATGTCACGCTTCCCGTCGCGTGGATCAAAGGATCTGTGTTTTTCCCTCGAGGCTTTCCCACAGGGCTGTCCCACGTGCCACCGTGGTGTGAGTCGATCCTCGGCGTGAAAGATGATCCAGTGCAGGGCAAAGAGGTTCCTCTGGAATGGACTGAGACATCTGGGGGACTCTTGGAATGGTGGTACGACCATGGAGTTCCTCTCGCCTTTCCTGTTGAGAGTGCCTCCTCTTGAGTTGCGACGGGAACGCCGGGAATTCTTTCCCGTTGAAAGCAGGGAAAGGATCCCTCATCTCGAGCTACGAGGGGGAAACGGGGCTCCTCTGGATGTGGGCGGGACCATCGTGCTTCCTCTCGAGTGGAGACGGGTATGGCGGTGAACTTCTTGAGTTGCAGCAAGGGTGTGAAAGACCCTTTCGAAGTTCCAGAGGTTAGGTGTCATTACTCTCCAGACGCCTCATCGGAAATAGGCCTCATCTCGCCTGGAAGGGAGAACTTCCTGGATTTTCTCGAGTTGCGGCAGGTGTTCTCGAGTTACGACGGGGACCTCAGGGACCCGCCCTGGTGGCCTCAGGAGAGGGCAGTCCCCAAGCGAGTTGCTAGGGGGCCTCTCGGGATTCCTCTCCCGTCGATACCGGGGCCAAAAACCTTGTGTGGAGTCAGGGCCGGAACCGAGGATTCCTCTCAGGGGCTGACATAGATCTTTGGGTACTTCTGGAGTCTCCCCAGGGGAGTCAGGCCTCGTCTCGAGTGGGGGCATGCACGTGCACTTTCCTTCCAGGCTGTAGCAGCAATGTCACGCTTCCCGTCGCGTGGATCAAAGGATCTGTGGTTTTCCCTCGAGGCTTTCCCACAGGGCTGTCCCACGTGCCACCGTGGTGTGAGTCGATCCTCGGCGTGAAAGATGAGCCAGTGCAGGGCAAAGAGGTTCCTCTGGAATGGACTGAGACATCTGGGGGACTCTTGGAATGGTGGTACGACCATGGAGTTCCTCTCGCCTTTCCTGTTGAGAGTGCCTCCTCTTGAGATGCGACGGGAACGCCGGGAATTCTTTCCCGTTGAAAGCAGGGAAAGGATCCCTCATCTCGAGCTACGAGGGGGAAACGGGGCTCCTCTGGATGTGGGCGGGACCATCGTGCTTCCTCTCTAGTGGAGACGGGTATGGCGGTGAACTTCTTGAGTTGCAGCAAGGGTGTGAAAGACCCTTTCGAAGTTCCAGAGGTTAGGTGTCATTAGTCTCCAGAGGCCTCATCGGAAATAGGCCTCATCTCGCCTGGAAGGGAGAACTTCCTGGATTTTCTCGAGTTGCGGCAGGTGTTCTCGAGTTACGACGGGGACCTCAGGGACCCGCCCTGGTGGCCTCAGGAGAGGTCATTCCCCATGCGAGTTGCTAGGGAGCCTCTCGGGATTCCTCTCCCGTCGATACCGGGGCCAAAAAGCTTGTGTGGAGTCAGGGCCGGAACCGAGGATTCCTCTCAGGGGCTGACATGGATCTTTGGGTACTTCTGGAGTCTCCCCAGGGGAGTCAGGCCTCGTCTCAAGTGGGGGCATGCACGTGCGCTTTCCTTCCAGGCTGTAGCAGCAATGTCACGCTTCCCGTCGCGTGGATCAAAGGATCTGTGGTTTTCCCTCGAGGCTTTCCCTCGAGGCTTTCCCACAGGGCTGTCCCACGTGCCACCGTGTTGTGAGTCGATCCTCGGCGTGAAAGATGAGCCAGTGCAGGGCAAAGATGTTCCTCTGGAATGGACTGAGACATCTGGGGGACTCTTGGAATGGTGGTACGACCATGGAGTTCCTCTCGCCTTTCCTGTTGAAAGTGCCTCCTCTTGAGATGCGACGGGAACGCCGGGAATTCTTTCCCGTTGAAAGCAGGGAAAGGATCCCTCATCTCGAGGTACGAGGGGGAAACGGGGCTCCTCTGGATGTGGGCGGGACCATCGTGCTTCCTCTCGAGTGGAGACGGGTATGGCGGTGAACTTCTTGAGTTGCAGCAAGGGTGTGAAAGACCCTTTCGAAGTTCCAGAGGTTTGGTGTCATTAGTCTCCAGAGGCCTCATCGGAAATAGGCCTCATCTCGCCTGGAAGGGAGAACTTCCTGGATTTTCTCCAGTTGCGGCAGGTGATCTCGAGTTACGACGGGGACCTCAGGGACCCGCCCTGGTGGCCTCAGGAGAGGCCAGTCCCTATGCGAGTTGCTAGGGGGCCTCTCGGGATTCCTCTCCCGTCGATACCGGGGCCAAAAGCCTTGTGTGGAGTCAGGGCCGGAACCGAGGATTCCTCTCAGGGACTGATATGGATCTTTGGGTACTTCTGGAGTCTCGCCAGGGGAGACAGGCCTCGTCTCGTGTGGGGGCATGCACGTGCACTTTCCTTCCAAGCTGTAGCAGCAATGTCACGCTTCCCGTCGCGTGGATCAAAGGATCTGCGGTTTTCGCTCAAGGCTTTCCCTCGAGGCTTTCCCACAGGGCTGTCCCACGTGACACCGTGGTGTGAGTCGATTCTCGGCATGAAAAATGAGCCAGTGCAGGGCAAAGAGGTTCCTCTGGAATGGACTGAGACATCTGGGGGACTCTTGGAATGGTGGTACGACCATGGAGTTCCTCTCGCCTTTCCTGTTGAGAGTGCCTCCTCTTGAGATGCGACGGGAAGGCCGGGAATTTTTTGCCGTTGAAAGCAGGGAAAGGATCCCTCATCTCGAGCTACGAGGGGGAATCGGGGCTCCTCTGGATGTGGGCGGGACCATCGTGCATCCTCTCGAGTGGAGACGGGTATGGCGGTGAACTTCTTGAGTTGCAGCAAGGGTGTGAAAGACCCTTTCGAAGTTCCAGAGGTTAGGTGTCATTAGTCTCCAGAGGCCTCATCGGAAATAGGCCTCATCTCGCCTGGAAGGGAGAACTTCCTGGATTTTCTCGAGTTGCGGCAGGTGTTCTCGAGTTACGACGGGGACCTCAGGGACCCGCCCTGGTGGCCTCAGGAGAGGCCAGTCCCCATGCGATTTGCTAGGGGGCCTCTCGGGATTCCTCTCCCGTCGATACCGGGGCCAAAAACCTTGTGTGGAGTCAGGGCCGGAACCGAGGATTCCTCTCAGGGGCTGACATGGATCTTTGGGTACTTCTGGAGTCTCCCCAGGGGAGTCAGGCCTCGTCTCGAGTGGGGGCATGCACGTGCACTTTCCTTCCAGGCTGTAGCAGCAATGTCACGCTTCCCGTCGCGTGGATCAAAGGATCTGTGGTTTTCCCTCGAGGCTTTCCCACAGGGCTGTCCCACGTGCCACCGTGGTGTGAGTCGATCCTCGGCGTGAAAGATGAGCCAGTGCAGGGCAAAGAGGTTCCTCTGGAATGGACTGAGACATCTGGGGGACTCTTGGAATGGTGGTACGACCATGGAGTTCCTCTCGCCTTTCCTGTTGAGAGTGCCTCCTCTTGAGATGCGACGGGAACGCCGGGAATTCTTTCCCGTTGAAACCAGGGAAAGGATCCCTTATCTCGAGCACCGAGGGGAAAACGGGGCTCCTCTGGATGTGGGCGGGACCATCGTGCTTCCTCTCGAGTGGAGACGGTTATGGCGGTGAACTTCTTGAGTTGCAGCAAGGGTGTGAAAGACCCTTTCGAAGTTCCAGAGGTTTGGTGTCATTAGTCTCCAGAGGCCTCATCGGAAATAGGCCTCATCTCGCCTGGAAGGGAGAACTTCCTGGATTTTCTCGAGTTGCGGCAGGTGTTCTCGAGTTACAACGGGGACCTCAGGGACCCGCCCTGGTGGCCTCCGGAGAGGCCAGTCCCCATGCGAGTTGCTAGGGGGCCTCTCGGGATTCCTCTCCCGTCGATACCGGGGCCAAAAACCTTGTGTGGAGTCAGGGCCGGAACCGAGGATTCCTCTCAGGGGCTGACATGGATCTTTGGGTACTTCTGGAGTCTCCCCAGTGGAGTCAGGCCTCGTCTCGAGTGGGGGCATGCACGTGCGCTTTCCTTCCAGGCTGTAGCAGCAATGTCACGCTTCCCGTCGCGTGGATCAAAGGATCTGTGGTTTTCCCTCGAGGCTTTCCCTCGAGGCTTTCCCACAGGGCTGTCCCACGTGCCACCGTGGTGTGAGTCGATCCTCGGCGTGAAAGATGAGCCAGTGCAGGGCAAAGAGCTTCCTCTGGAATGGACTGAGACATCTGGGGGACTCTTGGAATGGTGGTATGACCATGGAGTTCCTCTCGCCTTTCCTGTTGAGAGTGCCTCCTCTTGAGATGCGACGGGAACGCCGGGAATTCTTTCCCGTTGAAAGCAGGAAAAGGATCCCTCATCTCGAGCTACGAGGGGGAAACGGGGCTCCTCTGGATGTGGGCGGGACCATCGTGCTTCCTCTCGAGTGGAGACGGGTATGGCGGTGAACTTCTTGAGTTGCAGCAAGGGTGTGAAAGACCCTTTCGAAGTTCCAGAGGTTAGGTGTCATTAGTCTCCAGACGCCTCATCGGAAATAGGCCTCATCTCGCCTGGAAGGGAGAACTTCCTGGATTTTCTCGAGTTGCGGCAGGTGTTCTCGAGTTACGACGGGGACCTCAGGGACCCGCCCTGGTGGCCTCAGGAGAGGGCAGTCTCCAAGCGAGTTGCTAGGGGGCCTCTCGGGATTCCTCTCCCGTCGATACCGGGGCCAAAAACCTTATGTGGAGTCAGGGCCGGAACCGAGGATTCCTCTCAGGGGCTGACATGGATCTTTGGGTACTTCTGGAGTCTCCCCAGGGGAGTCAGGCCTCGTCTCGAGTGGGGGCATGCACGTGCACTTTCCTTCCAGGCTGTAGCAGCAATGTCACGCTTCCCGTCGCGTGGATCAAAGGATCTGTGTTTTTCCCTCGAGGCTTTCCCACAGGGCTGTCCCACGTGCCACCGTGGTGTGAGTCGATCCTCGGCGTGAAAGATGAGCCAGTGCAGGGCAAAGAGGTTCCTCTGGAATGGACTGAGACATCTGGGGGACTCTTGGAATGGTGGTACGACCATGGAGTTCCTCTCGCCTTTCCTGTTGAGAGTGCCTCCTCTTGAGATGCGACGGGAACGCCGGGAATTCTTTCCCGTTGAAAGCAGGGAAAGGATCCCTCATCTCGAGCTACGAGGGGGAAACGGGGCTCCTCTGGATGTGGGCGGGACCATCGTGCTTCCTCTCGAGTGGAGACGGGTATGGCGGTGAACTTCTTGAGTTGCAGCAAGGGTGTGAAAGACCCTTTCGAAGTTCCAGAGGTTAGGTGTCATTAGTCTCCAGAGGCCTCATCGGAAATAGGCCTCATCTCGCCTGGAAGGGAGAACTTCCTGGATTTTCTCGAGTTGCGGCAGGTGTTCTCGAGTTACGACGGAGACCTCAGGGACCCGCCCTGGTGGCCTCAGGAGAGGTCATTCCCCATGCGAGTTGCTAGGGAGCCTCTCGGGATTCCTCTCCCGTCGATACCGGGGCCAAAAAGCTTGTGTGGAGTCAGGGCCGGAACCGAGGATTCCTCTCAGGGGCTGACATGGATCTTTGGGTACTTCTGGAGTCTCCCCAGGGGAGTCAGGCCTCGTCTCAAGTGGGGGCATGCACGTGCGCTTTCCTTCCAGGCTGTAGCAGCAATGTCACGCTTCCCGTCGCGTGGATCAAAGGATCTGTGGTTTTCCCTCGAGGCTTTCCCTCGAGGCTTTCCCACAGGGCTGTCCCACGTGCCACCGTGTTGTGAGTCGATCCTCGGCGTGAAAGATGAGCCAGTGCAGGGCAAAGATGTTCCTCTGGAATGGACTGAGACATCTGGGGGACTCTTGGAATGGTGGTACGACCATGGAGTTCCTCTCGCCTTTCCTGTTGAAAGTGCCTCCTCTTGAGATGCGACGGGAACGCCGGGAATTCTTTCCCGTTGAAAGCAGGGAAAGGATCCCTCATCTCGAGGTACGAGGGGGAAACGGGGCTCCTCTGGATGTGGGCGGGACCATCGTGCTTCCTCTCGAGTGGAGACGGGTATGGCGGTGAACTTCTTGAGTTGCAGCAAGGGTGTGAAAGACCCTTTCGAAGTTCCAGAGGTTTGGTGTCATTAGTCTCCAGAGGCCTCATCGGAAATAGGCCTCATCTCGCCTGGAAGGGAGAACTTCCTGGATTTTCTCGAGTTGCGGCAGGTGTTCTCGAGTTACGACGGGGACCTCAGGGACCCGCCCTGGTGGCCTCCGGAGAGGCCAGTCCCCATGCGAGTTGCTAGGGGGCCTCTCGGGATTCCTCTCCCGTCGATACCGGGGCCAAAAACCTTGTGTGGAGTCAGGGCCGGAACCGAGGATTCCTCTCAGGGGCTGACATGGATCTTTGGGTACTTCTGGAGTCTCCCCAGTGGAGTCAGGCCTCGTCTCGAGTGGGGGCATGCACGTGCGCTTTCCTTCCAGGCTGTAGCAGCAATGTCACGCTTCCCGTCGCGTGGATCAAAGGATCTGTGGTTTTCCCTCGAGGCTTTCCCTCGAGGCTTTCCCACAGGGCTGTCCCACGTGCCACCGTGGTGTGAGTCGATCCTCGGCGTGAAAGATGAGCCAGTGCAGGGCAAAGAGGTTCCTCTGGAATGGACTGAGACATCTGGGGGACTCTTGGAATGGTGGTACGACCATGGAGTTCCTCTCGCCTTTCCTGTTGAGAGTGCCTCCTCTTGAGATGCGACGGGAACGCCGGGAATTCTTTCCCGTTGAAAGCAGGGAAAGGATCCCTCATCTCGAGCTACGAGGGGGAAACGGGGCTCCTCTGGATGTGGGCGGGACCATCGTGCTTCCTCTCGAGTGGAGACGGGTATGGCGGTGAACTTCTTGAGTTGCAGCAAGGGTGTGAAAGACCCTTTCGAAGTTCCAGAGGTTAGGTGTCATTAGTCTCCAGAGGCCTCATCGGAAATAGGCCTCATCTCGCCTGGAAGGGAGAACTTCCTGGATTTTCTCGAGTTGCGGCAGGTGTTCTCGAGTTACGACGGAGACCTCAGGGACCCGCCCTGGTGGCCTCAGGAGAGGTCATTCCCCATGCGAGTTGCTAGGGAGCCTCTCGGGATTCCTCTCCCGTCGATACCGGGGCCAAAAAGCTTGTGTGGAGTCAGGGCCGGAACCGAGGATTCCTCTCAGGGGCTGACATGGATCTTTGGGTACTTCTGGAGTCTCCCCAGGGGAGTCAGGCCTCGTCTCAAGTGGGGGCATGCACGTGCGCTTTCCTTCCAGGCTGTAGCAGCAATGTCACGCTTCCCGTCGCGTGGATCAAAGGATCTGTGGTTTTCCCTCGAGGCTTTCCCTCGAGGCTTTCCCACAGGGCTGTCCCACGTGCCACCGTGTTGTGAGTCGATCCTCGGCGTGAAAGATGAGCCAGTGCAGGGCAAAGATGTTCCTCTGGAATGGACTGAGACATCTGGGGGACTCTTGGAATGGTGGTACGACCATGGAGTTCCTCTCGCCTTTCCTGTTGAAAGTGCCTCCTCTTGAGATGCGACGGGAACGCCGGGAATTCTTTCCCGTTGAAAGCAGGGAAAGGATCCCTCATCTCGAGGTACGAGGGGGAAACGGGGCTCCTCTGGATGTGGGCGGGACCATCGTGCTTCCTCTCGAGTGGAGACGGGTATGGCGGTGAACTTCTTGAGTTGCAGCAAGGGTGTGAAAGACCCTTTCGAAGTTCCAGAGGTTTGGTGTCATTAGTCTCCAGAGGCCTCATCGGAAATAGGCCTCATCTCGCCTGGAAGGGAGAACTTCCTGGATTTTCTCGAGTTGCGGCAGGTGTTCTCGAGTTACGACGGGGACCTCAGGGACCCGCCCTGGTGGCCTCCGGAGAGGCCAGTCCCCATGCGAGTTGCTAGGGGGCCTCTCGGGATTCCTCTCCCGTCGATACCGGGGCCAAAAACCTTGTGTGGAGTCAGGGCCGGAACCGAGGATTCCTCTCAGGGGCTGACATGGATCTTTGGGTACTTCTGGAGTCTCCCCAGTGGAGTCAGGCCTCGTCTCGAGTGGGGGCATGCACGTGCGCTTTCCTTCCAGGCTGTAGCAGCAATGTCACGCTTCCCGTCGCGTGGATCAAAGGATCTGTGGTTTTCCCTCGAGGCTTTCCCTCGAGGCTTTCCCACAGGGCTGTCCCACGTGCCACCGTGGTGTGAGTCGATCCTCGGCGTGAAAGATGAGCCAGTGCAGGGCAAAGAGGTTCCTCTGGAATGGACTGAGACATCTGGGGGACTCTTGGAATGGTGGTACGACCATGGAGTTCCTCTCGCCTTTCCTGTTGAGAGTGCCTCCTCTTGAGATGCGACGGGAACGCCGGGAATTCTTTCCCGTTGAAAGCAGGGAAAGGATCCCTCATCTCGAGCTACGAGGGGGAAACGGGGCTCCTCTGGATGTGGGCGGGACCATCGTGCTTCCTCTCGAGTGGAGACGGGTATGGCGGTGAACTTCTTGAGTTGCAGCAAGGGTGTGAAAGACCCTTTCGAAGTTCCAGAGGTTAGGTGTCATTAGTCTCCAGAGGCCTCATCGGAAATAGGCCTCATCTCGCCTGGAAGGGAGAACTTCCTGGATTTTCTCGAGTTGCGGCAGGTGTTCTCGAGTTACGACGGGGACCTCAGGGACCCGCCCTGGTGGCCTCAGGAGAGGTCATTCCCCATGCGAGTTGCTAGGGAGCCTCTCGGGATTCCTCTCCCGTCGATACCGGGGCCAAAAAGCTTGTGTGGAGTCAGGGCCGGAACCGAGGATTCCTCTCAGGGGCTGACATGGATCTTTGGGTACTTCTGGAGTCTCCCCAGTGGAGTCAGGCCTCGTCTCGAGTGGGGGCATGCACGTGCGCTTTCCTTCCAGGCTGTAGCAGCAATGTCACGCTTCCCGTCGCGTGGATCAAAGGATCTGTGGTTTTCCCTCGAGGCTTTCCCTCGAGGCTTTCCCACAGGGCTGTCCCACGTGCCACCGTGGTGTGAGTCGATCCTCGGCGTGAAAGATGAGCCAGTGCAGGGCAAAGAGCTTCCTCTGGAATGGACTGAGACATCTGGGGGACTCTTGGAATGGTGGTATGACCATGGAGTTCCTCTCGCCTTTCCTGTTGAGAGTGCCTCCTCTTGAGATGCGACGGGAACGCCGGGAATTCTTTCCCGTTGAAAGCAGGAAAAGGATCCCTCATCTCGAGCTACGAGGGGGAAACGGGGCTCCTCTGGATGTGGGCGGGACCATCGTGCTTCCTCTCTAGTGGAGACGGGTATGGTGGTGAACTTCTTGAGTTGCAGCAAGGGTGTGAAAGACCCTTTCGAAGTTCCAGAGGTTAGGTGTCATTAGTCTCCAGACGCCTCATCGGAAATAGGCCTCATCTCGCCTGGAAGGGAGAACTTCCTGGATTTTCTCGAGTTGCGGCAGGTGTTCTCGAGTTACGACGGGGACCTCAGGGACCCGCCCTGGTGGCCTCAGGAGAGGCCAGTCCCTATGCGAGTTGCTAGGGGGCCTCTCGGGATTCCTCTCCCGTCGATACCGGGGCCAAAAACCTTGTGTGGAGTCAGGGCCGGAACCGAGGATTCCTCTCAGGGGCTGACATGGATCTTTGGGTACTTCTGGAGTCTCCCCAGGAGAGTCAGGCCTCGTCTCGAGTGGGGGCATGCACGTTCACTTTCCTTCCAGGCTGTAGCAGCAATGTCCCGCTTCCCGTCGCGTGGATCAAATGATGTGTGGTTTTCCCTCGAGGCTTTCCCACAGGGCTGTCCCACGTGCCACCGTGGTGTGAGTCGATCCTCGGCGTGAAAGATGAGCCAGTGCAGGGCAAAGAGTTTCCTCTGGAATGGACTGAGACATCTGGGGGACTCTTGGAATGGTGGTACGACCATGGAGTTCCTCTCGCCTTTCCTGTTGAGAGTGCCTCCTCTTGAGATGCGACGGGAATGCCGGGAATTCTTTCCCGTTGAAAGCAGGGAAAGGATCCCTCATCTCGAGCTACGAGGGGGAAACGGGGCTCCTCTGGATGTGGGCGGGACCATCGTGCTTCCTCTCGAGTGGAGACGGGTATGGCGGTGAACTTCTTGAGTTGCAGCAAGGGTGTGAAAGACCCTTTCGAAGTTCCAGAGGTTAGGTGTCATTAGTCTCCAGACGCCTCATCGGAAATAGGCCTCATCTCGCCTGGAAGGGAGAACTTCCTGGATTTTCTCGAGTTGCGGCAGGTGTTCTCGAGTTACGACGGGGACCTCAGGGACCCGCCCTGGTGGCCTCAGGAGAGGCCAGTCCCCATGCGAGTTGCTAGGGGGCCTCTCGGGATTCCTCTCCCGTCGATACCGGGGCCAAAAACCTTGTGTGGAGTCAGGGCCGGAACCGAGGATTCCTCTTAGGGGCTGACATGGATCTTTGGGTACTTCTGGAGTCTCCCCAGGGGAGTCAGGCCTCGTCTCGAGTGGGGGCATGCACGTGCACTTTCCTTCCAGGCTGTAGCTGCAATGTCACGCTTCCCGTCGCGTGGATCAAAGGATCTGTGGTTTTCCCTCGAGGCTTTCCCACAGGGCTGTCCCACGTGCCACCGTGGTGTGAGTCGATCCTCGGCGTGAAAGATGAGCCAGTGCAGGGCAAAGAGGTTCCTCTGGAATGGACTGAGACATCTGGGGGACTCTTGGAATGGTGGTACGACCATGGAGTTCCTCTCGCCTTTCCTGTTGAGAGTGCCTCCTCTTGAGATGCGACGGGAACGCCGGGAATTCTTTCCCGTTGAAAGCAGGGAAAGGATCCCTCATCTCGAGCTACGAGGGGGAAACGGGGCTCCTCTGGATGTGGGCGGGACCATCGTGCTTCCTCTCTAGTGGAGACGGGTATGGCGGTGAACTTCTTGAGTTGCAGCAAGGGTGTGAAAGACCCTTTCGAAGTTCCAGAGGTTAGGTGTCATTAGTCTCCAGAGGCCTCATCGGAAATAGGCCTCATCTCGCCTGGAAGGGAGAACTTCCTGGATTTTCTCGAGTTGCGGCAGGTGTTCTCGAGTTACGACGGGGACCTCAGGGACCCGCCCTGGTGGCCTCAGGAGAGGCCAGTCCCTAGGCGAGTTGCTAGGGGGCCTCTCGGGATTCCTCTCCCGTTGATACCGGGGCCAAAAACCTTGTGTGGAGTCAGGGCCGGAACCGAGGATTCCTCTCAGGGGCTGACATGGATCTTTGGGTACTTCTGGAGTCTCCCCAGGGGAGTCAGGCCTCGTCTCGAGTGGGGGCATGCACGTGCGCTTTCCTTCCAGGCTGTAGCAGCAATGTCACGCTTCCCGTCGCGTGGATCAAAGGATCTGTGGTTTTCCCTCGAGGCTTTCCCTCGAGGCTTTCCCACAGGGCTGTCCCACGTGCCACCGTGGTGTGAGTCAATCCTGGGCGTGAAAGATGAGCCAGTGCAGGGCAAAGAGGTTCCTCTGGAATGGACTGAGACATCTGGGGGACTCTTGGAATGGTGGTACGACCATGGAGTTCCTCTCGCCTTTCCTGTTGAGAGTGCCTCCTCTTGAGATGCGACGGGAACGCCGGGAATTCTTTCCCGTTGAAAGCAGGGAAAGGATCCCTCATCTCGAGCTACGAGGGGGAAACGGGGCTCCTCTGGATGTGGGCGGGACCATCGTGCTTCCTCTCTAGTGGAGACGGGTATGGTGGTGAACTTCTTGAGTTGCAGCAAGGCTGTGAAAGACCCTTTCGAAGTTCCAGAGGTAAGGTGTCATTAGTCTCCAGACGCCTCATCGGAAATAGGCCTCATTTCGCCTGGAAGGGAGAACTTCCTGGATTTTCTCCAGTTGCGGCAGGTGATCTCGAGTTACGACGGGGACCTCAGGGACCCGCCCTGGTGGCCTCAGGAGAGGCCAGTCCCTATGCGAGTTGCTAGGGGGCCTCTCGGGATTCCTCTCCCGTCGATACCGGGGCCAAAAACCTTGTGTGGAGTCAGGGCCGGAACCGAGGATTCCTCTCAGGGACTGATACGGATCTTTGGGTACTTCTGGAGTCTCGCCAGGGGAGACAGGCCTCGTCTCGTGTGGGGGCATGCACGTGCACTTTCCTTCCAGGCTGTAGCAGCAATGTCACGCTTCCCGTCGCGTGGATCAAAGGATCTGTGGTTTTCCCTCGAGGCTTTCCCTCGAGGCTTTCCCCCAGGGCTGTCCCACGTGCCACCGTGGTGTGAGTCGATCCTCGGCGTGAAAGATGAGCCAGTGCAGGGCAAAGAGCTTCCTCTGGAATGGACTGAGACATCTGGGGGACTCTTGGAATGGTGGTATGACCATGGAGTTCCTCTCGCCTTTCCTGTTGAGAGTGCCTCCTCTTGAGATGCGACGGGAACGCCGGGAATTCTTTCCCGTTGAAAGCAGGAAAAGGATCCCTCATCTCGAGCTACGAGGGGGAAACGGGGCTCCTCTGGATGTGGGCGGGACCATCGTGCTTCCTCTCGAGTGGAGACGGGTATGGCGGTGAACTTCTTGAGTTGCAGCAAGGGTGTGAAAGACCCTTTCGAAGTTCCAGAGGTTTGGTGTCATTAGTCTCCAGAGGCCTCATCGGAAATAGGCCTCATCTCGCCTGGAAGGGAGAACTTCCTGGATTTTCTCGAGTTGCGGCAGGTGTTCTCGAGTTACAACGGGGACCTCAGGGACCCGCCCTGGTGGCCTCCGGAGAGGCCAGTCCCCATGCGAGTTGCTAGGGGGCCTCTCGGGATTCCTCTCCCGTCGATACCGGGGCCAAAAACCTTGTGTGGAGTCAGGGCCGGAACCGAGGATTCCTCTCAGGGGCTGACATGGATCTTTGGGTACTTCTGGAGTCTCCCCAGTGGAGTCAGGCCTCGTCTCGAGTGGGGGCATGCACGTGCGCTTTCCTTCCAGGCTGTAGCAGCAATGTCACGCTTCCCGTCGCGTGGATCAAAGGATCTGTGGTTTTCCCTCGAGGCTTTCCCTCGAGGCTTTCCCACAGGGCTGTCCCACGTGCCACCGTGGTGTGAGTCGATCCTCGGCGTGAAAGATGAGCCAGTGCAGGGCAAAGAGCTTCCTCTGGAATGGACTGAGACATCTGGGGGACTCTTGGAATGGTGGTATGACCATGGAGTTCCTCTCGCCTTTCCTGTTGAGAGTGCCTCCTCTTGAGATGCGACGGGAACGCCGGGAATTCTTTCCCGTTGAAAGCAGGAAAAGGATCCCTCATCTCGAGCTACGAGGGGGAAACGGGGCTCCTCTGGATGTGGGCGGGACCATCGTGCTTCCTCTCGAGTGGAGACGGGTATGGCGGTGAACTTCTTGAGTTGCAGCAAGGGTGTGAAAGACCCTTTCGAAGTTCCAGAGGTTAGGTGTCATTAGTCTCCAGACGCCTCATCGGAAATAGGCCTCATCTCGCCTGGAAGGGAGAACTTCCTGGATTTTCTCGAGTTGCGGCAGGTGTTCTCGAGTTACGACGGGGACCTCAGGGACCCGCCCTGGTGGCCTCAGGAGAGGGCAGTCTCCAAGCGAGTTGCTAGGGGGCCTCTCGGGATTCCTCTCCCGTCGATACCGGGGCCAAAAACCTTGTGTGGAGTCAGGGCCGGAACCGAGGATTCCTCTCAGGGGCTGACATGGATCTTTGGGTACTTCTGGAGTCTCCCCAGGGGAGTCAGGCCTCGTCTCGAGTGGGGGCATGCACGTGCACTTTCCTTCCAGGCTGTAGCAGCAATGTCACGCTTCCCGTCGCGTGGATCAAAGGATCTGTGTTTTTCCCTCGAGGCTTTCCCACAGGGCTGTCCCACGTGCCACCGTGGTGTGAGTCGATCCTCGGCGTGAAAGATGAGCCAGTGCAGGGCAAAGAGGTTCCTCTGGAATGGACTGAGACATCTGGGGGACTCTTGGAATGGTGGTACGACCATGGAGTTCCTCTCGCCTTTCCTGTTGAGAGTGCCTCCTCTTGAGATGCGACGGGAACGCCGGGAATTCTTTCCCGTTGAAAGCAGGGAAAGGATCCCTCATCTCGAGCTACGAGGGGGAAACGGGGCTCCTCTGGATGTGGGCGGGACCATCGTGCTTCCTCTCGAGTGGAGACGGGTATGGCGGTGAACTTCTTGAGTTGCAGCAAGGGTGTGAAAGACCCTTTCGAAGTTCCAGAGGTTAGGTGTCATTAGTCTCCAGAGGCCTCATCGGAAATAGGCCTCATCTCGCCTGGAAGGGAGAACTTCCTGGATTTTCTCGAGTTGCGGCAGGTGTTCTCGAGTTACGACGGGGACCTCAGGGACCCGCCCTGGTGGCCTCAGGAGAGGTCAGTCCCCATGCGAGTTGCTAGGGGGCCTCTCGGGATTCCTCTCCCATCGATACCGGGGCCAAAAAGCTTGTGTGGAGTCAGGGCCGGAACCGAGGATTCCTCTCAGGGGCTGACATGGATCTTTGGGTACTTCTGGAGTCTCCCCAGTGGAGTCAGGCCTCGTCTCGAGTGGGGGCATGCACGTGCGCTTTCCTTCCAGGCTGTAGCAGCAATGTCACGCTTCCCGTCGCGTGGATCAAAGGATCTGTGGTTTTCCCTCGAGGCTTTCCCTCGAGGCTTTCCCACAGGGCTGTCCCACGTGCCACCGTGGTGTGAGTCTATCCTCGGCGTGAAAGATGAGCCAGTGCAGGGCAAAGAGCTTCCTCTGGAATGGACTGAGACATCTGGGGGACTCTTGGAATGGTGGTATGACCATGGAGTTCCTCTCGCCTTTCCTGTTGAGAGTGCCTCCTCTTGAGATGCGACGGGAACGCCGGGAATTCTTTCCCGTTGAAAGCAGGAAAAGGATCCCTCATCTCGAGCTACGAGGGGGAAACGGGGCTCCTCTGGATGTGGGCGGGACCATCGTGCTTCCTCTCGAGTGGAGACGGGTATGGCGGTGAACTTCTTGAGTTGCAGCAAGGGTGTGAAAGACCCTTTCGAAGTTCCAGAGGTTAGGTGTCATTAGTCTCCAGACGCCTCATCGGAAATAGGCCTCATCTCGCCTGGAAGGGAGAACTTCCTGGATTTTCTCGAGTTGCGGCAGGTGTTCTCGAGTTACGACGGGGACCTCAGGGACCCGCCCTGGTGGCCTCAGGAGAGGGCAGTCCCCAAGCGAGTTGCTAGGGGGCCTCTCGGGATTCCTCTCCCGTCGATACCGGGGCCAAAAACCTTGTGTGGAGTCAGGGCCGGAACCGAGGATTCCTCTCAGGGGCTGACATAGATCTTTGGGTACTTCTGGAGTCTCCCCAGGGGAGTCAGGCCTCGTCTCGAGTGGGGGCATGCACGTGCACTTTCCTTCCAGGCTGTAGCAGCAATGTCACGCTTCCCGTCGCGTGGATCAAAGGATCTGTGTTTTTCCCTCGAGGCTTTCCCACAGGGCTGTCCCACGTGCCACCGTGGTGTGAGTCGATCCTCGGCGTGAAAGATGAGCCAGTGCAGGGCAAAGAGGTTCCTCTGGAATGGACTGAGACATCTGGGGGACTCTTGGAATGGTGGTACGACCATGGAGTTCCTCTCGCCTTTCCTGTTGAGAGTGCCTCCTCTTGAGATGCGACGGGAACGCCGGGAATTCTTTCCCGTTGAAAGCAGGGAAAGGATCCCTCATCTCGAGCTACGAGGGGGAAACGGGGCTCCTCTGGATGTGGGCGGGACCATCGTGCTTCCTCTCGAGTGGAGACGGGTATGGCGGTGAACTTCTTGAGTTGCAGCAAGGGTGTGAAAGACCCTTTCGAAGTTCCAGAGGTTAGGTGTCATTAGTCTCCAGAGGCCTCATCGGAAATAGGCCTCATCTCGCCTGGAAGGGAGAACTTCCTGGATTTTCTCGAGTTGCGGCAGGTGTTCTCGAGTTACGACGGAGACCTCAGGGACCCGCCCTGGTGGCCTCAGGAGAGGTCATTCCCCATGCGAGTTGCTAGGGAGCCTCTCGGGATTCCTCTCCCGTCGATACCGGGGCCAAAAAGCTTGTGTGGAGTCAGGGCCGGAACCGAGGATTCCTCTCAGGGGCTGACATGGATCTTTGGGTACTTCTGGAGTCTCCCCAGGGGAGTCAGGCCTCGTCTCAAGTGGGGGCATGCACGTGCGCTTTCCTTCCAGCCTGTAGCAGCAATGTCACGCTTCCCGTCGCGTGGATCAAAGGATCTGTGGTTTTCCCTCGAGGCTTTCCCTCGAGGCTTTCCCACAGGGCTGTCCCACGTGCCACCGTGTTGTGAGTCGATCCTCGGCGTGAAAGATGAGCCAGTGCAGGGCAAAGATGTTCCTCTGGAATGGACTGAGACATCTGGGGGACTCTTGGAATGGTGGTACGACCATGGAGTTCCTCTCGCCTTTCCTGTTGAAAGTGCCTCCTCTTGAGATGCGACGGGAACGCCGGGAATTCTTTCCCGTTGAAAGCAGGGAAAGGATCCCTCATCTCGAGCTACGAGGGGGAAACGGGGCTCCTCTGGATGTGGGCGGGACCATCGTGCTTCCTCTCGAGTGGAGACGGGTATGGCGGTGAACTTCTTGAGTTGCAGCAAGGGTGTGAAAGACCCTTTCGAAGTTCCAGAGGTTTGGTGTCATTAGTCTCCAGAGGCCTCATCGGAAATAGGCCTCATCTCGCCTGGAAGGGAGAACTTCCTGGATTTTCTCGAGTTGCGGCAGGTGTTCTCGAGTTACGACGGGGACCTCAGGGACCCGCCCTGGTGGCCTCAGGAGAGGCCAGTCCCTATGCGAGTTGCTAGGGGGCCTCTCGGGATTCCTCTCCCGTCGATACCGGGGCCAAAATCCTTGTGTGGAGTCAGGGCCGGAACCGAGGATTCCTCTCAGGGGCTGACATGGATCTTTGGGTACTTCTGGAGTCTCCCCAGGGGAGTCAGGCCTCGTCTCGAGTGGGGGCATGCACGTTCACTTTCCTTCCAGGCTGTAGCAGCAATGTCCCGCTTCCCGTCGCGTGGATCAAATGATGTGTGGTTTTCCCTCGAGGCTTTCCCACAGGGCTGTCCCACGTGCCACCGTGGTGTGAGTCGATCCTCGGCGTGAAAGATGAGCCAGTGCAGGGCAAAGAGTTTCCTCTGGAATGGACTGAGACATCTGGGGGACTCTTGGAATGGTGGTACGACCATGGAGTTCCTCTCGCCTTTCCTGTTGAGAGTGCCTCCTCTTGAGATGCGACGGGAATGCCGGGAATTCTTTCCCGTTGAAAGCAGGGAAAGGATCCCTCATCTCGAGCTACGAGGGGGAAACGGGGCTCCTCTGGATGTGGGCGGGACCATCGTGCTTCCTCTCGAGTGGAGACGGGTATGGCGGTGAACTTCTTGAGTTGCAGCAAGGGTGTGAAAGACCCTTTCGAAGTTCCAGAGTTTAGGTGTCATTAGTCTCCAGACGCCTCATCGGAAATAGGCCTCATCTCGCCTGGAAGGGAGAACTTCCTGGATTTTCTCGAGTTGCGGCAGGTGTTCTCGAGTTACGACGGGGACCTCAGGGACCCGCCCTGGTGGCCTCAGGAGAGGCCAGTCCCCATGCGAGTTGCTAGGGGGCCTCTCGGGATTCCTCTCCCGTCGATACCGGGGCCAAAAACCTTGTGTGGAGTCAGGGCCGGAACCGAGGATTCCTCTCAGGGGCTGACATGGATCTTTGGGTACTTCTGGAGTCTCCCCAGGGGAGTCAGGCCTCGTCTCGAGTGGGGGCATGCACGTGCACTTTCCTTCCAGGCTGTAGCTGCAATGTCACGCTTCCCGTCGCGTGGATCAAAGGATCTGTGGTTTTCCCTCGAGGCTTTCCCACAGGGCTGTCCCACGTGCCACCGTGGTGTGAGTCGATCCTCGGCGTGAAAGATGAGCCAGTGCAGGGCAAAGAGGTTCCTCTGGAATGGACTGAGACATCTGGGGGACTCTTGGAATGGTGGTACGACCATGGAGTTCCTCTCGCCTTTCCTGTTGAGAGTGCCTCCTCTTGAGATGCGACGGGAACGCCGGGAATTCTTTCCCGTTGAAAGCAGGGAAAGGATCCCTCATCTCGAGCTACGAGGGGGAAACGGGGCTCCTCTGGATGTGGGCGGGACCATCGTGCTTCCTCTCTAGTGGAGACGGGTATGGCGGTGAACTTCTTGAGTTGCAGCAAGGGTGTGAAAGACCCTTTCGAAGTTCCAGAGGTTAGGTGTCATTAGTCTCCAGAGGCCTCATCGGAAATAGGCCTCATCTCGCCTGGAAGGGAGAACTTCCTGGATTTTCTCGAGTTGCGGCAGGTGTTCTCGAGTTACGACGGGGACCTCAGGGACCCGCCCTGGTGGCCTCAGGAGAGGCCAGTCCCTAGGCGAGTTGCTAGGGGGCCTCTCGGGATTCCTCTCCCGTTGATACCGGGGCCAAAAACCTTGTGTGGAGTCAGGGCCGGAACCGAGGATTCCTCTCAGGGGCTGACATGGATCTTTGGGTACTTCTGGAGTCTCCCCAGGGGAGTCAGGCCTCGTCTCGAGTGGGGGCATGCACGTGCGCTTTCCTTCCAGGCTGTAGCAGCAATGTCACGCTTCCCGTCGCGTGGATCAAAGGATCTGTGGTTTTCCCTCGAGGCTTTCCCTCGAGGCTTTCCCACAGGGCTGTCCCACGTGCCACCGTGGTGTGAGTCAATCCTGGGCGTGAAAGATGAGCCAGTGCAGGGCAAAGAGGTTCCTCTGGAATGGACTGAGACATCTGGGGGACTCTTGGAATGGTGGTACGACCATGGAGTTCCTCTCGCCTTTCCTGTTGAGAGTGCCTCCTCTTGAGATGCGACGGGAACGCCGGGAATTCTTTCCCGTTGATAGCAGGGAAAGGATCCCTCATCTCGAGCTACGAGGGGGAAACGGGGCTCCTCTGGATGTGGGCGGGACCATCGTGCTTCCTCTCTAGTGGAGACGGGTATGGTGGTGAACTTCTTGAGTTGCAGCAAGGCTGTGAAAGACCCTTTCGAAGTTCCAGAGGTAAGGTGTCATTAGTCTCCAGACGCCTCATCGGAAATAGGCCTCATTTCGCCTGGAAGGGAGAACTTCCTGGATTTTCTCCAGTTGCGGCAGGTGATCTCGAGTTACGACGGGGACCTCAGGGACCCGCCCTGGTGGCCTCAGGAGAGGCCAGTCCCTATGCGAGTTGCTAGGGGGCCTCTCGGGATTACTCTCCCGTCGATACCGGGGCCAAAAACCTTGTGTGGAGTCAGGGCCGGAACCGAGGATTCCTCTCAGGGACTGATATGGATCTTTGGGTACTTCTGGAGTCTCGCCAGGGGAGACAGGCCTCGTCTCGTGTGGGGGCATGCACGTGCACTTTCCTTCCAGGCTGTAGCAGCAATGTCACGCTTCCCGTCGCGTGGATCAAAGGATCTGTGGTTTTCCCTCGAGGCTTTCCCTCGAGGCTTTCCCCCAGGGCTGTCCCACGTGCCACCGTGGTGTGAGTCGATCCTCGGCGTGAAAGATGAGCCAGTGCAGGGCAAAGAGCTTCCTCTGGAATGGACTGAGACATCTGGGGGACTCTTGGAATGGTGGTATGACCATGGAGTTCCTCTCGCCTTTCCTGTTGAGAGTGCCTCCTCTTGAGATGCGACGGGAACGCCGGGAATTCTTTCCCGTTGAAAGCAGGAAAAGGATCCCTCATCTCGAGCTACGAGGGGGAAACGGGGCTCCTCTGGATGTGGGCGGGACCATCGTGCTTCCTCTCGAGTGGAGACGGGTATGGCGGTGAACTTCTTGAGTTGCAGCAAGGGTGTGAAAGACCCTTTCGAAGTTCCAGAGGTTAGGTGTCATTAGTCTCCAGACGCCTCATCGGAAATAGGCCTCATCTCGCCTGGAAGGGAGAACTTCCTGGATTTTCTCGAGTTGCGGCAGGTGTTCTCGAGTTACGACGGGGACCTCAGGGACCCGCCCTGGTGGCCTCAGGAGAGGGCAGTCCCCAAGCGAGTTGCTAGGGGGCCTCTCGGGATTCCTCTCCCGTCGATACCGGGGCCAAAAACCTTGTGTGGAGTCAGGGCCGGAACCGAGGATTCCTCTCAGGGGCTGACATGGATCTTTGGGTACTTCTGGAGTCTCCCCAGGGGAGTCAGGCCTCGTCTCGAGTGGGGGCATGCACGTGCACTTTCCTTCCAGGCTGTAGCAGCAATGTCACGCTTCCCGTCGCGTGGATCAAAGGATCTGTGTTTTTCCCTCGAGGCTTTCCCAGAGGGCTGTCCCACGTGCCACCGTGGTGTGAGTCGATCCTCGGCGTGAAAGATGAGCCAGTGCAGGGCAAAGAGGTTCCTCTGGAATGGACTGAGACATCTGGGGGACTCTTGGAATGGTGGTACGACCATGGAGTTCCTCTCGCCTTTCCTGTTGAGAGTGCCTCCTCTTGAGATGCGACGGGAACGCCGGGAATTCTTTCCCGTTGAAAGCAGGGAAAGGATCCCTCATCTCGAGCTACGAGGGGGAAACGGGGCTCCTCTGGATGTGGGCGGGACCATCGTGCATCCTCTCGAGTGGAGACGGGTATGGCGGTGAACTTCTTGAGTTGCAGCAAGGGTGTGAAAGACCCTTTCGAAGTTCCAGAGGTTAGGTGTCATTAGTCTCCAGACGCCTCATCGGAAATAGGCCTCATTTCGCCTGGAAGGGAGAACTTCCTGGATTTTCTCCAGTTGCGGCAGGTGATCTCGAGTTACGACGGGGACCTCAGGGACCCGCCCTGGTGGCCTCAGGAGAGGCCAGTCCCTATGCGAGTTGCTAGGGGGCCTCTCGGGATTACTCTCCCGTCGATACCGGGGCCAAAAACCTTGTGTGGAGTCAGGGCCGGAACCGAGGATTCCTCTCAGGGACTGATATGGATCTTTGGGTACTTCTGGAGTCTCGCCAGGGGAGACAGGCCTCGTCTCGTGTGGGGGCATGCACGTGCACTTTCCTTCCAGGCTGTAGCAGCAATGTCACGCTTCCCGTCGCGTGGATCAAAGGATCTGTGGTTTTCCCTCGAGGCTTTCCCTCGAGGCTTTCCCCCAGGGCTGTCCCACGTGCCACCGTGGTGTGAGTCGATCCTCGGCGTGAAAGATGAGCCAGTGCAGGGCAAAGAGCTTCCTCTGGAATGGACTGAGACATCTGGGGGACTCTTGGAATGGTGGTATGACCATGGAGTTCCTCTCGCCTTTCCTGTTGAGAGTGCCTCCTCTTGAGATGCGACGGGAACGCCGGGAATTCTTTCCCGTTGAAAGCAGGAAAAGGATCCCTCATCTCGAGCTACGAGGGGGAAACGGGGCTCCTCTGGATGTGGGCGGGACCATCGTGCTTCCTCTCGAGTGGAGACGGGTATGGCGGTGAACTTCTTGAGTTGCAGCAAGGGTGTGAAAGACCCTTTCGAAGTTCCAGAGGTTAGGTGTCATTAGTCTCCAGACGCCTCATCGGAAATAGGCCTCATCTCGCCTGGAAGGGAGAACTTCCTGGATTTTCTCGAGTTGCGGCAGGTGTTCTCGAGTTACGACGGGGACCTCAGGGACCCGCCCTGGTGGCCTCAGGAGAGGGCAGTCCCCAAGCGAGTTGCTAGGGGGCCTCTCGGGATTCCTCTCCCGTCGATACCGGGGCCAAAAACCTTGTGTGGAGTCAGGGCCGGAACCGAGGATTCCTCTCAGGGGCTGACATGGATCTTTGGGTACTTCTGGAGTCTCCCCAGGGGAGTCAGGCCTCGTCTCGAGTGGGGGCATGCACGTGCACTTTCCTTCCAGGCTGTAGCAGCAATGTCACGCTTCCCGTCGCGTGGATCAAAGGATCTGTGTTTTTCCCTCGAGGCTTTCCCAGAGGGCTGTCCCACGTGCCACCGTGGTGTGAGTCGATCCTCGGCGTGAAAGATGAGCCAGTGCAGGGCAAAGAGGTTCCTCTGGAATGGACTGAGACATCTGGGGGACTCTTGGAATGGTGGTACGACCATGGAGTTCCTCTCGCCTTTCCTGTTGAGAGTGCCTCCTCTTGAGATGCGACGGGAACGCCGGGAATTCTTTCCCGTTGAAAGCAGGGAAAGGATCCCTCATCTCGAGCTACGAGGGGGAAACGGGGCTCCTCTGGATGTGGGCGGGACCATCGTGCTTCCTCTCGAGTGGAGACGGGTATGGCGGTGAACTTCTTGAGTTGCAGCAAGGGTGTGAAAGACCCTTTCGAAGTTCCAGAGGTTAGGTGTCATTAGTCTCCAGAGGCCTCATCGGAAATAGGCCTCATCTCGCCTGGAAGGGAGAACTTCCTGGATTTTCTCGAGTTGCGGCAGGTGTTCTCGAGTTACGACGGGGACCTCAGGGACCCGCCCTGGTGGCCTCAGGAGAGGTCATTCCCCATGCGAGTTGCTAGGGAGCCTCTCGGGATTCCTCTCCCGTCGATACCGGGGCCAAAAACCTTGTGTGGAGTCAGGGCCGGAACCGAGGATTCCTCTCAGGGGCTGACATGGATCTTTGGGTACTTCTGGAGTCTCCCCAGGGGAGTCAGGCCTCGTCTCAAGTGGGGGCATGCACGTGTGCTTTCCTTCCAGGCTGTAGCAGCAATGTCACGCTTCCCGTCGCGTGGATCAAAGGATCTGTGGTTTTCCCTCGAGGCTTTCCCTCGAGGCTTTCCCACAGGGCTGTCCCACGTGCCACCGTGTTGTGAGTCGATCCTCGGCGTGAAAGATGAGCCAGTGCAGGGCAAAGATGTTCCTCTGGAATGGACTGAGACATCTGGGGGACTCTTGGAATGGTGGTACGACCATGGAGTTCCTCTCGCCTTTCCTGTTGAAAGTGCCTCCTCTTGAGATGCGACGGGAACGCCGGGAATTCTTACCCGTTGAAAGCAGGGAAAGGATCCCTCATCTCGAGGTACGAGGGGGAAACAGGGCTCCTCTGGATGTGGGCGGGACCATCGTGCTTCCTCTCGAGTGGAGACGGGTATGGCGGTGAACTTCTTGAGTTGCAGCAAGGGTGTGAAAGACCCTTTCGAAGTTCCAGAGGTTTGGTGTCATTAGTCTCCAGAGGCCTCATCGGAAATAGGCCTCATCTCGCCTGGAAGGGAGAACTTCCTGGATTTTCTCGAGTTGCGGCAGGTGTTCTCGAGTTACGACGGGGACCTCAGGGACCCGCCCTGGTGGCCTCCGGAGAGGCCAGTCCCCATGCGAGTTGCTAGGGGGCCTCTCGGGATTCCTCTCCCGTCGATACCGGGGCCAAAAACCTTGTGTGGAGTCAGGGCCGGAACCGAGGATTCCTCTCAGGGGCTGACATGGATCTTTGGGTACTTCTGGAGTCTCCCCAGTGGAGTCAGGCCTCGTCTCGAGTGGGGGCATGCACGTGCGCTTTCCTTCCAGGCTGTAGCAGCAATGTCACGCTTCCCGTCGCGTGGATCAAAGGATCTGTGGTTTTCCCTCGAGGCTTTCCCTCGAGGCTTTCCCACAGGGCTGTCCCACGTGCCACCGTGGTGTGAGTCGATCCTCGGCGTGAAAGATGAGCCAGTGCAGGGCAAAGAGCTTCCTCTGGAATGGACTGAGACATCTGGGGGACTCTTGGAATGGTGGTATGACCATGGAGTTCCTCTCGCCTTTCCTGTTGAGAGTGCCTCCTCTTGAGATGCGACGGGAACGCCGGGAATTCTTTCCCGTTGAAAGCAGGAAAAGGATCCCTCATCTCGAGCTACGAGGGGGAAACGGGGCTCCTCTGGATGTGGGCGGGACCATCGTGCTTCCTCTCGAGTGGAGACGGGTATGGCGGTGAACTTCTTGAGTTGCAGCAAGGGTGTGAAAGACCCTTTCGAAGTTCCAGAGGTTAGGTGTCATTAGTCTCCAGACGCCTCATCGGAAATAGGCCTCATCTCGCCTGGAAGGGAGAACTTCCTGGATTTTCTCGAGTTGCGGCAGGTGTTCTCGAGTTACGACGGGGACCTCAGGGACCCGCCCTGGTGGCCTCAGGAGAGGGCAGTCCCCAAGCGAGTTGCTAGGGGGCCTCTCGGGATTCCTCTCCCGTCGATACCGGGGCCAAAAACCTTGTGTGGAGTCAGGGCCGGAACCGAGGATTCCTCTCAGGGGCTGACATGGATCTTTGGGTACTTCTGGAGTCTCCCCAGGGGAGTCAGGCCTCGTCTCGAGTGGGGGCATGCACGTGCACTTTCCTTCCAGGCTGTAGTAGCAATGTCACGCTTCCCGTCGCGTGGATCAAAGGATCTGTGTTTTTCCCTCGAGGCTTTCCCACAGGGCTGTCCCACGTGCCACCGTGGTGTGAGTCGATCCTCGGCGTGAAAGATGAGCCAGTGCAGGGCAAAGAGGTTCCTCTGGAATGGACTGAGACATCTGGGGGACTCTTGGAATGGTGGTACGACCATGGAGTTCCTCTCGCCTTTCCTGTTGAGAGTGCCTCCTCTTGAGATGCGACGGGAACGCCGGGAATTCTTTCCCGTTGAAAGCAGGGAAAGGATCCCTCATCTCGAGCTACGAGGGGGAAACGGGGCTCCTCTGGATGTGGGCGGGACCATCGTGCTTCCTCTCGAGTGGAGACGGGTATGGCGGTGAACTTCTTGAGTTGCAGCAAGGGTGTGAAAGACCCTTTCGAAGTTCCAGAGGTTAGGTGTCATTAGTCTCCAGACGCCTCATCGGAAATAGGCCTCATCTCGCCTGGAAGGGAGAACTTCCTGGATTTTCTCGAGTTGCGGCAGGTGTTCTCGAGTTACGACGGGGACCTCAGGGACCCGCCCTGGTGGCCTCAGGAGAGGTCAGTCCCCATGCGAGTTGCTAGGGGGCCTCTCGGGATTCCTCTCCCGTCGATACCGGGGCCAAAAAGCTTGTGTGGAGTCAGGGCCGGAACCGAGGATTCCTCTCAGGGGCTGACATGGATCTTTGGGTACTTCTGGAGTCTCCCCAGTGGAGTCAGGCCTCGTCTCGAGTGGGGGCATGCACGTGCGCTTTCCTTCCAGGCTGTAGCAGCAATGTCACGCTTCCCGTCGCGTGGATCAAAGGATCTGTGGTTTTCCCTCGAGGCTTTCCCTCGAGGCTTTCCCACAGGGCTGTCCCACGTGCCACCGTGGTGTGAGTCGATCCTCGGCGTGAAAGATGAGCCAGTGCAGGGCAAAGAGCTTCCTCTGGAATGGACTGAGACATCTGGGGGACTCTTGGAATGGTGGTATGACCATGGAGTTCCTCTCGCCTTTCCTGTTGAGAGTGCCTCCTCTTGAGATGCGACGGGAATGCCGGGAATTCTTTCCCGTTGAAAGCAGGAAAAGGATCCCTCATCTCGAGCTACGAGGGGGAAACGGGGCTCCTCTGGATGTGGGCGGGACCATCGTGCTTCCTCTCGAGTGGAGACGGGTATGGCGGTGAACTTCTTGAGTTGCAGCAAGGGTGTGAAAGACCCTTTCGAAGTTCCAGAGGTTAGGTGTCATTAGTCTCCAGACGCCTCATCGGAAATAGGCCTCATCTCGCCTGGAAGGGAGAACTTCCTGGATTTTCTCGAGTTGCGGCAGGTGTTCTCGAGTTACGACGGGGACCTCAGGGACCCGCCCTGGTGGCCTCAGGAGAGGGCAGTCCCCAAGCGAGTTGCTAGGGGGCCTCTCGGGATTCCTCTCCCGTCGATACCGGGGCCAAAAACCTTGTGTGGAGTCAGGGCCGGAACCGAGGATTCCTCTCAGGGGCTGACATGGATCTTTGGGTACTTCTGGAGTCTCCCCAGGGGAGTCAGGCCTCGTCTCGAGTGGGGGCATGCAAGTGCACTTTCCTTCCAGGCTGTAGCAGCAATGTCACGCTTCCCGTCGCGTGGATCAAAGGATCTGTGGTTTTCCCTCGAGGCTTTCCCACAGGGCTGTCCCACGTGCCACCGTGGTGTGAGTCGATCCTCGGCGTGAAAGATGAGCCAGTGCAGGGCAAAGAGGTTCCTCTGGAATGGACTGAGACATCTGGGGGACTCTTGGAATGGTGGTACGACCATGGAGTTCCTCTCGCCTTTCCTGTTGAGAGTGCCTCCTCTTGAGATGCGACGGGAACGCCGGGAATTCTTTCCCGTTGAAAGCAGGGAAAGGATCCCTCATCTCGAGCTACGAGGGGGAAACGGGGCTCCTCTGGATGTGGGCGGGACCATCGTGCTTCCTCTCGAGTGGAGACGGGTATGGCGGTGAACTTCTTGAGTTGCAGCAAGGGTGTGAAAGACCCTTTCGAAGTTCCAGAGGTTAGGTGTCATTAGTCTCCAGAGGCCTCATCGGAAATAGGCCTCATCTCGCCTGGAAGGGAGAACTTCCTGGATTTTCTCGAGTTGCGGCAGGTGTTCTCGAGTTACGACGGGGACCTCAGGGACCCGCCCTGGTGGCCTCAGGAGAGGTCATTCCCCATGCGAGTTGCTAGGGAGCCTCTCGGGATTCCTCTCCCGTCGATACCGGGGCCAAAAAGCTTGTGTGGAGTCAGGGCCGGAACCGAGGATTCCTCTCAGGGGCTGACATGGATCTTTGGGTACTTCTGGAGTCTCCCCAGGGGAGTCAGGCCTCGTCTCAAGTGGGGGCATGCACGTGTGCTTTCCTTCCAGGCTGTAGCAGCAATGTCACGCTTCCCGTCGCGTGGATCAAAGGATCTGTGGTTTTCCCTCGAGGCTTTCCCTCGAGGCTTTCCCACAGGGCTGTCCCACGTGCCACCGTGTTGTGAGTCGATCCTCGGCGTGAAAGATGAGCCAGTGCAGGGCAAAGATGTTCCTCTGGAATGGACTGAGACATCTGGGGGACTCTTGGAATGGTGGTACGACCATGGAGTTCCTCTCGCCTTTCCTGTTGAAAGTGCCTCCTCTTGAGATGCGACGGGAACGCCGGGAATTCTTACCCGTTGAAAGCAGGGAAAGGATCCCTCATTTCGAGGTACGAGGGGGAAACGGGGCTCCTCTGGATGTGGGCGGGACCATCGTGCTTCCTCTCGAGTGGAGACGGGTATGGCGGTGAACTTCTTGAGTTGCAGCAAGGGTGTGAAAGACCCTTTCGAAGTTCCAGAGGTTTGGTGTCATTAGTCTCCAGAGGCCTCATCGGAAATAGGCCTCATCTCGCCTGGAAGGGAGAACTTCCTGGATTTTCTCGAGTTGCGGCAGGTGTTCTCGAGTTACGACGGGGACCTCAGGGACCCGCCCTGGTGGCCTCCGGAGAGGCCAGTCCCCATGCGAGTTGCTAGGGGGCCTCTCGGGATTCCTCTCCCGTCGATACCGGGGCCAAAAACCTTGTGTGGAGTCAGGGCCGGAACCGAGGATTCCTCTCAGGGGCTGACATGGATCTTTGGGTACTTCTGGAGTCTCCCCAGGGGAGTCAGGCCTCGTCTCGAGTGGGGGCATGCACGTGCACTTTCCTTCCAGGCTGTAGCAGCAATGTCACGCTTCCCGTCGCGTGGATCAAAGGATCTGTGTTTTTCCCTCGAGGCTTTCCCACAGGGCTGTCCCACGTGCCACCGTGGTGTGAGTCGATCCTCGGCGTGAAAGATGAGCCAGTGCAGGGCAAAGAGGTTCCTCTGGAATGGACTGAGACATCTGGGGGACTCTTGGAATGGTGGTACGACCATGGAGTTCCTCTCGCCTTTCCTGTTGAGAGTGCCTCCTCTTGAGATGCGACGGGAACGCCGGGAATTCTTTCCCGTTGAAAGCAGGGAAAGGATCCCTCATCTCGAGCTACGAGGGGGAAACGGGGCTCCTCTGGATGTGGGCGGGACCATCGTGCTTCCTCTCGAGTGGAGACGGGTATGGCGGTGAACTTCTTGAGTTGCAGCAAGGGTGTGAAAGACCCTTTCGAAGTTCCACAGGTTAGGTGTCATTAGTCTCCAGAGGCCTCATCGGAAATAGGCCTCATCTCGCCTGGAAGGGAGAACTTCCTGGATTTTCTCGAGTTGCGGCAGGTGTTCTCGAGTTACGACGGGGACCTCAGGGACCCGCCCTGGTGGCCTCAGGAGAGGTCAGTCCCCAAGCGAGTTGCTAGGGGGCCTCTCGGGATTCCTCTCCCGTCGATACCGGGGCCAAAAACCTTGTGTGGAGTCAGGGCCGGAACCGAGGATTCCTCTCAGGGGCTGACATGGATCTTTGGGTACTTCTGGAGTCTCCCCAGTGGAGTCAGGCCTCGTCTCGAGTGGGGGCATGCACGTGCGCTTTCCTTCCAGGCTGTAGCAGCAATGTCACGCTTCCCGTCGCGTGGATCAAAGGATCTGTGGTTTTCCCTCGAGGCTTTCCCTCGAGGCTTTCCCACAGGGCTGTCCCACGTGCCACCGTGGTGTGAGTCGATCCTCGGCGTGAAAGATGAGCCAGTGCAGGGCAAAGAGCTTCCTCTGGAATGGACTGAGACATCTGGGGGACTCTTGGAATGGTGGTATGACCATGGAGTTCCTCTCGCCTTTCCTGTTGAGAGTGCCTCCTCTTGAGATGCGACGGGAACGCCGGGAATTCTTTCCCGTTGAAAGCAGGAAAAGGATCCCTCATCTCGAGCTACGAGGGGGAAACGGGGCTTCTCTGGATGTGGGCGGGACCATCGTGCTTCCTCTCGAGTGGAGACGGGTATGGCGGTGAACTTCTTGAGTTGCAGCAAGGGTGTGAAAGACCCTTTCGAAGTTCCAGAGGTTAGGTGTCATTAGTCTCCAGACGCCTCATCGGAAATAGGCCTCATCTCGCCTGGAAGGGAGAACTTCCTGGATTTTCTCGAGTTGCGGCAGGTGTTCTCGAGTTACGACGGGGACCTCAGGGACCCGCCCTGGTGGCCTCAGGAGAGGGCAGTCCCCAAGCGAGTTGCTAGGGGGCCTCTCGGGATTCCTCTCCCGTCGATACCGGGGCCAAAAACCTTGTGTGGAGTCAGGGCCGGAACCGAGGATTCCTCTCAGGGGCTGACATGGATCTTTGGGTACTTCTGGAGTCTCCCCAGGGGAGTCAGGCCTCGTCTCGAGTGGGGGCATGCACGTGCACTTTCCTTCCAGGCTGTAGCAGCAATGTCACGCTTCCCGTCGCGTGGATCAAAGGATCTGTGGTTTTCCCTCGAGGCTTTCCCACAGGGCTGTCCCACGTGCCACCGTGGTGTGAGTCGATCCTCGGCGTGAAAGATGAGCCAGTGCAGGGCAAAGAGGTTCCTCTGGAATGGACTGAGACATCTGGGGGACTCTTGGAATGGTGGTACGACCATGGAGTTCCTCTCGCCTTTCCTGTTGAGAGTGCCTCCTCTTGAGATGCGACGGGAACGCCGGGAATTCTTTCCCGTTGAAAGCAGGGAAAGGATCCCTCATCTCGAGCTACGAGGGGGAAACGGGGCTCCTCTGGATGTGGGCGGGACCATCGTGCTTCCTCTCGAGTGGAGACGGGTATGGCGGTGAACTTCTTGAGTTGCAGCAAGGGTGTGAAAGACCCTTTCGAAGTTCCAGAGGTTAGGTGTCATTAGTCTCCAGAGGCCTCATCGGAAATAGGCCTCATCTCGCCTGGAAGGGAGAACTTCCTGGATTTTCTCGAGTTGCGGCAGGTGTTCTCGAGTTACGACGGGGACCTCAGGGACCCGCCCTGGTGGCCTCAGGAGAGGTCATTCCCCATGCGAGTTGCTAGGGAGCCTCTCGGGATTCCTCTCCCGACGATACCGGGGCCAAAAAGCTTGTGTGGAGTCAGGGCCGGAACCGAGGATTCCTCTCAGGGGCTGACATGGATCTTTGGGTACTTCTGGAGTCTCCCCAGGGGAGTCAGGCCTCGTCTCAAGTGGGGGCATGCACGTGCGCTTTCCTTCCAGGCTGTAGCAGCAATGTCACGCTTCCCGTCGCGTGGATCAAAGGATCTGTGGTTTTCCCTCGAGGCTTTCCCTCGAGGCTTTCCCACAGGGCTGTCCCACGTGCCACCGTGTTGTGAGTCGATCCTCGGCGTGAAAGATGAGCCAGTGCAGGGCAAAGATGTTCCTCTGGAATGGACTGAGACATCTGGGGGACTCTTGGAATGGTGGTACGACCATGGAGTTCCTCTCGCCTTTCCTGTTGAAAGTGCCTCCTCTTGAGATGCGACGGGAACGCCGGGAATTCTTACCCGTTGAAAGCAGGGAAAGGATCCCTCATCTCGAGGTACGAGGGGGAAACGGGGCTCCTCTGGATGTGGGCGGGACCATCGTGCTTCCTCTCGAGTGGAGACGGGTATGGCGGTGAACTTCTTGAGTTGCAGCAAGGGTGTGAAAGACCCTTTCGAAGTTCCAGAGGTTAGGTGTCATTAGTCTCCAGAGGCCTCATCGGAAATAGGCCTCATCTCGCCTGGAAGGGAGAACTTCCTGGATTTTCTCGAGTTGCGGCAGGTGTTCTCGAGTTACGACGGGGACCTCAGGGACCCGCCCTGGTGGCCTCCGGAGAGGCCAGTCCCCATGCGAGTTGCTAGGGGGCCTCTCGGGATTCCTCTCCCGTCGATACCGGGGCCAAAAACCTTGTGTGGAGTCAGGGCCGGAACCGAGGATTCCTCTCAGGGGCTGACATGGATCTTTGGGTACTTCTGGAGTCTCCCCAGTGGAGTCAGGCCTCGTCTCGAGTGGGGGCATGCACGTGCGCTTTCCTTCCAGGCTGTAGCAGCAATGTCACGCTTCCCGTCGCGTGGATCAAAGGATCTGTGGTTTTCCCTCGAGGCTTTCCCTCGAGGCTTTCCCACAGGGCTGTCCCACGTGCCACCGTGGTGTGAGTCGATCCTCGGCGTGAAAGATGAGCCAGTGCAGGGCAAAGAGCTTCCTCTGGAATGGACTGAGACATCTGGGGGAGTCTTGGAATGGTGGTATGACCATGGAGTTCCTCTCGCCTTTCCTGTTGAGAGTGCCTCCTCTTGAGATGCGACGGGAACGCCGGGAATTCTTTCCCGTTGAAAGCAGGAAAAGGATCCCTCATCTCGAGCTACGAGGGGGAAACGGGGCTCCTCTGGATGTGGGCGGGACCATCGTGCTTCCTCTCGAGTGGAGACGGGTATGGCGGTGAACTTCTTGAGTTGCAGCAAGGGTGTGAAAGACCCTTTCGAAGTTCCAGAGGTTAGGTGTCATTAGTCTCCAGACGCCTCATCGGAAATAGGCCTCATCTCGCCTGGAAGGGAGAACTTCCTGGATTTTCTCGAGTTGCGGCAGGTGTTCTCGAGTTACGACGGGGACCTCAGGGACCCGCCCTGGTGGCCTCAGGAGAGGGCAGTCCCCAAGCGAGTTGCTAGGGGGCCTCTCGGGATTCCTCTCCCGTCGATACCGGGGCCAAAAACCTTGTGTGGAGTCAGGGCCGGAACCGAGGATTCCTCTCAGGGGCTGACATGGATCTTTGGGTACTTCTGGAGTCTCCCCAGGGGAGTCAGGCCTCGTCTCGAGTGGGGGCATGCACGTGCACTTTCCTTCCAGGCTGTAGTAGCAATGTCACGCTTCCCGTCGCGTGGATCAAAGGATCTGTGTTTTTCCCTCGAGGCTTTCCCACAGGGCTGTCCCACGTGCCACCGTGGTGTGAGTCGATCCTCGGCGTGAAAGATGAGCCAGTGCAGGGCAAAGAGGTTCCTCTGGAATGGACTGAGACATCTGGGGGACTCTTGGAATGGTGGTACGACCATGGAGTTCCTCTCGCCTTTCCTGTTGAGAGTGCCTCCTCTTGAGATGCGACGGGAACGCCGGGAATTCTTTCCCGTTGAAAGCAGGGAAAGGATCCCTCATCTCGAGCTACGAGGGGGAAACGGGGCTCCTCTGGATGTGGGCGGGACCATCGTGCTTCCTCTCGAGTGGAGACGGGTATGGCGGTGAACTTCTTGAGTTGCAGCAAGGGTGTGAAAGACCCTTTCGAAGTTCCAGAGGTTAGGTGTCATTAGTCTCCAGAGGCCTCATCGGAAATAGGCCTCATCTCGCCTGGAAGGGAGAACTTCCTGGATTTTCTCGAGTTGCGGCAGGTGTTCTCGAGTTACGACGGGGACCTCAGGGACCCGCCCTGGTGGCCTCAGGAGAGGTCAGTCCCCATGCGAGTTGCTAGGGGGCCTCTCGGGATTCCTCTCCCGTCGATACCGGGGCCAAAAAGCTTGTGTGGAGTCAGGGCCGGAACCGAGGATTCCTCTCAGGGGCTGACATGGATCTTTGGGTACTTCTGGAGTCTCCCCAGTGGAGTCAGGCCTCGTCTCGAGTGGGGGCATGCACGTGCGCTTTCCTTCCAGGCTGTAGCAGCAATGTCACGCTTCCCGTCGCGTGGATCAAAGGATCTGTGGTTTTCCCTCGAGGCTTTCCCTCGAGGCTTTCCCACAGGGCTGTCCCACGTGCCACCGTGGTGTGAGTCGATCCTCGGCGTGAAAGATGAGCCAGTGCAGGGCAAAGAGCTTCCTCTGGAATGGACTGAGACATCTGGGGGACTCTTGGAATGGTGGTATGACCATGGAGTTCCTCTCGCCTTTCCTGTTGAGAGTGCCTCCTCTTGAGATGCGACGGGAACGCCGGGAATTCTTTCCCGTTGAAAGCAGGAAAAGGATCCCTCATCTCGAGCTACGAGGGGGAAACGGGGCTCCTCTGGATGTGGGCGGGACCATCGTGCTTCCTCTCGAGTGGAGACGGGTATGGCGGTGAACTTCTTGAGTTGCAGCAAGGGTGTGAAAGACCCTTTCGAAGTTCCAGAGGTTAGGTGTCATTAGTCTCCAGACGCCTCATCGGAAATAGGCCTCATCTCGCCTGGAAGGGAGAACTTCCTGGATTTTCTCGAGTTGCGGCAGGTGTTCTCGAGTTACGACGGGAACCTCAGGGACCCGCCCTGGTGGCCTCAGGAGAGGCCAGTCCCCATGCGAGTTGCTAGGGGGCCTCTCGGGATTCCTCTCCCGTCGATACCGGGGCCAAAAAGCTTGTGTGGAGTCAGGGCCGGAACCGAGGATTCCTCTCAGGGGCTGACATGGATCTTTGGGTACTTCTGGAGTCTCCCCAGGGGAGTCAGGCCTCGTCTCGAGTGGGGGCATGCACGTGCGCTTTCCTTCCAGGCTGTAGCAGCAATGTCACGCTTCCCGTGGCGTGGATCAAGGGATCTGTGGTTTTCCCTCGAGGCTTTCCCTCGAGGCTTTCCCACAGGGCTGTCCCACGTGCCACCGTGGTGTGAGTCGTTCCTCGGCGTGAAAGATGAGCCAGTGCAGGGCAAAGAGGTTCCTCTGGAATGGACTGAGACATCTGGGGGACTCTTGGAATGGTGGTACGACCATGGAGTTCCTCTCGCCTTTCCTGTTGAGAGTGCCTCCTCTTGAGATGCGACGGGAACGCCGGGAATTCTTTCCCGTTGAAAGCAGGGAAAGGATCCCTCATCTCGAGCACCGAGGGGAAAACGGGGCTCCTCTGGATGTGGGCGGGACCACCGTGCTTCCTCTCGAGTGGAGACGGGTATGGCGGTGAACTTCTTGAGTTGCAGCAAGGGTGTGAAAGACCCTTTCAAAGTTCCAGAGGTTAGGTGTCATTAGTCTCCAGACGCCTCATCGGAAATAGGCCTCATCTCGCCTGGAAGGGAGAACTTCCTGGATTTTCTCGAGTTGCGGCAGGTGTTCTTAAGTCACGACGGGGAACTCAGGGAGCCGCCCTGGTGGCCTCAGGAGAGGCCAGTCCCTATGCGAGTTGCTAGGGGGCCTCTCGGGATTCCTCTCCCGTCGATACCGGGGCCAAAAACCTTGTGTGGAGTCAGGGCCGGAACCGAGGATTCCTCTCAGGGGCTGACATGGATCTTTGGGTACTTCTGGAGTCTCCCCAGGGGAGTCAGGCCTCGTCTCGAGTGGGGGCATGCACGTGCACTTTCCTTCCAGGCTGTAGCAGCAATGTCACGCTTCCCGTCGCGTGGATCAAATGATGTGTGGTTTTCCCTAGAGGCTTTCCCACAGGGCTGTCCCACGTGCCACCGTGGTGTGAGTCGATCCTCGGCGTGAAAGATGAGCCAGTGCAGGGCAAAGAGGTTCCTCTGGAATGGACTGAGACATCTGGGGGACTCTTGGAATGGTGGTACGACCATGGAGTTCCTCTCGCCTTTCCTGTTGAGAGTGCCTCCTCTTGAGATGCGACGGGAACGCCGGGAATTTTTTGCCGTTGAAAGCAGGGAAAGGATCCCTCATCTCGAGCTACGAGGGGGAAACGGGGCTCCTCTGGATGTGGGCGGGACCATCGTGCTTTCTCTCGAGTGGAGACGGGTATGGCGGTGAACTTCTTGAGTTGCAGCAAGGGTGTGAAAGACCCTTTCGAATTTCCAGAGGTTAGGTGTCATTAGTCTCCAGACGCCTCATCGGAAATAGGCCTCATCTCGCCTGGAAGGGAGAACTTCCTTGATTTTCTCGAGTTGCGGCAGGTGTTCTCGAGTTACGACGGGGACCTCAGGGACCCGCCCTGTTGGCCTCAGGAGAGGCCAGTCCCTATGCGTGTTGCTAGGGCGCCCCTCGGGATTCCTCTCCCGTCGATACCGGGGCCAAAAACCTTGTGTGGAGTCAGGGCTGGAACCGAGGATTCCTCTCAGGGACTGATATGGATCTTTGGGTACTTCTGGAGTCTCGCCAGGGGAGACAGGCCTTGTCTCGTGTGGGGGCATGCACGTGCACTTTCCTTCCAGGCTGTAGCAGCAATGTCACGCTTCCCGTCGCGTGGATCAAAGGATCTGCGGTTTTCGCTCGAGGCTTTCCCTCGAGGCTTTCCCACAGGGCTGTCCCACGTGACACCGTGGTGTGAGTCGATTCTCGGCGTGAAAAATGAGCCAGTGCAGGGCAAAGAGGTTCCTCTGGAATGGACTGAGACATCTGGGGGACTCTTGGAATGGTGGTACGACCATGGATTTCCTCTCGCCTTTCCTGTTGAGAGTGCCTCCTCTTGAGATGCGACGGGAACGCCGGGAATTCTTTCCCGTTGAAAGCAGGGAAAGGATCCTTCATCTCGAGCTACGAGGGGGAAACGGGGCTCCTCTGGATGTGGGCGGGACCATCGTGCTTCCTCTTGAGTGGACACGGGTATGGCGGTGAACTTCTTGAGTTGCAGGAAGGGTGTGAAAGACCCTTTCGAAGTTCCAGAGGTTAGGTGTCATTAGTCTCCAGACGCCTCATCGGAAATAGGCCTCATCTCGCCTGGAAGGGAGAACTTCCTGGATTTTCTCGACTTGCGGCTGGTGTTCTCGAGTTACGACGGGGACCTCAGGGACCCGCCCTGGTGGCCTCAGGAGAGGCCAGTCCCCATGCGAGTTGCTAGGGGGCCTCTCGGGATTCCTCTCCCGTCGATACCGGGGCCAAAATCCTTGTGTGGAGTCAGGGCCGGAACCGAGGATTCCTCTCAGGGGCTGACATGGATCTTTGGGTACTTCTGGAGTCTCCCCAGGGGAGTCAGGCCTCGTCTCGAGTGGGGGCATGCGCGTGCGCTTTCCTTCCAGGCTTTAGCAGCAATGTCACGCTTCCCGTCGCTTGGATCAAAGGATCTGTGGTTTTCCCTCGAGGCTTTCCCTCGAGGCTTTCCCACAGGGCTGTCCCACGTGCCACCGTGGTGTGAGTCGATCCTCGGCGTGAAAGATGAGCCAGTGCAGGGCAAAGAGGTTCCTCTGGAATGGACTGAGACATCTGGGGGACTCTTGGAATGGTGGTACGACCATGGAGTTCCTCTCGCCTTTCCTGTTGAGAGTGCCTCCTCTTGAGATGCGACGGGAACGCCGGGAATTTTTTGCCGTTGAAAGCAGGGAAAGGATCCCTCATCTCGAGCTACGAGGGGGAAACGGGGCTCCTCTGGATGTGGGCGGGACCATCGTGCTTCCTCTCGAGTGGAGACGGGTATGGCGGTGAACTTCTTGAGTTGCAGCAAGGGTGTGAAAGACCATTTCGAAGTTCCAGAGGTTAGGTGTCATTAGTCTCCAGAGGCCTCATCGGAAATAGGCCTCATCTCGCCTGGAAGGGAGAACTTCCTGGATTTTCTCGAGTTGCGGCAGGTGTTCTCGAGTTACGACGGGGACCTCAGGGACCCGCCCTGGTGGCCTCAGGAGAGGCCAGTCCCCATGCGAGGTGCTAGGGGGCCTCTCGGGATTCCTCTCCCGTCGATACCGGGGCCAAAAACCTTGTGTGGAGTCAGGGCCGGAACCGAGGATTCCTCTCAGGGGCTGACATGGATCTTTGGGTACTTCTGGAGTCTCCCCAGGGGAGTCAGGCCTCGTCTCGAGTGGGGGCATGCACGTGCACTTTCCTTCCAGGCTGTAGCAGCAATGTCACGCTTCCCGTCGCGTGGATCAAAGGATCTGTGGTTTTCCCTCGAGGCTTTCCCACAGGGCTGTCCCACGTGCCACCGTGGTGTGAGTCGATCCTCGGCGTGAAAGATGAGCCAGTGCAGGGCAAAGAGGTTCCTCTGGAATGGACTGAGACATCTGGGGGACTCTTGGAATGGTGGTACGACCATGGAGTTCCTCTCGCCTTTCCTGTTGAGAGTGCCTCCTCTTGAGATGCGACGGGAACGCCGGGAATTCTTTCCCGTTGAAAGCAGGGAAAGGATCCCTCATCTCGAGCTACGAGGGGGAAACGGGGCTCCTCTGGATGTGGGCGGGAACATCGTGCTTCCTCTGTAGTGGAGACGGGTATGGCGGTGAACTTCTTGAGTTGCAGCAAGGGTGTGAAAGACCCTTTCGAAGTTCCAGAGGTTAGGTGTCATTAGTCTCCAGAGGCCTCATCGGAAATAGGCCTCATCTCGCCTGGAAGGGAGAACTTCCTGGATTTTCTCGAGTTGCGGCAGGTGTTCTCGAGTTACGACGGGGACCTCAGGGACCCGCCCTGGTGGCCTCAGGAGAGGCCAGTCCCTAGGCGAGTTGCTAGGGGGCCTCTCGGGATTCCTCTCCCGTTGATACCGGGGCCAAAAACCTTGTGTGGAGTCAGGGCCGGAACCGAGGATTCCTCTCAGGGGCTGACATGGATCTTTGGGTACTTCTGGAGTCTCCCCAGGGGAGTCAGGCCTCGTCTCGAGTGGGGGCATGCACGTGCGCTTTCCTTCCAGGCTGTAGCAGCAATGTCACGCTTCCCGTCGCGTGGATCAAATGATGTGTGGTTTTCCCTAGAGGCTTTCCCACAGGGCTGTCCCACGTGCCACCGTGTTGTGAGTCGATCCTCGGCGTGAAAGATGAGCCAGTGCAGGGCAAAGAGGTTCCTCTGAAATGGACTGAGACATCTGGGGGACTCTTGGAATGGTGGTACGACCATGGAGTTCCTCTCGCCTTTCCTGTTGAGAGTGCCTCCTCTTGAGATGCGACGGGAACGCCGGGAATTCTTTCCCGTTGAAAGCAGGGAAAGGATCCCTCATCTCGAGCTACGAGGGGGAAACGGGGCTCCTCTGGATGTGGGCGGGACCATCGTGCTTCCTCTCGAGTGGAGACGGGTATGGCGGTGAACTTCTTGAGTTGCACCAAGGGTGTGAAAGACCCTTTCGAAGTTCAAGAGGTTTGGTGTCATTAGTCTCCAGAGGCCTCATCGGAAATAGGCCTCATCTCGCCTGGAAGGGAGAACTTCCTGGATTTTCTCGAGTTGCGGCAGGTGTTCTCGAGTTACGACGGAGACCTCAGGGACCCGCCCTGGTGGCCTCCGGAGAGGCCAGTCCCCATGCGAGTTGCTAGGGGGCCTCTCGGGATTACTCTCCCGTCGATACCGGGGCCAAAAACCTTGTGTGGAGTCAGGGCCGGAACCGAGGATTCCTCTCAGGGGCTGACATGGATCTTTGGGTACTTCTGGAGTCTCCCCAGTGGAGTCAGACCTCGTCTCGAGTTGGGGCATGCACGTGCGCTTTCCTTCCAGGCTGTAGCAGCAATGTCTCGCTTCCCGTCGCGTGGATCAAAGGATCTGTGGTTTTCCCTCGAGGCTTTCCCTCGAGGCTTTCCCACAGGGCTGTCCCACGTGCCACCGTGGTGTGAGTCGATCCTCGGCGTGAAAGATGAGCCAGTGCAGGGCAAAGAGGTTCCTCTGGAATGGACTGAGACATCTGGGGGACTCTTGGAATGGTGGTACGACCATGGAGATCCTCTCGCCTTTCCTGTTGAGAGTGCCTCCTCTTGAGATGCGACGGGAACGCCGGGAATTCTTTCCCGTTGAAAGCAGGGAAAGGATCCCTCATCTCGAGCACCGAGGGGAAAACGGGGCTCCTCTGGATGTGGGCGGGACCATCGTGCTTCCTCTCGAGTGGAGACGGGTATGGCGGTGAACTTCTTGAGTTGCAGCAAGGGTGTGAAAGACCCTTTCAAAGTTCCAGAGGTTAGGTGTCATTAGTCTCCAGATGCCTCATCGGAAATAGGCCTCATCTCGCCTGGAAGGGAGAACTTCCTGGATTTTCTCGAGTTGCGGCAGGTGTTCTTAAGTTACGACGGGGAACTCAGGGAGCCGCCCTGGTGGCCTCAGGAGAGGCCAGTCCCTATGCGAGTTGCTAGGGGGCCTCTCGGGATTCCTCTCCCGTCGATACCGGGGCCAAAAACCTTGTGTGGAGTCAGGGCCGGAACCGAGGATTCCTCTCAGGGGCTGACATGGATCTTTGGGTACTTCTGGAGTCTCCCCAGGGGAGTCAGGCCTCGTCTCGAGTGGGGGCATGCACGTGCACTTTCCTTCCAGGCTGTAGCAGCAATGTCACGCTTCCCGTTGCTTGGATCAAATGATGTGTGGTTTTCCCTAGAGGCTTTCCCACAGGGCTGTCCCACGTGCCACCGTGGTGTGAGTCGATCCTCGGCGTGAAAGATGAGCCAGTGCAGGGCAAAGAGGTTCCTCTGGAATGGACTGAGACATCTGGGGGACTCTTGGAATGGTGGTACGACCATGGAGTTCCTCTCGCCTTTCCTGTTGAGAGTGCCTCCTCTTGAGATGCGACGGGAACGCCGGGAATTTTTTGCCGTTGAAAGCAGGGAAAGGATCCCTCATCTCGAGCTACGAGGGGGAAACGGGGCTCCTCTGGATGTGGGCGGGACCATCGTGCTTTCTCTCGAGTGGAGACGGGTATGGCGGTGAACTTCTTGAGTTGCAGCAAGGGTGTGAAAGACCCTTTCGAAGTTCCAGAGGTTAGGTGTCATTAGTCTCCAGACGCCTCATCGGAAATAGGCCTCATCTCGCCTGGAAGGGAGAACTTCCTTGATTTTCTCGAGTTGCGGCAGGTGTTCTCGAGTTACGACGGGGATCTCAGGGACTCGCCCTGTTGGCCTCAGGAGAGGCCAGTCCCTATGCGTGTTGCTAGGGGGCCCCTCGGGATTGCTCTCCCGTCGATACCGGGGCCAAAAACCTTGTGTGGAGTCAGGGCCGGAACCGAGGATTCCTCTCAGGGACTGATATGGATCTTTGGGTACTTCTGGAGTCTCGCCAGGGGAGACAGGCCTTGTCTCGTGTGGGGGCATGCACGTGCACTTTCCTTCCAGGCTGTAGCAGCAATGTCACGCTTCCCGTCGCGTGGATCAAAGGATCTGCGGTTTTCGCTCGAGGCTTTCCCTCGAGGCTTTCCCACAGGGCTGTCCCACGTGACACCGTGGTGTGAGTCGATTCTCGGCGTGAAAAATGAGCCAGTGCAGGGCAAAGAGGTTCCTCTGGAATGGACTGAGACATCTGGGGGACTCTTGGAATGGTGGTACGACCATGGAGTTCCTCTCGCCTTTCCTGTTGAGAGTGCCTCCTCTTGAGATGCGACGGGAACGCCGGGAATTCTTTCCCGTTGAAAGCAGGGAAAGGATCCTTCATCTCGAGCTACGAGGGGGAAACGGGGCTCCTCTGGATGTGGGCGGGACCATCGTGCTTCCTCTTGAGTGGACACGGGTATGGCGGTGAACTTCTTGAGTTGCAGCAAGGGTGTGAAAGACCCTTTCGAAGTTCCAGAGGTTAGGTGTCATTAGTCTCCAGACGCCTCATCGGAAATAGGCCTCATCTCGCCTGGAAGGGAGAACTTCCTGGATTTTCTCGACTTGCGGCTGGTGTTCTCGAGTTACGACGGGGACCTCAGGGACCCGCCCTGGTGGCCTCAGGAGAGGCCAGTCCCCATGCGAGTTGCTAGGGGGCCTCTCGGATTTCCTCTCCCGTCGATACCGGGGCCAAAAACCTTGTGTGGAGTCAGGGCCGGAACCGAGGATTCCTCTCAGGGGCTGACATGGATCTTTGGGTACTTCTGGAGTCTCCCCAGGGGAGTCAGGCCTCGTCTCGAGTGGGGGCATGCGCGTGCGCTTTCCTTCCAGGCTTTAGCAGCAATGTCACGCTTCCCGTCGCTTGGATCAAAGGATCTGTGGTTTTCCCTCGAGGCTTTCCCTCGAGGCTTTCCCACAGGGCTGTCCCACGTGCCACCGTGGTGTGAGTCGATCCTCGGCGTGAAAGATGAGCCAGTGCAGGGCAAAGAGGTTCCTCTGGAATGGACTGAGACATCTGGGGGACTCTTGGAATGGTGGTACGACCATGGAGTTCCTCTCGCCTTTCCTGTTGAGAGTGCCTGCTCTTGAGATGCGACGGGAACGCCGGGAATTTTTTCCGTTGAAAGCAGGGAAAGGATCCCTCATCTCGAGCTACGAGGGGGAAACGGGGCTCCTCTGGATGTGGGCGGGACCATCGTGCTTCCTCTCGAGTGGAGACGGGTATGGCGGTGAACTTCTTGAGTTGCAGCAAGGGTGTGAAAAACCATTTCGAAGTTACAGAGGTTAGGTGTCATTAGTCTCCAGAGGCCTCATCGGAAATAGGCCTCATCTCGCCTGGAAGGGAGAACTTCCTGGATTTTCTCGAGTTGCGGCAGGTGTTCTCGAGTTACGACGGGGACCTCAGGGACCCGCCCTGGTGGCCTCAGGAGAGGCCAGTCCCCATGCGAGGTGCTAGGGGGCCTCTCGGGATTCCTCTCCCGTCGATACCGGGGCCAAAAACCTTGTGTGGAGTCAGGGCCGGAACCGAGGATTCCTCTCAGGGGCTGACATGGATCTTTGGGTACTTCTGGAGTCTCCCCAGGGGAGTCAGGCCTCGTCTCGAGTGGGGGCATGCACGTGCACTTTCCTTCCAGGCTGTAGCAGCAATGTCACGCTTCCCGTCGCGTGGATCAAAGGATCTGTGGTTTTCCCTCGAGGCTTTCCCACAGGGCTGTCCCACGTGCCACCGTGGTGTGAGTCGATCCTCGGCGTGAAAGATGAGCCAGTGCAGGGCAAAGAGGTTCCTCTGGAATGGACTGAGACATCTGGGGGACTCTTGGAATGGTGGTACGACCATGGAGTTCCTCTCGCCTTTCCTGTTGAGAGTGCCTCCTCTTGAGATGCGACGGGAACGCCGGGAATTCTTTCCCGTTGAAAGCAGGGAAAGGATCCCTCATCTCGAGCTACGAGGGGGAAACGGGGCTCCTCTGGATGTGGGCGGGACCATCCTGCTTCCTCTTGAGTGGACACGGGTATGGCGGTGAACTTCTTTTGTTGCAGCAAGGGTGTGAAAGACCCTTTCGAAGTTCCAGAGGTTAGGTGTCATTAGTCTCCAGACGCCTCATCGGAAATAGGCCTCATCTCGCCTGGAAGGGAGAACTTCCTGGATTTTCTCGATTTGCGGCAGGTGTTCTCGAGTTACGACGGGGACCTCAGGGACCCGCCCTGGTGGCCTCAGGAGAGGCCAGTCCCCATGCGAGTTGTTAGGGGGCCTCTCGGGATTCCTCTCCCGTCGATACCGGGGCCAAAAACCTTGTGTGGAGTCAGGGCCGGAACCGAGGATTCCTCTCAGGGGCTGACATGGATCTTTGGGTACTTCTGGAGTCTCCCCAGGGGAGTCAGGCCTCGTCTCGAGTGGGGGCATGCGCGTGCGCTTTCCTTCCAGGCTTTAGCAGCAATGTCACGCTTCCCATCGCTTGGATCAAAGGATCTGTGGTTTTCCCTCGAGGCTTTCCCTCGAGGCTTTCCCACAGGGCTGTCCCACGTGCCACCGTGGTGTGAGTCGATCCTCGGCGTGAAAGATGAGCCAGTGCAGGGCAAAGAGGTTCCTTTGGAATGGACTGAGACATCTGGGGGACTCTTGGAATGGTGGTACGACCATGGAGTTCCTCTCGCCTTTCCTGTTGAGAGTGCCTCCTCTTGAGATGCGACGGGAACGCCGGGAATTTTTTGCCGTTGAAAGCAGGGAAAGGATCCCT